>NC_089140.1:148997214-150200326 GCF_009819655.1 Sylvia atricapilla
AGCAAAATGACAGTGCACTTCCTCCTGTTTAAAACTTGTGACTTTTACATCATCTGTTCTCATAAGGGTTTAAATGGTGACAAGTCATATCAGAATGTCCTTCCCTTGCCCTAAAGAACTTGCAGTGTGTGCAGGTCATTTCCTAAAGGTCAGATCAATTCTTCCAGGGGTTTTAAAGCCACTTCACAACAGTGGATTCATTTTTTACTTCAAGGCTGTCAAATTCTATTCACCAACATTAAACAAAAAGAGAGGTTCTCAAAACTGAGTAATTTCCAAACCCACTGAGCAGTTTCTGCGGTTGATTTCAGATGATCACACACCGGAAATCCTCTGGAAGTCATGATTTCCTCTCCTTTTCCCCCATCTGCCCTGGAGCATACAGATAACATCCCTACAGCTCCTTGGCATCATTCCTAGAGCAATGGCTTGGACTGGGACAAAGTCACAGAGAGTGGGAAGAAGGATGGGATGGTCCCTCAGCTCTACCCAGCCCTGAAACCAGAGCAAGGCTCACCAGTATTACACACACAGATAAGCAAGAGGCTCAGTTTTCAGGCAAACTGAATATTCAATGATTAGGAAACTACAGGTTGCCTATAAATTTTTGAAGTTCAACACACTTCAGGAAGTAAGTGTCATTTTATGATCCTAGTTTCTTACTACTTAAATAAAATTAAAGCTATTTTTTCTTTTGAACTCCTGTAGGAATATGTCAGGCGTTGTAAAAGCAGAATTGGGAAATTCCATGTAATTTTAAATTTTGCTAGGCTATTTCTATTTGGTACACAGCAAAACACAGTCACCTAATGAAAATGCAATAAATTATAAAGACAGTGTACAATTCTGAACAGGCAGACCACTCCAGAAGCGCTTATCTCTTTCTCGGTATTTTTTCCCCTACATTACAAATTAATGTTTTTGTTAAAATCAGCCTTGGTTTGTTTTAAAAAACAAGCTTAAAAAAAATCCCCAGCATGATGGAGATAAATCACTCTGTTTCCTCCTGATATTGTGATAGGGTTTTGTTTAAGATATCAGAAAGTTCTTAATCTATGTTAGAAAACAGACTGGATGAAAAACATTGCAAACATACTTAAGAAAAATTTTAAAGTTTGGAAACCAAACTGGTGCCACTTAAAAGACCCCAAACACTTGTCACATTAGGTTACAGAATAGTGCTTTCAGAATGAGATCAATGGGAGGGCTTGTTGATCTCTCTATTTTAAATTAATGAGTTAATTCATACTAAAAGCATTCCAAGAAGAGCACAGAGCACTTTACATGGTTTTGATACATTGTCCAAAACCATCACGGAACCAGAAGTGTCTTCATAATCAATCCAAATAAATTAAATGTATGCAATTAACTACAAAAATATTTCTTGTTCCAACATGTAACACTCTGGAGAGGAATATATAAAAAATAATTCCTGTGTATGTCTGGCTTTGTTTCTGGGAATTAGAGGAAAATTCAGTCAAGGCATCAGCACTGAGGGGCTTGAAGTGGTCTGGAACAAAGAGAACTGACCTCCCTCATAGAGGGGCTTGATCCCAGGGTTAATCATAGACTGAGACTGTTACCAAATCTCCCAGAATGGTGTCTGCTAAGAGAGGACCTACGTGGAGCCCAAAGCAAATCTGAGCTTGGCAGGGCTCTCCAGGCTGCTCCACAAAGGAGGATGTGTTACAGCACTCTCAAGAGCTGAACATGTTCAGTGATTCCAGATGTTCTTGGTAAGTCTAGAAAAACTCAGATTTAGGAACGGGGCTCATCATGCTGCCCTCCTGTACACAGACCCAGCACCAGCACTCGTTATGAATCTTAGAGATGGCAAAATGAATAAGCTGCTTTCAGGAAAAGGCAGTGATGGTCACACACACGAATAATCCAAACTGAGCTTTACTGAATCTGAATGCATTTATTAAACTGTAGGGAGAAGTATCCCAGGGTATTAAATCCATAATCCATGACCTTAGGCACATGTTTGAACTTCCCTTTTTGATAGTTTTTCCCATTTATCAGAGCTTGTAATTTATAAAAGAAGGTAAGTTCCAAGAAAAAGCTATGAAGGGATAGTATCTGAAATACAATTTTAAAATTTATGACAGAAAAAAATGTCCTTTTGATGTTTAAGAAAAGAAAGAAAATTGTGTGGCGTTATCTTTAAGTAATATCTGAAGGAAAAGAGATGAAAAGTTAATACATCCTCTTCACATTTCACTGAAAGGAAGGTCACAAGATATGATCTCTATTTCCTCTTATTGCCCTCCTTTGCATATTGCTTTTATGCCCTTTTAGTGCCTCCTACTCAGAAGAATAAAGATGCATATGCTCTCAGTAGCAGTAGTTTGATTCTTCCCAACTTCAAATGGAATCCTTCAGAAAAATAGCTAAAAATCTCTTAAAAAACCAAACCCAAATTTCTTTTCAGAGGAAGAAAGACTTCAAAATTTTGTCTGCAGAAATTAAATATTTTGTAGTAGGTTTCAGCATTTTTAAAAGGAAACCCCAAACATTAAAATATGTCTTTAAAATTATTAGTTTGAATAGCTGGAACATGGTTATTATGCATGTATTCAATCTGCATTAATCTCATACAGCTTCTTTTAATGCAAGGAGCACTTTGATGCCTTTAAAGCATTACTCAGTAGACTCATTTCTCAGGTGTTATATCCACTGACCAAAATAATGATGATGTAACCATTTCAATCAAATTAGAAACTTGCAAACCTCTAAACCTTCTTTGCATCATGCCACAAGTCTTATTGCAAACACATGCACCACCACATCTCTGTGTGTTTGAAATAGGATTTTTCCTTTTCCAATTCCAGTTTAGCAGAAAGCATTAGTTGCACAGCCTGTAAAGCACAGTATTTATCAGCTAATACCCAAAGCAGACCACTTTTTAACACTAAAAGCTGTATAAAATGTATTACTGAAAAGTGCATTAAGTGGTATATGGAGATAAGAGTTGCATATTGCATTAGTAACACACAGACTAGAAAACATATTACCGTCCCCACTAATTTCATCTGCAGATCCAGGTGGCATGCAAGGAGAGAGAGAAAAAAGAGGGGGAGAGAGAGGGGACAGAGAAGGGGGAGGGGAAAATACACTATTAAATTCATGAGTAATCCACAAGTATTCAGACTGTAGTTATCTTATATACCTGACTCAAGAGAAACCAGAAAAGCAGCAGAATTTAAGACTTCTCACCTAAAACCCAAGGGACAGAGATATGCTCTAAGAAGCTTTTATGATGAAACAGAGTTAATGACTTTCAAACACAAAGGTACACAAAAATTTATTTTGGAACTGGAACTAGTTCTTTTAATGCATTGTTAAGAAAAGTCCATTTCTGGGTTTATTCAGTACTTTAAAGCAGTTCTCCTACAGCCAGATGAGTCGGCTCAACTTGACTCTGCACATACAACTGAGGACTTTGGATAAGCAGAGTTGGTGTTGACCCTTCCAGAAAAAATGCACTCCTGAGCTATCACCAAGACATCAGTGAGAAATGGAACCATGTAAGTTTTAATGACACAGAGCATTGTGCACTTGTACAAGGCTGAAATTTAAACGAGTGGCAAAGAGAGCAACTCTACGGGGAAGATTTCAAACAAACAATGGATTCCACATGTACTGCAGCAGCCCTACTGCACACCAAACCCCACAGCACAAGCTAAGGCAAATATTTTAGACAGTTTTTATAGATAACAGGAAATTCTTCTTACCCCTAATAAAGCCAAACTGGTCTAGATCAGTGCTGGACCAGTACGCAGCCAAAAGCATCACTGTAGTCCGTGTTTAATTCCAAGTGATCTCAGCTGATGCTTATTGTTGCTATTCTGTTTCATCCATAAGCATGCTGTGTCAGGGGTCCAAGAATGAAGTCAAAATATATTTACATAAAAAAAAAAAAGATGGCAGACAAGGGCTGCATAACTTTATAAATCAAATAATTTGTTTGTCATTGTAACATATGATGCTCGAAAACATGTTCCCCATGAAAACAGGGACCAGCAAGCTGGCGATGCTGCACGAAAATCCAATTCAACAGGAGGAAAACATAACAAAATTATTCTTGGAACTCTGTTTACCTGAGGCTAAAGTAGTTTACAAACAGTAACTGAGTTAGTATATTCAGCTTTTGGGTTAATAAGGCAGCCTAGACAAAGAGCAGAGCAGTACCCTTGGGCGGCGACTCATGGGCACAGAAGACGAAAGGCAGAAAGCGTCTAGCTTTCTTTACTTTATGCTGACAGTGATTGACTCCTTTACAAAGAGGCAAGAAAAGGAAAGAGAAAAAAAAAACAGGAACAAATTATTTGGAAATAAAAGAAAAGAGAGTGAAGAGAACATCTACAACGAATGAACATAAAAGTAAAGGTTTGCATTACAATTCTGTATACCCAAATGAAAATACAAATGTCTCTGAAACTCTAAAGCATTTTTGGTTCAAATTTTCCTTCAGATTCTTTTCTACAGTAATTCATATTTCAGTTTTTAGAACTAAGATTAGAACCCTTAAAAAGTCGGATTATGCCAGCCATGTACACCATTCATTAACAACACAAAGAACATCGTCTATCCCAGAAGTGCAACCTGCTTTTCCAAGTTTGTCTTTTAAGTTCTGTCAGACTTGTGTGACAGCTACATTCCAGCTTAAGTGACAGTCACCAGACTTAAACGTGTATGTATTGACTCTCTGAACCTTTAAAACAACACAAAACTATTTCACATAGCAGGGTTACACAGAACAAGGGAAAACACGGTTTTTCCCTATCTCCTGAAATACAGCACTGACAGATTTTATCATCTCAAATCTGCCACCAGAGTCTTTTTTCCCAATGCAGACCTGCCCTGCCAATGGATATTCCAGCTCTGCAAGGATCTCTGGGTGAACAGCCCACAGCACCCTCACTGCCCCCTTTCCCAGTCACCACACTGCATTTTTTAGCAAAGTGCTTATCAGGAGTGCTAATGAGGACAAGGGAAATTTTGAAGTAGGAAAAAATAAAAAGAAGCCACATGAGGTGAGAAAGAAGGACACAAGATGACACTCAGCACCTGAGGATACCTGCTCCTTTTATTTCTCTTGTTACCTGTTTGCTCCTCTCTGCTTTCCCCTGTTTCCTCTCTCCAAGGAAATGTGAGAAGTGGTTTAAAAAGCCAATTAAATAAAAAACCTGCATCTTGCTGCTGGCAGCTCTTCACAGTCAAAACTCAGGAGTGAGGTCCAGCCACCTGCAGTTACACAGGCTGGGGATGCAGGTGTTTAAAGAGAGGCCCAGACACACAGCAGCAGCTACTGGGACAGAGAACCAGTCAGTGGTGGGAGGAATGCAGGAAGGGTAGAAAAGGAGAATTACATTTTAATGAAAGTAACTTCTACAATTAACAAAAACTACCATCATAAAAACTGCTGGGTGACTGAGCAAACATTGCTCATTAATCCAGTGGGTAAATGCACATATCAGAGAGAAAGACAGAACATTAATCAGATTCAATGCTAAAAACCTAAAGAGGTGCAAGGAGAGGGCAAAATTCTCGATTAAGTCAGTGTATCAGTATTTCCACGTCTTGGTTTAAGACAATTCAAAGAGGAACACTCTGAGTTCTCCCTCTTGATACTCCCAAAGGACTTCTCTTCCTAACATCACATGACAGACAACTTTCAGCACTGTCATTCTAGTACAAACCTCAGGTAACACTCCTAAAAAGCTTGATATAGTATGAAAGCAAAGGAAAAAATACTGCAGCTGGTTTAATTGACTACTGAAAAGGTGCTGACATGAGAATGAGGGAACCCAACACTCTGCACTGAAACAGAAGAACAGGTATAGAGTCACTGCAGGCCACACAAGCCACCTAAAAGGGAAGAGATGCTCCAATTCCTGACCTGCCTGCTCAGGCTACAGAGTTAATTTAAGCCTCAAGTACTGAAATGCTGCTCACCCTCACAGATAGGTGGGTGGCAGAAGCTGCTGAAACCTGACCAAACTTATTTCAAATGAAGGGCACATTGCAAAGGTCAAAGTGTTTTTAATTCCTCATTTACCTACCCTGATGCCCTGTGATGTGATGGTCCAACTCTTCCCTTGCATTTCAAACTCTGCCTTTATGATTTGCTGTCTTAAGTTTGTTCAACTGTTCTGCCACTCTAAATGGAAGATGCTTTGTCTTGAACTTACCACATCTCCAAGTCTAGCTACAAAAGGAAGTTGATTCTAATAAACTGATTTTAAATATTAAAAAATAGAAGTTCTAATACTTTCCCAGGAGTCTAGATAATACCTTAATGAAATGAATACAACTTGGAAGGGTTTCCAGCACTCCACAGAAGCTTCCAGCCAGGATATCACTGGTGCTCAAAAATGCTGCTGAAAACTGCAAGGGACTTCTTTATTTATTTAGTTCCTCTACTCAGTATTCATTAAAATTATTGGGAAAAACATAAAAGTAAAAATAAAGAAAAGGTCACTTTCTGTGCAATAGCTATTTTAGAAAGAAAAAGACCAGGCTTTTACTGCCTTTTTTTTGTATAGCACAGTTACTACTGGAAGTCCTTGTATGAGCAGGTAACAAATATTGGAAGCTGAACTTGATAATATCCCATTCTACTTCAGCTGTCCATTCTTGAACTAGTCTGAGGAAAAACCCTGGGGGAAAAAAACCTGTAGAAAGAATAAATCTATTGATTTCTGAGCTTTTGAACTCAAATGAACACTCTGGGGTTGGCACACCAAATATGTTTCTACATAAAAAACAAATCCCCAAACCTGCATGGAATATTTCTCCAGTCATACCACACTGCTACTATTTGCACAGCAGAAGTGTCTGCTCAAATCCAATGAGAGGCTCACAAAGGAAGAGCACAGGAGAGCAAAAATTCCTTAACCAGCACCACAGGGTGATGGAATCAATGTAGGAACTTCCTGGACACTGATATGGAAAAATCTCTGTAGACTGCCACCACAATTCATTCTAGTCTTTAAATGCATGAAAAGAAGCCTTTTAGTCAGTCAGGCTAAAATAGGAAAAGATAACAGTACCAGTCTATTCAACTGTGATGGGAATGTGAAATACTGCAATTCATTAGCATTAAGGGCATTTTCAACTATATCATCTCATTAATCAGTGAAATAGCTGGGTGCATGAAGAAGCAACTCCCTCCTCCATGAACCTGGAGACTAATGACTTGTTCAAGGTTTGTAAAATTAATCTGCAGTAAACTTTAAGCTTGAATGTCTCCCAGTGCTGGGACCATATGGCAGAGCTACAGCTCTAACAAAGTCTTTATATTCCTCAAATTACTTAATAATCACTTAATTTGAATTTATAACTATAATTTATGGCAAGACTCTTTCTTTTCAGAAGTGAGCTGTGGAATACAACACAGCTGAGCTGTGACACAGTCCTAAGTGCTCAAGATACAAATTTTCATCTAAAATTTACTTCCACTTCTCAGCTTTGTCTTCTTGGAGTGTCTTAACAAAATGGACATTAAAAATCTGCCAGTTTTTCGTTTTTCAACCTCAAGCAAACTCAAAAGGAACTAAGAAAAACAAGTCCTACACAAGAAACTCTTTCAGACCTGGGCACAGGGCAGACTTTCATGTGGAGCACAGGAATCATGCTACAGAGCCTGCACTGTGCTCTGCAAGCAGAAGTGATTAAAAAAAATTGGATTTGTCTTTCCATCCTGCTCACAGCTTTGCTGGTGATCAGCCTCAACCCAGGACAGACAGGTCCTTTCACATGCCAACATCTCCTTCATTCAGAGCACTTTGAAGTGGTCTAACACTGACATCAGGTAATAGATTTATTATTTATTTCCTCTCCTGTTTGTTGTGTTTTCACATTTGGCTTCTGCTCTATAGGAAACCTCCTGAATGTCTCTTTTACTCAAAACTATACCACTGAGGTTTTTTCCCTCCATGATAAAATCTCAGCAGCACCTTATAGAAGAACTCCCATTTCACTGCCACAGTCAGGAGTTAATCACAGTGATTAAAATCCAACAATGTTATATTATAAATTTGTGATTTTAAACCAGAACCTGGAAACTTGCTGAGAAGCCCCTCTTTCAGGATGCTAAAATCCTTCATCTCCAAGAGATCAAATCCTCCAGGGGGCATGTGACTGGGTCTATCTAAACCATGGGGTAGAGAGGCAATGGCGCAACCAGAATTATTAGAAACTCCTCCCATCATTTCATGATGCACTTAGAGCTGCACTCCTGAGTTTAAAATGCTGCTTGTGTCACTGACACCAGCTGCACCAGCTGGGGAACAGGGTAACAAACCAGTTTCTCTTTAATATACTTATTTCCCTCTTAAAGGTTTGTGTCCTGGGGTTTGCTACTCAGGTGCCTTGAACACTTTGCTCTATCAGCTGAAACAGAGATCATATTTTCAGAGATTTTTTAATTTCCTTCACCAAATAAGCTTTTACTAAACCTGCAAAACCAGCACCTGCTTTAACCCTGTGGGACATCCTCAAATCCCCTTCAGACACATCTCTTGTGCTACTGCAGGACAGCTCTTCTTCACATTCCTGTCATTTTCCCACTCACAGCTCCCTCCCCACAAAAACATCGTTTTACAGCAGTACCTGAACATCCAAATGCCAGGAGGGACTGCTTGGAATCACAGGAGCCTTTAGGTTGAAAAAGACCCTTAAGATCATTGAGTCCAACCATAAACTGCCAAGAATTTGCCAAGAGACTTGTTCAATACTCTGCCTGTTCAGTGCTCACTGCAACACACAGGCCTGAAATGTCATATTCTGTGGCACTGCATGGGAAGTAGCATTTGAGCTAGGATTAAAAAAATCATGAATTCTCCAGGGCAAAGGAGGCATGGAGATTAACCAAGGGATGCAAAAGCATATTTATTCTTCTTAGTCATATTTACACAAGAAAGGAAGGGGCAGAAGAAACCAAAGAACTCTGTGTCAGAAGGAATTTATGTAAAAAAAGGAGCAAATAGTACAGCTACTGCTGTACAGATTTCATTTTGTGAAAAACTTTGTGTAATATATAATTGACCAGATAAGTTATTATTTTTGGAAGTATGGGTATCTGGAAATATAAGATCACCTTACCAGGGCTAATGTTTGCTATTTAAAAAGAAACTGCTGGCCAAAGTTCCTTCAGACTACAGCAGAGCATTTTAGTAAGGTGTCTCCAAGCCAAACAGTGGAAATATAGTCAATAAAATTAGAGTTAACTGGTGTGCTGCTTCTCACACATTTGATATATTATTTGCACAGAGCAAATAATTTAGCCTTACCATTTCCTGAGTGTAAACTCTTGGCTAAGTACAAAGAACTCTTTTTTAATGCAGATGCAGAGGAAGAAGGAGGTACAAGCTGCTATTACCTATTAGCTAAAACACTCCTTTGTTTCTGGTGAATCACAGCAATTTCAGCCAAAACACTGCATGACTACCAAAGCAATCTAAAATCCAACTAATTTATATTAGCTTATTCATAGTTATTTACAATGTTATACAAATGTGTTGAGGTATAAAATTATTATGCTTTTAAAAAGGAGAGGAATCTGGCAGGCATCTGAGTTGCATACAGTGTCCACTGCAAGGAACAGAGAATTTAAGTAACCAAGGCAGACAATGCCAGAATAAACAGAAGCAGCAAAAGGTGTGTGGTGAAACCTGGTTCAGTGACACACCGACTCCAGACCCAACAATTTGCTGCTCTGGATTCCCAAAACCAACTTCATCCCTCACTAGTTTGAAAAGGCCTTTTTTTAGAGGAGAAAAAAAAATCAGAAGTATTTACAAATCTCCTATCTTTGTGTGCTTTGGAATATTGGAGCACTTGGAAAAGACCAAGTATTCACTTCAATAGACCAGAAATATTCCAAGGTATGTTAATAAATATTTCAAAAAGACAAGGTGCCTTTCATTAACAGGTTCCTTTTTAAACCTGCAGAGCTTCAGACAAACATTTGAACCTTCAAACCACGAAATTGTATGTCACACTGGGTTTGGGTATTGCTGGTTTATCTCAGTTTTGGTGGCAAATTCACTGTGAAACTTCCCTTTCCAATGAAGCATATTAATATTATTAATCTATCTGACTTCTTAATTTTTTTGCTGAGCCTCTCTTTTAGATTTTTGCTATTTATCTTTAGCATCAGGAGAGATCTAAGCAAAGGGGAGCAGTGTCAGTGAAATCAAACAGCAGAGTTAATTTATGATTTAAACCATCAAAAGCATGGAGCAGTTACAGATGTCACTGAGCTACAAAAGCTCATCTGATCTGAAACCTTTGGCTCTGAACCACTGCAATGTCAGCAGAGAAAAGCTCCTGTTCTGCACCCCACAGCAGCACCCCCACAGCTGGCTCTGCCCTGCCTGCTGTCATGCTCTGCTGACCTGGGACTGGGCTGAGCTGAGCACTGTGTTCAGCTGGTGCCTCCCTTCTTCCACCCTGATGGAACACCCCCTTGTTCCATCTGGCAGCACGAGTGACTTCTCCACATCTACATCAAGTATCACTTCATTTATGGCAAACTGATTCCTTTGGGGATTCAAGAGATTCTTACAGAAAGCAGCTCCTGAGAATAACCCCTGTCATGTGGGTTCATCTCAGCAATCTGCCTCCGGTTTAAATTTAATACCATGACATACTTAGTGCATTTCAAATAATTTTGGAGGAAAAAACACAACAACAAAAAAACCAAAACAACAACAAAAAAAGTATTTATGTGTTCTGGGTCATTATATTACAAGAAGAACAAACCCTTGAGACTGAATATTAAATGACTTGGCTTAAACCATTCCAGCATTATGTAAGCAATTCAGTGGTTTGTAACTTGGTATAAAAACAAGCATCAAGCACAATATTTTATTGTGGAAAAGATATAAAACACTCCTACAGTACAAGAATAATACCTAGTTGGTTTTGCTTTAGGCAAGAATGAGGATGATATTTTCTGGTTTAATTTTATTGCACTGCTCACAGGAGCCACCTCTGCAGCTCAGTGTCCCTGACATTCACCTGAACAAACAACCAGCTCACCTCCAGCACTGCTACTTCTGTGGTGCTACACCAAAACTCTCATCTCCCTCATCCATCTGCGTGTGATGCCCTCAGTGCCAGAGCTGGGGGTATTACAACTAACTTCCTACATTAATTTCAAAATGGTACATTTAGAAAGTAGCATTTGTGCTCAGAAACACCAAAGAACCTCAGCAGAAGATACCTAAATTTGCAAAGTCAGAGACACAGCAAGAAAGGATCACAAAATCAGCATGTTATTGTTTTTAATAATAAAAGTATTATCAGCATTCTCAGAAAAACTGAAGGAGTGAAAATTTGAGGCTGCAGACAGCCTTTTTTGTCCTGATGATCAGCCTTTTTGAGGGTGAGTGGAATAATTAAAAAGCACAGCACCAATCACCTCAGAAATTTCAACTTTTTCAACAGGTAAGATCAGCCACACAGGTAAGAATCAAAAGAGAACATGCTGACCATGCTTCATGCTTATCTACCTGATCAACCATGCTTGTTTGCCAGGCACTGAAGGAAGAAGAGCTGCTTTTTGACTCTGAGAGGCCACAGTAACTGGTCAAGCTCTATTACCCCATTGCAGCTTTATCCTCATTTTACCTCACATCCTCTCACCTCTTTTCTTGCAAAGTGTTTATTTGGGCTTCCTAAGCCAAACAGTGAATCTCAAACATCTTTTTACAAGTGGGGAAGGGTGGGGAGAGGAACCTGAGAAGTAGGAAATTAATCAAATGCCTACGTATCTTTCCTCCTTATTGTATGAAATATGCTGGAGTTTTGAGTATTTGCCACGAAGTGCAAACATAAATATTAAAGTGGGGCTGAAGCTCCCTCTAAGTCAAGGGTTGGAAATCTATTGAGTCACAGTATTGGTTCCTCAAGTTTGTGACCAAATACCAGAAACCTACTGGAACAGATCATAATACAAACATATTTTTTTGCATTAAAATCCCCTTAGTAAGTATTATGTTTACTGATTCAGAAATACATTTCCTACTAGACACTACTAAGAATCAATCCTTCAAAATTATTTAACATTCTGTAACAGGAACATATTCTCTCTTAAGTATAAAAAACTTTGAAAACTCCATGTGAACTTAGAGAATTCTTGGAAGCCTATAAAGAACAGAAACAACATGTATTACCTCACATACCCATCCTTCAATTAACTTGTCATTTTCAATAGCAAAAATTAAATGCTTTTATCTAAACAGCTACAGAAAAACAGCTATTAAGTTTCTCCTTTCTGTAAAGCAATGATTAATATTTAATTGCCTATTTTCCCTTTTCAAAGCTGCTCCCCCACAATTAGCACATACTCAGGTAATTTCAGTTCTAGCCAACGACATTTTACTTCATCACAAAGTGGAAATTCTGACAAGCAGCCTGGCTTTGAAGTAACTGCACAGATGTGGCTGTTGCAGAAAAGTTTCTCTTTAGAAACTGCAGCACAGCTCCAGTTTGGGGCAGTCAGAAGCCCTGGAGCAGCAGTGAGAGGAAAAGCTGCCTGCACATCTGCCAGCTCCAGAAATAAACTCAGGTCCTGGCTTTGGGGGAGCCTTACCTGACACAGAGACTGTGTGAGACCTCACTCCTTGCTTCTCATTGTTGGCCAGCCTGGAAAACAGAAGTTGGAAGCGCTGAATGCTGTACATTCTTCACCAACACTGGGAATTCATCCCAACAGGCACCTACTGTAATTAGCAGGGCTGAGCCACCTCCCCAGCCACAGGACGGGCAGAGGAGAGAAGGAGAGAGGAATCTACCACTCCACCCCATCTGGGGGAGCCAGAGTGGGTTTGAATTAGCACAGCGATTCACAGAAACCTGGTGAGTTTGAAGGAAAACACAAAACCTAAACTGTGTACACTTTTAAGATGTATAACCTGACTGTGTTTATACTTTCTGTGTGACCTGTGGGAAATAGAGTATAAATTGAGTTTCTGTCTGTAAAAAGCCTTATCCTGTACTACTTTGAATTAATTTACATGTCAAACATAGGAAATCAACAGCATTTAAATGTAGTTATTTATAGATGTTCATTATGGTATGTATGTATTACATATTCATCATGTATAAATGTATTGCCCATTACATATAAATGTTCATTATGTACATATTATATATTGTTCATTATGTATAAACGTATTGCTCATAACATAATGAACATTTACATGTGATGTATATATTATGTATATGTTATATTACACATAAATGTTCGTAAGGATCAGAAATTCTAACAAATACTCAACTTTTCATCACTTACACATATATAACCACAATTTTAATGGTCAAGACAGCACTGCACTTCATGCCTTCAGAAATCAGGAATTTCAGCCAGCAAAGGCAAATCTCTCCAGATGCAAGATGCTGTTGTTTGGCAGTTCTGTGTATTTGATAAAAGCTCTGCTGCCAGACTTGGAACACATGTGGTGCCTTTGTAAAACAGACTCAAGTGTACAAACTTAGTTTTGGTAAACTGCCTCAAAAATGAGAAGCTTCTCATGCAAACCTTATTTTACCCCAGAAATCTTTCCAAATAAAAAAGGGTAAAGCTTTACATAATTAGAATCTTATTCTGTGTTTCTCATTTGTGTCTATTTAAGTAAAAAAGAAATTTTTCTGTTTCATGAGTGCATGCTAAAATTTACTGATTTTACTGCTTCCAGCCTCAACTTTTCTTCCCTGAATTTTACCTTTTCTCTTTCTACAGCATGAGAAAGCTGCCGGGCAGTGAGGGCTGCAGCAGAACCTGTGTGTAATCACCAATTCAGGAACAAATTGTATTCCATACTCCATTCAGCACTTAAGAAAGTAATAAAAATAATTCTGGACTCCTTCCAGAAGAAAAGGAAGATACAGAATGAGGTGACTGGGTCAAAGCAGGCACAGCCCGTGTCCCAGAAGAAAAGGAGAAGGTAAAACACCATCAACTAAATGTCATAGGGTTTTTCAGCAGTTACCTCGTGCTACTGGACAGGGGTGGCACTGCTGATGTGTGACTCTGAGTTGGGTCTGGATGTGGCCACTGAGAATACTCAGATTACAAAAAAACCCAACCCCTCCCCCTAAAAAAAAACCAAAAACACACAAACACAAAACCAAACAACCACACTCAAAAAGTGTCTTGCTTTAAAGACTAAAATTTAGGAGGCCAAAACAAGTAACTGCCCATGGAAAGATGAGACAACGATGAAAACCTCCACTCCAGAGAGGATGGAGACCCAGCCACTGACACCAAAGGAGCAAAGCATCATTAGAAACAATTAAAGGCCTGCCTACATTAGAGACCGCCAACTCCAACAACATAAGGAATAGTCTAAATCAGAAATTTATTTTTTACCCTAAAGTTTGGGAAGAAGAAAAATGCAGAGAGGTATCTTAGCACACTTTGTAAGAATTATTAGATTAGATAACTTGTCCCAAGGCACCTTTATTAAAGTATCACCATAAAACCAACCAGGGGGGAAAAAATGCATCTCTGTTTGCCTGACACAGCATATTTTCTGGGCATCCACCATTATTACTAGAGAACAGTTTTTCTATATTTAAGACAATAAAGAGGTATTTACTATGCAGTATTAATATCTAAATTAATAACTGCTATTCTTTATTACACTGAACCTTGATCTCAACTTCAACTGGCCCCATTAAGGAAATTTTATTAATAAACGGTGATGTGACACATCTATGACAGCAGCAAAAATGTGTTTTCTGTATTTCACATAAGTCAAAAAGCGGACAACTAGGAAGACCACAGACTGACCCACAGATTGAAACCACAATTCACAAACTGTTCAGCATTACTCCTATAATCAAATTTACTCATAGATTCCAAAGAAATAGCCTGAATCTCAGTCAAGTCTTTTTCAAAACATCCTGCTTTTGTTATTGTCAAATATGATGGATGCATTATGCCCTTTTATTCTCAGATTTTCTTTCTGGTATCTTTGTATTTCAACACTACTGTGAGCTTTTTAGGCCTTACCTGTTATTTGTCCTGGAATCCAAAAGCAACAATAAAAATTAGGCATGTGAAAGAAATTCTGAACGCATCAGTATTTTTTAAGGCGTTTTTATTAATATATAAGAAAAGAAAGCACAAAACTTACTTTGGTATTGATGGTAAAGCTCTTTCACCTTCTGTGTAAACAAGAAGAACACAGGATTAAAGCTTTTTCAAGTTTTCAAATAACCTCTCTCAAAGTGAAATATATACGTGCCTGAAACAATAATCATCACAATCTCTCAGGGAAACTGAGGTGACTCAAAGGAATGTTCTATACGTATAAAAAGAGCAGCATACCAACAACTCCTTCTACCCACTCATACAGACCTTTAGGCAAACTCTCATCTGAGGAAACAACATACACAGAATATAAAACCTCTTTTTCATTCTTAACAAATAACTCCAATAAATCACTTGCAGAAGGTGTGACACTATCTCATCTCTCTGGTAAGAAATGCTTTTCTTTTATCTCCAAGATGTCCTAAGTGCTAACATATAAATAAAACAGTTGAATCCAACTTGGATTTCCAACTAAGACAACTGAAATAAATCATTAAGGTACATATTATCATATTGATTTCATACTGGCTTGAGACTATACAATAATAATATTTTGTGCCAGAGAGTAAGTCAGCTTTTTGTACATTATATTCAAACCTTTGCCAGTCTTTCTTTGAAAATGATAATGTGTGCAAGAGCCTCAGTCTTTCTTTGAAAATGATAATGTGTGCAAGAGCCTGGATGTACATATTCAAGGGGTTTTTTTTCCTATTGGTTTCAATTAAATCCTTGGGGAAGTTACTAATCCTTTAGCAAAACACCTTTTCAGTAGATTGGACTATGCAGGGAAGGAGAGAAGATGGATAATAAGGTGTGTTTCACTCTCTAAATCAATGTAGCTCTGATAAAGTGACCTGAGAGAATAGCCACACTTGCAGAAAATGGTGATCTAAACTGTTTAACAAAATCATGTAAATTCTCATTTGTTTTTCCCCCATGTTAAAATTTCCAGGAATTACAGATGTAAAAACAGTCTCACCTTTGTGTATTAAGGGGCTGGGCAGACAAATGCCCAGTACCCAAAAGCCACGCTCGGCATGGCAAAATACATTATTTTAGGTTATTTTTTTCTGCTGTCTACAGGTAGAAAAGCATTATTTGGCTCAGCAACATCAATCTGTTTAAATCTGTCTGATGGAGGGTGTTGAAAAGGAAGTTGCAGAAATGAAGGGAAACCAGAAGCTGCAATTTTAAAGCCCTGGGGCAGCTCAGCAAGGTGAGAAGAGCAAGCACCTGGAACTGGGGGCAGAGCAAGGACAGTAAAATTAAATAAGCAGGTGAGAGATGGAGGTACTGTGATATGTTAGGATAAATTATATCTTTTGGGAAGGAAACAAAAGGCAAGGATCCTCAAATATAGTGTGGAGTAACAAGTATGAGACCAGTGGTGTGGAGGTGCAGCCTGGCAGTAAAAGACTGGGACCCAAAAAAGGGAATGTAATGGGCACAAGAGGGTCAACCTGGATGAAACTGGGCAAAAGAAACCAAGCTTGAAGGAACAGGCACCGGAGTCCTGCTCACTGCAGGCCTCCTCAGGGCTGTAAAGAACACTCAGAAGAACCTTAATTTTTACATGACACCTACCGCTGTCAGCATTAGTTGTGAAATCATCTTGGGTTCTGGTTTACACCAATTTATACTGCTACTGCTGGTTGTTCCAGTGCTGCTCTTACACTTGGCAATGGATTTAAGGCTGAGATGGTGCTGATTAATCACACTTGTTACTGATGAAACATTGAGTCTTCCTCTGTGTTAAAAGAGCTTCACTAAATTGCACAGTTAACCTTTTCATTCTGTATTTTTAAATCAAGGTAATGGATGCACAATTAATAAGCAACTATTTAAAATAATTCTCCTTGCTCTTAAATATGTAGCTCCATTGCATGTTAACTGCACACTATTATTCTAAAGATGGAATTTTAATTTCCCCTAGGGCTTTTTTTTTTTTTTTTTTTTTTTTTTTTTTTTTTTTTTTTTTTTTAAAGATTATCATATTTGAGGACCTCAGAAAGATCACTGAATGATTTCATTAGATTTGACAGGAATGATTTCCTAACACTTGCAGGGCCACAATGCTTCCGATGTTCAAGGTATTGAGCTCAGATGAGACCTGACTGTTTTTCCCTCCTCCAACCTCCTACAAAAGTGAGAAATACCACAGGTAGCAACTGCTAGTGTGTGCTGAAGTCAACTACTACCTATCAAAAAGGATCTAAAGGAGATAAAAAGAGAATGTGCCTTTCCACTGTGGTATTAAACTTCATTAAAGAAGAGAATCTCATTCTGTTCCCACAAGCCTCCATTCCACTTTCTGAACAGCTTCCTATCAGTGCAAAGCAAAAGTTGTAATAAAACATAATAATTCTTAACAAAACAAAATCTTGATTCCACTGTAATAGCAAATCCTTTCTCAGATTTTTGAGATAGGAAGAATGTGAATAGAGCAGTTTTACAGAGTAAGTGAATAGTAGTATGATGTAGTCAGTGAGTTCAAAGAAGAAAACAAGCGAAGGAAAGGTGAAGGAATTGAAACCCAAAACTGTTTCATCTGATCCACCTCCCTTTTCACGGTGCCCTGCTGAATTCCACTGGACATTACCTGGCTTCATGCTCATAACTGGACACAACTGGATTTTGTGGACATAACTGGCTTTGTGCTCATTTACATCAGAGCAAGAGATCTGGACCTTCGTCCTCCGGGCTGATGGGGCTGGGAGATGTGGACAGGGCAGCTCAGCCCTGGGAAGAAGGAGGGAGCACCCAGAACTGCCTGGAAGCTGCAGCCTGGTGCCTGCAGGGACTGGCTACAGGGACAATACATCCCACTTGTGTGCTGGAGGCATGTGTCAAGTGCAAGGCTGTAAATGGACAGGGGAAGCTGAAAAAGCAAGTAGATGTTTAAAAGAAAGAACACCAAAAGGTATCCAGGCATCAAAAAAACCTCATACACTATTAAGTAGTACTGGAGGTGCAGAGAGGTTGTAGTATTAGAGGGTTGGAACCAGATGATTTTTAATAGTATCAGCAAACCTGAATTATTCTGTGACTCTTCTGTGATTCTATGGCTCCTCTATCACTGGATATAAATAAAGAAAAACATAATCTGCATGGAACTCCTGATCTTGCAGACGCCTACATGTTCTCTGGATACAAACTGCTCACTTCAGGCAATGGTGCCCAAGCTGGTGCTCATCCTTTTACAGTTTATATCCCAAATAAAATACCAAATATTCATTAGTACCCCTTAAGGTCTGAAGTCAAAATTTCTTACTAACAGCATCCCAGTTAAGGCATATGTTGTTTTTCACAAGTTGAACCCCACAACATTTTCCCTAATTCTATATCCTTTTAAATAAATGGGATATGCATGGCTGTACTGGGGTTTCCACTGGATTGTCCAAGCATTTCCACTCTGAGCAGAGCTCCATGTTGGACACAACAGAGCCCAGGCAGTTCCAGTGGTCCCAGCCAGGCTGTGGCTGCCAGGGGAAATGTAAATTGTCCTCACCTGGCTGAAATAACTGTGAAAGCAAAATCAGTGAGGGGCCAAACTAAAAAGGTAATAGTATCCTAAGAATGGGAACACATGTTACCATTTCATTAAAATGAAAATTATGCCCAGGGTAAATCTGGATGAAAATAAAAACTTTACCAACTATTTAGATTTGGTATTTTTGAACACTTCCCTGGGCAGCTTGTTCCAATGCCTAACCACCCTTCTGGGGAGGAAATTTTCCCAACATCCAATTTAAACCTCTCCTGGAGCAACTCAGGGCTATTTGCTCATGTCCTGTTACTTGTTACCTGGGAGAAGAGACCAACCCTCATCTGGCTACAACCTTATTTCAAGGAACTGTAGAGAGTGATGAACACCCCATAACCTAAAAGCTGACAAGCAGTTCAACTTTTTCTGGATTTTTTCATTTGCGCTCTTGGCCTGTAAAAGGTAAGTGTGATAATGGAAACATAAATATTAAGTGTAACATTTCCATATTGGTCTAAAGGGACCTGTCTATCAAAATATTTATGAGAAATAAAAGAAGTTCAATGGAAAAATGCCAAATACTGTCCATGTCTTAAAGCATGAAAAAGTGCTCTCCTCTAATTAAGAGGAACTGGATGATGAATGGATAGCACAACAGATATCACAAAACCAGGCTGTGTTAGTAATCAAGAAGGACAATTTATGAAGAGACTTGCAATAAAAGTAAATTTACAACAAAGACAGGATGGGAAAGCTCAAAAAGGGGATAAAATACATCTGTGGGATCAAGAGCTGCTCCATGATTTGTTCTGATGTGTCTTACACAATCAAAGCTCACTGTGGGAGGGATCTGGGAATGCAGATCATGATGGGGACAGATCTCCTATGAAATGTTTAATGAGTATGTTGGGTATCGCTAGGAACTTCAAAAAAAGAAACCTCAGACAAAAGAAATTCAGAATTCATTTTAACTAGAGGGGCTCTCTTCATGTATGCATAAAGAAGAGTATTCCCAAAGTGCTACCTGATGTTCCTGTTCAATCTCTGTTCATTTGCTCATGTTAAAATTCTGTGTTATATGAGTAGCACACAAATAAGCACCCTGGATCAGAAGGATTGATTTATCCTGCATTCACACCTACCAGAAACCTCAGTGCAGGGCATAGGAAAACCAGAGATACTGCTCCTCAAAGAGCTCAGTCAGCCTAGAAGATGTAGCAGTTGCTACTAAGAAAGTCAGGTCAGAGCAAGACAGGAATTAGAAAGAAAATTTGCTAACAGTTCAGTTTAGATGGGCACCACCACCAGTGTGGAAGTGGCAATTAACAGGACAAAGTCCCCATGTGCCCCTAAAGGAAAAGCAGAGACAGAGATACCCATTAATTCAGGGAAGAGGTCTTGTGATCAACTGCAACTACAACAGTTCAGGCTGAAAAACAGCCAAGAAAAGTTTTGAGAGTGAATAATAAGGATTATAGCAAACCCCAAACCATGATTTCTCAGAAAAGAAGAGGCACAAAAGACCTCCACCCACAGGCACACACTAGTCTAGTGACATGGAAATCTTGGATTGTGATGCCTGTTTTATTTTTAGAACAATAAACTACTATTATCTCTGATGGTAGCCTATCTTTTAGTGTCTGATTTTGGGGCCAATGGTTCATCAACATCAAGTTGGCCCAGAGAGCTGAGTTTGTGTTGAGGGAAGATTTTTATTTGTGTGGAAATAAGGCTGCACAACTCATGTAAGTTCTATCAAAGCTGCTTGTGTTGGAGCTACAGGTCATTCATACCACTAAGGCTCAGAAATCACAAAAAACGTGCAAATTTAAGAATAATCTGAACAATCACCATGTGCTGTCAAAACATCTAACACCCTAAGATCACATTTCTTCATTTTATTGAATGATTAAGTTTAAGTTTGGGGATTTTTTTTGAGCCACACACAGGTAGGCTGTTATAGAAAAGACCTGGATTATGTTAACAACATCACCCCAGGGAACACCTGTGGCAGAAAAAAGCAAGAATGTGGCTAAATGAGACTCAGTTTCATGTTGGAGAGATGCTGGGATAGTTTGCGTACTTTCCTGTATTAGAAATGCAGAAGAATGAAATAGTTTACTGTTTCAGAAAGCAGGAAAGTTGGATGAATTTCCATGGGTAAAGATGAGAACAACATGCAAGAAAAAGATTTCATTCTTAAGCAGCCTTACTTGCATATTTTTCAATAATTAAAGCTCTCTGAAACTGGAAAAAAATCTAATGACATTTAATTCAAATGAGGTGTACCTGCAACCTTGTCTCACTGCTCACAGCTTGTAAGATACCACAAAAACAACTGATAGACACTATAAAATGTTTCTCTGCTTTAATTCTACATTATGAGAGAAACTCATGAGACCTCTTAAGGTTTTTATTTTTTAAATGGGAGATATTTGAGTATCTAGGAGAAAGGCAGAAACTAAAAAATTACCACCAGTCAGAACCATATCCGAATGCATCCTAACCAACCTCACTGAATTTCCACTTGTACACTGGGAGTCATGTTATAAGATAACACACCCTTGATAGCAGTGCCTTTAATAATTACAATTCACTTCTGCTAGTTAAGCCTGGAATTAGTGTAAAGCACTGATTGCTGACCTCAGTCTTATTTATCAGCCACTAAGCGATTTATGATGCAGTGACAATTTACTCTCAGTGTTTCTCATAGCTCCTCCCTGAAAGAAAAGAACCTCCAAACGAGGGTTTTTCTGCTACCTCGTGTCTTGTACCCAAATGCAAAAGGAGCTGAGAGCAGCTCTGAGGATGGAGGTGTCCTTACCTTTCTGAGGCCTGATGATGAAGGACTGCGTGGCCCCGTTCACCAGCCGGCAGTAGCCGTCGATCAGGTCAGCCATGTTCTCTGCAATGGTTAAGGATGGTGCTGTCACTGTCAGAGGCTACAGAAGGGAAAAAAAAAAACAAGGCACCAACAAAGAGGAATTATTGTAGTTGCAAACACGGAGTGGAACAGCTGTGTCATTGCATCAGAACTTTACACCCGCCTGCAGAGCGTAAACAGAAGAATGTGGGTGAGCAGGGAACCACCAGGGAGATTTCTGCTTTAACTTTTGTCTAGCAAATTTCAAACAGGAGGTTCAGAAAGCACAGCTGGTAAAACTCTCCACCTCAATGTAGTGTTAATTTGGGCGAATACAAATGCTGTGACTTTCAGGGTTATAATTAAGACAATTTTCAAGAAGTTGCTTACTCCTTAGAGCTCTCACAGGTGGTATCTTTTTCCCCACCCTCTGCAGGAATTTATTCTTTACCTAAAAACAGCCCTTCCCAAACTCAAAAAAGATTTAAAAAATGAAATATGTACAGTGGAAAAAGAGATGAGAGACATACAGACAAGCTATTAATATCAATACCACCAACATTCATCATCCTCTGCACAGATCTGCCACCCTCCCTTAGTCCTGCTCCACCACTGTTTTCTGGTGTGCTGGACCAAGGAAAAGATTTGATTTCACTTCCAGCGCTGCTTCCATGTAATACAAAGGAACAAAGTTTCTTTCTTTCCCATTTCCCCTTTATATAAAAGTGGAATTGTTTCCTCTTTAGGATGCAATACATATGCACAGGTTGCTATTACGTTGCATTTAAGAGCTACTGATTTTATATCAAGCTGCTTCTATGAATATCGAAGTCTACAAGCACCAGATGCAAAACGTTAAAACATGTAATGGACTTCAAATCTATTTGAAAACCAAACCCAGAACAAAAGTCCAAAACAGAGAATATTCACATGAGGAGTATGCTACACCCCACTCCTGCAAGGAGAAAGAAAGTAGCAAGTTTATCACCACATACAACATCAATAACATACCTCAGGTGCACCCGCTATCTTGAGTTGCAACATCCCTTTTCTGTCCTTGTCTTCACTGTTTGAATACTGAATGGTTTGCACTTGATTGAAGTCTGCTAGATGGGTTGGCTGCAGGGAGACAACACAAAAAAAAACAAGGGAAAAAAATCAAATTTACAGCAAAATAGCCTGCCCTTATCCCTGGTGTTGCAAAAACACAGGGATGCTCTGATCCCCAAACTACACGTGCAGAAATCTGCTTCTTTCTAGTTTCATTATCACTCACTCATAAGACACATAAACCTCCAGTGTCTGGAAAAGGAACCCAGCTCCACTGTGCCCACAGAGGTCACTGTTGAGTAGCGCCAGGCTCACGCTGAAGTGGGAACAACCACTTGGATGTCAACAGAGAAAACTCAATAGGTAAAAACCACACGGGACCCACCCTGACACATTCCTAACACCCCTCCAGACTGTTGGAAAAGGTATGTTCTTGGCTGTGTATTCCAGATTTCCCCATCTTTTCACTGCTTTAAAATTAATTTCAACAGAAAGCTGGACATGGGCTCAGATTCATTTGTGATTGTGAAGTTCCCAAACATCTTGCTGAAGGATCTGTCTGGACAGAGCTCCCTTGCACCACGAGGGTGAACAGGAAATACTGAAACACAGCCGGAATCAAGTAAGGAAATGGCTGTGAAGGGTATGAAGAAAGTAAATAAGCAGTGCCTGCACAAATGTGCTCAGCAACTGGTTAAACAAGCTCTGCATTTACACATTCCTAAGAAAGAGAACAACTCAGAATAATTCACATTTCATTGGTAAAAAGTCCCCACCAATGCTTCAAATTCTGCAAGCGAGCACTTCACTGGGTAGAAAAGCCAACAGATTCAGTGGTAAAGCTGACAGTGTCTCTGTACCTAACACCAGTACCTCTCCTCTGATCCCAAATCACAAATTAATATCTCATTAAGGGCTGTGCATGCTGAGAGCTCCCAGTCTCAGAGATCAGACTGTGATCAGTCCCCTTTTCTGTGACATCCAGTTCACAACAGATCATGGTTGTTAACACAGTGACTGAGAAAAAAACCCACAAAAATGGAAGCAGACTTACATTTGCACCCTTGTCTGTCAGGTAACTGATTCCTTCTTCTGGGCCAATTGCCAGTTCCACTGAAATAATCCAGCTTGACTTGGGAGTCAAAGGAGAAAGGGCAGAATTTCAGTAGTAAGACAAGGCCTTGCTATGGAACATTATCATCCAATGTGAGTTACAGGTTTTAGTAATTAATATCTAGAAGGTTTTCAACTCCCCTAACAAAACTGTACTAAAATCAAGTAATTCTGTAAGTGGCAAAACCCCTCATGACTGCTTTCCTGGGGATCTCTGCTACTCAAACTGCATTTTCATGTGTTTTATCTTAGGTCTACATGAGAACTATGGATTTCCTTTATTTCCTCTTCTAATGAACATTGATATTCAGTTCTAATTTCTGCTGGAGTCTCCATTTGCACAAACTGTACAGACCTGGAACTTCCTCAAAATTTGCTTGAAACAGGTAGAGATTAACAGGTATTAGAAGAAAATTTACTAACAGAAGTTGAGAAGTCTCATTTCCTTTTGGAAACAGCTGAAAAAGTCCTTCACTTTCACAAACAAAGCACCTATGAAAATATTTTATTTTACACACAATTCTTACCCAATTAGCATATTTTTAAACAGTCAATGGAAAAAAATCTCAATAAAATCTATAAATACAATTTGTTGCTAATGAAATTCAACTGTCTCTACATGAAAACAGGAGGTAAGCAAAAAATTATTGCAGAAACAAGCAAAAAGCAACTGGACTTAAAACTCCAGAATGTGTTCTGGTGAGTGTCACATTCCTCTACTTACACCAAGAGCACACTTGAAGCACTCCTTGTCAAATCTGTACACTGGAGAGAGGATCTCAAAGAACTTCAAAATACTTTCTTCTCTATTGAGGTTGGCAAATTGTCGAAACGTTTGTTGGATTAATTTCCGTAGTGTTTTGGCCTGTGCATTAAAACATTTGGAGAACAATTATTTTAAATCTAATAGATGAGGGACATTTTAAGAGTTTTGGTCACTTAGTAGCACTAACAGTGTCTTTATTAATGAAATGCAGACAATTATCAAGGAATAAAAAAATCTTCAAAATGTAAGCAGCAGTTCTGCCTTTTAACTTCTGCTTAGGATCAACATTATTTCTGCCATATTACAGAGAGGATATCTAACTAATAACATTTTGAGTAAGTTAGAATACAAGACCACACGGAAGACCTTTCAGAAATATTTATTCTAGAGTTCCTAATTTGTGTCCACTTCTGAACTGTGCCCCAAAACAAAACAAACAAACAAAAACACAAAAAAACACCCCACCAAAAAAAACCCCACAAAAAAACCCCAAACCACCAAAAAACCCCAAACCAAACCAACTCCCCCTCCCAAACAAAAACAACCCACAATTTATACCTTTATATAAGCTTTTTAAACCTAAATCACTATTCTCTCTCCTACCTGGCAATAACAAACCAGCTGTAGCTGTATATTAACCTCTGCACACAGTAGCTTAGACTATCCATAATAAAGTGGATTCTTTCAGTCTAATAATAAGCAAAAAACCTTCAGTATGAAGACGAAATTTAAATAGCAGACTGAGTGTAAAAAGTAAACCAAACATTTAAATCAAACTACATTAACTATGTTGTCTAGCACTTTATTTACTGTTTTCAGGTTACAAATAATCACTTACAGCAGCACAAAGGATAGTTAAATTAGTACTTTAAAATAATGAATTGTCTGCCTGCTCATAATGTAGAATCCCTGAAAGGCAGCCACTCATATGAAAATTAAAACAGGGCCTGAGAAGCAGTATGTCTAAGATGCCCCCAGTCTGAACAAGCTATCAAGAACTGTGAATAAAAACATCTGTCTAAAGTGACTGAATGGTCTTAAAAAACCCATTTCTAATACACCTTCCAACTAACTACAACGGCAGAAAGCAAAACCAGATTATCTTCCCAATATGTCAAGGTTAAGAAGGGAATTGTTCCTCCATGCAAACATATCTGAATGTCCCATTTTAACAGCAGTAAAACCCTTTTTCTCCCACACTGCCTGTTAACACCCCAGGCACTACACAAAAACACACTTCCTTTTGTCGTTACCACTTCCAGGCAGATTAGACACTCATTTTTAGAAAGTCTTCGCAGAATGTTCAGAAGTCAAAATAGCCAGAAATGTTTATGTGGAGTTTTTAGGAGGAGTTACTTCAGTAGCAGTAATCCAAGGGTGTTGCATATTCACAGAATGATCAGTTTTACAACGATGCATTTATAGGTTGGAAAAAAGCCCTCTCACACATACTGGACTGTCAAATTAACAAAGAAATCCGTGACTTTGGTGTAATTTCGAATTACTTTGTCAATTCAGCAGAACCAAGAGGTGGATCATGAAGGAGGCTGCAGAGCTGGACATGGTAAGGAAGGCTTTGGCAGTCAGGAGACTTCCCTCGTGCACCCAGAGCTGCCTCAGGCTTTGTTAGGACTCAGATCCTCTCCACTGGACCTCCCTTTTATCTTTATTTTTACAAAGAAAACCAACTTCAAGGCAACTGCAAACCTCAGCCTTAGCTTATCACTGGCAAATACCAGGAGCAAGACACAACAAAATAAAAAAGCATTTGCCAGTTCAAGGTGTCCCCAATTTCAGCCATGCAGTTGATGAAAGATAATATATTCTGCTCATGGTTTGTTTTCCTGACAATTCCAGCACCACACTGACTGCCAGGAATACTGGCATGTGTTATCTGGCTCTTTTCAGTCCACCAAGAACTGGTCACTTTAAATTTTAAGTTCATGAGCAAGACGTAAAGACAGAAACTCCATTAGAGTCACGGGATGGTTTCGGTGGGAAGGGACTTTTAAGTCCATCTTGTTCCACTCTCGGCCATGGGCAGGGACACCTTCCACTATCCCAGGTTGTTACAAGCCCCATCCAACGTAGCCTTGAACACTTCCAGAGACTGGGCATCAACAGCTTCTCTGGGCAACCTCTGCTAGTGCCTCACCACCCCCACAGGAAAGAATTTCTTCCCAATATCCCATCCAGCCCCGCCCTCTGCCAGTGTGAAGCCATTCCCTGTGTCCAGTCACTCCATCCCGTGTCCAAAGTCCCTCCCCAGTTCTCTTTCAGCTCCTTTAGGCACTGGAAGGAGCTCTCAGGTCTCCCCAGAGCCTTCTCTTCTCCAGGCTGAACAGCCCCAAATAACACACCTCTTCCTTAACAAAAGCATCTACCAGAAATATCTGCAAATAGCAACTTCAAGCAAAATGCACTGAAAAATTGCTCTTAAAAGCATTTCTAAGCACCATTGCTCACCCTCTGTGTTTGTTCAAAGAGAATTGAGAGAAGTAATTAACTTTATATTTCACAGCCACTGGGAACCTTCCTCTGCCTGCCAGTTCAAATTCCCTGGTTTTCACAAAGTGGAAGAGCAATTCATGGATTTGGACCAATCCTGTACTATTTTGAATAGGGATTTCATTCTCATTGAAAAGCAGACACACTTCTCCTTCCCTTGTTTTTCTTCTTCATATGCCCAACACTTTTTTCATGTCTTTATAACGTTCCGCTCAGCTTCACCTTCTGGCAACTCTTGCTACTTCTTTCTGCTATTCTCCCCACTTCAGGATTTCCAAAGTGCAGTTTTCCTGGTCAGTCAGTTTGCTGGCTCCATAATATTATTTTTGAGACAGTTATTCATACTTTTATGTCTGGAGCCTTTTACCACAATTTCTCCCATTAGCAGAAAATAGAGTTTCAGATAATTGCTTAAATTAAAATGCAGAGGGGATTACTTAAATCCACTTGACTTCATTAGCTTCTGATTTTCAAAAGTCTTTTGAAACAAAACCTTGTCATGACAGACCTTTTGTGTTTACCCATTTAAATCACAATGCAGATTCTTTCCAAATCTCAAGTTGAATTTTATTCTTTCTGTAAAGCTCCACTGCTTACCAAAATCAGCTCCAAAACAGCAATTTATGTTTCTATACTTTTACGTATGAATTGTAAAAGACATTTTACCAGGACATTTATATTGAGGCAGCTATAAATGTAAAATACTTGGTGACCATTCTTAATCCCCCTTTTCAACACATGTTGAGAAAAATTTGCATTTTTTACACTGAGAACATATGGACTTCAATGGGAGCGAGATTCAAGTAACATTTATAGTCTTAGCTAGGATTAACATAAGCAGAAATTACTGGAAATCTTCCTTGAATAAGAAGTTGGATACAGTCCTGAGCAAGGAAGGCATCAATTTTATCAAGTTCCAAGTAAAATATTCTTTTTTCTTACATGTTACCTTCCTTTTTCTCCAGAAGTCTCATTTATTATTTTAGGGAAGGAAAAACAGTTATTTGATACAAGAGGCTCCAAGGACTTGTTTTGCACTTTTACCCCCAAGGTTTGAGAGGCAGAGCTGTGCCCCTCTCACAGCAGCTCAGCAAGGCTGTGTGAATCACTTTATCCTTGTCCTGCCAGCTGCATGACTGGGATTTAGATCCCACCAATCTGGATGTATTTTCACAAAGCAAAACTGCACCGCAATTCCCTTAGGACTATACAGTGAAAACTATAAAGCAATTTTCAGATTTCTGACACTTTTTTCTTTACAGCAGTATAGGACTGACTGGGACTGTAATTACCTTCACTGAATCTAGTAAACTCTTCGGGAAAAACCGTCTCAAACCAACATCTTTCCTGAAAGAAAAAAAATAAACACAGCATTAATATCAAAAACACTGTGCAGTATCATCTTCCTCTTTTCAGGGTGGTGCTTTGAGTCTGTTTTTTGTTTGGTTTTTTAACTAGCACATACAATTACTAAACCATTTTCCTAACAAGGTCCTT
Organism: Sylvia atricapilla; assembly: GCF_009819655.1. Lineage (NCBI taxonomy): Eukaryota > Metazoa > Chordata > Aves > Passeriformes > Sylviidae > Sylvia > Sylvia atricapilla. Next base: position 149,025,608 of record NC_089140.1, read on the forward strand.
GAAAATCTCAGAGGAACAAACAGACTACCATTAAAACTCTGACTAGAGCCACTCCACTGTCAAATGTGGCACAGCAGCATCTTCCAGTTTAAACCCCGAAGTTTATTGCATATAACTAGGTACCTGTGTGGAAAGTCTGTTATTTGAAATGCTGTCTTTGGCACAGAGGAGTTCTGAGAATAAAAACTGTTATTTGCACAATTTCAAGAATACAGAAAAAATATTCTTAGAGCATGTAGTCCGGTGAGAAGGGAACAACATGGAAGTGCAAAACCCTAATAAACCTCTATTAGAATGAACCAGAAGATATAATAAGGAATTATAGAATGGTTTGGGTTTGAAGGGACCTTAAGGACCCATCCACATGCCATGGGCAGGGACATGTTCCAATAGACCAGGCTGCTCAGAGTCCCAGCTTGGCCTAAGGAATCCAGGAATCCATAAAGAAATACTCATGGTATCACCTCACTAAGCATACTGGGTGCAATTCCACTACTGTTTAACCCTTTGAAGCACTATAATTAAGAGGTTGTTTAAATTTGTACTATTATTTTTTCCTCATACTGAGCAAATTAAAATTACCAACTTGTTCTTGCAAGCAATCTCACTTTTTGCAACTGTAAATCAGGTGACTGTTAGCTCAGATATTGCAAACTGAATTTATCAAGCTCATGTTCACAATTATAAATTGGGTTGTAGCCCTGTTTTGTAGAGCCAGTAAATATTTCTATGCTCTGTCATGTGCATGTCATGTCTCACATGTGCTTGTGTCACTGAACATCAGCTGAACTGAACATCAGCTTCACAAAAAGGTGCTCAAGAAGTTGCCAATTATATTAGTGCAAAAGATACCACTGTATAATCAAGTGCAAAAAACTCACATGTAAAAAAGGAAAAACTAACAGGAAAGTATAACTAGGAATAGGATTTATAGCTCAAAGGCATTATTGACTTTTTTCCTTTAAATTTAGGATGTTACTATCTCTTTGAAACCTTCTTATCTGCTTCTGGAAGAAGTATGAAAGCAGCTTTCCATGACTGCATGCTTTGAACATACACAGAAATACATCTGGAATTCTTACACTTGGCAAAGCAAGGAGAAGCCGTTAGCAAGCAGAGATATTCAGGATTTATTTACTGCTACCTAACGGCACAAGAACAAAGCCAACAGTAAAGTGAATAAAAAAAGCTCACTCAGAAGAATAAACCAGGGTATTTTTAAAGCTCTCTGAATATGAGTAGTATACAATTTCATACTAAAAACATCTTCAACCAGGAGGAGCAGAATGTTCATGTGCAGCACTGGCATCTGTACAATGACAGTAAGCTGCAGGATTATCAAACTTCATAAATGTTAATTCCTTCCATGCATTTCTTCTCAAATGCAAATGATACTTGGTTTATCATCCCACACAGTTAAATGAATCTAACACACTATTACCATCTAAATAATATGCAAAGACATTTTGACAGGGATATATTAGTTCAACATTAAGCACTTGAAAGAGAGTTGGTGCTTCTGAAATGAAGCACCTTCCATCACCCCGGTATCCCTCATCTGAGCAGTCCTGCAGCACACGCCTGCCACAGCCTCATTTGATTCATTACCAGGACAAGCCTTTTGTACAGATCTGGGTGCAACAAACTGAGAAGAAATTCTTATGCAGAGTACAACAGATCACAACTTGGTCGTAACAAAACTTGTTAATAAAACATTTCCTGCGTTTAGCTGAAATGGCAAATTTATTTCCTGAAGGACAATTTAACAAAAGAACCACACAGATTTAATGCCCTGGCCAGCAACAACCTACAGATACCTACAAATAAGAGAATAAGCACTGGAAATAGGAACATACAAACAGTTTTACACACACAACCCTACAAACTCCTTCCCAGCTGTGCTGTGTGGGGGTGGAATGGCCAACAAGGGAAACACCAACTCAGAGCTCCAGATGAAGGACTCAGACATCTGTTTTCTGATTGCCAACAACAGATAACCAGCACTGAGAGCCTGGTTCATACAGTTCTACTACAGGTTTGTACCTTAACCTCATCTACTCCAGCCTACTTGTGGGCTTAAATCTAAATTCAATTTTTTAAATGTACAAACTTCGATCGGATTAATAGAACACCAACTCCAGATAGGTGATACTGCTTGTTTTACAATGATAAGCAGCTTTAGGCAGCATATATCATGTATTTTTTACCTCAATTCAAGTTACAACAAAAAGAGTAACATTAGATTAACATAATAGATTTTAACATGCCTTTTACCAAATTGTGGCTGCACCTGTTCCTTCCTACAGCTCCCATTTCTGTACTTGTAATTAGCCTTGTTCTCGCTAACAGGCTTCACATTTATAATGAAAAAATTCTTCTTTCACTCCATGAAGGCCCAACTATTAAAGGCTACTTAACAGTTTGATCCCATCTACCATTTCCCATCCAGATTTGTTCTCATATGACAATCTGATCAAAGACAAATATACATCAAATAGACATCTGACAAAGGCTGGCAAGGAGCAATCACACCCAATGCAAAAAAGGGCCATTTAAAAATTGCTCTCAGCTGGTTAAGTGCCTCATGATGTACTAAAACCAGCAATCCTCCCACAAAAAATATAAAAAAGCCTCACTTGAGCAATAAATATTACTTGTGCAGTTAAACATTTATGGGCTATTAAGGTGATAAGATCAAATTAATGCATTTTGGGGATCACTGGCACTTTCTGCAGACCCTTTCCAGCTTACAATTATATATAGCACAGTCACTTTAAGGTGATTTTATCCTTCATCTCTCTCAGCTAAATCCTATACAAATCACATCTTGGTTCTCAAAAAATAAGAAATTTTGAAATGAACAAATTTCTCCACATCCAATTCTACATGGCATTAAGCTGTTACATTTTGCATATCAGGGTTTTGCTTCACTTTGCCTTTCACAGCAGCAATTTATTACTTCCTACCAAAGCAGTCACTGTTTGGAAAACACAGACTGAAGGAAAGAAATCGCTGTTAAACTGGAAGCGGCTGAGTCCTCTTGGAACTCTCACCTGTTACAATTATTAATTTATACTTTGTGTGACCTGTTATGAATCTGATTTCCTTTGTCTCATTGTTTCCAAGGTCATTAACTTAATTAGTAATGCTTGTAGCTTCTGACTTGCCAAAAAACTGACTTAAAAATACTTTACTCAAGTTCTCACTGGAACATATGTATGTAAACTACACCAAACATAACTCACATAGTTTCAAGTCCTTTTTATATCCCCTTTTAGTCTTGTCTATCTGCTCATTGCCTTTATTTTCATTAGTTTTTTTCTCATTTTGTGTTATGTTTCCTCAAGCAGAAAATTTTCACTGATTTTCTACAGACAAAACCCAGAAATCCTTAAAAAATAAATTAAAAAATCTCTAATTCAAACAAAACAAAGGTTTAAAAAAAATCTGGATAAATATAGGAGCACTACAGAATACCAAATAAACAGGCTATTCATTAAAGTTATCTTTACCTAGTAATATCACAGATCCCTCAAAAATCCTTTAAACTTATTCACTGTATAAAATCTTACATTCTTCCTCCAAATGCTCTAACTTCACATCTCTAGAAGTTAGCACCCATTTGTCATTAAAAATAAAATTAAAAAATCGAGACTTCACTGCTGTAACAACCTTTTATTCAATTTTGTGTGAAACCGTACAGGATCTTTTCAAAAGGGTACTTAGTAGAGATGAGCATACCATTGGTGCATGTATGTCTGAAACTTTATCCACTTATAAATACAAATAAAACCAGTTTTCAGGTTTTTGCTAAAAAAGCTGAAGGCCTTTGACTTGTTTGAACTGAAGTCATCTCCTGTACAACAGGAATAAGTAAACAAAATATTTCAGTACAAGGATGCTCCTTGGTCTTCTTAAAATTTGTGATACACAGATAAACAATAACCTTGTTAATTGCAAGGTTACAACTCAGAAAATGCCCACACTGAGCAAACAGAAACAAAAATATCACAAACATTTTGAAGTAACTTAAACTTTACCACAAATGAGTCGCAACTGAAGAATGCAACTGGGCACAGACAACACTGAGGAATAAAATCACCTCACAACCAGAGCTGGCGAATCCCATAAATTGCTAAAAACCACAGTAAGCCTCCTGATCAAGTTTAAACTACTCCAAACCTGTTTCTCTGGACCAGATTAAAGGCACTTTTCCTAGTTCTATATCTCAATGGGTTTCATCATTCTTTTCTTACGTTAAAGCACCTTAACAACCCTGATGGAATAGAAAAATTACAACAGAAACGCTCTGTCATTGAATTGAATTTACTGTTCCTAATGCAGAGAAGGGACAGTTCAAACCTCAAGCTATAACACAATACTTACTCTAACACTTCATAGTTGGACTTCTTTTCTAATGCATTGCCTCTCATCTCTCCGTAGGATCTCCTGAAGTCAGGAAAAATATTTGAAAGCAACAATTATTGGATAATTCAGCCTAAAACTACAACATCAACATAATCAAAACTCCCACTCAGCATCAGAAAACACTGGCAGAATAAATTCAAAGGTAAGTATTAAGTACATTATTATTCTACCTCAACAGATCTGATTTTTATTTTACAAATTAACTGCATTTTAGGACCACTTTAAACCATTGCTGCTACCAAAAGAAGTGACCTAACCTGGCCTTCAGCAGCTCCTTTCTACCCTACACTGCACTGCCTTGTGAGAGCCCTCTGTGCATGGAGCAGGGAGAGCCAGGGGAAGCAGGGAATGATGAAAACTGCTTCAATCCAGACACATTCACATTAACAAATAAATAAATAAAGAGGAAAGCTTTGTTAGGAGAGGGCTGAGATCGTCGTTTTCACGGAGAAAATGCTCATTCAAAGAGCTTCAGTAGTTAATCTATGAGAAATATCTCATCAAAATGCTCTGAAGAGCCACAGCTCGAGAACCAGGGGAAGGCAGGACCCGGCTGACAACATAATCACGGATTATTACATTCATCACGTTTTGAAATAAGGCACAATGATTTTGTAAGTGCGTAAGGAGTTTGCAGTTAGACAAAGAACTTTTGTTTCCTCTGTGGCTACCAGCAAAACTTGTAACAAAGGCATCAGGTTCTCCTGTGATACCTGGGAAATTTCATAAGCCTAAATTTTGTTTTGAATTTGGAAAGTCCTGTTCAAAGGACACTTTTAATCTCTCCTAACAAGTTTACATTTGTCATTCACTTCTTATCAATTTTACTTCTTCCTTAATATCCCTGTGTGAGACATCAGCATAACTAAAGCAAATGTTTCAGGCTGGAAATTCTCCATAAATTAGCAAAACCCAACACATGCATTTCAAAGCTGGGAACACTCTCAAGGATCTTTTAATCTGATATATTTATCTTTATTTTCCAGCTGTCTATACAGTTGACAAGAACAGCAAAAACACCCAAAAGGATCCTTAAGATTTAATCATTTCAAAACAGCACATTAAAAATTGAGTAAATACAGAGAGGAAAGGTAGCAGCATTTATCTATAATTACATTTTTTAGCTGTAGGATTTATATATGCAGAATCACAAGACTATTTACTAAATAACACCACAGATGCATTTTTTTTAAGCATACTTCAATGTACTCTACAGGCCTTTGAATTATTCAGATGAAAAATTCACCCAAAAGGCAGTATCAAGATGCAGTTAATTAAACTTTTAAAATAATGTTAATTTAAAAATCACTAGAAATGAGTTACAATACAGTCTATTCAGTTTTTCTTCAAACTGCTTCATAGCAAAGAAGTCTTATGATGTTTTATTCAACTCTACTGGTCAGAAATTGATGAACTTTAAGCAGTTTCAAAATTAATGTATATATTCTGTCAGAAAGATGTTGAATAATAAATTAAATTATCAGCTTACCGGATTTCAAGGCAACCTAGTTTCAAAGCAATTTCCTGGTCCACTTGATCTGCTATTTCTAACATATAGTCATTTTTCACCTACAGCAAAAGAAGCAGGTAGGCATCACAGAAAGATCAGTTCAGTGCCAACACAGACTAAAATACTCCCCAAACAACTTTCGTATCATCTTAATTTCATAGCATCTTAATTTTCTGGAATGACAATTCACAGTCCAGGAAGAGAAAAAAGATTTTTGTGTTCATATTCTCCACAAATGAACTGCACTTCGGTAAGAAACACATTTTGACCACAATGAACTTGATTGAAAAAATTCCTTATCTATCTCAATATTGTCTCTGTTTTATTAAATATAACCAAAATTCACAGAGGACTAAGCAGATGGTCACACTTGCATTCCAACTAGGAGAAGGCAGGCTGTGTTCTTGAACCATCCTGGTCAACAGGATTTAACTGTCTAAGCAGATCTGATCATGCAAATAAAATTGATAAATGCCTGGGAAATACAGTGAAAATAAAACCAGAAGTAAACAGAGAACAATGTGCAAATTGTACTGCACATGGGCATAAAATAATGCTGAAGGAAGAAGAACCAAGAGTAAAACTGGGTGGTGACCATTTACAGTAGGAAACACTTCAAATCTTCATCACATGTCCTGGACTTGTTTTATTTACCAACATGGATGTGAGCAGAATCCTATTTTTTTAGGTAATACTTTCACCACACTGGCATAAGCAATTCATACAGTAACTAACAACAACAAACTCAGGCAGTAACAGAGAACCAGCACCCAAGAACTTCACTCTGCAAATCTTGCACCAGTAACAAATCTCAACAGCTTTTCCTTAACAACTCCTGTTATCCTCTTATGAAAACATCAAGTTGCTGTTGAGATCCTAAAGTTGCAGCAAGTCCCAAAATACCACAAAACTCCACATGACTGACTTGCAGATCAAAGAGGGGATGATGCACTATGAAAGCAACACACTTCACCAAGTGGGCTTGTTGAGTGATGACAAGTTGTAAGAACAACTATTTCAAACTACTACTTGTATGAAATGCATAATTTAGGAGATAAGGAAGTACAGCAGTGGATCCAACAGCTGGAGGTGTTCTCCACTCAGCATTCTCCTCAGAACATTTGAGCATCCACCACAGCATTCCCTCAGCACCAGTGTAGCTGTTTCTCTCAGCTACAAACAAATCCCTAAAAACTTCCTAGATCTGAATTGCACGATGCGTTTTAATTTGTTATTGAAAGATGTGAAAGAATATGATAAACTGTGCAAGAGTGAGAAAATGAATTATTACAATAGCTGAAACATGAAAAAAAAAAGCCTCTTGCATTTGAATTCATAAAGGCACTCAATATGACAAAATAATAAGCTTTTAACTCTTCTCAATTCAATTCCTACAAATACTAATGAGACAGGAGAATAATTGCCCTTCAGCATCATGTAGTGTGCTATTTGTACACACATATGGAAATAATAATTCTGTATTCCCACAGTAATAGTATACACAATATGAATTAATAATTCTCCTCTTCATTATGCTCACAATTTCAAATAATTGGATTTAGATTGGATATTAAGATGATTTCTCCACTGAAAGGGTGGACAGGGATTGGAAACAGACTGTGCAGGGAAGTGGTGGAATCACCATGCCTGGAACCATTCAAAGTATGGATGGAGCCCTTGGGGACATGGCTCAGCTGTGGATGTGGCAGTGCTGGGGTAGTGGTGATGTTCCAAGCCTTTTACAACCTAAATGGTTCTATGATCCTATTGATCCTATAAAGAGCAAAATGTAATAAATTACACCAGGATCTCTGTTCATGAGAAAGGACTTTGAACTGGTCCTGCACTAAAACCGTCAAACAGAAGCTCAGGGCAGGTAAATCAGGAATGGAGTTTCAGGCTCCACAAACTGCCATAAATGACCTTGGCAAACACACGTGGGTGGTAAAAACAGCACAGCTCTCCTCACCCTCAGGTCTGTGTGAGGATACTTCAAAATGAAAAAAAGTGTTGAATGAGGTCAGATCATATATGGATACCCAACTTCCAGAAATGCTCATGTCCTTTTTCTGAGAATTCACCCTTATGTACAGCCTAAACTACTTCACCTATAACAAGCAAACCCACTCACAAAATCGCTTGGCTAACCTGCCTTACATCCATCCAAATCAAACACCCATTGACTGATCACTTACATTTCATCAAAAGTTTTTTTGTTTTTGTGGGAGATTTTTTTTGTTTGTTTCTGGTTGTTGTTGTTGGGGGGGGGGTTGTTGGATGTTTTTTGTTGTTGTTATTTGGTTTTCTTTTTGTTTTTTAATAAGTATAGATTCCATTTCTTGAATCATTCCAACAATTTTGCATCACCAGGAAATTTCAAAGCCGTTATCCATCTATTACTTGAGGCATTCAGACACCAAGAACAGGCTGTAGCAAAGTAGATTTTCAGTCCTGACATACAAAATTTCCACTTGTAGGAACGATGCTGGTTTAAGGCCCAATGTACTATGATCAAATGTGGATTCATTTATCTTCACAGCTCTTTGCTTTGTGGATCCCAGCACTCCAGTGCTTGATTTGTTAAACTAAACAGCTAAAGAGCATCTCCAGTTTCATGCAAATATGATTTTAAAATGCTGCTAGCCTCCTATTCCATAAATAAATAAGCAACATTACCCAAATATTTAAAGTTTGGGGTTTATCTCCTCTTGCCCTGCAGCTTGTAAGCTTTCACAAATTCCAGTCATGTTCCCAGTTTGACTCTGCAACTACAGACACCAGATACTGACTAAGAAAATGTAAAAGATCATCCTCCATTCCAACAAAACGGACAGGGAAAAAGAGGTCTTTTACATTATATACACCTACTTATTTTTGTGTTGACACTTTTTGAGTTAAAAAAAGAGATTACAAGCTTCAGGAAACCTGTGACAAGAATGCAGTGGTCTGGATTTAACAGTGTCCTGCTATGGATAGGCAAAGGTGCTTGGTTTTTCCCTTTTTTCATAAACCTGCCTGCACACATTCTTCTTTCATTTTCAGCAAGGAAAAAAAAAAAACCAACAAAAAACCAGATTTCATTTCTACTCCCAGAATACAAATGAGAACTTCTCTTATCACCTTTAATTTTGCTTGACTATTCTCTTTGAGATGGCATCAGATCAATGCATGAACTAATGCCTGTGCAGAGATTAGATAAGAATTTCACAGGAGGTTCAGCACAACCTCCTAAGGAAAAAGCCTGAGCAAATATTAAGTGGAAGAGACATAAGAGATAATTTAATGGTAATTAAATGCACTGTCACAAGGCAATTGAATAGTTTTCCAAGAAGTCTTTTGTGTTTGCTCAATTATAACTTTTATTATTATTATTATTATTGTTAATATAATTAAACAAGAGAAATGAGAGTATTTTCTGGGTTAGACAAACAAAGACCTCATCTTCAAGAGCACAAAGCCTATATAGATACAAAGGCACAAAACCTGAACTCTTAGAAATCTAACAAAACCTATCAGGTTTTTTTTCTGGCTGATTACAAATTCAGAAGAGTTAAGAGAGAGAATGAATCTTCTTTGTGGGGTCTGGAGATCCTGTTATCTGTGAGCTTGTCATGCTCCCTGGCAGTGCATGCAGATCTCTGGAAATTCAGGTAACAGTGTGCAATACACCTGGAGAAGCTGAAGAATACATCCATCTATATATACACAGATACATGAACACACACATCCTTTTCAAACAGATCAAGCATCAGTGCCATAATCTCCTCCACAATTTAACTGTTCAAAATGGGAATTCTTCAAAGGTTAAACCAGAAAAACACCCACAGGACGCTATTTGATACACCTTCATTTTACCTAGTTTGTATGACAAAACAGATTAATATAAACTTGTCACACAAATCTGGTTTTGAAAAAGCCACTCCAAAAACCCAAGTGGCCAAACCAGAAACCAAAACAGCAACCTCTGATCTCTTTGTCGAGCCCAACAAAACCTTTAAGGCCCTCCTGCTAAACTTGTGTGCCATTACATCATTTATACCCCATACTAGAGACCAGATGTTCTAGCAAGGATAAAATTACATGAAGCCTGGATTTATCTCCAATACTTTATGGTCACAATGTTACAGCAATAAAAATGCATGAAGATCAACAAGGCTAACACTTAGATTGACACCAGGATTAAGAATTCAAGTGTCAACATGGCTAAAATCCTATATACTTTTTATTCAGTAACCATCAAAACCCGAAATATGATATCAGAAGTGAGTCATTTTAGTATATGCTGTTTGTAACATATTTGCTTCCACTGACTTACTCATTCTGTATTCCCACATAATGTGCTTATCTCAACTCCCTGAGAAAAAATATATTGGGAAAGAGTTTAAAGGAGGATAAGAGACAAAAGTAATTTATTGCTGCAAACTGCTGTGCTGATTTCAAGAACCTTTTCCCCTGGATTTTTTTCAGTATGTTCTAACAAGTTCAAGTCAGATTTACAGTCAAGCAGGTGCAGGCTTTGGGGGGAAAGGATTAGTCTACTTAAGTTCCATTAAACATGGAATAATGGAAATAAAAACTGCTTCAGGCTTCCAGGCGAGTATTACTGCAGTGCCACTGTCAGACGAAGCAACTCCACCGAAATTTGCTCATTCACGGGGCAGCAAATCAGAATTAAAGTGTGACCTGAACTTCACATTTGCAGTTGACTTCTTGGCCACAACAGCTACAAACAGTCGGATACAAAAAATGGCTGCAGTGTGGGGAAAATAGGAATGCCAAGTATCAAGTCACCTCTCAGAGGTGGGAAAAAGAAGTCTTTCACATGTTCTGATAAAATAGAAAATGAAACAAAATTGTCATTGCCCACCCACACAGAATGCACATCATCCACCATCAGTGAATAAATGTTTAGAAAGGGCAGTAATATCCAAAGCAAAAAATAAATTTGAAATCCAACAATCCTATACTGTATTTCCTAATTTATTACTACCTTGATATCCAGCAACAATTCACTTTATTTAAAATACTTGTTATTCTTAACCATATTTTAATTTTTTATTCACTCTTCTTCTTTTAGCCAGAACAGAAAAAAAGTTCAAAGATATTCCTAAATCCCCCCAAAAAGAGGAGGTGAACACAACATGAACTAAAAGGCTTTTCTGACATGGAAGATGGGCACATAAACATAAACCCAGTTTCATTTCTGATGTCAAGACTTATAAAATATTTGTTCTTTTACTTGCATGAGGAAATTAATGACGGTGTCACTTCTAAATTCTCACAATTTAGTAGAAAATAATGGGCAGTTTCCCAGCTACAGAAATGGACAGCAAATTCCAGACAGAACAATTTAAAATAAAAATTGAAAACAGAGGAAAGCCCATGCTTGTGAAGATGGAGAAATTAGAGAACAGCCCTATGCTATGATTTAAGGAGAAATCTATCACTGGCCTCGTATTTTATATACCAGCTGCTACTTTCAAAAGCCATCTGCTTCATTTTCCTGCACACGAGTTTTTTATGCAGCTGCAGTATTTCAGAAGAAGGTTCACCCAGGCTGACAAGCAGTTCATAAAAACACCATGCTGGATTTAGATTTCTTTATTAAGAACAACAGGAAAATATTTCTGAACTTGGCAAACACTTTTCAGTTTAGGGATTTAAAAAAAAGAAAAAAAAAAAAAGCTATTAGATACTGTGTCTTAAAAAGATATTTTAGGTTTAAACTTGTTTATAGCCTTATAAATTACTACATAAAATTATCAGACTTGACATTGAGTTCTCAAGCATACATACTGTGGAAATTCTTTAGCAACAGTACTATCAAATGGTATCTCAAAAAGAGCAAATACCAATAATTAGCCACTACTGGCTTTCCCAGCTTAATGTTACCAAGAAATTTCCCACAGGATAAACTCCAATTTTTCAGGACAGTTTAAAAATAAGCAATCTATTCCTCTTGCTTTTCCTTCAATCTCTATGACCTACTTGTACAACTTAGTCCTTTTTTAATTTTTTTTGGTTTTTTTTTTTAATTTGCAGTGCTTTGAACAGTGCATTTAAACAACCCTTCAGTGACTAAGTTCCCACTGAAGAGTTAAGACCATACTCAAAAAGAATCATCCCAACATATGAGATATTTAGATAAGCAACCAAACAAAGAAAATGTCTTCTCTACTCCATTCAGCACAGAGCACACAAACAGTAATTGCAATCATTTAATGAAGCATGAAAACAAAGATTTATATTACATCATTTTCTCCTTATCCATTTGTTCTACACATTTATTTTTAGCTGGTGCTTTTATATATTGGGAAATTATGTACTTCTGCTTAGTTGGTGAAATTTGTATTAAAAAAATACAAGCTGTCTCTTAATTGTCCTGTATATGCAATAATTTATTTATTCTCAGTAATTTCCCTGCGTTTATTATTAACAAGTTAGGTGTGCTCTAGCACCTGCTTTTAAACTTTCAAGTTTCTAACTCTGGAAGGTAATTTGGTGTTTTGTACATTATTATTCACCGCCAACCACCACAGAGTTCAACCTGGATCTTTGTTCTACACCAAAACATAACACTTCTGGTGACACTCATCCCACCAAAATCCAGAGAAATTATTCCTGCAGTCTACAAGTTCCAGCTTCTGTAATGGAAGATCAGAATATCTCAATATGGGAAAAGCTGATCTTCAGCAACCACTTCTGTGACCAAGACAAAAATCCAAGTATACAGCTCATTAGTTTTCCCCACAATTTCCCATTCAAAATGAAGGACGTTGCTCTGCTCTGCACCTGCAGCAGGTACAGCACACAATTCCACCCCAATCCACAACACAACTCTTCTGTGAAAGAATTATCTCAGATATTCTCTGGTTTCAGCTATATTGCTCCTGTAGTGTTAAACACACCACAGAATCCCTGTAGGACAGACACATCAACTGGGTTAATGTGGAACAGTCATCTGGTAGAAACCCTGGTATCTCTAAGGACCAAACTGCTCCTCCATCCTCGTTTTCCAACAGCGGGTTCATGTAGGACACCAAATTTTCATCACTACAGAATCAGCTTGGAAGAACAGGGTCCTAACCCTCTACTACTACTTTACTACAGCTTCAGAAATCTGATGCAGCATTAACCCTGAAAGATTTGTGCCTCATCTGCTCTGAATGAAGCCCCATATGCACAAAAGCCCAGCGCCTGCTTCTAATGTCATCAGTATTTTTAGGAGCTGTCTTAATGATTGTAATGATAGTTTTTAAGATACACACAGGAGGAAACACATATGTGTTCCCACCCCTATTTACCCATCTGATAGTATTAAATTTGCTACAGGAGATAAGTCAATATTAGGGAAAATTAGGGCTTTGGCCTCATCTAGGGGAGTTAAAAGCCCAGATCCAGTGTCAGGATAACATTCATCTGCCATCTGCCCTCAGCTGCTCCTCCTCTTCGTGTCTCAAGGTCACAGTCTCTGTATTATCCAGGGGTGATCTTTGACATCTCTAACTAATTTTGGAAGCTCCTCTGCTAATAATAAGGGCATTAGAGATGGGCTGGGGGGAAACCAACTTCTGACAAGGCATTGTTAGGGGCAGAGCAGCTAAAAATGATGCCGTCTGTCCGAGTGGGCTGAGCTCCAGATGTCACTGCAAGAGACGCTGCTGCCTCGCAGCCCTTCCTCAAAGTAGGACTGGACTCTTGGGAGCCAGACAGAACTCAACCTTCTAAATAAGCTTTGCTCCCAGCTAATTTTATACTTCTCCTTTCCAACACATAATTTGAAGTTTCCAGATCAAGCGAGTCCAAGCATCAATGTAAATCAACTTTTCTGTGGGTTTCTTTTTGTTGTTATACACAACCTAATATGCTAATTGCAGTAACATTTTGTTCCAGGCAACTACTGAGACATATCCATGCATCAATACATGGAAATCTGTCCCTGGCATTTTCAATTTATCAGGCTGAATTATGAACAACTCGAGAAAAACTCTCAAGGATGATTTTCACCACTTGGCTGACAGGTGGAAATTTTAAATCAAAGCAACCCTTTTCTCTGGCCTGAGCTTGGCTGACCAGTCAGGTGTTAAGGAAGGAAGTTTCACATTCATACCTTACAGCACTAAGGGAAAGTAGACACTGAGTACACAACATTTGCAGCCAAAGTAGCTCCACAACTATACAAACAGCAGAGCTTAAAACAAGAATGGGTTTTGAGAGTTTTGAGAGTGTGTATCAAATTTTACAGGAAAAAAAAAAGTATTTCATGGGATATTGTGAATTTCAGCAACTTCAGAAATCTATCCCTGTCAAGGAATTCTCACTTTTAATTGTCTTTTCAAGCTGTAAAGAGCAGACAGGAGCGGTCAGGTTCATTTGTATTTTTATCAAAAAATATATATTTTACTACCTTTTAATCAGCTGCACTTCTTATATTGACACCTCCCTGTAGGGTACAGTTTATGTCTCAGTCTTTAAGTCTTCATGAAAGACCTGTTGGGTTTTGGGTGGGTTTTTTTGTTTTGTTGAGGGCTTTTTGTTTTAAATAGGCTGCCAACATCAGGAACAACGCCAGCATTTCTCCCAATGTCCTTCATTTCCTTCAAAGCTTGTCCTGTCAAAGTCATTTGCTTTAGGTCTCCTATTTTTATTAGGGTGTAAGAGATGTTGTTATTTAATTAGGTTAAAGAGTCCAATTCCCAGCCTGCATTTCAAATTACATTTTATGCACCTAAGCCTTATAAAACTTTAATCATTAAGTTATTAAAGCAATTGCCTGGACTTAAAATTTCCTACATGTCAGGGACAGAGTTATAAAAATAATTTAATTTGCATGATGTATTTATCTGCCACAGTATAAAGAGATATTTCATTTAATGAAATACCTTTTGAGCCTGAACATAATCTTTACAGACACCACAGAGATGGTGAAAAGAAGTGCCAGTTGTCCACAAGAAACTTTTTCTCCTCTTTTTCAGAGGATGTTTTTCCTTTCCTTTTCTTTTTCCTTTTTTAATAAGAAGCATAATTTTTTTTCTCTTTTCTTTTTTAAAAGAGTTTTCTTATGAAAATGAACCTGCAGTGTACTTCTCTGGTGAGACACAGAGAGCCCTTCTGGAACAGAATTCAGCTCAATGTTTTCAGAGCATCATTGACCTGCCCCAACTTCGAGATCACCCCTTGCTTGCAATTCCTTCTGTCACAAACTTTGGTTAATTTTAGAAAGCAAATTCAAAACACAGTTCAGTCCAGTGGTCTCCTTTATTATACATATGAACATCTCCAGGGTAGCTCCACACTGCAGGCTAAATGAGGCAGCAGGGAAAAATTCAACACTGATAAAAACAACATTTTCTTGTTCTCTGGGATCTAAAAAAAAAAAAAGCCCAAAAAGTTACTTTAAAAGTCTCCTGTTTGAAGCACAAGGACAGCAACAATGGAACAGCTGATGCCCAAGAGCTGCCCCCACCCCCCATACAGATGCTTACTCCCTTTTCATCAAGGGATAAACCATCTCCAATTACTGCAGGCTAACATGTTATTCAAGGATCAATGTGTGCAGGCTCTTGTCCCACAATAAAAGGAAGGCAATTCAAGTAGCTTACGTCTGATTCTCATTACAGGGATGTTTTTAAAAGCTGTATTCTATCTTGATTTGAGATATGGCTTTCGTTCCTCACTGGGCTACTAAGACAAAATAGAGGAGCTTGCTCCCTTTATTTCCACTTCCCAACAGCCATGTCACTGGAACACAGGGAAAGGAAGACACTCACTAGGAATTTCACCAACACTTATTTAAAGCAACTGAATACTCCCCAAAAAGGACAGGAAAATGGTGAAGTCTTATTTCGTTACTCGAAACCTTTGATTTTTAATTCTCCTTTTGTACTTTTATGTTTATTTTCTCTGAAAAGTGTTAAAAAATCATACAAAAACCTAGATATCTTCATTAGAGATTTACAAAACAGTCAACAGAAAACACACACACACACAAAGGATGCTACCTCCTGATAAAAGTTAACTTAAGAGTATTTTCATTCACTCTACTTCATGTTTAAGGTTTTGTGGGTGGGATTAGAGCTCCCTTCGGTTCTGATTTGGGTATTCAATACCACAGGACACAACTGAAGGCTGGCACATAAAACCTGTGCAGTGAGCATCTGCCAACTGTGCAGACAACCATAAATCTGGCTTTTCCTGATTTTTGAATACTTCAGCCTCACAATTCCAACAGCACTGGGTGGGATCCAATTTGCCTAATTTGGCTGAAACTGTAGGCAGTTGGGCCCAAGGGAGTAATGCAGTCGATACAGAATCACCACCTAAATGCTCCACAATTGAGAAAAGAGACGACACCCCTGAAGTCCTGTCACCCACCACCTCTGACACCTGCCAAAGAGAGCAGTAACAGAACAAAAAGAAACAGTTCCAGCATTAGTTTGTTCATCAGAGCTCTCAAATGGGATGTGAAATGACATGACTGGAACACACAGCTCCTCCAGTGAAGGGGAATGACCTAAAGATCAGCCTCTCCCCAGATCTGGCCTCAAAGCTGAGGCACAGCCTGAGCACAAGAGGCACGGCATGGCATCGTTAGCGGGACTGATTCTGATGTTATTAACGAGTTGTGTGGTTTCCCCCTGATCCCACACACTAATTTTAATCTCTTGCTGTACAGATTGCAGAATGAAAGGTCTCATTAAGTGCCCTGCTTTACACTTCCAATTAAGAGCAGCTCACGCCCACCGCAGATGGCAGAACGAGCGCCACGATCACAGCACGTCAAGCCACAGGCAGATCTGGGCACAAGTTCTTGATTTGTTTGAGACTCTGGAAGATGAAGAATATTCAAAAAACACAAAAAGGTCAAAGCATCCTTAAAACAGCCAAAAATCAATGAGAAAATAGTGATGCCACATATCAAGGCCAAGCTGAGAAGCCTGAAATGACTGATTTGCACAGGGCAGTGCACTCGCTGCAGTGAATGGGAGTAGTCATGCATGTGAAGGCACAAACGTGTGCCAGCTTTGGGTTTTACAGTCTTATAATTGTGGCTGGGGTGAGCTGGATGAACAAACCCTGTCTGTTGACATTGATTAAGGTAACATTTTGTTAGCTTAACAAAATGTTCTGTACTTTTCCAGAAGATGAAGATCACTTCAGGATTTAAACTTTCTTTTTCAACAATACTGTGGCTTGCAACTCAGATTCAACAAAATCATTACAATTCCAAAACCCATGGGTGACAGAGGTAACCATGTTTCTTTTCCTTCTCCATGAACTTTTAAATTTGTTGCTATACATTTCTAACGTGGTTGGACGTACCAAGTTAGCAAAAAGGTTCCTAGTCTCATTCTGACTAGAAAATCAGAGGCATCTGGTCCTTACAAAAATCTTTTTTACTCATTTGTTACACATAAGACAGCAATGTCTTTGAGTTTTACATTGAGAAAAGCCAATCTGACAGCAGAGGTGTTGTTTCTGTCAGATCTTTAAAATTTTGTAACTGGGTTCTATGCTTCTTATCTCTGACAGTTACTTCTGTGCAGAAAGCTCAGGATATCTATATATGCATGTATGAATTCTCTACATTCTGTTGTTCTTGCCTACACACAACATGATGCCTCTGACTGAGAGCAGTGGTTAGCAAAAGATGTTAAAATGTTGCAGGAATGACACTGAGATAGGAACAGAATGTGAAAATTCATCTTTCCCTGTTTTTTCATCCCCCCCCCTGCTGTAGGTCTGGTTTATGATGCAGTGTTACTTAAATTCTTTCTTGCCTTCTTTTCATACGTCACTGCTGCTGCCTTAACACTTCACAACATAAAAGTTATTGCCCTAGTTTACCCCAGAGGACAAGCGAAATTCAGGGAGCAAAGCAGACTCATGGATAGAGAATGACAGCTCTGGAAAGTTCTACCTGATTTCCATGACAACAGAGACCCAAATACCTTAAGGCACCCCGAAACAAAGAGCAGTGACTTTTAAAGAACCGGATTCAGAAACACCTACTACACGGTGAAAAAGAAAGGGGAAGAGAAAATAAGTGGGATGATGTGCAGAGCAAGGAGACAAGAACCTCTGATTTTCATTTTCTAACAGTACTGGGATTCAGGGCACTGTCAGATACAGGCAGCTGACAGCTTTGCCTATGGGTCCCAATGGCTTCCAAAAACCTTCTATACTGAGCCACTTGTATCTGTTTGCAATGATTTCTCCAAATTTAGTTAGAAGTTAACAAATACTCCTCTGGCACTTCAAACTGCTTTAAAGAAACAGTTCCCTGAGGCAGAAAAGAGAGGACACTGCAGGTTTGCCAGGCATTAAACAGGAAAGTGATGGAGTTCAGGAAATTATTTTCAAGCTCATCACCCACTTCTGCATCATGGGAAACACAAATCTCCAGTGTTTAAAGCAGCATGAAGGAAGTCCCTTGCTGCTAAAGGAAGAAGGATTTTGTTGTACAAGAACCCTGGCAGTACTTCACTAAAAACTCATCAAAACAGCCTATAAAAAACATTTTAGGCTGAATCCAGCATATCACACCAATCACTTAAACTAGAATGTGAAGTCCAAAGAAACACTGCAAGATAAACTTCTTTTCAGAAGCCACCATAACCACCTTAATAGTTCAATAAAAATAGTGCATCACACAGTAATAAAAAATAAAAAACTATTTACCTAAGACAAGAATGTGTGTGCACAATTGTGCTTGCTGAAGTTAGGGGCCAGGGTAACCATTTTGGTCCTGACTCCCCTAAAAAATATCCCCAGGAAGTTTTATTGTGAGCTTGTTGGTCTAAAAGCAGATTAAAATCATTTAACTGAATAAAATTAGAATTTAGTGCCTAATTTATAAAAACTGTGACTATTACACAGTTTTAGTAATCCCGAAGAGATTTTAAACCCAAGAAAATAACCTAAGAATGTAAGTGGAAAAAGCATTTGATGGTTTGTAGCGAAATTGCCACTTACACTTGCAAAAATAAAGAAATTCCTCAGTTTAATCAAGTGTGAATTAACTGTAAGAAGCCAGTGGAACAACAGTCAATTTTATCTGAGTTAGGACAATTATCACCTGCAGATTCACCTTGTTTTTGGAACATATTCCTCACCACTTCTCAAGGAGAAAGATGCCATGGGCTTTGTGCCCTCTCTGCTTTATACAAGCAACCTTACATGTTTTCCACTTTTCTGTTTCTGCAATAATATGCTACCCACATAAATTAACCCAGAGTTTTCTAAATTCAGCAAAATCAGCAGAAGACAAAATAGAAGAACTGAACATACCTGCTGATAGAAAAAATTTAGAGTTGGTTTGTCCTCAGTGAACTGGTTTAGAAATCCTTTTGGCAAATACCGAATCCTCAATTCATATCTGAAAAGCAAGAAAAAGAGACTGTTGAGCAGAATTAAAATTAAGATTCCCTCTCAGCATTCTTAAAAATAGGAATAAACTCAAAATCCTAGAAAACTAATGGAAAATTTCCCTTTCGAGTACTCAAGATAAACTGGAATTTATCTGTAATTGGCATTTCACTGAGATGTTTACAAAGGACTTTTGCAAATGAAGCAAACTTAGAGCCCTGCTGCCCTCTCAGAGCTTCAGAGAAGACTGAAGCATCAAGACTTGGAGCAGATAAGCTCCAGATCCATGGGAAGGGAGGCCCCAGTTAGGTGACAACAGATGAGCTGCCAGAAGCACTGACATGACCCCTGGCAACAGCTTTTATCTCTGGTTCTCACAAGCAGGGACTTAAAACGCTGATCCTGCTGCTCCAGGAGTGACAAACAGTGTCACTCACTAGGGAGCCACATCCTACAGAAGAACAAGGAAAAGGACTCTGCTCCCTCTCTGATCACGGCTCTAATATTCACCTCTGGATTTTCCATATGTTTCAAAGGGATTTCTCTGCAAAAAGGTTTCCTGCTCCTTTATTCATCAAAAAAGCAAACAGTTTTGAACCTGACAGTCATATTTTTAAGGTAATAGTACACCAGAAGTGAGGGAAATCCAGAATGAGCCTTGACCCACAACCTACACCAAATCTGTATCTTTTCTGAAACCTTAACTTCTGCTTTTAGTCCCTAAATTTAGTAATATTTCTTGTCATAAACTTCTGCTTTTAATCCTTGAATTTAGTATTATTGCTTGTCCTGCGGTAACAGCCCACGGTGTTTGACACAGACTGTTTGCTTCCTCCTCTGACACATTCCTTCAATGGAAATCTGATAATGAATGTCTCCAACCCTTGGGCTGTGCCAACACAGCATATCCTAACTAACACTCTTAACAGTACTTCCCAAAGTAAGTATAGGTAACAATCTGCTCATGGTAAGGGCAAATATTACAACATTCCAAACTGTTGGTTTCAGCAGGACAAGAGCTTCTTTTCAGCAAGTGATGTGGCTGCCTGTAATCAAGATTTACATGGGGATTTGGTAAAAATTTACTATGGGTAAGTGCTGCCTAGGTTTCCACTGCAAGCAGAAGTTGCAATATCCTTATTTACTTTGAATTCATTGAAAATGCACTGTCCTGTTAGAAACAATTAAAATAAGGAAAAAAATTTGGAAATTGTAAATAACACACACTGTATACAAACAAAGAATACTAGAATGATGTCTTCTTGAAGTATGGCAAAGTATTTCTTAATTCCCGTGCACAGAAAACATGTTGTTAAATTAAAGAGTGAAATGCAGGAGAGGCTGAGAAAACCCAACAGAGAGTAGATTTACACTGGATATAAGGAAGAAATGTTTTCCTCTGAGTGTGGTGAGGCTCTGGCACAGAGAAGCTGTGGCTGCTCCATCCCTGGAAGTGTCCAAGACCAGGTTGGATGGGGCTTGGAGCTACCTGGGATAGTGGAAGGATAATGAGTGTCCCTGCCCATGGCAGGGGGTTGGACTCAGTGATCCTTAAATGACCTTCTCAATCCAAATCAATGATAAAAATTCTGTGACACAAGGACACAGACACAGATAAACAAAAAATGACTCAAAGTCACAGTTGAAACAAACTCACAGATTACTCTCATATGTAAGAGAACACAGAATGATCTATTGCTGATCAGCCTTTACATTTCATGATCCCCAGCAGATAACCAGATATTCACTAAAATTTAAGTATCAGCCAAATTATAAATATAAATTATAAATACTTCTAGGTATTTATGTGTCAGGGAGAGGAGGCCACATGAGCACACTACACAGTGCAGAAAAGCAGAGCCTCTACTGTTTTTTATTCTGCCATATCAAATAAAATCTACTGCTGAACACAATTGCAGAGACTGACATGGAATAAAACAAGTGTGTATAAAAGACTTCCTTCCTTTATTGGGGGCTCCATAATCCAGTGCATTTTAAAATGACAAAATTGTTAAAGTTGGAAAAGACCTTTAAAATCCTCATGTCCAACCATCAACCCAGCACCACCACCACGTTCACCACTAAACAGTGTCCTCAAGTGCCAAATTCACACTTTTTTGGGAACATTCTTAAGGATTGTTGCTCCTTTGCTTCCCTGGGCAGCATATTCCAGTGCTTGACAATCCTTTCCATCTAGAAATTTTTAATACCAAATAATAATAATACCAAACTTAAATCTCCCCTGGAGCACAGATAGGGTGAGGAGCAGCTGAGGAAGCCAAGGAAGCTCAGGGAACTCTTTACCACTTTCTACAACTCCTTGACAGGAGAGTGTAGCTAGGTAGGGGTCAGGCTCCTCTCCTAAGTAACAAATGGTAGGACGAGAGGAAACGATCTCAAGTTGCACCAGCAGAGATTTAGACTGAACTAGAGATCAGAAAATTGGATATTTGATATCAGAACAAATTTCTTCATAGGCTGCGAAAGACTGGAAGAGGCTGCTCAGAAGAGTGGTGGCATCACATCCCTGGAGGGATTTAAAAGACATGTAGATGTGGCACTTAGGGACATGGTTTAGTAGTGGCCTTGGGTTAACTATGCAGAGGTCCCTTCCAGTCCAAACAATTTTGTGGTTCTAGGATGCAGAACATCCTTACTCTGGGATTGAAAAAATCCAAACAAAAACAAACACACACACAAAAAGAAGAAACCAACAGAGGAAAATCAGTCTCTCTCCTTTACAAGGACATGTCTTTTTAACTGATCAGCCATGAAAGTGCTGCTTTTTGCAACAGGATCTCACGAGAGCATCAGGTAAGGCGAAGCAGCTCAGCTGGGACAGTCACCGTGAGTGACCTTCATTACCTATTTATAACCTAATCTCTGCCTGGGCCTGTGGGAATGAAGAACTGACTTCCAAAGGCCAACTCAAGGATAAGCTCGATTTTCAACATCCTCTGAATTTACTGTCTTTGAAATGCAGCTAACTGACAAGGATGACATCTCCCTTTCTCACAAACCAGGTCTGCTTTCGGAGCAAGTATCTCAGCTGATGATCACTCCCATTATGTTTGATAAATGATTCCTGGAAGATCGTCACTCTGTTTGCTGCTCTGCCCCTCTACTGGGGCTCAGAAGCACTCTGACACACCTCACAAAGGTGGGCATCAGTAGAGTTCACAAGTTGTACAGTGAAGTGACCCATCCACAGCAGAGTGAACACCACTGAGCAGTTCTGGGAGCTTCCCTGTCAGTAACAAGCACTATTAGGGCAGCTAGTGGGGCAAAAAAACAAAGGATGATCCAACTCCTAATAACTTGTGCTACTGAAAAAAATAATCTTGCCAGTCCCAACCTTGCCTCCAGCAGGTTCTGATTCAGTTCACATCAAGAGAAAAGTAACCAGAACACAGAAGACAAGAACCAAAAGGGCAGACAAAGAGGAAGTCTTGAGTTTAATGAACTGCATCAGCTCGCTGAAGGCTTATAGAAGTATTAAGGCTCACAGAAGGAAAAGAAAAGGACCGGATAACTGGAAGCCAGAGAAGAGAGAAGACAGAGTGCAGCAAGGAGAGGGACAGATCTGTTAGATCAACTTGGTCAACTCATTAAATCATCCCACAGGTGATCCAGCCTTGTATCTGTGACAGGGCTTTTGTATCACAGCTACCAAAACTCACAGTCCAGGACCGCTGGGGTGTCTCGTACCTGTCAGAGCCACAGCATGGATATCACCTGGTTACAGGGACCTGCTTTACAAACCCAAACTACTGAGCTGGAAGGTGCCTGCCCTGTGGGGAGCAGGCTATTCCAACAAGCAGAATGCTACGTGAACCTCTTGATACCTCTTTGGTGTGACACAAAAGACCAGTGAAAGGAACAGTGCTCTGGCACACAGCAATTTTGGAGACATGAAGGACAGCAGCTGGGCCTACTGCTCAAGGCTCAGTACTACACAAAATTATGAGGGTTGGTGTTATCTATGATTTAAGAGCCCCACATGCTGCTAACCCTGGCTCATCCAGCTGGGTGATGGGTTTTATTCTGCTAACTTTTGTGTGCTACCTACTGACAATCCATGTAACTTCTAGTACCTGGAGTAGTCCAGAAGAATTTCAAGATGTAATTTCTGGACATTGCGAATACACAATCCTTTAATTTGTATGATAAAAATAAAATAACCACGTGAGGTATTTAGTGGTTTACTAACACTATAGGAAGCTTTTAATTTAAGAACCATTCCAAGACTACTTCCCCTTTAGTAATCTAAATATTTCTACAAGTACTGTCATATGATCTTAGTCACTTTGTGTTATGGCATTACAAATATGACAGCAGCATTTTGATTATGCACAGCAAATCTCTCTGGGTTTAAAAGGTATGTCAGGCTGCATGTATTTGATAACACATTAAATGACACTTGGAAAGGTATTGAATAATTTACACCTTATCATAGTTCTTTCATGAGCATTTTACACAATTCCTTTCCACAAGCTTGAAAACAATATCCAACTTTGTTTTCAAAACCAATTAAATGTGTTCTGCAATGTGTACCATGCAAGTTGTATCGCCTTATAAAAATGGAATTGACACTGGTACACTAGGTAACAAATTTCCACAGCATAAATTATTCACATCTCATCACCACACAATAACATCACTACCATGGAAAGGAATCTTCTCCTTTCTAAGCTGTGATTTCACAATCTTATCAATGAAAAATTCCATATGAAGGAAAATACCCATGTAGATCACAGAAGCAAAAATATGTAACATACACAGAAGAGAATATGCAACATTCCTGAAATACAGTTCTAAGCATTCCTAATTTCTTCGAATTTGTGGAATCTGTTAAAATTGGGACCCTAAAGAGAATTTGCAAACTGAAGATTTCCAACTGCGATATCTGCTAGAATACAATAACTCCATTTGAGAAAAATTAAGTATAGACTATCTACAATAATTTTGCAGAAGGTATGTTCAGCCTCTAAAATAACCAGCAACTTCTGCACAGATTGTGGTTATGAAGATAAACCACAGAAATAGATGCACAACGCCCATGCAATGAATGAGCAACCACAATATTCTTTGGTTTAATCTCTATTTGGTTTACTGGTATTTTACAATTCTGAGCTCCCCATTTTCTCTAGTAAACTACCGTGTCTTTCTCCAAATAAATTTTAATTTTCTTTTGTCTTTCTACCAGGAAAGTGGACAGAGCTTCCTTCCTTCCTTTCCTGAGCAGGCACCAGCAGCTTACTCTCCTAAAAAGCTGAAGAAACTTAGGTCATGACAACTTTTTTTAATCAATTAACCAGCATCATGAAAAAACTTAGCAAATGTGTCCAGGCTATGAAAAACCCCCAAAATTCTGCAGTTATCCTTCTACTGTTCATTGCTCCTGGTGTAACTTCAGAAGATCACAGTCAGAAGGCAGGCAGACAATCACTTACTGCTCTGTGCCTCAATATAAGTTTAACAACTGAGAAGGTTCATAACAGCAGAGGGATAAAATTATTTTTGACTGCATTTCACTCTTTTCAAACCACATTTCTCCTATTCAGTCTATAGATAAGTACAACCAGTACTTAACAATATCCTTTTGGCTTTATTTAAAGAACAAGATTTATCCTTTTAAAAATTGCAGCTATGGTGCTTATACCTCAACTAGGAATAGCATTCCTGTCCTAAAACTTTTAAGTATGACAAAACTTGCAGATTTCAGCACAAATGATTAGGAGATTTCTGTTCCTATTTTATGCTTCCTCTAAATCCCAGGTTTCTCTTCAGTTTGCAGGAAACCCCTTTAAAATAACAAAAACCCCTTCAAATCAAACAGAACATTGCTCACAGCTCTTAATGAGAAGTATGGTGGGTTTATTTCCACCCATTCCACCAGCTCTATTCCACTACAAGAAGATCTTTCTTAATAAATGAAATTACAGAGTATTTTTTATATGACTGACATTGAACAGACTTATGCTCTTACTTCCATTCTTCTGGAGGGTGGGCTAGTTCAAATTTCTCTCTCACATTGGACACCCCCATGTCCAGGTGTAGCCAGTGAACTTCCTCAGACTGCAGGTGACTGAGGCGTAACCCATAGCAGGCCACATTTTTCACTTTGTGACTGTCCACGATCTTCTGAATTATGCCCTGAAACAGAGAAACACACACTCCTTACAAGCTGTAAAATATAACATATATATTTTTTAATTTTAAATATTATCCTGTAATATCCTACACAAAATACTAAGCAGCGCATAGGTAGCAACTTTATTAAAAATGCCAAACATATTTTATTGTAAGCTACTCTCTCACACAACCAGTTATAATTACTGAAGTTTTACCAGCACAACTTCAGAAAACATCAGTAAATATGATCCACACATCTTATCAGATTTAGGCCAGTATTTCTTCCATGCAAAACAAGGGTAACATAAAAGCCAAAATTTCAAAAGCAGGTTTGTGGATGAAAGCAAGATTTATAAGATCAAAAAACCCCACCATCAGCCTTTAAAAGTCGCTCTCCATCAAGAACCAGAAAATCATTTTGGACTTTCATCCTCTTTAGTGCCCTCAATAGCCAGGATTTCATAGGTCACACCACAGCCCCTTGGTTTCCTTCCCCCTCCTCCCCCAACTCTTTTGAGATTCAGTAGAGATCCCTTATAAAACCAGGCAAGAGACAATTATCTGGGAACATTCTCAAACACAACAAATGTTGTTTGCCCTGAGGTAAATTTCAAAGTTTGAAGGTATCTTGTCTATGAAAGGAACCTTTTACATAAACCTGTAGCAGATTGCCATGCGTTGGAGTCCAGGGCACGGGGAAAACCCCTCAAATTGCCCTGGGGGGTCCAGGACCCTTACTGGGATCCCAGGAAAGCATTGCCTTTGACCTTAGACCATGGGAAAAACTTCCAACACTTATGAATGAATAGAAAACAACAAAAAAATTAAATTAGATAGCAGTTTAGTTTGTCACAGGATGAAAATTTGTAGTTCGGTGTTTTTAGAATGGAAGTAGATAGGAGCAAGATGGAGAATTTGGGGCGGTGTCTTAAGTTCTTCTTCTTCGACTCCATCTTCTGCTGTGACGGTGGCACAAAGATATTGGTAGAATGCATGTGATGTCTAGAATTGGTAGTGATTATTGGCACAAAATTGTAAATATAGTACATTTTAAGAGTTAATTGGACTAGAAACCTTTAAAAGACCTTGAACCCCAAGCCTCGTGGTCTTGGCAGTGGTGTCTTTCAGTGTGCTAAGCCTGGTGATAGGCGGTGCGCAGACTTTGAGATAAGAAAATTTAATAATCACCTTTTATGACCAAAGCTGCAAGTTCTGCTCATATTTTAAACCCTGGTACAGGACTTCGAAAGGAAAAAAAAAAAACCCTAATTACGGGGATCTTGGACTCAAAATAGAAGAGCTGTGTCAGACATCAGAAAAGCCTGACATGCAGTAACTAAAAATCCAGTGTGCTTGCTGAGCAGGGATGAGCAACCTTTCAGGTGCAGCGTGCCAGGCTGTCCTGCTCTCATCTCCTTTAGGGAGCCAGCAGGAGCCCTGCTGCTGCCTCACAACCCCAGCAAAGGGAAGCTGTGTCTCTGCAAGGCAGCAGATCCCTGCTGCAGGAGCTCAGAGCTCAGCAGGAGCTATTGCTGTTCCCAGACACTTCTCTCAGGCATTCACAGGCCTTTGCTTCTGTGCCTGTAATGGTCTGAAAATTTCCTACTGGAAACGCTCATACAGGTAACACACACACACACACACACACACACACACACACACACACACACAGAGAGAGAGATGCATGCAGATGCACAAGTTGCTGATTCTTGCTCAGAATTCCAGCAAAACATCAACACACAAGCCATGGAAGTTCTACAGGAGCCAGAGGTGGCCTTCTGGAGTGCGTTAAATGAGAGGGTTTTCTGCAGGATGATACTGTGGCTCTGGCACTTAAGTCTGGTGAGGAGCAGGTGAGGGGGGCCCAGCCTGGAGAAAAGGATGCTCAGGGGGGCATTAATGCTCTCAACTCCCTGACAGGAGAGTGAAGCCAGGTGGGTATCAGACTCTTCTCCGAGGGAACAAGGGGAAGGATGAGAGGAAATGGCCCCATGCTGCACCAAAGGAGGCTTAGATTGTGTATCAGGAACAATTTATTTCTTCACTGACAGAGTAAAAAGCCTTGGAACTGGCTGGCCTGTGGAAGTGGTGGAGTCATCATACCTTGAAGTGTTCAAAAAACATGTGGATGTGGCACTTGAGGACATTGTTTAGTGGTGAACTTGGTCGTGGTGCTGGGTTCATAGTTGGATCTGATGACCTAAGCAGTGTTTCCCAACAAAAATGACTATGACTGCTTCCCAAAATTTATTGTTTAAATAAACAAACCCCAAAGAAACTGTTTAAAACCCTGATTTTGCAAATTAGGCAAGCAGAAAACTAACTGCAAAAAGAGAATTAAGGAAGCACTAAATCTGAATAGAGGGGGAAGATGACACGTGTAGGAGTGGAATCATGCTGTTGGTGAGGTGATATCAAGCTGTTAAATCTGCTCATACATCTCCTCAAACTGCAACCTTTAAATAATCTTTCAGAAGCAACACAGCACACAGAGAAATGTAAAACAAAATTCTTTCAAGTCTACAGGAAGGAAACAAAAGCCATGTTTAGTAACTTCACAGAGATTGAGTTACAAGAGATTCCATCAAGCCCAACAGGACTCTGTGTCCAAGAGCAGCAATATGAGCATCCTCAGAAGCATCTTTTGGTTCAGAACCTGCAGTGTCCCAAATTTTCTTTGTCCCCCATGCCCTGGGATTGGACATCCAGTGCTAACTGGACAGTGAGCCCAGACCTGAAGGAAGATGGACAGCAGCAGCAAAGCAAGCAGGAGGCTTGCAAAGGCTGGTATTGTGTGGGAGGGAAAACTTCCCAACACTCTGGGCAAATCCAAGCTTTCAAGGAGCTGGCAGCACCACAGACTCAGCAGTCACAGCCTGTCCCAACAGCCAGAAGGTGCCCGAGCTGCCGGGACAAAGGTCTGATGCAAACGAGCAGCTCCCTGCAGGCACCTCGGTAACACAACTCAGGGTAAAACAACTCAAGGAGGAGCCACTGCAGCCACAGATGGGTGCCAGGGGATGAGGCAACACCAGGCAAGCACACAGGAACACTTCCCCCAAATGCTCCACAAAACACTTCCCCCAAGTGCTCTCCTAACCTCAGACTATTTTTATCCCAGTGGATTTCCCAAGCCAAGCATTGTTCCTGTCATTCATCAGCCTTCAGTGAAACTCTTCCAATTACTCATCCTGTCTCCTCCTAAAGCAGTTCACTTTTTGCAACCTTCCCCAGCAATTCCAAAGGTCTGTTATCAGGTCAGTGAACGTTTTAAATCTGCATTAAATGTAAATTGTTTAAGTTTGTTTCTTGCCTGCATTTGAGGCTTTTTGTATCACAAACTACAAAGGAGAACAGTTGCCTGTATCCCTGGAAACACTCACCACCACCAAGTACTCTCAGAAGAGACAGAGGCATATTTAACCTCTTCTTCACCCAAAGGACACGCTCTGCTTAGTAAAGCCTAACATTTTGGCAGGCAAGCTCTCATCCAAAGGGAATGGTGCCAGCTTTTCTATATGCAAACAGAAGAGCTTCATTCATTTTAATCTCTTCCTGCACCCTGCCCAGAGCATGTAACATACAGCATTGCACTTTGGAAATCCATCCCTCCCCCCATCTCTGACACTGTCAGTTGATAATGAAAATGGAGTTTCATGTTCTTAGATGATAGTTATGCCTGCTGTGATAAGAAACGGCTTTGGATAGGAAAAAATTATGGTAAAATAATCTGTGACCATGAACCACTGAGGCTACTGATACATAAGGCTCAGCTGAAACCATTAATGCTTACTCAGGAAAGAATCAAGACAGGCATCTCAGACCCTCTATAGTCTTCAGGCCGGGATTTCAAAAGGACTGAAGAAGTCAGATGTCCTAACTCCCACCAAAATCGAGCAAGATTGTAAGCGTCTTTCTTTTTTGTATCATTAATCAAGTCTAAACCTATCACAGAATCAAGAAACAAAAATAAAAAATAGACATATTTTCTGATCTATGTATGAAGGCTGAGGTATGTGGCAAGGTAGTTGTCAGACCAAGAAAATATATAACAACAATTAGTACATGCTGCAACTCAAGAAAAAGCACAAACACTAAGGAGACAGCAGAAAAGGTGCATAGGAGGCCAAGTGCAAGTGTTGGAAAATATATTTTAAAAAGCCATATATTGTCAGGAAGGAAGAAATGACGCTTTATATGAAACAAACACGTGAAGTGCTTCTCTTTGCTGTTGTTTAGGTAAGCTGCAGAGCTCATTCCAGGGGCTGTCAACCCACAGCACAACCAAAAACTGGAGAAATAAGGAAACATGGTGATTAAGACACTCAAAATGGGTGGTTTGCAGACTCTAGTAAAACACTTCATTATATACTTCTTTATTAATAAACCAGAGAATTTGAATTTTAGAACATTTAGAGCCACACATCCCATCAGGAAAACCCAGCACAGAACTGGAAGGCTCATCCAGCCCCAGGGACTTGCCCAGCCCTGGCTGCTCTTTCCAAACGGTCCAAGATTAATCCCCAAGGCTTGTGCTGGCACTGCAGCCAGCCTCAGGTCAGTGCATTTAACTCCCATTAGTAGTAAATAAGATGTTGAGTGCCCTCAGGTCCTGGGCAGCCTCCACAGACCCAGTGGAGACGCCTGGAGCGTCCAACAAAGCCACTGCCAACACTCCAGGATGGGTGACAGCCTCTGTGCCTTCCACAGTGGCTCTGTGAGGAGCATTGCCAAAGCAGCCTGATGTTCTCCGTGGCAGTGGTGAGAATGCGTAATCAGAAGTTTCCAGACAAACAACTTAACTGCTTAACCACTGCACAAAAGCAACTACAGCATCCTGCTGAGACATGTCACCACATTGTTAGGAAGCACAACCTTTTAGCTGGAAGCACAGCAAAAGAAATGTGAAATCTCTCCAGGCTCTACTGCAACCAGCCTTTCAGCTCAGGAGGCTCCTCAGATGGATTGCTGAGTGGGAAAAAACAGGTAAGGACCATCAGTTTCAACCTGGATAACAAACGTCTGACCTCAAATTAATCACAGCTAGAAGGACTTGCTGGAGAGCTTGACTCCAGGAGAAACCTAATACAGAATGAGATTTCACTTTGCATATAGGGATCCCTACATGAATATAAATTCCCATGAGGAGTTTTCATGTGTTTGTTGGCAGCTCCCTACAACTGCAAGGCAGTCACACAATCATCTGCCACTCGAATGTGGTTTACCATAATCACATTGATTTTAATTAGGTTTCTAAAGCTGACATTTCCATCCTGAACATAAAATACAGTAGAGTACAGCTGAGCAAGAAACAGAGGGAAGTCTTCAGAGGAATTTCCTATCAATAACAGGAAAGGGATAGGTCACCTTTCCCCCCCTTTACCCCAGAGAGAAGAAGAAAAAGCTTTTTCTATAGGTAGAAAACCGGATAGCGCTCATTTGTCTAAAGAACTCAGAGATATGCATCACAGCTAATTTAAAGAATAGATTAATATTTGCCCTAAATTAGGAGAACGTGCCCAAAAATAGAATTTACAGTGCAGTATATTTAGGAGAATGCTGAAAAATCAAGACAGAGAAGAGAAAGGCCAAAAGGCACACAGTACCCTTGGCTCTCCCAGTATGTATCAATAATACTTCACTTCTGTAAATGAGTGAAAATGAATTGCTTGCTTGTAAATTAGCAAGACTGATGTGCTACTATGAATAAATTGAAGACAGTATAATATACTCCCAGTGTGACTACAAACCTAATTTCCTTATTTAGTAGGAAGGAGAAAGTTTCTTGCAACAGAAAAAGTCTTGAAGTAGCAGCTCTGACACAGGCACAGTGTGCTAATGTTTGTGCAGCACTTCAAATATGTCAAACACTATTTATATATCAAGTATTGTAACTCCTGATGACAGATTTATATATGGGGGGCTTAAATGAAAAGCTGAACAAAACTGAATGGCAAAGGTCTGATGAAAATTAATTTATAATTTCCATAAAGGAGAACTCTAGAATGTACTCACTAATGTACTCACTACTCACTAAGACCAAAATCTGTCTGTCCTCTGATAACACTGTCTGACAGTCAAAGCAAAAAGCCCACATTCCTCTTTTTCTCATTACTCTGCTTATCCAGCAAGCACATTTGTGCATTATATGATAAACAAGATTGGGAAATTGATGAGGTTGTACAAGAACTCTGCCCTTGAAGCCCAACAAGTTCATACTGAAACCACAGGCTGAACACAGGCCGTGCTGGTGGCCAGCATCCTGTCACCATTCCAGCACAGAGACATCTCAGCTCAAGCAACACATCCACCCAAGTGCCTCAGAGCCTTTCATACTCAAGCCATACTCAGATGTGTCATCCCAAATATCTCTCCACGCCCACAGAGAATTCCACAAGGAACCTTCCAAGCACACACTGACAGCACTGACAGAGCAGGGCTGGTACAGCCCTGCTTTACAGTCTTCTTGGATTAATCAGCACTTTTCTGATCCTACTGCACACTTCCCAAATAAATGCAACGCTGTTTTAAAGGCTGACAATAAATTTAGTTTTCCAGAAACTTAACATTCAAGGCAGTGTGGGCAGCAGGGCAAGGGAGGGGATTTTACTCCTCTCTTCAGACTCCACCTGCAGAGCTGCATCCAACTCTGGGGGTCCAGCACAGAAAGGACATGGAGCTGCTGGAGCAAGTCCAGAGGACACCACCAAGACTATCAGAGGGATGAAGCAGCTTCCCCATGGAGCCAGGCTGAGAGAGTTGGAGCTGCTAAACCTGGAGAAGAGAAGCTCCAGGGAGAACTTTAAGCCCCTTCAGTGTCTTAAAGGGGTTCCAAGAGAGCTGGAGGGGGACTTTGTGCAGAGGTATGAACTGATAGGATATAGTCAAATGGCTTTAAATACAAAGAGAGTAGGTTTAGGTTAGATATCATGAAGAAGTTTTTTCTGCAATGAGGGGGTAAAACACCGGACCAGGCTGTCCAGAGATGTGGTGGATGTCTCATCCCAGGAAACACTCAAGGCCAGGTTAGACTGGGCTCTGAGCAACCTGATCTAGTTGAGAATGTCCCTGCTCATTGCAGCAGGGCAGGAATAGATAACCTTTAAATGTCCTTTCTAACCCAGATTTTTCTGTGATTCTGTATTTCAGTACTCCCTATCCTCAAATGCACCTGCAAAGTTTAAGAGCCCCCTTGGATCCAGTTTTTGTACAGTTAAATAAACACTGATACAGCACGTCGACTTGAAGCCATCTACAGATCTAGATGTTTTCAGAAAAATGTCAAAGGGCTATTTAGATTACATTAAAAATGTTATTTTGCACGTGTGTCTCATCTAAGGGTATCATAAGTATTTTGCACAAGTAAAATAGGCATTCTAAAGCCCAAGGGTACTGTTGTCTTAGTATACTGATTATCAATATACCATACACCTTTTTGTTTACATTTCAAGATCCATAATTTTGAATTCTTGCTACCTTTTTCAGGTTCTCAGAAGGGAAGCACCTACAAAACAACAATACAAAAAACATGCCCTGTTTTCTGCTACAATTCATTCAGGCACACAGCAGAGAAAAGGAAGGGAAAAAAGGTAAATTGCACCAATTTTCCAGCTTTTATACTAGACCAGGAATGAATTCACAAATTTTTACATGTCTCTTTGATGTCTGAATCGCTGCTTCTATACATCTAATACTTCCACTACCTCAAAGCACATATATCATTGTACACATGTAGAAACGAGATTTGAATATGCAACCATTGCTATAAAGAGCTGACTGCACCAGAAATACCAACACAGCTCTGACTCCTGTCAGCGCTCACAGCCTCTTTCCACAGAAATTTGTGTGACCAAGCTGCTTCCCCATTACTAAATCTAGTAAGAATCTATTTTAAATCTAGTAGGAATCTATTTTTAAAAATAAACCCAGCAGATCTAAAGTTACCCAATTAATACATTTGCATCTCCTTTACAGATTGCAGTAGATACACCAGAGCAGCTCCACCCCATGCCCATTCTCCTACAACTTTTCAAGCTCCTGGCTTGGGAGGAACTGAGCAGCAATAAAGCACATCTGGCCATTCCACAGTTGGTTAGCAGCAAGTTCAACTACTGGCAATCAGTTCAATCAGTCAAAAAGTTCAATCAGTCAGAATCAGGACCGTGTAGCCCAGATGTGCTCCACTGTAGCAACAGTAGATGTCTGGCACCTTTTGTCCAGATACTGCTCTAAGTAACATGGGTTTGAAAAAGAGAGAGAGACTTGGAGATGAGTGTGTGGAATTACACACTCAACTGAGGTTGGACTGACAAGCCTCTTGCCCTTTTTCAGAACAGGCAATATCCTTCTTGGGAAATGTCTGAAAGCCAGGAATGCTGCTGTGGATGACAAGGCATGTTCATCAATAAGGCTTTAATACTCTATCCCCTCATGGTGCACGGTGCCAGCACAAACAGGCATTTCCTTTCTCCCTCCAGCCTTCTCAGCTGTGTCAGTCTGCAAGACAATACAGCTAACAAGATTACAGAACTGATCTGGATTTAAAACAACAGCAAAACAATTATTCATTTTAGCTTGAATTGAGTTTGCCAAAACAGTCACACCACCTATGCCAGCACAGCTACTGTGGTAGCATGAGAAAACAAACAGCAAGAAGGAACCTGGCACAGCTGCCAGATGAAACACGTGTCTTAACTAGGGGAGCATTTGAATTGCAGACCTTTGCACTACAGGATCTTTCCATTCTTCCACCACAAACTGGATCTCCAATCAAATACTCTGCTCTCTTGCACCAATAGCTGAAAGTACAGCACAGATTGAATGAGAGAGGCAAACAGGAAAGAAAATGCAGCACACAGGACACAATAAAGCAACTGAATTAACTGCTGTAGTGAAGACCCAGCTGAATGTGCTTCAGCCCTTCCCCTGAAGTGCTCAGCTCAGGGAACAGACTGGGATACACAAACTTCCAACCTGCACACATGCCTTCTACCTGTGAGAAGTAAGATCTTGCAGATGGGTAGGGAAGCTGATGAGTTTGCTCTAGCCTTTTCACAAATGGGATGGGATGTAGCCAAGGCATGCTCCTTACTTTTAGGTTTTGTTCAAGTTAGATAGTATCATTCCCCTTACCTAAGGACGTACTTTTTAAACTCAGCTTTTTGAGTTCTTATTCTGTCAACATTAAGGAAGCTGACATTTCAAGGTGGTATTGCATAGAAAAGGAAGAAAAGGACATTTGAATTGAGAACAGGTTAAAAGAACCTCAAACACTATTTGTCCAAGAGCTCTAACCATGCTTCTCTCCAACTACAAAAATACGGACAAATCTGCCAAATCTAATGCTGTCTCTATCCAGCTTAGGTTTTAGACAGTGTAAAAAAAACAGAAAAAAAAAACTTTCTGAGAATTAAGAAATGTCTGGCAATAACCTGGTCTGAGATCTGCGGTTGTTATTTCCACATAAATAATGTCTTCTCACAGCTACTAGTTAAGAATCAAGGACAAGCTTTAAAGGCTAGAAGTCTTTAAAAAGGTGGAAATCAGTGCAAGCTGGGCACCTCTGGAGTGGAAAAGGAGACCACAAAGAAGAGCTGCACTTCACCAAAAGTCACCTGTAAGGACTCACAAAGTTTTCAAATGCCTGTTTCCTAAAAATCACAGATCTTCTCTACCCACTCAATCTGCAACATGTATTGTTTTCTTTGTTTGTTTTTAATTATGGTTACAATTCTGCTTCAACCACACCTGAAAACAGAGGTGCTTTTCTCCCAAGTGCTGATCCGGTGGCAGTGTTTACTTTCAGAGTGCACTTGAGACCAAAAAATTCCATCTCAGCTGCACCTACCTCCTCCTCACATGCCACACCTGAGGGCTGAGAATTCTCTCCAAGCCCGAAGCCTGGAAATCCTTTTGTGCATAAGCACCTAGACACCACATCCAAACAAGCCATACCAAGACAAACAGCGAAGATAAGCAACCTTTCTTCCCCTGGCAAATGCTTGGCTGTGTCTACATACACATTCACGGGAGGACAGCACTATTTGCACATTCATAAAAGCCTTTTTCTTTCTTTTGGAAATGAAGCATGTCTTTAGTATAACACCAAAGAGGGTAATTACAGAGAGCATGCCAGTTCTTTGAAATCCAAGAAAGCACTTCCCAGAATTGAGAAGCTGCTCTTGCATCCACTGCAGAGCACAGCCTTCATCCCTCTGAGGAAACAGCTGTCTTTGAGGGACTAAATCCATCCAGAATAAGCAGAGGTCCACAGCCCAAAGTTCTCCTCAAAGCAAAGTCTACGTATAACCATACTGGTGTCTTGGTGAAAGATATTTTAAGACGAACAGCAAGGAAATCACAGTCCAACCTTTTAAGGGACTCCCACAAAAAGCCGAGTTCTGTTCATATGAGCTTAACCACCTGAGTTTTAATGGAAAATGTTTCCCTTCATGACCAAGGAATTGTGCAGAGGGTATACAGCTAAATCACTTTCTACTCTACGCTTAGCATATATTTTCTTTTTTTTTTTTCCTCCCTTTTTTTTTTTTTTTTTTTTTTTTTTTTGAGGAAAAGGGCTTTTAACACTGCTTTGACTGTCAAACACATCCTTCATTCACACACGCAAACCACACTTTGTTAGAAACAGATGATGTTAGGAACCACAAATCAGGAAAGAAAATTCCAAGTTTACTTTCCCTGGTACATTCCATAAACTCCTCTGGCTTTAGCAGCAGTAACACCTTCAATTGGCTGATCTGGAGATTTCAGACCAAGTCTGACTTCTAACACTGGGAATGTACCCCAAATACTGGAAATATTCCCCAACCATGACCGCAGTAGCTGTGCTGACCAGGGAGTAGTCTTGGAAGACCTTTTTTCTCTTCCTTTAAATTGCAGAGCTGTCTCAAAGACATTCACCTTTGAATATTCCTTCAGAGCTCCTTGGAAACAAACCCAGCTCCAAGTCTCCACCCTCGGGTTGTAAATCAGAAGAAATGGCAGACGTCTCCTCCACAAAAGGAGGCATAAAAACCTTACAGGCTATTTTAATCTTAAATTATTCAGCTTGGTCGAACAGCAGTCATTCCAATGGAATGTAGGCTTGTACTCCAACAAGGGTTTACTGTTTCTAAAATAAATGTCATGGTAATACATCAGTGCTAGACCTTTACTACCTGCACATTCACATTCAACAGTCACTGTCCCAGTTTAACAAAATAACAAAAGAAGGACATTTGCTAAAAGAAGGAAGTTTAATAACTACCCATCAGAACAACACAAAACTCCCATTCTTTTTGGAAACATCCATCCAATTAAAAGTACATGTAAAAATTTAAAACTAAGGGAAGCTACAAGTAACTGCTACATGCCCGTTCTTTTGATCCTGCTTTTATAAAAAACCGGCATATTCTTGCTTTAAAAGACACTATATAACTGCCAATTGAACTCAGCACTGAATTTCTTAAAGCAACTCCAAGTTTTGTATCCTTAAAGTCCATAACCACAGGTATTCCCGAGCTGGAAAAAAACAGACTTAATCTCCACTTTTGTTTTCCAGGGTTTTACATACTTCTCTGGAAATACAGCCTCCATTCAAGTACCACAGTAAGAGCCCTGGACATTTATCCACAGGAGATGTTTGCAAGGTTAAAAACGTACTGAGACATAGTTTTCCCCCTCTTGTACCAAGTAATGCACTTTATAAAACAAATCAATCAGATTACAGATAACATTCATTAATACTTAAGTCAGGGAACAAAAATGTTTCAAGTGGCACCCAAAAAACTACTCCACGCAAAAAAATGCATGCAATCGATGATAATGATTCCTAGATCACCAAATTATCCCTGAACACAGATAGGAGCTTACTGAATTGACAAAAGACAGATTTCCTGATCATCACCAATGAAAATCCCTCGATTTCAGGTCTGTGTTCAAGATCCCAAGACCTCCTCCACTGAGGAATGCTCTTGGGCCTTTGCACATGCAGCCATGTTAGGAAATAAACAGTGGGAAAGGGAGAAATATTCAAAACTCTTTAGGATTGTTTTAAAATTTCGTTTTCTTTTGCACAAAGGAAACTTAAGAGGACAAAAGACAAAGCAAGTCTCCTTCACTCTGTGACAGCTCTCTCCTTCAAGCAGAATCACATCTTTGCAGTGGAATTTGAAGAGCTGTTGGAAGGGAGGAGCAGATGGGGACCTGCTTCTACAGCAAGTACCTCACAGCAGAAAACAACCCCACACACCACCTACCACCCTGCAAGATTCTGCTCTTCAAGGATAATTAACAAAACAAGCAAACCACAAAAGCACTTGCACATTTAACTGGGCTTCGTTACTGTTTAGATACCACAATACCTCAAAAATTTCAAAGACAAATGCAGAAAAGGTACAATCTCAGCATTAGAGAGGATGTAAGTTGACAATAAAATGTTTTCATGCATATATAACATCTCCACAGAACTCTAAGATTAGAGATACTAATTCTTTAAAAAGTCACAACCCTTGTGTTTTTTCCATAGGTGAACTGAAGGACAATATTGCAAAAATACAAGCAGCAGGTGATTACACTGAGAGGATAGACAAAAAGACTTTCTGGGAGGGGAAAAAGGGATTCTTCAGAGATCCATTTTCCCAGAGTATAAGGCAGTAAGTTTCCAAACAGTATTTCTTTCCCTATGTGATATGCACATTATATTTAAAAATTTTAAACATGTAAATACACACACCTTACAATTGAACACATTCATTTCTTATTATTTCTTTAAAACATGCAAAATGTCATTTCATGTCACTTTCATCCCAGCTCTCATTCCTACTTTGAGGTGTCACACAGGTTGGTACGACTTAAAGCTCCTGAATTCACTCCAAAGGTACAACAGGTCAAGATTGTTTTAAAATAAACCACGGAACTTTTTTGTTTGTTTTCTTCCAGATTTTTACCTCCAATTTTTTAAGACAACACTTAACCTAAAGGTGGCATAAGAATGCTTAAAACGGACTTACTCGGACATCAGTAGCATCTCCATGCCGGATAATGCTGGCCCACGTGGTCGGTTCACTGCTGTTTTCAAAGTAGTGGAAAACCTTTAGAACTCGTTCCATGGCCCCCGGGGAACGCTCCATCCCAGTACTGAAGTGAGTCTTTGCACCTGAACTTGGGGTGTGATTCAAGTTTGGGTCAAGGTAAGCTGCTGCCATGGTTTTGCTAGATGCTAGGTATCTGTCATATTCTAGGGAAACAAGAAAGAAATTGATTTTAGTTATGCATGATTTTATACTTCTTCATACAAGGCATTTACCAGAAAACCATGAAGACTCACTTCCTTTTTGGAAAGCAACTGAAGTATTTGTGTATCTACAAACATGAAAACCTACCTTGATGACTACCAGAGAAATTAAAAGCCTCTTGGAGCAAGTGATCTGAACTTGAACACCACAATTATTTACAGAAGTGGTATCTTTAGCAAAACCTCTTCCATTCATTTCTCAGTGACTTAACCCAGGTCCCTGACAAAGCCTTCAACACCAAATGCCAGCTTTGAGTTCAAACGGGAGATTTCATCCCTAAAATCTGCCAAGTCTGATCTCACAACAAGCCTCTAAAGAGGCATAAGGAAATCCCATCACTGTACCTCTTAGAGGCTCTCCACTAAGAAGCCACACACCAACACCAGCCTCTCCTGTTTCAAGGCTAAAACATAGAGAGCTTCACTCCTTTTGTGCTAGTTTGGGAACCAGGGAGGCACAAAACCATCCAGGATCTAAGTTCATTATTCAGTGAGGAACCATTAAGAACACAGCTCTCTCTCCTCTCAGCAATTCCTGAACAAGTGGGTAAGTTTTATCTTCCAGCAACCTGATGGCAAAAGGCACAGACCGCGGTATGAGTCAGTATGTCAAAGGAGAAAGAAGAAAATTGCCTCTTGGCTACTGCTCCTAATTAGTAAGCCACAAGCAGATGGTGTCTGCGGAATCAATGCAGTCCAAGAGAAAAAGAGCAAAGAGTACCTCCTCCCTTGCCTGCCAGTCTAGAGCATCATTCCAGTCTGCTGGCTGCAGAGAGCAAAGGACTGCAGGGCTTTGCTCCAGGGCTTGGACAAGTGCACAGAGTTTCCCTACCTCCTCCTCTTCACAGCGAGGAGCCAGCAGGGAGGCAGTTTTGAAAATGTGAAGTTAAAAATAAACTAAACTTGATCTTTTTGGCATAGCGCTCTGAACGCCTTCCTGGTAGTAAACTGAACTCCTGAGCCCTGGTTTGCTCCACGGAGAGGCACAAGAGAGATAGACCCCTGCTTCCAGCCGAGCAATGCCTGGCTGCCCCTCCGAGCTTCAGCCACCTGCCACGGAACTCTGCTGACCTCCCCCAAAACCGGCTCAAAAAACTATCGGGGGGAGAAAAAAATCAAAACAAAACCCAGGTGACCTGTCTTTCAGGACTGGCTTAGTTTCATGCCGCGGCTGCCTGAAGCCGCCGAAGAGGAAGAGAAGCAGAAGCAGCCGGGATCAGGCTGAAGGGAGAGCATCTCCCCTCCAGCACAGCTGGTGATAACACCAGCCACGGTCAAAACTCCCCATGAGCTCAGCTAACAGGAATTAGCACCAGCAATATCTAGGCTTGAAATCTTCAGACTGTGGGTAACAACATTTG
Organism: Sylvia atricapilla; assembly: GCF_009819655.1. NCBI lineage: Eukaryota > Metazoa > Chordata > Aves > Passeriformes > Sylviidae > Sylvia > Sylvia atricapilla. Next base: position 149,065,704 of record NC_089140.1, read on the forward strand.
CGAGGCTAAAACCCGACTGGAAGTCTTAAGCATCTACCTAATTCAGATCCCCCAGATAAAGAAACAACAGCAGCCCATCTGGGCAGGATGTCTTTACCTCTTGAATAAATGGTTGAATTGCGTTCATGCACGGGAACTAAAAACTCACACTAGACAGACAAAAGGCCTCTAATGTCCTGCCCTCAGGGAAGATGGTAAGAGAAGCCAAGGAGACTCTGCGGAACACTCCCACAGTGACCCTTGATGGACTTCCCCCACCTGCCGGAGTTTCCTGCCTCTGAAAGCTCAACAAACCATCACAGCTCTTGTTGTTTCTCTTTTCTGGCCATCACCATCAATACAAATGAATTAAGCCAACCTTAGGCACACATTAAAGCCTCTGCTCCTCTTCGCCTCTCACGAACAGACACAGATCTGAAAATGCCGGGAGCCCCTCAGCAGCTCTTTGACTTCTAGTCACCAAAGCAGCCCACGAGCTGTTTTCACACAAACACTGACTTTAAAGCTGAAACAGGCACAAAAATCTCCCCTCTGGCACACTAACACCGAAACAAGACTGTGCAAGCTCCGAACTGCAGGACTCTTTTCCTGTAAGGCTAAAATAGCCATTGCTAAACCCAAAGGTCCGCAGGGTGGGGAGTTTCACCAGGACAAATCCAGGCAGATCAACAGTCCAATTGCTCAGAATGAAATTTTAGTTTTCAGGCTCAGACAAGGCCGCTGACCTTGGGCAGGATGCTCTGCAGTCCTTCAGAACAACCCAGCCTACACCTCAAGGTCACTGGTGAAACTGCTGAGCTTTATTTAAAGTTTACATAAGCAGACAGCAGGGAGTATTGCTACAACACAAAGCAAAATGAGTAATTTTTTTCCCAGAGGAGAACCAAAAGAATGCCCACTTTAGTATTAATTCACCACACTTTAATACACACATTCATCAGGTTTTATGTGCTGAAGAACAGAGAGAAGAAAAGCTGTCAGGGAAACACCAAACCAAGCATTCAGATATCCAGCCATAAGCTTAAATACGGAGAATCTACAGCCCTTGGGAGCAGCAAAGCAATCCAAGACTCCAGTACCTACACACTGAAGTGCTCTTACAAGGTGTCATTTTAATGGACAGGCATAACACTGCTATGATGTTTCCATATTCATCAAAATGTGGAATTAGACATCAGACTAACAGAACTGGGTACAGGGTCAGTTTTCACAAGGTCGTATTTCACAGAGGTTTTTCAAAGTGTAACAACCCCCTCCACAAAATTAAAAAAGCAGTTTTCCTTCAGAATTTGATCATTGCTGGTTCCTTGCAGCTTCTTTTAAAAAGCCAGACGCTTATTTTATGAAGCACCGAAACAGCAATAAATCTGATAGCTCCAGGTATAGAAACACATGCCATATCTCTGGTTATGGACCTATTAACATTCCCATTAAAACCAGCCCTTGGGTTTGAGTTTGTAATGCGACTGTAAAACTCTGCCCCAGGCCAAAACTTTGTAAAACACAGCTGCTGTTAAACAACTATTTTACAAGAGCTGCAGGGTACAAAGAAAGCTCACATAACAACACCACGATGCTTATTTGGGCTGTTCTAAATTCAAACTAGACTGGTGTGTAATGCTGCAATTACACATCTCGGTTTAAATGAATAGCTTTAATCCTCTGGTATTAAATAGACAGGTACTGTGTGCCACCATGGGCCAGGAACAACCTACAGTCAACGAAAAGAAGGGCAGATTTAGATTACATATAAATCACAAATTTTGGACAGAGCAACCCGTCTAGTGGAAGGAGCTCTTGCCCATGGTAGGGAAGGTGGAACTAGATGATCTTCAAGGTCCCTCCCAGCCCAAATCATTCCATGATTCTATGACTTGATTGTACTGTATTTTATTTGATCTTGTGGTATAAAAGGCTAATGGTCTAAAGTCAAGCATGGTCAAATTTCTTTGTATGCAAGGCTCTGCGCCAGCATCCCTTAGAGCTTCCAAGAGGAAAGACTATTGTTCTCCTAGTGCTTGCATTTCAGAGAAATCACACGGATTTCTCAGTAATGTCAAGGACTACTCCAAGATTGAGGGAGGAGCGAAGCAAACCAGCTCTGGCCTGGTGATACTGAGTGTGTCTGCTGAGATGCTGCAGTTGTTACTCGACTACAACACAAGATTTATTATTGCTCAGATGGATTTTCTTTACTGTGGTGGAAGCACCTGAGATTTAAGCAAGTTGAATTTTTCTAAAAGTCATTTTCTCTCAATGTGACTCCTAACACATTCCACATTTGCTGACTGTATCAGAAGCAAAGTCAGTGTTATGACTTCCAGCAGCACAATCAAAGTTCTAAGTCACGTTTCACTACCAGCTTCGAGTACCCAGAAATTAAATCATTTCCACTAACGAGACAGTCAAAAGTCATTAAAAAATATTTAAATCAATTAACTGCAAATTGGTTAATAAACTGATAGTAGAGTCATCTCATAAGGGAAATGGTTTCAATGCAAATAATGTCTTTGACAACAGCAGTTCGATAATAAAAAATAATTTAAAAAATAAACAACCCTTTTTCTCTTACTAGCATTGGCTGATGGCCAACAATGCAGCGCTAACAAGTTCATGTTATAAGGAACCAAGCTGTAATTATTCACACTCCACGTTGTCCTTTGTAGATACCATGAAATCTTATTATTCTTTAACCTCCACATTCTGATCCCCGTCTTAGGCTTGAAGGCATCTATGAGCTAAAACCCCTTCCAGGTGGCATTTCTGCAAAATAACTTGATCCATCTAAATTCAAACCTATACAAATCTAAAAGAATCTATAAAATCTACTAGAAAAGTTAAGAATCTATAAAAATACGGTAAGAATTCAGAGTTCATTTCGTTCTCTGGTCCTGGTGTAATAATCCTTCTGGCAAGACTTAAAACACTGCTTTAGTGGACAAGCTGACTGAAAACCAGTTTTCCAGAGGACCTGGATGCCCTGGTGGTGGACAACAAGCCAACCATGAGCCAGCAATGTGTCCTTGCATCCACCAGGCTCCTGGGCTCTGTTACCATCCTGACAAGAGAGACATGGACATTATGGAGACAGTCCAATGAAGGACCACAAAAACAGTTCAGGAATTTAAGTGTCTGTAATACAAGGAAGGGCTCAGAGAAATGGGATAGTCTGGCATGGAGAAGAAAAGCTCAGAGGGATCTTCCAAATGTATATAAATATCAGTAAAGATGGAGCCAGACTGTTCCCAGTGGTGCCCAGTGAGGACAAGAAGCAATGGGCATGAAGGGACAAAACAGGAATTCCCATTTTAAATATTAAGAGAAAGTTTTTGCACTACACAGGTGGCTGAACACTGCAACAGGTTGTCCAGAGGTTGTGGAATCTCCATCTGTGGATATTCAAATCACAGCTGGACACAGTCCTGAGCAACCTGCTGTAGGCTGACCCTGCTCTGAGCAGAGGCGTTGGACAAATCTCCATAGGTGCCTTGCAACCTCTGAAATTTCGTTATTTGGCGATAAAAACTAAATTAAGAATTTATTTCACACTCTAAAATCATATTATCCATAATACATCTCACATCAGAGAGTAAACATCTCGTGCATTTCAAGCTCAATCCATTTTCACAGCTTGTATTAAATCCTGCTGTAACTCACCTTGCAAATATTAACTTGACTATCTCAACCTCACAGACAGGAAAGGTGTTAAGTACAATTTTAACTACGATCCCCATACAAAGCCTGTATTTTTGGGGCCTGTGCTGAGAGTCAGCATATTGCTGACTTTTGTTATTCCACCAACTGATACAAACACATCCACGCCACAGGAGAGAAGCAGCCAATGTGCCAGGTGTGTAACAAGTTCTTTTTGCATTTCCTTGATGTTAACATCTTGTTACACATTTAAGGATGAAACCTGGAGAAAAACATGAGGTCTGTGATTTCAAATTAGGGACGAATGTAGAAAGAAAGGTGAAGGGCCATTTCTTCCCTTTATCATCACTTTAGCCTTCAAAGACATGCAGTAATTTCAGCTATTTCCATAAGTCACGTTGGAATGTCCCTGTTTGTTCCCTGCTGAGTTTATTTTTCTTGTACTTTTTCTTTCAGCTAATGCTGATGTTCAAAAGCAGAAGAAAAAAGGAGCAATCCTTTGTTCCACTTTACCCAGCCTTTCAGCTATGTTCACTGTTTTGGTAATATTTGCTATGACTACATCCAAGAACATACTTATTGATTTATTTATTTATTTTGCTGCCTCTTTTCAATCCCCTCCTGGTCACTCCTTTCTCCTCACTCCTCCAAATATATGAATTTTTAAGTGCAGTATTTGTGGCCCAAAAGCACTTATCAAGGCTCTTGGGTCAAAGTATAAAGCCAGACACATTAAAACAATTTCAAAATCAAGTTCTTATTACCTATTTTAGCCTAAATCGTCTCACCAAGTACTTCACTGTTTCAGTATGAAACAGAAAAACAGGACTAGCAATTCCATTTTTCCCCTCAGGGAATATTGCCTGAACAGTTACTAAATCTATGTCTCAATACAGTTCAAAGATAATACAGAGCAAAGTCAAAACAAGTTTAGCAATACAAATTGCCAATATAGGAACCTGCATTTCAATTGTAACAATGTTTTAGGAGATTAAATGTTCAAGGGAGCATGAAGGAGGAATTTAGAGACAGTGAACTATAAGACCCACGTGAAGCAAGGCAATATGACAATCCTGGGCCAATGTAAGACAAGTGTAACTCACTAGAAATCAATAATAAATAAGAATATAAATAAATAGATGTATAACCTAAATTAAATGAAACAATGGCATATTCCCTGTAGAGCTGCTATGGGCAAATGCTGCTGAAGAACAAGGAGTGGATTTTGCTGAGTGCCAGAGAAACAGTAGCTGTTACTGGGGTAATGCACCTTGGGATGAAAGAACTGAGAACGTTTCAAGGGACTGACCAATGGTTAAATGATTCTCGTGTCAAGCACCAATTTTTCAAATGTCCCAAGATGTCCTGCATTCATCCACCCTGCATTTAAAACATCACTCAACCTTCTGACTAAAAATCCCACAGGATTAAGTCCTAATGTACTTTTAAACACTCAGTTTAACCCAATTTTATTGTAACATTACATAATCTGCGCTACCAGCAATTCCCTTCGGAGTTGGCACCGTTTTCTATTTTTAATATTAAAAAATTAAATAGTGAGGAAACATCAGTTGTGTTGGGAATACAAGAAAATCAATGTCTGTACAAGCTTTAATTAGAACACAGTATCCAGTTAGATGCTTGCCTAATTTCTCAACAGCACTCTGAACTTTCACTGTGGTCCCTTGGCACCACTGAAATTCAAATAAACACTAATCTCCCCTTGCATTTTCTGTTGCTTGCTTCTAGCAAGCTCTAGAGAATTAGAGGGGTGCAGTTTTATTTCAAAAGGCACCAGAGAAATGAGCAAGTAACAACTGTGCAATTTTAAAATAAAGATTTAAATTAATTTCGATGTATTTTGAAGCTGCACTACTTGTTGGCAGCAGCCCTTCCTACAAACATTGAAATAAAATACTGAAGGAAGCTGTATGAATTCAAATAATCTTTTCTAACACTCCCGTCTGAAATACTGCTCCAAAGAGGATCCACACAGCCCAGCTTTTCTTCCAAGCAGCTTAAGAAGCAATTACAAGCAGGGAGAGTTTACTGTCCTTCTAGAACAGTAAAAACTAATGAGAATTGGTGATGATGCAAGCGTGCTTCTCCAAAATTAAAAACCAGAAGTGCCTGAAACTGGAGGCATCTGAGGAGAGCAGCGAGGTATCCCGGCTATGCGCTCTCAAGGCTTAATACATCATTTAGCTTTGGCCACCACTCAATTTTGCCCGGGATCTCCTGGTTTTATATTACTGAATGACACCATCCCAGTCTATAACTCAAAGTGCTCCAACTATCTTTTAATTTTTAACCTCCTTTAATAATTTTAACCATCAGATAAAAGGCACTTAGGGGCTCAGGAGGAACTGCATGACAACAGCCTCGCTGTTGCGCTGCATGACAGTGGCCGATTACAAAATTCAACGGCCTGTAAAAAGTTTTCCTTAGGCCTATTCTGGCTCAGGCGTTTTTCAAAGCCAGTAACAACAGCCTCTGGTATAGAAGTAGAAATATTAAGAAAAAAGTGGTTCTTTACTCTGTACTCTGGCTAATTCAAGCTAGAAGCAGATAAACACACACTGGATGGACCATTTCAAGGTTTTTATTAAAGACAATGACAAAATCAACAAAGCATAATAAAGTCTTAAATAGGTAATTTAAAAAGCAATTCAAAACACTTCATCCACTGCAAACAGACCATCAGGGCCCTCTTCAAACTTCTGGAGTCAGCACCAATGATTCCATATTGCTTTGTATCAGAACACAATTTATGGATTCCTTACCAGTGCTTTCATCCCAGGTGGATCGTGCTGTGTAGGGCTGAATCTAAACCCAGGACTCAGCACCTCACTGCAGCTGGAATTCTCCCTCGGACAGGATTCCTTGTCCCCACACTCTCTCCATAAAACCAGGGACTTCTGTAGTGTGCACTGCACAGCTAACAGGGAAGGCCATTTAGTGCTTTTGCTCTTTTTAATCCCGATGAAGTTGAGAGGTATTTAGCAGGGTTTTCCAGCGAATGTCATTAAATCTCTAAATAGAACCATCAACACTGAAAAGCTCTGAAAATTGGCATCATCCAAGAAAATATCCTTACCCTCCACCCAAAGCATTTTTCAGTCTTTTACCTTTATTCCACTAACACAGGGTTACTGAACCTTCCTTGAGTTTAGATTAATTAAAGCATGTCTAATATACTTCAGGTTCTGAAGTTTGACATTTACACTGTACTGAGAAATAAGGAATTCACAATTTTAAGGGAAAGCTCTCCTTCAGTAACTCTATTACAATATAAAGTGGGTTCAGAATGTATGTTTTGAGTGTTTCCTCAGTGTGCAGTAAACAGGGAGGAGACAGACAATACCTTACCAAAGAACTGATGTTAGAAAAACGAATTCATTTTTCCTAGAACCATCTCCAACATGTATGTTGGATCAGCTAAAAATTTCAGTCATTTGTGCATGAGACACAAACGACTGAAAGGGTTAAAACAGCTGCAATTGGACCATTCTACTTCCAACTGAGTCACTACTTCCTGAAGTTTTTAAACCAGGGGAAGACAGCCATTCCAACTGGTATTTACCAGTAGAAATACATTTAATTTAGGGCTGCCTTCAAGAGAGTTCTCTGTGAGTGGAATTTAGTACTTAAAAGGATAAAATATTGGGTCTGTGGTAGAAAAATTAATTGGAACCTGGAAGAGGTGGGTTCAATCCCCTAAAGCAAGACAAGCTCCAGTACAATTAAGCTTCATCAGTTTTGTCACTTCCAATTGTGGAAGGAATCATGCAGGAACACCACAAGAATAATCAATCATGGTATGTGTGGCACTATTTTCATCTCTCTCCAACCTCCCCTGACAGGAGACACCCTGGGTCAAAACCTCATCATGCTTTGCAACACATGAGCCATAAATACAACACACCCTGTGCCCAAACCTACATCAGCCTCTTCCACTAAAGCAACTGTTTGAGTTGTTCCATCTTGTCCATCTCATCCACCTGAGATAACCCAGATACTTGTTACTGACAGTTACCTAATTTCAAATAATAAGGACTGGAGTCAGAAATGTCTAATTCAACTGCTGCACATTTCAAAAACAGAAGTAAAATCGAGTCATCGCAGGTTCTGTGACAGTCCATCCGTGGTGAATTAGCACAGACACAAGCACAGACCCATCAGCACTGAGGTCCCAAGCCACCAGTGTGAGCATATCCTCATCATGGCAGGGTAGCAAAGGAGACAGGGAGTGACTAGTTTATCTTCATGGTTGAGAAATTCAGGCAAACCTGAAGGCATCAAGTCAGCAGGTCTCGCTAGCCCCTCAAGAATTTACTGCACCTTTTTAGAATATATTTGATCATGGACAGGCATTAAGGAGCTCATAAAGATGCAACTTACTTTACAGTGCATTTTTCTTCTATTCAATTATTTCCCTGGAAACAATAAATCAATTCCCACCATCGCAGTGATGAAATATGCAATTTGTGTGCGACAATCTCACCATTTGCAGAAACAGCAGGTGGTAATAAATTAAGTTGGTGTTACACAAACAAGACACCTCCATAAGCCAACACCACACACACAGAGCTATCAATCCATCCTCCTTCAAGTCTCTATTAGAACATACAGGAATATTAATTGGAGAGGGGGGATGCACTTAAACACATGCAGTTTTTCAATGCTGAATTGACTTGGCCTGAGAACACAATCCAAAAGGATCTGGCAATTGAAACACCTTTGCACATAAGCTTCAGGAAGCAGAGTTCTTACATATTTGCAATCTGTGCTCTTAATATGCTTGAATTTATTTTAAAATAAATACTTCATAGTAGAGAGAAAACAGAACAATCTCCTTCAGCAAGGCGCGTGCGTGCTTTAATATGGATGAAGATATTTCTGCATATATTCTGCACAAAACCTGAATGTTGTTGTGACAATACACCTTCCACACCACAAACAGGCAGCAAGTCAGAGGTACCTAGGTCAGAAATACCTACGAACACTTAAATCTCTACACAACCTGGCATTAGAAAAAACTGCACAAACTGAAAAAAATATTAAATATTTCAAACAAAAAATACAGTGTTTCATCAGATTACTAATTTTAGCCTGCAATTGGGTCTTTTGGGATCTTTGTGACTTGGAAGAGGTTCTGTCAATGCTTACTAAAAGCAAGGGGTGATTGTCTTCAGCATCACACAACCCCTTGCCAGAAGAGAATTATGGATTTTTTTTCTATTTTAGCCCCCAAAACAGAAAACTCAATGGAATTTCCAGAACATCTTCTACTCTGTCCAAAAGTCCAGAGAAGTACAACTAAAATAATGAAGGGGCAGAGCAGGATCCTTGTGAAGGGAACCTAAAAAGGCAGGACTCCAGGTGAGAGCCTGAGCAGTATTTACAAGATCCACGAGGATGGATAAACTGAAATTAAAACATTCTCTAAAAGTCTCTAATGCAGTAGATACTGAAGAAACATAAGGACAGGCTGTAGACAATAGTCATGCTCACACAGTCTCCTGTAAGTGTCACAAGTAGGAAATGGTATCCAAAGAGAATGACTCACTGGTGGGATGATTTTTTTTTTTTCACATTAAGAACATCCATAAAGGCCTCACTTTTTGCTTCTGTTATTGAAGCTGAAATACAAAATTATGGTATGCTTTGGGTTGGAAGGGACCTTCAAGATCATCTCATATCAAGCCCTGCTAAGGGGCACGGAAACCTTCCACTATCCCAGGTTGCTCCAAGCTCCAACCACCCTGACCTGAACACTTCCAGGGATGGGGCAGCCACAGCTTCTCTGGGCAACCTGTGGCCTCACAGGGAAGAATTTCTTCCTTATTTTTAATCTAAACCTCCTGTCCTTCATCTTAAGGTGATTCCTCCTCATCCTATCACTCCAGGCCCTTGTCCAAAGTCCCTCTCCAGCTCTCTTGGAGCCCCTTTAAACACTGGAAGGGGCTCCAAGGTCTCCCTGAAGCCTTTTCTTCTCAAGGCTGTTCACAGCCCCAACTCTCCTGGTCTGTCTCCACAGCCGAGCTGCTCCAGCCCCATGATCAACTTAAGTGGCCTTCCCTGGACTTGTTCCAAAGGTCAAATATAACCCTTGGGCTTCCAAAAAGTTCAGATGAAAATACAGATACACAGCTTTGGCAGCTTTCTCATAGACTACATTTATCAAGTCAACAGATGCCAGTGCAAGATCATGATTTCCTGGTTTGGAAAAGCCTGACATCAAGTCAGAAAACTAAAAGTCAAATAACATTTTTATCATAGAACGAATCAGAAAAATAAACAACCATATTGAAAAAGCCCATCTACGAACACATCCAAAAAGCCTACACTGTATATTCTGACCCTTCAAAGGGTTCATATAAGTATGCTAAAAAAAAAAATCTAAGAAAATTAAAGATGTCTCATCACTCAGGCCTTATTTTTGAAGTTTTTTTGAAAAGTATTTTCTTGTACACAGTTTAAGTTCTCATCAGTAGTTTAACATCCAAATATCATTAAAGGAATTTGTCTGGTTTCTCAGACACGCCTGTGTTAGAAGTAACAAAATTGATATATGATCATTTCTGAAGAGTTTATTTGTACAGAGGTTTGAGTTAATTCTTCAAAGGCAAGTAAGTTGTCACCAGAGGCTGCTTCACCAACTTAATAATTTGTCTTTGCTGCTGCTAAAGCCGCAGAACTTGCCACTCCTTTCCTCCCTGCCAAGCACTTCCTCACCCACTCTTCCCAACCACAGAGCCCTTGCTTCCCTCTGAGTCCTCCTGCTACTGCTGCTAAAATGATTTTTTTTGTGTTGCTTTTACTCATTAAGACAGAATAAATCAGTCCAGGCTTATTTATTTCTAGTTTTGGTGGGGGGTTAGTTTTTCTTGGGGTCTACAGTCTAGAACTGACATTTCTAAGTCTCTGCTGCTGAACTATTAAATAACATTTGCTGATTTTCAATACCTGGTCCAGACGGATGTGGACGTGAACAGCAAAGACAAAGGAGGGGCAGAGAACAGGTAGGAGACAAGGAAAATATTCCATTGCAATAATTAAAGAAGGCAAAAATAATGTGGTGAAAATACAAGTATTACAAATTCAAATATAATTACCACCTTCAACTTTCTCTTTTTACCTCTTTTTTTAAAGCCATTTGTCAACTCTCAGATGGTACCCAGACAACTTTGACCAACTAAATAGACAGATGTGAATAAAAAGACTAAGAATCTTTAACACAGGCAGAAGTTGATGAAATTCTCTAGGAACAGGACAGGCAAGTAAGGCTTGTTTGCATCTGATACAAGGAAGCTGATGAGCACCTGTAATTTGCACCAAAATCAACAAACCAGCTGATCAGTGACTATCATGGCACCATCCACAGGTCTCCAGCCAGGCACTGGAATTTAAAGAGGAGATAGGAACTTTTAACAGGTTATGAGGTGCTTCTTTTCGGCCAGAGATCATTTGAACACATGACAGAACAAGTAACTACAATGAAATGTAAAGGAAAAGGTTAATTTGAGATATGCCTGGCTCAGTCAACGGCAGCATAAGCACAACTAACCTCTAATTATTTCCCATTATTTTGCAAATGTCAAAGTATGGTCTTTAAAGATGCTCAGCATTTGTCAGAAACATGATTTCATTACATTTTAATCAGCTGCAGAATATTTCACTGAGCAAGTGAGTTTCATGACAGGAATTCGACAAGAAGAGCTCACTTAAAATGCAGTTATGTTCTTCTGTAAAAGACAACACCACTCAGAGGAAAATTTGAGACATTAAGAGTTAATACGATTTGCTCCGAAGAAATGAGCTGCAAATGATTTTCACACTCCAGAAGGAAATTAGTTTTCCCACTTTAAGAGGTGAACAGAAGAACACTTTGCTAATACAAAGAAGAGTACAGAGCAGCATACTTGATGAGACTTCATGGTTTACTCTACCCCTTTAGGCAAAATAAATAAATTTAAAAAAAAAAAAAGAAAAGAAAGATCAAGACCCTAAACAAACAGCCCCCAAACCACTATATTCCACTTACTGAAATGCTGCGCACTTAGAAAGTTTTAAGAAAGAGCAAATTCTGATTCATTAATGGGCAATACTAATTCCTTATTTAAGATGCCAGTTAACAGCGACTGAAAGCATCCCTATCCCACCCTTCTTTGTGGAAAATGTATTTTTCACAGCAAGAACTTGAGCTGCACAGACTGTGACACTTAGAACAAAGTGTGATAGGCACAGAAAGGGTGAAGCTTTATAAGAAAAAAAAAACCCTCCAGGAACATATCCTGTGGTTTCTCCACTGCAGGAGTGGCAGCACAGCCCATCCCCATTTCCCCACTCATTTCAATGATCCCCTACCACGCTCAAGGTCAGAAAGCTCCATTTCTTTCAGGACTTCTTCATTAGACGTGAGGTTTCTGCGGCCAACTCGAACTGTGGATGACTTTTCTCAATGTCAGTGCAAGCTCTTTTCTTTTCTTTTTTTTTTTAAACTAGACAATTCAAGATTCTTCATCGCTTTAATTAATCAAAAGAAACTCACAGTTTGGAGATGTAGACAACTAATACCAAAATTAAACATAATCCTGGTTCAGTTTGTATTTACTTCACTTTTTTATATACAAGGTAATTTATTAAAAACATCTCTTATCCACCTTCCCTTGTGTATTACAATTCAGTCTTAGCATTTAAAAGAACAGCCCCTGTGGTGTGTCTGTCTTCATTGTTAAGTTCTGTCACCTGCAATAGCTGGTATTAAAAAAACCAACCTAAATTCAGAGTTGTTGCTTTTATAAACTGGACAAACATCCAGAAGATAAATGTTAAATACTTCTTTCCTCATTTTCCAGACATAAGACATAAATTTAAAACTGGATTTGTTCTTTCAGAGTCTAATTTTAAAAAGACAATGTATTGCTCTACAGCATATATTAAACATATGGATTGATCCTGGTGTTTTAAAAGGCATTTAGCAAAGATGTATATCAATATAAGGAATTTACAAAGAAATTATTTTGAATAGAATTTGTCAATTCTTATAGGACATACTGCAGGAGAGTCTTAAACTCCATTTGTTGGTTTCAATGCAACAAAATTAAGATTAAAGGGAGATAACAAATTATGCTGGGAGTATGCCTATGAACATGTTGTTTTGACAGAAAGCTCTGAACTTATAAATCAAGTTATTATAACATTTATATAATCTTCTCTTACATGCTAAACAAAACAGTTAACAATGATAAAACAAACAGTACCTCTGTGGTCTAAAAGGAAAGAGGGAAAAAAACCCCACGAAGAAGTAATAATTAAAGCAAAAAATAACAGTCCACCTAAAAATTCAGTGCCAAATTACACTGCACCTCCAATGTCAAAGAAAATACAGGCCATAATTAACAATTCCACAACCTCAAGTGTTCAAAATCCACCTTTTTTCTTCAGTAGGGCCTTAATTCTGCAAAGCAACACCCACACCCGCCCCTATGGATTTCCAGCAGATTGGAATACACAAATGTGTTGACGGTGGTGATGAGTGCTGGAATACCTGATGCAGATGGATGAGGAAGGAGGAAGCATTTCAGCACCTGAAAGGACCCGGCCCTATAAAATCTGCCCAGTCAGTCACAAAGGACACATTTTATGAGCAACTTTATTGCAGCGCAGGAGGTTGTCCTTGTGAGAACGGAAGGGCACAGCTCACACCCTACCTACTGCCTGATCTGAGAGATACTTTTCCTAGTAAAGACAAGACATAAACCAGCACATTTTTATTCCCATTTACAACAAAACTGAAGCACTGTTAATGATGTGAGTGCAGACTGGATATACAAGGAAAAGTCCTAACAAGAGAAGGAAAAATATTCAAGGATGTTATGGTAATAACCTACAAAAAGTTATAAATTAACTACTGCTTTGTATGATTATTCTAGGGCTGAAGCATCACGTGTACCACAGACAGAAACAAAACTGAAATTCATGATAATTGCCACACTAGGGAAAAGGAATGACTCTCACTTCTCAAAATGTAGCATTATTCAAAAAAAATCACAACCTCTTGTTTATATTCCTACCACTGAATAGGAAAATACTCACTGGATTGAGGCTTCAGTGACTGATTCATAAAATAAAATTATTATTCTTGGCAGACATAGAAAACTATTTCAAGTTGATGTTTGGTGTTCTCCCTCTTGATTTTGTCTCCAAATACTGTGCTCATACTAAACTTTCCTGAATTTCCCAATACCATGCTGAAGAACGACAGATTTGTGACTGCAAGTTTCAGAGCTGCCTTCATTGCTCATTCTCCTGAAGGTGCACAAGCCATTGCAACCACACAAGTAACATGAGACACCTGAATGTAAAAATCTTTCAGCCAGTATTTTTGATCTCTGTGTACTCATAAATACAGACCTAAGTATGACCCTATCTTACAGCCAGTTTCAAGTATGAGAATTTTCTCCCCATTTTCATGTTTTTGTTCTTGTTCCTGAGATATTTACAGCCAAACCCTCCCACTGTGGTTTATTTTACCTCGGCTTGACTGTGATTTTAACATTAAAAAAACAAACTAGAGATAAATCTGGATTAAGCAGAAGTGACTGGATGCCTTTGCCTTACTCTACTGGATAAACATTAAGTGTGTTTTAACTTGCCAGGCTTTTCCTACAGGATGAAACAGGAATTATGAACACGACCTTGCTGTGTATCCAGCAGTATCCAGGGTGTGCTTGTTCCTGATTTGACATAATTCTCATTTCTAGCTCGTTCCTACTCCCATCTCCAACAGTTACTGCTCCCTCTCAGAACAGACTGGAAGCAGAAGAAGCACAACTATTTTCCCCTTAAATTTTAGGAATGAACAATTTCAGAGATTCCAGACTGATTTCAGCATAAGCAACTAAGGACTTGGATAATCCTGAGTAGAAGACTTCCTGAAGGAGGGTGTAGCACAGAAATTATTTGGCAGCCACAGTGACAGCAAGTGCTCCTGTTCCTACAGCAGCAACACCTTGGTTTTCATCATTGTGGGAGGCTATACTTCAACTGCACAAATATATCACAGCCAGAGCTGGGAAGAGAAGAGAGCTGGGGCAGATAAGAGCATTATTCCAAATGCACCTCTAGACTCATAGAAGACATTTAATTTATAATTAGATATGCAAATTTGGTACTTCAAACATGAAGTCCAGCTTGTTCCAGGAAAACTAAACTAATGCAACCAAAACCAGCAAAAAGTTTGTTCAGAATCACATAAAACCAGAACCTACAGAAACACTAAAATTACTCTGGAAAGAAGAAAAGTAATTAATATTTTCCTGCTGAAGAACTGATGATGCCTTGCATTCATATATTCAGTTCATATAATCTGTATCTATGGAACAGTATATATAGTATAAATTATACTTTATATTTTACATTATATACTCTATAAAATACTATGTGTATGTATTTAAAAATACATAAAAGTAAAAGCAAAAGATTGAATGGGCAAATCTTTCATTTCAAAGACAGAAGAGGAACAAGGAAGAAATCCACTAGTGTGAGGGTGGTTGAGGCCCTGACACAGATTCCCAGAGAAGCTGTGGCTGCCCCATTCCTGGAAGTGTTCAAGGCCAGGCTGGATGGCACTCTGAGCAATCTGGGATAGTGGAAGGTGTCCCTGCCCATGGCTGAGGGGGTTGGAATGAAATGATCTTGGAGATTCCTTCCAACTCAAACCACTCTGGGATTCTATGGCATCCTCCCAACTCTTGTGTAAGAAAACCCCAGGCATTAAGTCCTCACAATTATAACCAGAACGAAATTATCCTACTTTTAGGTTCAGAAACACATGCAGAAAAGCTCACGTTCTGCTAAACCTGGCTAGTTGATAAAACATTAACTAACTGACCTGACAGGCACCACCCCTAGGTGCTCATCCCACTTCTGGGCCAGAGGACACTGATTGGAACAGCTTGGGGTGCAAATCTTAAATTTCTTTGCTGCTCTTGTGATGAACATGACACAGGAATCAGCTCTGAACGGAGAACAGATTCACAGCTCCCTGTCACCTAAGCAGTGTCTTTTTCCCTCTGGGAAGGGGCTGGGATGGATATCTGCAGCACACACATGCTCCTATTTGACAGGTACAGCTATGTACAACCATAAATCAGAGACCTTTTAATTCTGCCAGGATGAATCACGTCTGCTGCAATCAAACACCTGAATGGACAAAAAACTGCTGTTCAAGTACCTGGCAATGCAATTTGTTGTATGGGAATCATTTGTTACCATCAAACTGAAAAGGTTGCTGTACTCCAAAGTATCTTTGTTGCAATTCTTCAGATTATCTTGACCAATCATCCTGACACAGCAGAGACAAAACCCCTTTGAGCTGAACCCACTGAGGTTTCAGGAACATGATTCCTACTATCTCCCCATACCAGTATGACCAGATCATGGCTGTGCTGCAAACATATTAGCAGAAAGGTTGTGAGAAGAGTTTAAATCCCATCTCCCCTTATCTTCCAAAATCAGCCAAGAAGCTACAGAACACACCCTTCTCCTTCCCAGAAATAAAGAAGCAAAAGGACCGCAGACCATTACTCACACTGTGATCACTTATGATGAAAATGTTCCTTGCTTCAATGACCTTTATATGGATGTTGAAGGAGAAAACTAAAATGGTATGGCAATTCATAACCAAATACTGGCAATTAAGTGATTCATTTTGCTTCATCAAGAGGTATTAATCAAGTGAGGAAAGTCTAGTTTTACTTTCAGTTCTACAGCACACCCAACTTAAGTAAAAAGTTCGGCTTTCGGCCTCAAAATACCACACTTCAGTTCCTTACACTCACCCCCTGTTGATGTGACCCTGCACAGGACATCACTGAAGTGCTCAGTTGCTGTGAGCTGCTGTCCTAAGTCATGGCAGAACTGAAACACAAACTGCTTTTACTCCTACATTTACCTGAGGACACTTAGGCCATGGAAAAAGCTGTTTCTTCTAAGACATTTCCTTGGTAAAGCAAGGCACAATACTTCATTTCCAGATCCAATTTAAATAGAAAGCACAAACCCCTAGTGCTTGCAGTTATGGATCTGATATCATTGGCAGGAGAAACACTACTTCAGAAAGCAGTGACACTGCTTGGGGAAAGGATTAAGCAATCCCCCTTCTGGCAAAGTAACAAACCTCGGTTATCAAATAAATAAATGAAAAAAGAGAGTCTGTTTACGGGTTATTTTTAATGAAATGACTCAGGAGGACTGAATATACAAAGAAATGTTTTTCTTAATGCCTATGCTAAGCTACATTAAATATCAGAAGAGAACAGTCCTACCTACCCTCCTTCTGTAACCCGGTAAATACAGAATCACCCAGTGCTGGGCAACCACCGGTTACCTCCAGACCTCAGCAACCCCTCGGTCACCTCCACACCTCAGCGAGCCCTCAGTCACCTCCACACCTCAGGAACCCCTCAGTCACCTCCACACCTCAGCGAGCCCTCAGTCACCTCCACACCTCAGCGAGCCCTCAGTCACCTCCACACCTCAGCGACCCCTCAGTCACCTCCACACCTCAGCGAGCCCTCAGTCACCTCCACACCTCAGGAACCCCTCAGTCACCTCCACACCTCAGGAACCCCTCAGTCACCTCCACACCTCAGCGAGCCCTCAGTCACCTCCACACCTCAGCGAGCCCTCAGTCACCTCCACACCTCAGCGAGCCCTCAGTCACCTCCACACCTCAGGAACCCCTCGGTCACCTCCACACCTCAGGAACCCCTCAGTCACCTCCACACCTCAGGAACCCCTCAGTTACCCCCACACCTCAGGAACCCCTCAGTCACCTCCACACCTCAGGAACCCCTCAGTCACCTCCACACCTCAGCGAGCCCTCAGTCACCTCCACACCTCAGGAACCCCTCAGCTACCTCCACACCTCAGGAACCCCTCAGTCACCTCCACACCTCAGGAACCCCTCAGTCACCTCCGCACCTCAGCGAGCCCTCAGTCACCTCCACACCTCAGCGACCCCTCAGTCACCTCCACACCTCAGCAACCCCTCAGTCACCTCCACACCTCAGCGAGCCCTCAGTCACCTCCACACCTCAGCAACCCCTCAGTCACCTCCACACCTCAGGAACCCCTCAGTCACCTCCACACCTCAGGAACCCCTCAGTCACCTCCACACCTCAGCGAGCCCTCAGTCACCTCCACACCTCAGCGACCCCTCAGTCACCTCCACACCTCAGAGAGCCCTCAGTCACCTCCACACCTCAGGAACCCCTCAGTCACCTCCACACCTCAGGAACCCCTCAGCTACCTCCACACCTCAGGAACCCCTCAGTCACCTCCAGACCTCAGGAACCCCTCAGTCACCTCCACACCTCAGGAACCCCTCAGTCACCTCCACACCTCAGCGACCCCTCAGTCACCTCCATACCTCAGGAACCCCTCAGTCACCTCCACACCTCAGGAACCCCTCAGTCACCTCCACACCTCAGGAACCCCCCAGTCACCTCCACACCTCAGGAACCCCTCAGTCACCTCCACACCTCAGGAACCCCTCAGTTACCCCCACACCTCAGCACCCCCAGCCCCTGACAACCCATCAGGGAAAACTGGCACTGGCAGTTCTCAACATGGATTCAACAGGAGACACTGCAGTGATCTCACTGCTCTTGAATGATGATGAAATCTTAATGAATGATACAATATTTTTGAAACCTCTCTAATCAAATACATTTATGATGTCCTGCACTTAAGCTTCTTTAAATGTAATATTTACAAAGATATTTCCTCATGTCTGGCTTTTGTTTGTTGTGCCGGGTTATAGAATTCAGCATCTTGTACAGGCTTCCTTCCCTATTGCATTTTTATAGTGTATATTAATCTATAATGTCTCCAGTTTTTAATAACTCCATGAACAAATACAGATCAGGTCATGAATTTAGGAATACTAGTGAGGGTGTTTTTTCCAGACAATTAATGAAAAGTACATACTCCTTGCTGGCACATCAGAATTTTTACAATACATGAATTTGCAACTATTTCAGCAATAGTACAACAAGTGAAGGATTGAGACAACCCAATACATTTCCTACAAATACAACACCAGCCACAAAAGCTAATTTTAGCACCATAGTCCAACTAATAAAGCCTCCAAAAGGGACATTGCCCAATGAATTGCATTTGCTAAAAACACAAAAACAGGTAAGAGATCATCTTTGGTATCTAATGTTAAAACGCTGCAACTGTTGCCAGGCTAACCCGGCAAGGCAAATAATGCACGTCTGTAGATGTATTTTACATACAGAAAATAAACATTAAAAACCACAATGGGACTTGTGATAAAGAAATTTCCAATATAAACTGAATAAGAAAGTGATTAGCACTATAAACTCCGGCTTAACTTTTCTGCTTAATGCATCATTTCCAACAATGAAACATTTACTTGGGTGCCAATTTCCACACTTTGCTCTTAGGCCTGTTTTCTAATGCTTCTTTAAAAGGATATTTGAAACATTTTGTTTTCCTTACTGAAGTTTTAGGGTTTTTTTCCAGGCAGCTCACAATTTAATTCCAAGCTGGTTCACTGGCTCATTACCAGGTGCTACAATTGATAAGATCACACATCTCCATTACCCAGGGAACTGCCAAATGCTCCCCCAGCCCTTAAAACAATCACTTTCCTTTCTTGGAAAAATATCTCAAGCTGCATCTTCCATTCCAGTCGTCTTTGAATATGGAACAATCACCCCAGTGGGAATGCAGCAGACTCCCGGAGCTGCATAGTTCCTGTATTTTTAAGAATACTGAGCTACCACATGCTGTGCTGTAACACTGAAGGGGAGAATCCCCCTTGCTTTTCCAGATTACTTTCCACCTTTAAATATATACAGGCATATCAGGAATATGATACTCTAAGCAGTCCAGTCTAGTGGAAGGTGTCCCTGTCCATGGCAGGGGAGCTGGAACTAGACAAATGATCTTTAATGTCCCGTCCAGCCCAAACCATTTTGTGATTCTATGAATTTTTTTCAATGGCCTTTGAAAATTAGTAGTTGAATGAGATTATTTTTCTTCTTTCTACAAAAGCCTCCAAAAATTCAGGAATTGAAGAGATGCTTTTTATGGTTTGTAGGTCTTATAGCACAAGAAGCTGCAAAGTTATTATTAAGTTTAACAAAAGTTTAGGCAAGATTACCATTCAGAAGAAAATGGCCAATGTAGCCCATGTAGTTAGTCAACAACAGACTGTCAAATGACATAACAGACTTTTCCTAGTTGTAGTGCCCTCAGACACCAAGGAAAAAGCACCTAATGTCACTCCTAAACTACACCTATAGAACAACAAAAAAATGCAAGAGCAGGAGCATTCAACTGAAGCTCCCTGAGAAGATGCAGCAGAACACTCATACAAACAGAACTTTTTTTTTTTCCTTTCTGAAACACAAGAACAATTCTATTTCCATGTTACATATAAAACATCTGTTTCAAAGAAGCAGGATATCTTGCTTTAGAGATTATTTACCTGCCTACAACTTTCATAGTATCAGCAATTTCCCTTACTCCATTTTCTATGACTGTGTCCCTCTCAGTGATCACATATGACCGAAAAACCTAAGGGCCTGTTGGATTGAAAGTCATCACTCTTAGCTGAACAGCAGAAATACACGACATGGAGATGAAGGAGAAACAGCTCTGAACTCTTCTCTTCAACATCCAACTGTCTTGCTTATATTCAACACATGTCCAATGGTCTCATCTGAACACACCCCTTGAATCAGCAGGGCTCACCAGAAAATAAATCCACAACATTTAATTTGGAACTGCTCCTCTCTTTTAAAAAAATTGCAACATTTGTGATAGGGCAAGACTCTTCCCCAGCAGATTAAACACATTTCACGACACAGACAGATTTAATTTTTTAATATTTCTTTTAATCAGGACAAAGGTTTTGACTGAATTTGGCTTAATTATTTAAAGCCAGTACAGACTTTCCATGTTAGTTTGAAGGGCTGAGTTCAAGGACTGTGATATCACTCTGCACTAACAACTCATGGCACACACTGAACTACATTGATTAATTGCTCAAAAATTAGTAAACAGAGCTCTTCTGGAAGTTATTCAAGAAACTTCCTTCTCCTTGGGGTGGATAATTCACAGATCTATAGCACAGCTGCCCAAGCAAGTATCCTTGGCTGTCACGTTTGACACTGCTTTCACCCAGTTATTGTGTAAGGTTAAAATGGCAGGAATTCACAGGAAAAAAGCTCATCAGCAAAAGTATCTAAGTCAAAGTGCAATACATTATACTATTAATGATCTCAACAAAGTTCCGAGATGTTAGTGAAAAGTCTTGCACGATCCATGATGACTTTCTAGTCTGCTATTGCAGGCAGAAAGGAAACATCCCTGTACCATACCAGCACAAAGTTTCAGCACTGAGCTGGGAAAGGAGTAGTGACTGTTCAGGGATCAAGACATCCACTTCAGCATCCCCTGAAGTTGTAACTGAACTTCAGGATGATTATTCCACAAGACTTGACATTTTAAGTTTCAAATTACTTAATGAGAGGGAGGAAGCAGCCAAAAGAGTCTTAATCCTATCCTGACTAAAGTAATACAGACTTATTGAGAAGAAATATGCCAGCAACAAAATACACACTTCATTTACCCATTAGAATACCCTCAAATCTGGAATGTTCAGATCCGAACTAAATTGTTCAATTCAATAGCGCTACTTAGATTTAGATGTGAAGAGGAGGCAAAAAAGCAACAACACAGATCTACACAAATACTTTTTAAAGCAAGCAAATATCTTGTTCTCTGTAGCAGTTCTACAGACAGAGTCACAGAATTGGCTGCAATTAGGTCATCCCACGCTATCGCTAAGAAGATTTGACGATTTCAGATTTAAGAATGCTAAAAAAAAGTGGAAGCTCTGTATGAACACAGAGTCACTGAAATATTTCAAAGCCTTTTCAAAGAACAAACATTTGCTGAGATCACACCTGGTACAATGAAAGCTTAATCTGTCCCATTCAAAAGGGAACAGAGCCCTTAGAAAAAAGTTATGGATAATAAAATATACACATCAAGATCACGTTTTAAGACATTATAAAATACTTAAGACTTTTATCAGTTTTTTTCTACATGTAACCTGAAGCTTTAACAGATAAACCAAGGAGGCCAGAATAAAGAGATCAGAACTAAATGGTTCCCTTATTAATATATTACCTTTCTTGGACTGCAGATATCTCACAGCCCTTATCAAAGTAGGCCAGATCCGTCTCATTTCCCTAAGGTTAAGCCGGTGAACAGTACACAGAGTAATCATCGACTAAGGCATGGCCACCATTCAATGACAAATATAGCTCAAGCTATTTCTCATCTGTCCTATTTTTTGGGAGGTTGTGATGAAGCTTTTTCTAGAAATCATCACAACTGGCAGCTGTGAGAGATCCTGGTGCCTTTGTCCTCTTATGCAACTCCTGGTGTCCCCCTTCTCCCTCCAACAGGAATAACAAGAGATTACAGGGCTTCTCTCCGTATTCTGGGGCAGAGGGGATGGACAAGCAATCTTCCCTGAAACTATGTTCTGAGAAAACAGACGACCAGAGGAAGAGGTGGGATCATTTTTAATTCATTTTAATTGCTAGAATGGGTAGGGGGGAATCAGTAGCTTTTATCACAGCCCAATGCAGCCATTCCCAGCCCTGCTGGGGGCTTCCTCTGGGACTGGAGTAGAGGGGGGAAATTGATACCTTAATACTAACCAGCCTGAACAGCAGATGGCAAAAACTTGCTTTTGCTTTCAGATAATTCTTCTTCCCTACTTTTAAAAGTTACTTTATGGGAAGTACTTTCATTCTGACCCTCGCAACAGTCCAAAGATATGAATCCCAAATCCATCTAATACTTTTGTTATACAATTTATGACACACAGATCCGGCATTGTTGTTACCCCTTGACGGTAAACAAGTTTTACTAAAAGCAAAGGACACTCTGCTTTAGCTTTGTTCCCCACTACCGTTACTCATTGTTTACTAACTATTATTCCCCAGTGAGCTGACAGGTTCTGCACTTCATGAAACCAGGGTGTGGTGTTCCAACTTCTCCCATTTCTAAGTCGTTTTTACTCTACGTGCTACTATATGTCAATGTGTGGCGAAGACTAGTTTAGCCGGAATATTTCTGAAAGGTGCAGGAAAGCAGGCAAGACAAAGTCGGTGTTAAATACTTCTTCGTGTGCCCTCCTAATCGCTAGACAATACAAATTGTAAATAAAATTAATATTGCTTTTTTCAAGACAACTAATCAGCAGCTATGCCTATCAAATCCTTAGTTCAAGTACGTTTGCCCTGAACTTCTGTAGTAACTGGCTGTCCGTGATCCAAGATTACGGTGACGCAATACTTCACTGCCAGTTTCTCTCCCAAAAAAGAAAGTACATTGAAATGAAAGCAAGCACGAGGAAAGTTATGCTTACAATCAGCAACACTCAACTTTTTACAGTTGTTTTCCATCTAAGGAAGATTGGATTCTTTGGCTACTAACAGAATTTCGACCTTAATCCCTGTACACTCACTTCCACAACTCCAATATAAAACTAACGTCCAGATAACAATACGGTAAATATTAACGTCTTGGGGCGCAAGTTAAGATTATCACGTGAATAACTTTCCCATGTCCATCTAAGTATTGTTTAGACTCAATTTCAAGTCCAACCCTCTCATTGTAATAAATTCATGCTCTCTGGCTACTTATTGTCTCAGACTGGAGGTGGATAATAGGGGTGGCAAATTCGGAGACATCAAGTAAAAAGATGTGAGTCTTCCACTGTAAACGCTTCCTACGATCAGGATCAGACACTTCAAAACTACTCCTTCTAAAAGGTCAGTGAAAGCAGCATCACCCTCGCAGTGCCTTCAAAATACAAAGATCACAAACAAAGCCCTCAGATCCTCACATCAGTGCAAGTACAAACCAAACAGCTCAAGCCCTCTTTTCATTTCAAATCATTCTTAAAGGCAGAGAGGAAAAAAAAAAATCTCGAAGCATCCCAGCTGTCAGGTGAAGCAGCTCCTGCGGAGGGGCAGCTCCGCACTGCCAGCGCATGACCAGAATATTTTATTTTCTAGCTTGGCTTTGATAGAAAAAACCCCATAGAACCACAGGTGGTAAAACGTTAAATTAAGAGGGAGAGGGAAATACATACAGATATAGATATTTAGATATACACACACGCACACATATAAATAAAAGGTGGGAGTACCTTTAGCCCAGCACATGGGGAATGGGCTGCAGCCGCTTTTCTCCATGCAGCCCGCACCTGCCCGCCTCGGGGGCTGCTGCCCGGCCACCTCCAGCAGCCACATACACAGAGCGCGCTCGATGCCGGCCAGCCCCGGCACACAATGTCCCGATTCAGCGCTCCGGGCTCCTGCGGGGGGAGGCTGGAGCCGCCTGGACGTGCCGGATCCCGGGCAGAGGAGGGAGCCCCGGCCCTCCCCGGGGCGGTGCGGCTTCACCTGGCTGCGGGGGGAGCGCGGTCCCCCGGCCCGCCCGGCGCTCCAGCGCGCTCCGCAGCGGGGAAGCCGCGCCGCTGCCTCATCTCCCCCCGCCCCGGAGCATCATCCACCTCCTCCTCCTCCTCCTCCTCCTCCTCCTCCTCCTCCTCGTCGTCCTCGTCCTCCCCGGGAGCGGTGCCGAGGCGGAGTGAGCCCTGCGGAGGAGGGCGGGCAGGGGCGGGAGGCGATTACCCGGCTCCCATTAATATGCTAATCCCCGTCTGCTGCCCGCGCCCGGCAGTCTCCGGTTCACCCTCTGTGCAAAGACAGAGGCTGGAAATGCCGCCCGGCCCGGCTGCGGACCGGCCTCGCTTCGCCGCTGCTGATGTTCCTGTTCGCGGCGGCCCCGCACCGCCCCTTCCCCTGCCGCAGCCGCGTTTTGCCATCGCTTTGCCATATCTGCTGTGTCCGCTTATCGACACAAGCGCCGGGGACCCTTAAAGCGCAAAACTTCCCTCTAAAGCCACGGGAAGTTTCCTGTAAACGCTGGAGAACTTCCCCAAACTTCAGCAGGAATTGGGGTCACACCCTCCAGCAGCACTTGCCTCACCGCACGGGATTACGGACGGAACGACCCTGGCAGTGCTGCTTTGCCCTGAAGAACGAGTATCGCAGCCCACGGCAGCCCTTACTCAGTGCCACATCCAGGCTCGTCTAAACGGGGCTTCTTTATTGATTTCTCATCAGAAGGCAAAGGTCACCTCAAACATTGCCCCAGATGGTGAACGGCCTTTGTTTCTTCTGAACTTCGCAGCATCTAACATCAAAACTGCTTACAGTTTTCTTTAAAATGATGAATGTAAACACTGCAAAAGCCTATGTTTATAATAATCACACATCCAGGCAGAATGTGTAGATGGATATAAAGCAAATATCCGTTTTATTCACAGCAAAGTATTTCACAAAAATTATAAATAACTGATTCAGCTAGAATACGTATTAAGATCAACAAGAACAAGACTCACACATCATTAAAGCTCTTTATATATTCCACGGTAATCTCTTCTCACTCCCAGCCCTCAGCAGTAAGGCGTAAGGCTTATCCAAGACTAGAACCAAAAGGGAATTAATCTAAAACCAGCAGCCTTCAACTTAACCTATCTGCCTACTTGTAGCAGCATGCACTTGTCTGCAGCATATGTTTAATTACCATTCTTTACTGCCATCTCATTTCTCAATATACTCACTGGCCTTGCAGAATTAGTGGTGTATGTCAAAATTCTCGATAAAAAAAAGAAAAAGAAAAAAAAAAAAGGAAAAGAAAAAAAAAAACGAAGAAAGGAAGCAGCAACTGCATTTAAGTATTGTCTGCTTCTCTATTTAAACGGGAAAAAATATTCACTGGAGGGAAAAAAAAAAAAAAAGAGAGAGAGATTAGGCCACAACCAGGCCCATCAGATGTTCTGCATCACTGCTCAGGCACAAAGCTCTTTCTGGGGCTGAAGAAAGCCAAAGGGAACTGAAGACATGCCTGGGTGCCTTCCTCCCCCCACCACAAAGTTTTCCAAGCCCATCAGCGCTACACAGACAGACAAACGTTTCTAGCGACAAGGTCGATTATATTTACCTTCAAGAATAAAGCCAAACATGCTACAGTAATATTTGAACCCCCAATTATTGTAGTTGTGTGGGTGCAGAAGGGGCACAGACAGGCTCAATGCCTCTCTGCTTCACGCTGCAGCTGGCAGGGCAGGAAAGCTGCTTTTACACATCCAGCTCTGCCATGGGCTTCCTCGGTGACCTTGAGCAAGTGTTTCCTCAGAAAAAGGAAAACTGCAGATACTTCTTCAGTTTTCCTTAAGTTGCTTTGATCTGTGCTTGAGGGTGTAAAATATATTTTAAAAAATGTGTTATCTTTCATAAGAAGAAAATGTTTTTCAGAAAAGCAGATTTAAAAGATATCAAGAAGTAAAAAAAGGGAAGGTCTAAATTAAATTTTGTTCATGAAAACAAAACCCTTTAAATATCAACTGGTAAGTGCATTTCCAAGGAGATTTTTAATAAACAGAATGTGTGGGCTCTGTATTCTTTACACTTTTAACAGATGAGGTTAATACAGATTATCAATCCAAGTGTCAAGAGATACTGCCTGCTCATATAATACCGGTATTATATTCATTCTGCTCAAGGACATAGCTTCTTGTTTTTGCTTTAGACTACAAAATGAAGCTGAAAACTAAGTACTTCATAGCATGAGGGTTTTTTAAATTCAATTTTAGAAGCTATCCAGCATTTTACACACTGTATATTTTTTCAGTTAAGTCAAGTGCTTTCATGCTGCTTTTTAAAAAATACTTAGTATCTATTTGTTATTGTAGGAAGTATACAGTAGACATATGCTTATGCTCTTCTTTCAAGTAACATGATTTTTTTTTTGCACAAAAAAAAGGCCAGAAGCATAAAATTTATGTTCTAAAGATATTCATAAACCCCAAAATTCCAAGTTGCAGGGAGGAAGGCAGGCAAGGATGGCGCAGCAGACATGGCACAAAGTAAAAAAACAAACTTGAGAAGTTAAATATCTCCAGTATACTTAATATTGAGTATTTACAGCTTTTTATAAATACAGCTCATCAAGAGGTATCTGAGTAGCGTTTATGTAAAGTGATCTCTTTTAAGTAATGCCAATCAGATTATACCATTTACTGAGGTAAGGAACAGCTGTCAGAAATTATGGCTGTGGAACAGGAGCCTTGGTTCTTGTTGTGCAAGATGCATTTGCTGACTCACATTCATGGTATCTGCATAGTATCTCTGTGTAAGCAATAATGATAACAACTATCAAAGAAAAATCTAAAAAAAAAATTATTACAAAAAATGAATTTGTAAGTTTTTTACTAAGAATATGTAGAAGCACTGGCCATTTTCGTGAAGCACACATTCTAACCAGAAAAAAAGCTCAGACTATCCCAATAACAACAAACAGGCCAAGGTTAGCTAAAAGAAAGGGCATTTTGCCCCAAGGAAATTCAAGTTAAGACTTTTCTGCTGTGAGTAAGGTTGCTCAATTTCAGCCTGCTTTTAAAGACTGCTGATTATCAGCATCCGCTTTTGGAAAGCAAGAGGGGAGGAAAAAAGTCAGAAGTTTTAGTTGTATCAAGGTATTTAGTTTTTTAAAATTTCCCTTTTGGTGCTGAGCCTGTCTCCTATTGATGTTGCCTTCAAAAACCACAACGCTTTGGGGAACAAAGGGTTAAACAACAGGGTTTTGGTTTTTAAAATTGTGAGACATATAAAAGGTTGCTTAATTTTTTCCACTCAAGCTTACCCAAACAAAAATAGAGCTCTAAAAGGCCTATCAGAAAAACTGGCAAACTTTGGCTTTGTCCAGAGCCTCTGTGGGGGCACCGAGATCTCATCAGCACAGAACTGACCACAGCTTCTCCCTCAGTAAATGGCATCATGAGGAACTCTCTGCTGTTCAACTTATTTTTTTGACATCAGTTAATATCTCTATTCATCAAATTTTGATCAAACTGGCTGGCAAGTTGGAGCATTGTTAGGAAGGAGACCAGGACAGAACCAAACAGGGAATACTTGTCCAATACTGCCCTGAGAAACCAAACTGAACTCAGGATTTGGAAACTCTGAAGGAAACAGACAGGTTGGTACCAGAACAGTGTTGGAGAGCAGAACAGGAATTTGCTTTTCAGTTCCTCTTCTGCAACACCTCAGCCACCAGGTGAACAGAACAGCAACAGAGATCTCCTCCAAGGGAGAAGAGAGCAGCCCACTCACTTGTTACAACAAAAATGAAGACTTCAGCAATGACATCAGCATTAAGGCTGGAGGAGCTCTGGAGACAGGATGAGAGAGTGGGGAATGTTCAGCCTGGAGAAGGCTCCAGGGAGACCACAGAGCCCCTTCCAATGCCTGCAGAGGGACTTCTGACAAGGGCACAGGGAGACAGTACATGGAAGAATGGCTTTGAACTGAAAATATGTGTTTAAGTATTAGGAAAATAATCTTCACTATGAGGATGGTGAGACACATCCAGAGAAATTGTGGATACCCAAATGTTCAGCGCCAGGTTGGATGGAGCTTTGAGCAACCAGGTCTGGTATAAGGTGACTGTGTCACCAGGGGGGTGGGAAGTAGATGATCTTGAAGGTCCCTTCCAACCTAAACCATTCTGTGATAAGGAAGGTGATGCTTATTATTATTTTGAACTCAATAATTCATAGTTTTAGCCACTTCATGGGCTACCATTTATCACTCTCGTAATTACTAGAAGTTGAAGAACAAAGGCATTGTTTTGAAGGAGATCTGCATATTCACGTAAGACATGGAAGAAGAATTCACTGCATTCATCTTGTCAATAAAGAAAATTTTCGAAGTTTACCCACAGAACAAGTGCAGGATTTTTTTGGTAAGGCCACAAATGCTTTCTACTGCGACAATTGCAGCCCATAAACTGAGAGTGCCTGATGAATGTTCTAAAAATTAAAACATGCTTATTGATCAAGTGACAGTCTTCTGCATCCAAATTAATTTCCTTTTCCTGTTAGTATCCAGAATTCCCCAAACATGCTGTCCAGACACTCCAACTGCACCATAACCTTCATTCATCTTCATTCTCTCAAGTTAGTTCTACGTCTGAGATTTTTTTAATTATTCTGTGGGTGCATGCATTATTTAAGAGTGGAAAATATTATCTACCCTAAGTTTCCTCTTAGCCAAAGTCAAACAAACATCATCTTTCTTCACAGGAACTACTGAAAAATGGTGCATTATAACAAATCCAAAACAACACCTCCTGACCTCTGCCTTCTCTAAACTCAGGTTTGCTAAGGCTGTTTTGAAAATCTACTTTGTATTACCTGGTCTCTAAATCATCATCCTTGCCCCCACCAGCCCCTTTCCACTCCACTCACACCTTCTCTAGAGCTAAGTCTCCTCCTGAACACCTTTTGCCAAAGGGCACAGAGACCAGGGTGATGGGCTCCAGGACCTCCAAGCGTCTCTGGAGACTAAGAAGCTTCATCATCATTATCCTGCCACCAGAGATGGTCTTCCTTATTTAACTATGAGCATTCTGACAGGCAGAACTGAAAGAAAATTATATTTTACTTTAAGTGTCAAAATCCAAGCCCAGTTTTTCAGCAGAAATGATTCAGCACAACTGAGAAGCAGCATCACCTCCATGAATTCATTTTCGACTTTGCAATATGAGCAAACTCTTAATTCCATGCTCCAGACTACATTAGGCCATTTTTCTCCTGAAGAAGAAAGATAGAGAGCATAAAGTCATTCTAGAATATAAACTGCTGAGGATCTCTGCTTAAGACATTCTTCTGGCAAAAAGTCAGTCCAATACTGAATTTATTGTTATATTTCCCCCCTTGGTGACCTTAACAGTAGGATAATCTTGGGTATTCCCAAAAAGTACAGGGTTTTAAAAAAACACTTTGTGATCTTTTGAACCATGATCACCTGTTTACCCTTAAGGTCATTTGAGCTACATTTTAAAATAGTAGTTGACAGAATTCACTGGTTTTATTTTCAAATCCTAATCTATTGGTAGTAGTGAGGTGGGGAGCAAAACAGATCAGGGTTTTGGGAGAGAACAGGAGGAAAGCAGCGTTATTGAGGTTTCCCGTACCTCCCCTTCCCAAGGGTTCCTGTGATGCTGCGCAGCAGAGCAGGCAGCAGCAATGCAGCCTCCCAGCCTTTGCTGTTAAGACAACAGATGTTAATAGGGCAACTAAGTTAAACTTTATTTTTATTATTCCATAAATAAAGACTAGCCATTTTTTAAACCCATATGGGTTGTATTAGTTTTCAGGCATGAAAGTTGTAGCAGATTTCTTTGTGGGTGGACTAAGCTGCTCATCTTCTCCCACTTCCTTCCATTTACTTTTTGAAGGCTTTACTGAAGAGAAGGATAAAGTCAAGGCTATGAAAGCTGAAAAAGGCTTAAAATTACTCCTTTCTTAGGACACTAATTCAAAATCTCTGTTTCTTGTTGTTCTAGGCTGTTTACAAAAGAATCTACCCAACAAAACCATTTTTATCCTCAAAACATCTTAGAGAAGTTCATTCACTATTCCATTGCTTAAAGCTAAAATCTGCTTCATGCAGAACTGGAGAGGTGAAAAAAAGATAAAAAGTGAATCCTACACATGCTATTCCTTATTTTACTGCAAAATAAAATCTGATCATTTTGATCTGTGACAGATTCACTGTGCTTGTCAGTTTGCATTGCAGATCTTCACCTCCAGTGTGGGGTGACTGGAGGAGTGAGACAAAGCAATCCAAATGGTCACCAGAACATATCTTGACCTTATAAAACTTCCTTTTGTTATGGCAAAACCCTTCCATTTATGAAGTAAACATAGTAGAAGGTATCTGAAGGGGAAGGACCCTAGCCCTTTGATGCTGTTTAAAGGAATTACATTCTGTGAGGATTACTTTTGTTCAGTGGAAGGGATCCATGAGTGGATCAGTTGACCTTACAGATGCTTCTTAAAATCCACCTCTATCAATTAAAGGGTAACCTAAAAATAATTAGCCACATCTTCTAAGAGGGATATAGGAAAATGAAGTTGCTTATGGATCAGCAGATCTCTTCAGGGTCTCGTCATATCTGGGCTGCTTTCTGTCTCATCTATCTAAGAAGCAATTAAACAAAAGAAAGTAAGGAAACTGTGCAGCCACATAGGGTTCAGTTATTTACCAGAAATGGTGTCACCTGAACGTGTCTTCCTTCTCCTGCTTCTCCAGATGCCAAATACAAAGTTAAAATAACAGCTCATCGAAACTTTTAGTTGCAAACATCTTTTTAGAAAAAAGCTGAACCTGACTCTCAGTGTTACCTAAACCACAGATACAACATCAGCAACTCCTCAGACTCCCAACTATTAAATGCAATTACAAACTGAATAAAACAGTAATCCATGATCTCACAATAATGCAGTATTATTCCATTTATATATGAAAACACACTGGTGGAACAGTTCATATCGTATTTCTTAGTGAAGGATGAGTATAGCATAAATCCCTTATGTATAAACAAACTCTTACAGGCTAAAACAAAGACCTATTTAAGTTTAAAATTCCAGAGTCACAGAATAAATCAACAAGCCAGTGCTGATACCCTTCAAGTCTAAGAAAGCAGAAAATTAAAAATTAATTATTAATTTTTACAGAACATCTTTTTAAAGTTTTATAACACAAACATTAAAGCTGCTCTATTACAAAGCAAGTTCAGTGCCTGAGCTATCAAGCAAAGAAAAGTATATTTTAAAAAAATAAGAATATCTTGTTAAATAGGCACAAATCTCCCTTTCCCTCTGAGCAAATGAGCAAAATTTGGATTGAAAAATTCCAACAAATAGTTTGATGCTTTGTTTAGGAGAACCTCTAGTAGAGGCCAGGTGTAGCTGAGCCTCTAAGCCATAGAAAATTCAATTCCTATTCACTTTAATCAACTCCTCTTCCTATTTTGTACCAAGAAGGGACATTCACTTTTCAGGAGCTTTCAGCTA
This sequence comes from Sylvia atricapilla, assembly GCF_009819655.1. NCBI lineage: Eukaryota > Metazoa > Chordata > Aves > Passeriformes > Sylviidae > Sylvia > Sylvia atricapilla. Next base: position 149,097,418 of record NC_089140.1, read on the forward strand.
AATCGTTGCTGCATGAGACCAGCAATAAACTTCCAAGGAGCAGCTCCTCAGGCAGTCATTTTATGCTGTTACAGGGAATCAAAGGTCATCCTCAGCTAACACAAAATCTTTTATTCAATGCAAAATCCACCACCTTAAATAGCCTCATTTGCTCCTCCAATTACACAAGCCTGCACAGTTCTGCTGAACAAGTTCTGTTTACCTAGGAAAATGCCTGTGGAGTGGTATCAAAGAGCTCAGAAACACAAGAACTTGTTGCTTCATTTTAAAAAAGGCTTCCAGGAGCTCACCACCAAATGCAGCTCAAGTTAGTGGAGGTACCCAGCTGTTACAGGATGGAACAACATTCAGTGTGTCAAAGGCAGCACATATCCCCACTCTGAATCCGTTCACAGCAGTAAATTGATGAGCAGACCAATGCAACCTCTGCTCTGTAGCTCCAAACTCAGCTGAGCTTTAAGTGTAGTAAGCTTTACCCAGTGACTCGACATCTTCAGCACAAAAGGCTTTGGTGAAAATGAAAACAGATGTGCAAGAATGCTGATATAAAAATGAAAGTAGGTAAGACCAAGATATACAAACAAAACCAACTCATACAGCTGGGCAAGAGATGTTTGGGCACAGCCCTTCTTTAGATCTGAGGAAGGGATGGTTAATAACTATCCTATGTCTTCAGATGGTAAACAAAACATCAAAAAACCAACAAAATAAACCACCCTTTCTGATGGCAGCCTGAATGACCTACTTTACCAAACATCACAGGGCCAACATTGTCAGCATGTAACAGCATCTGACAGGGCCAAGAGCTCATCACTGCATCTTGTGCAGTTCTGAGCTACAGAGCACAGCTTCCAAAAAACCTCTGGTACTGCTCTCCACAATCCCATTTGATGCATTTCAAGACTCAGTACTAAAGATTTTAAGTGAACATGAGACCAGGACAAAAAATACCAGTGACTGAATAAACAGAGGAAGAATATAAACCTTGTCCTGCTACACAGACATGAAGAAGTGTCATAAACTTAAACTGGGAGTAGGAACATTTGAAGACTCTGAATAAATGCTTAGTAAGAATTTTTAAATTGCAGAAGATGATGTGAAACTGTAATCTTAATAGGTTAAATATCTTCAAGATATGACTTCAGTCACATCTGCCTTGGGGTAGGACAGAATTCTTTCACCTCTCAAGGTTTGAAGGACACAGGTCATTAGACAAAGCCTGATCACTGTCCTTAGAATTTTTACTTAATACTCTACTTCTAGAAGTTCTATATAAATATCCCAATAATTATGTTACTGATGTCCAGAATCTCAGTGGTAGTCACTACCTCTAACACCTCACTGTGTCATTTGGTTCCCTCACCCTTCTCTACTGCAAAGCCTCAAGTTTCAATAATACTTTTACTCCACTTCTTGGAGGGCACATGGATTACCAGGAAACAGCAGGAATTTCAATGCTCATTAATAATTTTTTACTGGGACTAAAAGCCTAAGTAGCATTCTAAGCTTTCATTAGTGTCATGAAATCTCATGAGTTTTAAGGGACCTACAAGGATCATCCAGTTCAACTCCTGGCCCAGCACAGGACAATCCAAACAATCCCACCATGTGCCTGAGAGCTGGGTGAAGAATCTTTTCCTAATATCCAACCCAAACCTCCCCTGACACAGCTTCAGGCCATTCCCCTGGGTCCTGTCACTGGTCACCACAGAGAAGAGATCTGTAGTGGAGATCAGCAATATTAGTTCAGCTGCTCTTCAAATCCATGAAAATTTGCTCCACTAAAACTTGCAAAGACAAAGTGAATCACAATAGAAAGTCTATTAATCCTGGAAGTACAGTTCCAGTATCTCTCTGGAAAAAAAAAAAAAAAGTTTCACAAAAGGTTATCACAGATAACTCTCCCAGATTGCCATGGGGAAAAAAATCAAATCATACAAAACCATTCCAGTAAGTCATCTGAATGGACAAGAACTAGAAACTTCGAATATCTTTTAAGGATCTTCTTAAAGGAATAATTAGTGCATGAAGATATAATCTGGAAAACATCTTTGTGCCGAAGTTAAACAATGAAAGAATTTCTTAAGAAGTTTCACATCCATCTCAAGTGTAATTCCAACCCACTAATGGAAGCACAGGCATTTAATAGCCTTCTTCTGTTATCCTGATCCTTCATCAGAGTAAAGTCCTGAGGAAAAATGTACTTGATTTTGTTGTAGTTAACTTTCACCATTCCTGAAGGGTGAAAACCTAAAGAACATCAGCTTTATATCTGACAAAACCATTTTTGCAGTTTTTCATATTCAAATTATAGACAAGGCCTGTAAGACACACCACAGCTATCATAAAGTGATGGGGTATTTTCTTAAATATGTTCTTGTTTTAAATATTAAATTTAATATTTTCCTCCAGAAGTCAAAAAGGCAAGAGGGAGAACCATAGATATCAATTGTTGTTGTTACATCCTTTTCCCAGTCTTCCTCTGTGCAAACAAAGCCAGCACAAATAAACTACAAGCTAAAGACACAAGGAGAGTGTTCGAACTTTACATTAAGAGCTGTCAAGGATGTAAAAATAAACTAGAGGAAGATCATATAATCCTTTATTTACGGTCATTTTAGGCGTAACTTACAACAAAATAGTTGATTAAAGTTCACCATGCAATGTTTTTCCTCTTGGTTCACTGTAGTCAGTGATGTTCCTCTTCAAACAAGCTCATGTGTACTTTGGGAGAAGATCCCAAGCCACTCCCAGGTCTTGCAGAACAAAACACACACTAATAACTAACATTTTGTATAAGCCAACTACACAAGATCCAGCTTGATATTCAGATTGTTTCTTTCAGTCACACTGTTACCCCCACCCTTCCTTTACTCCATAGCTGTTGCTATGAAGACCCTGGGTGGTAACACACTCCAACACTACAGCAAGGGGTTACAGAAATTCACAGAAGCTGCACTTTCTGTGGAACAGTTGTATAAAAACAGTGAATGCATCATGGGCACCAGCAGAACAGACTAAAGAACACATATTTAGGAACCATGGTTATTGGATTCTTCAGTTTGCCAAATTTCATCTTCTCCTTAAGTAATTCTGCACAAGAACAAGACACTTTCAGTGGCTGCCACTGAAGGTTTTGTGCTGTAAAGGAGCAGCAGAACCTCATTCTCAATATCCTGATGCCCTGATTATAGCACACTGCCCTCCATGTGCAAGGCTGGCTCTGTTCCTGGATTTGTTTTTTCTCCTGTAAAAGAAGACACATGAATTCTCCAATCACTCTAAGCAGATACACATAACATACCTTGCCTATACTTTTACAAACAAAAAAGCCCTGCTACGACAAAAGTCAAAAACAATCCTGAAACTCCTAACCACTTATCAAAAGCCTTTAAAAATCCTTTTAAAATGTGCAACCACACAATGACCCATTTTTGTAACTTTGAAAGAGTCCAGACAAAATTTCAATTCAGACCTCCAAGCACATCATTTGACTAACCCTTGCCAACATCTCTCCAGCTGTTTCTGCACAACCACCACCAGCCAGTTTGCCAGCAAGAACATCCATGTGGCTGTACAGGGTGCAATGAACTTTCCTCACTTAGGGACTGCCTCAGCTGAGTGTGAACTGCCAGGTCCTGGATATCCAACCATTTTAAATTTATCCATCCATATTTAATGGTACAGAACCCACAAGGAACCATTTTTGCTCTGTATTCCTTTGACACCAAAACAGGTAAACATCTTCCCAGAGTACATAAGCATCCTGTTCCAAGCAAAACATGACTACAAGTTATTTATTTTTTGACAGCATGTAGTACAGAGCTCTAAGTTCCGCTGCAATTCCTCTGATATTGTACCAACAAAAATCTGTAGTTCAGATCCAATAGTTTCTGTCCAAGGTGTCCCTTCCCCTCACCCAAAAAAATAAACCCCTAAGAATTTTCAAGGTTTTCTTCTTTTATATTTTGGCCAAAAGCTCTGTAAATTGCCCTTTTTTTAAAGAAGAATGCCAACTGTTAGTATATTTTAAATAAACCACTGAATGATCCCCACTCCTTGCACCCTTAACTACACAAGACAAATGAGCCACCTCTCAGATGGAAGACCAACAAATCTCTCCCTGGTAAACCTGGCTGAGGACTGTCACCATGTTCTCACATGACACTGAGGCTCAACTTCCTTGTCCATCATCCTCAGCGAGAAAATAAATATCATCTTATTATTTCTAAAACAAACTTTCCAAACTAGGAATAAAAGCACATACACTATCTAAAAGAATGAAGAGTATGTGCAGCTGACTTCATTAAAAGCTGAACTGCAGAACTGTAATTCAGGATATTTCAGGTTATCCAGGGTGGAGCAGCCACACCTTTTTCTGCCACTTGCAAAAAGAAGTAGAACAAATTTCCCTACCCTTATGCCTCCAAACAGCATAATTCCTAAAGATGTCGTTTGTAATATCAATTTCTAAGGAAGCAGATAAAAATTTCCCATTTGTTCTAAATGAGAAATTAATTAAAACAAAGAAAAATATCTTACATACTATACATTCAAGTGGTATACTTGCATATGATGCACCCTTGATTACTAGAATTCTTCCACTTTGAGATGAGTGCCCAGGAATAAACAAGAACAATCCTCACAGAAGTGTGGATGTCTCCAAAACCGTGGGAGCCAGAACTACAGGAAATGATAGGGGAATGTGCTGAACTGCTGATTTCTTTATTTATTTTTAAAGTGTCAGACTTTATTGATCCACCTTGTTAAGATTCACAGGGGCATGGGACAGAGGACTCGAAGGATCTTTCATGTCATCGAATCTTACTCCTTGCCTCCTCATGTCATAGTCCCATTAAGTGACCAATACATCAAATTTCACTTTCTTTGAGCATTAAATCAGTCTAGAGCAGATACCATGAGTGCCACATGATTCCCAATACATCTGTTTATGTCCTGATTTTTATTTTTTTTATTTAATACTCCTCTTAATTCTCTATATTGAAGCTTCTTTTTTTTCTGCCCCCTCTCTCTCCTTTTTCCTCTCTCTCTATACGGACTCCCAGAAAAACAATATTCTGCAGCCAGGGCAAGTTTCTTAACTATAAATCATTTCACAAGCTGCCCTGGTAAATGGGGGAGGTTCCTGACAGCTGGAAGAAAGCAAATGGAACTTGAAGTGGGGAGGGTCTGGACTAAGGCTGATCACCCTTACCTCTATTACTGACAGAGTGATGGAAATAACAACACTGGAAGTCATTTCTAAACAAATGAGAACAATAAGGTGATTAGAAATAGTCAGCAAGGATTTATGAAAGGGAAAACATGCCTGATCAACCTAATGAACTTCTCTGATTAAAATACAAGTTTGGCAGATGAAGAGTTGTCATTTTTCTTAACTTCAGCAAGACTTTTGACACTGGCCCTTATGACAGCACCATAATAGACAAATTGATGAAGTTATGGACTGAATAACTTAATAATAACTGAATAATGGGCAGAGATGCCCTGGAAACTGTCTGGACTGTCAGGCTCACATTTCTAAAGGAAAAACACTACAATTTAGCTAACTTACAGTTTCTTGAGGTGTTTAATATATCTCATCATCTCAATATTGCTACACAGGTCAGCCTCACTAATAAAAACATTTTTCTTACCAAATCATGCTGTTGCTCTTGCCCTGTGTGGGCAATTAGCTATAAAATATGTATGGGAATGCAAGGAAGAAGGCAGTGTCAAAAGCACAGCCAAAATAAGCCAAGAAAGTTTCAGTGGAAAGGTTGGCAAATAAACAGATTTCATGTCAAGGTCTAAGCTGTCACTTCGCCAAGCCTTGAACACAAAAAATAAGATACTCAACAGTGACAGTTTGCAAAAGATAAATACATTGCTTTTCCTACTATCAGAGGTATATAACATCGGGAAAGTGTATTTTATGACGTATAGATGATTAACCTATTAAAACTAGTCAACAAAATTCTAAAATAGAAAGATTTAATGCATAAATAACAAGAGAAACTTCTTCCAAGTGACATTTAAGCTTTGTCAGCAATAACCTCATCCAGTAGTAATAGCAGTTTTGTGATAGGAAATTTGGAAATGCAGAAATAACACCTGCCTTGCTGGTAGTGAAAAGAATTCAAGCTACAGGCCATATCTGCATCAAAAGAAAAGTCCTCTCACATTTTCAGAGCTGTACAGGGCATGCAGGCAGCTATTCTAACTTGACAGCACCACTATTGCGTAAATTAAGATGTTTTCAGTTCCATACTTATCTCACAAATGAAATCCTCTCAACCCAAGCCATTACAAACATATGAAAATTAAGTTTACTGTTGCACAAAAATCAGAATGCTTAGTAACATTGACAAAGATTCCTAGAAGAAAAAAAAATGCTTGATTTTCTAAGGGATTACTGAAAATACAGCATTTAGAGAAAAAGTACAGATTTCATTCTGTAATCTCTTCAGCCCCATGCCAGGTATTCTGAAATGAGGGGAACTGTTCAGTCTTAGTGCAGCTTGTATTTAATTCTTACTTAACACTGAAGTGACAAATCAAAAAGCCACTATTTTGTACTTTTTTTCCTTCTGCCTACACAGTTGGTTACCTTTTCCCCCCCTTTATGCAGGGATATTAACAACAGTTCTCAGCTCATGCTACTGAGTTTATTCTCAGCTCCATGAATAATCGTTGCATAATTTATTACCCTCTGTAATACATGTGAACATTTATTTTAAGAATTCTGCATAACCTCAATTCTGTCAATTCTTGCCTACTGCAATTCTGGCAATACCTCAACTGATTTTTAATTTTCCATCTTTTACATCACAGGAAGTACCCAACCCTTTGGGGCTTTTGTACTCTCTTTGCTGTATTTAAGTCCATCACACAGGCAGGTGTAGGTTTAGGGTAAAGAATATCTCTTACACAGCACAACATTAAACACCCCATCTCCTGCCCAGGGGGTAAGAGGAAGGAGAAGCAGGAGGTTGTTCCAAGACTGTGGAAGTGCCAGGAGATGAATCTGTTTTTTATTAAGTGGATCATGTGCAGGCCCTGTGTAAGCAGCAAGGCCAAGCACACCAATAGACTGAATGAGGACATGCCTTTAATTCAGAAACATCTTTAGGTTGAGCAGAAATTGTGTAACTTGGTGTTTTTGTTTTGTTTGTTTTTTTTTCCTAAATGAGGACTTGGAAGTAAAAATAGTTACAAAACCATTTAATATTTCAAGATAACAATGACAGTGTGCAAATGGTGCTTACCTAAATTGCACATTATAAGCAAAAAGTCAACACAAAAGCATCAGACTTAAAATATGCTGCATATCTGAAATTAGAACTAGGCAAAAGATGCGTATTTCCTATTATTTTTTCAATACTTTATGTCAGGAGCCAGCAAGATTTTATTTGACTCACGAGATATTATCTAGAGGGGTCATCGAGAACAAACAACTGTACCTGAGATTCAATCTTGGCATAAAGTTTTATTGAATCTTTAACCAAAATCCAGTACATGCTTGTTTCTTGTATTTGTCTTTATTTTTCTTTAGTTCTTTGATACAGTTTTTTGCTTCCTTACTATTTCTTGATTCTGGTAATGAAGACATATTTGCACTGCAGGATCAGAAAACAAAGGATCAGCTCTTAGGAAAAGTCACCTACATCACACAGATGCTAGAGTTGTTTTAAATTCAGAGACCATAAAATCCAGGAGGGATTGTTTCAGCAGAGAAAGTTTAACTGCATTTACCAGAGGAAACCAGTCTCTCATGGCCCTCCAGGCATGCTGTGAACACACTTGTATTGCAAGAGAACTCCACTTACAGACAGGAGAACTGTGTTCTCTGCCCACCTTCAAAATTATAGTATTTTAGCAAATTGTTCTCCAAGCCCCTCCTGGTTCACATTCCAAAAATTCTCTATGCTCATCTCCATGGCCTCAATTACAAGGCAGTAAAAATTCAAGTTACCCATGAACTTCAAAGCCGTGATACAGATTAATTCGGGATAACTCTCCTGAGTAATGATTTAACTAACGACCTCATCAACTAATGCATTCTCCAGCCCAGAAACAATCCTTCTCTACAAGGCTTTGCTATGGAATAAGTGTTCTGGATGACCTTGATATACCACTGACTATACCAAATTTATGTGTAATCCAACCTCAAACAAGACACTACAATAAAGTAGACACCTGAAGTAGTCTCCTTACTGCAAAGTCTTCAAACGCTGCAAAAGCCCCTCCTCACCATATTATGATGAAAATTTAGAGCACTAAAACCAGGTGGCAAAAGTGAGAACATTTCTAGTGACATCTATTGTCCACTGCTGAAAGTGGCACTCAGTAGAAAACAGTTCTTTAAAACTCGAAATAAGAAAATACGATTATTTATTGCAAAGATAAATTCTGATGATTTAAGACTTCCCATCTGAATGCAGAACCTCATCTTTATTCAATTTATCTTTTATCCAGGCTGCTTTTCCAATTTATCAAATTTCTTTTGAATTTTAATCACATCATCCAGTGTGCTCCTAACTGTTTTTGTGCTGGTGTTACTGGCAGATAAAGACAAATCAAGTCCATTTTCATGGTCATTAATAAAAATACTGTAATACCACAGGACAATTCAGACCTCTATGAGACTCCAGCCTTCCCTTCTGGCAATATTTTAAGCACTTTTTAAAACAAGTTTCCTTAGTTCCCTTACCAGGAGGTACTGCCAAATCTCTGCTACAGGTAAACCATGGACTGTAGTTTTTATATCCTCTATAAAGGCCTCTTGCCATGCCATGGGAAAAGCTCATCCTTTGAAAATCCTGGGAAAACTTCTGCCCTCTATCAGAACTTTCAAGACACAGCTAAGGAATACAATTAAGACACTCCCACACACAGACTCAAATTGCAAAGAATAATCTCATTGTGACTCAGATTCATACCAGCCAAACTCTTCAAGTCCCAAATATAAAGTCAGAAAAAGTTTCATCACACATCCTTGTCTTAGCAGCTGCAGAAAAAAACCTAACAACAATCCCTATCTTCCTGTCAGCCTGACCTAAACACCAGGTATTTGTTTTTCTGGTATTTTCTGTAAGTGCCTGCTTGACAACCACTCTCAGCATTCAAAATCATTTTAAAAGATGTCGTCCTGAAAAGAAAACTTTCAAACACATTTAAACTTCTCTTCACTGCTTCAAGAAAACTTTTTTTTTTTTTTTTTTTTTTTTTTTTTTTTTTTTTTTTTTTTTTTGCAGAAGGGCCACTGAAGTTCTTGTGGAAAAGACTACAACATCTCGGCTATCAAGCTTTTAACTGAAATTGCCATTTGATTCCAACAGGAAAGAGCAGCTACCTTCAGAGCATGTGTTAATATCAGCAAGAAGAAATGAAAGAAGGGATACAATAAGCACAATCACCAAGGCAGAGGGCAAGGATAAAAGGCAGCAGGCCCAACAGCAAATATCCAATCCTTTAATCAATCAGGAGTAAAAATGCACTTCAGTCAGGATTCCAGAATTCATAAACAGGGAATAGATGGACAAATTCTACCTGCCAGGGAACACGAGACATCCTCACTCTGCACTCTGCATCACAACTCCAGCCCATAGCACAAATATATGTGCATGAATTTTAAAACTTCCTTAAAGGCCAAATGTAACAAACAATAAACAAAAATGCTATTTTTAAAAATCAGGCCAGCTGGGTTGGGATTTTTTTGGTGCGGTCCTTGTTTGGGGGGGGGGGGGGGGGGGGGGGGCGGGGGGGTGTCATCTGTTTTTAGGTTTAGAGGGTTTTTTTTTTAATTTTTTAAACACCACTGATAGAGGAGTCCAATAGAGCAGCTCAGACACAAGTCACCTGTGACTCGCCAAGTGAACACTGTGTCACTTTCCCTGTTATAACCTGGGGAGATTCCTTCCACCCATAAACCCTCCAACATCATTTCCTTGCATTCTGTCCCTCTGAACCACCACTAATACCATTTGTGGCTGTTCCTAATCTGCTCCCCTGCCAGCTGTATCCCACGTTGTGCTGAGTCTCTTGAAGCATTAACTACCTCACACACAGTATATTTAACAACTGCCTATAAATACACCTCAGTTACCTCCTCCCCTTGTCAAAATACACCATTTAAATGGAAAAAAATCTGTACCTCAACAGGTTTTGTTTTGACCTCAGATCCCCACATGACTAAGTACCATGACAGTGCCAGTAAGAACCGATATTCTGATTATATAAAAGCATGACTGTATTGTAAGCAAGCCCTTAAAAGCTGCCTGCTGTCACATCAAGACATAACTGAAAAAACCAGAACTTACCTGCTGGCAAGGGAAGTCTTGAAATATCTGTAACAATAAAGAAATACATTTAGAAACAGAAAGAAAAAATAGCTCTACAGTTGCATTGGCCTCATAATTTTTCTGCAAGGCCGTACTTGTTTAACAAAGCACATTATCTGAAGCCATTTGCTGGCTGCCAGGAATGCCACATGCAAATCAAAAGCATTTTCCTTGTCTCACCCTGTTCATTAACAGGATTATGCTTTGCTCACCTAACTGAAGGACAAAGACTACACTGAAGGCAATGAGTGTTTAATTACTGCAGCAGAATACAGGTCACTACGCACAAATGAAGTGTTACATAGAAATTCACCATCATCATCTACAGAATTTCAGAGCTCAAAGTGTCAGGGATACTCTTTGCAAATGAAATAAACTCCACAAAATGTTTTCTTTATTCTTAAATCTTTAGAGAAGTAGCCAAGCTTGCAAGCAGATAAGCATAGAACATAAGAAATAATATTTAAAGAAAGGACAGTGATTTTTGTCACCAAGGCACATTAGACACAGTTGTTGAACATTTTTATAGGAAATTCTAAGGCTGTCTTGAGCTGCAAACAATGACCACTGTCTCAGAGCCTAAATGAAACATATTAAAAATTATACACTAAAAGAATACATGATATTAAACTGTAAATCATCATATTGTTCCTGCCTGCTTTTTATTGTCACTTCAGTGCACATCATCATGACTGGGACCTGAGATGGCCATAAGAGTTCAGAAACTAGAACCCACAAAGAACTAGAAAGAAAGAATTACTCAAGTCTGTAAGTACATGGACTGGGGACACACATCACGGGGCTAATGAAAACTGAAAGAAATATGGGGGGGAAGAGAAAGGAGAACCAGTAAAACAAATGAGAGAAAAACTGAACTGAACCTAAGGAAAAGGTCTGCTCAGTTATTTGGTTAAAGGAAACAGCAAAGTTGAGTAATAAATTGTTACACTGGGTACAAAATCCACACAGAAACTGAACTTTACCACAGGTGTAGCAGCTGAAACAGATGCAGAGATTACTGGGGCAGATGGCCACTGCTTTGCTACCTATTAGAAGAAATAACGAGGCTTAATAAACTTATTAGCCCTGCTCTCACCAACAGATTGTTACAATTCATGTCTGTGGCTGGAAAACATGATGAAACTTGAATACCAAAGAGAATTACATCTAAAATTTAAAGGCAGCCCACGAAAAATTTCAAAATGTACTGCACTGCTCTGAGGAGATGATGAAACAGCAACATGAAAAGCTGAAATGCACTTAAAGCATAAAATCAAAGTAGCAACAACACATGACAAAAAACCCTCAGAAAATATTGAATGCCTTAGTCTGGCAGAACACAATATTTAAAAAGATAATAAATTGCATTTAAAAGATGCTCATCATGCTGTCTGCTTAGGAACAAAACCATCTTACATGTAAGAAATGCCTTGAGACAGGAGATGCAGCCAAGGAGACACGGGAACAGTGGGAAGCAGAAAACCCAACAGGTCCTGCACAGAATCCAAATCTGCACGTATGGAATGGAACTTTCTTCCATCAGAATGAGATTTGCAGTGACAATTCATTTGGAGTTACATGAAGATAAATGTTGCATCATCTTTTGTTTGTATGTGTTTAATTGTTTCCATGCTCTTTTTTTAATGAAGTCACAAAAAAATTCCTGCTTGTCACTAGGCTACACAATACCAACAACTGCAGCCACATGAGTAAAGCATCTAAAACTGCGGATTAGAAACAACGGGTTTGATTTTAGTTTTTCTACCACAATAGAAACTAATATGTAAATTACATTTATAATTAACAACTATTGGAAGATTTAAGTTACTACAAATACTTAAAAGTGCATTAAAGTCTTTAAATTTCTGTGTATTGGGAAAGATTTATCGCAGTATTTATGACTTGGGAAGCAGACTATTTGGTTAAATGTGCACACACAACAGATGTCAGGAAAATAACAGCAACCATAGCCCCAGAAAAATATGTTATTACTGTTATTATATACACACAGGCAGAAAACAATCACTTACATCTCAGAATTTAAACAGAGGAAAGCTCTGCAGCTAAAACACACATACATTTTTTTAACTTCAAGAAAGAGCTGATCATATTCCAGCATTTGTCCCTAACACCTGAGCCACTGTTTCCTCTGTGATCTTTCCCTGCCAGTGTTAACACAGATCCTGTTACTGCACCAGGACCTTCCCAAATGGGGCACTGACACCATCAGCACTGCTGCTATATTTAAGTCTAACACTGTGAAGATTTCTTACTTCCATGTTCCACTGCAAATTAGTCCCACAAGTGCATTAACTGAAGAGAAGCTGCACCCCTGGGACAAGTTTACTGAACAGCTTCCTGCAACTGCACCCTCTTCTATTTCAATTTAGTGCAAGAGACTGTTTTCTGCCATTAATTGACATACATTAGGTCTAAAAGCAAGTTGACAGAAGAAATTGAAGCCTGAAGGTCATATCAGTATACTCAAAACTGCATCTGGGCACTTAGTTTAATTCTGTGGTACTTTTCAATTATTTCCATTAAACACAAAGTCCTCTATAGGCTGATTTTGTATCTTAATTTCAGTGAACACCACCACTACAGAAATGTCAATTCATAACAGCATAAATAAATATTTCACGATTCCAAAGGTAACAGTAACAATTCCACTGCTTTGTGTATCCAGACACCACAACAGTAAGTGAAATGCTCATTACCTTCAGATGTTCCTATTATGTGGTCACTTTAGGAACTTTCTTATCATTGATTTTACCCCATCTCTCCAACTCAGTCTCACTGTTTCTGGCTTGAAACCTCCTAGCTTTATTCTCAACCTCCTAGCTTTATTCTCAAATATGATTTTTCATTTAACATCTAACATTGAAAAATGATGAGTGGATTCTGGCCACACTTTAAAAACTTCCTTCATGGAGAGGTAAACTGAGAGTTTGCACTCAGGTAGCTACTCATAAGGTTGCACTTACAAACTTGCCTTTTCTGCTGTGTAGAACTTCCCCCTTTTTGAAGCACATTACAGCATTTCAATCTCTGGAGAGGAGAAATTCAACCAGTGCTGAGATTTGAAGAGGAAAAAACCCAAAGTTAGAGTTTTAATCTGATTTGGGACTAAAATGAGAGCCTTGAGAGAGCTGTCCTGTTGGGAAGGATTCCCTACATCAGGGAGGCCTGGACTGACTTTTCTTCTACAACTCAGTTTTTCAGTGCTGTCACACAAACCACATTTACAGCAGCTGTACAACATGAACCAATCTTACTTTTTTATCTGCTCCAAAGTAGTTCTTCAAAGTGAAATCTAAAATGAATCATATTTCAAGTGCTGCTGCTCCTACTGATCCTTTCAAGGAATCAGTTGTGTTCTGCATTTATATTCTTAAGTATCTCCCTGTGCTACTTGGCAGGGAGCAAAACGCCAGTTTGAACAGGCAGAAAGAAAAAGTACTTTCACATCATATTCTTTATCATGGCCAAACTTTTACATGCTTTGCAAAGGCTAATCAGTTCTCAGAGAAAACTGGTTTTATCCCATGTAGATATTGGGATGATGAAGCAGATGGCCTCAAGAGCTCCTTTCCAGCAAGGTTTCTGTAATATGGGCACAGATGATTGTAACAGATCAGGAACAAGCTGAAATTACATTAGAGGTGCTACAAAACAAGAAAGTTCCTCAGCCAAAGAAAACTTGCCAAGTATATAATTTATGTACATGAATTCATTAAGGAAACAGAAAGGACAGTATTTTAAAGAAAGAATACTATTATTGCTTCTATATGCACTGAGATGGTTTTGGGCACTACAGTCCTCAAACAGGCTTTGTGCATCCCAGCAGCAATAGTTTTTTCTCATTTACAGATGGCCTGAGGACTGGGCATCTCAGTCCTCAGTGGTAGAGGATCTCTCTACCATTCTATTTACTTTTATAAAACTGCATTTCACACTGCAGAGTTTCAACCAATGTTTTCTTTAAAATGGAGTCGCAACTTTAAATCTTCCTTCCAAGACTAGCATCTAATCATCAAAACCAGGAATGTTTTGTGAGCCTCCTATTCCTGCCTCAAGGTAAAACGAGAATATGGCTCCGTGGACAACTCCAAAGGCTCAGCCCCTGCCCCATCTGCAGCACTGATCTCTTTCCAGAGCTGCGATAAGCAGCAGACCACAAGAAATTTAATCCTGTTCTCCTGCAGCAGGAGCTGGCTGACTCCAGCCTAACAGCATTCCCTTGAAATTAATTCAGATATTCAATTCACAAACCAATCTCTCTTTCCAGGGAAGAGCACACGAGGAACCACAGACCACAGTCTCCAAGAAGCCAAGCAGCACATGTCATTGGACAACAATCCTTGCAACTAAATGAGGACTATCACAGACTCAACAGAAAATGCAATTTTTCTATTTAGCCACGGTACCAAAATAATTTAGGAATACAGATGCATATTCAGCTTTTAGCCTTTGTGTGCCTGGTCCTGAAGGATGTTGTCTTAGAGGCTGGATCCAGCCGCCTGAAAAGTCTCCTTTCCTATATTCTCTGGCAGGCTAAAAAGGATGTTCCTCTGGTCTTAAATGAAATTGAGATATCATCACCTACGTAAAAATATTTTTATTTTTTTAAAGAGCAAGTAAGTAAACACAAAATACAAGTCACCTTTCAAAAAGAATGCTTTGTAAAATTACATTTGCTGAGAAACCCAAGGATTTATCCATGACCATCTGATCTACTGAACAAAGACCTTGGAGATGTAATGAATTCATCCTGACAGCACACCTATTAAGGAAAAGCTATTAAAAAGTTTTACAGTCTGATTAAAAGATTGTATAAACCACCAGTTGCCTTGTTCCATATATGTATTTTTCCCCTTCATCATTAAAAGTGCATCTCATTTGTAACCTACATCTAACCTACTTCTAATTTAGCAATCTGCAGGGCTGAATATTAACAACCTTTTATTATATCATTTCACATTAAGGCAGTTTTTCAGGGCAATTTTCAATGCAACTCAATAATTTTTTTTTCATTTATTAGCTATATAGAATGAGAGACAGAAGTGCCTCACGGTAAAGACCCATTTTTCCTAAGCATTTTATTATCCTTACAAGTCTTTAAATGCCCCAACTGTTTTGGCTTTCAGTAGCAGCCCTGATTTGCAAACACCAGTACCTGACACAGTATTCAAATGTCAATCATAAAAGCAGTAAAACCACCATTTGCTTACTCAGATTAGGGTTTTTTTTCCCCTATTGACATATTTATTGCATTTGCCTTAGGCACAGCAGCAGCTGAATATCCAGCTTAGCTGCAAATCTTCATCTGCTACCCTGGGGAAAGATGGAGGGGGGACAGTTATAGGACAGACACCTCCACCCACTAAACCTGGCAGCAGTTCTTTTGTGCTTTAGCCAGATCAGAAGAAATTCAGCATTCACAAAACCACACGTCTTGTGTTTACAGCCCTACTTCACAGGAGATCCGCGTTGCACTGGAGTCCCTTATTATCTTGGTTTAAATCTTTGCTTCAGCTGTGAGTATCAGCAGTAATGATTTAATGCTCTCATTTCTGTCTGCTGAAAAGGTTAACGAGCAAGCAGCCGACAATGAACCGCTGTGACACCCCACAACGTGCACAGCCTGTGCTGTGCCTTTGAGAAGTTCTCTTTAACCACTCAGTAGTTCTAAGGCAAGCTGCTGCCTCTGAAACACAAAAGCCACACAAAATTTAGCAGGGAAAAATGAGAATGTCAACTGAAATACTGCACAGAACATGAAGGGTTTTTTTCAAATTAAGTGTTTGGTTGATAAAACAGGTACAAGCCACATCCACGGTGTGGTGACCACCATATCTGACATACCTCAAGTGGCGTTAAATATGCAAAAGCTTTATGGTGTTACACCAGTACAAGCATCAGTTGATTCATCCCATACCTCAGGAACACCTTCAGTTCATATCTGCTTCCATAATTTCTCAATTTGTTGTCAGTTTACTGTCATATTCCTCTCGCTACACCACTCTTCTGTTTGTACCTGCTTTCCTCTTCCCATTTGAAAACAAAATCAATAGTCTTCTTAGTTTATAGCATCTACACCAAAAAAAAAATCATTCAACAGTTTCAAATCTCAATTTCCCCTCTCCTACTGATACACTTCCAAAATCACCCTGCTTATGCTTCTGAAATACTAGCTTTTGAAATTGAAAAAATACAAACTCTGATTAAGACATTCAGAATAATCCACCTGTGTTTTCCTCCATCTCAGCTGAACTCTGCCATGAACTCTGTATGCACCTTGGCACTTCAAATGCATTTATACCACATCACTGAGCATGACCACCGAGTTATCTTTGCAGCCACCAGGAGCCAAATTTTCAACCAGGAACACTGAACAGTAGGATATTAAATGAAAAGGTTCTGGTGGAAGTTACATTTAAGGAGATTAAGAAGAGCAAGAGAAATCACTCAGTCATTACTCAGGGCAGGTGGGATCAATCTCATTACATACTGAGTTACAGAACATGCAGTATCTAAGCAACTCAGATAAAGAATTTAGTCAAGTACTATATACACCTTTTGCCTATGGGGAAGAGAGGTTTGGATAGAGAAGAGGATGGAGTAGTCCCCCAATAATTGGTTTTATTCAGCATCACGAAATGGGTAAGTGAACTGTGCAAGTCTACAGGTCATATTTAAGCTTTTATGGGTCAGCAAAAGTCGTATCAATGGGGGTAAAAAAACCAACGAGGATCTCACAAAATTAAACAAGTTGCTAAGACAGCAGCTGCACTTCAACACAGAGCTGTGATGTAATGCATCTGGGGAAAAAAATTCTGAGCAATACCTCCTTAACCAAGTAACACTTGCACTTTCTCCAGTTCCAACTGCGGGAGGAAGGCTGAGTCACTGTTTTCTCTGAAATCACCAGCTCGAACTGGAGTTGCTGGCCAAAAACAATAAAACTTCGTGTCTCATTAAGAAGGGTACTGAAAACATGGTACTTAAACGTATTACTGTGCAAAACTTTAAAAAAGCATCAACATGCTGTGTCCAGTTCTGGTCACTGCACCAGAAGGAGGCAGAGATGTCTAGAGCTGGGCAGCTGAAGAGACTGAGGGATAGAGCAGCTGCCAAGGACAGCAAGATTACCAAATCTGGGGCTCCCTTAGCAGGGAGGACATGAGGCTCAGGGTGAACATGATCACAGCACAAGTGGAGGGGGTGGGGGAAGAAGAGAGGAAAAAAATAGAAAAAGGAAAAGCAAATCGACGCAGCACCACCGTTCAACAAATCCTGCCTGTTCGAGCATTAGGGAGCATCTTAGGAAACTGCTGGAGATTAGGTTCAAACCAGTATGAGTGCCTTCTCCACAGCTGGCATTGAGCTCCCTGCAATTCCTGCAAGAGAAAAACGTGGACAGAAGTGCCACCAGCCACTGGGCAGGCATTCAAACTCCATGTAAATAACATTTTCTGCTGCCATCGAGGGCCAGCGCTGGGCTAGGCAGTCGCTGGTGTCATTTAGTAGCATCTCTTGTATCAGCAACACCATGGCCAGTGATTGTCCCCCTGTGTGGGCACTGGGGAGGCCACACCTCGAATCCTGCAGGCAGATTTGGGCCTCTCATGACAAGACAGAGATTGAGGGGCTGGAGCATGTCTGAGAAGGGAACAGAGCTGGGGAAGGGGCTGGAGCACAAGACTGATAGGGAGCAGCTGCAGGAGCTGGGGGGCTCAGCCTGAGAAAAGGAGGCTCAGGGGGGATCTTCTGTCTCTCCAGCTCCCTGACAGAAGGTTGGAGCCAGGGGCGGGGTGGGTCAGTCTCTTTCCCAAGTAACAAACAACAGGACAAGGGGAAATAGCCTCAAGTTGTGCCAGGGGAGGTTTAGCCTGGTTAGGAAAAACTCTTTCACAGAAGGGGCAGCCAAACACTGGAAGAGGTTGCTGGGGACATGGATGAGTGGTGGCCTTGGCCCTGCTGGATTAACAGCTGGAACTACCAATTTTAAAGGTCTTTTCAAATTTAAGTGATTCTGTGATTCTCATGGTCTTAAACTCCCTGTGATGGCTCTTTGAAGTGATGAGCCTAAGCATTACCTGTAAGAGCATCTACTCGATCAAAAGTACTGTTCTAAGAATGTCAGCCACATTACAGGAATATTCTTATCCTTTAATGGTTTATCACAAGAGGAGATGTGTTTAAACAAGCCCAGGAAACTTAAAGCATTTAAGATGTTTAAGGAGGGACATGTGTGTGCTGGCAGTAGTTCAGATCTATCAGGAATATCTCCCGCACTATGATCTGTGATCACACAATCCTGGATGGAAATATTGTGACATTTCATGAACATAACAATTCAGGCCCTCAGGCATGCTTAAGGAAAGCTATAGACGTGTATTCTATACGTGTGCAGCTACCCCCTATTTGTACTACAGAGTGCTTGTTCTTCCTAGTGATAGTTTTAGTGGATGTTTTTCTTTCAAGAAACATTGTCTTGACATTGCTTTGCTATCATTGAAGCTCCCCTGTCATTTTCCGTGAAGGACTTGTGACACACAATGTGCCACCACAAGTCACCCACGTCTTCAAAAGGTGACAGGATTGCACTGAAATACAAATTAGCTCTACGTGTCAGCAAAGGCTGGTTTGTGCTTTAGGTATGACAGGAACGTAGCACAGAGGTGTTCCAGAATGTAATATAAATGTGTTTCCAGGTAGAGAAATGAGTGCCAAGGGCACAACCAGAAGGGGAGAGAATGAGGAGAAATTACTTCAGGCAAAATATTAAAAAGCTCAAGACAGAGCTGCACATCCCAGACCATAATGTGAGAGAAAAATGTTTTCTGAGTGTTTTTTGGAGAGGGTCAAGTGGGAGTTTTGTTTTGGTTTTAAAATCGTAACAAGTTAGAAGGATTTAGAGTAACAGATTAATGATTTTCTTTAACAAAAAAAAACCTACCCAAAGTTTCTTTTTTGGAATATTAGAACAGTATTTTGCAAGTTTTGGGTGGTTTTTTTGTTAAAACACAAATCCTTAGAAAGTTGGGCGAGTCAACTTCCTTTCATGTTTCACCACTGTAAAATTATGCTGTTTCCATGGTTTTGGCCCACACATGGATTCCATTGTTACAGCAGTTTTTCAGGAGCTGAAACAAAGTTTTAAATTTTTCTTATTTGAAGTTACAGATGGGTAAAAGAAGGTTGAAGATAATCGATGTAGCAAGCACGGAGTGAGGGAGAAAACATTTAAGTTTTCCAGTAAAGAACACACACGAAGTAGTTTGTCAGAAGTTTAACGGAAGATTATCACCTTTACACACAGACTTTTTTAACCTAAAACAAAAAAAAGGCGGGGAGGGGAGGCCTTTTACACTTCTATCCATGAAAAGACTGACTTAGTGCCTAAGAAATAACATATTTTATTGCGCCCAATGGGATTACTCCAAAGTGTTCACACTTTGTTGTTTCATGCACTTCTAACCTCAGTAACGTGAAGAAGGTAAGAGCAGCTGCACAGATTTTGCTCTATACAGAAACCTGCCCCAATAAATAAGATGAAATCTATTTGCAATGAGAATACCAGGGTTTTCTTAGCCCAACTGTGACACTCTGGATGGAGAGGAAATTTGCTTCAGCTGGAGCTTGTTCTCAAAGTGAAGCACAACATCCCTTCACAACAAATGGGCATTTACAGCCAGAGCTACAGAGGCTGAAACCAGTTCTGCAGTGAAGACATGACAGTTCTGGATGTTAACCATACTAGAAATAAGAGAACTAAGGACACTCAGTGTGCTAGAAAAAGTCCAATAAATTCACCACCATATGCATGAGAACAACTCCTTTAATGTTGTTATAAATGCCTATTATAAAGTTGGATTTTCGCAAGATGTGTAGCATATGATTAATAACTTCGTGGTAAGGATGTAAGTTTTTATTTCTGGTATTAGTAAGGAAAATTAGGCATAGTGGTAGTAGTGATATCGTATGCTTGAACTGTCTGTTTGGCTGGGATAACATCCAGTGAACACATAAAGAAGACTCTGCTATTGATACACCAACTATCAGCATCTCCCATCTGAAGAAGGCAGGACCAAGGCCCAAGCTGGAGGTGATGATGAAGACACAGCCAAGAAACACGCAGCTCTAAAAGGGCGGACCCAAGGAGGGGCACTGCAAAACAGTCCCTGGAATATGGAAACTAGTTTATGGAAAAATATGAATGTTCAACGGATTGATACAATAGAAAGGGTATTTAAAGAAAGTCTCTGAAATAGCAGGGTCTGGACTTGGCTCAATGCAAAGTCACTCGGCCAGCCGTACTTTGCTTTTTTTTTAATCTCCTAATTGTCTTATTTTCTATTAAACCTATTTCTTAAAATTTACATAAAGAGTGCATCTCGTTTTTCACAATGTCATCTGGGTGTTTCCACAAGCATTACGCATTCTCCCAGGGATACAGATGACACCACTTCCAAGCACTGTAGTGTCTGGAGACACCACATGCTGCCAAGTGTCATTCTGCTGGGAAAGGGGGTTTAATAAAAAGTCAAAAAATATTTCCAAAACTGAGATTTCAAAGGAACATTGATTCAAGAAACATCTAGGCCAAGTAAATTATTTGTCAAACAGAGCAGACACAAGACAATGAGAATTAGCAAGGAGATAAAACCAAATGTTATTTCTGTCATTTCACAAGAATACACAGCTCTTTGTAAGCCAAAAAGACAGAGCCTACCTTAGAGGGTAAATAGGAGTTTACGGGCAACAGAAGTAAAGACAACAAATCAGGAAAAGCAGAAGAGACATTACAGAGCAATATATTATGTGTTCATCTAAACTGAGAAAATTCTTTTTCCTTAATATGTTGCATGTTAGCTGTAGTTGTGCTAGGCTGGTTCCCTCTTCACACCACAACGGTGATGCACCAGCAGAAACAGAGAAAAAACTTTTCCCTAGCTTCTTCTCTGCTTTCTCTGTCCCCTTTTATAAAGTTTTCCAGATGGAAAATAGACAGAGAATGAATTAAGACAGCAAAAAAAGATGAC
Organism: Sylvia atricapilla; assembly: GCF_009819655.1. NCBI lineage: Eukaryota > Metazoa > Chordata > Aves > Passeriformes > Sylviidae > Sylvia > Sylvia atricapilla. The sequence goes on from NC_089140.1 coordinate 149,118,809, forward strand.
AAGTGAGGCAGGGAGGAACCATGGGCAGAAAAAAAAATATCGGGGAAAGAAAAATACACACATACATCAGGACAAAGAAACCCGAAGAGATGACTGACAAAACTAGATTATGAAGGTGAAGAGAGGGTAGTGAGGGAACAAGAGTGCAGACAGAAGAACTGCAGCACACAACATGAGACAGGCTTTCTTCTCCTAATTGGTTCTGTCATGTAGCCGTCAGGGAGCAGCTCAAAGACAGCAGCGCTGGTGTAACGGGAAACCCCCCAACACGTCTGTTCTCTGCAAGAACCTGATCAAACAGGAGACCCAGTTGGTTTGACAGAACACAACACACGTGCAGCTTCCAGATCCTGTTGGCTGCACCTTCCAGCTCAGCCATTACTCATCTGGGCAAAGGGAACAAGGCAAAGAGTTTGTTTCAAATTCAGCTCTGTGCGATGTCAAGCGTGTATGATTAATAGATTCTCATTTCCACAAACCCACTGAAAAGTTTCAGCTTGGCATCATTAAGATTCTATCAGCCCTGAATTGCAATTTAAGATAGTATTTTTCGCCTTAATCTGCTGCTCTATTTAATCAATTTAATGCACAGTAAAAACTTAATTTGACAAAATTGAAAGCATTATTTCTCCCTGCCTCTGGCATGAAACAGATTAAGACCACCAGAAATACTTGCAGAAAGACTTAAGATTCATTACATATTGGGTGGCAGATAAATATTAGATATGCTATAACCTCTAAGTCTAAAAGCTGTGGGTTTTAGTTAATGCTGCAATTACCCCCCAGCAGCTAACCCAAGTCACGCTTCCTGCACAAGCCATGACTGATTTTTGAAGTCAGATCTCCTAAAGTACTGTTTTGTACAATGCTGACGAACTCCACAGACAGCAGGGAGAATGAACAAGGACAGCAAAGACTACTTCTGATTTATACACACTTTACACCTCCTGTGTAGGCTTCTGGCCAAACCCAGGCTGGATAAAGGTGAAGGTCAGAATAGAACACGTTCTAGGTCCAGGATGAAATAACACACAGCTTACACTCCTACCCAAAATTCAATTTAAACTAGTTAGATTATCCACAGAAGGTGAAAAGACAGTGACAGAAAGCTGCCACATAAATATGTTTGGAGGTCTCTACACATAGTCTGAAGCTGCAAGATAACTCAAGTTACAGGAGACACATCCACAGCCCAGCCCCAGAGCTGGAGGTACCCAAATGGTCCCGGGGCTGGAGCTGATTCTCCAAGAAGCAGCTCCTCTCATCCCATGGCCAGGGCTACAGCACGATGGCATTATTTGTACTGTGAACACTTCTGCCTTCAGGGCTGTCAAACCAATTTTCCTCATAAATAACTAACAAGCCAATTTTACGGCCAGTCGCAGGGAGAGGAATCCTGATGGCATGCTGCTCACAAAGCACACTCATTACTTTCTTAGCTAAGAATAACTAAGTCCCTTAGAAACTCTGACTTGCCTTGTAAGTATTTAAGTAGAGTATTACAAGTTTATTTGAAATGGATATTAAAGCTATCATGATTTTGTACCTAGACATGAGTTCTTAGAAAAGAAAAATCAAATACAAAATGCATCTACTGTTAAAACAGTCTGAAATTTACTATTCCTGCTGATGTTAAGAACCAGCGCTGCTTCACTTGAAAAGTAAAAATACTTCACTAACAGCTTTTTTCATTTATGTCAAGGGATTACATAGTGTATACGCTTGTACATTTACATCTTACTTCAGCTTGTTTTGTTGATATATAAAACGCAATGCTAATGGTGAATACCTACCCTGCTGATCTGTAACAATTCCTTATCAGCAAACCAACCTAGCTGGAACATAAAGGAAATCATGGTGCAGCCCTTTAAGAATAAACAAAATAGAGCTACAAATATCCTAATTATATAAGGGTATTTAGTAAAGTCCTGTGTAGACTGGACTCAGTGAACAAATATTTTCTGCACAAAGATAAGAATTCAAGACCACAAAGAAGTGTACAGTATAAATCTGGCTTTTGCCTCAGCAATGAGTGCTGGGAAGCAGAACAACTTAAATCTTTTGTACCACAATATAATCCATAAAAAAGGACAGCAAGAGTAGTAAAGCCTAAACTAAGAAAAACATTGTTAAGCTTTAAAATTCTTAACTGATACTGCAGTTTATTCCTTGCCCTACCATTTCAGAAGAATGAAAAAACATCAGCTCGCTTCTTTTGTTATTTCAAACAAGGATATATTATTTGAGGATTATTCTCCAAAAAGCTTTTTCATTTCTGATCATTCATTAGCCATGAAAACAGGGAAGATGAACAAAAAGAAACCTATCCAACTTTCTCTGTTTCTGATCCAACTTGGACAGAGTCTGATGCCACTGAATCCCACCAGAGTGAGAACAAAGAACTGAATTTGGTCACAGTGATGATCCAGAGCAGAACTGACAGTTGTTTCATGCACTTCTAACCTCAGTAACGTGAAGAAGGTGAACATTTTTTAATTACACTATAATCTAGTTTTCAATTTATCATGTATGAAGTGCCAGGTACCACTAGCACACTAAATTACTTAGCATACATTGTAACTATCTTCTGCCTCTCATCATGTGCAGAATACATATGCAATGCTTATTAAAAATTTTAAATTACACATTGAAAAAACATTCAGTTCATCAAGGTCTCCAGTTCCCCAGTCTTCCCTCTCCAAATTGCTTCTGAACATATAAGACTTACCCTATGAGTTCAAGCTTGAGGCATAAACGAGAAAGAAAATGGTCCAAATTAAACACCTTATCCAAATTTCCAATAATTATTAAAGAGACTAGTTTTCCAGCCCTTCAAGATCTAATCAGGTTCAGAATGGACACAAACTTAAATTTGCTTGAATATATTAAAGTAATTCTGGCACAAAATGAGGCAGGTACCGCACAAGGTTGCCAGTATTTCAGGAACTTCTGAACACATTTTTTTTCACTGATGTGAAGAAAGAGATCAAATCAGAGAACTGCAGCGTGTACTTATACCAGTGTCAACTCTGGTACAGTTAATATTTATTTCGTCATCCTGCAAACTAAGCATTTGTGACAGTACAAAGGAATTTCAGGCTGCATATGCAAACAACTTGTCACAGAATTGGAGCTGGAATAATTTCTACTTGTATTTGTCTGCTGCAACCTCATAGAAGAAGAAATGCACAAGTTCTTAATAACAGGACATTGAAAGCTCAGAGCAAACCACAGGAAGCTCAAAGGACCAAAAAGAATTATTTTCACCAACATGACAGGGATGTTAACTCCACTGCCACATCAATGCAATTTAACTAAATCCTTTAATCTCCATTTTCCCCAAGTCCTGAATCACTGAGTAACAAAAGTCATGAGGCGTGATGGAAACCTATGAAGTGTGTCTTCACAGAGACAAGAAAACCACAGAAATCCTCTAGAACAATTTGGGGTAAACTTGGCTACTCTGACCTCCTCAGGTCCCTGGAGCAGATCTGGCTGCATTAGGTCTGTCAGACGCCTAAAGCACTCCCCAGCAACCCAGCAAGGCTGGAATCACAGAATGGTTTGGGCTGGAAGGGATATTTAAAGGTCACCTAAATTTCAACCCATGCGCTAGAGGCAGGGACATCTCCCCCTAAACCAGATTGCTCCAAGCCCCATCCAACCTGGCCAGGGATGGGGCAGCCACAGCTTCTCTGAGCAACCTCTGCCAATGCCTCACCACCAACACACTTTTACCTTCTTAAAATATGAAAATATTTCAATACAGTCTTAAGAAACGCCAAACTTAAATTTGACAAACTTTGAGTAGTTAAAGAGATAATTATTTACCACACCCCCTTATATTCAACTCCATGGGAGTGTTCAGAACACCCCTGAGCAAGGAGAAGGCACCACCAGCATCACTGTTGCCCCTTTATCCCAAAGCCAGCACAGTTCAAAAACTCACCTGATCCCCCCCAACTCCCTCCTTCATAGTGCTCTGGTTCAAAGTTCCAAGTGCCCCAGGTTTGGGGGACATCCAAGGGGAAATCCCAGAATCATCTAGGTTGAAAAATACCTCCACAGCTGATGATCTCTGAGATCTTTTCCAACCTAAATGATTCCATGATTTTGGGTGTCTGAGATCAGCAGCTTTGTTCAGCTGTGGTTTGAAGCTTCTGTCTCTTGCAGAGTTTGGCAGGAACCAGTTCATGTCCAAAAAACATATGGGGGAGAGGATAACAGAGAGATGGCAAGCAGCACAAGCCTTGTTATTTAGGAAACTGAGGTAATGACAGATAATACTGTCATTAGTAACACAACCATAGAGAGATGTCAGGGCTGGTGACTTGCAGTGTTTCAGCCTGTCCAAGGGGGTTTCTTTGCTGGGAACAAGGGCATCCTCTGATCCAAACTACCTCTGACAGAGAACAGACACTAAAAGGCTTAACCCAGAGATGTGTGACTACAATGTACCAGCTAACACTCATTAAGTTCACCTCAGAAAAAGCAAAACTGAAAAAGATTTTAGGTATTTCCCACACAGGCTTCTTTAACGAAGACATTGTCACATCTGTCTGTAGACATTAGACAATGTCAACAGGTTTGGTAATTATCTACAGCTCATAAATTTAAAGTCTGCAAATTAATTAGACACTGTTCCAAAAATCATGAAGTGCAGCTTTGAGATTGGGCAGTGACTTTGCCACCACTCAATCCAAAAGCCCTTGTCAATGCACATGAATGCAAAGACCACTGAGTTTCACTTTCCTGAAGTGTCCTACATCCAGAGTGTCTATTTCTGAAAAGTCTGGCATTTCAAGAAGTTAATAGTAATATTATAAAATTCCCAACTCCTTCATATCTTCCTCAAAGGAAAAAAAAATCAAGTTATACTGAGAAACAATGGACTGACTTTTTTCTTCCAGGACTTAAAGTTCCAGAGGATTTGACTCCCCATTGTCACCTTGGACTTTATTGCAAACCCTAAAACTACAGCCATTCAAAATACAGATATTTTGCAGTGGGGATAAGCAAATACAGACTTTCCCCCACAAAACAGTTTCAATGATGCTTCTTTTCATACAGATCATGAATGGATACATTCGTCTCCTTATAAATTGCTGGTGGATGGAGCTACATCTATTGTCCTCTGGCCAGCTATAACATTATTAAGAACCAAATGAACAGAAATACAAATGCTTTTAAGTAGCATAAAATATTAAAAACAACTCCTATGGCCTCAGACAGCAGCAACAAGAATTTATTTTTAGGGACAAAATCTTCTCATTCAAGAAAAACATGACAGATGATGAAATTTATTTAATTCCTGTGTATTAAGTTGTGAGACTAAGTGAGCTGAAACCTATTTGGGGAACACTCCTGGGCTGGATTTGCAGCCCAGATTAATGCCTAAATACTGATATATGTGACTGAACTCTCCAGAAAAATCAAGGTCTTTTGGGGTCTTTGGGAAACTGAATGACATGAGAAGGGACAGTAAGAGCACAGAATTTTCAAATACTTTACATGCAATTAAAATTACTTTTGCCAATAAAAAACTTGCCAGCAGTAGCTTGTTTCTTATTTTGTTCTATCCTTATTTTCCCTTCATATTTACAGGCATTTCAAAGAGAAAATTGCACAACAAACCTAGTTAGTATTGTTTGTGGAACAGGTTAAATACATGAATCATGTGTGTAGAATATGCAGTAATTTATAATTCAGATGCCTTGGTCTCAGAACCTCCATATGTTCGTTTGGAGCTGGAGATCAATTTACCTCAATTCAGAAGTGCTTTGAAGCTCAAAACCCAGCAATGCACAAATCAATATTTAATTGGCAGTCAGTGTAGGAGTTAAAAATGTATCAGAAGCTATGTACAAAGTATATACTATAAACCACAAAATAAAATAAATACCAACATGTACTACCAACAACCTTAGGAATTAGAGATGAATATTTCAGTGGAATTTCTTTTATTTCATCCAAGACTATATTTTTCCTGCATATTTCTCTTTTTACCACAAGGAATATGATAGTACTGGAGAGGTTTTCTTTTCCTTGGGCTGTTCACATCCTTGACTCCATCCCACCTTTCAATTTCTGCATTCTTCAGAAATCTGAGATATAGTGGGCAGATCAAGACATGTCCTTGCTTCAAAACACATTTTAGGCAATTTTAATGATATGAGAGAACTGTAAAATAAGAAAATGCAAATTTACCAGGATTTCCTGAACAGACTGTGTGTGACCTCAATTACACATCAGATCAGCTACACAGAAAACATGGATTAACTGAATTGGGCCAATTTGCAGAAATTCTACATTGCTGTCACTTAACAGGCCTGAGAAAAATAATAACTCTATCACCCCAAAAGCAACCAGCCTTTTGTTCAGTTTCTGTAATCTTCTGGAATTAAATAGAAAAATTTAGCCCTGAGGCCAAATTTTGGGTCCTTCCTACAAACTGCTTTTCAAATGTCCACAGGCTCACACTCCTTTATCTTGAAAAATTATTTAAAAAAACAGAAAAAAAAGAGGTACATACTAAGGCAACAAATTTAAACTCTATCTAACTCACCAAAATAACACATATTAGGGGTTTTTCTGACAAAAATATTTCACAGTTCAGATGCAAATTGAGGAATTAAATGTTTTCTTTAAAAATATAAATCAGGAGAGGAATTTGAATGAAGTGACTCTGTAGAGCCCTCCAGTTGAGTGCAACACTCCTTCCCCACCTCAGTGCTTCCACACCTTGCCCACTAAAAATAAGGAAATGCAGAACTTACATCTGAAAAGCATTAGATGCCAATAGAAAAATTAACTCTGTATTAACATTTCTGCTACTTTTTCAGTCTGTGATGCTCTCCTGAATGTAGCAATCACAAATTTTCTTTGATTCTTTAGTGGGAGTTATAGTCAGAAAAGCTAAACTGGCATCTTCTGACCCCTGTTTCTCACACTCCTGGTAGACAGATAATGCAGAGATGGCAGCAGCATTCTCTGGACATATGGATATATGAATACAGAGACCATCAGGATATTAAGCAGTATAAATTACTGTTTCCTTTATGTCCTTCTTTCTCCTTGATGGAGGGAGAGTTGCATTAGGTTATGTCTTCAAAGCTAAGCATTTACTGTCAAAGGTAACGCCAAACCCACTAATTCCTTGTATTAATATCAAGATTCAGTGATTTCTATGTCACTCTAATTCTGGATTTATTGTAGAGTTCTTACCTCAACCCTTCCCTTCTAAAAGATGAAGGGGAGCTGGTGAAACTTTCACACCACATATGTTTATATACACACACATCCCCAAAGAAAATCTTCCAGGTAGCTTTGGCTTGGCTTATCCTCAGACCTTATCAAGAGGAATACTCTGAAGTGAAGCCCAGATTTCATCACCAATACCAAATGCTCTATTCCTCATTAAATACTTACATGACTACAAGATTTGAAGAAAGTGGGCCTTGAATTAAAAATAAAGTCACCAAAAAAACTCTTCCAAAAGATGCAGAATTTGCTGTTCATTGACCACCTTCATTTAGGACCACTCTTGTTTAGGATTTAGCATAGAATAGAAGCACAAGGCATAATTGGATATAAATACATCCTATGCCTAGGAAATTTTTTTAAGGTATCAAAGAAGGATTCATACAGAGCCCCTAGCATCACACAAAAAGGAGGTGCAAATTAGCATCCTGCTTGCTTGGGATTTTTCCAAACCAAAAATAATTATGCAGAGGCTTCTAAGGTAAATTATTCACCATATTAAGAGTCCAATGCAAATTTATGTGCAGAGAGATTTATAAGAGTCCACATCAGTCACATTACAGGCATAGGAATACAGCCTGAATTGTTACGTATAAAATATCTGGGACACAATACAGTTTAGACTACCAGGGATATTACTACCAAAAAAAAAAAATACAAAAAGACTTTCAGAAATGGAAGTATAATACTCCTGTACTTGTACTATTCAAAAAAGCCTACCACTCCTTTTGGATATTGCTGTTAACAGAGATCATTTGGAATGAAGGATAGGCTGAAGGAAGAACTCCATGATTACAGCTGTCCCAATTCCTTTGGACCTTAAAACTCTCTACAATTCTACCAAGCTTTTACCATCCTCTCCTGAAAGTTCAGCTGAGTAGCCTGATCCTGAAAGAGGGAAATGACAACACAGCCACCTGCTTACAATACATACAAAAATAACCTGGAATGCCAAACTTGGAGTCCTGTCGACAACCATGACTTTTTATGTGCCCTTTTGCTCTGCACAATCTAAATCCTAAAATAAGAAATGACCTTTTTTTTAATGGGAAACCTGGTAAGCAATTTAAAGACTGCACCTTCCACAACACAGCTGGGAGTGGACTGCTAACAATAAACTTTCCACTTGTTGTTAAAGGGCAGTGTTTCTCTGGCACCTGGAACAGCTATTAACTCCTGCCAGGTGATCAAGGCTCCCTCTTGGTACAGAAAATTTCATCTGATTTAATGCATTCATTTTCAGGTGCAGTTATAGACTCTTATTGCCTCTTTGTGTACTCTTCATCCTCCTTAATAAAAAAATGCTGCCCAAGCTGCATTTGTCTGGACTCTTGACAGGGAATTCAAGCTGTCCTGCTTTACTTCTTGTCTGGAAAAGAGAGTACTGATACTCAGCTACCAGTCAGAAAGAAAAGATATCACATCACTTCTCATATTCACCTAGTCTGTACTCAAGACAGCAGTATGTGTGGGCAGTACCCAAAAGTATTAAAAATAAACCACTGTTTTTGCTGGGTTTTGTTATTGAAAATGGATTTCATGAAACTCAAGCACACGGAAGGAAACACTGCATTCTTTCAAAAACTCAATAGTTGCAAAATAAATTGTCATCTAAGGAATTGTGATGCATCAGGAAGACTTATGCAATCTCAAAAGAACACAGAATAACTAAACTAAATTATCTACAGGCATTTAGGCATGAAGGGGAGTCAGGCTGATTTAAAATGTTTTACATGGGGTGTTCACATATAACTGATGTGTCTTAGAAACACATGAGAAGAAAAAGTCACATCAGAGGCTTCCAACAACATCCTGTGATTTTCCACCAGCTCTAAAACTAGGAAAGGATAACCAACCCTGCATAAACAAAATGAGATTACAAACAAGACAGTAATAACAGAGAAAACAGGGTTTAGTAAATCAAAAGTGAACAAGGACTATTGGCTCAGTTGGTCAGGGTTTGACGCTGATAAAACCAAGGTTGGGGGTTCGATCCCCATATGGGCATTCACTTTAGAGTCAGACTCAATGATCCCTGTGGATTTCTTCAAACTCAAGCTATTTTATGATTCTCTCAAGACTACTGAGATAAGAGGGAAAATAAAAAAGCAGCATTTTGTTGGTACTTGCAAACAGGATGTGCCAAACATGAGGGAGACAAGTAATGGTTTCACTTTGCACAGTGTTGATAAGGGCCAGGCTAAAAGGCCAGGAGTGAAATTCCCTGCCTCCCAGGCACTGCTAATTAAAACACATTTGAGGAAGTGCACTTGAGCCCACTTCCCTCCAGAGGAAGTTCTCCATGAACGTCTGCCAGGAAAGAACCCAGATCCTTCCCTTACCACAGCACACACAAACCAACCTTGGCAAACCCTGTGCTGGCATGTGCTGGTCCTGCTGCCTATCGAGCTGGCCTTTTTTTTCCCTCCCAAATATTTTATGACATGTCAGTACATTTGTATCCCCTAACGTTCCTTCTCTTGTAAGGACACTCATTACAACCTGCCCCACACTACAATTCAAGATGCTACACCAGTAACACACCCTGCCATAAAAGAGAACAAGAAGCCTGGAAAGCTTTGCTCAGTTTTTAAAGGTAAAAATGGACATTTTCAAGCCTTGCAAAGATGTGAATCCATCTGGTTTGAATTTTAGTCTTCTTTTTTTCAGAGAATTCTCTTCAAGTTTTCTTCTTACAACACCAAGGTATGTGAGGACATGCAAGGTTGATAGGGAGTTGATTCACTAAGTATCTGAAACCTGGACATACTGGAAAGTTAAGAAATCCACCATCTAGCAGTGAGGAACACATTATCACTGATTATTTTGTATAAGAATGGTCTTATTCAAAGATTCAGAGTATCCTGCTGCTTTTAGAAACTCTCCTAGGTCAGCCTTAAACATTTTTGTGCATTTCCTAGAGTAAACAACAGCCAGTGCAGCCCTCAACCCATTAACCAAGATGCAGGATCAAAGGCCAATTATACATTAACACTGAGCAAGCTAAGGGATCTCCAAGAAGCAGAGCTACAAACTTTACCTCAGATAATAACTAGAATATCATTACTTAAATCTGCCATTTAAACAGCCTGGAAAGGAGCAGCAGCAGCACTGCAAGGCTATCCCTGGCATCATCAGAATGTGCTGCTCCAGGCCCATCCAAACTGCATTACAAAGCGTTCTATTTACAGAGTCAGACTCTGTTTTCTGCTTGATGTTTCCCTATTCACATATACCAGAGGGCTAACAACCAAAACAAATATTTTGTTTGGGATACAGAAGACCTTTGGCACCTCCAGAGGGAAAACTGAAGCTCTACTTCATTCTATCTCAATAACATATTCCAAGATAATCCAGACAGGCTGAAGTTTTATTGAACTGCACGGAGGAATGAGACAACACAGAACAATACCCCAAACACTGAAATTTATTTCCCCAAGCCCATTTAGCCCCCTGTAAGGGACAACAGTTGCTCTGGGGACAGGCTGAGGAGTATCAGCTATGCTGAGCAAAGGCCAGGACAGAGCTCAGAAAGGCATCAGGCACCACACAGAGTGACTTGTGCTCCTTACATCCGAGCTCATTGCTTTGAAAACCCTGGTGGTGCCTGTCAGCACAGACACAGCACAGAGCCCTCTCAGGCTGGGCCCTTCCAAGAAGAGGATGTTCTGTACTCAACTCACACACGTGTGAGCACAGTCTGCCTGGAAGAAGCTGAAGTTTATCATAACCTTGGTGGCAAAGTAAATCTTTCTGCAATGACCCACAAGTCCAGAATAACAAATCAGTCAGGAAGCCCAGCAAAATTCCTCTTCCAGAAGCCAGGAGGAGCTATAAGCATGTAGGTCTTACTGGCATGGGGCAACATCCATTAATCAGCTTTACACTTGAGAACTGAGTGGTTGTTCTTTGCACCTTAAAGTGCCAACTGAAATCTTTTGAAATAAATTTCATATCAAGAGAAAAGCCCTGAATGTATTAAAACAAAATTATATGCAAAACATCAAAAATACACAAGAACCCAGATCTCAGAGATTTCACTAGAAGTATTTCTAACCTTAAGAGATAAAAAGGAATATTAATTTCTCCATCTGCAATACTGTATTTAAAGTAGTGTTATGCTGGATACAACAAGGTTTCTCACCCAATACTAGTTTAATTCTACCTGAAATAAAATTGCAAAGTTGGAAAGCACCTGAAGTCACTTGCAGAAGGGACACAATCCAGAGAACATCCTTTGGAAGCTGCTCCTTAGATGGAAGGGCTAGCAGCATGTTTGAAATCACACAGTAAGTACATGTAAAATTACATATTTTTATCTACACAATGTTGGTACCAATACCATGCTCAAACACTGGCCTGAGGAATAATTCAGAATTATAAAGCTAAACAGAACTGCTGCTCCCTTCCTATTGCATGATTAGTGTCTTCTGCACTCATTATCTGAGAATCAGAGTATTGCTTTGGCTGGAAAAGACCTCTAAGACCACTGAGTGTAAGCATCAACCCAGCACTGACAAGGCCACCATTAAACAACATCACCAAGTGACACATCTACATACCTTTTGAATATTTCCAGGGATGGGGACTGAGTTCCCTGGGCAGCCTGTTCCAATGCTTAACCATCCATTTGGTGAAGGCATTTTTCCTTCCCCTAGAGCAACTGGAGGCCATTTCCTCCTGTCTTGTCCCTTGTTTGCTGGAAGAAGAGCCTGATCCTCACCTGTCTACAACCCTCTGTCAGGGAGTTGTAGAGAGCAATAAGGTCTCCCCAAGCCTCCTTTCCTCCAGGCATTCAGGGATTCCAGATGATGTTAGCAGATTCATTTTGTAAAGATTCCTGCTTTTATTTTATGGCCTTGATACCTGGTGAGTTAAATACAGAACTGCCAAGTGATTTCAGTACTGTTCAAATCAGCGAGAGATCTGCTCTGAATGCAAATTTTAAATGTTACAACAAAAACAGGCCTGTTAGAGCCCAGACCCAAAACTGAAACCTTTCATCCTAAGTTCTGACTCCATCCAGTACAAATACTAATAAAGCCATAGGATGAATGGGTGAAGGCAGCACTGCCACAGCACACTTGAAAGCTCCATCCTGTAAGAGGAGGGCTTGAATACTGTCGTGAACAGACAAGGATACTGGGAGCAAACAGGTCATGATTCTGTGGCACAAAGTATGTGATCACATGATGAAAAGACTATCATGATATAACTAATAGCTTGACTTTTTGCAATATGAATACAAAAAGTAACAGTTTATAAAGTATCTGGATAAGTAAGAGATGCAGTACATTTTTGTCACTTCCACTGGAACTGTCATTGCAGTATTTGCATATACAATACCACTTTCAAAGAGCAAGCAGCACTAATCCCTTCCTCCTATCAAATCCCTGCCAGAAATTTAAAAAAAAAAAAAAAAAAATCCCAGACTTCAATATAAACCTGACAAGTCAGAAGTACTTGCAATCTATATTGAAGATTTTCACTGTTTCCTCTTACTCTACATTATATTTCACAGCCTTGTTATTCACTGGGCTGGTTTTCTATAAAGTCTTATCTAGGCAGGTACTGCAAGATATTTACCTAACAAACTAATAAATACTTTGTTGTCATGGTTTTACCAGGATATGACTCATTGGAACCATGTATTCCAAGGAGCAAATGGCTTCAGTTCACAAAACATACAAGTGCACTTTTCTGCTCATGACATCACAAAAGTCAGAGCTGTTCCTTTCAAAAGGTCAAACAAAATCAAAGGAAGCATTAAAAACCCCCTGAAATCACAGATCTGATTTGCAGACCTCTATATAGGATAAAATGTTTGGCTCCCATCCCCCCACCCTTGTTTTCTGGATTTCCCACACTATTAGTTTTCCATGTCCAGGAAATATTTTTCAAGTGTCTGAGTTTCCATCTGAATTATGTCAGAATTAAAATGAGGCATTAAGGTTAAGCATTTTGATTTTGATTGATAAAAAGATCAGTAATGGTTCCAACTGAAATACTTTGGGTTTTTTCCAACTTCAGTGACAAAACTGAAGTCTACTATTTTTTAAACCATTCAAATTTTTTTTTTTTTGAGTGGTGAGAGTATATAGAATTCCTTGGAAAAAAACTAACTGCATAATATAAACAAACATCATTCCATACCAGAAAAGGGAAGGGAGAAAGTGGAGAGGAGAAGCAAATATTGACTATAAACTTGAAAAGTGATGTTTAAGAAAGGCTTATGACATCCAGAAGTAAGCTACTGAAGAATAAAAGGTATCTATCCCCGCAAATTTAGATGGTCAGGAGACATTAAGTGACCCTCTGCTGATTCCTGAAGATGAAAATACATATATTATGGTTACAAGATCACAGCCTGAGGTGCCATTAGGAGCCATGTGAAATGCAAGCAGCCACATCTCCTTTTTTCTCAAGTGTATCACAGTCCAGGTAAGAACATTAATGACACTAAACCTGGTGATATCAAAATTTTAAAAAAGGGTAACCACATCCACAAGTTAGATTCAAAAGTGCTCCTGAAGTAGCAGGAGATTAATTTTGTTATCTGCCAGACCTAAGCAATAGAAGAACAAATAATTTAATACAGGCTCTCAAACCATCAACCACGGGGAAAATTGTAGAAAGGGAGGAAAACCAAACTACAAAGAAAAAATAAGGATCCAACAAGTTATTCTAGCCACACTCAAATGTAAGAATATTGCAAACATCCATATATATAAGCAGCAGTAAAGGCAGCAGTCAGAAATACCAACTACACTGAGAAGTAAAATTGAAATTTTCAAATATAACCATTCACCCTGGAGACGGGAGGGACACAAGAAATCAAAAATATGCAGACCAGAAATAAAATCCTATAATACAAAGATTACTGTGGCTGTAACTTCTCTATTCCTGCTTTAGCTAAACGCCTTCAGATTAGGCCAAGCACCCCTACAGTAAAGATTCTGCTTTATTAAGACCCATTTCTTCTGTACCACAGAAAAGCAAAACATGAGAATAGAGAATTATTAGTATTTTGCTCCAAAAGGCAGCACATGGGACTGGTCAGACAATTTTCAGCCAAATGGCATTGGTAGGTGAGAAAACACCTTGCAAATTCCTCCCATGTACAATAAACTAAATGCTGCAGAGGTCTGCCCACCTCTGTACCCTCAGGCTGAATGGAAACACCGTGAACAGGCTGTCAGAGAACAGCCAATTCCAGGAGGCTCAGGGGAAAAAAAACCCACAAAAACCAACAACAAAAAAACACAACCAAACCAAAAAAAACAAGAAATTCTGTTCTAACACCCACTGTTTAACAATCAGGATTTTCAACAATAATTACAAGGAAACAACAACAAAATCTCATCTTGACCTGCTTTACCCAGAACAAAACTCAGTGTGAAATTGAAATCATTAGCTGTTGTACATACCCTAAGTAGACTTTCCAGCTCTCAGCAGCAGGTGCTCAATACAGAATGAAACATGAAATCTGAAACAAATATTTAAAATTCATTAGGGTATTTTCTTAACTAATGTCAAAGTAGTCAAACATCCAAAAAACTTAAAAGTAAATTAGCTGATATTCATGTTATGAAGACAAGATAACCTCCCTAAGGATCAGCTGCAGTACATACCCTATTTTACAAGTGTAGATTATTTAGCTGGAAGTCCTCAGGAAAAGAACAAAAAAAAGAAACCCCACCCTAAAACAAAACATAGAAGAAGTTCGTAGAAGTAGAAGCCAGAGAATTATATTTGAACTCAAAACAGACAAGTTGCCTGAAATCCTGTTGGTCCCATGAAAGCAAACTACAGATTTCCCAATTTATACAGATTTGTTGTTTTGAAGAAGGAGAAGAGTTAACCTTTATTACTGATAATATGCATTTAATAGCAAAAACAAGTGATTGCTGAAAACCATGAGGAGTGATTCAAAACATTAACAGCATCCAGATCTAGAATTAGAAAGTGCTTCCCTGGAAAATAAAGTGTGTGGGAGGAACTAGTGAAAAGCATTTATTTCCTCAGGCTATGTGCATCACAGGGCAGCCAAGTCAGATCTCAGCTGAAGTAACAAATATATAGAGATATTGCTCAACACACACCTAATACACACAAAACTGTGGGTTTGTTTCTTAAAGAAAACAATTGATCTAAGAGAATTTCAGGGCCAAGTAATGTAGAGAGTTGAGTTTATTACTCTGCTACTTGTTTTTCTTCTTTCCTTTTCAAACTTTGTCCCTATAGTATATAGGAACAAAGACAGTACCAGTAGAAATCCCAAGCTTATAGATTATGGACTTAAAACTGAATTTCTAAGAATTGGTTCCCAAACTTCATTCACCATAGATACTTAATTTTCCACACACATAAAGGCTACCAAAAGATTTCCACAAAAAAAACCTCATGAGAATAAGTAACATGAAAAGTTCAAATAATCTCTGCACAGTTTTCATCTAAGCTGTAATAAATTGGGTGTAGGGGAGAGAAAAGTAAAATACTTTAATTTCAACATGAAAATCAGAAGAAAGAGTCACAGACATTTACCTGAAACACACATCCATATCATGGAGGAAAAAATACTCAGCAAGAAGTTGAACTGCTTGTATGGTGCTACAGAAGATGAATGGCACTGCCTCCAAATCCTGATTTTATGTTTAACACAGAATCTGCTAAGTCAGGCTGTCCCACCAGCTCTGCCAGACTGAGTGGCAAACAACAGCTTTCCCCAGAATCACGCCTGCTCTGAACGTTTTTATAGAATTAGTCATGATTTGGGGACAATTTGTAAAAACACTGATAATTAACACAGTGGGAATGATATCATGGCACGTCCTTTATGAAAAGGCAAATTGCTCATTAGACTGTTTCTCAGACTGAGAAACCCGGGCACTTATTGATTTAACTAAAGATGTTTCCTGATAAGGCAAAAGCTACTTTTAATTTCCAAGGCCAGTAGTAATGACCTTTCCCTACCCTGGGAAGTTACATCAGTAGCACCCTTAAAACACTTGTTAAAATAATTGTGTGTGTAATACCATGGGACTTACATGGAGCATCAAAAAAGCACCAAACACTAGAAAAATATTATTTTAATTGCTGAGGCATCAATAATGTAAACACTTACAGGCACGTTAAATTTTCCACACAAGTTCTCCCACTGATTTTCAATAGAACCACCCATGTGTGTAAAATTCAGTGTGCAAATGCATGGCACTGTGATTCGATGTGATGTTGGAAGGCAATCCCAGAGGACAGATAAAGGGCCTCTCGTTTGCTCATTAGCTGCTACAAGTAATGCAGTCAGGACAATTCAAACACGGGATTCATTTCTTTTCCCTTACACCAGCAGCCTTTTCCAGGCACACCTTCCCAGTATTTGTTTTCACAGGTTGCTTACTGATTTACTTCATTCATCAATTACTTAGGAAGCAAGTGGTGACAAGAACTCTTCTATGCTAAACTCAAGTCCAACCAGTTTTAACACTTCTTAAAACACCAATTAGTCTCCTTGTAATAGGGATAAAAATGCCGAAAGCTTCTAAAGTGGTCAAAAGGAGATTAAATGTAAAAAATGGTTTGGGTTGAAAAGTTGTACTTTTACTTTGACTTCCTGTAAAAAAATCCAGGGCTCTTACAAAATGGTTTCTTAAAAAAAAAAAAAAAAAAAAAAACACCACACCAACAAGTATATGGGGGGAAAAATTAGAGGAGAGGGGAAGTTTTCATAGCTTTTAAAATTTCTCTACCTTTTTCCATACGGGAAATGTTTTCAGTAAAGTGACAATATTTAAATGTTAAATTTAACAGTTTTTGTGGTGAAAAGGTATTCCCTTTTAGACTTTTCCCAACCAGCTGCAAGTCACCCACTTGGTCCAGTTTTGCTTCTTTATTTTTTCTTGTTCTGTTTTATTTACCCCATAATACCTTGCTCTCCTCTTAAAATCAAGACAGATTGATCAAGACAATTTTACCTATTTGTAATTAAAAGATAACTTACTTGTAGAGCTAAATGTCCACATACAAGGCCTGAAAGTTTTGTCCTCCAGTATCATTCTATCCCCTCTCTATTTGACTTCTTCCCCAAGGACACCACTGAGCCATCAGACAATTACCAGTATCCAGGAGTAAAAAAATCTTAAATTATCTTCTAGATATGGAGCTCCTTCCTCAGCTTCCTTATGTTTCCAGCTACCTTTAAAGCTATTGACTGTGCTCTTCAAGGAAATTTGTCCTCTTCACTTTTTTCACACACAAATACCTCTCCTTCCAATCCCTTCCCAGATTCTCCACTCCATTTGAACACAGCAGTGACCTCAATCTCCACACAGCCAAGATGGACCATTAAAGACCAACGTTATTTGTTTCACTTCCCTCTCTTAACTCTGATCCACAGCAACAAAGCAAATAAACAATTTTATGCACTGCAATGTTTTTATCCTTACAAAATGCTTAATCTGGACTCTGATGATGCCCCTTTGGCTCTACAGTGAGTCAGAGGAAAACTCCACAAAGATCAGAGCAGACAGGAAAGACTTGAAGAGTTCTGTCAGTGCAGGGAAAGGACAGGAACAGCAACTGCTGGGCACAAGTAATATCTTCTTCAGCAGAGATGAGACAATTATAGCCAGGTTATCTGCAACATTATTAATCCTGTAGCTGTACTCTGTATCTTGCACAAACAACCGAATCAAGTGAACTTTGGCAGTCACTGAGCAACCACAAACAAATTTCCATCGGTGAACTGTACACTGTTCATAGGGAATTATTCTCCAGCCACTTGCTTTAAGGAGGCAGAAAGGATCTAAGCTTTAATGTTTTAACAAGATATGAAGTGAAGCATTCCATAGGTCTTTTTAAAAAATGTTGTCTGTATGAACATATATATTTAGCACACAAAAAAGGGTGATGAAGCTGCATCAGGGGGAATTCAGATTGGACATGAGGAAAAGGTTCTTCACAGGAAAGGTGTCAGTCACTGGAACAGGCTCCCCAAGGAAACATGGCACCAAGCCTTAGCTGGACTCAATGGTCCTTTTGGGTCCCTTCTAACCTATAAATATATGCAACCCCAGATTATCTCAGCACACCCCCACACCTCAAGCAGTGAGGGCAGCAGAGCTGCCTGGAGCACTTTCAGCGGCAGCACCAAAAACACACCAATGCAAAAGAATTACAACACAGCCCTGAGTACAATCTTTCAACAAATGACCCTGGCCTTCAGGAGAATGCCCAGAACAGTCAGGACAGTTACTGAATTCTGGACCAACTCAAAAGCACTGTTTGCACAGACAATGCTGTGAGGATTCAATAGTCTTGTTTCAGGACAATTGGCATACAAGCATTAATTTTGTCTTAACATTGCATAGTGGCTTGGCCACCACAAGAATATAGTCCATGAAACAGAATCCAGACACATCACTGGACCCAAACATAGAGCCTAAGCACATCATCCCAAAAGACACCCATGGCTACTGTCAGCTGCACAACCAGTTCTTCTGCAGAAATTTTTAACCAGGTTGGTAAAACTTAATTGGGGAAAGAAGTACAAACTTGAGTAATATCACAATTCCATATCATACTAAAAACACATGCAAAAAAAAAAAAAAAATCCTTACTTACTATATCACCTCCTATTCATGTGAGCCATCAGCTCACATGAAAATCAGTTAAAAAGACAAAGATTTAACAACACAGAACACAAGTTTAACATAACACTTCAAACTGCTGTAACACAGACTCAGTCCAAAAAACGATCATATTTCAAGCAACAGCTGTGCATTAGGGACTCACATTATATGCACATGGACACCCCTCTCCCCCTCCCCACTTCATTTTGACTGTGCTCCAAATCCTTTCTCAAACTCACCGCTTTCATCTTGCCTTTCCAAAACTGATCTCAACCCAGCTATGCACAAGGTCTTGCCTTGTTTTTCTACTTCTATCAACTTCAAGAGCAAGGTATCACAGAAATGTGCTTTATGTACATTTATTTTCACAACTTGTGCAGTCCTCTCCCTTTATGTACTTTCACTCTGTGATCTCCTCCTTGGTATAATATGACCAATGTTCCTACTCTCACTCAAGAATACTCGTGCTTGGTATCTATTTCCACAGAGGTACCAAAAGCTTCTGAAAGAGACAACTCCAATGCAACCCCCATTTAACACCAAAAAGCCACACAGATACATACATTACAGACCTCCAAAACCTGTTTCCTAGGAAGGGAATCTCTTCAGTACTCTCTCCAGATTGTGAAACAGTTTAAAGGTTTTGTTTGCCTTTAAGAGAAGAAAAAGCTGATTCAGTTGTAAAACGAAGCCAATGTTACACACTCCTGTCTTGAAGAATTCCCTCTCCTGCTCTGATGAAAGGAGAGCAAGGCCCAACACTGGCTGCTGGAGCCCTGGAACAGCGTGAGCGGAGCAGACACACAAAGAAATCCCCCCTGCACTGAGCTGAATGAGCAGGGCTGGGAGCCCACGACACAACTAAACTTTCACTTCAGTTAAATCCCCATCTGAGGATTAACCGTGTGCTGCACTCCAGCTTCCTCTAAAGGGACCTAATCTTCTAAAAAAAAAATCACTTGGCCATTTAATAAATTCCTGTAGGTAGCAAATTTCCAGAGTAGCAAAGCTCAATTTCTTATACAAATGAAATACTGTCAGGAACTCCAGGCAGGAAATGGAACAGGAGTGAATTCAGTATTAAATCCCACTCCTCCTTTTGAATTCACTCTTTGACTAAGTTTTAAAGAGGTTCTGACTGATTTTTTTTTTCCATCCACAACCCAAAAAATACAGGTACTAAACTCAACCTAATATTCACAAAGTGTTTGAGAAGAGACCAAGCCAGAATATTCCCCCAAAAACACACATCCCATATACTTTTTTCCACTGTTTCTCTTCGAAATTTCAATCCTCAAATTGTATCATCAAAATACATGGGCAAAATAAAACCAGTATTTTTCACCTATGGAAATGGATTGACTTTTCCTGGTAATCATTGACCAATATGTATAAAACAATTTCTGTATATATTCACTAAGGAATATAGTAACTGCAATCCTCTTCCTTGTTGGAAATTTCCTCCCAGCCACCAGTCGAAATCCCGCAATTTATAAAGACAATCCTAAACAAGAAAACCAGTTTTTAGAACTGATTAAACAGGTTTTAATGCAGATGACAAGAAAAAGGTTTCCCTTTACTTCCACAGCAATTGGTGGCTTCTTAAATGACATTTCCCTAGACCACAGCAATTTACACAAAGTCCTACATAGACTCACATTCTTAGCTTCACCTTTTAGCCCAAAGACACGATGAAAACTCAGATGCAGCACTGAAGTGTTAATTGCAACAGCTTTTGCCTCTGATTTTTAATGCAGTGATTAAAAAGCTACCAGATCCATGCATTTACCCTTTCCTGAGGACCATCTCAAATGCAGGATGCTCCATGAATTCCAGCTCTCAGCAGCAGCTGTACCAGGTACAGCCAGCCGGGATTACATTTTGTCTTCACACACATTTCCACTACAGATTACTTAATTTTGCTTCCCAATCTCAGTAGCGACTTGTTCCTTCCACAGCAAAATGCTGAGAAACATTCTGACTTGCTTTAAAACAGATTCATGTGAGTTATGATTAAGACAAAGCCTAGTGGTAAAATATCAAATACAAATTATCATACTGAAGAGTGACAGACTGACAGAAAAACCAAGAAAAGAGTCAACAGAAGTTCCTATTATTCTGAAAACAACGCTCATCTTATTAGTATATAACAATATAATGTAATTAATTAAAGGGCAATACTAAAAGAAATAAAAAATGTCATCCTAAGGTCATTTTATCAACTTGTTTGTGCCGTTTAAGTCTTGCAGGTTTTCCTCTTTGAAATTGGATAAAACAGTAGCTAAACTAGTTGTTGTAATATCAGTAACCAGTTTATAACACTGTTTTCCAAGCCCTATGCAGGTAACATCTCTAGAAGAACATGACAGTTTCATTTACAGAAAAGTTCTTCTCTCCATGACCCTTCCAGCCTTCCACAAAGGAAACACAATCTGCTTTTGCCTGGGACAGATCGACATCAAAGCTGCACAGTCTCGGGCAATTGCAGAAATAACAGAGGGCACACAAGCTCAGAGAGAACTCTCAGCTGCTGGGGTTATTGTCAGCTACCTTTTGATTATCCCCATAATCCTGCAAATAACAACCCCACATTCTTTACCTGTTCTCATCACTAAAATCAGTGCTGGGCAGGATTCAAGAGGTCAGTCACCTTGTCAAGGTGCCACTCCTGAGGTAGGAATGAACAGCATCCCCTTTCTGACAGATGTCTAATTTGTTCTTGAAGATTGTCAGGGGTAAGTCCCTTCCTTAATCTATTCCAATGGTTTGTTATTCTTGGAATTACGCGTCTTCCTCCCCAAGTAGCAACTCGTGTCTTTGGTCCCATTATTTAAGTCAACTAATTCTCACTTTAGTCTCTGTAATCCTTTATGATCTTTATCCTTGTAGTAGCCTAATGCATGGGAATAACTTAACTTCTTATCTCTTGTTAAGTCTTAACATCTTAATTTGCTCAGTTCTTGGATGTCATATTCTCAGGCATCTGCTACCAAAAGCACTGAAAATAAGAAAACTCTTTCTTGATGTCCAGTGCACAAAACTGAACCAAATTCTAACTAAATCCTACCAGTGCTGAATGCAGCAGAAAAATTATTTACCCCCCTGCTACACCACAGCAGAGCATTTCTTTACCTGCACCAGCAGAACAAGGTTAATCACAAACTGAGCACCCATCAATCAATAACCTGCACACCTCTCTTCACACAGCTCTTGCAGGATTTTAAAAGCATATTTTGAGCAGAACATTTGAACAAAGAGAATCAAAATGCACTAAACACGGAGCAGTAACAGAGGTTGTAGAGCTGAACAAGCGCAGAAAACAGGCGGCTTTGTGATTTATACAAACTGAAGTGGAAATGACAAGATAATTAATAAACTAACTGAAATCTAGAAGCCTCTAGGATATAGTACTTAAGCCTGAAATAGAAAATGAGAGCTGATAAAAATTCAGAATTACTTCTTTAGCCATTAATTAACAGTGTTCCCATAATGGAGCTGTTAACACCAGAGTAAGAACTGAAACTGTAATTTGTAACATTTGCAAAGAGCTTCACTGAGAGCGAGAGACCAACACATGTCAGCAGTCTGTGAAGGTTTCCTGGGTGAAAGCTGGCAATGGAAAACGAGTTTAAAATGTAACATTATTAAATAGTTTTTGATACAATTAAAAATGGAACTCAAGAGACTAAAACTTTCCAACTTGTGGTTCGCTGATTGGGAGGTACAATTCTATGTACATATATTACCTATCAGCCCTTTTTCTGCCATACTTGTAAAACAAAATGTATTTTATTTAGCAAGTGCTGTTCTGAGTGAGGCAAGATGAAGGGTAATAAGCACACTGACAAACGTGAATTAACTGCAATGGCCACACCAAGGTTCATTCCAAGCTGTAAGATGGGACCTTAAATTAACAATGTGGATCCAACATGAAGGTTTCTGCTTCTCCTGGTGACGGGCATTTCAAATCCTCCATAGGAAGCACCTCAGAATCAAGGTGGTTTTGTGCCAGGGTTCACTGTCCTTTATATTAAAGCAGCTGAATTAATTCTGCCATTGAAAGGAAAAGAAGCCACACGAGGAGAAATAAAATTAGTCTCAACTTCTGGTACTGTGCCTGTGTTAGTGGTTCCCATCTCCCTGCACCACTGGTTGACAAAACCAACGTTATCAGGCATGAAAGGTCCTAGACAGTGGCAAAAATATAAGAACACCTCCATCATGTTCTGGAACTTGGTGAGGGAAAGGGTGAAGAAAGAGGGGAAAAGACTTATACAAAACTAAAGTATGAAGTTCACCTCTTTACAAAAAGTTAGTTCCAACAACTGAATGACAAAGCTACCTGTTACACATGCATCTTGTGCTTACACTGGGAAATCCATTATGGATTAACTCTGCCTGTAAAGAGCTTCCACTACAAGAGCACCAGTAAAGCAGCAAAGGGGATGGAGGAGGAGACTGCTAAAACCTGAGGTACACTCAAGCAGAAAAGAACCACAAGAGCATTCAGCCACCAGCAAAAGGAATTTCTGTTTGAAAAGTGTATTAGAAACAGCAGGAGGGAAAACTGGTAAACAACTTGGTTGGTTAACCAAAAATAAAAAGGAACTGTACTCTTTTAAACACTGACTTTATTTTTCTTCTTTCTGTCTTAACCTTTACTTGAAAAAAGTAGGCAATAAAAATTCCAATCAAGAGTAAATACCTACGTGCAAATAAGAAAATGGAGGCAAGATTTTATGTTTTGACACTTTCATAGAAAAAGAATTTAAAAGATAGCCTGAAATCAGTAAGAGGAAAATCTCTTTTGAAGATCACAGAATTTCTGAATCTCAAAGCTGCAGAGTATTACTGAGAACAAACTTTGCCTCAGCATTCATGCTGAACATAAAACCTACAACAGACAGGATGAAACAGCTATTGATTGATGTAAATCTCCACCACTGGGTGTAACTCAGACATTGGGATTTCTAAGCCTCTCACTAGTACCTTCAATGGAGGAATCTTGGATGCACTGCTAGAAAATTACCTACTAAATGCTAATGGAGCAGAGACCTTACTGGCCACTGTACATCTCATGGATTATATCAGTGAGGATTCCAGGCAGTGCTTAAGGACTGGGGAAAGAAGTGGACACCTGGTTAAAGAGGTGCATTCACAGCTGCAAAACACATCATTTAACTCATTCTGAGCCTCTGCTAAACCAAGTATTCATCGCCTTGAAACCTAGTAGCTTGCAGCAAGAAAACAGGAAAAAAGATTTTAAAAAGGGGAAAAATTATCTGCTGCTTCAAATCCTTCCTACAAACTTCAGTGGGACTACAGGAAAAATTCTCTCTGCCTTCCAAAGGCACTTCAGAGGCTCAGACAGTCTGCTCCCTCTCTCCTCCTCGGAACCAAAATAAAACAAAAGCAGGAATTGCACATTTCTGTGCGTGGGTAAACAAAGCAAGGCCCAAGCATGGCAGCAGGAAGCAGGCACAGTTCAGAGTCAGCAGAACCCTCTGACCCCTTTCTCACTGTCCCAAACACTGGAACAACTTCAGCTCAGTCACTTCTATCTCTGCAAAGGCAACAAGTGCCTCATTTAAGGACTCTTGACACATACACAGGCTAAAACTTCCAACTTTATTGTTCCACGTAGCTGCATTGACAGCAGTGGTTGGAGGTTTTGCTTATACACTTCTGGGCAAAAGGCAGGAAATTAGTCTGGGGTCTTCAAATGAATTAAATTACTCATGGGCAGGGAAAGAGTCAACATTAGAGGGATTAACTCTGAAGTGACTTAGACTACACTGTTACCAAGTTGGAACTCTGCAGCAAAATGAAACAGAGTTGAGCCTTTGTCAGGTTGCCTTCCTAGAAGAAAAACAAAAAGTAATGCTTCCATGCAACAGGAAGCTAACAAAAACTACTTAAAACTTCTTTCATAAGGCCATTCTTGAAGTCATAGGCAAAAAAGCAAATCCAATCCAGGAGCATTTTGCCAGTTCAGCCATGGACTGCTGCAGAGCTGAAGAAGATTTAAATGCACCCAGAATTCAGACTAATGAATCAGACATTTTCTAACAAAGCCTGCTGTCTTCAGCATTTGTTAATTACCTCTTCCATTCTGATTTCTACTTGACAGAAGTTGCATTCAAACCCTGTAAACCAGATTTCAGAAACTATCTTCCATTTTCTTCCTAATCTAGAAGCAGACTGTTTGAGCCTCTGAAGTGTCTTTGGAAGGCAGAGAGAATTTTTCCTGTAGTCCCACTGAAGTTTGTAGGAAGGATTTGAAGCAGCAGATAATTTTTCCCCTTTTTAAAATCTTTTTTCCTGTTTTCTTGCTGCAAGCTACTAGGTTTCAAGGCGATGAATACTTGGTTTAGCAGAGGCTCAGAATGAGTTAAATGATGTGTTTTGCAGCTGTGAATGCACCTCTTTAACCAGGTGTCCACTTCTTTCCCCAGTCCTTAAGCACTGCCTGGAATCCTCACTGATATAATCCATGAGATGTACAGTGGCCAGTAAGGTCTCTGCTCCATCAGCATTCAATAAGTAATTTTCTAGCGGTGACCATGAACCGCTCTCACCACCACTGAGCTGCATCTCCACATCTCAAGCACTGTCAGAGCCAGAGCAAATCAAAAAAGTTTCTGGGATTCTCCTGCCACCTCTGAAACGTCTTCTTCCACACACGATTTCCCGAGTCAACTCCCTCCAACATCACATCCCTCTGCTCTGCTGGAAGCTGGATGAACTGCTGAAATTCACATGGAGATGGTAGCTTGGAAAGCTACCACACACCTGGGTAACCACAGCTGTCTCTCTTGTGTCTGCTTTAATACAAAGCCAGAAAACCACATCAAGCCACACAAAGTTTTTTGCGTTTTTGCTTGCTTGATTATATTCTTGTGGGGTTCCTTTAAATAAAGCCCTAACACTCAGAAGTCTGAGATAGAAATACAAGATTCGTATCCCAGCATCAGGGGCACAATGTTGGACAAGCAATAAACTCCTGTATTAGGAAGCTTACATGTGGAAGAAACACAAAAGTTATACAGGAATGGGATAGGGAACATAAAAATTTAAGCCTATAACCCCAAACTCACAGGTCTTTAAACTGTTCAGCCCCTAAATTATCCCTTTCTTCCATAGTTTTTCTTATTAGCCATCAACCACTGCCTAAATATGGAGCACAGAACATGAGGAACGAAAACTTTCAGAAAGATCTACTTGATCATCTCCTCCAAAGCTCTTCCTCTCCTACACTCAAAAATCCCGTTTAAACCCAGGGATCTATCTGGATACCACGTTT
Source organism: Sylvia atricapilla (assembly GCF_009819655.1). Lineage (NCBI taxonomy): Eukaryota > Metazoa > Chordata > Aves > Passeriformes > Sylviidae > Sylvia > Sylvia atricapilla. Next base: position 149,144,999 of record NC_089140.1, read on the forward strand.
TCTACTTAATTTCCCATTCTTTCAGCTTCCTGTCTTTGTGACAGACACAATAAACCACATTCACTGAACACTGGTAGAACACACAACTTTCAAGGCTTTTAAGTGGCATTATATACAAACCAAGAGACTCACTTGAAATTGCTAACCATTTATAAACTCTGCTCTTGTATTAATCTGCATCAAGGTTCTAGGTTTGTTTGTTGGTTTGGGTTTTTTTTTTTCCCCCAAAACACTTAGAGTAAAAAAGAAAGCTCTTAGACGTAACTATCCTGAAAAAATTTCCATTCAGGGAGACAAGGATCACTGTAGTTCTGGTGCTAAATAAATGCATTCTAAATTGAGTGTTTCTCCATAATTTCTGCTCTTATTCCATACATGAACTCCAAGTGATGCAGTGAGAATTTCTTTGTTGCAATTTTTAAAATTCCAACCTGTAATTAAAACCTTTTCAAGAAATTAAGCCACTGTGTCCATGTTTTCAATGGTACTTGAAACTTTGGAATTGCACTAACAAGATGAAAAGAAACACACATTTAGTCTGGAAACCACATCTGATGGAGTTAAATCAGTCACACCAGGAAATAGATCTGGAATATGAATTCCAGTACAAATTCCTTTTTAAGCACTTTCTGCCCATTTACTGACATTTATCCAGAATGTGAAAATACACTTTAGGCACTAAGCTACATAAAATGTAAAAGCAGAAAGGTCCAATTTGAGATAGATAAAACCACATCAGACTATTCAAATCTTGTGTGTTTTTATAGAGATTTAACAGCAAAATTACAATCTATTTATTGTTACCAATATTCTTCAAAACAACACTTTGAGAAGACAGAAAGTTCTTTTTCACGGGGAAAAGGACTTTTCCATAAATCCTAAAAGATGTAAAATGAACAGGAAAAGCCTGTACTGTTATTATGACTATTATATCAAAATAAAGATGATACTGCTACACACAGCAGTGCCTACCAAGGGCAAAATATAATTTTGTTACACAAATGGCAAGAAATAAATTACTGATTCTTTAGTTACCCTCCCAGTGGAGAAAAAACCAACCCACCACACTCATAAAAAAACAGAACACAATCTCCTAAACCATCAAAGCCACCTCTTGTACTACTTCATCTCTAGAAAACACTCCTGCTTTTCTCTCCCCCTATCATCCTCCCCAAAATATCTATTAGCTTGGTGGAGTTCATAATACTGAGATGCCCCAGTCAATTATTACTGATATGGTAAACCATTATATTACCAAAAAAATGATAAAAAATAGCCCTTTCCACAACAAGTAACACACTCTGAAGCAAAGTCACATCACTAGGGATCTTGAAAGAATTTTAAAAGTTATTTCAGCAAATTACACATTCAAGACATGAGTGCTGTTCTAAGAATATTCTTTTCTGGATGAAGTATTCCAACAGGCTACTAGTTGATTGCTGTGTCATTATACATGCTTAGTACCTTTTATACCCAAGGCTGAGGCCAAAAACAGCATAGAGCTTTTGAGAAAAGAGCACTATGTCATTTTCCTTTCATGTATACATTTAACCTTCCTGCAAAATAACAGGTCAACCAACACAAACATCATTCCCAGCCACCTTCCACAAAAACTGCATTTAATAATAATAGCACAAAAGACAAATTAATTTCAGAACTGTTTTTCTCTTGTTGAGTTGCCTGTAGTTTTTGTAGTCCTGTGAGAGACAATTTGTTCAGCAACCAGTGTCTCTTCCCTTTTTCTTCTGTTAACAGGATCCCAGATTTTAGTCCATTAAATTTCCTGCATGGATTGATCTCAAAGATACACACACACATTCTGTACAGAATCTCAGCCACAAACCCTGCTTTAAGAATTTCAAGGATTTTCTGTGTTCCTCACGCACAGATCACACATTCAAAGGTGTTCCCATAAAGGGGGCAGGGTAACAAGCCTGATTTCAGGGGCAACAACAAAAGGGCCAGGTGGAGAAAGAAAGTGGTGGAATATTGGACGTGCACAACATCAGTGAGATAACAAACTGTTCCAAACAACTGTGTAACATTTAATATTTTCTGGCCCAAATCCAGTTGCGCTCCTGACCTTACCCAGGTTTAACAGAACCAAAGACGATAAAGGCAGATTAGCTTCGAGGAATGCGGGACTTTTCCAATTAATCCAGGAGAGGGAAAGAATATGTCAAACAACCTAATGCCAAAGGAGTGCGAATTTTAAAGGGACACTGCAATACTACTTCACTCTTACACTAACATTTGCGTTAAATATGAATTCCCAAACGTTTCTCTCTTGAAGTGAACTTTTTTGTTTAATGCCTTTACTACAGCACTGCTCTTATCCCAGTGGAACTGCCAAAAACTGGGCTCCAGGCTGACGCTGCTGCAGTGCCAGGGCCTGCAGGGCACCCTGCTCCCCGAGCACTGAGCAGGGCTAACACAGGAACAACACAACAGCACTGCTTCAGCCAGAAAACAACAACAACGACAAAAACCGAACCAGAAATCAAAGAGTAAAGTCTACCCCTTGTCCCAAAAAGGCATCACCAGAGCACAGGAGGTCTGGGAAGAGAATAGATGTGAGAACTGGCAACGTACAGCATACGCTTCACAATTAGTCGCGGGGATTTGAGGAGAACGACTCTCTGTTACAGCTGCAATTCTCACCGTACTCCAAAATCAGGTTTACAACCGGAAAACGAAACAAATATCAGATTTCTCCAAGAAGTGCACAGGCTCCTCTGTGCGATGCAAGTTGTGTGCCCCCGGGCCGACCACGAGCGCTCGGGGGACGCCGCTCCCCGTCCCGCGGCGGGCGCTGTCCCCGGGCAAAGGCACCGGACCGCTGCCCCATTCTTTTTGGATCGCACGGTCCCAGCGAGTGCAGCAGCACAACAAACCAAAAATAAACCCCCAAAGCCCACACACCTAAAAAAAAAACCCCAAACCCTAAAGAGAAGAAACCTCAACCACTTCCCCTGCGCTCCCGCTCCGGCTGCAAGAGGCAGCCGCCAATTTACGCGCTCGCCTGAGGAGGGGAAGGGGCAAAGGCAGGCAGTCCGGCTCCGGCAGCGAGGGGACACCTCCTCCTCCTCCCTTCCCTTTCCCTTTGTTTACTTTACGGACCGTCCCGCTCCACCTCGCCGCCGCCCGACACATCCGGTGGGACCGGCCGGGGCTGCGGGGCGGGCAGCGCGCAGGGGGCGGCCGGATCCCCCGGGCTGGGGGACAGGGCAGGCGGGGCACCCGATGACCTCTCCCCGCAGCCTCCTCCTCTTCCATCCCCTTCCCATCCCGCTCTCCCGGAGAGGGAAGCGGCTCTGCCCGGAGAGACCCCCAGCCCACCGCCCGGTGTCTCCCGCGCCCCGGTGTCCGCAGCCCCTCCCCGGGGACACAGGAACGGGCGGCACCGGGGACGATCTTCCCGATCTTCCCTTCCCTGCGGAGCCGCCGCCGCTCCCCGAGCCGGGGGCTGGGGCGGGGGACACGGAAGGAGACGCCGCTGCCCCCCTACGCCCCCTCCCCGTGATGTAAACCGGGGCCGCTTCGCCCGCCCCCTCCCCGGGCAGCGCTCGCCGCCGGCACTCACCGCGCTGCGGGCACGGCCGCCTCCGGCGCCGCGGCGAAGAGGAGAAGCCGCGGCGGAGGAGGAGGAGGAGGACGAAGAGGAGGAAAAGGCTCCGGAGGGTCTGCGCGGGCAGTGCCGCCTCCCTCCTCCTCCGCTCCCTCCCTCCGTCCCTCTCTCCCCGCCCTCCCGGCGCGCTGCACCATGGGATGCGCCGCTGCCCCCCCCAACATGGCCGAGGGGGGTCACGGTGCCGCCCCTCAGGGAGCGAGGCGGGGCAGGTGGGCAAGGCGCGTCCCGGCCCCACGCCCGCCTCAAGGGCTTTCCCTGCCTCCCTGCCTGTGTCATTCCGGCCCCGAGGCAGCGCAGATCCTGGCGGGATCTGGCGAATTTGCTCGGGGAGAGGCGAAGTTTAACCCCTTGTGCTCGCTCAGTAGCACCGGCTGGCACAGTTCTAACAGAGATACTTCTCTTGTTCTAACAGAGATACTCCAGTTGTGGAGTCTCCCTCCGTGGAGGTATCCGGATCCTGTGCCTGTGCTCTGGGATGACCCTGCTCTGGGCAGAGCCTGGTGCTCCTAACGCCGAGGTTGTGGCTTCGGTCCCCGTGTGGGCCATCACAAGTTGAACTCGGTCATCCTTGCGGGTTCCTTCCAACTCAGAATATTCTGTGTTCTGTGACCCACTGTGGTCCTTCCAACCTTACCCAGTCCGTGGTTATGTGACTCTGTGATACTCTCTTTCAAGGAAATATTTGGAATTTACTTTGAAATGATTGCAGTGTTTGAGTGCCCATCAGTCATTGTGTATATTTAATAACAAAAGTCTGAAATCACCGGATCATGGAATGGGAGAGGCTGGCAGGCACCACAGGGGGGTCATCTGGTGCCACCTCCCTGCTCCAGCAGGGCCATCCCAGAGCACAGGCACAGGAGTGTGTCCGGACAGTGCTGGAATATCTCCAGTGAAAGAGACTCCCCACCCACTCTGGGCAATGGTGGAACTTCCTGGGCATCAGTTCCTGCCTGTTCCTCTTGTCCCATTGCTGGGCACAGCCAGCAGAGCCTGCTCCCTGCTCTGAGCCCTCCCTGCAGACACTGACAGGGAGGAGGTCCCCTTTTGGTCATATCTTCTCAAGGCTGATCAGCCCCAGCTCCCTCAGCTTTTCCTCATAAAAGAGAGATGTCCCTTCATTATCTCTGCTGAACCCACTCTAGGAGCTCCATGTCTTGTACTGAGCCCAGAGCTGGACATTCCAAATGAAAAATGGGAGTTAGTCTCTTCTCCCAGACAACCAGTGACAGGACAAGAGGAAATGGCCTCAAGCTGCACCAAGAGAGGGTCATGTTGGACATCAGGAATAATTTTTTTCATGGGAAGGGCTGTCAAGCATTGGAAGAGACTGCCCAGGGAGGTGGTGGAGTCACCATCCCTGGAGGTGTTCAAGAAATGACTGAGCGTGGCACTCAGTGCTGTGGTTCAGTTGACATGGTTCTGTTCGTACAAAGGTTGGGCCTGATGATTTTGGAGGTCTTTTCCAACCTTAATGATTCTGTGATTCTGGGGAAGAACCATTTAAAATGTCTCTATTCACCTGTCCCTTATCTCTTGTGGCAGCTGAACTCAGTTTTTGCTCTCCTGCCTGCCCCAGGCAGCTGGAGCTTGAGCAGATCCCAGATTTGCACCTCTGGAAGTTACCATGTGTCTGGAAACTGGAGGCAGGGGCACAGAATCAGAATATCCTGCATTGGATGAGACTCACAAGGGCCATTGAGTCCAGCTCCTGGACTGCATCTAATGAGGATTGATAGAGAACTGCTCAGTATAATCAATGGCATTTGGAATGTGAATTTCACTGATAAAATCTGGGCAGTTTACTTCAGGGTAAGACAAGTCCCACTCTTAAACTTACCTACATTTATCAGTTTACCAGGTACCATAAGGAAACTCAAGGAATAAGTAGGGACCTAGAATGTAAATGCAGTTTTTCAGGTGAATCCCACTTGAAATGTCCCAAGCTCCTCCAGGAGTCAATCCATTAGATAAGCTCTGAGCATGATACAAATGCACTGAGCACCATATAAAAATGATTCCTAGAAACTTTTTTTTAAACAGCAGTCCAGTATTCCAAGCTATCTTCTGCAGAAATGCTGGGACATAACCAGCAGGCTGTTGGGATATCCTGCAGGCAGGATACCAAATACTGTATCCTGTACTGAAGCTGGATCACTATGCAGAAATGAGAGAAGGAAGGAGGGAGGGAAGAATGATTTCAGTTATTTTGCAATTATTGGTCTTGGGATCACTATTGATGCTCTTGCCAGAAAAGGTAGAAATGTGCTAATTAAAATTACTGATACCAGAAAGTTGGGAGACATCAATAAAGATGATGTTCATGGTAACACACAGGAAATACTCCTGAGAACTGGAATGATAAAAATGGAAGGAAATGACTGAGTGAAATAGGAGCGTGTGTTTAATATACAGAGATGTGTGATTAATATACAGAGATGGGTGGTATAAATACTGGAAAGAGAAAATGAAAGGGAAAATGGAGCTTCATAAATTTTTATGATACAGTTGTTACCAACAGCAGGGAATTGCACTAAATGACCCTTGCCAGCATTTGATCCCAATTACTGATCATTTCCTCCTCTGTTTCTGCTTTCACCCAAAGATGTCAGAGTGCTGTAGCCTCTGAGCAAACTTGTGAAGAAGATAGTTATCTCCATTTTTCACACTGGAAAGCTGAAACAGTATTTGAGTTGCCAAAAACACAAATAATTCACTGGATGAACAGGTCTTAAACCAAACAGCTCCTCTCCAGGGCTGTATCCTGTGCATTCAGGACAGCAGCCATCCCTGTTTTCTGTCATGCACTGTATGTTCAATTGGTTTCATATAAAGGTTTAATAAGCATTCTTCATTTAGGCATTTTTTCAAATGTCCTTACTTTAATAAATAGTTATTGTTCTTGTATTTTTAGAACTTTATGCAGAGAATCTGCAGATTCTCTGAACATCAGTGTACCAAGTCTCTCCAATTTACAGGTGGAAAAACTATTCAGGAGTTATTTAGGTGACTTATGGAGGAGAGAGAAGAAAACCAGAGCAGTCGTAGAGCTGTGAATCTGATTCTTACATTCTGTTCTATCTTCTAATAGTTTCACTTTTTTTGTATAGAAAAAGAAGGATGTTGTCTGAAGTTCCTGGGAGTTTTCCCATTGGTTCTAATGGGAGGAAGGCAAGTCCAAAATAATCTATCAAACTGATGGTTTGTAGCAAATCCTGAACTTTCTGTTTTAGGTCCTGGTGACATTTTTTTGTTGGTTTCTTGTTCCTTTCCTTCATCAGAAGATTGCTTGTCAAAGCTGAAGCCTTCAGCAACGTACTGACTGATAAAAATGTGAGGGATCTCTCTTGTGTTACAGAATCCAGATTTTAGTCAAATGTAAAGAAAGGTCCATAAAAGCTGATGATTTGAGCTCTCAGCTGGGAGAGGGGAGCTGTGGTAATGTCCAGTGATAAGTTTCTCCTTTATCCAATCCGATAATCTCAGCAGAAACTCGTGAGGCACGAGCAGAGTGATAGTCACGGTTTCTATTAGCACTACAAGGCACCCACATACAAATCTCTGCCATTTTTTCCCCTCCAGCTTTAGGGCCTCATCCAAACTAATTGCCTATGAGAAAGGCACTTCCAGTAGCCCCCCCCATCCATCCATCCATCCATCTGTCCATCAGTCCTTCCTTCCATCCATCCATCCATCCATCCATCCATCCATCCATCCATCCATCCATCCATCCATCCATCCGTCTGTCCGTCCATCCACCTGTCCATCAGTCCTTCCTTCCATCCATCCATCCATCCATCCATCCATCCATCCATCCATCCATCCTATTGAGAATCCAATGAATCACTGATAGCCCCTATTTTTCTCAATTAAGAGAGAGAGAGCCCTCCTAATTAGCCCAAATCTTTTACTCAGCCAAACTTTTATAAGTTGTGACTTACTCCTTTGTCTTCTAAGATCCTTGTTTTCTTCTGATTCTTTAGAACTTGCATAGAAATGTAAAATTATTTTCTTGCCCGCTCTGTCTACACAGAGGTTGAACATACAACTGTCCCCTATAATTTATTATGAAATGATTAATACGGAGGGAAGACATTTAGTTTAATACTACTATATTATTTGAGCAGTCCATGCCATTACCTCATTTAATTTACAGGGCTTAGTAAACCTGGTATAAACAAAAAGGTAGGAAATTTCATTATAGTGTAGCATGTATTGTCTTTCCTTCTATTAAGTGACAGAGCTGGGGGTAATGGCTCTGAAGAGAATGAGTTCTTTCCGGTGTTTGGGAGCACAGCTGCAGCCAGGCATCCTCCACTTTTCTGCAGGATGGTAAATATTCATTAAAGGAACCAGAATGAGCAGGTAGCTCTGAACCGTAGGGCTGTTTCAAGCTGTGCTGATGAAATAGGGATTTGGGGGGAAAAAAAAAAAAAAAAGACAATGGCAAGATGCTAAATATTTCACATAATACACAGTAACATCCTTCATTGTAAGAGGATTTATTTTCTTTTAAAATCACCTCAATCAACCTCAGATGAAGAAGTCAACTGCATATGTAAGGAGTCTACATAGTACTCTGGCATTGGTGAAGGAAAAGTACATAGTAAATACCATTTAAGGCACCAAAATGGGAATGTTTACACATCTCTACTTCTTTTTAGATTAAAAAAAAAAAAAGATAAAGCATTATATCAGCGTTTCTGGGCAGTGCCTGAAGTAGAAGCTGAATGGAAAGTCGCCAGTGGATGTTTTTCTAATTTATTAAACAAAATAAAACACAAAGAAAATCTTAAGAAAAGCTCCAAGGGAAACTGGCAAACCCACACAGGATCAGGAAGGAAATTTCAGGTAAAAAAATCTGGTGTGAAAAAAACAAATCAGCAGCTGGGGGACCCACTTGATGAGTTGCTGTTATTAACTAAGACCTCCAAAGCAAATGTTAATGTGTTAATTAGAGGCAGGGTAATAACCTCCTAGATTTCCCAGTGGGAAACAAAACAAAACAAAAACAAGACAATTTCTGTTCTGGATTTAACTGGCTGAAACTAAACATGGCATGAAGGGAACACTCCCAGTACTGAGTCTGCATTTTCTGATGTGGGTTTGCAGCATCACTGCCCCAGTAGTACTGTACAACACTTACCTCACCCTGCAGCATGACCAGGTGCAGTCGTGGGACTCAGGAGTTCATTTATCTTTCTAGAAAATCAAACAAAATCCCTCCCCTGACTGGTAGCTTTGATTTCTAGAAAGAAAGGAAAGATCCCACATTGGCTTAGTGAGACTGGTTCCAAAAAAGGAATGAAGTCAGGACCCTCTCAGGTGGAGCCCTGGTGCAAGGGAAGTAAAATTCATGATCTATCCTGAAGGGCCAAACTTCCCATCACAGAATCTTATCTTTGCATTTTATTTTGGCTTCCAAGACTGAAGTTAACTTCTTGGGTTTTTTTTTTTTTCTCTCTCAACCAAACCTCAGGCAAATTCAGTGCTGAGCCAAATCAAACCCTGTGTTTTAAAATTGCATTCTCTTGAGACCCAGACACACAAAGGAATGGAGGTCTTAAGGATATTTAGAAACATGTGAATTCTTTGACTCATATTCTGCTATTTTCTATAATTTTGCTGCCCTGAGCTGTGGTGCCCAGGAAGGTTCGGAGGGAAGGAGAGTGTTCAGGACTGTACCCAGTCAGTGGAGCACGCTCCTGGGACAGCCAGGATTAGAGCCCCAGGGCTTACATTCCAGGATTGCACTTAGTGGCTTTCCCAGTAAAGACACAGCCTTTCAGCTCATTCAGTTCTGAGCCAACCCCGGATCCAACTGCTGTCAAAAAATCTCTTTTTTTAATGCATTTTGTCCTTATGTAGTCCTGGTTCTTTGTCATTAAAACATCAAGTCAGTTTTTTGCAGGAATTGTGACAGTTGCATCATACTCTGTTCTCTGTAAAATCCCTCCCCAAATCCCTCCAGCTGCTCTGGAAGCTTACACTTTTCCTAGAGCCCCTTGATGTGTAAAATGTGTGCGATGTTTTGATCAAAGGGGTTCTTGTACTTAATGCAAATTTCAGCACACGTACAGCAGTCAGCTGTGAGTGTGTGGATCCAATCCTCCCATCTCCACTGGGCCCCCGGGACATCCATCCAGTGAACATGGAGGGCAGGGATGACTGGTGCAGAACACTTCTGCTTTATTTTTAAGCCCATGTTAAGCTTTCTCTATATATGATAATTTTAGCTAATATTCTGAATGCCCATCAGCTAAAAGATTATAATGATGACATCTGAGAAAACTTGTCTCTTTTTTTCTCACATTTTTCCAACATCTGAGCGAACAGCATAATGAAAGATCTCCTTTCTGCAATTCTTTTGGACACTGCAAATGACATTTTAGATACAAGAGAATGCGTTTCTGAAAATATGTTTTCAAACACAGACCCAAATACATTAAGTAGAGAGAGACTGTTTTCTGTTGGAATTAGTGGTCATTGCTGATCAGCCTCACACTTAGTGAATGATTTGGAATACATATGAATATTGATCCTTACAATGTTTTCTTTATTTTCCAGTCTCTGTTTATCTGTGCTACTTACACATTTCTTAGTCAGTTAGAAGCCAATCCCCCTTGTTCCTCTTAGTACATGCCCTTGGAAAAAGCCCCTCTCCAGCTCAGGGGTGAGTATTCCTGTCCTCTATCCTATTTCAGAGAAAATCCTCCTGCATTACGCTTCCCTCTTGCTAAAAAAGAGTTATCCTAAGTTATAGGCGAGATGCTGCTGACCTGTGTGAGTTCATTTTACAATGGCTGCATAGAGTCCCTGCTGTCCACATGAAATCATTAGTTGGGAGCCACTGAAACAGTGACCTCATAAATTTAAGTCAGCCAGGACATAGAAAGATTTCTCTCATTCCTCTAATTTGTTCATCCTGTGCTGCTTTGACAGCTGGAACAAAAATGGAATAAAAGAGCATTGTAATTTTCTTGAACTCTTCAGTTGCTTAATTAAAAATTGATCCTTTATTCTTGTTTAGGATTCTGCAGAAAAAGGATATTGCTCTTGCGGTAAAACAAAGTTTTTCAAGAGAGTCTTTGGACCAGATAAAGTATGGAGCTAAAAAACCATGCGGGGTGTGTTTAGAAGACATAGTTTTCTTTTCCATGTTACACACAGTTCTGTCCTGGTTCTCTCAGTACAGGCACAACAATTTTCTGAGGTGTTCTGTAAAGTGCCTTTGTGTCTGACTGCCTCAACACCTCATCTGAGTTTATTTACTTTGTAGGAATAATATTGCACACCAAAAAAAGGTGAGAGAGAAGACCTCTGGTTTGACTTAAAAATCACAGACTCATAGAATGTTTCAGGTTGGAAGGGACCTGAAAGATCATCTCATTCTGCCAGGTGAATTTCAGTTTGCACTGAATCTTTGCACTTTGGGGCAATCTAACATTCTTGCATCAACATCACCATTAGGCACAGAAAAGTGAATTGATAGCAGGTGTATCTTCTGTAATACAGCTTTTAGTCAGAATTTGTTCTTGAAATGTTTCTCTCCCTCTGTTCTTGAAATGTTACCCTCTTTATTTAGAAACATGTTTTTTACATTTCACTATATTAACTTGGTAAGAGTATTACTTACCAGCATAACAGATATACAGGATTTTAACTGTCACATTGTTTACAAGTCATAACCAGCAGTGCAATGTTACGTCTTTTTATCTGCTTTGAACTTCATGTAGTTTTTAATGTCATTCAGTGTTTTGATGCCTCAGGTTCTAGTCCATAAAACTGGCATAGCAATGTGATCCTATGGGGAGACACCACGGGTTACAATTAGGAGAGGTTCAGAAAAGAGGTTGAATTTGCTGAACACTGAAAACAAAGTGTACAAGCCAGATTTTTTTCTCTTTCTTCCTACAGTTGTTGATTTCCCAACCCTCTTATCTGTATCTTAATAAAAACCCTCCCACAGTTTCAGTGAGGGAATGGAGCTGTGTGTAACAGAGAAGCAAAGATTTCCTTACTGTTTTGTTTTGATGTTGCTAGATCAGCTCCTGCGTCAGACTTTTTTTAAAATCTGTTTATGTTGAGTTAGTTACAGGCTGAGCTGCTTTGTTTATTTACCAAGCAGGTGCAGCAAGTGTGGAGATTTTTTTCATGCTCCTGTTAAGTGTTTTCTTACACTATGATTTAAATCAGATTAATGTGACCAAAATGTAATAAAGAGAAGCAGTAAATATGTTATAAAATGTGTATCAATATGTCACAAAAAATGCTGTTAAGACATTTGGCAGATTTCATGTTTAAAATGCAAATTCTTGTCCGTAGAGGTACACATTGATAAAACCATGGAATCATGGAATGGTTTGGGTTGGAAGGGGCCTTAGAGATCATCCAGTTCAAACTCCTCAGCCATGGGCAGGGACACCTTCCACTACCCCAGATTGCTCCAAGCCCCATCCAACCTGGCCTTGAACACTTCCAGGGTTGGGGCAGCCACAGGCAATCTCTGTCAGGGCCTCACTACTCTCTGAGTAATGAATTTCTTCCTAATGTTCAATCTATACCTGTTCTCTTTCAATTTAAAACTATTCATTATATAAATTAGAACTCCTCTTTTACAAAAATTTATTAATAAAAGTAGTTATTATTTTTCCAGTTGCTGTTATTTTGATCACAAATGCATGAATTCGGTCTTGCCATTGGATTTTTCTTTGTGAGTTGAAAAGTTTCAAAGCAACTATTTCTGTTTTTCTTAGGTAATTGTATCCCAAAAGAAGTCTAACAAATTTTGTGCACAGGGTTGCTCTCTTGCACAAGTTCTTTTAATGTGGTACCTGAGAGATTTAACCACTAACCTATTTGAAAGCAGCGTGGTTGTGGAAAGGTAGAAAAGTGAATTTTATGTACATTGAGTTTGGCAGTGGAGCTTCTGGAATTTCAAGTTGATCTATAATTTCCGTGCCGTGCAGACTATACCCTTTCTCTAGGACTGGAAGAGAGAAGAGTTGTAGCAGTTTTATTCACATCTAGTAAAAATTAGGAGAAAGTCCTCAGCACTTCTTCTGCTGTGGATAGATCCAGTTCCTGCCCCACTGCAGTCAGTCTCTGCCTGAGAAATACTTCACAGGAAACAAAAATGGAAAAGAACCAATTCAATAGCAATAGAAGTGTTATTTTTAAGCTACTGAGTTGAACAATGTCCCCTCAGAAAAATAACACAAATGGATGACTATTGACCACAATAAATGAGGAATTTAGGCTTCTGTTGTCTTTCTTATGCTGCAGCTGTAGAGTGAAGTATTAGAATTACCGGAAAGTCACCTGTGGAATATCTGACATCCTTAAATACAGGCTTGATGATGTTTATTTTTAAGCACATGGTGCAACAATCCTTCATTATTTTGCCTTTTCACTCTGAATTAAAGTATTTGTCTTGAATTTCAAGAGACGACTTGATACATTCATTCATGAGCTAAAATAAACTGCAGTGAGCCCACAGAGGAAGAGATTCTATAGGAGAATGGCTTTTACTCTGTTAGACTGGCCAAATATTTGCAGCTTTGCAATGACTCATCCATTTTCCTCTCTTCTTTGGCAGAATTTTGGAAGAAAGGACTAAGGAAGGAGCTAATGATACTCCTAGAGGAAAAGAAGATCAAGTCCTTTTTTTGGTGCTTAATTTTATCTGAACCAAATCCTTCGTTGCCACAGGGTGACCACCAAAGCGAGCAGAGATGACCCTGTTCATCCTCAACTGAGGAACAAGCCTTTAATCTTCTGGTGGTGTTTTGTGGGGGTTTTGTTGTTGTTGTTGTTGGTTTTTGTTGGGGTTTTTTTTAAACAATAAATGCTTCTATTTAGCATCCATTATTATTTTTATGCAAGCAAATTCTCGGGATTGGGGATGTATCCTGACAAAAGTTTGGCAGCATACAGATTGGGGCCATCCTGAATGTTGGGACAAAAAGGAAGCTCATAAATCATCAGTGCAGTGTCGTTCTGCCACCAATCACCTCATGGCATAAGCCCTATCCTGAACTGGAATTCAAGCATAAAACAGTCTGTGGCACTGTGTTTGCCTTTTCCCTCTAGTTGCAGGTTAAACAGTTCTTTTCTTTCCCTTCCCTTCTTTTCTCCTATTCCTGCCTTCCTTGCACAAGGCCAGGGTCATTCACTGTGGCAGGTACGTTTTGCACCCGTGGGGTTCTCAGGCCTGCAGTTTCCTCATGGCACAGTCCTTTGGGACAGAGTTTGGAGATGTTAAATCCTCAAAAGAAATAGTCAGTTAAAGTGATCTCATTTCTGGCTTTTCAATCCAGCCCCGTGCACTGTAAAAGTGTCAGTAAAGATGCTTTGAGGGACTGGGTTGGGAACTGGGCTATAGAGTCTGTCTGGTAAAAAAAAAAAATTGGTTTCTCGACCTTATACAATTGTTCAATATAAATAAAAGTTGGAAGGTAAGTACCCACAAGTGTGCATATCAGCTGTGTAAATCAGAAGGGAGGAGCAATTTATTTAGTTTTTATCTTAACGGTTAAAGGAATGGACTGATTTCTAATAAAATTAAGGAATACACACGGAATCACAGATTCACAGAATGGTTTGGTTTAGAAGAGACCTTCAAGATCATCCAGATCCAAATCCCCCTGCCAGGGGCAGGGACAGCCTATGTTAAACCAGGATGCTCAAAGTCCTGGCCTTGAACACTTCCAGGGTTGGGGCAGCCACAGCTTCTCTGGGCAACCTGTTCCAGTGTCTCACCACTCTCACAGTTAAGAATTTCTTCCTAATATCCAATCTAAACCTGCCCTCTTTCTGTCTGAAGCCATTCCTCCTTGTCTTGCCACTCCATGCACTTGTAAATAATCTCTCTCCATCTTTCCTGCAGGCTCACTTGTACTGGAAGACCAGAATTAGGTCATCGCAAAGTCTTCTCCAGGCTGAACAACCCAAATTCTCTCAGCCTTTCCTCACAGCAGAGCTGCTCATTCCCTCTGATCATCTCTGTGGCCTCCTGTGGACTGGCTCCAACAGCTCCCTGTGTTTCCTGTGCTGGGCCTCAAGGCTGGATGCAGCTCTGCAGGTAGGGTCTCACCAGGGCAGAGCAGAGGGGCAGAATCTCCTCTCACTCAGGCCATGCTGCTTTTGATGCAGTCCAGGACACAATTTGCTTTCTGGGCCATATTCACATTCCTGATCCCCTTCTTCATGCCTAAAAGGAAAAACCCTTTGTGTCCAGAGTGCACCAAGGACAATTACACACAGGTAATCAAGGCTGTGAGAGTCATTTCCAGACTTTTTCAATGCTTCTACCTGCATGTTTCAATAACACCTGCACTACTGTGATGTGTCATCTGAAGAGCTCAAAGCACATTATAGATTCAGGTTTAGCTAATGGATAGCAGTCACTGAAAGAAGGAAGGATTCCCATCTGCAGGCACATCAGGAGGTACCTGAATGGATAAAATGCCTCGCTCAAGGTCAAATAAAGAGTTGGTGGCAAAGCTGGAGAACACTGAGAGGTGAATTAATATGTCCTGATGGCAGCCAGCTGCCTTGCTGCAGCTGTGCTCAGGACATTGATCTGATTCTTGTGGATATGAGCGAACTTCTCTAGACAAAGGATCTCACATAAAATCAAACCATTTATCAGCCCTCGAGAGAGGCGAACTGTGAAGTGTTAGGCTCTCACCACTGTAATGCAGGCAGCAATTGCTAGGCACTAAAGTGGTCATGTTTTCCCTCTCCCTCCTTGATGCATGTTTCCATAAAGCCTTGGTCCTGTGGAAAAACTATTTGCCAGACTCTTAGCTAGGTAAGCACATATTCTGGTCACAGAGTGCTTCAGCCTGCAAACCCTTCACTGCTCATGCTTTTTTAAAATGCAGTATTCAAGGACTTTGCATTTTGACTTGCTAGTCATGTTTCTGGAAGCAGAAGCACCTAAATTATAACTCAGTCCCCAAAGGCCTGAAAAGAAATGTACAGCTTCGATACTTGCATCACAAGTGGTGCAAAAGGTTGCTTCAGAGGCAACCTACAAACTTGGCAAAGTAAGGACAAATTAAAAACCACTCAGTTAAAAAATTCAGACAATATTCTAAAGATACATTTTAACATTTGGACAGCCCTGTATTGGTTCAACCACCATTGGACTAGATGTTCATTGTAGGTCCCCTCCAACTGAAGTATTCTATTCTATTCTATTCTATTCTATTCTATTCTATTCTATTCTATTCTATTCTATTCTATTCTATTCTATTCCCCAAACAAACCAAACCAATCAACCAACCAAACACAACACCAAACCAAGGTGTGCAGATTATGGTATAAATCCATACACTTTTCCACCATCCATCTATTCCCACTGGAATTGTACAGTAGCAGTAAAGGGAGAGTAAAAACCTCAGTAAGGAGCCATGCACACTCTGATTCTCCCAGCACTACCTCAGCTGGTGGCATTCAAAGGAGATAACAAAACAAATCACAACTTCTTTCCCAGGTAGAAAACAACTGCAGAAAGGGGTCAGCAGTACTTTACTGCCCCCAGCTAAAGCAGGGATACCCCAATCTCCTCTAGTTCCAGGTGAGTTTTTGTGGCAGAACCAACAAACCCCATCCCACCATGAGGTCACATAGGGGAATGTATCAAAATGAATAAATCATTAAGTCGGGTGAATACTTCAGAGGGTGAAAATTTATTTCCCTTTGGCTGATCCTTGCTTTTATGTCATCTTGGAGCTTTTTTTCCTCATCTTTTCTTGCAGCAGACCACAAGTACCTTTGTCTCCCCTGCAGGGACCTGAACATATTAAAAGGTCACTCCTAGATCAAAATGAATATGCTTTCAAAAAGAAGCATTTCCCTCAGTTCCCAATCATGCCACAGTAAAGCTGTAATGAAAACCATGCACAGTTTACCTGCATGATTTTTATCATTTATCAGAGCATATTGAAAATCAGAGTCATTCTTCTTCCACCAGTCACTTGTTCTTGCTAGTTTTCACTCACTGAAGCAGTAATAGTGCCAGAGCTTGCAAGGAAATATTTAAACACTAATTAACTTGTTAATTCTATGTGTGGGCAGGCCCTTTGTTCCCTCTGGAGCACAAGTGATTTTCGAGATATTTGTTTGGGATTTCAGGGTGTTTGCATATTGTGTATGGCTCCCTGTGTATGTGCTGGTATGTGTGTGGGATGCCTCTGGCTGTATCTGCCTGCAGCTGAGCCTGCACCACATTCCCCTTGCAACAGGCAAGTTTTCCAATATGAAAGTTTAAAAACACCCCAGTCCTCTCCTATTTTATTTCAGCCACTGAATAAAAGGCAGCAGATCACATGGCTCTTCCATGGAGCTGTGTTATGGTGGCACAATAAATGCACGTCTCTCTTGGCTGTGGGGTGCTTGGGGAGATCAGTTTTCAGCATCTGTCCAACAGCCATTCAGCCTGGAGCAGTCATGCACTGCAGAGCTTTTCCTGTTCGATTTTTCCAATGAAAGCGTGGTGTTGCTAACACCAATCTGATTTTCTCTGGGAGGTGGTTAAGCATGTGGCTAGAGTTAGTATGAACAGTGAATAAATTTGCTTGTGTTTCCATGCTCCCTTCCCATCTGCTGCCTCTTTGAAATTCCTGGTCTTGTGGAAGGTGCCCCTGCCTGTGGCAGGGGTTGGAACAGGATGATCTTAAAGGTCCTTTCCAACCCAAACCATTTGATGATTCTGTAAGTCACCTCTGCTGTGGCACCTCAGAAATGGCTGGGAGAACAATACTGAGACTCTGCACTGAACTTGCATAGAAAATACACCCAGGCTGTGTGTTTCTGTGGGTTGCATGAGAAACCTTGAGAGAAAGTAAGTTCTTAAAGGAAAATTCAGTCCTCAAATCATTTAAAAATGTTGGTATAATTAAAAGATTTTAAAATGTCTTGAGCAACTGTGGCAATGGCTGTGTCTCAGTAATCCAGTATATGATGTGGCCCTTCTTGTCCCAAAGCTGCCTGGACAGAACAGGGGTAAGACACACTTTGTGCACCCATCTGTAGTGGTTTCTTCTCATCCTTAAAGACCAAGGCATTTCCAGGGGGAAAAACAGGCCAGGCTTTGTAGCTAGGAATCACAGAGAAGCCCAGGACACTCATGCACAGTTCAGGTGGAATTGCTGTCACTGAACTTTAGATGCAATAGTTTTATTTCCTACTATTGGGGGAAGGACTTAAGGTGCTTTAGGGACATGGAAGGCACCTGTGGTGCAAAGACCTGAAGCTGGGAGAGGTAAGTCCCACCCTTTGGGAATAAACCCCATTTCCAGCCCCAAGGAATGCTGAGGTAGCACCGAAGGACTTGTTGCTTCACGCCTGCCTGACAAGAGACTGGAGGCACGTGAAAATAGCTCAGAGCAGCCCAGCTGCTGTTATCTCCTTCAAGTATCCCCCAGAGCAAGAGTGAGGTGCTGCACGCAGCCACCTGCTCTGCTCCTGCAGCCTCCTACAGACCATCACCCAGATGTTTCAATGTACAGATGTGCCCTTTGCAGGGGAGAAAACACCCACCCATGACTTTTAAATCAGTTTTTCCTTTGATTTGCTTCCTTTTGTGGGATTTGTCATAACATTTCCAAAAGAACCATATATGTAACATGGGTAAAACTGAGCATTAACCTTAAATGTTTTTTCTCCTCGTTACATTGCCCTTAATAGTGCCAAGGTACACTCCCTGTCTGCTGAGAGCAGGAATTATCCAGTAAATGTCAGCAGAAGCCAATGTTTAGGCTTTTATTATCACTTGATAAACCCATGTAAACCCCATTAAGTCTGAGAGGAGTTCTATGTGTGTATCAGGGGAAAAAGGGACCATTTGCTCCCGAGTGCATGTAACTAATTAAAAATTTAAGAGCATATAGTGCATAATTGTATTAGACTGTAGGTTAATGCTCCTGAATGAAAAAGGCAGATGAACTGAAATGCTTGTACAGAATGAGAAAACCTGGCTGCCTCTGTGCAGTGAGCCCATGTGCTCTCTGCCAATGGTCCCAGTATTCCCTGCTCAGGCTGGCTCTGGGGTTGGGGGCTGATGGAAATGGGCAGATCCCTGGCTGTGATCTTGGTCAGGATCTGCTGGGCAGGAAACAATGCAGGGAAAGACAGGACAAGCCTTGGCACCTCCGAGCTGGTTTCACATCCTCTGCTGAGCTGGTTTGTGGTGTGGTTTTTTACTCCCCAGGGCAAGCAGCACCAATGTCCTACTCCCACATTTCACCACAAAACAGCATCTCACAGGCATTGGAGAAGCCCAGGTTTAAGGCAGCCTGCTCTCCTGGGAAGATCCCAGTGGCAGCAGAACCTGAATTCCTGTTGATATCAGCCTCCAGAGCAGTTCCAGAAGTGTGTGCCCGCAGGAAGAGTGTCATCTCCTTACAAACACAAAGACATCAGCCACTAGAATGGTCCAGACAGGATGATCATGGGGGCTAACCTGGAGTAAAAAACACAAATCTGTTCATTCTGTTTCCTATATAATTGTGTTTCAATACTCAAGACTGATGTGGAGCTGTGTTAGACTTAATATAACTGTTAAGTAGCCAGTCATCTTTGATAAAGACACAGATAATTGAAATTACACAAAACTGTGTCTGTCCCTGCCCAAACAAAGGCATGTGCAGGACACATGGATGGAAAACAGCTTCCATGGAGCTGAAAAAGAAGTCCCAGCCTCTGGCACAAAGATGGTAAACACAGTCCCAAGGAAAAGGACCAAGAATTATTTTTTTAATTGATTCCTCTCTAGATCAAGGAAAAGAAGCCTCCTAAGTTTTCTGTAAATAAAGAGAATGGGACCAAAGAAATACCCAGCTCTGTTACAGGTTTGACATCTGCCTAGGATAAACTCACAGGGAATTAAAACCTCACATTTCAGTTAATGTGCATTTCTGACAATCATTACATTTTACAGAAAGATCCATGGGCAAGTGCCCAGTCACACTTTTTAATGTGACGATCAGCTTATTTCCATTTCCATACAATCCTTCTGTGGTTTCAGAAAGCCCCAGCATCAAAAACCCCAACCTTTAAAGTTTCTGTCATGTGATTTACAGCCTTACAGCCATTGCTGGTTTGAATTTCACATCCATTCTGGAAGTGAAAGTTGAGCTGATTTTTTTTTTTTTTTCTTTTATGATAAAAGAGCAGCCACTGAATTAATAGCAGGTCAGTATGAGATATATTAGAGTGTGGTTTGGCATTTCTGCTGAGAATCTCCTGTCATCTCCACCACCACCCACAGACGCCATAGCAACCACACTGCGGAGGGGCTCAAGC
Organism: Sylvia atricapilla; assembly: GCF_009819655.1. NCBI lineage: Eukaryota > Metazoa > Chordata > Aves > Passeriformes > Sylviidae > Sylvia > Sylvia atricapilla. The sequence goes on from NC_089140.1 coordinate 149,164,944, forward strand.
GCACACACTCGAACGTGCTGCTACATGAATGCACTTCTTGTTTTGCCATTGTGATGCTGAATTCATTTCAGCTGCAGTTGCTCCTCCCTGGAAAGCTTCGTTTTCTCACTCAAGAGAAAATAAACAAATAGCTCCAATTTTGCCCTTTTGGAATGTAGCAGTTGTGTAGGATTCAGCTGAGCGGGCAACTAAGGAAGAAGTCCTCAAATTATATCTTGCACTTGCACAGAAGTTTTTAGCAGCGCTATAAGAAAGTTGTCTTTACAGTCAGCGCAAGGTTTAATTGGAAGACGCAATAATTTTTTGAGAAGTTACTACAGAACAATACTTGTTTATTCACCAGCGTTTGAATATTTAAGTAGTTCATGCAATTATTCTTAAGTATAAGAGCCTGAGTTTCAGCAGAGCTGCCTAAAGCTTGTGCAAGTCAGTAATTTGCTGCAATTAAAAATATGCAGCTTGCAAAATACAGGAACACTGTTTTTAGCACATTTTTATAATGTGCTAAAGACACTTTTAAAGTGTGCTAAAGCATCCAGCTTGTTCTTCAGCGTGTACTTTCTTCACAGTTTGTTCTCCTATGAAAAGCTACCTCCAACGGTGTGGGCTTTTCTCAGCTACTGTCGTAATCCCACTCTGTTACACCCACTTCCAACTTCTCCATAACACTCTATATCACTTCCAGGCATTAATTATGCCATTCCTTGTAGGGTTCATTAGTCAGATACTTCACTTAAACACTGCCTTACATATTGTCCGAGGACAGCCCTAAATCCAAGAACAAATTGTTCCTGTTACATATTCACCGTTTTTGTTTTTTTCCTCTCATTGTGCTTCCAGCCATCTCCCAGCAGAGCTGAGAAGAAAACCCCCACACAAAGGGAGGGACTGCACTGCAGGCAGGATCTGCAGCCAGATGGAGTCATCCTGATGTGAACCACCCGTCTGACCTTTGTGTAACTGTCGTGTTTGGCTACTGGCCTTTGAAGTGATGGGATAAGAGGTCTCCAAAAGGGGCAGGTAGGACAAGGGAGATAAATCCTGCTGAGATATGGGCTCAGTAAATAACTTATTTTTAATGTCTTTCTCGTGTACAGCATTCCAAAGTGTTGCTGCTCTCCAGCCTTTTCCCTTTTCTCTTGCTGAAGATGGTCAGTGCATAATCCTTACTGGATTTTGGGGGGAAAGGCACAGCACTTCTCTGCCTAAGCCTGTGATCTGTCTTCTGGTTTAGCTTCTCTCTTGAGAGATCAGATGAGAGCTTTGGGAGTGCTTGTCCTGAAACAGGCTATGCCACCAGATTCACATCTCTCAAACAATGCAGCATTTCTTTGGCACTGGGATCAGAGAAGACAAAAACCACAGAATGAAAACAGAGCTGGAGGATCCCGGCCCCAAATTCTTTGGCCACATCCATGCTGAAAATCTGGTGTGCAACAGGCTCCTGGCCCCTGGCTGAATGAGCTGGGGGGACCTGTCAGAGTGTGCCGTAGCTCTGGTTGGAGCAGGCACTCAGACTCCTCTTTGAGAGAAAGGTCAGTGTGTCCCCCTGCTAAGGTGGCAGGACATGGCCAAGGTATGCACCTGGCGTGGGAACTCAGAGCAAGGCTGGTGGCATGGGACATTCCTGTTAGCAAGACTAAAGACAACTGATACTGAATTTCTCCCTGGAGGTTCTTGGATCAGTGTCCAGCCACCCTTTTCGTTTTCTTTTGACAAGATAAATGGACCAAGCTCCTTAAATCTCCCTGCAAGTCATCGTTCTCAGACTTGTGTACATTCTTGTGCCTCTTTCTTAAATTGTCTGCAGCTTTTCAGCCTCCCAGTTGCTTTGTGGATGCAAGAGCAGGGTACAATGGGTTGGCAGCAGTTTCAGGAGATGGGGAATACCCAGACAACATTATCACCCTCTTCTCCCTGGATTTCCTCTGCTTGTACATACAAAGATTAGGTCAGTCCATGGACAGCTGATTACTCACCATGACTTACAACCCTTTTTTGGTCATGGCTTTCCAGTGTAGAACAACTGCAGCCCTCGCCAGTCAAATGTCTTCTTTCTCCTATGTTGTGACTTAACTCAGTTTTACTTGCTTACCTTCAGATTGTCAATTACCCGTTGGTATCAGTGACCTAGGTTCCTTCTTTTGACCATTTTCTCAGCCTTTTTCATCTGAAAAAAGTTTTTATAATGATTTAAAGGGTTTTTTTCCTAAGCTGTTGATAAAATACAATAGCGTAGAGCCAAGAAGTAGCCCCTACCGGATCTGTCCAAACACACACCCACTCTAAGAAAATTTCTCTGGTTATAATAACATTTAAGACCTGAAGTTAGCCAATTCTTAATCCATTTAATGTGTTTCACAGTGGTTTTGTATTGCTTTAGTTACTTCATCAGCATTTTGTACTGTTACAAGACCAATTTCTTACAGAAGCCCAACATCAATTCCCTCGTCAGTCAGACTTAAAATTTAACACAAAACTCACCTAAGCTGCATTAAAACTGGGTTAATGTGAGATACGGTGTTAAAATGCCACATTTGGGTATCAGGAGCAAGGTGGGAACACCAGTACAGTGTTATAAAAGTTATCTTTGCCCCACAGCCTTGCTCTCGGCAAGGTGAAAAGCTGCTGCAGATGGTGCTGGTGTTTCAGGGTCTCCCTTTGGAAGCAGTTACATGATCCACTGAGCAATGTCCTGGGAGAGAGTCTGATTTTCTGGGGCTAATGCCACCTCTTTGTAACCAGAGAATCTCTTGTTTGTAATTCTGTAAAGAATTTATTAGCTGAAAGTGTTAAAAGAATAAATTCTGGTGTGTTGGAGGTAACTTCAGCCTTCCATTCAGATATCAACAAAGTGCAGCACTTCATTGACTTCTCCAGCACTTGGAGGACAACATGGGTGGAATGAAACTTTGAGACAGGATGTTTGTCCTCTTCCCCCAGGGTGTTTGGTGTGATTTTTATCAGGGAATTAGATTAATCAGATTGTCTTTCCTTTCTCCAACTATAGCAGCATCTTACATGATATGTTCCTAATGTATTTGCCCTGATAGAGAAGGAAGGAATAGGGTTTAGGTGATGGTACATATTTTTGTGACCTGTAAGTGGTATGGACAGCACAAATTCATTCATTTCCTTGGGTGCAAGGGGAGTAATTTAAACAATTGTCGTTTTCAAAGACACCTTTTGAACCCAGAGAAATGACCTGTAGTATTTGCTCATTTGCTACAGGAATGAAAGTCATGTGTTTGCAGCAGCCTTGAATGTCTTGACTTCACATAAAGGTGGACAATGAACAAATTATATATACACACAAAATTAAAATTAAACAATTGTTATCTGGATTTAGATTTGAGAATGAACAGGATGCTAATGAGATAATGTCTAGGCATCACATGGTCTCACTTCTTGGTACAAGAATGTGTAATCATGTCTTCTACACTGTCTGTACTACACGGAGGACAGACTCTAGAGATACCTTTTCAGTATTTTGCAGCTATTTATTTCTATATATATATTAGGATTAGATAATTTATCATTTCACTATTTCTTAGTGCACCTAAATTCTGATTTCATGCTTGTACATGACTTAAATATAAAGTTCCAAAGATCATGAGAAAACAGAAAACACTGGCACAGGGAGCTTAACTCAGCAAGGGCAAGGCCGTTCCACTGGGAACTGGATCTGCTGCCTAAAAATGACTCGTTTGTGGTGAAGCTCAATAACACTTTCAGGTTCAGTTGGATTCCAAAGCAGGGATTTTTCAGCAGCAGCAGCAGCAGCCAGAACAGAAACCATTACAGGGACAAAATAGGAAGGCAGTATCTCTGAATCTCTACATACTCATGCTAGTATGCAATTAGAGGAGGCTGTGACTGCAAGACCATGTGTCTGACCACATGGAAATCTCATTCCAACCACAGCAGCCACCCAACACAAGGTGTGTAATGGATGATCTGAGCTCTTATCACCCATCAAACTCTTTGGGGAGGAGTACATTCATACAAATAAAAGAAAAGAAAAGGAAGCTCAGCTCAGAAGGGATGAGCAGGTGGCTCAATTGGGACATGGAGCAAATCCTCTCCTGATGATCTTGCTACACCTGTAGCTCCCAGTGGTGTTCCAAGGGTTTGGCCCTGCTGAGAGCAGGAATCATGAGGCAGAGCTGCATTTTTTTTTTCTCCTTCCTTGATCTCTAGAAGGGATTGAAAAATATTGTTGCTGCTGGTAATCATTAATCACTCTGAAACTAAACCTGGCCTTGCAAAATGAATCAGTTCACTTCTACAGTCAGAGCACTGGGAAAACAAGGAGGGGGAAGAAAGTGGTCAGATGGTTTCTAGATGTCTCAGATTTGGGGGTTCCCATATTTCATTTCCGTGATTATTTTGTAGTCTCATAACTACACTCTTGAGAAACATTTATTTTGCATGACCTGCATTTTTATTTGGACAGTTACATCCAAATATTTAAATTCATTATTCCTCATTCACTTCTGAGTGGGGAATAATAAAGAAATAGTAATGGTGTCCTGCTACTTTCTCATCTATCTGCTGATTCAGTCTGCTCCAGTTGAGAATGAATGAACCTGTGTTGTGCTACCTAAAACAGGGGAAAAATCCCAGTTGCAAAGCCTCTGTGCTCACCACTAGCTCTGAAGCCTCTTGATCTTCACTGGGAGAGGCAGGAAGCTGTCTAGAAAGCAAAAAGTCCTATTATAAACTGGTGGATGCAAACTAAGTAAAATACCACTTGGATGCTGAAGTTTCTTTCTGGATCATTGGCTTTTTACAAACTTTCTATACTACAATTCTTCTGTAAAAATGTCACTTAATAGAAGCATGAGGTTCCATTTGCTGATCCCTCTCCAGACTCCTGAAGACAGATGGATAAACACATGGGTGGTCAGTAATGGTCAGTGATGCACATTTCTGTCCCACATTCGCTGTCAGAGGCAAGGTGCTGGATCCTCAGGACACAGGCAGCTTGAAGCTCCTTACCCACCCTTGGGGTGCACTCTTCACTTCCATGTTCAGGTTCAGACTCTTTCATTCTCTCAGGTTTTCAAAGGTGTAACAGCAAGTTGGGCAGCTGAATTTTCCTGACACACTCTCACTGAGTCATCTTTTTAAAGATTCCTTTAGCTGTCATTTTTACACATCTTTTATGATGCTTTTTAGTTTCTCCTTTGGGTCTTTGCACTGGTGTAGAGTTGCAGCAACCAGCAGTCATTTGTGGCTGGCACAAGCATGTGTGAGGGAAATGGAGAGGAACATTTGTTTGGAGAGGAAATAAAGGTGAACAATCACATGGACCTTACAGACATGTTGAAACACAATAAAACACAGATGGTTTCAACTTTGGCACTGAGGGAGTGACATTGTTTAAACACAGGCATTTAAAGACCATGCAGATAATTTCCAGAGAGGAGAAAGATGATGCTGTGGTCTACTTTGCAGCTTGGACATGCCTCCAGTCTAGCAGCAGTCCTGTGTGTAAGATGCCTTGCCCTTTGCTATCTGGCAGGCGGCTGTCTCCCTGCACTGGGCTGGCTGTGGGATTTTCCCAGCTGAAACTTTGAAGTTGGTTGTTTCACCTGTTCTATGATACGGCGATGTATGTTTATAATTTGTGAAGCACCTCAGGGTGAAAGGCCTTCTGTAAATGCTGCTATTCATCAAGGAATAATCAGGTCTGTCCTTTAACTGTGAGCTGGAATCATTCCCAAACCCCACCACCACACTCAACTGTTTATTATTTTTCACTAGAGCAGCGCCCAAGGATGAAATGGGGTGGGGGTGCCTTGTACTGAATGCTGTGTGAATATAAATGTCATCTTCTCACTCACAAGAGAGGAAAAGGCTGTGGGAAGGGAAGTGTTTTGTGTGCTGTGTCAGACAGTCTTTCTTTCCCAGCTCAGCAAGGACAATCAGAGGCTAGGTCCCTACATTTTTCTCAGATCTAACCTAAAAGTGAGGCCTACAATGAGAACAGCCCCATTGGAGGAGCTGGATTCCCCTTTTCACTGATGATGGCAAAGGTTCATCCCAGGGTCAGTTCACCCAAGCAGGTTCAACACCAAATTTACGCTGAGATCAACCACATCCTTCCTGAACCTGCGTCTCTTCCGTGATTAAATCATAAACCAAATCCACATGTAGACAGGTATAGGAGAGTTGCAGGCTGGGATGAGAACAGTCTATCTCACTGGGTGCTCCCTGTGGGGAAACCCCACACCACCAATCTGTATAAACAGAAAGGTCCCTTAAGATATGTTGACTCAGCCTTGGGGCTGAGCCACACACCAATCTCCAGCTCCATCCCCCTTTCATTTGCTTTACAGGAGATAAAGCAATCAAAGAAGATCTGAACCCTCCCAGCTAGAAGAAACAGCAGTGTAATGATGGGAGTATGTACATCCAACCAGAGCAGGACAAGTAGAAATACTGCAGTGAATTAGATGTTGTGTGTCTGACAAGAGACCAGTCAAAGCTGCAACAAACCTCTATTTATCCCCATGGGAATGTAGCATGTCTTATAGGATGCCAAGGACAGTATTCATATTAAAAACAAACAAAAAAAGATCTTCTGTGTGAATTAGTACTGAGTGTTAGTGCCTCGCAGAGGAATTTGGACTCTCTTAGGTTTTTTGGGCTGCAGCTCTCTCAGGGCAATTAGTAGCCTTGCTAAAAGTGCACCTGCTTAAAGCTGTGATGGATCATTATGGGTTTAATTCCATGATTAGCTAAAATGCAGCTTCCGGAGACAGCACTTTGGGGCTGGAACTTGTTCACAAACAGAAGTGCCTGTGGCTTCCCTGCTTCCTGGCTCCTACTGATTTAGAAAGGTTCCAGCAGAGCCTCTCCTCCTTTTGGCATTTTAACATCCATTTCTGGCAGGGCTCCACCATATCAGTGGTGTATAAAAATAGAGAATAAAACAAACATAACAGAAGGAAGTAATTGTGAACGGCACACAAGGCCCTCCTGATGAAAACACTGGGCCAGTTTATTTAAAGATTTCACCTCCAATCCTCTTACCTGTTTCTGCTGCCTGTTCATCTGGGTTTCATAATGTCCAAGCCTCTCCATTAAGCTGAGACAAATTTTTTTTGAGATGGGCCCAGGCTCTTGTGAGCTGGTTGGAAAAAATGGAGGTATTAGTTATGAGGAAGAAATTCTTTACTCAAATGGAGATGAAACACAGGGAAAAGTTTCCCAGAGAGGTGGTGGATCCCTCATCCTTGGAAACATTCAAGACTGGGTTGGAGAGGGCTCTGAGAAACCTGATCTAGTTGATCTCCCTGCTCACTGCAGGTAGGTTGGACTGGATAAACTTTAAAAGTCCCTTCCAACCCAAACTGTTTTAGTCCAAGAACTGTAGTAAGATTTTACAGAATCACAGAATCAAGGAATGAACTAGGTTAGAAAAGACCTTTGAGATCATTGAGTCCTATGACTGCACACCTCCTCATCAACTAAGCAATGGGACTGAGTGCCATGTCCAGTCTTTTTTTTAAACTCCAGGGATGGTGACTCCACCACCTCCTTGGGCAGATGATTCCAGTGCCCAGTCTTTCAGAAAAGAATTTTTTCCTGTTGTCTAACTCCTCCTGGTCTGGTTGAGGATTTCAAAGATGCTTTGCTCTGCCAAGAGAGAACTACTTCCCATCACGGAGAGGGATACCAGTATCTGTTGTAGTGCTTGTTTGAACTTGTCCCATTCCCTTCTTGCTGTAGTTATGAAGAGTGTTTTCAGAGACTTTGAGGAAGTATTGGTTATTTCAGGAATAGCTCCCTCCTATACCTGGAGTTTTTACTGCTCCACCTCCTCTCTGGCCTGTTTACATCTCCCTGGACCAAAAAGCTGCCATTGATAAGGTGGTGTTTGATACTACCTAGTGTGTTTTTCTGCCCTCAGTCCCATGGACCTGCCAGGGCTCAGCTTTGTGAGCAAAACCACTGCAGATGCACTGCACCAGGTGTATCACCAATCACAGACCTGTCCTGCCGCCCATGAGCTTTGCAGCACTAAAATTTGTCACATGAGTCCCAAGTTGCATTGCCTTATTTTTCCATTGTAGTAATTTTTTCTTTGGACTTTGTGCTGATATTTAAAACATCCAACAACCAAATGTAAACACACACTCTGACTCAATCGTGGTGTACTTTAAAAGACACAGCCTATAAACATCCTTTCCTGCCGAGGCCCAAACAAAGGCAAAGGGGTTTCCTCCAAGCAGGATGCTCAGAAGGTTGGCTCTGAATGTCTTCTGCAGATGCTGTAGAATCCCCTGCAGCTCTCTACTTCTATCCTATTTCTTCTATGAATTTTATTTATTACTCCCCAGATGTCTGACTGACAGTGTTTAATAGCACTCCTCAATCACGCTGCCTGGTGCAGCAGGGCAAAGGCAGTGGTTTGCCTAAAAGCAACTTCCAAAATGCCACTGGCAGATTTTTTTTTATCCATCGAGGCAATTCACATGCCCAAGCAAATTGTTTGATTTCTGGTGGCTGTATGAACACTTTGCTCCTTCATTCTTCATGTTTCTGACAGTGATAGGAATTGCAAATGTTTGTTAATTAAAAGAAACTGGAGATAATTGCCAAAATGGTGTAAGAGGAAGCTGATTTGTATGACTGGAGCATTAAAACTGCTGACTACAACCTGTGTGTGAACAGTAGTGAGTGCCCAAGAGAAAAGGTGGAAAGAGAAAGGAAAAGAGACCATGACCCATTTAGTGTTAAATGCAGAGATATTAAAGCTGTAACTATCAAAGTTGGGGGTGGGGGGATATAGTGAGAGGTGAGTGTGTGGTGCCTTTAAAGGGGATTACAGACCATGGGTTCACATTAAGAGGTGAGCTGCTCCTGGAGCTTTTATCCATAATAAATGGAAAGAAATACTGGGTAATGGGAGATTTCAATCATAAAGATGTATGCTGGAAGTCTCATATAACCAGAAATAAATCTCTTTGAAGTTCCTCAAATGATGTGTGATCATTTTCTAGCCCAAAAGATATTGCACCCAACATGAGATAACAGTATTTCAGATTCCATTCTGACAGATTGGTTGGAAGCTGACGGTATCTGAGGAACATATGGCTGGGACTCCGTTTCAATAGAGGCAGAGGATGGACCAGCACAGTAATGAATATATTGGGTAGCTCCAAAGGGATAATTTCCTAGGATTGAAGCAGCATAAAAAGAATGAAAGTTGGGCCTTCTATAAGAGGATTTTACCAGCTGACCAGCCACCTTGATTTCTCAGTGATGTGAGAGGGCAATTTTGATAAAAACCCCATCCTGCTAAAAAGGCAGGATGTCACTCAAGTGTGAGATAAATGACTTAATAAACTGATTTGGACAAATAAAATCTACATTAAAGCAGACTGGTGCAAAGCTACACTATCCCCACACTGCCAGGGAAATCTGGGGGGCAGCTCAGGGGGAGTTTTGGCCTTTGGTGGCTGAAATACTGCATCCCGTTTGTATGTTCAGGTTTAGAAAAGGTTGAAGACTGGGATGAGCTGGTGTTGGTGGAAGGGAGAAGCTGTAGACAACCCCAAGGACCAGCAGAAATGCTTTGTAGCCAGATGTAGGAGCTTTGAGTGGTTAGTTTATCCAAAAGAAGCCAAGGGGCTACATCCCATCTGTGCCTGTGTGCTTTGTGGGAAGCACCAGGTACCTGGGTCAAGAACAGAGCTAGAGGAGGAGATTGTGCTGTGCACTCTTGGAATTGAGCTGGTGGTTCTTCCTGCCTTTAAGAAATCTCTGAATTGGTGAGATGCTGGTAAGAACACTGTTGATATTTGACTATACAAAGTTTATTCAGTGTTCCACACCGTTTCCTAGAATGATGCAGAATTTTCTGCACAGGGAGCAGACTCAGCAGGCTGCTGAACGAGGCTGGTTCCAGCAAGATACACTTAAGGAACAGGCTCTCTGCCTTTGTATGGAACCTCATGGACTGTCAAACCCCATGTAAGAGCCAGGAGACGGGAATTTTGGGTCCTGGAGTCCTGGTATGTTACTAGGAGAGTGGGAAAATGAAGTTCAAATTCAGAAATATTGTGAAATGGCAAAATATTGTGGAAAAGGCTGGAGGTTTTATGCAAAGCTGCCTTTAGCTGTGCCAGCACATTCACCTCAGGGGACCTGGATCCTCATCTCAGCTCTGCTGAATGGCAACAGGAAAGTGACTAGCTTCCCATGTGCCCATTGCCTGGCTGTAACACAGTATTTTAAAGAGCAAATTGGAATCTCCTGTCCAGAATGGCTCTTTAAGTGCTTGCTGTTGTGGTTACATTATGATTCCAAAGCAGGAGAAAGTTTCTTTCCCTTTGCACCAATAATTGAGTTTATCTAGAATGAGACATTTACAAGCTCTGGAAAGGCAGAAGGAGTGATATCTAAACTGGCCTGAAATTCAGTCAACAGCTTGTAGCATCTCCACGAGCCTCGGAGTACTTCTGTCTTAAAATCATGAAGGAAAGAGAGAAATCCGTGAAGTTTTTGCAAGGGGTCAGATGACTTTATTTCTTAGGAGTTCTCTGATAAACAAAGCTTTCTTACCTTTTTTTCCCCAAATTACAGCCCATTTCTTGAACTCACTTATAAATATGGGATAATCTGTCTATTATTACAGTGCTTTCCCAGGGAAAGGAGGGATAAAAAGCCATTTAGGATCCCTCTGGCTATTCGGAAGGCTATTTCCCAGTGGGTCAATAAGTCTGTTTTAGAAAACTGGAAGAAAGAGCCTTGACCTTGCTGAAACTGATCCATTTGCAGAGGTCAGTTCCTACAGGTGTAGAATTCAGACCTGCAGTAAGACCTTGTGTGCTCACAAATCCCTCATGGTCCTTATGCAGAAGAGTTACTGTGCTGAGGGACACTGAAGTGCTTGTTCCCAGCCATTCTGCCCTGGATTTGAGAGAGGGAAGAGCCCCAAAAGACTGAAAATGTCACAAAGTCCAGTATGGAGAAAACTTGCACAAAAAGTTCAGCTGTGTCTGTGAGATTTAATTCATTTTAACTGCCAGACATGGACAAACTCACTTACTCTGGCCTAACACCACTTGTTTTATTTCTAACACAAGAAGGGCATGGTAAGTCTTATGTAAATAGTCTGTAGTAAGTCTTACGTAGTAAGTGTTATGAAAGTTGAAAGAAAAAGGGGAAGAATAAACCCTCCAGCTCCCCATGGCTAATCACATATTCACCTTGAATGAGTACTAATGAAAGCAGCACCACATCAAAGGGGAAGCTGGCTCCAGTTGAGAAGGTTTTAAAAAGTTTAGTAGTAACAGGCTGCCCTCCACCAGCAGAAGTAACTGCATTTCACATTCTGTTCTGAAGAGAGAAATGAAGTCCTCTGCGTGTCTGCTCAGCTGTCATCTGCTTTGGGGCTGTCACCATCAAAAAGAGGCACTGGGAGAGTTGTCCTTGCAGACAGGGGTGGGTTTTTTTTTTGCTCAGAGACTCAGTATTTCTCTTGCATTCTTCAGACAGACCCACCAGTGCTGACTTTATTTTTGATACATGGGTGAGGGCAAACTCCTTTCAGTAAAAATATCTTAAATATACTGAAGAAAAGAACCAAAATGTCCCACTTGCAAACACACTGGATGAAGAATAAACATGGTATTATGATAGCAGCTTACTGGGAATGGGCCTCCAGCTGTACACAAATGTAAGAGGTGAGGAGGGAGTTCCAAGCTGGGATGGAGCCACTCCAGTGCTTGTAGGTTACTTCTGCTGCCACAAAATGGATATTTACATCAAATAATGCTGCAGGTGAAAAGCTCTTCGCCAGGGGCAAAGACAGGGCATCTCCATATCCCTCCATCCTGAGCTGCAGGATCATGCTCCAGACATGCTCTTTTTAAGTCAAGAGCACTGAGATTTCTTGGTATATGAGCTTGAAGGAATCTCTATTTCTACCATCACTGGGGAATTTCCCCCTCAATTTCAACAGCATAAATGCATACCTGCAGGCTTGTATGCTTGGAGACTGAGGTAAAAATTCTTCTCACATTAAAGGCTTAAAATCCTTAATTTTTCTACCATTTTGGACCTCTGTCATGAGGCCCTTTGAGCGCAAGCTGAAAGTATCCAGGGTTTTACCTACAAATAATGGCACAGCCACCCCCAGCTAAGTGATGCCTAATGTTGGGCTATTCCTTTAGTCAAAAACACCCCTGTGGGCATCAACATCCAGATTTCAGAGTAAGGTGATGCCAGCTGAAGCCACAAGAATCTCCTCTGTTGCACACCTGAGTCCCATGATCCTAGAAAATGACAGAACTCTCTTTAGCTCCCGCTAAATTCCCACTATGGAAGAATCCAGGGACTGAAATGTCCTGAAAGTGTAAGGCCCCTCCCAAGTTAAATGGCAGAAGGAAATGAGTCTGCTTGTGGTGGCTGTTCTGGGGATTTTGCTCACTACTATTTTATGAAAATATCTGCACCTGTGAAATTGAGGCAGGAAGGCTCCAGAGCTGCGAGAGGAGGCACCAGGCATGACCATTTGGATGGAAGAGACAAAGTTTCCAACAAAAAAAGGCATTTTGGCCCTGAGTGACAGGGAGGAAATGAAAATAGAGAGAGCAATGACAGTCTCTGCCATTTGTGTCTTGCCTTGCCAGGGAAAATAGGAGTTTAACTACATAAATACACTGAAATGTGCCAATTTTACCTGGCTCTGTCATCAATTTCTTTTTCATCCACAGTTTCAATAACCATGTGGTTTGTATGAACGGAGCATTAGCTCACTTCAGTCTCCCCACGGTGTTGTGGTTTACGTGGTTCACTGATTTTCCGGAGTCTGGCTGAGGTGCAGATATGCTGATGCTCTGAATGGGGAAAAAAGAGGCAAATGTTCTTCTAAGTAGTTAATGTATTTATCCACTCAGTATCCAGTGAGGTAGACAAATGGGTTTTCCATGTTAAAAAGGGGCATAGAGTCTAAAGGGGAAAAAAGTGTTATTAAGTGTTCCAGAGCTGCACACAAAATATATATTTGTGCATTTCTGTATCTGTGTGTTTTCCTAAACGGGTGTATTTGGCTTAAAAAATGTTAAAAAATCCCAACAGAACCAGGAAGTCTAAACTGTGTCTTATAAATTACTTTTACAGTGGAGTCAAATGAAAGTGATGGAGGGAGCCCCTCAGCCCAGGGCTGACCTTGGTGGAAGTGACCTCTCTGCAGCACAAGGGGAGAGAGAGATCTGAGAGCAGAGTGAACCCCATCTTGCAGGAGACCTTGGAATTCCTGCCTTGGAATTCCCGCCCTGGGGCTGAGTGAAGCCGCTCCCTGTGAAGTCTCACCCAGGAAAGCAGGACCACCACAGCCCATCCCTCTGACCTCGCCAGGGGTTAAGGGAGTAGCCCTGACCTCGAGCATCCTTTCCCCAGCTGTGTGAGCTGCCTTTCTTTGAGACCTTCATTGTTCAAGTCCTGGAGAAGAATAGGCTGTCCCCGGGAGCAAATTGCAAGAAGAAAATTGCCACACAGGCAAAAACTGCCCTCACGTCCTGTTTCCAGTAGAAATGGAGGGTTTTTTTGAGTGCCTGGTTTCAATAAAAAACCCCAAAAAGAAAAAATTGGAGGAGGCAATGCTTTTCATGGAGTGCCAGCAAATAATTGCAAGAAGTTGCTTGTTTTTAAAGAGTTGCATGACCAGGGACAACGCAGGATGCTCAGGGCTGTGCAGACCTGCCAGTTTCTACATCAGTTCTGGATTATTCTTTTATTTGAAAATGCCCTGGTCTGGGCATTTTTCTTCATTTCCCAAAGCTTCCCCTGCTGCTGGCTCTACCGAGGACTAGAATGGAAGCATCAGCTACTGCTCAGCTGCCCAAAGGAGTGTTGAGCCACAGTGGTATTTCTGTATGAAGATACTGATCCTGGCACTTGACAGACATCATACAGGTATTGGGGCCAGTGCTGATTTTCTCTGGCCACTGCAAGGTGACAGTGTGGTCAGGGTGGAATTGCACCAGCAACCCTCCACTTCATCAAAGCTGGGCACACCCTGTCCCTAACAGCCTCATAATAACCCTGACACAAAACATAGCCAGAATATTATAGAAAGTCTTGAATTTATGACTGTAAAAACCCCAAGCATACAGATCTATGCTAAACATAAATCACACTGTGAGATTTTTTTTTCCTCATAATGTACACATTTTTCCAAGGAGTAGTGTTTGTTTTGAATTTATCTGTTTTATTTGTACAAAGTTAAAGCCTTCTGGGTTTTGTAGTCACCATCACTCAACTACGAGTCCCTCAAGCTTTTCTGCCTTGCACCCAGTATTAGGTCCTGCTAAATTCCATTTGCATGTCTATTCATGCCACAGAAAGTATCACACCTGCTGTCATGCGGAGTGTGTTCATCGTGGGGTTAAGGAGCTTAGATCAAGAAATGTAGGATTTTTTTTAGTTTCAAATGTCATTCTTATTTGGAGCTTTTAGCCCAGACTTTACAAACTGTTCACAATGTGCTGACACCAGAAGCATTGGTGGGGGCATTTTTTCCACTGAAACTCTTGTGGCAGGTTCACTGTCCCTGCTGGGCCCTCTCAAGGCTCAGCAAGTCCCGTGACATCAGCAGTGGTAGGACAAGGCAGGATGCTGTATCCCACCGGTACAGGATGCTCTTCCTCCACAGAAACACATGAGAAGGCTTTGGAGGAAATTTCTATCAAATCTCTCTGTTTCACCCTAGAACAGCAGGTTTGTTTTTTTGTGCTGTTCTGCCAGTTTGCTATAAGGATATTGATGTCAAGTGACAATCTGAGCATCTTCTGCATTATAATCCTGGATGAATATAGTTTCTTCTCTGCAGGATCAGCTGAGAGGCTCCTGTGGGCAATGTCAGGAGAGCCTGGAAACAGCACAGGCATTTTGAGCAGTTTGGGGCCAGACGGGTTAATGCAACCTCCCAGTGCCAGTGTGGTTCTTGTCCCTCTGAATTCAAGAAAGCTTTGTCAAAAGTTCTAGAAAAACTTCGCAGATTGCTGCTGAGAGTCTGCAAAACTGTTGTTCCAAATAGGGTGGGGAATTGCAACAAAGTATACCAAAATCAGCTGTTTTGAGGAATCTACAGCCACAGGTGCTGCTTGGGCTTTCCCACCCTTGAGCCCGTCATGACCCACTCTAGAAAACAAACTTCCTCTTTATATGTGGAACAGCATGGGGGGAACAGGATTAAAACTCCTGCTGCACACCCCAGACCACAGATAAATAGAGATGACAATAATAGTGCTAACTAGTGATAATGACAGTGATGAATAGAAAAGAAGCAGGGCTTATGGGTATGTGGCAACCAGCAGCAGAAGACAACCCTGTGCTTGGCCTTTCCCACCCAGGACACAAAGGAGAATCTCAGAGGCAGCATTGCATCATCTGCTGCTCACAATGGGCAGCCTCGGGGTGTTTTCAGCCTCCCTGGTCAAGAAGAGGGGGACAGAGTGTGGGAGCTTGGGCAGAATATTCAGGATGGCAAATTACTGAACTTCTTGGAGGCAATCATAAGCCTTAGGGATGGTGAGGCTCTTAAAGGAGGAGAAGAAGACTGACAAGGGAGGTTGTGACTGGCTGGACCTCATCCTGCTATGCTCACAAGAACTATGACTTCAGGGAATGGCGTGGGAAGGTGTCCTGCCCTAATGGCAGAAATAAGACAGCTCTGCCTTGAAATGTCTGGGCAAAGATTAAATGTGCCTTGCTGGAAGTAAAAACTGCTGTGATTTTGTGCCAACGGGCTGCAGAGCTGTTCGTGTCGGGATGAATTCTGTCTGTGAGCGGCACGGGGGCCCTGTGCCTGCCAATTACAGAGTTTGGGGAATGCATCCTGTGCTCCTCCCTGCTCCTGCAGCAATGCAGCTTGGTGGGGCTGGAGTGTGTTCTTCTCTTCCAGAAGCCAGGAACTCATCGCTCCATTTTTTTGTAACATGATTTTTGTAGTTCAAAGCAAGCAATGCTTGTTTTAATTAATGAATATGTTTCTCTTTTCTTGCTTCTTGGCTTTCTGCCTCATGCCTCGTTTTCATGCCTTGAGAATAAAATATTTCATTCAAAACAGAATCTTCTTTGTCCCTTTGTGGCTGCTGCTCAGAGAGGTGAAGCAGCTGGGGAGGTGGCAGCGGTTTCAGTTTTGGGGGTGGAGAAGCAAAGAGGGAGAAATGGGCTGGATTACAGAAGAACTGCAAAGAAAAGACAAGTTTTGTAGCACTCGCCGCACTTAACTCTTCCAATTTTCCAAAAGCCGTGGCAAATCCTGTTTATGCAAATCCTCACCTTAGCAGCTTTCAAATATTTTTAGAGCTACTGGTGTGAACAGAAGTGGAAATTAGAAGTATATAATCCCAGCAAAACTCTATGTACCTGTGGAGTTCATTGCAAAATGTGTGAGTAATGATGTGGCACATTTAACTGGTGTTTGGTGACCTCTGCCTCCAGCATCAGCTGTTTTTTCACAGCTCTGCTTTAGCTTATCAGCCCTCCTCGATATTGGGCTAAATTCCAAATAAAGCAGGGAAATCAGCTGGCAATTCATTTGATGTGTTACTTTTTTTTTTTCTCCATACTTAATTGAGCATTCCACTTCGAGTAATCCTCAGCATTAGATTAAATCTCTATTGATCTCATTTTAATGAGCTCACCACT
The DNA here is from genome assembly GCF_009819655.1 of Sylvia atricapilla. NCBI lineage: Eukaryota > Metazoa > Chordata > Aves > Passeriformes > Sylviidae > Sylvia > Sylvia atricapilla. The sequence goes on from NC_089140.1 coordinate 149,181,618, forward strand.
GTGACCAACAGCCCTTTCTCCCATAGCAGATGGAGACGTGGCCATCGTGGCCATCGTCGTGGAGACGAACATGCAGCAGAAACACGTCGTTTCAGGGGTCTGACTCCTTCTCCTCCCCACGACCATCCTCAGCACCCCATTACCCTGGAGTCTGCACACCCAAAGCCAGCAGACATGTCCTGCCCTTTGCCCTGCACCTTTGAGAGGTTCCTACTGCAGGGAATTGCTGTATAAACACTGCCAGCAGCTGCCTGCTTAGAGATTTTGTTGCTGAGCAGGCAATGTCCATGTCCATCAGAGTGAAAGCAGGTAGCTGAAGGCTCTGTGCTGCAGGGAAACCAGGAGTGCTGAAGTGCTTGCAGCTCTGACTGCCTGCTTAAGGGGGAATATTGCAAATTCAGGTCTGGGACAAATCAATCTTGTGAGCTACAGAATTGATTTCACTCTTGCATTTAAATTTTCACTTGAGATTAAACTATAAAATGAAGGAAATCTCTCTTTCCTTCCTTATAATGAAAAAGAGAAAGTGACTAATGAGTGTTTAAATCCTAATGACAAACACATCCTAATGACCCAGCACTTTATGATTTGCTGCACCATAGCATTTTGTAGACTTCATGAATCAAATGATCTTTAGGGTCAGCTAATCCCACCTTCTACCTGGCAAAGGTCACGGGCACTTCTTCAGTGATTTTTGCATACAGTCCAACAGCTTGTATTGGAACTGAAGAGTTTAACCCTTTTTGAAAGACCTTGATGTAAAGACAACATTGGGGTGTTCTTGGGAGGGGGGAGTGGGGAGCAGTGTAGTGCTATGGATGGGACAGTTTAATTGAAGTGTTATTCTCCCATGTTTTAAGAGCTTGTCTCATCAAAAAATGTCATATGCTACGTAATATATTAAATCTGTATGCCCAGTTTTTGTGGGTTTGTGGCAAATGGCATTGCCCAAGCACAGCTGAGAGGCAGCAACCAGGGCAGGGACATTGTCTCATGTCTTTTAGCATGAAGTGTGCAATGTGAATTCCCCAATGCTGCCCATCATAATTTTCAAGTTTGGTTATTGCTCACTTGCTTTCTTCCTCTTCCTTATCTGCGAGAGACAATATGTCTTGCATCAGCAGATTGTGATTAATAGTCATGATGTGTAATGACATTAATTAGCAATAGCTATTGCTAATGATTAATAACAGCAGCTGAGTGAAACCTTGGCTGCAATGATTTATTTTGGTACTTTTATTGAGCTGTGCATCTGGCAATATTGGGATGCTGCAGCAGCTTCAGGGAGGAGCGTCAGTGCAGGGATGTGAAGAGCTGAGAGATGTGTTGAGTGAAGCATCTGTGTAGACTTGTCCCTCCATATTGTTGCACACAATGATCCACTGGGAAATTTGGGTGCTTCAGTGGGAAGGAAGATGGAAGCTCATCATGCAACATGTCATGAAGCTTCAGCACAGGTCATAGTATCATCAAATGCTCTGGGTTGGAAGTGAACTTATAGATCATCTTGTTCCAACCCCACGGCCAGAGACAGCTTCCACTAGAGCAGGTTGCTCCAAGCCCTGTCCAACCTGGCCTTGAACACTCCCAGGGAGGGAGCATCCACAGCTTCTCTGGGCACCTTGTGCCAGTGCCAGTAAAGAATTTCTTCCCAACATCTAATCTAAATATCTCCACTTTTCGTTTAAAGACCTTTCCCATTGTCCTATTACTATCCACCTGTGTAAAAAAAGCCTCTCCCCATCTTTTTTGTAAGTTCCCTTTAGGAACTGGAAGGGCTCTAAGGTTTCCCCAGAACTATCTCTCTCCAGGCTAAACAACCCCCTCTCTCTCAGCCTGTGTCCAGAGCAGAGAGGCTCCAGCCCTCTGATCATTTTTGTGGCCCCCTCTGGACTCACTCTGACAGGTCAATATCTCTCCTTTGTTGAGGACCCCAGAGCTGGATGCAAGGGCAGAGGGGAGGGGAAGAATCACCTCCTTCAGCCTGGGAGGTAGGTCCCCTATTAACCATGAACTCCAAAAGGGTTTTGCCAAAATGCAAGTTGTGTTGCACACAATTTTTATAGTTCTTTCACAGGGAAATGCTGTTTTAATGCTTTAACTTGTTTTGACATTGGATGGGAAACAAGCCAGAAGCACAAACCAATAATCTCTGCATCCTTGCAGTTTGCTGAAACAAACTGGAAATGAGAATTTGCCATAGAGGCACATAATTGTTGTCCACTACCCAGCTGAATGGAACGGAAAGGAACAGGCCTGTCTTCAGCATAGCCTTAGTGCTGATTCCACCTTCTGGGAGAACTGAACTTGCATTTGGATTAAATACAATTATTCCTTTTTTCCTCCTGCTTCCTATTAATTATATGCAATTTACTCTGAAAAGATCTGCTACCATGCTAATCTTAGCAATTGCTGTACTGCAGTGAAAACATTGCACAACCCTCTACGTCTGCAAGCGCTTCCAATGATGAAATTTCAAATTAAAAAGCAGCAACAAAAATATCCTGGACCACTTCTACAATTTCCCTCTGTGGCACAAAGGTTTATAAGAGAAACATTTTGCTTTATTTATAGCCACTTCTGCTACCACTGCAGTTGTTTTTGTGGTCTATTCTTTTTAATTTAAGCTGCAGCATGAGGCAGTACCCGGTTATTTGATTTGTCTTGAATGAGCCACGCAAACGAGTGATGCAGGCAATGTAATAATAGTTCATGCTGGGCAGGAATTTACAGCCGGGGTTGTACAGAAACATCCCACAAGCTTGAAGGAAATGTGGGGCATCAGAGCAGCATGGCATGAAACTTTCCAGTGACAAGCTGGTGGCTGGAATGCAACTCCAGGTAACTGTGATGGAAAGATCATCCCAGTTCTGAGCACATGGGAGATCCCAGGGTATTTTACGCCGTGCCGATGAGAAAATCACCACAGAAGGAGATGTTGAAGAGGGGGAAAACCCCAGAGAGCACAACTGCTAAACTTGGACAGAATTCCGAGTTTTGAGTCAGAAGTGGCTACTGCACCACAGTCTGCCTTTCTCTGCAAGGTTTGCTGGAACTCCCAGCCAAGGCTGTGTGATCTCTTGTGGCCCACATCATAATAATTTTGGGAGCACTGGACTGGCAGTGGTCAGGTAATGGCCACCAACAGACTTAAACAGACAAGATGACCTTCTCCTTTGATATCCAAGGAGCTAAGGCCTTAGAGGGCCCTGCACTGAACCAGTAACTTACAAACCAGTTCAATCAACTATTTAGAACAAGGCACTGTCTTTGCAGTGAACTCTGTCAAGTGGTTTGGAGACTTCTACAAGACACATCCATTTTTATTGCCATCACAGCTGGTGACAGTCTGAATCCTGAAAGGTTCAAAGGATCAAGTCAGCAGATTCTTTTTGGTTAAGGCAATGATCCTGATGGAGTTGCAGTCCAGCCAACCCTGCCTAAGCAGCTACCACATCCTGAAAACTCCTGGACAAGAGATCATAAAATCACAGAATTGTAAATATCCTGGACTGGAGACGATCCATAAGGATCATTAAACTTCAAGTTCTGTCTCTGCACAAAACAGCCCCAAAAATCACACCTTGTATCTGAGACCATTGTCCAAACACTGCCTGAGCTCTGGCAGACTTGGCGCTGTGGCCACTGCCCTGTTCCAGTGCCAGAATCCATCTGACTAAACTTGGATCTACAGGGTGGGTCCTGAAAACCCTGTTCACTTTTCAATCAGGTGAGAGGTTCCTGTCAGTTGAACACAGGGTGTAATTAGTGTCCTGAAGAATACACTTGCATGGTTTGGGTGAACAACACCCTATACTTAATGCTGATGAATAGACCACTTCTACCTTTGATGAGCACCCAGACATTAGTTTAGTTCAGATGTGGATGTCTTGAGTGATATTAAGTGTCTCAGCAAAGGTGACAAAAGCTCTGCTGGTTGCCACTGCAGAACATGCAAGTCTCTTGTGTCTTCAGTGTCACACCTGCCAGCCCTGGATAAAGGTCTAGGGTGACACAGAGTAGCCCATATGGCACTCGGTGTCTGGTAGCCAGATAGCCACTTGTATCCCAGCCCTGCATTTTGTAAGCTGCTAAAGTGAGGTAAGATGAATCGTATCCCGAGTGTCATTGCCTGATCCAAAAGGTCTTCTGCAAAATTCCTCTGAATGTACCTAACCAAAAGCAGAGAGGGCACTTAGGGTGACAAACCAGCTAAGGATGGCTTTGGTGAGCACTGCACTCCTCCCCACAGTGCTGGGGCCCAGAAAGCAGTTTTGAAAGCCAGGCTGACAGGACGGGCCCATTTTGTAGCCCATGTGCTGCCCAGAGGTGAGGTCTTAGAATCATAAAAGGGTTGGAAGGGACAGAAATGATGTTCTGGTGCAGCCATGGGTTTTCTATTTCCTTTTGGTTCATTCCACACAACCTCTGGGCTGGTGTTTGTGGTGTCATGTTGTCTGCACTAAATCCTCGCTCTCCCCAGAGGCTGCAGAAGGATTTCAGCATCTCTCACTGGGCTTTTGCTTCCATGGTGGGACCAATTTTGCTGATGGTTTTGTGGCACTTAAAAATAGGCTGTGCCTGGAACAGAGCTACAACCGGTTTGTGGGGCTGCAGATTCTCTGACCCTAGATTGGTGGTAAATGAAAACAGAAGACTGAACTGAATTACCATACCACGATGTGGCTGACTCACTAAGATAATTTGAAACCAACTTTCAGATTTATTCCCCTCTCCTCTTGGTGCAGCCTGGTGTGCAATTTTTCAGTGGCAGCACTGAGCTAAGTAGAGTCAATGAGGGTTAAAAGGGCTTAAGAAAAAAAAAAGAGAGTCATGTTTGGTCAGGTTATTATTATCCCAGATCGATCCCTGCAGGATTTATTGGACAGCTCATGGAATGTTGTACTGACACAACTGAGTGGGCAGCAGGAGGAGATGTTGGGATAGCTCAAATTGACATAGCAGTGAAAGTGTTTGCCAGCCTATGGCATGAAGGGAAAGGACTCCTTTAAAATGAAACTCACTGAAGTGATTTATCTATTCACTCACTTATCTTCTCACTCACTTATCTCCTACTGACTTATCCACCCAGATCTCCATCTCCAGTGCAGTAAAAACAGACTAAAAATAGTAGAAGACCAGGTCTTTTTCAGGTTTTTTTGATAAGAACTTGATGTACAGAGATGTTAATGAAAAAGTGTTCAAGACTTCTTGGTGGATAGTATGGAAAACTCTTAGCAAACTCCTCAGTGCAGTTCATCAGCACAGAGCTTGAAAATGAAAGCTAGAAATGAAAGTGTGGGAAATCAAGACAAAAACATTAATGATTTGAAAAACTGAGTATCAACCCAAATCATTCTGTGAGTCTATGATTCTATCTGAAATAGGTGATCCTGCATCTCTGGGGACTTTTGGGAACCTAGAAGCTCATGGTTGTAACTCTCAAGGGATCTAAAGTAACTTGGCATCTCCTTCTGCACTAAGCAAAGTGCTGAGCCCCACTAACTGCAGTTAAAACCTCAGCCTGTGTTTCTTATTACCACTCTATATGGAGTCTAGCCCCAGTGTAAGTGTAATACATTGAGCTTATTATCCTCATTTTCCAGCACAGCAGAACTGAATGCAATTACAAAGCCTCTTAGAGGTGATTTGACTATGCAGATGCTCTGCAGCCTGCTGGTTTTTCAGACACATTTAGCGCCTGTTGAAGAACAGAAATCCTTCTAGGCTGATATTGGAGCCATCTGGTGATGTCTTTTTCAGTCCAGTAAACACTTCTGGGTTCAGTTTAGAGGATGTCAGTACATAACAGCTTATTTAATAGCCAGGACTGGGTGACTATGAAAAGCACATACACCTTGGGGATCTTGCGAGTATGCAGCAGAGATTATTCCTGAATCTAATGGAAGAGAGGAGATACCTGAATCGTTTCTTTTTAAACACAGGTTAGGAGGTTGAGTGTAATTTTAGTGGCATGCCTGAAAATTACAGCAAGCCTCCTATTTTGTGGGATGATTTGAATGTCAAAGTGTTTCTGCATTGAGTGGTCTCCTGCTGTACTGCTTGGAGCAGAATAACACCATTGATCCATTGGACTGCATGTAAAGGATGCACAATGTCTGTTACACACAGGATTAAGCCATGTTGCTCCCCTGGAGGTGTTTATTGTTACCACACAAAGACCTTGGCTCAGCACCATGCCCAAGGGAAGCATGTCACCTGGTGCACCTTCTTCTCACACCCTGGCTTTTTTTTTAGATATTTCCTGTCCATGATGGGATCAGCTTAACTCCATGGGACTGGCAAACTCTTGTGAGCTCACACCTGTGACTGGCTTTGCCCTTGGCATCTTCTGAACTTTCTCCTTCAGGCCAAGGTAATTTATGCAAACAATATGACTTGGTTTCAGAAGTGATTTAGAAATAACCATCTTCTGATGGTATTTCCAAAGGTCTTTTCATTACTATGTTTTCTCTTCATTGAAGTGCCTCTCAGTAATTTAAGCTGCAGCTGTGACGGTTCCAGGAGCCCGTTCACTAATCGATATGATACATGTTACACATCCAGCTGCTCACATCCCTCCCTGTCCCTCCAGGTCAGTTTTTCAGGCAGCAGATGTGTCCCTGTCACTCCCTAGTTTGCACACTGATTTGGCACGCTTTGCTTTCTGCATCAACGCCTGCAGCAGCACAAGGGAGCTGGGAGTCAGGAGAGCACAGCAGACCCTTCTCCTTCAGATTCCTCCCTAACAACTGCCCTTTCTCCACTGAGCAACAGGAAAAGCTTCCAGAAAACTTTCAAGCAGATATTCCCCTTGTCCCTTAGCTTCCAGACATGGGAGGTTCTCCCTCCTTCCTGTCTAGCAAACTACTACACTGTGCCCATGACTAAGCCACATGCTGGTACCTGTTGCCATCAGGAGCTTCACCTGGTGCCCTTCATTTTCTCTTTTCTCCATGGTGGTCCTCGTGTCCCCATGCTTTTTGGGATTGGAGGTTCCCCTGGATGCAGCCCTGCCTGTCAGGCTGTGCAGTGAGGCATTTGCCTGCTTTCAGGTGATGTCAAGCCATAACTAATACTTTTAAAATTAACTGCTAGAGGACAAGGTTGCGAGATGGTTCACAGACATTTCATATTATAAGCCATATTTTATGGTGGAAATTAATTCTCACAGTCATTCATGAGTGCATGTTGCTTCCCCTTACAGCCCTTTGCTTCTTCCCTGGCATCCACTGCTGTTCTCTGCATGGCACAGTGGTATTAGGAGGCTGAGAATGAGATTTAATCATATTTGTGATCCTAATTAGCAAGTAGGTGTTGCTGGAAAGGACGATCAGGCTCGCCAGGCTGCATATTTCCACTAACTCCTATGCGTTGATCCTGCTGCATGCTGGTGCTGGAAACTGCACCAGCAAAAAACCTTCTGTGGCACAAAATCTGGAGGGCTCTGTGTTGATTTAGCTCCCTGGACTGGCACAGCATGGGTCAGGGCCATAGCAGTGAAGTGAAAGGGAAGTTGTGGGATGTATGTTGGGGTCAGGGACAGCATCAGGGAGCCGGACATCCTTCTTGGCAGTACATGAACCCCTATGGGGCTGCATATCCTGTAGCAGCTGCCCTTCAGCTCCAGTGTGAAAACTAGAGGTATTGAAATCTGTTTCAAAAGTAATTTGTTTAAAAAATAATTTGTTTCAACAAATGCAGTCTCTTTTCTTCTTCAGGAGATGTTAAATCAAATAGTTTTCAGGCTAACCTCTGCCCTTCTTAAGGGAATGGAGATAAGCAATAAGATGAGTCCTGATGTTTGCCAGCCTTCATATCCCATCTCCCCCTCAGACTCCCTGATCTGCCCTGATGTCTGCCCTGATCTCAGGAAGCTTTGGGACAAATCAGAGGATTCTTGAATTGGCAATCAGAGCATCCCTAGGCTGGGAGAAAAATAGAAGGAATGGCAGGCAAGGAGGATGTGATTCTCTTAGTGCAGGCAGGTGGAAGCTCTTCTCCATGACAGCAGACAGTTTTTTAGAGGCACAGGACTGGGCAGCCATAACACAGATCCCTGAGATCATCTCTCCAAGGACACAGGGGTTGCACAGCCTCTACATCATACATATACGTGCCTTCAGGTGCTGCTTTTGTGCTCACCTGGATTACTCAGCCTGACCAAGGTTTGCTTCCTGCACGTCTGTGTTCCTGCCAGCAGAACTCCATAGCATGAGTCACTCTGCAATGTGGTTCCTGCTGGTGTCTGCTAAAATCTTTACACCTCTCCAAGCTTCCCAGGCAGGTAAGCTTTGTGATGGGAGCTCAGTGCAATATATGGGAATGGGGTTTGGGAAAACACTCAAAGTGATACATTCCCTGGGCAGCTCATGGGTCCAGAAAGATGTCTGCAGTCAATGCAATTCTCAAAAGTGCTGGTATTTCCCTTCATTCAAAAATTGTTCAAACTTAAAGAGGGATGAGATGTACTCCTCATGGGAAAGGAGCATGCTTGTTTGCCTTTCTCTGGTTTATTTTTGAGGAAATGACCTTTCTGAGCCATTTAGCAGCTGCTCTTTCTCCATCATTTATTTTGCTTTCAATATTTTCCAAAATTTAAAGAATTCTTAACCACACCACCCCAAGAAGGACAGCATGAGACTGCTAAGATGATTTAGCCAGACAATTAGTACAGATAAAATGATTGATGAATATGCACCCTCAAAACCAAAAGTCATCACAGATATGATCAGGAAATAATTCATGTTGGCTTATTTGATGAAAGCATGAAATTCCCTCTGAAAATGGAGGGAGAGGTTTGTCTGTCTAGGAGCTGTGACCGTGCTTCTGATTCACTGCACAGACTAATTCCAGCACACTCTAAATAACATCATTCCCTGGGGACTGAGTGCAACCAGCAGCTGCCAGCAACCAACTCGTCTGGTGTTTCCTCTCCTCATTGGCAGGACTCCCCACCCCCAGGATTTTAGGGTACATGGTGAGAAAGAGGCATTTCCTGCCCCTTGGAGGTGCAAACAAAGGGAAGCAAGTGCTCATCTTTCAGTTCTGATAATGTGGAAAGGACTGACTACAGCAGGAAATTTTAATTATAAGATTTTGGGGTAGGTAGAGGAATCCTGACATGGGGAAACCATGCTGCTCTTTGAGTGTTGTGCACTCACTTCTATACCTGACCAAAACCAACAATAAACACTAAGAGGAAACTCTGGAAAAAAATATCCCAACTCCTGCACTTCTGGAAAGTCACAGTCTGGAAAATACAGATCCAATGGGAGCACCTTAGTCCCAGCCCTTCAGTTTAACGTGAGCTGTCAGCTCTTCAACAGTGTAAGAAGCTAAAGAGAAGGTTGGTATTGTGCTGCTGCTTTGTAGGAAGCACCAAAAAAAGAAGAATTATTGGATGCAGAGGTAATTGTGATGTGCTGTGGAAGTCAGAATGGCTTTTATAAAGGGAAGTCCTGCCATAGTCCCTGGAGTTCTCTGAAGGTGTCAACAAGCCTTTGGATAAAGGATATCCTGTTGATATAACCAGCTTGTATTTCCTGAGTGCTGCAGACAGCATCTCTCACCAAAGGTTTTTAAGGAAAGTCAAGGCGTAAATGGAAAGCTCCCTGGATGGATAAAAAAGGAATGAATTAAAAAAACAGGAAACAGAGAGTGGGAGCACATGGTCAGGTCTTGTGGTAGAGGCTGATCAGCAGTGGTGTCCCCCTGGAGCTATGTGCTATTTGCTTACAAACTCATTCATAAAGTGGAAAGGAGTAAAAAGTGAAGTGACAAGGTTTAGCCATGATACAAAAGTCCTCTGGGTATGAAAGATGATTAAAAATTGGGAAGAAATGCAGAATCTCAGTAACTGGACAGAGAAATGATGCCCAAGGGGAAAAGCAGCCCTCAGCTCACACATGGCTCTGAGATGGCCAAGAGAGAAAAGTTGAGGCTGTAACAGATAGTTCTACAAAAATATCAGCTAAGCATATTGTAGCAGTCAATAAAGAAAATAAAATGTTGGGAATTTCCAGGAAATGGGATGGAGCTCAAAACAGAGAATATTACTAGCTAAGTAACTAACTAATAATAATAATAATTGTTATTATATAAATACATTAATCTATGGCTTTTCTAGCTTGAATCCTGTGTGCAGCTCTGTTCTCTGGCTTGAAAAGGAAACCATAGATGAAAAAGGATTCAAAGGATTAAAAGGCTGATAAGAAGTACATAACTACTCAGTGTAAGGGAGAGCTAAATAAGTTATCTCTTTAATTTAAGACCAAGATAAATCTAGAACATCATGAACATCATGAAGAAGTTGAAGAGATTGATTTTTCATTGCACTTTCCAATAAAAGAAGAAGGAAGCAGTGATTTTAAGTGGGAGAAGACAAGCTCAAAGGAAACGGAAGGAAATTACTCTTCATGCCTGTAGTTAAACTTTGCAACTTCCTGCCACAGTGTGTTGTGGGAACTAAAAGCTGATGTGGCTTCAAAGCACCCCTTCAAGAAGGCTTTTCAAGGAAAAGAGAGATTGAGGGTTATTAATATACCAAGTCCACCTTCTGAGGAAGTCCCTGAACTGCACATGATTGAAAAATAGGAGTTTGCTTTTTACTCTCTTCCCTAAGCATCTGCTTTGGCTGATATCAGAGAAGGAATCTTAGGGACAATAACTGGTTCTTGGGCTGCACAAAATCACGGAATGCCCTGACCATCAGCACCTTCACAGTGATCAGAGTGTTGCATATTTTTGTCAGTGTTGCTGTGCACTTAAAACCTTGTCATGGTTTAATCCCAGCCAGCAACTCAGCCCTACACAGCCTCTCACTCACTCCTCCCTGGTGGGATTGGGGAGAGAATTTGAAAAGTGAGGAGAGAAAAAAAAAAAAAAAAAAAAAAAAAAGAATTCCCCACTTCCCACAGGCAGGTGTTTTTCCATGGCCAGGAAATCTGGATTCCAGCACATGTAACAGTGGCTTGAGAAGTTAAACAGTACTGCTCTGAATGTCCTCCTGTTCCTTCTTCTCCCATTGCTGAGAATGATGTCCTAGGGTATGGGATGTCCCTCGGGTCGCTCAGGGTCAGCTGTCCCACCTGTGTCCCCTCCCAGCTCTGTGCACCCCCAGCCCACTCACTGGTGGGGTGAGGTAAAGAGGAGAAAAGGCCTTGACTCTGCGTGAGCTCTGCTCAGCAATAATGAAAATATACCTGAATTGTCAACACTGTTTTTATCACGAATCCAGAACACAGCCCTATAATTGCTATTATAAAGAAAATTGCCCCAGGTAGGACCAGCAACAAGCCTCAAGGACCTGGCCTGGGAAGCAGACAAAGCAATGATCTCAGATATTCAGGTGCTATTTTCCTTTCAGCTCATTTCCATCAGTCTGTGCTAACCATTCCATCCTTTGGCCTATTATTTCCAAATTTTCATTTCTCTTATGGGAACACCATTTGCAGTCATTAGAAGATTGAGGATTTTCCTCCTATCCAATGCATAAAAAAGGTACAATGAACACAAAATATGTGAATTCTTGGTATATTATTTCAAGTGCTATATTTAACTAAATTATCCCCTCTTTTGGAATTGTTTGTTATTCCTTTGGTGATAGAACAGCATCCTGTTTGCTTGCACATACTGCAGCTGCAGATTTTTAGTGAAATCCTCATGGATTTCTTGAAATAGCTTTAGAACTGAAACCTCACGAACACTGCAATGCACTTCTGATTTATTTAACCAGATCCCAGTGTGAACTACTGGGACTACTCCTATCACATCATTGTTCTTCAGAATGCATGACCATGGTGTTTGTTTCGTGCAAGGGCTTAAAAATACCCCTAAATTATGCAATTTTGTTATTACCAAACTGTGTGACTCAGCTTGGGCGAATTCCAGAAGGTGTGTTTGCTCCCATAACCTTAACTCAGTTACGCTGCATGTCCTACGTGAATAATCAGTTGTCAACCACAGGAAATGGAGCTCTCAACTACCACAACCTGATTACAGACAATGATCCATAAACTGCTAGTTCTGAGTAATATTAATCCCTTTTCTGAACACTTGATTTTAGATACACAGATAAGTAATTAATTAATTCAACACTATAAATTTGGAGAGCTTGTAAGAGCTAGGTTGTGCTGCTGTTAGAGAAACAGCTACATGTTCTTGTAATATTCCTTGCTTTCCATATTCTACAAGTATTTCTCTCCCTCACAGGGAGAGCCTAAGAGCTGGGATTGCTAATTGCTTTTTGAAGAGGTGATCTTCATATGAAGGTTTTATTTTGTAAACGGAATAGGACTGAGTCCAACCTAAAAGAGGGTTATGGATTAAGGCTGTTGGTCTTAATTATACCTAATAACAATTGGGTAGCTTTGGAAAATCAGAATCTGAACATCTGCTGCTAAATAATAGTGGAAAGCAGAGTTGAAAACCTGGCTGTTAAAAGATCCAGGCAAAGTAGCCCCCAGTTAATCCCTGGGAGATGAGAAGCAGATTGGACAAACTGTCAGAGGTTTCAGTCTTCCCAGACACATTTCCACTGTCCTCTCTAGCAAACAAGGTTCTGCCATCTCTAACTTTACCCTTCAGTTTCAGTTTAAACTCATTACACCTGACCCACTCCCATAGAACATGAAGAGCAGTTTACAATCTCCCTTTCCACAGTCACCTTGCTCACTCTCATATACAATTGTCTGAGCAGCTCTGGGCAGGAGAACTTGCCTTCCTTACTAAAAGAGAAATGAGGATGAAAATGTTGGCTTTTATATACTGTCCAGCATGTTACACAGATCTGCAGAATACCAGCTTCTTGCTCTTTGGTAATGATGTAAGCCTAAAATTAAAAGCACAGTTATGGCATGTCTTTAGTCTAGCCTACTCTACTCACCCAAGATGATGTTTTTCAAAGACATCTGGACACTGCAATGATCTCTATGCAGAGGCTTAAAATTGCACCAAAAATAAAATTTAAAAAATGGCAACATTCTCCACCTGAAGTCCAGAAAAATGACTAGGAGCACTTGAATTTTAAAAGTCACCAAAGAGCTCATTCCCTAATGGCACCATCATGGCAAATCAACACTGGGGTCAGTGACGTATTTCACCTAGGAGAGCAGAAGGACTTCCTAGAAAGGGAACTAATGATGGTGCCCTCTGTGTGACAGATGATCTCACATATGGAATCCATTTGGCCACAGGCAGAACCACCCATCAAGCAGATTACAATGATCCTCAGCTCTGCAGCTCTGTGCAGCTCCAGCCACTCTGCCAGGACAGACGGGTTTACACCAAGTACTTAAATATTCATTACCTCCATCCAGCAGATTAAAGAAAAAAGAGCAAACTGTGGAGATACAAGACTCTAAAGCAACAGCTGACAACATAGGAGATGCTTTGCTTGGTGCATCTGTTGCACGGATTATGGATAAGGAGTTGTCCTGCTGAGTCACAGCTTTTCTAGAAATTCTGTGTTGGAGGACACATTTCCCATGTGACAGGCTGAAATCCTGCATCTCTTTCAGGGTCTGAGGGAGCTGCCTCTGCTCCTTCTGGCACTTTTTTTCAGTGCTTAAAGATGTTGTTTGGGGAGCAACAGTGGAAACCAGAAGGCTGAGAAGGGTGTTAGTTTTCTGCCTGGATACAATTAAGCCACTGTATATATGATCAGGGCACTGTATAAATTATTAGGGCACTGAACCCAGTGGAGATGGGCTTCTCTGTGTTTTCATATATAAATCTCTTAAACTTATTGCTCATCCTATGCTGCCCCTTGTTTTTCTCAGTGACATTGTGTTGAACTTTGTGCTTTCTGTGCAAGGTAATACTTGGGGCTTTCCCCCATTTTAATGATTATCACCACTGACACCAGGGTTGCTGAGCAGGAAAACCCAGTGAATGCTGACTGATCAGGATTAGGTGGCACCTTAAAGGGGCTCACAGAGACAAAGCTCAGACCAAACAATCTACTCAACAATTCACTCTGCACAGAAATGCTGCCCTTGCAGGCTGAACTTCTAATGAACTTCAAATTACAAACAAGGTTACCAGCAGCTTATCACTTGCTTCAAGTGCTGAGGATAAAGAAAGGTTGCAAGGAGTTGCTAAAAAAACACAGGAAGAGGCAGGAAAAGTGTTCCACTAAAACAAATTAAGGGCACGGAGAGATTAGTGGTTTCTGGGGTTACACTAAAGGCTTTGATGAACGGCAGCTCCCAAAGGATGGTATCAATTATCTGCTTTAAGCCTGGACATAGTGGTTGCTGTGTAAGCATCAATGCACAGACAGTCTTTCTGACGTCATCTTAATTCACATTAGAACAGTCATCTACTCCTTCTCTCCTTCTCAGCCTCATTCCTCCTCTCCTCTCACCAGCACAAACCTTTGTTTACACTCTGATTTTTGATTCATCTGTGACATCTTTCTCTTTTCTGGCCCTCCCCTTCCATTACCTCTGAATACTCTCACTCCTTTCAACCATCTTTGTTCTGTCCTCCTCTTTTGGTCATGCTGTTCCTGGAATCCTTCCTCTATCACAGACAAGATCACAGCTATCCGAGGTATTTTTCCAGCTCTTTGTATCTTTAAGACTGCATCACCTCAGGAAAACCTGGCATTTGTCAAAAAGAGAGAGGGCAGCAGGTGAAATTTAAGGATTGTGCTACATAGGACATAAAATCTAGCAGTTGGTCACATTTGGCTCTATTTCTGGCACTCTTCTCCCTCCACCTTCTCAGAGGTCTCATCCTCTTCCTTTCACTATTTTTTCTCTTACAGGATATTTCCTGCTGACACTTCCATACTGTATCAGAAATAAAAATGTTGAACTTATTCTCCACTGCCTTGAACCCTCTTCTTTTGAACAGCTCCTTCCCTCATCTCTACTGCTACTGCTTATCTGTAACTGCCCAGCTCTCCACCATTATCCTTCTTTTATTTAATTTTCTTTCAATTTTATTTTATTTTCAATTTTTTTTTTCCCACCATCTCCCCACTTGGTTCTTAATTAGTTTGTTAATGTAGATGGGGGTTTTAGGCCCAGATTTTCCAGGAGTGCCAAAACCAGGACAGCCACAATCTATTTTTTCTTTTTCTCACCATTTGCTGAATAGATGTTCAGTTCACTGTTTCCTCATATTGATTTCCTCAGCAGCTATTCACAGGGTTTATTTTGTGAATTGATTCAACATTAGAGCTGTGTTATTTCCACCTAGTTGGAGGAGTGTAATGCTGTTTTCATTCCCTGCATATTCAAGGGCATGAAAGATCAAGCATGAATATCTATCTGATCTTAGCCATTCATCCTGAATGTGGAATGTGGTCCCTTATCAATGCTTTTACCTGAAAATAACTTTATAATTTGCAGAGTCATGAACTTAGACATTAAATAAAAACACTGACTTTTCCACTGTTAAATCTAACATTGATTGAAATTGGAAAGAAATATTCAGAAGCAGTTCATTTTCATACCGTTCCCTTAACTGTAATTGCTTCCTTCTCTACCCAGACAATAAATCCACAGCAGAGATGACAGTTTCATGATTTTTTAGTCCACAGATACTTCCTCCCATGTATGTAAAAGAATTAATAGCAATGGAGAAAATTCTGTGACTTTCTTGACTAAATGAGGTAGCTATGGGCTCCTATCTGAATAGCTGGTTTTACTTCATACATAATAATCTTAACTATCCTGACATATGGACTGGTTGCTAATGGAACAACTGGGAAGCCCCATGTTGGGTTGGATAGGCTGACAAAACAAAAATGGAAACCAAAGCTTGTGTTTAGTCCTAATGACTACTTGGTCTGAATGGATTTGCCAGAAACACCTCTGTGGAAACCTTGCCCGCAGACAGTCTCCAATTCCACTTTGCCTCTGGGTGGCCTCAGGCTGATGTGGCACCAGGGTGGCCTGACAACAAATGAGGACAGACAAGCTTCTCACTCTGGTGCTTTCCTCAACCTCTGTTTCCTCCCTGAGTCTCTTTATTTTGATGCTGTTGTGGTCTACAGCTTCTTCTAAGCTAACATCCCAATTGAAACCTCCTGCCAGTGAAATGTTCTTATAAACCTCATTCTATCACTGTGGGAGTTAAAGTGACTCACCATGGTCACAGGTATCAAGTACTTCACGGAGCAGGGCCATCAAACCAGCAGAAAAACCTTTCAGAAATTCTGGAGTAGAAGGCCCTCCAGAGAAAACAGTAATTATCATGATTAATTAAGGTGGTCATGTGGCAAGGTGCTGTGACTTTGCCAGTTTGACCAGTGAACATGCCGTGGGAGTGTGCCAGGGTAGAGGGACACCCCAGTGACAGAGTGACAGAGCTCTGGGAGGAGAGAAGTTTGAGGATTAACAGGGAGTCTGAGAGAGAAACAGACTGCTGGAATCACACTCTGCTCTCTTTGGGGCAGGTCCAGAGGCAGACAGGACAGATGACACAGAGGGTTACTTGTCCTCTCTCTGCCTGGCTGAACTGAGTGACTTAAGGGAAGGGGAGCAGCGGCACTAAGCCCTGCCAGGCACAACAGAGGGGTCTCCTCTGTGACTGCCCCACCTCCCCAGGTGCCCCAGCATAACAGGTACAAGACCCTGCAAATGGAACTGAACAATGGCAAGTTTGATGGCTTCTTTGGGTGGGAGATGTTGCTGAGGTTAATGGTTTCTTCTGGTCGGAAGTGTTGCCAAGGGTAAGTCACTCTATGCTGTATATCAAAGCTGCTTCCATAAGGAAATAAAGATGGGTCATTGTCATAGAAAACTCCCCTCTGAGGGGAACAGAAAGCCCAAAATGAGGAGCCTGGTGGACACAGTCTCTTGGGAGGCAATCCTGAAGGGCAAAGGAGTCCAGGAAGGCTGGGCATTCTTCAAGGAAATCTGAAACACACAGGAGCAGGCTGTCTCCATGTGCCAAAAGACATGACAGAGGGGGAAAATGAGCCTGTCTGGACAGACAGATTTGTCTGGACAGAGAGATTTATAAACTCTCATAAAAAAGAGTTTATGACCTTTGGAAGAAGGGGCATGCAACTCCAGAGCACCACAAGGATGGTGTGAGGTTATGCAGGGAGAAAATTTCTAATTTGGGCCAAAGCCCAGCTAGAACTTTATCTGGCTACTTCCATAAAAGACAATAAAAAATGTTTCCATAAATAAATTCATAACAAAAGGATGCCTAAGAAGAATCTCCACCTTTTATTGGATGCTGAGGGAAACATAAGTGACAAAGGATGAGGAAAAGGCTGAGGTACTTGGTGCTTTCTGCAAAAAGGCATTGAGGCGCTAGAATGTGTCCAGAGAAGGGCAACAGAACTGGGGAAGATTCTAGAGTACAAGTCTGATGAGAAGCAGCTGAGACAGCTGGGGAAGCTCAGCCTGGGGAAAAGGAGGCTCAGGGAAGACCTTATTGCTCTCTAAAATTACCTGAAAGGAGGTCATAACCAGGTGGGCGTCAGCCTCTTTTTGCAAGTAACAAGAGACAGGACAAGAGGAAGTAGCCTCAAGTTGCACCAGGGAAGGTTTAAATTCAATATAAAAAAAAATATCTTTGCCAAAAGGGTTGTCAAGCATTTGAAGAGGCTGTCCAAGGGAGTGGTGGAGTCACCATCCCTGGAGGTATTGAAAAGACATGTAGCCATGGCACTTGGGGACATGGTTTGGTGGTGGACTTGGCAATTATGGGTTAATGGTTGAACTTAATTAACTTAAGGGTCTTTTTTAACCTAAGTGGTTCTGTGATTAACTCCTGTGATGTCCCATAAGACAAGGATATAGATTCTAGCTGCATATATTTGTCATTAGAATTTTGTAAAACCTTGGGACTGAGGAAGAAATTCGGTCACAAAATATCTTCTAGAGCAGGATAAAAGAGGGTACTGGTCCAAGAGGCACTGAGCACACATAACTCCTAATGAAATCTATGAATGCTGCTGTTTCTCAGCTTCATGTAGCACAAGACGTCAGGAGGAAACTGGTAATGGAGCTGAGCAGAGTCAGTCTGGCTCCATCTCACAGTGCAACTGGAGAACATATGTGTGTTTGACAGCAAACTGTGATACAGTGGCCAGAAGTATATTCAGTGTTCACTTTCTTTTGGAATGGGTTTGAACTGCCTGAGCTCCCTCTGCCACTTTGTCAGGGCAAATAAGAGACACCTACCTTGGGGAATGAGGAATCCAAAATCAGGCACAGCTGCCATATGGCACAGATGTGCATTGGAACTAAGAAAACTCAGCTCAAAAAGTCTGGGCTGGATATGCACCAGTATTAACTCCAGAGAGTAGCAATCTGACCCACTCTGCAGTTGCTGAGTCAAACTGAAGTGGATGTCCCAGAAAGTGCTGCATTAGCTGAGAGGAGCCTTGGTGCTGAGCAAACCCCCTGGACAAAGCTGCCCTGAGATGAGGCGTCTTCAGCATCCCAGTGTTTCCAGGTCAACCAGAGCTGAAATTCAGTTCTGATGAAAGTTCACCAAATCCAAGCTTTTTCAGACATAATATTTTTCACTGGCTGAACTGGCATCTTTGGAAGTTTTTTCTGAACAGTGGCTCTAGTGTGCATGGCCATGTCAAGCATCAGCAAGGGCACAATAGTCAGACGTTACACATTTCTGGAAATGAGAGGCAGCTCCTTTGCTCTCAGTACTGTTATTGTTTGTTGGGAACACAGACATCACTGTACTGTTGGATCCATGACCATTTGGTGGGATCACTTGTTTCTGAAAGTTTTTATTAATGGAGACATCAATAGAGGGTGGAAACAAGCCCTGATATCTCTTCTTTCCTGATGGTGTAATATGATTCCCTGTATAAAACAGATACCAAAGCATTTGTCTCTGTTCTGGGTTTTGGGGGTTAATTTTTTAATTTTCAGTGTCATAACTGTATATATTCCTGTTACCACATCAAGATTTCTCATGGTTTGGGTTTTCAGTAAATTCCAGTGCTCTCTCATTTGTAACTCTATCAAGCAAGTCCTGCTGTAAAATAGTAATTTACTATTTCTCATCTCTTTGAATGACACTTTGCTCTTTTATTATAGGAAAGGGAAAACAGGCACTCTTAATCCATGTGTCCTAGACCGTTCATAGTTTGATTTATTACATCTTATCCTTCCTTTGCAGATAAATGGTTCCAATCCTTTAGGGTTTTTGTTCATCGTTGAGAGAACGCTGCTTGTCCCTGAACTCCCCAATCCCATTATTTATTTTTGAAACAGACTAACAAGCACTGAAGACCATCTTCTGATGACAGCAATCACAGACACTGTGTAACTGAATTATATAACCCTTCATCCCATCCTTTATATAGCCTCATCTATGTTTGCTTTTTGGATGTGGCCACACAGCGAATGCAATTCTCAACTGACCTTTCTCCAGTAATAGCCAAGGACTTTTCCTGAGTCAGTGCTTATCCTAATTTATCGTGGCACAAAGGCACACTGAACTATGACAGCTCCATGGTATAACTCCCAGCTGTGCACATCTATGCCACAGCAAGGCTTTCCACAGAAAGGAGTTATCCCAAAATCTCTGGAATGGTCTCCCATGTAGATAAGTCCTAATTTCGGGCCACATTCCAGTTTCTAAAGTCAGTTTGGGAAGATTCAAAGAGCTGTGTAAAGGAAAAATAAATGTATGAGCCATGAATGTTGCCATGGATAGTGGAGCAGGGAGTGCACAAGGCTGGTGTGACAGGGTGGCTAAATAAAGTGAAAGTGACACAGTGAAGACCTTGAAACATGCAGCACAAAATAAAATATTTCCTCTGAAGACAGATCACTCAATTAAAAAAGAAAAAAAGCCCAATTTCTAGGCAGAATGAGCTGTAAATCTGTGAGAATAGAGACAGAAATGTTCGTCTCAAGTTACAGTGAAGGGCAATAAATCTGCAGGTAATTCTCAGAGCGACCGTTCAGCACAATGATGGACAAAGGTCTGCAGGGCTCTGCAGCCGGGCTTGCAGCTCCTCCTGCTCGTAGATTTAGCTTGGAGAATCATCCACCAGGTCAGGCTGCTGGGATTGCTTTGGGCACTGCAGGCTGGACACCACTGCCGCAGCAGGCAAGACCAGTGTACTGGTGATGACAAACAGGTGATGACAAACATATGTGCCCTGCCAGTCCCAACAGACCACTTACCAGAAATTTAAGAACTGAAGGCTTCAGCTGAAGCATCTCTGGTGAAACTCAGCAGAGCTTTGACAAGCACTGAAGCTGCTTTCACAGCATGTTTAATTATCAGATGTAACTCAAATGGCTGGGGAGCTGCAGTTAGAGAGGGAATCAGTGAATCTCATGCAGACAATGGGGTGTTATTTCCGTCACAGCTGCTCAGGACTGAATTTTTCTTAAGAACGTTGTTGAAAGTGCCCAGGACTGCAGGAATTTTGTGCTACCATGCTCCTTTGTGCTGCTCTCAGACTGACAGCCAGACAACCCTTTCCTTCTGCTGTGATTTGGAACCTGTGTGGAAATCATATTCTTTTGGGAAGGTGCAAATGCTGGGCTTGGTGTCTTACATTGCTGTATACCAGCAATGGTCTCTGTGGTTGGGAAAACCATGTCTGAGTCCAGAGGCAAGACAAAGAGAGAGGAGACTGATGAACTGGAGGGTTTCTTTATGTGATGTCTATTGCCTTGTTACTGGGAAGCTCTGAATACAGCAGCATTTCCCTCAGCAGCTGCAGTAATCCCGTCCCAGCCCGTATCTCCAACACAATCTGCTCCTAAAATAGCCTGTTCCTTTGCACAGAAGTAGGAGATCTCATTTTCAAAGCATTTCCTTTGCTGGTAGTTTCCCAGCTTTTACTCATGGTGCTGGTATCCAACACTGCTGCTGTGAACGGGCAGCAACGCCCACGTGGAGGGAGGAAGAGAAGGAACCCAAGGAGAGGAAAAGATCACCTCCCTCCACAGGGCAGGAAGCAAGGAGAGGCCACGTACCAAAGGGCCCACACACAAAAGGCAAGGTCTGGTGCTGCCTGGAGAAGGGTGGAGGTGGGGACAGGTGGTCTGGCAGGTGCCTGTGCACAATCCATACAAGGTACTCCTGCAGTCATGTGGCAGTTCACAACCAGAAATATCAAGTGCTGCATCTTGTCTGTGGCCATGAAGGCCACATGGGAGGTGATGCAGGATGCTACCAGCAGGGAATTGTTCATGGTGGGCAGAAAGAAACACATGTGTCACCAGGAATGAGCCCCCATGCTTATAGCAACAGCTCAAGTAGGAGACTGCTGCAATGGAAAGAATCCAGTGTCTTCTCAGGAACTCTCACTCAAATCCTTACTTTCAGTTACCTTACTGAAACCATTTTGGTCCAGAGTCATTCGTCTTTGACCAACCCATTTCCCTCACCTCATATTTTTAGTCCTGTATAAAATTTAAGAAATTTATTACAGACCATGCTTGCCATCTCACCAAAGTGCAAATCTATCTATCTGTCTATCTATCTTGAAGGTTCTAATATGTATAAACATATTGTTTCTGATTTCACACCTGAATTTCAAGAGCAAATTCCCCAGCATTGCACAGGACTCTGATAAATGCATCTCAAACAGTATTTATCTCAAGCCCCTAAAAAGCACATGTACACAAATTAATATTAATTACTAAATTAATATTCATGTTCTGCCTCTGTGATTATTTATCTTCATAGACCTGGGTTTGGCACTGTCTGCTTCTTTCACACTAGGATACTTTCCTTTCTCCCCAACTCATTAACGTGTTGATATGAGGTTTCAGGTAAATGCCCAGATTTCAATTAATCTGTCCTTTAAACCAATTGTTCCTTCATGGCTACATGTCTTTGTTATGAAAGTCTTGTGGTTTTCTGTGCTCTTGGGACATTACTGCTGGTTAAGCATTGCCTCCATGTACCATAACACCAAAGAACTTCCTCCTGAGTCTGAACTCTCATGTCCTGGTCCAGCAGGAGCTAATCTCCTCCCTTCCCATCCACATGCACGGCATCTGATAGATAGTGATGGATTATTCATGGGAAAGACAATGTAAAATTTTGAGCTGGCCTTTTTTCTCACTTCCTCTGCTAGAATGATAATTTGAAATATTTGTATAAAACCCAACCTATTTCCCCAGTGGTTTGTTTGGGTTTTTTTTGTAGCAGAAATCACTTTGTAGTAAAGTGTGTTTTTGAAGCAAAGGTAAGGTTTTGCCAAGCTGTTTAAATGCAATCCAGCTGTCAGAAAACAAACTTCTCCCTTTTATAAAAATACCAAATCCACCACCTCCTTTCCTCCTTCACCATCCCTCTCTGGGCAACATCTGGAAACAGTCTGATTAGTGGTCCTGAACGTAACTCAGCAAAATCCATTCTTGGCGGAGTGCTAGAGCTGGACCATGAACCAAAGGCCCTATGATCTCCTTATTGCAGCCAGATCCTTGCTCATCCCACAGATCCTGCTGCCTGTGCAGGGCTGAGAGAGTTGCCCAGCAGCTTTTTGCTCCCTGTAAAACATGAGCAGCCTCAGCAGCAAGGTGGCAGCTGCTGCCGGTACAGGAGGGGGATGAGGAATTGCTTAGGAAGTGCTGGGGCTTTCTCATCACACCAGAGCCATCTGCATACCAGGTGAAATCCCACCAGGGGTGAGGAGGTGATTTCCTCCCTGGCAAAATATCCTGCTCCAGCTGCAGCAGGGCAGAGAGCACGGTGAGAGGTGGTCACGTCTGGCGTTTGTGCATCTGTGGTTTGCCTTGGTTCACAAAGGCTCCCCACAACCTGCAAAAGGGATATTTCCCTCCCGTTTTCCTTCTCTATTGTACCTTGGATGTTAAGAATTTCACAGCAAGGACTTTGTTGCAGGCCCCCACAGCAGGAAAATGTTTTAGTGATAGAAAAATAGATGGAAAAAGAATCACTTTGGATCCTTGAAGATTGCCTACATTAGAGGTGGACATGGGTTTGAAGCGAATTTTCCAGAAGAGAAGTGATTAGTGCAGAAATCATGGAAAACAACTTAAGAGCTCCTAGTTGAAGGGAATATCCAGCAACTCTGGCTTTCAAAATGTAAATAGGAAACAGTCACAAAATCTTATCTGTACTTTGCAGCTAATGAAAACACTAGTATCTCCTGGGAGCCAAGTCTTTGCTCTAATTTTAATGCATTTTCTTAGGGTTTTCCTTAGCTGTGACTAACTTGTGCTGTCAGGTGTGCCTTTTTTGAAGTTAAAATGCATATCGGAAGTACTACAACCTCTAGTCAGAATACTTAAATTAGTGAGTATCCACATGTCAAGTTAGGGGATGGCGCTCAGCTGCCCTCGTGCTCTGCTGAGCCATGGGTACAAGCAACCTCTGCTCCCACAGGAGTCTGTAGGGAATTCTTCCCAGGTGAAGTGCTGTGCTGGCCCCTGGCACTATGTGGGCTGTGCACAAACAGCACTTGGACTGTCAAGCACAGAACATTTCAAATCTAGGTCTCAGCAACCTCCTAGAATGGGTCTAAATAGCTATAATCATGTATGTTTAATTATAACTTTATTATAATCTATAACTTCAAAAACTTCACCCACCTGCTTGCCCTGGCTGGGTACATGTCACAGATTAAACCTGGCCCTGTTGATCACACCATAAAACCTCTATCCCCAGGTCACAGAGCCTTTTAGCCAAGGGTCAAATGCTTTAGGGGACCCTGGAGTTAGAACTTCATGGAGTGGGGTGGGCTGGGATGGCACTGAACAGGTCCTGATTGCAGTTCAGCTGCTGCTTCCTCTGGTTCAGCTGAGCCCTGTGCTTAGCTCTGCTCAGTGATCCACAGTGATCCAGGGGACAGAGAAGAGAGGGCTGGAGGAACCCACAAGCAGGCACTGGCCCCAGCTGGGCAGCTCCCCCTGCATGGCAGGTGTAACATATAGTGAGGACATACCTTATGGTGTCAGTGACACATGGAATAACGGGGCATCCTAAGTTCAGGAGAGCAATTCAGGCCACCTGCTACCCACAGCTACCAGGCCATGGGGGCCAGGTTCTGCCAAGGCTGTGTAGGAAGTCTCTGAACTGTCGTTAGAAGTAAAGACTAGAAGTAGTAATGTAGTAAAATGTTTAAGTGTACTTCCTTCTGTGTGTAGTTTGGGATCCACATGGCTGTTCCCACCAGTGGGCCTGTAAAGACCAAAGGAACTATATAGTCTGTTACTCCAATAAAACCAAGGAGAGCTTCAGTTATTCTGTGCTATCTAATGCTGTACATTCAGATATGAGAGGGTAGGCAGGGATTTGGACAAAGGCCAGAGATGAGATTGCACATGATTTACTCTTAATGTTGGCATGTGACTTGCTGCCTACAAGGCGAGGAGTTGTTTGCACATAACTGTGTCTGCATTGTCCCTGCAGCTGAGCAGAAACAAATGATTGTGCACTTGTCTGCAGACATTAACCCTGCAGAGTAGGGAGGCTTGTTCCACCAGAGCTGGATCTGCAACAGCCAGTATTAACTCCTGGAAAAGCACAAAAGGTGTGGATGAGTGTGACACAACTAACATCATGACAGTCAATGTTTTTCTACTGGGAATGCAGCCAAAGGAGGCTTTTGTGTGTCTCCACAAAGTTGTCAGCCCCTTTCTCCATGCCCTCTCAACAGAATTTATTTTCTCTAAACAGGAAAATAAAAAGCATATTTTGCAAATTTACCTATCTATCCTTGCTTTTTGACATGAAGATCAGATAAAGACATAGATACTTCCCAAGTACAGCAACAGAATATGCAAGCTGAGAAAAAAATCCATTCAGTACTGGATTCCAGAGGTAAATTTGGATATTCTGTGCTGCCTAGAAAGAAATATGCACAGAGTGAAACTGTTGTTGTTTTGTACTCTCAGAGCATTTTCATTCTGTCTAATGACAGCTCTGTCTTCCTGTCTTTCTCCAATGCTGTCTGAAGTTAAATTCCTTATTTTCTGATTGATTTTCTGTGGAGACTTGCAGAACCATGGCACCTGATGCATTTTCCCATCCTTCCTCTTCTTGCTAATAATATTTACATCTGTTTTCAGTCAAATAAGACAAAAGTGCATAATGCTAAACAGAAGTTCATGCTACCTTTTTGATACAGACAATGGGTAGAAAAACAAAGCACCTGTAATCATAGCTAGTAAAGTAAAGTAAAGGCTGCAACCTCATGCATCATTAGAGAACCCAGGTGGGAAGGACATCTTGGAGGTGCTGCTATTATGGGAAAGATCTTCATTTGGTGATTTTGCTTGGAAGTCAGTCAATCAGGGCAAAGATCTTCAGGAAACCAGGATTCACTGGTGCTGGTGCTCAAAAATTACTTGTGCAGGTACATTACAGGTTTTGCAGATTGCTATGAAGACTTCTCTTGGTAGGTAGTTTAGAAAAACTTGGTGCACAGCTGTGTCACTGCTTCCTTTTAGAAGAGGCCATCAGTGTGTCCACACCCCATGCTGCAAATGCAGTCTGATCTTTGAAATAATTCATGTACTACTTAACAAAACATCCAAACTTACCCCTCTAATCAGAGTTTTGCAAATCACTTTGATTCAAACCCACATCCAAACAACACACAATGGTCAGTCTCTTCCACACCCTTCACTAAAGATGCTTTCAGTGCTGCTGCTACTCATAACTGTGATTGTAGCAAGTGGTGTTTGGCTCATACCTGTTGAACTGTAAACCTCATGGGACCAAATTTCATCTGTAGGTTATTCAGGTGTTCATGGAGTGCTGCTTCTTTATGTGAGAACTGCACAGCTCTGCAATTCTATTGCATCACACAGAAATTAAATATCTCTTGAAGTGTCAATTAATTAATTTTCCCTGTTCATATCTGTAGTAGTCTGGGAGATACGAGATGATGGGTTTCAGCTTCCAGGGAGGTGGCCAGTGTAGCTGAGGCTGTGGAAGTTGCTGTGATAAATTATGCCCATAATATCTAAAAAATTGTATATTACTGACTTCCTCAAATAGCAAAACATCCAACAAAAGTTTTGGCTTCTAAATAATTTTCTGAGATTTTGAATTCTGTACCAGCTTGTGAATTGTTCTGCAGAGGTGTGTGGGTGGAAATTGGTCACACTAGACAGAACTTGACTGAGGAAAGTGGCAGAGATCAGGATTTTGTTCATTAAGCTTCTCATATTTTCAACCCTGTCTGGTAACTAGGCAGTGGATAGAGAGATTCCAGTCATTCTGCATGTGACCTGGCATACTTTTCAAAAGTCATTTGGGATATCTGAGCTTTGAAATGGTGAATATCACAGGAGTGCACAAAATTCCCCAGGGGGAACATTCCAAGATTTGTAAGAACAGGTATTGAAAACAATCAAATGCAAAATGTCATCATGTTTTCAGGCAAACAGAAGGAAAAATGTATATATTAACCCACAGCAATTAGGAAAAACGTATATATTAACCCACAGCAATTAACAATCCCAGCCAAGCCATGTTTGCCACCACTTCAGAGTGTTATGAAAACAGGATGGGTGAAAATGAAACTGGCTCTTTAGCTGAGGTGGCATCCTGAAAAGAGTTACAGCTACAAACCCCTCCTGAACCAGAAAACAAGCCTCTTTAAAAATATTGCCTAAAGTTTTTGTGTAAGATTCAGCAGAACCGTTTTCCCTCCCTCCAGCTCTGCCCCCACCGGCTGTCTGTGCTGGCTGTGATGGGATTGCACTGGGACAGCGAGGAAAGCCAGACTGGAATAAAGCATAAGCTCTAGACTTGGGTCAGGCTGGGACTTGTTGAGACTTCCTGGGCAATTCCAAACACAAAGATGAATGAGGTGTAAGTGATTACAGCGTCTGGCAACCATGGATGGTGAAAGACCTTAACTGGTTGGACTCAGTGATCTTGGAGGTCTTTTCCAATCTAAATGATTCTCTGATTCTATGCTGCTATTCCCCTGACCTAAATGCTAAAATTTCCCAGATGCGTTACAGGCGGGAGATGGTCTGAATACGGCTCCTAGTGGTTAAAGACATCCATGACACGTTTTATATGAGCTTGACTCATATTTTTGAGCTCTTGGGAAATTGGATGAGTAACTCTTCCCTTTCCCTAGAATTATCCATTGTAATCTTCTCTCTTTTTTTTTTTTAAATTTGATTTTTCATCCTTGCTAGAATGCCTGGACTTCCTCTGTAATGAGAAGGATAACAGCTGTGAGAAAAAGGGTGCAAACACAGAAAGATGAATAGTGCCCTTACTCCCAGCTTTCAGAGGATATTTTAAGCAACTCATTTTGCCTTTCCCTATCTGTCTTCCCCATTTGTTCACTGCTGTGCACGTTGCAAGTTGGAATTTCTGTCACAGAAAATGATCCCATTGTGACTGAAGCAATAAAAATCCGAAATGAAAAGCTAATCCTGCCCCAAATTGCTTTTGAGGTGTAAGACATGAAACAACAGATGGGTACAGTCACGGAGGGGAATTTAAGGCAACGGTGAAGCAATCCTGATGAGTGTGATAGGCATCCAGCACAGGGTATGAGCTGTTGCCAAGGCTTCTCTATTGTTGCAAAAGAAATTTTAATGAAGGATTTGGGAAAAGCTAATGAGAGAGCTCTGTAAATATTTTTTGTAAGCCCAAAGCATGAGAGAAGGCGTGAAATTGATTGTTTGAACATCTAACAGTAACTAATTTGTGTAGTAAGTATGATACCCATGAATTCATAATGGAGGTTATGAAGGTTAATTCATGACCATGTCTAAGTTGTTTAAATACCATTGAAGAGTATTGTTAAATGAATCAGGCCAGGGAAAAGCCTTAGAATCAATTTTTAAAAAGGCAGCATGATTTTAGCCAGGCAATGAGTGCAGGAATTGGAAGTTGCTAGGCCATAACCTTTTGATATCAGCAGAGGAAATCGTTAAGATGAAAATTGCCAAAGGGATTTTTTAGCAATTGCAGCCTCTGCTGTATCAGATTGAGTTTTATTTTCATTTTCAGTGACTAAAATATTGGTGGCTGCTCTGACTTCAGTACAGTGTGTGTTGATTTCAGGAAGTAAAAGACATATCACTGAGAGTGAGAGAACTATTTATATGTGTTGGCATGGAAGAAAAAAATTCACAGCAAGACTTAGAGCCAGCACATTCCTGTCAAAGCAGTAAGCCCATCTCAGCACAAGCGATGAAGCGGAATGAAGGAAGGATCATAACTAAACCCACATAAAATTTGGTTTTGAAACTATTATTTGGAACAGAAAATAACTGTCTAAGAACTCCAACTTTTAATTTCATAGAACTCCTCAGAGGCAATTCCTGACATGGCCCACTGACCCTGAACACTCTTCATCTGCTGTCTGTAGTGAAGACAACTGGGAGAACCACTCTGAAACAGGCTTTGTATGAAGTTACAGTTATTTGTGACATGTAGCAGCAGCTTGAATACATTTCCCAGAAAACAGACCCTCCAGGTTTTGTATCCTTTTGAATTACTGCAAAGATTTGTCTATTACTATTTCTCAAACTTACGAGATTTTCTCTGTCCTACTTTAAAGACTTGAATTTGAGGTTGTCAAATCTGATCTCTTTCAAAAAGCCTTTAGAAAAATCTTTCTAATGTGATTTGTGCAGGATAATTCAGGCCTGAGCAAATGTGACCCCTCTGTGCCCTATTCCTGCCTAGACAGAAGCAGTTGCCTGCAGCTGTGTCCATCTTGCCCTCAAAGGATTATTAAAGTGCCACTTGACACACTAAATGTATTTGAATGAATATTTTCTGTCATTACCAATTGAAATGACTCCTGCCTTCTCCTCATGACCTTCAGAGCTGGAGCCCATAGAAGAACAGCATTCTTCCTCTTCCAGACAATTATGTGTCTGATCACCCCACACCAAAATGGAAGTTTAGCACATGGGAAGTATTTCCCTGTCCTTGAGGGGAGGTGGTGGGTTAGATGATCTGTGTGGGCTGATGTTAAATTAATTTAACAAGTCCTGAGCTCTAGTTTCAGGCAAGCTCAGACAGGAGTTCACTCTGTGGCTGTGGGCACATATGCTGGGGTATTGTATCAAGTCAATTTTTTTTAAAGTCTCTCTGAAACCTGAAACAGAATTGCTGAGTCTTAGTGAAAATCAAATAGGCAGTTTTCCAGGAGAATCTGAGACTAGGCCTACCAAGAGTTCAATGGCCATAGACAAAAGGACCTGGGATTTTCTCAGCTGGAAGACACTGTACATAAAAAGGAAGTAAAAAGGAGTACTTTGTGGTGGGGGAAACCCGAGAGCTCAGTTATAGGAAACAGTTCACTCCAAACAGATCCTTTGGAGAAAACAGGACTTTGATTTCACACCCTGGCAGGAACGAATAATTGTAGCTTTTTCTCCTCTGTTATCAGCAGCACAAGAGAAGGGATGGGAAGTCCACAGTTCAACTGCATTTTATCTGATTTCTGTTTTTTAGAGAATGGGTAAATAATTTTCCCTGAAGTTTCCTCAGAGTCCTCAGCTGCCAAGAAGCCACGATGGCCATACATGTCCAATTTATATTGGCTGAAACTACAGTCACAGAGACAGCCTTTCTGAAAATTTCTGTTAAGCTATTTCAAACTCAGTATATAAAAACATAGTCAAAACCAGTAGGTACTTTTGAAATTCCTCACCTCCATTTAGGATGTGCTTACACTCCAAAGAAAGAATGAAAGAAGAAAGTACACTCTTCATCTGTGCCTGAAAGATCTCCTTGTTTATTAAATTTGAAGAGCACTAGCTGAATAAAATATAACAGAGGTAATTACCTCTGTACATCTAGTTCAGCCTTTTACCTGCCTTGTTCTCAGTGTTTGTTTGCTTTGAACAGATGGAGCAAGGTAAATAAGCTGGATAAAATAAATCCTGTGGAGCTACTGTACCTGCTTTATCTACCCAGATGTAAAAGAAGGCAGCAGCTCAGGTCCTGAGTGTCAAGGCATGATGGCAACCAACACTGCCTGACAAAGGAGAAAGCTGCACACTGACTTTTCCTATGTGATATTACAGACATGAGACATGGTGAAGAGAGGTGAAGATAGAATTATTTTATTTCTAAAGCAGAGGAACCAAATAACAGCATTACTGTGCATCATACAGAGAATGCTACTGGTACTACTCAACACGAGTGGGCTGGTAGAGAAGGAAAATCCAGCTTGTTAGTTTTTGTTCATCTGAACTCTAAACTTTGACCTAACCTCTCAGGCAGAGTCATTTTCCAGTCTTAGTAATTGTTAGCAGTCAAAACAAGAACGTGAAAAAACCCTCCCTAATCATCTGCTTAGTCATTCCAATGATGGACTAAGCAGTGAATGTGCAGATGACTTCCAGTGTGGGATTTTTTCCTCGTCAGTTGTAGCTGGAAAGATGCAGACATGCAAATGTTTCTTGAGAAACTTGCAATTTTCCCCTATGCATGCATTATTTATTCTTGCCTCTCTGTATCCTTATTAGAACAATTAATCTGAGATTTATCACATCAACCTTTAGATAAGGTTGAAAAAAAGTTTCATCAAGCTGAAATCCAGTGTAAGCTCCTTCTATTCTCAGTGGTCTCACCTCAGTGTCAGTTTGAATGCTGGTCTAAGTTGCTCTACAGTTGTTCTAAGCAGGAAGTACACTTTCAAAACTTAGCAATCATCTTTATATCCTGCTGGGTGTAAGCAGCATCTACAGGCCTGAAGTATGACATGCTGGAGAGAACACTTGCTTTGGCCTGCTAACATAAAAAACTACTTGGCAGAAATTCAAATGTTGTGGAACACCCTTACCTATCACCAGCTTTTGCATAGTTGGTTACTTGTGGGTAGTCTTGGAAGATAGGTAACAACAGAGTAACAACTGTTTTCTTTCATCACATTGGCCCACACCACCAGTCAAAAGTGGACCTTTGTTTACAGTTCCATGATCTGCATCCAGGATGTTTGCACACCCTTACAAAGGCAGGCTCCCTCCAGGAAGTGGCGGCATGTTTGCAGGGTTCCACAAACAGCTGTCATATCTGCCATATAAATGCATCAATAGCATACAGCATTTCCCCTCTCTTTCCCAGGAAAGTCATTATCATAGAATCACAGAAGAGTCTGGGTTGAAAGGGACTGTAAAGATCATCTCGTTCCAATCCTTGCCATGGGCAGGGACATCTTTCACTAGACCAGGTTGCTCAGAGCTCCATCCAAGCTGGCCATGAACACTTCCAGCCATGGGACAGCCACAGATCCTCTGGGCAACCTGTGCCAGTGCCTCACCACCCTCACAGTAAAGAATTCTTCCTAAATCGAATTGCAAATCCACTGTGACATTCTTCACTTGGTATTGCTAATTCCTTTGCTGTCATTGGTCCTGTAACTGTTCTACAGCTGCTGCGGTTTGGAAGTTTTGTTTCTGTTTGATCTGCAAGAGCCCAGTTTGAAACATTCAAAGCAGGTTTCATCAACACATGCAAGATAAATGCGGCACAGTACTCACCAGTAAAGGTGTGCAGTCTTTTCCCAAGCTTGTACTTTCCTTATTCCTTTCAGTGCTACCAGAAGTAATTTTTTCCTGCTTCTGGAAAATAGTGGACGCTAGTGAGAGCAGAGGATTAAAACTTAAAAAGAAAATAGCTGCAGTGGAGAAAGGTAGATAGCAACGACTCCTGCTCACCTTTGGATGTGAAACCAATCAGTCCTTCAGTTTGCAGTAACTCTGTTTGCCAGCCTTTAGTACTGCCTTGCTACTGCATTCTTGTTTTTCTTAACCTCTTGAGAAATCATCTGTGTTACGTGTATCAAGCTTCACCCAAAAAAACCCCAGCAATGAAGGCAAAGAACTTAAACTGACAATTGAAAGAATTTAAATTGACAACTGAAAGTTTTATTGTTTCAGTCTCTGCAGTGGTGGATTTGACTTTGGCTGGCTGACAAACACCACCCAGTTGCTCTCCTTCTGTCTCCTCAACAGGATGGGGGCAGGAATGACATGGAAAAGCTCACAGACCAAGATAAAGACAGACAGATCCCTTACCAGTTGCCATCATGGGCAAAAGAGACTTGGAGAAAACTATTTTTATTTATTCCCAATTAAAAATAAAGCAGGATAGTGAGAAGAAAAGATACAGCTGAAAACACCCTGCTCCCACTCTCTCCTATTTCCTAGGCTCAGCTTTGCTCCTTTCTTCCAAACTCTTCCACACCCCTGCCTCTCTCTGTTCAGTGCAGGGGGATGTGGAATAGGGGTTGTGGTCAGCTCATGACACTTCCTCTCTGCCGCTCCTTCCTCCTCACACTCTTCCCCTGCTGCAGTGTGGAGTCCCTCTAACAGGATAGAATCTTCATGTACTTCTCCAGGGTGGGTGCCTCTCATGGGCTGCAGCTCTTCAAGAACTGCTCCACTGTATGTCCTTTTCATGGGATACAGACCTTAAGGAACAAACTGTTCCAACACAGGTCCCTCACAGGCATAGCTCCTGCCAGAAAACTGCTCCTGAATGGCTCCTCTCCACAGGCTGCAGAGTTCTCTGGTGTGGATTCTCCACAGGCTGCAGCTTCCTTCAGAGTACATCCACCTGCTCCAGAGGGGTCTTCTGTGGGCTCCATGGAGACAACCTGCACAATCTTCTCTGTGAGCTACAAGGGAATCTGCTCTGGTGCCTGGAACATCTCCTCCTTTCCTTCTTCACTGACCTTGGTGTCTACAGCATTGCTTATGTCACATTTTTCTCCCTCCTTTCAGCTGCTGTGCAGATTTTTTTGTCTTTTTTTAACTTTTCTCACAGGTGCCACCAGGGTAGTTGATTGTCCCAGTTGTGTCCTATGGTGGGCCCATTTTGGAGCTGGCTGGAGCTGGTTCTGACACAGAGGAGTCCTTGGCCTCTTCTCACAGAGATTACCCCTCCAGCTCCTCCACTGACAACACCTGGACATGGTCACTCAATATACCATCTCTTACAAAATGTGGGATCAAAGAAAAATTCGAGTTGGAAAGGAACTCTTGAGGTATCTAGCCCCTCTGCTCGAAGCAAGGCTAAGAAGGGAATTCGACAGGGTGCCCAGGAATGGGAATTCCACCTCTCTTTATCAATTACAAGGAATTAAAACTGGATGGGTAGATGAGTTGCAGGAGGGGAGACTAGAGACTAATTTGTAATTAAGATTTTACCATTACTAAGGGTGGCTGAATGTCATGAAATTGTATATGTGGAGAGAAATCAGTATTGGCATCCCCACAGTTCACACAGAGGTGTGTTCTCATGACAGTAGTCATGTTACAGCTACCACTAACAGCCTCCATTCAGTCTGCCTTGGGGCAGAATATGCAATGAGGGTGAGGAAAGATGGAGAGAAAACGTTCCCTAGGGGAAAGACTTCAAGTTTACACTGCATTTAACTAAATCTGGATCCTGATGGCTTTAGGCACCACTGGAGTACAAGTTCTAATGACTTCTGTAGGAACCATTGAGAGCTCCATCTCCAAAGGTAAGGGTTGGGAGGTCTGTAAACTCTGCAAACTCTGTACAACAGAAAAATCTGATGTCCTCAGCCTCCATCCTGACCCTTTGCTTTCACAGAAACCTTGCCTGTTCCCCTGTGGCAAATCAGAAAAGGTCTTGTACATGACAAAGGACAAAATTATTCACTGGGCATTTCCATGATGCTTTTCAGTGGTGCTTTAGCTACAGGGTGAAAACAACCTTAACAAATGTTGAGCACTGAAATCAGAGAATACTTAAAAAGCCCTTATTTTTCAAGTGTGCATAGTTCAGGGTTACTGTGATCACAGGCAATCTGACCCCTGTCATCCTAGGGAATGAGAGCAGATGCCTGGCTGAGACTAAGCACTCCCTGGCACGGGAAATAGGAAGAATGAGATGACCCAAGCTAGAAATCTCATGAGTAAGCTGTGAAGAGCTGGCCATGCTCTTTCTGCCTTGAACAGAATGGGAAAGCAGAAATCAGTAGCTGTTGCTTATGCACTGGCAACCTTTGAATCTTCATCTCATGCACCTTTTCCTTGCTAGCAACTGGAGGGTTAAGCACACCACTTCAGAGCTCTGCTATGGACTACAGAGCTACCATGGATGTTCTGTTATCATAGAGTTGGAATGTGTTGGAGTTGGCTTTGCTGTCTGAAAGGAGACAGGTAGTGAAAGATAATAAGGAGAAAACTTTGCCTGATGATGCAAGTGAGATGCAGTTAAAATTAATATGAAAGCAAGGCCACAGACTTTGCATATTTATGCAATCACTTGTCTGGAGGATGTGGCTGTTATATTTAAATTCTGGTATTTATTTTAACTTAGCAGAACTGAACACCATCTGCACTCAGAGAATAAAGACAAAACAAGCCCATGTTGCTTGGCTGTGGGATCTGTAAGCTCTTCAGAGAAAAAACAGTGCCATGGGGCTGTGGGGCACTGAGCATCAGTGGTGTTATAATCCCCATGGGGTATTTAGGTGCTAGGAAAAATAAATTCAATAGTTGGCTCAGTGCTGAATTACAAATTCCACTCAGTGCCAAAGCTGTAATACTGTTTATGTTTAAGACTTGCTTATTGGCTGTGCTGAAAAACAGAAGGCTTGGCTGTTGTTATTTGACAAGAATTAGAAAGGTCCAGATCACTTGGAAACTCAAGGGTTGCCGTCTCCCAAACAAAAACTGCTGCTTTTTAAAGATGTTAGTATTGAAATAAATGCACCCTTTATACCATATTATAACTCTATACTGCACCATAGTGCCCTGTAGCACTTTCCTTGGCACTGCTTTAATAAT
Organism: Sylvia atricapilla; assembly: GCF_009819655.1. Taxonomy (NCBI): domain Eukaryota; kingdom Metazoa; phylum Chordata; class Aves; order Passeriformes; family Sylviidae; genus Sylvia; species Sylvia atricapilla. Next base: position 149,216,315 of record NC_089140.1, read on the forward strand.
GTCTTTGATTCCTTCCTGGTTAGCTGATTGGTCTTGGTACAGTTACTCTAAAGACTTCCATATTGAGATTCAGGTTTTGCTTCACAAGAGACTGAATGTTTCTGGACAGTGCATAAATAAATTACCTTCTTTCCTTTGAAATCTTTATCATAATTGCCTGATTTGCAGTGGTAATCATGCATGTCATTATGAAGAGGTGATAGTATCTTGTTCAAGTCAGTCAGCTGTCTAGTGGTGCTGCAATATATTGGCAGCAAATCTCTGTGAGAAAGCTTTCATGAAAAATCTTGTTAAATGTGGGAGAAAACCCAGGGAAATATGAATTAAATAACAGACTTTTCAGGAAAATCTGTTTGTAGATTCATTTATGAACTCCACTAATGTACTTTCTCAATTAAAAAATGCTGCTTTCTTGTAATTATAGCCAAGGAAAGACAAGAAAGACACCAGAAATTTTGCTGAACCAGCTTTTATGAGCAGTATGTACTATGGTCATCAATGACATATGGATTCTATCAGTGTATGATTGGCTTTTTGACCTATGAGCAACTTGCAGTGCCTGAAGAAAGATCTGAAAGGGAATGCCTCACATGGCTCTGCGAAACTAACATTAGAGCACATTCCTAACATGCTCTAAAAATCACCTCTCCTTTGCTGCAACAGGGACAATGCAGAACGATGTATTTCACAATTCATATTAATGTCCCTTCCAGCCATGTTCGGTGAAGGGGCCAAAATGCAATCTGCTGAAAGATGTAAACCAGCTTTTCTTTAAAACAATGGAGAACTTTAGCAGAGATACCAGAAAGTAGTTGGTTATTGTTGTGCTGTTTCCGCAGCCTTGGACCGGTGCCCTGCTCTGCAGGATGACTGAGCTCCACTCCGAGAAACGCCTCCCGCCCCCAGGCACTTCCAGTCTCAGGTTGCAATGCGATAATGAGTTGTGTGGGATTGATCCTGAAGAGAAAAAAAAGGGAAAAAAAAAAAAAAAAGGGCTGAAGGCTCAATTTTAGGAAAGATGCATCAAGTGAACCTGCCAATACAAAAAAAAAAAAAAATGTAGTTTGGAACAGAAAGAATAAGAAAACGTTGTTGTTTATGCCTTCAGTCTGCACAATGTGAAAACTCAAAACAATGTGTATTTTTTAGCCATGACATAAAAGTAATTACCATTCTCTATGAAAGTACTAATAAATCTATTTCTCACTCTAGCTTGGGCTATATCTGGTTTTAGTTTTTATACAAACTTACTTAATACAAATCATAATTCTATGTGGTTTTATATTACATCACTTTTACTCTCAGTAGGTGAACAGCATTGGTGGCAATATTACAGGAACTATGAGCAGTGTTTTCTGAGTCACTGCTTCTCTTAGGTGGAAGCTTTCTCAAATCATATGACAAAGTCCTTTTCCACTCCAGTGACTGTCTTTGCCCTCACAACAACTCTTCATAAAATAAAAGAACTCTCTTTTTTTCCACAGTCACCATGAACTCTCCTGTAACATTATAACTTGGCAGGTAACCAAGCTGGCCTCCTGGTGTTGTGTGTGCTCTGCAAACACAGAAAACTAAGAGCCACCCTGCAGGAGAATCATCCTGCACTAGGAAGGCCAGATGTCATTAATGGTTTGCTCTTTCTGACACTTGAAAATTTGACATAAGGTTGATCTTTGTGGAATTTGAACCCACTTTTATAATTTTCAGTCATTTCCGTTTATGTCAGGTTATGTTACTTCCTGATGTAAAATGTTATTTTTGGTGGGTTTCTCTTATAGAAAATAACAGGTGAATCAACCCTGAAAAATTCTCCAACCACCAAAGAACAATAAATTGAAATAAGGAAAACAACATTAGATTCAAACTGTGCCAGAAAAGGAAGCCTAAGTTGCTCAGAAAAGTGTTTCTTAAAATATTTTTGATCAATAATTCACCCTGGTAGGTGAGATATTATCTTTGCTCTTCAACTAACTGGATGCCCTACAGAGAACTGAAATAGCCATTATGGAGGAATAAATAAGAACCACAGAAAACAAGATAGTGAGGACATACTGTCAGTTAAGGTTTCCAACCCAAAATTTGGGGTGCTTTTTTAACATTAGAAGTGCAATAGGGAAAACCAGCGCAGACTATTGGGTAATGCTTGTACAAATGCCCTTTTCTCTATAAAGTCAGTTGTGCAGAATCCTCCTTGCTCTCAGTGTAGAAGTTGACACATGATTAACTAGGAGTTAATTATTTATGAGATTGTGTTCTGCCCAGTTTCAGTCATACATGATACAGCAACACATGCCTAATTACTGTATTTGATATGTCAGGCAATATTTAAATACACTCTGTTTATAGTGCCAGTACACCTACAAGTAGATATGTTTAGCCATGCAAATAGGTGAACTTTGCTCTCTATCTGCTGCACTGTTAAATCTCTAAGGAATTGTGGATGCAAATAAAGCAATATGGGCTTAATTATAGAATCCAAGACAAATGTTGTTTAGAAGGGGCTTTTGGAGGTCCCTAGTCCAATTCTTTCCTCAAAGCAGCAACCTCCAAGTTAGATCCAGTTGCTCTGCTTCTCATCTAGCCAAGTTTCAAAAATCTCTAGAGAAGAAAGTCGCACTGGCTCCTTGGACAACCTGCTTAAGTGCTTAATCATTCTCATGGTGAAAATGTTTTCCCTTGTATTCAATCAAAAATCCCTTGCTGCAACTTTCAACTGTTGTCTGTTGTGTTTCCACTGTGTGCCTCTGAGTTTGTGTTGCTCTTCTTTATGGCCTCTTCAGGGGGTACTTGGATTGGTACTTGGATTCTCCTCAGCCTTCTCTTACGGCCACTCTGCCCTTCAGCCTTCACCCATGGTGGCATCCGCAGCTTGCTGAGGACATCTCTCACCCCATGATGTACATCCATGGTGAAGATGCCAAGTATTTCTAGCCCTGTATCAAACACTATGGAGTGACATTCACTCAGCTGTCAGATTTCAAGCTGTTTTGAAACCCTTTGAAACTGATGGTCCAGGCAGTTTTTGACCACCTTGTGGTCCATCTGTCTAGTCCGTATCTTCCTAGCTTTGGATACAAGGACATGAGATTGTTCTGTCCCTTCTGTGCTTATAAAAGATTTTCATGAGGTTTTGCTCCACAACGTAGCACTGTCTGCTAGGAATGAGGAGCAGCAGCATGGAATGCTGACGAGTGAGGATGGTCTCACATCACCCACAACCACACAGGCTAATACCTGTGAATTCTCTGTATTAGGCTAAAGGATATCTAAAGGATACTTGGTCTGTGCTGCCTTTTTGTGGTTCTTTTTAAAGCATTTTTTGTCTGGCGATAAGCAGAGGTCACTTGGAAGCTGGTTATTTTATATGGAGCAGAAGATGACTACTGTGGTTGGATCCAAGCCTGGATTAATCTTCTTCAAGAGCCTTGTTACGTGAATATTTAAAAATTAAAAACCTTTTCATACATAAACAATTCACCAGCTTAGAGAAGATTGTTTCTTATATAACAAAAGTAATTTTGTTTACATATGCTGTTTTTTCATAGTGAGAGTGATGTAAGGGCTGCTACATAAAAATCAAGAGGGAAAGTGTTTGGCTTTTAACATGTATTGAACTAAGCTAAAATTAATTAAGGGTGAAGTTTACTATATGGTGCTTTTGTTGAGCTATGCAACTGCTGATAGATCTTTTCTGAACACAGTGGAGTATCCCAAGAGATTCCCCAGATTCCAGGGAGAAAAAGCAAGCATACTTTATTAAATTAAAAAAAGCAAAAAGCAGTTCCTAGTCATGAATGATAATATCTATGCTGATGTAGTTTAAGGTTTCTTACAGTGATGTATACAAGAAGCTATTGCACAAAACCTGGTCTATCTGAAATTTTATTTTCTGTATCTGACTGGCAATCTTTGTGCACTAATTAACCTCTTCTCTCTCTTGTCCCACTACTTCAGGAATTCTGAGTCTGCATTTCTCTTACAGCAATGCTGTAAAAGAACAAATGTTATGAAATCTTAATGCTACTATAAAAAGCAGCTGCAAAATCTCCTTGGCTGCCCGAGATTGTGCCAGATGGTAAAGAACTGGAAGGATAATAAATGTCATATTAAGTCAGTCAGATTTGAGGGACACGTTATGCATCCCACATAAATAAAACACTGCTAAAACTGCCCCTGGAGTGATGAAATTCAGGAATAAGCTCTTCTGTAGCCTCAGGAATATCTCACAGTATCTACAATGCAAAGTGTTTCTAATATTCAGAGCACTCACATTAGTCTGGTTCTTTGCCAAGGCCTGACAGCTCTGTGTTGCTACATCTCTCTAGATGCGGGGGTTGTGATAAAGCTAATCTCCTTTTTTTCCCTCCTAGGACTTTCACCATTTTTTTCCTTTAAAAAAATAAAACTACAGCCAGCCTCCTTATCAGAAATACAGAGGTGATGAGAAATAAGTGCTGCATTGACACCCAAAGCTATTTCCTTGGGATTCAGTTATTCCATCACGGAAAAACTGTGTTCCTTTGAAAGGTCATTGACTATACAACTGGCTGAGGGTTGTCCCTATTTTGTTTGCTATAATTCTCACACCTTGTTTCCTCCATATCAAATTTTTAACCCTCCTGCGGTGTTAGTACACAGAGCCCCCAAGAATGGCAGAATCATCCATGTCAGAGAGAACCTCAGGAGATCTGTAGTCCAACCTCCTGCACGAAGCAGGGTCAGCTGTCAAGTCAGCCCAGTTTGCTCACAGCCTTCTTCAGTCTCTTTTTGAAAACCTCTGAGGATGGAGACAGCACAGCTCCAGGCCTCTGCTGCCTGGTTTTAATACATGCTCTGCCTTTCTCAGAGGTGACAAAGAAACACAACGAAATCCTCTAGCACATGTGGATAAATCACAGGGATGTGAGCTTTAAGGGGTGTGTTTCCCTACAAAAGGTTGAATTTGGGGTATATTTCTGCAGGTCAAGACCTGAGGAAATAGGAGGCAGTGGGTGACTTCTCCAGCACATGAGCAGGTTCAAGCTGAGAACAGAAATCCCACAAGTTGACACATTGTAAAACCTGCTCCATGCTGGCATTTTTCTGTAATGCCAGTGAAACACGTCCATGTATTCCTAAAGAGATGCATGACAAATGATAGTCAATGTTGCAGAAAATTTACATCCTGTAATTCCATAAATGGTGACAGCACAAACCAGACAAGCCAAGTAAAAAAAGAAGATGCAAATGAAACTGTTAATAGGTGCAGAGATCTCTGAACTGCCATCCTTCCTTTCTGAACCATTTATGCTGAACCTGGTGATCTCTTACAGAATAATTTTGAAGCCAAAATCGTTGGACTCAGTTGGACAACACCTGCAACAATAAAGAATCCTCATAGTAGGTTTTATAGCATTATTAAGAATGGAAATAAGTCTCTGAGGCACTGAAAGAGGAATTTTAAGTCTGTGCAGGGTCCTAATTTGAAAATCTTGATTTGATTTGCGTAGTCAATAGTTGCTTGGTTCTGAATTTCGGTGTAAATTTAGAAAGTGAACTGTCCTGAATGAAAGAAAAGTTAGGTCTGTCAGTAAAGATCTTTCACCGAAGATTCACAGAAGTCTCCTGCTTCATTATTCTGGAAGAAGGAATATAAAATGAGAAATGCTAATGTTGGCGAGAATATGTCAACCTGACTCACTGAGTTTTGTTCCAAATAAATCCCTCACCCTATGAATGACCTTGATGTTAAGAACATAAGAAATGTATTTAGAGATAAAGAGTTCAAAATCCTGAGAGGTGGTGTTTTTTAATGAATTTCCACACTGCAAAGAGTTGTCTGATATGTATTAGAGCAGCACAGGTCAAGCTGTGTGCCGTGTCTTCTCTTTGGCTAGAACACACAGTTCTTACAGGGCAGAATAAAGATTTCTTATTTATGCAATCGTGCTTAGCATAGACACATAAATCAGAATTGTGGAATAGTCTGGGCTGGAAGTGACCTTTAAAGGTCACCAAGTCCAAACCCCCTGCAATGATCAGAGACATCTTCAGCTAAGCTGCTCAGAGCCCTGTCCAGCCTGACCTGAACGTTTCCATGGATGGGGCACCCATCTCCTCTCTGGACAGTGCATCTTCCTGTGAGCCAGGCAGTGGAAGGTAGAAGTGGTCTGAGTTTCAGTCCTCACCTACAGATACTCCTGTGCCACAAGCTTGATCATAAGCCCAAGAAAGGCATTTAACTATTAGTAAATGTGCAGAACATGAGTGATGTCTGTGTTCAGTTTCAAAATGAAAACTCCTGCAGACCTTACACCCATCATGGTGAAACTCTGCAGGATGCACAAGCCCTCAGTTAGTCAATGTGTAGTTTTCAGCACTGTTTGGAAAGGAGCACAAGCACGAGTGAAAATCAGACTTCTCTATGTTGGTTTCCTGCAGTTCTCCTGTCTTATTTATCTGTGTGTGTTGGGGGAGCAGTGTGTGGACTTTCTTTAATCTTCCAGTTTTGACCAACGTAGCTGTGAAATTTCTTGACAAATTCAGCTTCAGTTGTGCCATTGGCTTTCCTGATCCCATCTCTACATCTGGGCAGTGTCCCTATATTCTTCCCAGGATTCCTGTCTCTTGTTCTACTGCTTGTGCATTTCCTTCTTACACTCCACGAGGACCACAAGGTCCAGACTTACCCATGCCATTCTCCTGCCTTCCTTGTTTCATTTCTTAGACATGGGAGTTAAACGCTCTTGCACTCAAAGAATTTTATCCTCAGAGGCTGCCAGCACTTTTTAGTTCCTTGTGAGCAGTTTTCCAGGGGGTGCCATTCACTAATTCCTTGCAGAGCTGAAAATTTGCTCTCCTGAAATTCAGAGTCCTGACTCTTCATCTGGCCCACATCCATCAGGGCCTAGGTGTTTGCAGTGTAGGCATCTGCAACTCAACAAGTCACTCAGTTATATTGCAAGCAAGATCACATCAATGAAACAAAACTGGTGAAAGATTTTCTCCCCTTAATAGAGACAGCCTGGTTAAAACAGAAACCTTCTGTATTTGGATGGTAAATTAAATTCTATCCCAAGAGAATCTTTAGTTATTCAGATATGGCACTGTAGGTCTGATAAAATCTTTTCCATGTTGAAGACATATCAAGAGCAGCATTTTTTTCTGCATTCAGCAGCCCAGTACCACCTCAGAGAGTTAACAAACAAACAAATGAATGAACATTCATTTATGGCATTTGTGATCTTGCAAAAAGAAAACACATATTAAAAGCTGGAATTTCTTCTTCAGTTGACAATTTTTCTTAGAAAGAAAGTTACTCAACTACATGAATCTCTTTTAGCACAGAGTTCTCTGTGTGAATGATTTTGTCTCTTACCATGTAGCAGGTTTCCTGCTTCCAGTCCAGGGTTTTTGAGATTTTACCAGATTAACATTAGTACCTTTCATCTTGGCTTTCTGTTTTGATAATAACTTCACCGTATCTTTGCTTTGAGGGCTACATTAATTATGAACAAGAATCATCCAGTATTTATCATTGCAGATAGCAATGAAATCAAAAGATAATCATGATACAGATTAATTAACTATGAGTGACCTGAATTCCTTAATAGCCTTGGTTCACTTGTGATTTTCTTATAATATGGTCAAATGCTTGGTCACAGTCATAGGTCAAGCAATGTAAGGTGTAGGACTGTCATGTTAGCAGTAATAACCCTAAGAAAACTATATGTGTTGCAGTGGATAACTAATTAAACACTACACCCTTTCTGAATGATTCATGGATCTGTCTGTCTCTGTTTTAATTAGGTGGGGATATCAGTCAGAAACAGCAATGTGATTTACCACTGAGCATTCAGCAATAACACAGCTTTGGTTTTGGTGTTCCCAATTCAAAAATAATACTGGAAAATTCTGAAATTTTTGAGAAAAGATGCACACGAGTGATCAGGAAAGGAGTTTTAAAAATATGAGTTGTATGATCTCCTAGAAACAGAGATTAATAACCCTGAACTCTGCAGAGAGGTCTTATCCAAGTAAAAAGTCTGTTCAAGCAACAGCCAATGTAACATGATCCAGTGACAAAGAGCTAAGCTAAAAAGTGAAACTAAAAATGAGATGCTCAACATTTAACAGTGACTGTTAACAATTCCTGCTGCATGGCCTCAGCCAGAAGTCACAGCATTAATACAGGACTCTGATTCTGTGACCTGGGCTACACAGGCTAAACAAGATAATTTTAACAATCCCTCATGTCCTCGAAGTCCATGAATATAAATCTTTGAGCCTTGGGTCTTCTACCACTTTGGAGAAGTGATCCCTGAAACTTCTAGGTTTTCAAGAAATTTCTTCTTTTAGTCACTGCTATATGAACAGTTTCCTATATCCTTGATGCGTGTCTTCCTCAAAATTTGAGACAACCAGAGGTCATATACTCCTGAGTTTTAACACCACAAAAATTCAGATAAAAACCCCCCACAAAATAACAAAATCACCTCTTTCGTTATACTTTTTGAGGAAATCTGTTTTGACCCCTGAACTGACAAGAAGTTTATGAAGTCCTGGAACCATTTAGACAGGGAATGTTTTTGCATTTAAAGTATCTGACCACAAGTCCATAAAAAAATGTTTGTGGTTATGATGAAACTTTATCTCGTACCTCCAGTTTCAGAGAAACCGATCTCTACTTTCGGGTACTTTATGCTCCAGTACAGGAGGAATTACATTCTCTCAGTGAAGATCTGCACAGAGCCAATACATACGGAGTGACTCATGGTGTATTTAGATTAAGCAGCTCAAGAAGAAACCTCAGAGTTCCCTGAACTGTGCCTCTGCTGCTCCAGAGGGGAAACACTACGTAGCCTGCCTCTGTGCCTACAGTCCATTGAAACTGACCAGTGGTAACATAAATAGAAAACTCCCGTGTAGTGGCAGTGACACAGTCCTGCTGAAGTGACAGTCCTGCTGAGTCACCTGCAGCAAACAGCAGGGAATGGCTGTGCTTAACACGGCGCCAGACCATGACATCACCCATATCTGACAGGGTGACAGGCAGCCCTGGGGCACTCAACCCCTGTGGGCCAACAGCCCCACGAGGAAAACAGCCCGTGGAGAAAAATTAACTCGACCTTGAGTCGGGAAGTGTCTTTGCCACGGGCTGTCCCGGTGAGACAGTGAAACGAGGGGAGGAAAGAATCACGGAATGGCTTGGGTTGGAAGGGAACTTAAAAGGTCATGCAGTTGCAAGTCTCCGCCATGGGCAGGGACTCCTTCCACTAGGCCAGGCTGCTCAGAACCCCATCCAGCCTGGTCTTGAACACTTCCAGGGATGGAGCAACAACTGGAGACTCCTCTTTTTTGAGTTAGGTCCTCACCTTGTTGCTTAAAACTAGCAAATATAGTCCTTGATTATGCCAACCTGGAAATTGCGTGATTGTAAATCACAAACCCCATCACAAGCTTTTAACGAGGCCGGTGGTATCTCAGCCCCTCAGCCCTGCACCCTAAGTCCTCAGTCACTCAGCTCTCAGTCCCTCAGCTCTCAGTCCCTCAGCTCTAAGCCCCTCAGCCCAGAGCCCATCATCCTCCGGCACCTCATCCTTCCAACTCTCAACTCCCAGACCCTCAGCTCTCACCTCTTATCAATCATCCCTCAGTCCTGGGACCTCAACACCCGAGACCGGAGCGCCTCAGCTCCCAGCCCCTCCTCCCCTCAACCCTCCTCAAAAGCTCCGCCCCCAGTCTGCACGCCACACCTCCTGCCTTTCTGACTGGCCACAGCTCCTTAGAGTGACAGGGAAGACAGCCAATCAGATCACAGAGGGTAGCGACGGACGGGGAGGGTTCCCGTGCGCGGCAGCGGGCGCTCCTTCCCGCCCCGCGGGGAGGGAGCGGGCGGCGCTGAGGGCGGGAAGGGGCCGCTGTCCCGAGGGAAGGAGCCGCTGCCCGCAGGGAAGGAGCCGCCCTGTCCCCGCTGTGCCATGGGGGACGTGCTGCCCTCGGGCCTGCTGGAGATCTGTCTGCTGGTCGGTGCGCCCAGAGAGCGGGTGCGGGCGCTGCTCCAGGTGAGTGGGCTTCGGGCGGGCGGTGCCAGGGCGTGGGACTGGGTTTGTCAGCGCATGGAGCTGAAATATCCCGACAGAAAGTTGTTTTGACAGGCGAACGTCAGCAAACCGGGGAGAGTTTGGTAGCGGTGTGAGGTAGCTGCACTTTTCCGAAGGTCTGAGTTTAGATGGACAACTCACTGTAGAACCCACAAGCTGGGACAGCAAAACGCTTAACGATGCGTTCTTTACTGGGTGTTACTCCATCCACGTCCTGTCTTCTGCTGGAGAGAAAAGCAAAAGAATAAAGGCTGGTCACTTGTATCCTCAGGAAAACACGAGATCTAAAACCCCGTGAGCTGCTCAAGTGCTCTGAGTTTGGCGTAACCTGAACCACTTGGATACGACAGGAGCTGATGGGTCGGTTGCTGCTTTGAATACGTGGTTTATAATTTGTTTATAATTATTCATTTCTCCGCTCACAATGACAGCCCTCCTCCTCCTGGTTCTGCTTGGTTCTCCTTGGTTCAAGTGTGCTGACGGGTTTGTTCTACACCTGCGAGCTGCCCTGCAGTGGGAAGAGCTGTGGGAAGAGCTGTGGGAAGAGCTGTGGTGCCAGCACGTGCAAAAAAAAAAGCCAGACAGCTCCCAGGGATCTCAATTGCTCTGCTTGAACTTGAATTTGATTGTGCTCTAATAGCATTAGATAAAGAAGTCTTTGTTGGGCTTGTTGCTTGTTCACTCGGCTTTTGCTGATGTCAGCTTCTTAAGTGATAACAGCCAAGTAGAGGTTCACATTCCAGGATCTCATTCATGTGTACCTTCAGAATTGAAAAATACTTCCTAAATGTCAGCACCAGACTTGTGAAATCAGTGTGTACATGGTGTTTTATCAGAAGTGTGAGAAGTGAACCCAAAGGAATGGGAATTTATTATTCATTCCAGTTTGCTTAGTTTGTTCTCACTGCTTTCTGAAAAAAAACCCGTGGAACAACAGATAAGAAATCGGCTATAGAAAGCACAAGCCATTCTGATATTCTGATCACACTGAGTGTTCTGAATTGTTTCTTTACTCAAGATACAAAAAGATGTCAGAAAAGAAAATTGACTCTTCTTTTGTTGATATGAACTTCAGTAAAGTCCCTGCAAGCTGTTGCACCATGGGGATTTCAATCACTGTCTTAGGGCAAACTTACAGATTTACTCCACTTCCTTTTCCTTCTGCAGCACTATCTACATGAGGAGAGTGGAATATGGTTTTATGGCTAATTTTAATGACTGTAGAAAGAAAAGACTTTACTGAGAGATGATAACATTCCAAATGAAAGTGGTGAAATCCTGATAGTGCTTCAAATCATGATCTTCACAGTGTGTTGGTGTATTCTTAACTGTACTGAAACATGGTGTGCTAAAGTAAATGAAGTGAATGGGACTGTGATATTACCCACCCCCATAGTAAGAAAAGTTTTATATGACTGACCTGCTGTTGATGAGGACTCCAGAAAAAAAAAAATAGTTTTCCACCGAAGCTCCTGAAACAGAAGTTTCTGGGCTATCATCCATTCCTTATCCTTATTGCCAAGAAAACTGTCACTCTGAGATTTCAATTTGAAAAGATCAAAGGATGCTATTTTCAGCTACAGATTCTTTCTAAGCACTAGAAGTGTGCATTTTGTAAGAATGAAACGTACAGAAGTTCTTCTTTTCCCTAAGTTATCTACAGGTATAACGCTGGGTTTTGGTTTGGCAAGCGTGTGCAAGCTGTCCATGACATGTCTCAGATCTTTGACAGGTTCCATTGGTGGGTTCTGTATCTGCCCACCACAGTCAGTGGCACAGAGCTTGTCTTGTGCTCTCTGGCCCTGCTGATGCAGACATAACCACCAAAACATTTTTTTCCTGCTTGTAATACCTCCCTGGCTGTCAAGGTGCCTGAAAGAAATGAGGTGGGATCAGATTGAGGATCAGTCATCAGTGTGTGCTTGTTGCAGTGAAAAGCTCATCTGGAAGAGCTCTAGAAGTGAATCCATGGGAGCTCTGGGAATCAACAAAGCCAAGTGCAAGGTGCTGTGCCTGAGTCAGAACAGTCCCTACTTTTGGTACAGATTGGGTGATGCAGGGAGCCCTGCCAAGAAAGACTTGGGAGTGCTGGTGGATGAGAGGTTGGACATGTCCTGGCCTGTGTCCAAAGCAGTGTGAGCAGCAGGTGAGGGAGAACATTCAGACCCTCTGCTCTACCTGGTGTCCTAATCCAGCTCTGGGGTCCTAAGAACAGGAAAGACATGGAGCTCTTGGAATTGGGTCCAGAGGAGGGCTACAAAGATTATTAGAGTAGCACCTCTCATATGAGGAATGTCTGGGAGAGTTGAGGCTGTTTGGTGTGGAGAAGAGAAGGCTCTGGGGTCATCTTATGGACTTTCAGTACCTGAAGGGGGCTCCAAGAGAGCTGGAGAGGGACTTCAGACGAGGGTATGGAGCAATAGAACAGGGGGAAACTGCTTCAAATGACAGAGGGCAGAGTTAGTTTAGATATTAGGGAGAACTTTACTGTGAGGGAGGTGAGGCAGTGGCACAGGTTCCTCAGGGAAGTTGTGGATGCACCAGCCCTGGAAGTGTTCAAGGTCAAATTGGGTGGGGCTTTAGGTGGCTCCGTCTAGTGGAAGATGCCCCTGCCCACAGCAGGAGGATTCAAATGAGATGACAATTTAAAGTCCCTCCCAACCCAAGCTGTTGTGTGGTTGTTTGAAAAGTGACTGTGTAATGGCCTGCATCTTCAGGACTGTGGCTCACAGGCAAAGGAAAAGGATTATTATTGTTATTACTCAAAACACTTGAGTTGCACAAGAATCTGCAGAGATACTCCTACAATTGTTTGGGTTGGAAGGGACCTTAAAGATCACCCAGTTCCAGTGCCCCTGCTGTGGTGCAGGAACACCTTCCACTAAACCAGGTTGCTCAGAGCTCCATTGAGCCTGACTCTGGGCAGTTCCAGGGATGGAGAATCCACAGCTTCTCTGGGCAACCTGTTCCAGTGCCTTACTACCTTCACAATAAAGAATTTCTCCTTAACAGCTAATCTAAACCTGCCCTCTGTTGATTTAAAACCATTCCCTTTTTTCCTATTACTGCATCCTAATTGTCCTGCCCAATCTAATTTTTCTGAGACTTCATACTTTCAGTGAGTCATAATTTGTTAAAGAAACCCGTTCTTTCATGACTTTCAAAGTGAAATTAACTTCTTCAGTGATGGGAAGAGGAGAATGAGTTCAAGGAAAGACCAGATAGCTGAAGTCATGCTCTCATTTGTGGTTTCAACACACTACTGTTTGTGTCTGAATAGTCATTGTAAAAGTCTGTCTTGTATTGGTGTCCTTCTCAGCAGTGCTGTTACAGGAACACCGTCAGCAAATGGGGATGGAATAAAAGCCCCCACTTCAGTTTGTAAGAAGCTGTGTATGATGCAAGGAGATTTGGTAGCAAGAAGCTACAAAAGGGAAGTATGTCAAAGTGAAGAAGTAACAGTAGCAGCAGCAAAGATAAAATGTTCAAAGAAGAGCAGGAACAAGTGAATTTTGTTCTATTGCTGCCTGTTCACTCTCCCTGAACTCAAGGAGTAGAAGATGTGACTTTGGCCAAGACATTAATATGAGCTGACTCAAATGCTGGAGACTGAGTCAGTGGGTCAGCAACAGTGCTGACAGTGCTGTTCTGTGGGGAAAAATGGTGCTTAATGTCTCTGTAGTAGTTGAAGACATCAAGGATCTGCCATTTCAAGCGCTGTTAGGCTGTGAGGCCATTAAATTGCTGGCTGCCATCCAGCACTTTGGAGCACAGAGATGCCTCAGTATAAGTCAGGGATTGCCCTGTCAAAGCAGCTCTGTATGAAAACCTCAGCAGGGCAAATCTGCCAAGTTGAGATTGTTACTATTGGAGTATGTCTGTGTTTTTCTTGCGTAACAGCCTCAGGGCTGAGCCTTAATTCTTAATTTCCTCCTGAAATGTTTAGCTGCATGTTAGTTTGAGGGTGATCATGGTGAATTTATCTGTGTTTCCAGTTTCTTCACTACCTTTGTTGGCTGCCAGCTAAGGAAATAACACTTGAAATTCTTAGCATGCGAAGATGTGGCACTCAGTACACCAATTCATGATGTGGTTTTTAAAGTCATTGCTATCGTCTGAGTGTTCCACTGGATACATATCTGAACTTTTCTTTCCCACTCCAATTTACTTCTAGTTCAGGCTCTTTGTTCATTAAAAGGGTGTTTTCTCACTTCTTTCTTTGAGTGAAGTAATTTCTTTAGAGTATGCTATTATAAATGCAATGTAGTTAATGGAATTTAAGATACCACAACTAATATATCATGAAGCATTCCTTCACATTTTTCCTATGCTCAAATGTGGGAAAAAAAACCTATTAGTAGCCATATACTGGGATGTAAGAACTGAGACTTCTGTCTCAAAACCTGGACAGTGGAAGATTGGCAACAGAACTTTCTATGTTGTACCTCTTGAGAAAAAAAAAATAGGGAAATGATGGGTGAGGCCAGCACTGGTTTTCAAGGAGCATCCTGCGTCATATCTGGTGATAAAAGCAGCATGTATGCTTCACCTCATCTGACTTTGAAGATGTTTGCAAAAAGCTGAAAACGAAACAACTTTTTACCACAGTGAGGCTCGCCTTTCCTGTTTCCAAATATCTGTTGGTCAAACAAAGCTTTTACTTGTTGTTGGGTTTTTTTGGTGTTTTTTTTTTTTTTTTTTTTTTTTAACCTTGCAGGAAGAATTAAAATTGCAATGAAGTAATTGGAAATGCAGCTACTTGGCTCGACTATATGGTCGAGAATACAAAGAATACAAAAAGTGCTCCCAAGTACAAGGAAATTTCTCTGATCACTTCCTCCTCAGCTTTTCATTGCAGGGCAGTGAGGGCTTTCAGGCCAGTCATGCTTTTGCAAAGCTGCTTTCAAAAAAATGTTGCATATGTGCTCTTGGGATGCCTGTTCAGCTGAGTCATCAGTATATGGAGGAATTCTCATGGCTTCACTGTCTTAAAGTTGTGTTTATTGTAACAATGATTGTAGTTTTTAATTGTGCTTTGTTAATGGCCTTCCAAAGTTAAGCATTGTCTTGTGAAAGTCTGTTTGTGTTGTTTGGGTTTTTTTTTTGGTACATGTTATCTGAGTTAAAAGGAAGCTTTTCCTGAAATTGAACAAAGACTTATCTAAGAGGCTCAGCTGTTTCTCTTTCTTTTTGTTTGTTTATTACCTGTTTTCTCTTATTGCAAGTGTTTATTTTAAGTATAGCTTAAGTATATCTTAACGCTGAAAAGGAGGAAATGTGGTATTTGATACTTGTTAGTTTCTTTTGCCAAAGGCATAACACTCATATGGGGCGTTTTGAATGATGAAGGATTCCTTGCCTGCTAAAAATGCCCATTTTCCTTGCATTAACATGCATAAAACAAAAACTGAAAAGGAAAAATTAATTATTTAGGAAGCAGAAAAATATATTCCAAACCCACAGTTTTAGGGGTGGAGGAAAAAAAAAAAAAGTTAAAAAACATGAAAAAAACCCCACATATTAGGATGTGTGTAAACCTAGTGTTTGTTTTTTTTGTTGTTTTCTTTTCCTATAGGGCACTCAAAGAAAACTCAAAAGTCTTCCTCCCCTTGATCCAGAAGTCCTTTCTGTGTTTGTTCCTCCATTTATCAGCAGAGATGAAGTTCAGGTGATTAATGCTGGTAATAACCTGAATAAAAGCAAACGCCGGTCCTTCCGAAAGAAAAAAGAGAGACCTAAGATTGAAAATGTGAAGAGCCTCAACGGGGAGCAGAAAGTGCCTGACACAGAAGATGTGACAGTTCCAAAGGACATTGATCTTATTGCTTTGCCACAGCTCTGCTTCCCAGGTACATGAGGGTTCACACTTCTTGAGGACTGTTTTAATGTAAATATTTCTTGACCCATAGTTCAGCCCTTATTTTTTAGCCCTTGTTGGTAAATCTTGGTTTGAGTGAAGTGCAAACATGCACGCATGTGAAAAATTATTTTTCAACCCAACATGGCTCTCTCACTTTTTATTTGCTCTTTTGATGTACTTGAAGTAGTGAATAGTTCTTCCAGGTTTAACTGGAGAAATTTTAATATCTGTGTCATTATTGCAGACCTTTTTAATAATCTCGGGGGGAAAAAAGTTATTTAAACCCATTTATTGTATTTTGTCACTGAAAATGCAGAATAATTTCATTTTTGCTTCTTCAGTAATGTGCAGCTTACAGCTTCTGTAACAACCTTTAGTTCTAGTGGAATGTATATTACATTTTCATCCCTTAAAATGAAACATTTCTCTTGAAATGAAGTGGCAATGTGCAGTATTTGTCATGAATTGTCTTTCACATAGCTCTAGTTAAATATGTAATTAAAAATATGGTTGTTGCCTTCATTTCAGGAGGACTTTATGTAACTTCTGAATCAAAAGAGGACCACATCCATTTCCTGGTCTTCACTGACGTCTGTGGTAACAGAACATATGGTGTTGTTGCACAGTATTACCAGTCTATGCAAGTATGTTATTTAACTCATTCTTCTATTAAAACATATTAAAATATATAAAAGCAAAACACTTTGAAAATTATGTGAGATTTAATTTATCAAATTAGTTAACCGGTGTGTTTTTATGTTAGAAGGAGTACAGGACAAATCATACTTCCATATTGCCATTTTAAATTAAGTACCTTGGAACACATTGCATTAGGAAAAATTGTTACGAATTTCATTTGGGAGATTTGGATATTTAGGAGCAGACTTTATCCCCTGGATGTTTTTTTGGTAAAGATTGTTCTTTCAAAACAATGAAAGATGTTCTTTCTAAATATACTTTGTGCTGGAATTCTTTTAAATACATGTTGTTTAAGTCATGTAGGCTGACATTTTTTCTGAAGACCTAAAGGGAGATAGACATTCAAATCCCTTTGAAATATAGAGGGAATTTGGATATCACATCTCTAACGTTCCCAAGAAAATATCAGCCATAAATCCATGATTATCATAAAGATATTAATGTGCAGTTTTCTTGCAGGATGTCTCCACCTCCTCGAATGGGCAGGGGCCTTGGGAGCCTGCACAGACTGGGAAGGTGCCTGTCTGTTTTGTACCCTGTGCTGTTTGTGTTATATCCAGATACCCGTATTTTAGTGCCCTCAAGGATTGTCTCTCTTGGTAAGATTTGCTCCCCTTTGTATTTCTGCTGGAAATGACTGCAGGTTTTTAATACCTGAATTTGCTTGATGTGGTGAGGAGAGCTGTGTGATGCTAAAGCAATGGTTAGTTTTATGTTAAGGTTGTGTGGGAGAGGAAGAAGAACAAACGCTGTATCAGTGTTGTCCAGACAGTCAGTGCAAATTCTGAATACCAAGGGAATTAGTTATGATGTTATTTTCATTTCCTTTGGGAGTTTTTGCTAATGTGTAGAGATTGGATATTTTACAGATATTATTGTGTTTTTTTTGCAAGACGGTTAACTGTAATTTTGCCAATCTTATGAAAATTGCTTTGAAAGCACAAAAAGCTTTTTATAATGCACCAAATAAATGTCATAAGAACAGGAATATATGTATTAATAAGCAGTTAATGACGCTTTAGGGAAATAAACGAAGTCACTTGAGGAAGTGGAGTGGTTACTTGAGTGTTGTAGAACTAGGAGAGAAATTCTTAGGACACACTGGTTAGAAACAATCAAATACTCTGCAATGTAGATCATTTAAAAGGTAAATGAACATGGGTCTATCTTATTATTAAGTAATTTCACTTATTTTGAGGTTACTGTATTGTTAAAATACTAAGATCTATTTGCATCTATTTTGGATTAAAATCTCTCTCCTTGGGGAACCTGTCCATGTACATGTCCATGTGTCTTCACTTGCAGACCTGTTGTCCAAAGGTAGAAGAGGTTTTCTTCACTAAATTTCAGTCAAGCTTTCTGGAGTCAAATCTCAATCCAGTTGCAGGTGTTTGCTTCTTGTACATAAGTTGAAAGATGTTGGGGTTTTAGGTTGGAGCTCGATTCTTCCCTTTATTTCTGCTGGTGCTCATATCCCGAGCAGATGAGCAAGGGAGCACTCCCTGGGTACCAGCTGAGGTGCATCACCAGCCCCTAACCTGGCTCCTGACCATTAAATGAGACTTCAGCTCTCATTTCCCCAACCCGTGCACCTCTTCTTCCCTGTGCTGTGGATTTGGATCTTCTTGGAGCACAGACTGGCTTTCCCTGGGTTGCAGGAGGAGAGCCCTGGAGGATCAAAGTAGTGCCTTACTCCTGGGCATTTTAGACATTGACTCAAAGAGGCTGTGAGATCAGAAATCAGTCACTCTGGCAGCCCTTTTAAAGGCGTGTACCTCTGCTCTGTCATTTTTAAAGCATTAGTGAAGGGGTTTAACGTGGACAAGGGACATCAACATGATGGAAACAGGATGTGCACAGGTCAGTGTGAAATCAAAATAAATGTTCAGTGAAATAAAAAGGAAATGTTTGTTTTCCTTTCTCCTTTCCTGCCCAAATCATCTGCCCCCTCCCCGCTCTTAATATTTAAGTGAATTACATCAGCCCTTGGTATTGCAGGAACTGATTCACTGCTGCCTTTTGTAAGTCTCAAATCTCAAGTCACTGCTAATCTCTATATGGAATCTTCCAGCTGTGGCTACAGCTGTGGCCACTGTTTCCCTCCAGCTTTTACAGTGGGATTCCTGCTGCCTTTGTACTGCGAGTTCAGCCTGTGAGAGGGCTCACCTCACACCAACTTTCCACTGGATGGGAAATAGTATAGGTTCAGCTTGGCAGTTACAGTACTCACCAGTGGTTTATGTAGAGTATTTATAAGTGAGTAATTTCTCCTCTGAAGTGAGACATCTCTGAGCTGGGAGAAGCAGTCAATTTGCAAGTGGATTTTAAAAGAGCCCACTGAGGGAAAAGTGGGAAAATCTTCAGGACAACCATGGAAAATTCCAGATGTTGTAAAAGTGTTTCTAGTTCTTGTATCTGTTTAGAGGAGACAGTAACCAGATAAGTTAACCCTCTATATCTGCCTCTGCCTCTGGGTGGGTATTTTAAACTTTATAATTATTTAAACGTTAAACACCTCTGCCTTGATCACATATAGTAAGGTTTGGTACCTATTTAAAGCATTAATGTCCACAGATGGATTTTCTCTTTTGAGTCTTGTTCTTGGTTCTTAGAGGAGTTCTGATTGATCTGAGCTTAAAGTGATTTGTAAATATGTGAATAATTATAGGGAAGCTCAAGAGGTCAATAACCTTCTATATTAGTCTTGTGTGTTGTCCTGGTCTTTTAACAGGGGATTTTTTTCACACAGCTGCACTGCTCTTCTCCTTTTTGCTGCTGCATCTGTGAGATGGGAGTGTGTGTAACTGGAAGGAGGGGGTGGGTAATGCCAGTGACGGAACTGAATTTGGTGTTGGCATTTCCCACGGTACTGGAAACTCAACTGATTCGTTTTCCATTAAATTGTATTCTGTAATTTTTTTAATTTCATTTTTCTTGGTAGTTTTTAATGGCTCATTTTAGAATGTCTTGTCTTTCTGGTTTTGGTGTCTTGGGTTTTTTTTAGAAAAAGTGTTTTGTGTGCCAAGAGTACACTAGGGTGGAGGGAAGGGAAGGGGTGGAGAGGTACTGCTTTTCCTTATTTTGGTTGTACCACTGAAATGTTTCCATGTGGCATGAAACAGCTGCTGGAGTGTGTGACTGTTCTGAATACAACATAAACAATTGCAGCCAAGACCTCTATGAGGTATTTTGAGTATAGTGTCCTATACAGCTGGAGATGTCCTGACTTTTTGGGACATTACAAAGCACTGACACTGTATTTCTGTAAAGCAGAAGGAGTTATTGTGTGTCATCAGGTGACTAATGGGTTAAAAATCTAATTAAGTGTTCTCACTGCTTGAACGTACTCAGGTAGCGCTGCCTCTTATACTTAACAAATAATAACACCTTCAACAGCTCACTTGTATCCTTGGTATGCTGCAGAGGTGTTTTGCAGGATGCTTCAACTGATTAATCATTTTCCAGTCAGGAGTTCTGAAAGCACTTGCTGGTGGACCTGAAACCATCTGTTTCTGGAGTGTAGGCCTTTCATTGTGATACCTAGTGCAAGAATGCTGTTGCTCCTGAAGATCTGGTTGAAATGGCATCTAAAGGGGTTCTGCTTCCATTCAGGGTGGTTTTTTTGCAGCAAAAGGTTTCCTTTTCCTCCAGAATTCTGTACATAGATTATTTTCTTCAGTACCTAAGTGCACAGAATTGTTTATAGGTGAGATGGTACTTGTTTTCAGTCAGAACAATCATCAAAACAAAATTTTTAAACGTAATATTCCTAGATAAAATCGAGGTTCCTAAACTTTTTCAAGTGGCAGAGTAGAAATCACAACTGAAAACTAAACCAAGCTGAGATGTACAGGCAACATCAAGTTATAAATCCATGCAGGTGCTTTGAACTGCAAGGGAATCTGCAAGCTGTCATCATAGTAATGAAGGTCTTTGTATCCCCTGCCATTAATTTTATAACTAATTTCCATATTGCTAGCACACAGTGCTTTTAAATCCAGAACATTTTGTGTGGAGTGTGTCTGCCTTTCTCCAAAGCAAGCAGATGTGCACCTAAACAGTTTCACAGCATGGTGATTCTTCTTGGATTATTCTACATTTTTTGAAAAGATTCAGTTTAACTTGAGAGGTTTTGGCACTTTGCAAATGGAGTATTACCTCAATCTGTTGTACTGCATGAAAAGTGAAATATTCCTGGCAGTGATCTCCTGGATGAACTCCTGTCTTAGATGAATGAATAGGCTCCATTCAAACATTAAATCTTCCAACCTGTGTATTCATCCTTTCAGCTGCCTCGAGAAAAGGTGGGAGTGTGCAAATAACTCCCAGCACTGAGGCAGTACAAAGGGCCTATTCTGAGCTGCTCTTGCTTTCTGAAACACCTGTCTGTGGACAGTTAATAGCTGTAATGAAAGGTTCATAAACTCCTTAGCTCTCCACTTGAGTGTTTCAGAGATTACTTCATTTATTTTTGCAGACGTTTGCAGTGCAGAGCTGTCTGCTCACTCTTAGGCTGCATTAATGGGCACCATGTGCTGATTAGGGAGCTCTGAGTGTCCTCTCTGTACATCTGCTGCTTTCTCAGTCACATTGTTTCTGTTGTGATTTTTACTGTATGTCTTGATAAGAGCTTTTTGTCTCAAAGAAAAAGAAAGACAGGTCTGCTTACTCTATTGGGCCAAATCTGAGGCATCATCAAGTGTGACAGAATATTTGTTTAAATTGATGGTTCTACTATCTGGTTTTCTTTGATAATTCTTAAATTCAACTTTCTTTGCACCCCTGAAGAGTTGATGGACCTTTTGGGAAGATGTATGTAGCAGCCCAGGGCTTTCTTCAAATGAGAAAATAATAAATTTAAATATTTCATTTAAAAGTGCAGTAATATGTGATGGAATGTGCTTTTTTCCTGGAATCTAAATGCTGTACACAAATACGGTGTTCTGGGTCCTTTTATATCTCTTGACCTATTCAGTTGCTCCCTTCCTGAAGAGCAAGTGTTCTTCTGCAAGAAACCAGTAAAACTGCAAACTGAAGTAAAACTTCAAGGGAGAAGACAACCATATTCAGTTCCTAGTTTCTGTATGTATAGATTTGCAGGTCTAGATTTCTGATTTTGTAAAGATTTGGGGTTTTTGCTATAAACATGCAAGTGTGTCTTCTATTGAACAAAATGCCCTTTGTGGCCACAAATATCTAAATTGGTAATTGTTACATTTCAGAACTGCGGTGGGAGCATATAGTTCATAGTTTTCATAGCATGTAGTTAACAGTTTTCAGTCTTGATAATGTGTATGTTTAAATGTTCCAGAATTGATTTGGTGCATAATATAAACCATGTGACCTTTGTTAGGTTAATAGTTTTAAACTGATGCTAAATATGGCTCTTGCTTCACATTCCTCTGCAGTCAAACTCAGATCTACAACCTCTCTTTTCCTCTGATGCTGTTTTCCATCTCAGAGCTGGTGTCTGATGCTTGGGATGGGAGGAACACCAAGGGAATGTTGCAGCTGTGGGTGTTGGTTCCTCTCCATAAGACACTTGCTGTAGCTATGCTTCACCACCTCACCTCACACCTGGTTTCCTTTGGCCATCAAACCACTGTGCTGTGTCCTCTGATGGATATAATGCAGCAGTATTTTATGCATGGGAGTACAAAAAATCTCTGCTTCTGACACAGAAGCATCATTAAAATTTAATGAAGCTGCTCAAGTATCTAAATAAATTAGAAATTAATTAGCTGAAATAATAGCTTCATTACTCCTAATAATTTTTTTCTAGATTATCAGCAGAAAGAGTTTTTTGTGTTTGCATGTTACTATTGATAAGTAATTTCCTATCATTTAATTACAGCTTACTAGTGCAGCTACGACCTTTCAGGGATTTAGATGTCGAGGAGCACATAAAAGAATTTGCAGCAAAGCTGTTTTTAATCCCCAGCCCTCCACCAGGACCACTCCACTTGGTAATTACTCCTCCTGAATTTCATAATGATTTAAACATTATGTCTTCTAAGATACTAAGATGCTGTTTTCAATAAACTGGGTGACATTCATGAGTGTCAGGTCAGAGATTACTTGGTGATGTGAAATTGCTGTCAATACCTGTGCTTTAAAAATCAGGCTATGCATTATTAGGGGAGAAAATAACAGTGTGACCAGGGTTCAGCCTGGGGTGCTGGCAGACCAGTCATATTCTTTAGTTTTCAGTACTCCTCTGGGAACACTTTGGCTCATGCCAACTATTTGTGGTCTGAGATGATGCTTGGGCAGGTCTGGAAGCAGCAGAACAGAGTGAAGTGGATGAAATATTGAGTTGTCTGCTGCCTGGATAAGACCAAGCTGAGAGGGGAAACTCACATCAACATTTGTGTTCAGTCTTGTGTATTTGTTCCTTTCTGACCCTTCCCAAGTCAAGCCAGATCTCCTCTGGGTCAGGGATTTCAGCACACGCTGTTATCTACTGCAATGGCTTCTAGGGAAACAGAAATTCAGCCATGGACTTCTCCTTAGCTGCTTTCCTTGACCCTGAGGTGAGGGGTTAGGAGTGGAGGAAAAATAGCATAGCTGAAAAAAATCTGAATGATTGGCTAAACCAGCTGTGAGTGCTGAAATATGCAGCACATGCAGGACCTGACCCCCAGAGATTTGAGCTGAAATATCTGAAACACTGAGACCTTGTTCCTTTTGGCTTGTTTTACTTTCTTAGCATGACAACCTGTGCTCACTTGTTTGGTTCATATTTTTTCTATTTCCAATATGAATTTTATCAGTAATTTCGATTTCCCAGTTCTCTCTACAAAGATAAATTCAATGATTTTGTTATGCTTATAATAAAGCAAGTTTAATCTGTTAAAAGGTGTTTCTGAAAAAATTTTACTGGCCAATCATCCTATGAGAATGAGAGGAGACAAGTCCATATTAATCTTTCAAACTAGTAATTATATCTTTGACTATTTCCCTCTCCATTTATTTCACTTTTCTGCAGGCTGCAAATACCTGCAAATGCCTTCTTGCTCTCAATTAAAGTTAATATTTTGTAGTTGGCACTAAAATCCTGAATTATATGTGCTGTGGGAACATTTTCATTAAAGAGTAAACAGAGACCATCTGTTATTACAGGTATTTCATATGAAACCCCTTCAAATAATAATTCCTTCTCGAGAGGATCCGGACAGTCCAATTATTGACTTGAATCTCCATCTTCCATTGCTGTGTTTCAAGCCAGAGCAGGTGCTGCAGGTAAAACTAACTCATACTTTAAAAAGCTTTAGAGATTGACAGTACTGGTAATTTGTAGTTTAGGAAAAAATCAAGATATATATTTACTCAAAAAACTTAATAAACCCAGGAATTCAGAACAGTCTTAGTTCTGAATATTAGAGCTATGGCACAATAAACTATACTTCTTCTTAAGATATTTTGTTATTTGCAGATCAGATTAGATTAAGGCATGTTGCATTGCTTTGCCTGTGGTCTAGAAATGGGTGCTAAATTTCTTAATATATTTTAAAATGTAACTACCCAAGCCAATTGATAAATTTTATTTTAAATTTTCACTACATTGCATACATGCATTTCTACAAGATTTATAATAATTTTTTTCATGTTTAAGAAAGGGGCCTGTGAGAAGGATTGATGACAATTGGCACACTCATACAAATAAGGTGTAAATGGTGTGGAAATAGAAAATACAAAAAGCTATTTGCAAAGAATTTTTTTCAGTTCTTCACAGACTCTTACAATAATATTGCACGGAGTGTTGTTTTGTAGGTTTCCTGATCCAACTCCCTGCTCACAGGCCACATGTGAAGTTAAATTAGTTTGTTTAAGGTCATCACTGTCATCTGAGCCACTTTCTCTAAGAAACCACCTCAATCACGAGAGTTGGCAGTTTTGCCTTTTTTTTTTTTTTCAGGTTTAGCCCACATGTGAATGTTAAGAGTAAAAGTATCTCAGATCCTAAATGGTGCAGATGATGCATCTTGAAATGGGCATTATTCCATTTTATAAATCTGTAAGGTAGCTACTAAAAAAATGATAATTTTGAGGTTGACTCTCACAAACAGGTGAAATATTTGCATTTCTAGTGTGTTCTAGATATCTCTTTGCAAATATTTAACATTCTGGGTTTGTTTTCCAGATTATGACCTGTATTTTGACTGAGCAGAGGATTGTTTTCTTCTCTTCTGACTGGGCTCTGCTGACACTGGTTGCTGAATGCTTTATGTTGTACCTTCATCCTCTTCAGTGGCAACACACGTTTGTACCTATCCTGTCCCGGCAAATGCTGGATTTTGTGATGGCTCCAACATCTTTCCTCATGGGATGTCACATTGATCATTTTGATGAAGTGAGCACGGTATGTTTTACACTGTTACCACTCCTGATTTTTACTTGCAGTTCATTTGTCCCCTTCCATATTAGAGCATATTAAATTACTAAGTGTTTATGTACTGGGATCAACATCTGTTAAGGCAGTTGCTTTTTTTAAATGTAATTGTTTAATTAGCCACAGTTCAGTTTTCCACAATTTTCTGCTTGTGGAAAATAATTCAACACTTTTCTGGTTTACCTCCTTGATGAAATGAATTGTCTGCGGAGTATATAAATGAGAAGTAATTATTTTCACAATATAAGTATATGTACATTCATTCTATTTTCTTTTGTTAAAAGGAAGGTGAAGATTTAGTTCTAATTAATATAGATAATGGAGATATTTCACATTCAAAAATGGTTGAAGAGGACCTTGAGATTCCAGATGTTCCAGCACAAGCAGCAGAAACTTTCATAAAAAGGTGACAAGATCTTGAAGATGTGTTTATCTTAGTGCATAAATTGTGCTTGATGTTGCAAGTTTTTTTATTTTGTATTATTTATTATTTCATTCATATAAACCCCACTGAATTTTAAAAAAAAGGCAGATTGAAAATTCCAGTTAATTAGTACAGAAGTGGCTTTAAGCAGTCATAATCACCAAATTTGGATTATAGTCTGAACTTTACAAAGAAGACTGAGTGCACTGTGTTTTAATTGAGTGAGGCTCCCTAGAATCTTGTTAGTTTGTCAGTACTTATAAATCAATCTTGCACTTCTTTAGCTGTAAGAAGCACAGGCCTAAATGACTTTTTTTTAAGGTATGAAAAAAATTGTTGGTGTTAGGATGTAAGTTAATAATAGTTTTGTTCTGTGTGTAGAGTGGAGGGTCTGCAGCTGCACTTTGATCTGGAGCTCTGTCATCGCCGGGCCAGCACAGACCTTGGTGAGCTCCAAAGCTGCAGGAGGGCTTGGCAGCAGAAGCTGAACATGGATGTGCAGCAAACAATGTTGCAGTTAATTGTTAATATCTTCAGGTAAGTGGGTACAGTATTTTCTATTATAAGAACATGTGGTACTGGTTAAGGGACTTTAAGCATCGATGAAAATATTCTCATTTTGTCTTACTCAATAGATACTTTGTTGAGCTTAGATTTTGTTAGGGAATATGAGAAGGAGGTCCTGTAGCTTGATGGAATTTGAGTCATTGATGTTTTGATGTATATATATACATTGCTAGAATATCTTAGATAAAACTCTTTTGATTTTGAGCTTGTCTTTTGTAGGAAGATTTCAGGAAGAGAAGTGCAGTCCTTGGAAAAGCTTAGGGCCCAGCAGGGATGTCAGTCAAGTTTTGGTCACTCTTGTTAGAGGCACGTGAATTTAAACCAGGACAGGGTAGAAGAGCTGAAAGCAGGAACAAGAGTTCAAAACACCTGGATGTGTTTGGGCTGAGAATGGATGAGATACCTGAAGAGAGCAACACCTGAGAATGAAGGAGGGAGAGGAGCTGTTTAAGCTCAAGGATAAAGTGTTGGCACAAGAAGGGACAATTGACCAGGAGCTGGACTCAATGATCCTTGTAGGTCCCTTCCTACTCAGGGTATTCCATAATTCTTTGGTAAGAAATGTGGGGTATTGGCTGTGTTTGGGGATGGCATTTTAATAATGATGTGGTCTCTTGCTGGAGGTGGTTCTTCCCTTTGGATCAGTTACTGAATTGCTCACAGGAATTCTCCTTGGCACTTTGAGTCAGAGGTGCTGGTTTAATTTACAGAGTCCAAATACCAGGTGTCTGTTATTGGATCAGCTTAAGGAGTGTTCCTGCAAATGTCTGGACCCTTCAAGAAGGACAGTAGCTGCTGGGTGTGGGGAATAGAACAGCCTTTACAGATGGCTGATTATGGAAACTGAAATGCATTTATTTCCACAGTGGGATTTTGTGGATTTCCGTCTTTAGCAACAATAATTCCAGACAAAGATGAGGAGAAATGCATTTTTGCTCCTAACAGCTTGAACTCTTTAATGCACTAAACATTTGGCTGCACAAAATGAACAGATGCTTTGCTCTCTACGAGATAATAGGTATCACAAAGGGATTGATTCTTTTGCTTTCTTTCTCCTTTCCTTCAAACTTTTTTTTTGTTCTTTTTTTCAGCCTTGCTTCTTCTATCTTCTAACTCTACCAGCACCCAGGCGTGAAGGAAAGTAACTCTCTGATGCAATCGTGCTGCCAGTTCTGTCTTCAGCAAAGCACTGTAGTGATTTTGTGTGTGTGGAGGTTCCATGTTTAAAGCAGACAGTGCTAAATTATATAGAATTACATTGAACTATGTATTTTTATTGACCATACCTTTTCTTGACTCTGTATGGTTGGATAAACTGTTAACAAGATGTAGTAAGAGCCCTGTTTTTCATGTGCCTGTTACAGATGCAATGTGATGGGACAGTGTGAGGTCAGGTCACATCTTTCAAATTGCCCATGATATGTGCACTTGTCTTATATGCTCCAGTGGATTGTGTGTGATTCAGGAACTGTATATGTAAATGGAATTCCAGAATTGGAGCCTAAGTCATAATTTACACAGATTCTCCCTTGTGATTTACTAAATCTCACAGAGTGTATGTGAATTTGGCAGCAGATAGCCTACCTTACTTCTAAAAAATCAAATTTTTTTTGTATGATTCAGTAACCAGACTTGTTCCTCAAAACTGAGTTTGCTTCTGATGCTGCAGCACATTTCTATTCTTCTAATGCTGCAACATATTTCTAGTAGTACCAGTGGGCTGGTGCTATTGCTAAAATTGCTGCTGTTGCAAAACCAACTTGGGCGCAAATCTCCAAGCAGATTTATCTATTTATTTATTTTTATCTCCAGGGAGGTAAAAGACCATCTAAATTACGAACACAGAGTGTTTAACAGTGAAGAATTTCTGAAAACAAGGGCAATCGGAGACCAGCCATTCTACAAAAAGGTAAATTCAGTGCTGTGATTATCTGTTATTAATAAATCTGTATTTTGGGATTAATGCCAATATCTGGAAATGTAAATGTAACAAAGTGATGAATCCTACAGGAGAAACAGTGTTTTTTGGATAAAGCTTCCCATATGTGCAAACATGCTTAAAAACAAATAGACTAAAAGGAAAAACTAAAAGGAACCTCGTAATATATCCCAAGGAGAGAAATTGATTGGAAAACTTTGACCAGCCAGGATTTTAGATGAATAGAAATAATTACAATATTTTAGCAACAATTTCTAATGCTATAAATGAAATGGTAGCAATATTATGAATTGAAATTTAATATTAGTTTAAACTCAGATGTACATATTTAAGAAGAGCTTTGAGCAGCTGACTCACTTAAATACCAAATAGCAAAGTGGCAGGTTTGCTTTCAAATTAATCTTAGAAAATAACATAATATAGAGTTATTAATGGTCTCTGGAATTGTATTAAGAAAACTCAAAAAAATCCATTAGAAAGGACTAAAATGTGGAATCTCCTGGACATATAATTGCTGGCAAAATATGCCACCTACTGGAGGAATACTGGAAATAGGGAATCCTAATGCTTTTGGAGATGCTTCTCTGCATTGGATGTTGCAAGTGGATCAGTAAGAGGCATTTGAACATTTTTATAATAGACATGTTGCATTGCATCAATTCCCAGATTTCACCTTGTTTAACTGTGCAGTGATGAGAGTGGTGGCTTTCCTTCTTTTTAATTCACACCTGGCATTTTTTGTGGTGTCCCTATCCTAAAAGTAGCAATTTGATCTTTTAGAAGTTATTTCTGGATGACACCACAATAATTACCTGAGCAGGGAACAATTTGGGAGGTTACCAGAAGAAAAGATGATTCACTTGTCTTTTCAGCATGATGTCATAATGTTAATTTAGGCGGTCCCAAAATTCTTATTCCAAACCATAGCCAGTATTATCAGCACTTGGTTTGGGTAGAAAAGCTAATATTAAACTTGCAGCTCTGTTTTGCTTGGTACTTCTCATTTTTTTTTGGTTTCACCTCTTGGAGGACAGTTTGAGATTACTGTTTGCCACTAAGAAACTATCAACAAAGTCCAGAAGGTGAATGGAAACTTCTAGTTTTCTCTTGAAGCTTTCAATCTTTTTATTTTTGTGATTGCTAAATTGGAAGGTCTCAGTTTTGCATGTGTAAAGGTAATAAAAATGAGCAAAACATGCTAATAAAAATGTAAATTTATAACTGATTCACAGTTAACTCCTTTGTGTCTCACAGGTTTTAGACACCTACATGTTTCACTCTTTCCTTAAAGCTCGTCTGAACAGAAAGATGGATGCTTTTGCTCGGCTTGACTTGAGTACTCAGTCTGAAGAAGACAGGTAGAGTTTTCTCATTTCTTACTCTGGTTTTGAATCTCCTGTTGGTATCAGTGGTAAAAGTCCTTTTGACTCTATTGGTATGAGATCAGGTAATTATAAATGAGATTATGATTGTTAACTCATTTAATTATGATTATTGGAAAAGGGTTATGTGAACACATGGCTGTTGAAATTGTAGATTTAATACTATTATACAAAAAAGAAAAAAACCCAGGCAGTAATTTAGTGTGTACGTGTAGTGAGTTCTGAAACTAGTAGTGTGTTCTTTTTATTTTCCTCAGGTTAGATTTGATGTTTCCCACCCCCAGAAGGCTGACGATAGAGAAAATGGCTTCCAGGCGAATCAGTGCCGAGCGCAAGGCCAGCCGGCGCATGGTGATCAGCATGCCCAACCTGCAGGACATCAGACTGCCAGAGGACCCCACCAGGAACTCCTCACTTGGAAAAGTGGAAACAGGTGTTGGTAAGGGAAGATTGTGATGGACAAAAACACTTCTGTTGTCTTTTGGAGTGACATCACTGAGTAATTGTCATGGAAACACTGTCAGCTGCTGGGAAGAAATGATGAGTTGAGTCACTTTGAGCTGGGGCCTGTCTGTGCTTCTTCCCCTTGCTTGTGAAGTCAGTCTGTAGTCTGCTGTAAGTTTTGCTGGACTACAAAAGAGTGATTGGTCCCAGAGGGATTGATATTGGAGAATTGATTCCTGAGTCCTTATCCACTCTCTGTCCAGTTCTCTACTACCTTTAATTTAAATACAGGCTTAAGCTTATCACTGTTTAGAAAAAAAAACTCCATGAGGTTTGTGTGGGGTTTTGTTTTTTTTGGTTTTTTTTTTTTTTTAATTAACTTTCCCAGAATTGATGTTATCTAATTAGGGAATATTCTCCTAATAGGGGTGATAGATACAGAAATGTATTTGTGTCCCTAGCACAGCTGTAATCCTTGTTTCTTGTAATTGCTTGTTGCTGTGATGGGGATTCTGTTTGTTGTTTGTAGTATTGCTGGTTGTGAAGGTATTTACAGTCCTACTCCTTTCCCTGATCAATTTACTCTCTTGGTGTTTATTTCTAGCTATGAGAATGCCCTCCAAATCCATCACCACGTTCAAAATCCCTGAAATTCACTTTCCTCTGATGTTCCAGTGTGTTCATTCCTACTACACAGACTTCTTCAACCACCTCAGCAAAGCTATCAGTACCTTACCCCCCGAGAACTCCGCATTGCTGGCAAGGTACTTCTACCTCCGGGGCCTTGTTAGCTTGATGCAAGGGAAACTACTAAATGCACTTTCTGACTTTCAGAACCTAGAAAAAACAGACTTAAGAATTTTCCCTACTGATCTTGTAAGAAAAATAGTGGAGAGCCTGCCTCGCTCGGAGCGCTTGCAGGCAGACCGCAAACCTGAGCTCAAGAGGCTGATAAGTCGAGTGATGGAAAAACAAAGGGAAGTTCTGAAAATAGATGACCATGTAAAAAATTTCGAATTACCAAAAACACACATGCAGCTGGATGATTTTGTGAAGAGAATTCAGGAGTCTGGGATTGTCAGGGATATAGACACTATCCACCGGTTATTCGATGCCCTGACAGTAGGTGAGTATAAGTTTGTTGGGGTTTTTTTTTGATTATTATTTAGCATTGTCACATGAAAAACGGAGATTTACTCAAACCCTTAGTGTTGGTTGGTCTGTCAATGCCCTGGGAAAGCTGAGCCCCTTGTGCCTGACCTGTCTGTCAGTATTGCATTGTGAGGACCCTTCACTGAGCAGCTGCTGCATGGGGGGAGGTTCCACTGACTTGTCCAGGGTCACCTGCCAAACAGAGAGACCTCTCCTCACTGTCATTTACCCACTGCCAGCCACTGCCAGCACCCTTGCAGTTCTCACATTAACAGCTTAAAGAAGAACACTCTTCATTAGTAAAATTATCAGAGGTTAAAGTTTGAGAATTGCTGGTTGTAATGTTTGACTCTAAAAAGACATTTAAAGCAATATATTAATTCAAAGCATTATATTGACAAGCTCTAATCCCCAGTAAGAGCCAGCTTGAAATAATTATTCAGTGTGCCTAGAATATGATTCTTATCCAGTAGGTGATCCTGTGGGGGAAAAGACAGGTTCAGCCCGTTGACTGATCCCAGAATTTATATGGAGTCTTCTCTAACTTCTCCCCATTCTTAACTCACTTTTATTCTATTCCTTTACATTTAGGCAGATACAGAGTGACTTTAGTCACACATTTTACCCAGTGAGGGGTGGTTGTAGCTGGGGGGAGTATCTCAGAATAGTGCCTGAGATACCCTTGGGATGGAGTTAGGGTTACTGTTACTGCTTTCTAAACAGGAGACAGTTTTTTAGACAGTTACTGTCCTTCTAAACCCATCTTCCTGTACAAATCTGTGTAATAGTTTCTCACACTAAAGGGGTTTTAAAAAATTTTTAGGACAGCAGAAACAAATTGACCCTGAAACATTCAGAGACTTCTACAACTACTGGAAAGAAACTGAAGCAGAAGCTCAAGAGGTGAATCTGCCACCAGCAGTAATTGAGCATCTGGATAAAAATGAATGTGTCTACAAGTTATCCTGCTCAGTTAAAACCAACTATGGTGTAGGGAAAATAGCTCTGACCCAGAAGCGCTTGTTCCTGTTGACTGAAGGAGGCCGTCCTGGCTATGTCCCCATTGCTGCTTTCAGGGATATAGAGGTGAGCATTAACTCCCTGTCCTCTGGCATGCCTGTGAATATATGTCCCATCCTTCAGAATGAGCTGCCTCTCAACATAAAGCTTTAGTAAGGAGAGTAGGAAACATTGCTGAAGTCACTTATGTGAGTGATTAGGTAAAATTCTGAGGGTTTGGACCAAAAATTTCACTACTGAAAACAAGAGAAATCTGGAGTGCAGCTGGTAGGAGATGGAGTAGATAAGTTTAATAACATGAGCATTAAATGTGCTCATGTGACTGAGGTATCAGTCAGTCAGCTTATACCCACTGTGGAGCTAAGGCTGTATGATGATGTTTAAAATTATTTTCATAAATCCAGCTCTGCTTAATGGTGTGTATGGACAACTGAAATAATTAGATGTAATTAGAGAAAGCTGCCCTGTGGGCTGAGTGCTGAATTTTATCTGTTATTTGGGTACATTCTCCTTGTTTTCTCTTTCCTGTAACTTTCCAGGATGTTAAGAGCACAACTGTAGCTTTCCTTCTTTTGAGAATACCTACTCTGAGGATTAAAACATTATCTAAAAAAGAAGTCTTTGAAGCCAACCTTAAAACTGAATGTGATCTCTGGTACCTGATAGTGAAAGAAATGTGGGCTGGAAAGAAAATGGCATATGATCACAAGGTATAAATATGGGAATTTGTAACCAAATAATATGAAGAATTTGCTTTCTGTCTCTGTTCTTAATAATTCATGCACTAATCTTAGTATTTCATGGTGCTTCTCTCCCATGAAGAAAGATCCATCTTGGAAATGGGTGTCCAACCTATGTCTGATGTATCTTTTCACATGGTTTTGTTTGCATGTCCTGTATCAAGGTTGTGTCAGATCTGAAGTATTCCTGTAATAACACTGGCTTCTGACTCACTGCTCCAAGACCTGGCTTGGAACATGGGATGTGGAAGTGGGGTCTGACAGGAAGTGACAGGAATTGTGCTGCAGAGGCAGCAACTGCTTGGTGCTTGTGCTAAGCATGACACATGTTGTGATTTTTGAGCATGGTGTCTTGTAAGAATAATGAGCAAGAGATAAACTACAGTAAGACTTCTGTCTTTAGGATCCTCAGTATATCCAGCAAGCACTGACAAATGTTCTCCTGATGGATGCTGTGGTTGGTGCCCTGCAGTCCTCCAAAAGCATCTATGCAGCCTCTAAACTGTCTTATTTTGACAAGATGAAAAATGAAGGTCAGTCACAGCAATGCTACAAAGCCTATTGGTGTTGCATCATCTCTTTCTGCTCTCTCAGTGTGTATTCTGTTTTTCAAACCGGTTATGTGTAGAAATACAAAAAGATGTTAGCCTGATTGCACTTTCACAAATGCAATTTATTTAATAGTAAGGAGAAAGCTTAGAGTTTGTTCTTTCCTTTTTTTCCTTTTTGTCTGCCCCCCTTTTTTTGGTGTGTTTTTTTGTTTTGGGTTGGTGGGGTTTTTTTGTTTGATGTGGTGGGGTTTTTTGTTTGTTTGTTTTGTTTTGTTTTGTTTCTGGTTTGGTTCTGGCTTTTGCTTCTGTCTCCATCTTGGATGCTGTGTTTTTGTCTTGATTTTTCAGACTCCTTGGGTGGTAGATGTCTTTGCTACCAGAATTCATACAAATGGTGTTTGGCCTCTCAGCTAAAGCTAGAGGGAAAGAAAAATGTGAATGCATGGTGTAGAATTGTTATCTCATAAGAATTTCAGTTCTATTTCAGACTTAAATGTGCATTCAGTTGCCTTCTAAAAATCTATTTTAGTGCCTATGATGGTCCCCAAAACAACTTCAGAGACACTAAAGCACAAGATCAACCCCTCAGCTGGTGAGACATTTCCACGGGCAATAGATGTTTTACTTTATACTCCAGGTAAGGTGATGTGTTGCTCTCTTTAGGTTAGCCCAGCTTTAAATAGCCTATAAAGCACATTATCTTATAACACCTGGTACTATGCCTGCCTGATGTGTTCACATTCTGATGTGGATTGGTTGTGTGTTGAATACTAAACCAGAATAATAATTTAAAAAGAACAGTAATGTTGCATATTAAGATACTCCAAGGCATAATTTTCACTGTCTTAATTTGCCTTTCTCTGCACGTGTGCCTTATCACAGATTTCAGTTCTGTGTTAATGGGCTGATGTCTCATTAAGATTTTTGGCTCACTTGCTGAGCCGGGTGAGTGGATGGATGATGCTCCCCCATTGATCAATATTCATTGTTAGGTTTTTATTTTTCAGTAGAGTCCTATGGGGGAGTTAATTTGAACCACAGTGCAAGGAATAGTGTGGAGGGTGTTGGATTCAGTGGTGCTTTTCTTCCTTTCTTTATAGTATGAGAGGCTTTGATGGAGTAGACAAGAGTGAGTAGATTTATTAGTTGTATTTATGGAGCTTAAAAGCCTTCCTGCAATCTCAGTGAGCTCATCTCTTAGTCATCAATGAAAGAGATTATCTTTGCTCTGAGTATCTTTGGAGTGTAAGATTAAATCATTGGGTGAACTCAGCAAACAGATGATAACAAGCACAAACGTACTGTGAGAACTGTATCAGTCAATAACTGATGATGTAAATTGCAGAAGATGCATTTCATTACAAACCTGCTCTGCCTAATAATGGATTTCTCACAGGTCTCCAAAAGTATTTTGTTTCCTTTTACCCCTCTCATCTTCACTGCTTTATTTCTAGGGCATCTTGATCCTTCAGAAAGACTGGACAGTGCTCATCCAAAACTCTGGTGTGCTTTGAATGAGGGGAAGGTGGTGGTCTTTGATGCCTCTACCTGGTCTATCCAGCAACACTGCTTCAAAATGGGCCGCTCTAAACTGGTGAGACTGGCACAGGATCACAGTTCCTGCTTCAGCTGGGTGTGATTTTGTTGCTGTAGCCTGTCTGACCCTGAATCACATCGTTCCTTAGAAGATGTTGAGTTGTTTGGGCTTCAGTTAACCTGGAAAAGTGAAGATTTTTGAGAAAAACTGAAAGGAGGCTAAATGGGTTAATAATAAAACAAGTCAACTGGTGAGAAGTGATGGATTGGATTTGGGAGGATCTGGTGGGTTCTTGGGGCAGGAAAGCAGGGTTGAAACAGTTGAGGAGAAAGAATAAAAGACAACCCGAAGAGAAAATGAGAAGGGGAATCCTAGGAATAGCTAAAAATTCACCCATACTGAAGAACTGGAGATTGGGAAGAGGTGTAAGGAAACCAGGTAGATGCTATTGAAAGAGAAGATGGAGCTCTAAAAGAAAGTGTCTCAACCAGCAGGTGGGAGGGAGTTAAAGACCACCTGAAAGAGTAACTCTCTCTGTGAAAAGGGAATCTGAACCAGGCATGTAGCCTGGGTGAAAAACACACAGTAGAGAGAACACACAGGAAGAGGGATTGGACATGTCACTTGTGTGAAAGAAAAGAGAGATTGCTGTTGATGAGTGTGGGAGAAAGTCAAAAAGGGAGGGGGTAGAGCTGATGGTGAAGAGCTGGGGGGAGGAAAAATGGAATTCCAGAAGAGTCAGATACCTGAAAGAAGACAAAAAAGTTTGCCAAGTGATGGCTGTAGGTAGATAAATGAAGAGTGTGTGATGGAAGGGATGGACTTCCAGAGACCGTAGAGGAGATGGTATTTTCTCAAACACTAGTTTTAGCTGAAGTAGGAAGTGTGGATATATTGGACAGTTAGTTTGGCTTCCAATCCAGAGGAAAGGAGCACACTAACTTCTGTGGTTCCCCTGCTGCCCTCTTTAACTTTTACTTTGTTTGGGCCAGGAAGCACACCTTTAGTCAGTCCCTATGATAAATAAGATATTAATAAACGATCTCTAAGATAATTAAGGTATTAATAAGATAAGTTAATATCTTATTAAATAAGATATTAATTAATATTATAAATTATCCCTAAGATAAATAAGATATTAATCCTGTTTACTGAAGGATAAACTTTGCAAAGAGATCTGTCCTCTCATTGTTTATGGAGCAGAGCAAAGGTTAGAACACTGGAGAGCCAAGTCTTCATCTCCTACAGTGATCACAGCACACTGTAGCATCTGAATACAGCTTTTTTTCATGTTACATTAAAGACTGATTTCTCTTCTAAACTTCATTTAACCCACCTTTTTCTCCCCAGACTTGCATGGTCATGGTGGAACAGAGTCAAGTGTGGATTGGTTCTCAGGACTCCATTATTTATATCATCAACACTCACAGTATGTCTTGTAATAAACAACTGAATGATCATCGCTCTGATGTTACAGACATCATTGTGGAGAAGAAGAATGGAGCACCCAGGTAGATCTAATTTGATTTTCCTAGATGTTGAAAGAATTTATTGTTTTAAATGGGAGGGTTTATCCTGCTAATAAAGTCTTCATTTAGTTCATTTTTGTAGTTCCCATATTGTGTATGTCAGCTAAGAATTTCCTTTTTAAATAAGGACCACTGTGTAGTTTGCAACAAAGAGGATAAAGGAATTCTCTTTTGGATGAAGATGAGAAGAGCCAGGAACTGGCAGCATCCAGTGAAGAGCTGATACAGATGCAGTTTAAAGACCACTTCGCTTTTGCTTTGAGCACATAATTGACTACATGTTTACAGGAAGCTTCTGGATTTTTCCTGCCTGATAATAAAAGAAATAATATATTTACTGTTCTGTTCAGGCAATATGCTTTTGATCTTTTGGTAGCACTGGGAAGAGTGTTGGGTGAAGGTCTTAAACTGCTGTCTTCCCATGGGAAAAGCAACTCCAAGGTCGATAGGTCTGCCAGTTGTGCAGCAGGTGTAACTGGGTTTCCAGGAAGTAGTGTTGTTGAAACCTTCTGAAAAGGGTTTGCTCATTCTAAGACAACAAATGTTAAAGGTAAAAAGTAAAGGGATAGTATAATTAGTTTTCTCAGGTGCAGTAACAAAGAAGAACACTGAGAAATTTTTGTTCTAATTCAAGAGAAAATTCATCAGGCAAGATTGTTCAGAGGAATTATAGGGAATATTTTGTTGTGCTCTGCTCCTCATGCATGATGTAATGTGCTCTCATTCACTGAGATCTGAGTTAGCCTGCAGTGTTTCTAGTTGATACAGAGTTTGTAAGGGATAATCTTGAAGATCATTAAAAAATGAACATTAATTTGGCTTCCTGTAAAATTGGTTATTTTGCAACTAAGTCTCTTCTGTGTGTGCACTCTATTCTGAACATGAATGCACACTATACTTCTTTATTTCTTTAATCTGTGCCAACAGTGAAGCATATTCCAGCAGTTTAGATGGAATGGTGATTGCTTGGAACATCAGCACTCTCAAAGTGAACCGTGTCTTTCAGCTGCCCTGCCAAAATCTCACCTCTATGAAGCTTCATAATGACCAACTGTGGTGCTGTAAGTCCCTTCTTCAAATTGTAATGATTACAAAAATCATCTTCACATAAAGAAACAAGACAGTTGTTGGATGTTCATTTTATTTTGCTTTTTTCATCCATGTTTTGTAGAGATGGAAGAAGTGGGCACCTCTGTTACTAACTCTGTGTCATTAATATTGAAGGTACCAGAAATTGCATTCTTGTAGTGTCAACTCATGAGTTTCGACCGCAGATGAAAATCGAGCACCACCTGAAGGATGTGTGTTCCGCTTTTCTTGGCTTCCAGCTCTTTCCCGAGGTATTGCCCATACTCTGTTGATACAGTTGAAAGGAGGCAGGGCCATGTGGCATTACAAGCAGTGGTTATTTTGATACATTTTAAATCAGCAGTGCTTAAATGTGTCTTTCTGTGCTTTAGAGAGATGAAATGTGGGCCTCTTACTGGGGGAGTAGTGACCTGTACATTTGGAACACCAAAGACCTTTCAAGTGCACCTCAAAAGATTCATCTTCAGGATTGCTCTGAGATTACTTGTATGATAAGAGTTAAAGATCAGGTGAGAGACATCTGGGCTGGTTTTGCCTCTTGTGGATTTCTTTAC
The DNA here is from genome assembly GCF_009819655.1 of Sylvia atricapilla. Classification (NCBI taxonomy): domain Eukaryota; kingdom Metazoa; phylum Chordata; class Aves; order Passeriformes; family Sylviidae; genus Sylvia; species Sylvia atricapilla. The sequence goes on from NC_089140.1 coordinate 149,254,276, forward strand.
TGAAGTTTTGTTTGTTTGCACTGTTGTGGGCTGTCACTGCTTCCTCACTGGGTGTGTGCATGAGTACACAAGGTTTGGAATGTTGATTCCTCTTTGTTATCAGAGAAGCTAAAGACTGCCCAGCAGAAATGGCTGTTGTAGGTGTACCCCAAAATGCATGGCAAGCCAATCCCTTCATCAGTAATTAAATGTGTGGTGACATATATTAGCCACTGACATTTCCCGGGAACTGTAGAAACTGAAATTTTAAGTCCTTTGATATTTTATCTCAGGACTTCTCAGACTAAGCCTTAAAAAAGGTTACCAGACAAACAACAAATGCCAATTAATTGGCCTGTTTTTGTAGATGACCTTTTCCTTGATTAGTTGCCACATCCTAATTCAGGACAGACCAAAGGATCTGATGGATTCCTGCTGGCATCTTGTGTCCCTGTTTGCCTCTGTGTACCTGCTTTTATGTGGTATCAGTAACTGTGCAAGCGATTGTAATTGTGCTACCACAGGGGCTCATTCAGAGTTACTCTGCAAATAAATAGCTAATGTATATAATGTAATAGCTAAAGTTGCTGGGGAAGCAACTTTTGGAATCTTTTTCCAAGATTTCCCTCCTTCTTTCCTAAAAAATGATTTTTAAAAATAGAATAGGGGAATTTCCTCTGTATTCAGCCTCTGGTTAGACTTTTGTACTACAATGGAAAATTATTTTAGGATATTCTCCTCCAAGGCAAAGATTCATATACTTAACCTCTGTTTAAAGGGAGTGAGAGGATTGTTTGGAACTCCCAAGGCATTAAGCTCTCTTTTGTTCTACTGAAGAACTTTCTTCCTTTCTCTTCTTTTCTTTAAGTAATTTATGAATAAATTAAACAATACTAAGCCCAGTACTGACTCTTGGGAGACACCACTAGTGACAGGCTCCAACCAGATCCTGTGTCAGCACTTGCACTTCTGTTCCTTCTACACAACAATGAGCTATGGACAGTGAACTTGCAGCCTGGCAAAGGCTGATAATAACATTGATAGGGCTGTCAGTCACAGGCTTTAATTAAAAGCAAGGCATTGTTTTTCTTTAGGAAACTGGAGAGAAACCCAGCTGCATGCTGTGTCTATCTGAAATAGGATGTGTTCTGTCTGGCACCTCGGCCTATGTCTTTTATTACCTATTATCTGACCCAGTCTCTGTGGCTGTGATTTCATTTTGGACTTGCTGGTGCCACAGTTCCCTGGAGAGCAGTGGGTTCATGAATTTCACTTCCAGCCCTGTACAGAGAAGTACTTTCTTCTCAGTGAAACTGAACTATTGCTGGTTCTCACATGTCCCTGATTTCCTTTTATTTCAGGGTGGAACAGTGGTTCTACATTCAGTTTATCTGCACTTCCGTTAGTTCATAAACCTTTTGTAAGGGTTTTTTAGCTGCCCTCTCTCCAACCTAAGGAGTCTTGACTTTTCCATCTTCCCTGTGAGGGTGGTGAGGCCCTGGCACAGGTTGCCCAGAGAAGCTGTGGATGCCCCATCCCATTCAAGGCCAAGTTGGATGGAGCTCTGAGCAACCTGGTCTCGTGGAAGCTGTCCTTGACCATGGCAGTGGGTTGCAACAAGATCTTTAAAGTCTCCTTCAACCCAAGCCATCTTCTGATCTTTGCTCATATGACAGCTGTTCCTTTCTCTTGGCAGTTTTAGTTGCTCTGGATTTTCTCTGCTCTTGCAGTGCAAAGGCACACTGTGCCTTACACAGGGGTAAGGGAGAGCAGCTCCAGTGCTGGCACAATTGGCAGCTGAACATTCCAGCATGGGGCACTGGGGGTTTCTTGAACTGAGGGAACCAGAGGGGAACAGAGACACACACCAGGAGCCCTCAGCTCATGCCACAGCAGCTGAGGAGACCTAGAAGGGGCCAGGACCAATGGTGGCCAAGCCCCTTATTTATACTGATGAGGAAATTTTAAGTGTTTCCCTTTCCTGGCCAAGCATGAGGGAACCCTCACTGTACCAATGTGCCACATAAACTTCCTTGACTGTGTCCTGGACTGAAATGTGAAGTAGTGAAAATGGCTGTGGGTTTGTTTTGTTCCTCCAGCTGTGGGTTGGCAGCACTGGGAAGCTGCAGGGCAAGAGCAAAGGGAAGATCTATGTGGTCAGTGCTGAGAGGAAGAGTGTGGAGAAGGAGCTGGTCGGCCACGCTGATGGGGTGAAGGCGCTGTGCTCAGCAGAGGACAGGTATGTCCTCAGCGGCTCTGGGAAGGAAGAAGGGAAGATTGCCATTTGGAAGGCTGGATAGACAAGCTATTCCTAATGTATCTGCTTCCTCTGGGGAAAGGCAAACACCTGGGACTGTGTTTACTTCAGCATTTTGCATCTATTTCAACCACCTCCAGTGTTATTGTCTTCTATTTATTGGGTTTCCATCCCTACATTGTAGAAAATGGAAATCAAAGCAAATCTCCCCTCACACCTTGTCCTGCTCCTGCACATTTGGTAAAGGAACAGAAATGGGAGAAGACATGTCACTGTCTTCAAACTGGACATGAGGTGATATGGAGGGCTGGGGTTACCTGCCTGGGCCAGGTCACGTTGGGAACACTAGAGCCAAATCAGTAATTCCATGGGAGCTCTTTCTCAGCATTGCAAGGTTGCTTAAAAAAATTATTTTATGGTGTCTTTACAACCTATAATAAGTGGAAAAGGGCACTGAAAGGAAAAAACCAAGTGCATCTGGATTTACAGAGTTGTCACTGTGACCATCTGTCTGAGCTCAGAGCTGTAGGTGGGCAGTGTCCCTTACCCTTGGTGGGATTTCTAGGGCTGTTTTGTTTAAAATGCAGGCACATACAGGCTCTCCCCAACAGCACTGAAAGCTTCTCCAGCTGAAACAAGGTATTTCCAATGAATATTTTAGTTTTTAAATGTATTTTTTCTTTGAAAACAATGCACAGCACTTGGCATTTGGAACAGTTTGTGAAACTGTTAATTTATATCTTAGGAATTAATTTATTTAATTTCTGTACATATTATACTTGCTTTTGGAAGCACCTCTCAGTCTATGTACAGACTAACCTCTGCCCCTCCTCCCTTCAGTTCCAGTTTCTGCATTCAGAGGAACTGTTGTTATTTTGGGTAGAACTTGTTTAATTTTTAAGTTCTGCACAATCCTGAAACCCCTCCTCAGTCCCTGGGGCGAGCACCAGGGGCTGCAGCTTGGAGGAGTCTCAAGAGCAGCATTCCCTGATTGGTGCCTGATGCACAGTGGTTTTTCCACTGGTGACATTTATCTGCAGGTAAAAACAATAAATCTGCAGAATAGTTTTATTTGCATCAGTGCAGAGTGGAAAAAAGTGTCTAAAAGACTGTAAATAGAAGGACAAAATGGGCTGCTACTTTTTTAAATAAATATGAACCAGTGTAGGGCTAAATAGAAGGGTATCAACAATGGGAAAATATTATTACTAGAAATTTTATGACTGTATAATATTTCTGCTGATATAAGTTTTTTATCATATCATGGTAACAGAAATTTTACTTTTTTAGCTTTTGTATCAATTTAAGAATATTAAACACTATATTCATACTCTGGCCTGTGTACTTTGTTCTTTTCCCCATGTAACTTGATACTTGGGAGTGATGATTTTAGCACTGGCTTGCATCCTCTCTGTGCGCTGTAAAGAATAATTGCCTGGGGTCTTCTCTCTGTTCTCCTTTCTGAAACAGCTTCTGCTGTAAGGTGTCCCCTTTTGAGCCCCATATCTGTGATTTTCAGGTTTCTTCTTTGCTCCTCTGGCTTGGCCAGGCTGCTTGGGGTAAATGGCAGGAATTATTTACTGAATTCAAAGACACACAAGGACTATTCAGGAACTTTCCCTGGCTGCAGAAATGAACCAGCTGCACCAACCTGCTGTGCACCTGCTGCTGTCTTCATTGATTTTCATTCCTGGCATACTTTTTAAACCTGGTTTTGTCTTAGCTGGTTTTTAGGTGCTCACTGACTATCTCAGCTTTGATCCAGGATTTCAGCTGAGGGAATGGACCTGCAGTCACAGCACTATGAGGTTCTGTCCAGTTCTTGGCCTCACTGCCAGCGGAGAACTTGGCCAGGTGTAGTTGCCTCTCTCAGTCATTGTCTCCCAGCAAAGGGACAAAGGGAGCAGGAGCTGCCCCTGGCAGGAGAAGGGAGGCTATGAGTGACCAGGCTGAGCACACTCCATCCCTCTCTGGCCCTAATGCTGCGCTGCTGTTGGGGTTGGACAGCCTCTGTCTGAGACTCTGAGTCCAACTTGTGTTGCCATCCCATTGTCTTCTCTCTCAGGGAAATATTGCCTGTTTCTTGGATACCTCAAGGCTAATATTTGTTCAGGTCCTTTTTGCTGTTGGGTTTTTTTTCCTGATCTCCTGACCTGAAAAACCTGAAGGGAGCAGAGAGACCTGCCAGGAGCCCACAGTCCAGTTTTTGGAGGCTCTGTGTAGAGCAGGGAGTTGCACTCGATGATCCATAATAGGTAATTTCCCAATTGAGCTGTTCTGTGATTCTTTGATCAAACCAAGGGGTGGCAGTGTCTGCTTTGAGAAATAACCTGGCTGTGGAGATGGGAGCCGATTGGAAATTCAGGCTGCTGTGTGCTGGCTGTGATCTCCTCAGTAGGGCCATGCAGGGAGGGAGGAAACAGCCCCTTCCTCTGCCTCCCAGCCCGTGCTCAGAGGCTGCTGGGGGGTTTCATGGGATCAGGCCCCATTCTCCTCCAGTGCCAGCTGAGTCCTTTTTGGAGGCAAATGGGACTAAACCCCATCCTCCTCCATTATGTGCATTCCTTACCTGTCTGCATCCATTTCATCTGCCACTGTAACCTACAGGATTCCTCCTGGCATCTTGCTTCCCTCTCCATGGTGAGTTCCCCGATGTCTTGGCACACTCTTGGAAGCAGTGGGTCACCCTGTGCCATCCCAGCTGTTATGACAGAGACACTGCTGCACAAATGCACAGAATGCTGCCATCAGCCACCCTTGTCCCCAGGATTTGGGCCACTGTCCTGCTGAAACTCACCTCTGGCCCTGCAGGGTAGCTGCCCCTTACCCCTTTTTGTGATTGGGGTCACCCAGCACATGGGACCCCAATGTCAGGGGGTCATCTGGAAGATGGTGAAATCCCACAGGCACAGCCCGTGTCCCCAGTGAGCTTTGTGTGCAATGACTGTTACACTGCCAGGCTGACACTGCTGGGGACTGGGGGTCTGGGGATGCACAAGCTCTCAGGTGGTGATGGGCATGGGGACCATGTGCCAGTGGATGTGGGGACAATATTCCATGCCCACCCACCAGGATGGGAGATATCCCCACTGCTGCAAAGCCTGGACAATGCAGGGACTGGCCTCACTGGGGCACACTGGGCTGGGGGAGGGATGATACTGGGTTGTTGGTTGTTCTTGGTCCAAACTGGGAAGTAGAGGCAGTGCTGGAGCAGCTCCTCTCCAGGCTATTCTGAACCACTCCAAGGCCACTGTGGGTTATTCTGTAATGAGCAATAGCTCAGGGTCCCCTGTCCTCACCACAGCATGCTGCAGCCAGCCCAGACCCAGCACCCCATGCCCAACCTAAGCAGGGACCTGCTTCTCTTGGACAAGGATCACGGAGTCCCACTCTCAGGGCCAGGGATGAGTCATCCCCTGAGGAGAGCAGGGGGATCACCCTAAAGGAACAACAGCACCCAAGAGGTTCCTGTTTCTTGTCCTTCTCTCCAGGCCTCATCCTGTTACGGTGCTGGAAGGGATGAAGAAGGCTTACCCTCCTCCTCCACTTGGCACAGGGCCCCTTCACTTGTCATTGTGCCAGGAGAGGACAGGGATGTAGGACAATCCCTAGTACTAAATCCTCCCCTCACTCTCCCAGTACAGTCTCCCAAGGTGAGGATAAGCCCAAGACTCTGCTGGGCAGAAAAGGAGGCTCTTGCCCTCATTACTAGCTCATGTATTTCAGGGTAGTTACTGGGAAGTAACTCAGCCCTATCCCACCCAAACCCAGCATAGGCCCCTCTCTACATGTCACGTAGGTTATCTGGAAAGGCTCCTGCACCAGTGAGGGAGGCCCCCGTTATTGTGTCTGTACTGGTGAAATGGCAAATGCATAGGCTGGGCCTGATGTACAATTTATTGTGTTTTATGATTTCACTTCTTCCTTGAACTCATCTCCAGGAAAGTGTATGGATGAGCTTTGTTTAGCCAAAAGCGGAATTAGCTCTGTTGCCATACAGCTCACTAAGCATGTGAGAGGTAGGGGCATTGGTGGCTCCATTCCCCAGCATTTTTAAGACCAAGGGCCGCATTGGGTGAAAACACCAAGGTGGGTGGAAATGGCGATGTACTGGAGGGTAGGAAGGCTCTGTGGAGGGATGTTGATACACTAGATGAATGGTGTGAGGCTAGCGGGGTGAGGTTCAAGAAGAGCAAGTCTGGGTGCTGCCTTTGCGTGCCAAGAGACCCCTGCAGTGTCCCAGGCTGGGGGCAGAGTGGCTGGAAAGATGCCCAGCAGAAAAGCCTCGGGGGCGCTGGCTGAGAGTGGCTGAACGTGAGCCGGTGTGTGCCCAGGTGGGCAAGCAGGCTGGTGGCAGCCTGGCCTTTTGTGTCAGCAATGGTGTGGCCAGGAGGACCAAGGCTGTGATTGTCCCTGTGTGCTGGGCACTGGGGAAGCCACACCTGGCGTTTTGTGTGCAGACGTGTGCCCCTGTTGGGCTGTGATAAGCGAGAGATGCCCGTGCGCGAATTATAGGTGCCAAGTGAGCGCATCTAGCTGAGTTAACAATGGGGGATTTATTGAACAAAAGGTATGGGGTAGAGAGAGAGAAAGGGATAGAAAAGGACAAGGAGAGAAGGAAAGAGGTGGAAGAGTGTGGTTGGGAGGAGGACGCTACATGATGGGGTGGGGTGTGGAAGAGCGGGGATGGTGAGACATGGGGAAGATGAGGGCGGGGGTGAGGTGGGAAAGAGGTCAGAGGACGGTCCAGGACGCTCGGGTCCAGCTGGGTCCCGCAGGTGCGTCCTCGAGCTGGTGCCAGCAGCCGGGCTCACTCCTCTCTTTGCCCCCTGAGGCAGCCGAAGGAGAAGAGCCGGCGCAGAGCCCGCCGGGCCGTCTTGAGCGCGGAGCGCCGTGGCTGTGGGGCCGGGGGCTGCGGGAGGGCTGCGCTGCCAGCGGGGCAAGCGGGAATGCCGCATGCTGGGCGCTGGGCGGGCTCCGGGCAAGCCTCTGCCAGCGGCTGAGCCACGCAAGGCTTTTTCTGGGGAGCGGTGGCCTGGGCACGGCCAGCCTGCATCCATGCTGCTTTGGCCTCGTCCACAGCATCGGCAGGCGAGGCACAAACCGCAACCACCTTTGCCTCTTCGGGCAGTGCCGTGGGGAGACACTCGCTGTGCCCCTCACGGCAGGGATGGCTGTCCTGGTCAGAAGCCGCTGGCTCTGCTCCTTCATCTGGCGGGTGGAGCGGCCGTGCGCTCTCTGGCTCGCTGTCCCTCTCTCCTGCTGCTTCTCTCGGAGGGAGCTTTTCTTCCTCCCACTTCTCCAGCAGCTCGTTCAGAAGAGCGTCGCAGGACAGCGAGTCGCCAGAGCATAGGCCTGCCAACAGGTCAGGAGGTGCCACCTCTGCGCTGGTTTCTGCCTCTCCTGCGGAGCCTTTGGTCACGGCCGGAGTGCTGTGCGGCCCCTGGGAGCCTGCCGCCGCTTCCGGGGTGACGCTCGACCCATCCCCGAGGACACGTCCCTCTTTCTTTCCTGCTGGGGGAAACGCGGCGCTCTCTGCCTGGCTGTCCCTCTCTGCTGCCGCTATTCTGTCAGGGAGCTCTTCTTGCTCCCAGTTTTCCAGGAGCTCCCTGACGAGAGCGTCACAGGACAGCGAGTCCTCAGGGACAGGGCCCAGTTCGGCCAACAGCTGGTCGAGAGACACCAGCTCGGAGCACTTTGGTCCCTCTCCAGCGGCCTCTTTGGTCCCGCGGCAAGGGCTGTGCGGCGCCGAGGGGCCTGCAGCTGGCTCCAGGGTGGGGCTTGGTGGATCCTTGGGGATGCAGCTGGACGTCCTGGGCCTTCTGTTGTCGTCCAGGGAGGAGAAGATGGCTCTAAACATGGTGTCATACACCTTGTCTTCCAGCTCCTCCTGCTCCTGTCTCTTCTTGCGCAGGCGCTGCATCAAAGCCTCCTCTTCCTCCGCGCACAGCCGCTTGCCATGCACAGTTTGCTGGGCTGGCCGACCAATTCCCCCCGCCACTTGGCGTCCACTCAGCCACTTGGTGGCTCTCGGGGTGGACGTGAGGGGCCTGCTCTCACGCAGATACGGGCCCAGCTCTCTAAACAGGCCACTGCAGCTGTTGCCCGCCTGCCCCTGCCGCACCGTGAGGAGCTCCTCTGTCTCAGAGTGCCCCAGGTGCTTCCAAGCCGGCCGGCTCCCAGAGCAGGGCAGCCCAGCAGGTGCGGGCCGCACGGGCGGCGTGCCAAGGGCCGGCCTCGCTGAAAGCGCACGCCGTTTGTGCAGCAGTGGCTGCCCCTGCCGGGGCTGGCCGTGGGCATTCGCCTCCTGCTGATTCCACATGCTGAGGGTGCTCTGCCAGACGCTGCCGACGGGCACCCTGGGGAGCTGCTGCCTCCTGAGAAGCCGCTGCCTCCTGAGAAGCCGCTGCCTCCTCGGAGAGCTGCTCTCCGGCGAGTGGCCGCTGCGGGCATTTATAGCCCCCGCGGGCGTGACACGGGCCCGCCTCACAATGGCCTCCTGGCACGATGTCACCGCGGGTCACAAAGGCCTGGTGGGCGTGGCTGCCCCGTGTCCCAGAGGCCTGGCGCTTTCTGTGCAGCAGCCCCTGGTCGCAAATTCCTTTCTTAGGCTTTTACCTTTTGTCCTGTCCCACGCTTGTTCTTCTCCAAATGACCTACAGCTCTGTCTTGTCCCACCTTGTGCGTGCCTGCCCTAAACCTTGCGAAGAAGCCCTGTGCCGTGCCAAAGTGCTTTTGCCACCCAGCCCATCGTGTGTCCTAGCCCTTGGCCCCGACCCCAGGTAGAAAGATGATCAGAAAGACAAAAACCTTTTTGAGTTTAATCCAGCCACTGTTAAAAAAACACAGGCTAGAACAAGGCTGGTGACTTTTGAGCCTGTTTATTAAAACTTAAACACAGCCGGGGATGAGACCTTAAGATAAGCCTAAGGCCTGCTGGGCAAGTCAGAGTAACAGTAACTGCGTGCACACACATGGTGCTTCTTTGGACACAATGTTTTGCTCAAGGACCCAGGTGCTGGGCACCCGGGGGCTTTAAAGTCTAAATCGAGCTGTCGGATTGGTGCACTTTTCAATCCCCTTGTTGATTGGTCCTTTTCCCTTGGTGTGGTTGGTTCATATGAAGGTGCACTCTTGACCAATCATTCTGGAACACTCTAATCTCAGTGGCTGGCTCCTTCTCCAATCACAGTTCAAATTGATGCCATCACCTCATGAAGTCATTTTCTGGATGGTTCTCTTGGTTAGTTCATCAAACTCTCATTGTCCCCCTCTTGTGGTTATCCACTCTCGTGTAACAGTACACCTAACTGAACAGCTCATTGCTTTACATCTCATTACATCAACTGTGTCATGTTAACTAACAATACCTAACAACTCATTAGATTAATAATTCATGGCCCCACCAACGAAGGCCAACGTTATTTTAGAACCCCTCCCACAAAAATCAACTCTATTTATAAAAGCCACTATTGTAAAAGACAACAGAAAGTCGTTGTTTCAAAAGATTCGGAACACAGGAGCGCCAAGGAAAATGGCCGTTTTTTAATCGACCTGGGGACGACGAGAATATGGTCACAAGGGATGAGGAAAAGGCTGAGGTAGGCAAGGCCTTCTTTGCCTCAGCCTTCAACAGTCAGATGGGTTAAACGGGAGGGCAAGCGATCCCCTGAGCGGGCACACAGGGACGGGGAGCAGGCCAGGCCAGACCGCCTACAATCCGGAGGAAGCTGTTAGTGACCTGCGGAGGCACTGAGACAGTGACAGGTCTGTGGGGCTGGCCCAGGGCCCCAGGGCTACTGAGGGAGCCAGCAGAAAAGCTGGCTAGGCCGCCCTCCTGTTCTTTCTTGTCATCAGTCCTGGCCAGTCGGGGAGATCCCAGATGACAGGATCCCGTGTGACATCCACGGCCAAGGAGGGCCGCAGGAAGGATGCGGGCAACTGCTGGCCTGTCGGCCTGACCTCGGGGCCCAGCAGGACCGAGGAGCTGATTGCCGTGAGGGCGACCGCTCGGGCCCAGAGAGGACAAGTAAGGGATGGGGCCCAGCCACTGTGGATTTAGGGAAGTCAGGTCCTGCCTGAGCAACCTGATCTCCTTGGGGGTGTGGGTGGTCCCTCTTGGGGCTGAGGGAAAAGCGGTGGATGGAGTGTCCGTGGAGGTGAGCCAAGCCTTTGACTCCATCTCCCACAGCACAGTCCTGGAGAAGCTGGCAGCCCAGGGCTTGTGCAGGGGCCCTCTTTGCTGGGCTTAGAACTGTCAGGACGGCTGTGTCCGGAGAGTGGTGGGGAATGGTGCCACATCCACTTGGTGTGCAGTCAGTAGCGGTGCCCCCTGGGCCCACTGCTGTTCAGAGTGCGTGTCCTGCTGATGTAGCTGAGGGCATTGAGGGCAGCCTCAGTAATGAATTTATGACACCAAGGTGGGTGGGAATGTCAATTTTCTGGGGTCTAGGAGGGCTCTAGAGGCAAATGTGGCCAGGCTGGATTGATGGTGTGAGGCCAGAGGGGTGAGGTTCAAGAAGAGCAAGTCTGGGTGCTGCCTTTGCGTGCCAAGAGACCCCTGCAGTGTCCCAGGCTGGGGGCAGAGTGGCTGGAAAGATGCCCAGCAGGAAAGCCTCGGGGGCGCTGGCTGAGAGTGGCTGAACGTGAGCCGGTGTGTGCCCATGTGGGCAAGCAGGCTGGTGGCAGCCTGGCCTTTTGTGTCAGCAATGGTGTGGCCAGGAGGACCAAGGCTGTGATTGTCCCTGTGTGCTGGGCACTGGAGAAGCCACACCTGGCATGTTGTGTGCAGACGTGTGCCCCTGTTGGGCTGTGCTAAGCGAGAGATGCCTGTGCGCAAATTAAGGTGCCAAGTGAGCGCATCTAGCTGAGTTAACAATGGGGGATTTATTGAACAAAAGGTATGGGGTAGAGAGAGAGAAAGGGATAGAAAAGGACAAGGAGAGAAGGAAAGAGGTGGAAGAGTGTGGTTGGGAGGAGGACGATACATGATGGGGTGGGGTGTGGAAGAGTGGGGATGGTGAGACATGGGGAAGATCAGGGCGGGGGTGAGGTGGGAAAGAGGTCAGAGGACGGTCCAGGACGCGCGGGTCTGGCTGGGTCCCGCAGGTGCGTCCTCGAGCTGGTGCCAGCAGCCGGGCTCACTCCTCTCTTTGCCCCCTGAGGCAGCCGAAGGAGAAGAGCCGGCGCAGAGCCCGCCGGGCCGTCTTGAGCGCGGAGCGCCGTGGCCGTGGGGCCGGGGGCTGCGGGAGGGCTGCGCTGCCAGCGGGGCAAGCGGGAACGCTGCGTGCCAGGGGCTGGGCGGGCTCCGGGCAAGCCTCTGCCAGCGGCTGAGCCACACAAGGCTTTTTCTGGGGAGCGGCGGCCTGGGCACGGCCAGCCTGCATCCATGCTGCTTTGGCCTCGTCCACGGCATCGGCAGGCGAGGCGCAAACCGCAACCACCTTTGCCTCTTCGGGCAGTGCCGTGGGGAGACACTCGCTGTGCCCCTCACGGCAGGAATGGCTGTCCTGGTCAGAAGCTGCTGGCTCTGCTCCTTCATCTGGCGGGTGGAGCGGCCGTGCGCTCTCTGGCTCGCTGTCCCTCTCTCCTGCTGCTTCTCTCGGAGGGAGCTTTTCTTCCTCCCACTTCTCCAGCAGCTCGTTCAGAAGAGCGTCGCAGGACAGCGAGTCGCCAGAGCACAGGCCTGCCAACAGGTCAGGAGGTGCCACCTCTGCGCTGGTTTCTGCCTCTCCTGCGGAGCCTTTGGTCACGGCCGGAGTGCTGTGCGGCCCCTGGGAGCCTGCCGCCGCTTCCGGGGTGACGCTCGACCCATCCCCGAGGACACGTCCCTCTTTCTTTCCTGCTGGGGGAAACACGGCGCTCTCTGCCTGGCTGTCCCTCTCTGCTGCCGCTTTTCTGTCAGGGAGCTCTTCTTGCTCCCAGTTTTCCAGGAGCTCCCTGACGAGAGCGTCACAGGACAGCGAGTCCTCAGGGACAGGGCCCAGTTCGGCCAACAGCTGGTCGAGAGACACCAGCTCGGAGCACTTTGGTCTCTCTCCAGCGGCCGCTTTGGTCCCGCGGCAAGGGCTGTGCGGCGCCGAGGGGCCTGCAGCTGGCTCCAGGGTGGGGCTTGGTGGATCCCTGGGGATGCAGCTGGACGTCCTGGGCCTTCTGTTGTCGTCCAGGGAGGAGAAGATGGCTCTAAACATGGTGTCATACACCTTGTCTTCCAGCTCCTCCTGCTCCTGTCTGTTCTTGCGCAGGCGCTGCATCAAAGCCTCCTCTTCCTCCGCGCACAGCCGCTTGCCACGCACAGTTTGCTGGGCTGGCCGACCAATTCCCCGCGCCACTTGGTGTCCACTCAGCCACTTGGTGGCTCTCGGGGTGGACGTGAGGGGCCTGCTCTCACGCAGATACGGGCCCAGCTCTCTAAACAGGCCACTGCAGCTGTTGCCCGCCTGCCCCTGCCGCACCGTGAGGAGCTCCTCTGTCTCAGAGTGCCCCAGGTGCTTCCAAGCCGGCCGGCTCCCAGAGCAGGGCGGCCCAGCAGGTGTGGGCCGCACGGGCGGCGTGCCAAGGGCCGGCCTCGCTGAAAGCGCACGCCGTTTGTGCAGCAGTGGCTGCCCCTGCCGGGGCTGGCCGTGGGCATTCGCCTCCTGCTGCTTCCACATGCTGAGGGTGCTCTGCCAGACGCTGCCGACGGGCACCCTGGGGAGCTGCTGCCTCCTGAGAAGCCGCTGCCTCCTCGGAGAGCTGCTCTCCGGCGAGTGGCCGCTGCGGGCATTTATAGCCCCCGCGGGCGTGACACGGGCCCACCTCACAATGGCCTCCTGGCACGATGTCACCGCGGGTCACAAAGGCCTGGTGGGCGTGGCCGCCCTGTGTCCCAGAGGCCTGGCGGTTTCTGTGCAGCAGCCCCTGGTCAAAAATTCCTTTCTTAGGCTTTTACCTTTTGTCCTGTCCCACGCTTGTTCTTCTCCAAATGACCTACAGCTCTATCTTGTCCCACCTTGTGCGTGCCTGCCCTAAACCTTGCGAAGAAGCCCTGTGCCGTGCCCAAGTGCTTTTGCCACCCAGCCCATCGTGTGTCCTAGCCCTTGGCCCCGACCCCAGGTAGAAAGATGATCAGAAAGACAAAAACCTTTTTGAATTTAATCCAGCCACTGTTAAAAAAAACACAGGCTAGGACAAGGCTGGTGACTTTTGAGCCTGTTTATTAAAACTTAAACACAGCCGGGGATGAGACCTTAAGATAAGCCTAAGGCCTGCTGGGCAAGTCAGAGTAACAGTAACTGCGTGCACACACATGGTGCTTCTTTGGACACAATGTTTTGCCCAAGGACCCAGGTGCTTGGCGCCCGGGGGCTTTAAAGTCTAAATCGAGCTGTCGGATTGGTGCACTTTTCAATCCCCTTGTTGATTGGTCCTTTTCCCTTGGTGTGGTTGGTTCATATGAAGGTGCACTCTTGACCAATCATTCTGGAACACTCTAATCTCAGTGGCTGGCTCCTTCTCCAATCACAGTTCAAATTGATGCCATCACCTCATGAAGTCATTTTCTGGATGGTTCTCTTGGTTAGTTCATCAAACTCTCATTGTCCCCCTCTTGTGGTTATCCACTCTCGTGTAACAGTACACCTAACTGAACAGCTCATTGCTTTACATCTCATTACATCAACTGTGTCATGTTAACTAACAATACCTAACAACTCATTAGATTAATAATTCATGGCCCCACCAACGAAGGCCAACGTTATTTTAGAACCCCTCCCACAAAAATCAACTCTATTTATAAAAGCCACTATTGTAAAAAACAACAGAAAGTCGTCGTTTCAAAAGATTCGGAACACAGGAGCGCCAAGGAAAATGGCCGTTTTTTAATCGACCTGGGGACGACGAGAATATGGTCACAAGGGATGGGGAAAAGGCTGAGGTAGGCAAGGCCTTCTTTGCCTCAGCCTTCAACAGTCAGATGGGTTAAACGGGAGGGCAAGCGATCCCCTGAGTGGGCACACAGGGACGGGGAGCAGGCCAGGCCAGACCGCCTACAATCCGGAGGAAGCTGTTAGTGACCTGCGGAGGCACTGAGACAGTGACAGGTCTGTGGGGCTGGCCCAGGGCCCCAGGGCTACTGAGGGAGCCAGCAGAAAAGCTGGCTAGGCCGCCCTCCTGTTCTTTCTTGTCATCAGTCCTGGCCAGTCGGGGAGATCCCAGATGACAGGATCCCGTGTGACATCCACGGCCAAGGAGGGCCGCAGGAAGGATGCGGGCAACTGCTGGCCTGTCGGCCTGACCTCGGGGCCCAGCAGGACCGAGGAGCTGATTGCCGTGAGGGCGACCGCTCCGGCCCAGAGAGGACAAGTGAGGGATGGGGCCCAGCCACTGTGGGTTTAGGGAAGTCAGGTCCTGCCTGAGCAACCTGATCTCCTTGGGGGTGTGGGTGGTCCCTCTCAGGGCAGAGGGAAAAGCGGTGGATGGAGTGTCTGTGGAGGTGAGCCAAGCCTTTGACTCCATCTTCCACGGCACAGTCCTGGAGAAGCTGGCAGCCCAGGGCTTGTGCAGCGGGCCCTCTTTGCTGGGCTTAGAACTGCTGGGCTGTGTCCGGAGAGTGGTGGGGAATGGTGCCACATCCACTTGGTGTGCAGTCAGTAGCGGTGCCCCCTGGGCCCACTGCTGTTCAGAGTGTGTGTCCTGCTGATGTAGCTGAGGGCATTGAGGGCAGCCTCAGTAATGAATTTATGACACCAAGGTGGGTGGGAATGTCAATTTTCTGGGGTCTAGGAAGGCTCTAGAGGCAAATGTGGCCAGGCTGGATTGATGGTGTGAGGCCAGAGGGGTGAGGTTCAAGAAGAGCAAGTCTGGGTGCTGCCTTTGCGTGCCAAGAGACCCCTGCAGTGTCCCAGGCTGGGGGCAGAGTGGCTGGAAAGATGCCCAGCAGAAAAGCCTCAGGGGCGCTGGCTGAGAGTGGCTGAACGTGAGCCGGTGTGTGCCCAGGTGGGCAAGCAGGCTGGTGGCAGCCTGGCCTTTTGTGTCAGCAATGGTGTGGCCAGGAGGACCAAGGCTGTGACTGTCCCTTTGTATTGGGACTGGGGAGGCTAGAGTATGAGGGTTGTTTCTACTTTTTAGCTCCTCACAGTGTGAAGGACATCGAAGTTTTGAAGCCTGTCTGGGGATAGGCAATGGCAGTGGGAAAGGTTCTGGAGTCCAAGCCTGGTGAGGAGGATGTGAGGGAGTGACGTGGTCTCCATCTGGAGGATAGGAGGCTCAGGAGAGACTTTGTCTCTCTCTACAACTCCTTTACTGGAGGTTCTGGCCAGGTTTGGTTGGTCTCCTCTCCAAAGTCACAAGCATAGAGTCACAGAATCAACTACTTTGGAAATTACCTTGGAGATCATCAAGTCCATCCTATGAAGAGGACAAGCGGAAATATCCTCAACTAGCTCCAGGGGAAGTTTAGATTGGGTATAAGGAAGAATTTCTCCATGGAAAGGCTTGTCATGCACTGTAAGGGGCTGCCCAGGGAGGTGTTCCTGGAGATGTTAAAACTGTATGTAGCACTCAGTGCTCTGGTCTACTTATCAAAGGTGGTGATTGGTCATAAGTTGGACTCAATCTTGGAGCTATTTTTCTGTGTAATTGATTCTGCGATGATTCTATGGAAAATGTACCAAACCCCACGTGGGCATTGACTTCTCAGGGCTGCTGATACTTCTTGTGAGGAATTTCCTTTAAGAAGAATCACAGCTGAAATTTGTCAAGGAACTAGAAATCAAATGGGACAAGTGAGCTCTTCACTGCAAGTTTACCCACCAGCTGATGTTTGTGATCTGGCTCCAGCTTTCCCTTCCTGTTCTCAATGGTCTGAGAGGTTGATGAGTTTGGATAGGAACTGATTTCTTTGGAGCTGCTTGTGGCTATTAAATCATAGACTCAGAGGTGACTGGGGAGACCCTCAGCTCCTCAGCCCTGGTGATGGCATGAGGGGTTGGCAGACAGATTCTGTTGACACCCACCACCCTTTGTCAGAGCAGAGCCTGGAGTTGGGGACACACACCTGCCCCAGGTATCCCCCTTTTGCTCCACCTGTGCTCTCTCCTGGGTTACAACTGAACCCTACAAGTGTCAGGTGAGTTTAGAACCATCTCTGAATTACAACACCTGCATTTTTGCCAGGCAATGTTTGGCAGTAGCATTTTTGGAAATATTCATGAAGCTCAGGGGTGCAGATGAGTATTATTTGCCTTGCACAGCTCAGGGATCAGGTGTCCCTCTTCTCACCTTCCCCACAAACACCACAGGGACACAAGCCACCAACTCTTACTGAAATGTTTATTAAGATCGAACTTCGGAACAATGGATTGGAACACAATGTCTCATGGAGTAGAATATTTCTAA
The DNA here is from genome assembly GCF_009819655.1 of Sylvia atricapilla. Lineage (NCBI taxonomy): Eukaryota > Metazoa > Chordata > Aves > Passeriformes > Sylviidae > Sylvia > Sylvia atricapilla. The sequence goes on from NC_089140.1 coordinate 149,270,888, forward strand.
ACTGATTTTTTTCTTTTCTAAGCATAAATGAAAAAAAATCAAGATTATACAAAAAGAACAGAAAGTGCAGAACACAATAAAACAGTTCTCATGCAACAATTTTTTTAACCTTTAAACAGAAAATAAGCTCAACAGTGTAGAAATAAAAATCATACATACATTATGCCGTCTACGCACTCAAACATTCATCTGTGACATCACTTTTCTTTATCCCTTTTTCCTCATAAAACAACATTATGTGTTTAACACATGCTTATAAACATTGCTAAACTCAGCAAGAGCTATTATAGTGCCCCAACTTAATAAGTTGATAAAAAAGTAGTTGTCATATGGCCAGTTCACAAAGGAACTAAATATTCTTTTTTTTTCTTTTTTTCTCTTTTTTTTTTTTTTTTTAATTTTTTTTCCCCGCTACGAGTTGCCTATATGCAGCTTTCTAGTAATATGAGGCATTTAAAATAAGCTGGTCATTTGGCTACTTAAAGGGCTTAGTGTTCATGTTACATCAGGCAAAACAAATTCACATTGGGAACTGCTAATTTTTTGAGAGAAAAGTCTGGATTTTGGGGTTATTTATTACAATCTGGCTGTTGCCAAGGACTGAGTAGGTGCGCAGTAAATAAAGTGACACTAAGTTTGACTAAATGCTCCCAGAGCTTTACCCCAAACTTCCAAATTTAAGAATAAATGTGCCAGAACAGGTAAAATTGAACCATGCTCTGCAATTTTCCTAAAATTTTAGCAGGTTGCAAGGGCATCAAAAGCCCTTTATTTACAGCAGATGTGCTCTTTTGGTGGGAGATGTATTTGTCCCTCCTGGGCACCCCTTGCACCCCCTCGGGCAAGGGAAGCTGAGGTGGAAATTCAGGTGAAGCTGCTCGGGTTGAGGAATGAAACCAAATAGGTTTTCCAGGAGGTGATTTTAATTTAAACGACATGAAAACCTGGAACACCTTAATGAGCAGATCAGTGGGGTGCAAGTGCCATGCCAGGAAAAGGAATTAGGCCTTTTTGATGTCTTCTAAGGCAGTTTCTGAACTGCTGAGCCTCAAATTCAAACCCCAGTTGGTGCTTGAGCTTCTGTAGCTCCTTTGGATGCAACACGACAAAGAGAAAACTTTGGGTAGCTCCACTTTTTCCAAATGACCATTTTGTGACATGCTTTACAAACGTTCAACTTTGTCATTTAAGGAAGGAAAACAGCTAAAGGACTCTCTGAAACCATAAAGTTTCTGCAAAGAAAAATAAAATTTGGTATTTCTTCCACACAGTCATCAATAGCATTTCTGTGCAACATTTGGTGTCCATTACATTTATTTGGCCTATTCAAAGGAAACGAGGACAAAACAGCTGCAAAGAAAACCAACTTCTCTTTCACGACAGACACTTCAGATGCTGAAGCTGCTACATGTGTTTGGAATACCATGCAGGAGTTCATTTGTTCATTTAAATAGGATATATATTTATAGCTGAGCTTGTCTCACATCAGACTAGGATGAGAGAAACCTGGAAGAACTCAGTTGAAAACATTGTGGAGTACAATGACAGCAATACACAACCCCCAAAGGTATTTTGGCCTGAGCAGTGTGTCTGGAAGTGTAGAAACAAAGAGGTACAGACACACACACACACATCCCTAAAAAACCCCAAATCTCAGCACCTGCCTCCTGCACTTTCCTCCTGCCCAGATGTCCCAGCTCTCCCAGGAACGAAGTTTGACTTTCTCTACCTTTACTCATAGATGTGACCTCAACCTGCATGGCTATGAGACCTGGCAGCCAGGAAAATCCTGCTTTTCATGGTGGATGCTGGAGGAAGCCAAGCTCACCCTGGACCAAGGGCAGGGAGCACGTTCTTAATGATGAAGCTGAGGTTTTAAGAGGTACCTGGCAAAAAGCACCATGGTCGCTGCTGTCATTCCAAGTGCTGGGGGGTTCAGATCAGGTGAGAGAGGGATAAGAAAGACTCAGTCCTTGTCTATGAGGAAAACCTCATGCAGCCTGTTTCATCCTGGGGTCTGAGTGCCAGCATTGGCATTAGCAAGAAAACCAGGAGGGTAAATTTGCATCCACGTCCTTTTCAGACTGATGTGCTGGGAGTACTTCAGAGCCTAGAGAAAGGCTCCAAATGAAGGGGGAAAAGGAGGTATGTTTCAAGAGCACAAATCTCTGCTGGATTTACTGGCCTCCTCCCTCCTGATGATGAACAACCCCTATCTTTCCACAACTACTCACAGCCAGTGTCAGCAAACCACCAGATTTGTGTTATTAAAAGGCTATTTAGGCAATAAATCTCTATGAAAGTCATCAAACCAGCAGGAAGAGAAACATTCCTAAGAAGTTATTGCTTCTGTAGGCTGAAACTGCTGTCCATAAACAGCACAGATCTCACTGGACTGTTGGAATAACCCAATGGGGCCAAACCCACACTCTGCCTTTCTGAGGGGTGAAAGTCAAAGCTTCTCTGCTCTCACATGAAACATCTCAAGATGTGCAGCAGATCGACCACAGCCCTCGAGGGTCTGAGCACTAGCAGGGCCTCGTGTCACACATCACTGCAGCAGAACATGTTAAAATTGTTTATACTGTTGAACAACACAGAACTGAGCCACTAAACCTTAGTCCTACTGCACTGAAGGTCTAAGGGGATGACTTCAACTAGAGAGGAACACAAACAAAAAAAATGTTCACAGTCAACAGGAATAACAAAAAAGAGCCACTTCAAACTTTTCTTTCCACAAGCTCTGCAAGAAACAGATGAAACTGTACTACTTTAATTGTGACCAAAAGAAAATCATTTCTGTATCAAAAGGTAAGGGACAGGTGAAGAAATAAATCATTGCTGACTCCACCATGAGAAGTGCTGGGGCTAGAAAGAAAACTTTGACATCCAAGGAATGCCCTTGGGAGACCTCAGCAAATGAAGCCAGTGTGGGGGTTTCCCAGGCTATCCCAAAGATAGGAGATGCTTTGGCTGGGGCTCCCCAAGTTAATTCTTCTGGCAACACTACAAAAACTTCAGCGCATTTACAATGAATAATTATTTCCTTTGCCTTTACCAGGGAGTGAAATCAGCTTCCTGCCGTGGCAGTGTGTGTATTCCTGCATTATGAGCCCTATAAACAACTCCCAACATGGATTTTAGTGTCCAGTTCTTAGAAATTAAGCCATGCCAAAAGCTGTCTGTGACAAAACTTGCCCTGCCCTGCCTTTGTTTGAAGACTCTGGGCTCGAAATGAAAGGTCCTTCCTCACTCCTTGCCCTTCCCTGGCTGAGAAAGCTCCACAAACATGGGTGAGCTCACTCCCAAAAAGGTTTCATGTTACCTCTGTGGGATGTGAAGTCAGATGAAGCTTCAGCCTCTCCTCCCTCTCTGCAGCTACTTGGTCAGAGTGATGTTGCAGTGAAAGATCTTGGCTTTGGAAGTGCAATGTGGAGTGGTGGAGATTTGATCCATGCTGGTCCATGGAACCCTTGGGAAAAGGGTAATGCTGGCCCCAGTCAGAAGATGCAGGTTTTTAAACTGTTGAAGACCCTTTCCAGCAGTAGAGATTAAAATAAGGAGTACTTGACAGTGGCTATTTAACCAAGAGCAGAATCTTCAAAAGGCGCTTCAAAACTAAAATATTAAAGCCACTTTAAAATGTGTAACTCAGAATGTAACTTAGGAGAATGCCAGATCTAGGGTGAAACACAACACTTGTCTCTCACATATGAACATCACCAGAATATATTAAATGTAACTGAGATGATAAAATTCACAACAGAATTTCTCACAACTGCTTTCTTCAGTAAAGTCTCATACTCTTCAGTAGTATCGCTCCCCTGGCTGAACACAGTTCACAGTACATGTTCTACATAAAAAAATATTCACCATAGAAAAAAAAAAAGAGACTTCTCAAGACATTTGGAAAACCAAATACAACCCCTAAGTCCTGTGTGATTACATGTACTTCAGTGCTCTGTGATGTCACCAGCCTAAAAACATAGTCACCCTTGATAGCAGAGGCCATACGCATTGACTTCAGAGAAACCCATGGATGCCACCTTCAAATACACCCAAACATCAATTGTTCAAATACATTGACAATTCAAGTAATTCAATAAAAACTGCTTTTCATATTAAAATATAGCTTCTTTGTCTGAATGCCTGGATTGCAGCATGATTGAAACAGGCATTTGCAAGTCTTGGAGGAGGAGGAGTTTGAGGCAGCAGGAATCTCACACCGCACTGTGTTTGCCTGTCCAGCATGGATTGATGACAGCCTGGGGGGCCCAAGCCAAAATGAGTGAACAGTATCACAAACATATCTTACAAATGACAATCGGAAGTTTGTGAAACACAAGTTTTGAAAGTTGCTTTAAATGGCTGCTGGATAATGATCCAAACCTATTTTAAATCAAGTTAGCACAACTCGTTCAACCTCTTTCCAGAAAAGTATCTTTGCACTGCAGCTGTGTCCTGAATCATGGAAGGGACATGGAGGATGTGCTGACGACATTGGTACGGCAGCTCTGAAGAGCTCTGGCCTACAATTCCTCCAACACAGGGACTGGAACAGCAACATTTGAATTTTAAGGCCTAAAAGCTCTTCTGACACAGATTTTTATACACCCAGACTATGCCATAAAGTGACGGAGGTAGGCCTTGGGTTCTACTTGTTGTACTGACCCCGTGCCTTTACCTTGGCTGCTGCATTCCCAGCCAGGAGGTTAAAGGATTGTAAAAAGTGCAATTAATCAATCACTTCTTTTCCCTACAGAAGAGAATCCGCACACCCCCTCCCACAAAGCTGACCCCAGAGATGCCCTTTCTCCATGGCAGCTTCATCCAGAGATGATCAGGTTTAAATGCTGAGAAAACCCCCGAGTTCACCAGCATGTGAAACTCTCAGCTAAAAATTGTCACAGCATATTCCAACGACATTCATAAAATGCAGCACTTGTGATAAAGAAACCTGTGAGTGCTGGTCACCTCTCCCAGCTGCTGCTCCTTCCATCTGCAGCTGACATCCAGCACCCAGTGTCACCCTCTCCTGACAAGCAGCAGATTTGGGAGCGGTTGTGAATAGTATGAGTAAAAGAATTCACGGCAGTTTCTTAGAAACCGCAGTAATTGCTTTTTTTTTTCCCTTGAAAATAATTGCAAATAAAAGGATTCTGCAGTAATTGCACTAACAAAAACATGAAGTCTAAAATTAATGTAGCTGTCAGACCAGTAATATCATGCTTGTGAAAAAAATCAATTGATGCCTAAGCATTTGATTCAGTTATTATGCTAGTGAAATCTGAAATGTTCAGACAAAAAAATGGCAAGAGACTATAGGTTGAGATAGCTTCCATTTTCTGTTAGTTTAAAAACAGCCGAAAACTTAATTTTTCTAACTGCTAATTGTATACACTGTGAGTCTCATGCAGATTAATAAAACTTATTTGAAATCTAAATGTATTCTTAATAAAAAAGTGTTCAGAAATGACATTTCTAAGTTGTAGAGAAAGCAATTAGCATCAGAGCGACCTGCTCAAACCTAGAGGAAGGACTACAGAATTTAATTTACATTTTTGCGCTAAACTGCCTTTTCTTCTGCAAATTTTAGCTACAAGTAGTGAAGGTCCTAATTTGCTTTCCTGGAAAAAAAAAAGACAAACCACAACAAAAGTTCTTGATCCTGCACCTGCACTCCTTGGAATGTGGGTGAACAAGTGTCGGTGGCCTCACACGGCTGACTCGCCCTCTGGCTCCGCCGCTGCAGCTCCTTTGCGCGTCAGCTTGAGCACTGTCGGCTTCTCCGCGCCCGCGCCGCTGCCCTCAGCTGCCTCTGGAGGACCCAGTCCCTTCTGCTCTTCCTTTGGCTCTTCGTTGACTTCGGGGTAAATCACCAAGAAAGTCGCTGTCAAAAAACCCAGGAAGGATCCCACCGAAGCCACCATGGGGATGACTCTGACCGTGCCGACCACGTCCACCACGCCGCCGAGCGCGGAGGCCACCAGGATCTGGGAGATGTAAACCTGACACGACAGGATGGCGCAGTCGATGCCGAACCCTCGCTTCGAGTTCCCGGGGCTGTGGTGAATGTACTGCAAAAAGACAAGAAATGTGGTAGGAGCTAAAACAATGGATGAAAGCAATACTTGAACACCAGAACTTTCCTTGAATTTCTCAGCCCCACGGTCAACTTCACATCATCTTTGTGCAGCACCACGACACAACTCCAGGGCAACAGCCTCCTTATCTGCTCATCCACATAATATTCCTCAGGATCCTGCAGCATGAGGCAGGTATTGACTGGGTCACTTCTAGCCCAAGTCAGCCCCAAGATTAGGTTTCATAAAAACAATTTTACGTGAAACATTTGGTGTTATGTGAAACATTAATTTTATGATCATAAAAAGGAATCCCCCTTCCAATGGCAATGCAGGGACTTACAATAAATGTTCCTCCTGTAATTTTTAACCCAAATGGAACAGTGGAATGACACTGCCGGGAAGTAAAATTGTCCTTGTTTCCAGCAGAATTGTTTTGCTTTATGCATTCCTAAAATTACACCTGCATTTCCAGAGTCACTTCAAAATCTAAGACTGTGAAAAACCCGAGTAACACAAGCATACTACATCCAAGACAGGAGTAACAACTAGATATTTGTAAATATTCCAAAAATAATTTAATTTCTCTTCATCTGCCATGTGCACCTGGATTGTTTTATACCTCAACACAGGAAAAAGCAATCATGACCCTCTCTGAGCCAACTCAATACAAAGACTATCTGATTTCAGCACCAGCTCCTGCTGTTTACTATCCATTCAAGCTCTGGCACACAACAGGTATCAACACAGCAGGTATCTTCAATAATGGGATTTAACAAATCCATTTTGCCACCATGATCTTAAAAGAAACATGAATGTTCTGCCTTGCTTCACATATATACTCCAAATAATCCACATACCTGTTTTATCTCATGGTATTGTCCCAAAAGTGCATAGGGGCAGTAGGAGATGCTCATGGAGACTATTCCCATCGTGCTGATCATTATCATGGTGACGTACACGTTGGGGAACATGGCCATCACTGCAGTGCCAAGGGAAAAACCCAGCGTGCCCAGGATGTAGATCACTTTTATGCTAAGGTCGTAGTTGTCCAAGTATTTCTGCAACAAGGCTGCAGGGATAAATAAAACAGGAACCATAGAATGGTTTGGGTTGGAAAGGGCCTTAAAGACCATCCAGTTCAAACCACCCCTGCCATGGGCAGGGACACCTTCCACTATCCCAGGGCACTCCAAGCACTATCCCAGGGTGCTCCAAGCCCCATCCAACCTGGCCCTGAACACTTTCAGAGATAGGGAATCCACAGCTTCTCCAAGCAACTTGTTCCAGTGCCTCACCACCCTCATAAGGAATAATTTTTTCCTAAAATCTTATCTAAACCTACTTTTTTCAGTTGGAAACCCGTTCCTCTCACATATCAGTTTGCTCACTGAAGTTCTAGGGGATTGATGTGGCCATGGCAGCTCTATACCATGTTCAAGAGGTGGATGCTCATATTTGGGCTGTCTGACCAGCACAGCACAGCCTTCACTGGGAACAGGATGTGTTTCTGCTTCAAAAAGAGCCCGCCCCCATGGTACTGAACTATGCAGAACACCTGCTATGTGCTGCCAAAGGTAGAATTTAAGTTTGGCAAAAGTCTCAATTTCAAAATCTACTGTAAGCCCAAATTATCTGCAGAATGACTTTCAGAAATACATATTTATAATTTTGATTTATAAACAGTCTTTGCAAAAACCCTCTTGCATATGCTTAAATATTCTACCAAGCATAATTTTAGTTTCATGAAGGCTTGTTAAATGCCACTCAACATCCTTTGATTTCATTTTGTGCTTTATGCCACCTAACCTTCTGTTCATATTTCCACCTCTACATTTGGAGGAATTTTTTAATATTGATTCTTAAAGAAGCATTTTCCCTTATGAACTCAAGAAATGCTTTTCCAAAATATTCTCTACCTCAAAAAGGAGGTGGATGCCAACTGAAGCAACACTGTTTCAGGAAGGCCAGGATTTAGATGACTCTTGCGGGTCACTTCCAACTCTGAATATTCCATAATTCTACTTTTATCTTAGAAATAAATGCATGAGGTGCATTCCACTGTGTGACTGCACAGTCTCTTACCTGAACAAACAGCAGCAGTAGCAGCATAAATCACCAGCCCCCAGCATCCCATCTGAACTCCAGCATTGTAGGCATGCAGCTCAGTTGAGTTTGAAGGGGCCTGCAACAGACACAAACACCAACATCACTTTGTTGTACTGAGCACATCTCAGAAACTAGGGACTCTGAGCAGGTTTGCCCATGGAAACTGCTCTCCTACCTTTGGATCACCCTGGAAGATGACTTGTCCCATGAAATCCGTGTAGAACACAGCTTCAGCAATGATGGAGAACCAAGTCAGGAGGTGGCAGACGCACAGCCTCAGCAGCTCCTTAGGCATCTTTAGCATGGACAACCACAAGAGTCTGACGGTGGTTTCGGTCTCGCCCTCTTCACTCTCCGTGTCCCCGCTGGAGTTGGTGGTGCCGCTCTGGTTGCGGTGCCGGCAGCGCTGCCGCTGCCGTTTCTGCATGTCGTAGATGTCGTTCATGCTGCGCGAGGACTTGATCAGGACGATGGCGTTGGCCCGGCGGAAGCGGTACCGGTGGGAGCCGATCTTGCCGTAGTATGAGAAGGTGTAGGACGGCTGCCGGTAGAACATGTGCCTCCGCCGCCGCATGGAGTTGGAAGTGCTGGATTGCTTCATGCCTATTCTGGCGTGTCCGTTGAGGAACTCTTTTGGTAGGGAGCTGTTGATGTTTGGGACTTTATCTTCATTTAAACGATTATCAAGCAACATTTCCTCCTCCTTCTCATTCTCCCTGAGGAATGCAGACAGGTGGTTGAGTTTGGACTTCATGATCTCCTGGCTCGTGTTGTGGGGAGTGTTTGGATATGAAGCATCCTGAAAAATGGAGGGCTCGATATCATGCAGGAAAAGCAGCTCTGATTCAATTTCCAATGTGGCATCGGGCATGTGCAGAACTGAGTCACTCTTGCTTCTCACAATGTTCACTTCAAGGAACTCCATATTGAGGTCATGCTCCGACTGAACCTCATCATGGAACATGGAAGCTCCATACGGCTCTTCCTCACTAATTACATTCAGCCGATTCAAAGGAGGGAGACTGCCACTGAATTTGGCACTGGAAAGTGTGTCTCCTTCATCATCGATCCTGTCTTGCTGAGGGTTATATTGCTCTTCTTCAATGCTAAAAAGGTGGAGAGCAACAGAGACAGAGAAAATAATGGCTGCAAAGAAAAAAAGGACTTGCTCTTGAGATTTAAAAATGCTACCCAAGAAGGTCTGTGTCCAGTCCAGCCCTCCTAACATATAGCCAATCGCTCCTCCAAGACCTGTGGAACAGAAAAAAATGAGAAGTGAATTCAGGAAAAATAAATTCAGCCACAACCTGGTCCTCAGGAAGACTGAATAACCGCCAAAAACATCTCAGTTAACTCCCTACCAGCTGAAAATGCATGGATGTTCAGGGCCATGTCTTGTTCTTCACTGTCCACCACATCCAACAAGTAGGCCCGAATTGGCCCTTCGGTTGCATCGGCGCAGAAGTCCAACACCACAACTCCAAGCACTGTGAGAACTATTCCAATGGGCTGCTTGTCCGGGACATCACCAATAGCCAGACCTGAGGAGAAATGGGAGAGGTATCTGAGCATCTCATTTAAAAAGACTCCTAAGAACAAGTTTAACACCTTAAGAGAGAGGTGGCCAACATGCTCACTGCAAATATTCCTTTATGGAGGAAAATGGCAATTTCAGCTCTGTGGCACAGCACCATGGAAGGTCTAGGACACAGATGGTTTTTACGTTCTTAAGACTGACGTTTATCAAGAAGTTATTTTATAAAGCGTCTCTTAAACCTCTGGGAGCACTGGATATTATTTCATATTCCTCCCATGTATTTTCCTTCGGATGCTGAAGGCTGTTTTTATAAAAGCCATGGTGGGAGAGGGGAGCATCCAAAATGACATATTTCATCTGTCATATACATCCACAGGTACTGCTGGCAGTATTCCTGACAGGATGCTTAGTGTGCAGTAGTAGAAGTACAGCAGGATAAAGTGAAATTTAACCCCTTTATCTCTCTCTTTGCTTCTCTTAAACATTCTTACTTTCTAGATCGATTTTTATAAGCAAAACTTTTAAGGATGAAGCAAACATGAATGTTATTTTGCATTGCAAAAAGCATCAGTCAGCTTCTGTTGACAGCATGAGATGAAATGCTTTTTGTCTACAGAGTAGAAAGGCAGCATTAAGGCAGAGCTGGATAATTTGTCATGAGATGAACCAGTGACAAAAGCATGAATTACTCAAATCACAGAGATTTAGAACTTACACATGCAAGGCTGATAAAACCATTAGTGTAACTGATTAAAATGTCTGTGGAAGGAGATGAACTGGCTAAGACACCAAAAGTCATCTAAATCTGAAGCGCTGATTCCTGCATATTGAATCCTCATTTATACCAAGCCCTTTGAAGGCTAAAGAAGTTTTTAACAGTTCCACACTCAGCTGAACCGTTCAGCAGAAAACACAAACAGTGCTTTAGATCTGCTGGAAACCTGAACAGGGCAGGAGAGAACAGGAGTTGGGTAAGGTGTTCTCCTGGGACATGGCTGTATCACGAATGGGATTAACCGATCTTTGTGTTCCTGGTACCCCTCCCTATGACTGCTACTGCCAGAGGCCACATTATGAAAGAGGGTCTGATATAGTTTTTGCAGCATCTCCTGTTGTCCCAAACTGCAATTAGGACTGCAAATAACTGGAGACTAAGGATAGGAAAGTGAAGAAGAAAAATAGTCAATATTTTGTGCTGATTTATTAAAAGGCTTCAAAATAAGCCTATAACCTGAGCCAGAGGTTTGCTTGCCAGTATCAATGGCTCATGACCTAAACTACTGTATGAACTGAGAGCTTCTTATCACCTAAAATCTTGTAAGAGGGTTGCAGTCTAGCATCTTGCAAACATCTGGAAGAAGAGGAATAAGTCTTGGAGACAAAACAACTAAATACAATTGATGACAACTAAATATAATTGATACCAAACCATACAGTCAACTCCAGGACAATGCCATATGATAACAATTGAAATAAATAATATTTAGTGTTTGGATAAATTTAAAAACAAACTAAATGTCACCTATCTGAATAGTTTGTCCACTGCAATCTGCAGGGAATTGAAGCCTGGCTTTCCAGTCTGGCTCTAACAGGCTGAGCCAAGGTAACTTTCCATTCATTTCCCTCAATTAGTAGACCTGTTTCACAATTCAGCTGCATCTAACCTCAAAAAAGAGAGCCAAGAGGATGTTATTAGGTGCTAAGTTCCTTTTGTTTGCATCGGTCCAATCATTTTGTAAACATTTTCCTAAACGTACTTGCTGTCACCTCTCCTACAATAAATTTACAAAGAGATTGTAGATTAAATTCGTAGTAAACTATGTTCAAGGGAAACTATTTTTACCAGCTTTGATGGGGGCTCAGGAAAAATTATTTTCCCACATAGTTTTTGATAAACAAATATTAACTGTGTTCTGGACTTTTTCAATACCATGTCTAAGAAAAGCACAAGAAAAAGTGAAAAGATAATTTTTGAAAATGCTGGAAACAGGATGTGTTGCCAGATATGCATTAAAGGGAAAATGGATCACAACAGGAAACATTTCCCTGTGAACAGGTTGCTACAATTTTCCCATGTCAAGGGTCGACCAAATTCGTCTCAGGGACTGCAAACATTATGCTGGCAACCATTGTATTAATAACATTGTTATTAATACCAGTTACAGCTATGATTGCACAATGCTCAGAACAGTGCTGTAACTCCTGAGTTCAAATAGTAACAGGCAAGATGGACAGAGCTCAAGTGCAGGGTTGTGGAGATTCCTAATGATTTTAACATTCAATATGAGGTAAACCAAATGCAGAACATTATCTTTACTTCCTACATTAAAATCTCAAAGCAGGTGCATTAGCAGGGGATGTTGTAGGGGGTTTCTTTGTTATTTACCTATCACAGAGCCATTAAGGAAAAGTGCAACTCCAAAGAGGACACCAATGCAGAGAGCAAGGATGAAAGGCCGCCGGCGGCCCCAGCTCAGCGTGCAGCGGTCACTGGCCGAACCTATGAGCGGAGTGAAGATCAAGCCCAGGATAGGGCTGAGGAACCAAGTGAGGCTGTAGTATTGTTCAGGAAGACCTAAAACGAAGACAAAAATGATGGAAAGGTTATATGGTATCTACCAAACATTTCACTCTACACATGAAGTTTTATTACAGCATTGAAAATGGTAAATTTAGGGTAATTTACCTACAGTGAATTCTCTCCTGCATTAAAAACTAATTTAAGATTCTTTAGCAATGGTTAAAAAAACAGCTAAGGAAAGCACAGATTTAGCTTTCAAATACCTGGGCAATAAGAAGGGAACAATGGAGTATTTCTGCTACTGAATTCTCTATTGATTCATGGAACATAAACCCAAAGATAGTGGGGTGCTTGGAAGCTGCCTGGCTGTCATATACACAGATCCCTTGCTCAACAAAGCTTTTAAGATTCAAAATTGAGCATTATAGTGGTGCTGTTTTCATTGAAGACCACCTCCACAAAAGAGTTATTAAAGATTTAATGGACTGAAAGTGAAGGACAAGAATTTGAATGTCTTATGAAATGTCCCATTTCTAAGCACAAAAATGTTTACTTACAAAAATTACAGACAGACAATAAAAACAACATTTAGCAATTATTCATCACCTTAGATAAATCTAAGGTTTGCTCATCCCCACTGTCTTTGCTTTCTTTAAGAACAGAGATAACCATTCCTAGGATCAGATGGGAAAAAGTTAGAATTTACTACATAGCACTTACTAGAATACAACAACTTGCTGGAAATAATTTCTGGAGAAGAAAGAGCTCCTAAAGCCTGCTCTCCACATCCCCAGCACGTAGCAGTGGCCTGCAGATGGCAGACTGGCCACAGCAGCAGCCTGGCCGGCTCCTCTGGGACCTGCCTTCTGCTGTTTATCAGCACAGGGCAGGTAACACTCTGACACGGTTCTTACAAAACATCAAAAACAAAACAATATATTTCTTGCAGTTCAGCTGATACCAAGACAGAAAAACTCAGTGTCTTTACCCCAGGAAGGAAAACCATTTATTATCCAAACCCATATATGGTGAGTGCAAGCAGCATTTGACCTTTGCTGGCAAGATCAACCTGTACCTTGTGCTCCCTGTTCAGCACACTGAGGCATCCATTACCAAGCAGGATTATACCAATCCCTGCCCAAAATAGCCTCTGATGCAAATTTGGAAGTCTAATCTGCTGCTGTTTAAAGTAGCACCAAATCTTGACTAGCAAGACTGACTTCTTCCATGAGACAGAACAGATTTTCCCAAGAGTGTTGTACACTCTCTGGTGATACAGAGTTTATATTATGGAAAATAAGCTTTTTTTGGCATGAATAACCAATTTCATCATCAGAATTCAAAATCCAGGTCTGAGGCCAAGGTCTGTGTGATTTCAGTCAACTTTGGCTAATGAACAAGCTAACAGTGACAGCTACCCTGATGAGCCCAGCGTTATTGGAAGAGACCCGCCCCTGCTGAAACTTCCCAATCTGTGTTTGCCATGAACCTTGTGCCATAGGGAATGGCATCATGGTTCAGCCACCTTTCCTTGTTACAGGCAGCTGCATGCTTCTACTGAGGCCAATACTACACATCCGTGGAACTACTGACTCCTTTTGCACAGGATTTAGATCTTCAGGAAAGGGCTGTGTTTGTACAGGTGGCACTGTGTTCATGTCATTAATCAAATCACTATCTCCTGCTTAGCTTTTCCTGCTGTTTGGTGATGTCTTGGCTGACATGGAAGTTTTAGCTGAGATATAACTGTGTGTATTTGCATATTAGACCTTAAAGCTCTTGTTCAAGGAGCCATGGTGTCTCCAGACTGCAACATTTATTTGCACCATCCAGCTTCACTTCATGTACACTATCAATGATGCAAGTTATGAAGCCAGCAATTCAAGCAGAAGTGCAAGGAAAACTTCCATCTCCCTGTGGTTTTGAAACTCCCTTTAACTTCACCAGGTTCAACAGCTTCCCAAGCACACAAGCAGGTTCAGGCACCTCATGTTTAACTGGCATCTCACCTGCTCCAGGACGTTGACACTTACCAGTGCTGAATTAAAACGAATTAATGATGGGGAAGAGGAAACATTTGGTTCAAGGCAAGTAAAACTGAAAGCTGGGCATGATTCATTTAGGGTGAATGATTTTTCTGCAGGACACAGAAGAAATGGCAATGTGTAAATACTCATCCCATTTTGCCTGCACAGAGCCATCCTGGGAGCACTGGTTAAGCACCAAACGTTGCTACTGTGTGAGGCCAAGTCCCTGCAGAGTCTGTTTCAAACACAGTGAGAGGCTGCAGCTTAACCAATGTCATGGATCTTTATTGCAGTGATCACCAACATCTGGAATAACTTGATGGCATTTCACTGCACGAGGGCTGTGTGTTGAAAGCAGACATTTCTTTTCTGAATTATGCTGTGACTTGTGAGTTATGAGCTGGGATGTCTCAATTGAGCTCATCCATCAGTAAACACTTGCGAGACGCTGGGAAGGTTCTGCAGTAAATCATACAGACTTCAAATAAACACAGGGGTGAAGGCTGGCAAGAGCTCTGTCAGCCTAACAAGCCTCATCACATCTCATGTCAATAAACAATCAAATAGACATATTTAAGTAAAATGGACACAGAGATTTTCTTTCAATAATCCAACATCCAGTGAGACAAACAATTTGTTTTAATGGAGACTGAGCAGAAACAACAAGGAAACACTGGCAGATCAGGGACAAGCAACAGGAGGACAAATCAGGGACACCAGGTATTGGCACAGCTCACCGTCCCTCTGTCCTCGAGGCCACCACTTTGTCTCCAGTCTGCAATGACACTTCTCTGTGGTGTACACAGATCTTAACAAAAACAAAAAAAAAGTTCTGGAAACATACAAACCATTTGAAATGGTGATTTGAAATTACTTCTGCAAAGAACTAAAAACTGTTTACAAATATTTCTCCTTTAACTGTAAAACCTGCACATTTCTAAACTGGACAGATAGGTATTTTTTATGCTTTATAGCCATAGCTAACTGTCCTAAAAATGTCCTAAAATTATTTTAAAAAATCAGTACTTGACTTCAAGTACTTTCAAGATCAGCTTTGGATGTAATAACTCAAAATCAGATTAAGGTATGGTTTGATTTTACAGGTCAGTAAAAGGAAGGAAAAAAAGTTTTTTACCCAACCTCTGACACATGACTAAAATTAATGAGTTTTATCTTTTCATGCATGAGTCAGAGGAGAGAGGCTGAAATGCTTTCTTGGGAAGAATTTATTTTTACTTATTGCAAAGGGTGATCTTCCTAACATCCAAGTATTATAAATAAAAGCCGAAACCTAAATATTTACAGTGAAAAAGGCTTACTTTGCAGAAGACATGAATCTCAATGATTTCAGAAAAGAGCCATGGATGCAGCTTTTATGGAAGGGTAAAAAGGACACTTGAAACCCCAAGAACGTTATATTTCAAGATTCTTCTTTAGAAAAAACACATTGAATTTTTTTTATTGAACTACTCATTAGCAGCCAAAATATCTATCTTTAGAAAAAGAAGCCACGATAAAAATCTATACAAGAATTAATAGCCCCATGCCAAGAAAAATGGAAGAATTTCTAAAAAGCGTTGAGTGCTCCCCCAAGTAAACAGGAAAGGGATAACTTTCAAGTGAGACACGAGCCATTCCCACAGATTGGGTAATGGCAGGAATCCCTGACATGAGCACAACCTGCATTCTCTCTTGTTGGAGAAGCCATGCCATGGGACTGCTTCCATAAGCTAAGTGGCAGGGCCCTGATAAATTGCATTCCAAGAGTAGGCCAGCAGTTTATAAAATCATCATGTGTGTTTTACATACAGTCATGCAGAATTCCAAACTGTTACCATTTATTAAGTGACGTGTATGGCTTTACTGTAAGTATGTAAACTGTGAGATTGTCACATCAGAATTTAGTTGGCTACTCAAGTGGAAAACAACTGAGTGGGGTTAGAGAAGAATCCCGGTGGGAAGTCGGTGCACATAAAAACTAAAAGCAGTACAGGAAAAAAATTAATCTGTTGTTGGGAGAATTCCCTCCTGGACCTGACAGACTCCTCACCTGAGCAATGCATTGTAGCAATGGGCAGGAGAGTGAATTATCCAGAGTTTCATTTTGTGTTTGCTTTCTAGATCTGAACGTTGAGACGTGTAATTGATAAGCTCAGTCTGTCTAGTGAATCAAAACTCTAAAGAGCTCTAGTCTCCAGAAGAGTCTTCTCTCTCTGTCCAGATTCAGGTGTCACCTCTGATGTCTGTACTCAGCATTGTTGCTGGAAAATCAGACTTTTGTAAAGCTCACAGCTGTGTTCTACCAGGAGTTTTCCAGGAAAGAGCTTTCTGAGGCACTGAGCATGGCCTCCACTGTCCCATGAAGTGAGACTTCAAAAGGTACCTCACAGATGCTCTTCCTAAAATTCACCCTTCATGCTGGCAGAGTTTGCAGGACCTTCATAATTTCAACAGTAGCTTGCTTCAGTGCTAGACATTTTCATATAAATGAGAATATTCCAGACAGACAAGGAGAACTCCAACCACAAAATACTACTCCTCCCTTAAAAGAAGCTGTTCTGGTTTTAGTATCTTGACTGTCTGCATACATGATATGCATGTTTAGGTTGGCATGCGTGATTTGGCAGGAGAAGCAAAAAAAACCAAGACAAAATTGAAATACTTAAAGAAATTGTGTGTGTATGTGCCTGTGTTTAAACAACAGAATCCCCCCTTAGTCTTCCAGAGGTCTTCTGCCTCACAAGAATGAGCTCCAAAAATGAAACTTGATGAAAATTGTTTGCAAGGGCGTTAGAAAGTTGAGGAAGGTAATTGAATATCCTAATTGTTCCTTTCTCTGTAAATGTATGCTGCTAAACTTACAGAATGTCATAATTCTATGCAATATTTTAAAATGGGAAGACAGTTCAGAAGGCAGCTGAGGAAGGAAAGACAACAATAAGCAGAAATGTAGAGACAGAGGGAATGTTTTGACACCAAGAAGTTCCTTCTCATCGCCCCATTCAGTGGCAAGGACTCAGCTGGGGGGTGTATTTTAAATAAACTTGGCTGTGGTTACGTGCTGGGCCAGCAGCCCTGCAGCATCCAGTCTCTGACGTGAATAACAGATGCATGGATGCTAGCTTGGACTGGATTTCAAGGCAGCACAGCCATGAGACTGTCATCCATGTGACAGCCTGTCCACAACCTCTTACAGCCAAAAGTGAAATGTCCCAACTGCTGAGAACTGCTGCATCCCCCTAGAACAGACCACAGCTCGGCTGGGACTGATTTTGTATGGTCAAGAGCGGCTCCACACAGCACATGCCTTTACCTAAGGCTGCTGAGACTCACATGCAGGCTCAAAGGCCAAAGCAGCTGCATCCCATTACCAATTTAATGCTGTTCCTTTATTTTGTCTGTAATTTTCCACCCCCACACTTGCCTTGCCAGGTAGCAGCTCTTACAGCAAACCACCATCCGCCAACTTGGAAAAGCAGCCTGGTGGCCTCACGGGGGAGGAATAATAACTGGAGGATTATTATTTAGCCTTTTACTGACAGCTAATCTGAGGAAACACCGAGGAGGGAAAAAACATATTGGATAAACAAGGTTAGTATTTGTGGCGTGAAATGAATGTGGAGCAGGTCACAAGGCAGACTCAGAAGTCTCATACAAATCAGTGAGAAAAAGAGCAAAACACAACAACAGCTTCTGTTAGGAGCGACGACTGCCACTGAGACCCTTGTAATATGGCATTTCCCAGCCAGCTACAAACAAACAGGACACTGGCTTCTAGTAAATAAGGGTTTGTTTTTTCCCAGACAAAAAAAGTGCCCAACAATAGTGGGACCAGCACTGCTCACGGTTCACAGGAAATGCTCACTGTGTCACCATCAGTCTAAGGGCTGCGTGAGGTCACGAGTTACATGGAAGAAAGATTAAGTCCCATGCAGCAGTTTCTATTCAAAATCTCTTTTTGATAAGTTCTATTGGG
Organism: Sylvia atricapilla; assembly: GCF_009819655.1. Taxonomy (NCBI): domain Eukaryota; kingdom Metazoa; phylum Chordata; class Aves; order Passeriformes; family Sylviidae; genus Sylvia; species Sylvia atricapilla. The sequence continues at coordinate 149,289,141 of NC_089140.1, forward strand.
GGAAAAATAGTTCTTTATAAGCTTAACAATAAGATCTGATATGGGAATAGGATGCTAAGGTCCTATTTTCATTTGTTAGAAATCATCACCTAGAGACTTGTTTATACACTTTAAATAAACACCATACAAATTTCTGAACGAACACAAGAAGCTGTCATGCCCTACAAATGCTTTCTATTCCACAATTTCATCCTTGTATAAAATACTGCGTGCTGCTAAAAATATTTCACATTGATCTTAATGTTTAAAACTGCATTGCTTATACAATCTGCTTTGTTTAGACTATTTTTAAGGAGTGTACCAAGCAGAACCAATGCTTGTCAAAAAGCTGTGAAAAAGTTCAAACTTTGGTATCTGTTTTTCATCTTATACATAAAAATTATAGGAACCACTGCAAACACAAGCAGTTTAGCTTTGGAGGAGCTATATGAGGAGTAGGGGTTTCAGAATAATCTTGTAAATTCAGCCAAATATGCATTCCCTTCTATTTAAAATAAAAATAGACTTACCACACATTTGTGTCTCCCAGAGAAACTGCAAACAAGCTGCAATGCTTGTTTTGACACCATGAAACTTTGACAAGATATTCTTTGCTTCTTGCTATCTCCCCTCAGATTTTAGGGCATTTAATGGCTTAGAGTAGGACCATAAACTGCCAGAGAAACCATACCTGAGCCAACATATGTTGAACCAATGCACTGGAACACGCCTGACTGGTGGTCTTAGCACTACTGAGGTACAGTCAGCACTTGTATACAGAGTTTGCTGCACCCATGAGAAACCACATTCTAACTTCTGGATTGAAACAGGAACTCTGACCAACAGGGAAAGGCTAAAAAAAAAGCACAGTAATTTCTCCTGGTGACCATTACCATGATCTGAGCACTGAGAGTACAAGCTTTTAAGAAGGAAATAATTTTAAGTACTTCTTTAAATCAGAGTCTGGTAGCAGGTGAGACAAGACAGCCTATAATTTGCACCCCTAATGCAACAGTATCTAACAGCTGCTGGGGTCAGAAGAAATGTAGCTTATATAGGACTTGATTTTTAGGTGAAAATTTTGGTTTTCATTTAGTGTCTCCAGCCCAGACTGTATAAGGCACTTGCTCATGCCAAGCACTTGTTCAGAAGTCGCTTGGAAGAAGCAGCAAACAGCACAATAACACTGGTGAAAATTGACCAATATTTGTGCTCACAGAGCTCAGTTCAGTTGCAAGAGAGCAGATGGAAGAACTCAGAACAAAACTGTGAGGTTATTCATTGCTGCTTAGATTCCTACATTAAAATGATTGCCCGGCAAGCTGTCAAGCATCTTGATCAGTGTCTCGGGAACAACCTACTGCATAAACAGCATCTCAAGACTGTGGCTTCAATCTTCTTCAATCTTCCCACTGGTAAAATTCACATCCTGAAATTCCTCTTGTGCCTGTCGAATCAGAGCTCTTGTGCTTAGCCTGCAACATTCACGAGCTGTCAGCACATATCCACATCTCACAGGCGGGAGTACGTGCACTCTGCAAGCTGAACACTGCGGGAACACAAACATCATCCACTTGCAAGAAATCTCTCCTCTCCCTCGTCCCCCTCCTGGTTAGCTTTTGTCAGTAGGGATGGCTGCACAAGGATTGGGATGCTGAGCTCTCATCTTTCTCAGCTGCCCTGTTACTGCTCCAGATGATACACAGGGCTGCCTCCTCTGTGCAAACAAGGAATTTTTTGTGGGACACAAGACTGGAGGGATAAAGTGCAATTTCTCCATTGGATGGAGTTATGGGCACTGAGGAGAGTGATAATCAAGAGAACAAATAATAGGAATATTACAGAGACGTGAAAAACACGGCACTGCAAAAACCTGACATCCAAGGGCAAAAAGCAGAAAATTCTCTCCAAAACTACCAACAGAAGTCAGTTGCAGCCACCCTGGAATGGTCAGGAAAAACCCAGAGGACCAAAGAGACACTTTGCAGGGGAGAGGGCTGGGGAACTGTGTGTCTTCTAGGACTGGAACCTGCTTCCAGCATTGCTGTGATATTCAAACCTTCTACAGCACATTCAGGCCTCTAAAATGCACACACATTTCTGCTTTAGTCACACCCTATCATAAGTACAGGACTCTAGAAAAAAAATCTGCATCTACATCAGAGAAAGGAACAAATAATTAATAGGAAAATTACAATGATGACATTAGGTTAGAGATGTAGGAGAACTGTCTGACATTCCCTTAAAACCTGTATTTCAAATTTTAGATTTCCTTAGGAGTTGGATGTGAACAAGTCAACACTGCTACAACAGAATTAACTTCCAAAAATTTGGAAATTATTTCACATCATGTCTGCACCTAGACTAGAGGCGTCCATTTTGAAAGACCATCTAAACTGGTAATAAAACAAAGCCCTTGCTCTTCAACAGCTTCAGTACAGAAATATTAGTGTGGTGTTTCACATACAGAGTTCTGGAGGTGTTTTTAAGCTGCAGAAGAGTAATATCTCCTTCTGGCAAAGCTATTCTGCCTTTTGAAACTCCCTATGCAATAGGCTGACAGCAGCAACCACGGTGGGTTAAGTAACACTTCTGGAAAATGGAATTAAGGAAATAAGTGGCAGGCCTCTTAAAGGATTTCATCACCCAGCTCTCCCATTTTCTGTCTCTGCTCAATTATTGCTTCTCAACCTCCTACAACTGTCCTCCCCTTCTCATATTTGGCAACTGTGGGACTCGTTAGTGTTTCATTAAGCTCTGCTGCTGCACGGCTGTTCTGCCAAAGTTGTAGAAAGGTTTATGTGGCTTTCCTGACAATTTCTGGTTTATAACCCAGTTTTATGGTGCTGTGTCAGGAAAGAGAAGCGTATGCTAAGAGAAGCGAGCCAAAGGTATGTGTGGAAGGGGGAGAGGGGAAGCAAAAGCCTGGGAACAGCTGAGGTTTGAGGCATGAGAGAGAGAACACATGGGCTGATCTGCAGGCAGGCAAATGTGATTTTCCTTTTAGCACGATCACAAATGCTGTCAAGCATAGTTTTTAAAGCTTCCATTATTTATTTTAAAGTTTCTAACCCTCCTACTAGCCTACTTCCACAGAGGTAACCTATGATAATTCAGGTAGAACACTGTTTCTAGCTTACTGCCTTTATAGCAATCCAGTCTCCTACTTCCTTATCCAATATTGACACATATGTTTATTATTTGATTTATTTGCTATTCCTGCTGCTGCTGCTGCAGAGGAATCAAAAGTAATGCATATGATCTGCACTATTCAAGGAAAGGCCAAAAAATCAACTGCTGTTGGAGATTTTTATTTCTTTTTACTGTAGCCAATGAGCAATTCCTACAGGTTCCACTGAATTATATCCTTATCAAACTCATGGTATTTATTTTTGCCAGGGTACAGTGTAAAGTGCCAGCTTTACTTAAGACAGAAGCTGAACCTTTTATGCTCAAACACTGAGAATGCCAAACAAGCTTTCCCCATGCTGCAGCAGGAAAATAACCAGCAGAGAGAGCAAGGAAGCACAACATTGCCAAAGGCTCCCATCTACTGCTGAAGGTGATTTGCACAAGTTTTCTAGATTATCTGTGCCATCCTTTTAGGCTCTTGGGAAACTTGTTTCTAACTTTTCTTGCTCTCTCACTTATTAACCAATATCTAGAAATATATCACTTTGACACTAATAAGAAAGTCACATCACAGTGTTTAACAAGCTGAAATGGAATACAGATTAAATCTGATGCAATTTCCAGTGTGCTGAGCCAGCACTAATAAAAAAATTTCTTTTTAACCACCACTGCAGAGCAGTTTTAAGGGTATAACAGAGGTGTTTACATCAAGCAAAAAACTGAAAACTTTCTTCAATGCTCCAGAAAAACACAGGCTGTGTTCTGTATCATAGAACAACTGAAGGCTGACTTCACAATGTCAGGCTATTTATTCCCAGCCTGTGTTCTGTTGCTGGCCAGTTAAGCAAGCTGCAGACACAGGACTCAGAGGTCACACACACAACATCAGCATCCATTTCCCTTCACTCCTAAGTGTCTAAATGTATGCAGGCCCATGTATGAATGCAGCCATCAATAAGCTGTTTCACCACACTGATCCTTCCCTCGCCCTTATGGGATGTAATTAAAAGGCATCAGCTGTACATGATGCCCCACTTGGGCTCGGCGCATTACGTAACGCTGCAGCACTTCCCGCTCCTCTGGCTGCAAGATTACACATCAATTACTGTGACATGTGTTGCCCGAAGAGATGCAGCATCCCAGTTTATCCAAAGCTCAATAGGGTTTTTCATCACTGTTTCTAGAATATTGACAAATTTATAAGCACAGGACTTTGGCTCGAATTCCTTGAAAATTCCCAAACCCGAGAGGTTCTTACACACACAAGAGAAAATCTTTCAGCAACCTGTTCCATTAATCAACAGTGGAGTTTTTGTTGCAGCGATTAACACATTAATACCCTGGAATATGACCATGTACTTACATGGCTGAGTCGAATCCCAACCAAAAATTCATGTTAACCCCTAGTTTTAACTCCAAGAAGAGTCAAGCCTGACATGTTAAGTCTGGGTATTTCATCCAGATTGAAGCAACTCTCCCACCTCCTAAAAAGGTCTGGTCAACAAACAGCTATTCACCCTAAGAACAAGATTTTAATTAAAATCATACTGGCTTAAGGGAGACCTATTCAATAGGGGCTGCCCAGCAGCACCATGAGGCAGCAGTAGGTGCAGCCTGTGCCTCCTTGCTCTGATGCTGTTCTGCTCCACAGGACAGGGAGTTTGTGCCCAAAGGAAGCTTTGAGTAGCATTCCACACTGCTCTACCCAGACCTCAAGGGTAGGTGAAAGCCTGATTGACATAACTAAGCAAGGGCAAGATGAACAGCAGGGCTAGGAGATCCCAAATGTTCTGGGACTTGCTCATGGCCAAGACTTCTAAACCACCACTGTAGGAAACACTGGGCTAGAAGGCATGACCAAGATATTAATTCCTATTCACTGCAGCAGAAGTTTCCCTCGATGTGTCTGTTCCATCCCACCAACTCCCAAACCCTAGGGAATCATAAAGGATCTGGTTCACTCTGCCAAACAAATGACTGGCATATACATAGTCCAGTATGGCATCTGCTCAGTGTATCCAGGAACAGAACTTGAAAAAGGAAGGCAAGCAGACCTGAGGGTAGCCAAAAAAGTATTTTGTTGAGCAGGCAGCCAGACAGAATCCGGTCAGCACAATATTTGCGCCCTTGAATTGCAAGCAGCAAAGAAAACAGTTCATTTCCAGCCTCAAGAGTAAAATGCAAGGAGCTTGTCTCTGCACATTGATAAAAACCATTCTTTCCTTCTCCAGTTTTTAGACTTGCCTACATGCTTGGAAGTCACATGAAAACAGTGACTTAAGGAGGTGTTTTTTGGCCTGTGTACCCCTGCAGACACCATCTGAGAAGCTTTTTCTTCCTGGGGATTAGTGACCAGACAGTTGATCTTTACATTTCAGCTGGGATCACATTTTCATAGTCCTTTTAAGGGTCAGAAGGTGGTGCAGGCAGCTCCTCCTATAATTACCCTGGTTGACCCAACAGAAAAATAACTTGATAGCTAATAAATGTTATAGCTACCCAATATACACTTCCTGTTACAAATGCCATTTTCCCCTCAAACTGCCAGAAAAGAAAAAAGCTGAACTGATCCTACCTACATTCCTTAGGCTATTGACATCATGCAGTCTCAAAGTGCTTTACTTCCCTTTTCAATACTCAAAGCCTCCCAAAAAGGCACCATTCTCATGACAGGCTTACAAAAAGTGTATTGTTAATTGTTACCATGCTGAAAAAATCAACCTTCTGGACTTTCTAAAGGCTTTTGGACCACAGGTTTGTTTATGATAGGAATAAACACTCTGCCTGGGATCATTTTGGTCACAAATGTGCTGCTGGGAAACTCTACCAGAAAGTCAGCAGAGAGTGGTAACATAGCATTGGCTTTTAAATTATTTGCTGTTTTAAAAGTGTTGCTGAATTATATGAATGAATATATAAAGAAACGCGCTGATTCTTCTAACTCATTATTCATTGTCTGCTTTAAAAAAAAAGTCCCAAACAGGCGAATTTTGCAAATAACCTATCTTAAGCCCCTAAAGAGAAACTGCTTTCCCCTACACAGTTGCCTTTATTGAGGTTAATTCCTCATGTGGCTACATCAAGCGGAACAGAAATCCTATTAATGCTTTCCTCGTTTGCTGCAACAAATGAACAGCATGTTGGAGTTTGCAGGCACAGTTTTCCATGTACATTGCTCCAGGATAAACACTGCAGTTCACCAGAGGTTGTTAACAATCTCTAGATATAAGAATGAGGGCTGTCAGGGAGAGAGTTTTAATCAAGAGGATTTTTCCCTGCCAAAAAATGTGGGTTTTCTCTGTAGCTATTCATGCCACCAACCACCTGCCTTGTGGTAAAGCATTATAGAAAACCATCCTCTTAGATGAAATTTTGGGGCTGATTAAAGACAGTGTTGGTGGTTATGGAACCTGCCTCAAACTTTCAAACTTTCCTAACTTGCATGTTTTGGCCTGTACAGTAACTTACATGAAACACATTCTATACATGTACAGGGGAGATTTAGAAGTAGAGCTGCTTTCACATTGAAGTCTTCTAAGTTCTAATTAATAAAACCCTTGATCGTAGTATTTTGAGTTTGTAGGGTCATACTACAGAGTTGCTCTCATAGGAAATTTTAGTAACTAGAGCAGAGTCTCAGGCATCACTCCAAATAACTCACCCACTGTGTCTCAGAGATGTGGTTCCCCTGCCCTCACTCAGCTGTTTAAAAATTATAAAACTGCATTTGTACATGGAGGAAAATGAGATCCATGGAGTCTCTTTGCACCAAATAACAGGAATTGATAGTCTGCAATAAAATGTAATACTACAAGATGAGTAAGACTTCTTATTGCAGATCCTTTACTTACATGTATTACAGTGCCCAGTCAGTGAAACTACACGTGGAAGAATAAGTTTACCAATAAAATCTGAAGTTAAACCAGAGCACAACCAGCACAAAAGACAGCAAACATTTCCCTTCCAAATGTGCAAATTATGGGAGTTAGACCCCACTGGGGAGAAAGCAGAACAGAACTCTATTTCAACAACTAGACAAGTATTTTTATTATATTGTGAAAACCAGTTTTATATCACTCTGCATTTAATTTTTTCTTGCCATTTAAACTTACAAAAGAATGGAACAAGTTATATATTATATATACATGTATATTTTATTATATATGTTAAATATATGTTATTTACACATGTATACAAATTATACCTATGTTATAGGTGTAGCCACACAGCATTATTCAGTCATCCAACAAAGAACCTGAATAATCTTTAAGATTCAAACCTAAATAATTTGCAAGATATGGCAATCCTTTCATATCTGACAAAGTTGTACCAAACTCCTCTCCTGAAGGTTACAGCTTAAAAACATTTGAAAACTTATTTTAAACACATTTGCCACATCAACAGGGTAGGAATACACAGTGCAGAAAAATAACCTTCCTCTCCAATTATCTTCATAACCTCTGGCACACGCTGACTGCTCTCCAGACTGATGGAGTCCCTGGCACAAAATTTATAATGCATGACTTTGTCTACCTCAGAGAAGGGGGAGCACTTGGTAGGATATTGATTAATTAAATTACAGAGAAAGAACCACCCTCAGTCTTTTAACTGATTACCTAATCTTATTTTCTCATGCCAACCTCAGATATCCTGAAGGCTCCCCCATGCACTTCCTTGAGCTTCTCCACTGTTACACAGCAAGATCACATTGGGGGCACCCAGCAAGTCACTGAGGAAGGGGAGTCAACACTGCTGCTCACCACAGGCCTAGCCATGACCTCTGAGAGATCAGCCAGTTTGGGCTTGAAAACTGTGTTTCTGGCATAGTTCTGCTGCTTGTAATGGAAAGGAAAGGATTTAAGTTCTGTTTGGATTTCATACAGATGACAAAGTTTTCTTCTGCTGTTATTTAAGGTCAGTATTAAGTAAGCATTATTTGCTTTGTGTTAGAGGATAGGTTTAGATTGGATATTAGGAAGAAATTCTACCCTGTGTGGCCCTGGCACAGGATGCCTTGAGGAGCTGTGGCTGCCCCATTCCTGGAAATGCTGAAGGTCAGGTTGGATGGAACTCTGAGCACTTTGTGCTAGTGGAAGTTTCCCTGCCCGTGGCAGGGGGTGGGACTGGATGGTCTTGACAGTTCCTTGCAGCCCGAGCCATTCTTCAGATTCTATGTTATAAAGGCATTAATATCAGCAATACCCAAAACATTTTTGTTACAACAGCACACGTAGTGCAGAACCACTACAGAGGTGAACTGACACCAAAGTCTAGCAGCCAGAAATTTATTTCTTTAAAGTTTTGCATTATAATGACTTAAGGGAAAAAAAAAAAGAGCAAAGCACAGTGCATCTGTTCTTTTCTGCTGCAGCTTGGAAGAAAACAGCAGATCAGATATTTCGGTGATGTGCAATTGTTGCATAAATTGTTTAAATTGCAGCTGAGTACGATAAACAATCATTTTGAAGTCACCTGATGCAGTCCATGTAAGACAGCAGGTATGCCTGTAATGACTCTTCCTTGCCAGAAAATGTCTGGCTTGGTAGAACACTGACTCTGACTTTCCAAATCAGGCAAAGAAAACAAAATGAATACAACTGTCTCCACTACAACTAATTAATCCCAGTAAACAATCATTTATCTGAATACTCGAGTCATTTTGGTTTTAACTCATGAAGATTCTTCCCAGAGTGCCCAAGTTTAATATTAATTTTAGAATATGTAATTTAATATTTATTTTTCTGCCACCTACACGAACTCTTAAGGGCATGAACTTGATCTCTGTTCTTTAAAGAAATACTTTACTTTTTAGAAGTGTCCAGATATAACATTTGTAAGAGGTATTAAAACACTCCCAGATCAAGAGCTCATTTAAAGCAGGATATTTTTGGAATTTGCAGATTATCCTGGGGGAGGGGGGGTAAGCTCAATTCTGATAGACCGAATTATTGAAAGACCATTGTTTACAGAGCAGCACAACTGATAAAAGCACGAAATTTGTGTTTCTATATAGCCAATACAGAGAACACATAGAAAATGATTCAACTCAGTTTACCACTTCAGCCAGAAAGAATACACACTGGGATTCAGGGGAGGACAGAAATTCAAGGTGAAGATGATCTGAGCAGAAGTTATACAAAACTTACTTTTATTATGCCAGTAATTGCACTGCCTCATGATGGGACACTTGCCATAGACAAAGCTGATACCAAGGACAGAACCAGGCTACTGTAGGGACTGAGCCTTTCTGTTGATCCTTCCCCGTATCAGCACCTCCAAGAGGAAAAATATTCTTGCCCTGGAAGTGTGCTAAGACATTTTGGAGCTGTGTGGAAGTTCTCCCCTCACATGGAGGACTCTCAAAAGCCTGGAAAGATGGCACCTAACTTTGCTGTAGAAAACTGCTGTAGACCAGCAGTCACCATTCCCTAAAAATAATAGAAACTCAGATTCGAATTCTTTAGTTTACATGCTCTGCATCTACTACACTGCAAAAAATTCACCTGGAGGCTCCAACTCAAGATCACCAAATGTTAACAGAGTAGGGTTCATCTACTTTTGGAAAAATCTGCATCTGTGCTGCCCTGTACCCAGCCACTCAAGACGTCAGGGAGAGGAAGATGTTTATGGAGTTACATGAGCTACAGGAGATTTATCCAAACCAATGCAGACATAATCCATAACATGGATTTTCCCTATTTAGTTAAATGGACTTGTATTAAACATTATCAAACTAAATCAGTAGCACAAAACATTTCCAATCATTTCTTGCAAAACAGCCTGCAGGAAGTATATCTGAAACCTCCTCAACTGTTGTTTGGTGAGAAGAGGATGATTAAATGGGGTCCCAGAGGGGCATCACAACAGTAAGACTCTTGCAACAAGCACACAGGAGACTGAGGGGAACAAAGCTCAAGGGGCTGCTGCTCTGACAATTCTATATTAAAACATTACATGAGTTGGCCTGCTGACACTCTTTTAATTTCCAAAGTGGCTTTAAATCTATTTTCTTGAAAAGTAAGCCTCCTGTTCACTAACAAGTTCCCAGCTATCCCCTGTTCATAACCTTTCTCACAGTCCACATTCCACAGAAACCCACTGAAGTAAGCTGTGGGGTAGCCGGTTCCAGTGCCGGGCATGCAAATCTCAGTTCTGCATTTACAAGTCTCTGCCACTAGAACCCCGCCCAAGAGCTGAAAGGTTTTTTTACAATAAAGGACAGGCATTTGCCTGCTGGAAAATTGCCCTGGTGGCAATTACCTTCTAATAAGGAGCATGGAAGCACAATCCTGTTTCATCTGTTATTGCTATGGCTAAGTTACCTCCCGGTCAGAGCTGAGGGTCAAACTCAAATTCTGAGCAGAAAACCTCACACATGTACATTCAAGGCTTCTCCTGACATCCTGTTCCAGATAAGGGTGTTTGGAGAGAAGTATAAAGAGATATTGGGCATATGGGTGGAAAGCAGATTAAGAGGAAGAGTTTAGGCTAAGAAAGATGTTGCATAAATGTGTGTTTAACACCACTCAATTTTAGCCATTTCCAGGAGGCGAAAGTCTGTCCCTACCTCTACTCACATGCCATCTTAGTAAAAATCCAGGGATCCCGCATTTCCTTTATTCCCATCTTTGCTCATTTCTACTCTAGAACTGCCCTTGAAAGCAGCAGAAAGGCTTGCCTTGAGTCTCACAACAAGGTGGGTCTGGTTTGTGTGAGAGGAAAGAATTTCAAGTCAATTTGGTGACCGAATGATAACAGAGATGTAAAAACCCTGTCTACAATAGACTGAAAAAAGAATTTAATGCTACTGGCTGATATGAAAATTAAAATTTAAAAAAATGCTTAAATTTAGTATGGTCCCACACCCAGTTCCCCACCATTAGCTTCTCACAGTGATTAGTCCTTATTTCTGTGCTTTACTAGAACTTTGGGCAGAAGAAAAGGAATTTGGCAAAGAAGGGGAACAGAGATCTCAAAGCACACCTAAGTCATGCCAAACAGTTTAGCCTCTCTTAATCCTTGGCTACTCCAGATAAAAGGTAGGCAGCATGCTGGACAGGAAATATTTACAGGTAGGAAGAAGCACTATCTAAGGATAGAGATGTACATTTTCTTCTTAGAGAGTGATTATTTTTTGAGGCTTCAAGGTTTTCTGACAAATCACAGACTAAAATGTCTATTGCTGCAGAAACAAAATTTGAAGAACAGAGGTGACAATGAAATCAAAAATTGCTTTTAAACCTCCATTCTTTGCTGACAGTCTGTATTTTTACATGGTTTGCTTTACCCTCCACTCTGCTGTTTCTATCAGCCCACAGTTTTCAGACCTGTTCATATTTCTTGTGTCATATACTGGTCGCTTGCTCTAACCTCAGACCACACAAACTTTTAAAATGAAAACTTCTGAGGATTCAAAGTGTTCACTCAACAGCTTTTACTGTGAACACTCTTTATGCTAGGGGAAAAAAAAACCCAAACCACATTAACATTCCCACAGTACACAATTAAAAGCTCAGGGAATTCTGTTAAAAATTTGGAATGGGAAAAAGCAGCATCATAGTAAGAGCACTTCTCTTACTTGAGAAGTAGCTTCTCCAGCAAGCCTTATTCAGCCAAAAAAAAAAAAAAAAAAAAAAAAAAAAGGAACAGGAACAAAAATTTACCTACTGGTAAGTACTAATAGGAAACATATTTCATTCTATGAGAGAAGCCTCTGAAGCCCATTGGCAACCAACTTTCCTCTCCTAGAAAGCCTTTTCATCCAAACTCAGTCTGCAGGACCCTAGAGCCAGCAGGAATCTTCACATTATCCAGCTGAAAATCTGCCATGTGTTATCAGTGGTGCCTCTGAAGGCCAGATTCAGTGTTACTTAAAGAAAAACAGAACACTGATATAAAAAATGCTGTAAGGAACAGCTATTGCACAATTGCCAAACCACATGGCATTTGCCTTCATATGGAAATAAAGCACATGCTCTGAACTGCCCCCAGGATTAAAAATCTTAACAGTTCCACAACATCTTTCTTTTAAAAGGGTTTTAAATATATCTTTAACCCAACCTTCCACTAAGGGCTATCTGTGTTCAAAATCTGTGCTGCTATTTCTTCGAGGTCAAAAGATATTTTATATAAGAGCGATACATGATATGAAAGCCTGAATTGTTAGTTCAAAAAAAAAAAGAACAGTAAAATTAGTCTTACACAACCCCTCAGTCAGCATAAAATTAGTCAATAAGTAAAAAAAGATGGATGAGGAGGTTTTATAGAGCAATTAATATGTGCCTCAGGCACAGTATTTGCAGTCTTGTACATTCTACCACATGAGATGTGAATACAAACTTTGTATCATCTTACAGACTAACTCTAAAGCCAACAAGGCTGAAAAAGGATTTAATTGTTTATTATTCCAGGCTTTCTGGATCCACTGTATATTCAGTTCTTGCCCTCAGGTTAGCTGTGTTACAGTCCTCTCATAGGACAGGTCAGCTCTCAAGCCATCAATTCTTCCACAGAAAAATTCAGATCCTTCAGTTCACTCTCAGCATCAAATGCAGCCATGCCTGGGAGCATGGACGCAGCTGGATTGAAGAGGAATTTAACTTTGGTAATCAAAGGACAGGTTATAGCAACTCAGTTTCTTTGTGGTAAGACAAAGTAAGGTAGGACACAGCTGAAATGGAAGATGCAGCTTTGCAGAAAGGCAGTTAAAAATACATAACCTTAATGTTAAAAATACATAACCTTAATGTAACCTCTGGCAGAGATGAGGAATAAACTGAACTACTTGAGTTAAGCTGAAATACTCAGTGCTGCTTTGTGTTGAAGAGCTTCCTTCATCTGCAAGAGGCTTTCCAGCCACTCAGCTCTTTTTTCACTTAAATTATAGGCAGCCTCTAACAGCCCATCCAACCCTTTGCTCCCTTCTTCCCCAAGAGATCTTTCAGGATTTTAGATTTCCTTTGATCTCAGGCTTAGCCTTAGGAAGGATATCTGCTTCCACACTGAATTGAGTCAGCAATTGATACCTTAATTCCTTTGAAGAAACAGACCTAGAAGCCAATTCATCTGTAATATTTCATGCTTGGTTTCTAAATACATCTCCATAATCTCCCTTTACCTACAAGCATTCTTCTCAGGCAGGTATCAACACTACTTTTCAATGGGGAGATCACTACTGCAAAGTAAAAGAGTTCACTGTGGAATATTGAATCTCTTCTGCATAATGAGTTCTCAGCTACCACAGAGATTTTTCAGAATCAGCAGTTTGAATTATTGCTTAACACACTTTTTCCATACTGGCAATTTCACATGAACTAGATTTCAAGACCTTTTATGCACAGTGTGCTAAGCTTTAGGCTGATGAATTTTAAATGTTAGATTTTTTTAAATGAGATATTATATCTAAATGCTTTAGCTATAAAATAACAGTCCAAACCCCTGAACAGCTTTCCTACATATATGAGACTAGAGCACCTAGAGCCTTTTGATGATTTGAAAGGATCTAATGAGAGAAATAATTTCCAAACAAAAATAATCTATAGTATTCTGCTCTGTGTAGCTCAGCCTTTCTTTTTAGTAAAATCTAATAATTACCAGTAAAATATTCAATTCCCAGAAATTCTGTTCTTCAGTGTAATTGCCTAAAAACAACAGTAATGTTCAGGGTTAAGCTTAAAATGAGCAACTTCAATATTTAATGTTAGACTAGCCAATCTTTACTACAAGAACCCATTAACTCTCACAGTAAAACAAAATGATGCCATCACAGAGAGGCACTCAGATATGAAATGCATAAAACCCACAGCTATTCCTGCATCCCTAAATTTAAGTGGCATTATAAAGGTAAGCAGCACATGTAAGCTCATTTTCCTAATGTCTCCTTATGAAACTACGTAAATGTACACAGTCACTTTTAAAGAGCACCAGTGTAATATATTTAATTTATGCAGGGGAATGAGGAACAGCCTTGGCGCTGATAATCACTTCTGTGCCTATTAACAATTCATAAAAAACTCAATAGCATTGAAAGAGCCTTTGAAGCAACGGTAAATGCTTGACAAAGCTTTTATCATATTAAATATAAAACGTGAAATTTCATGTTTACAGCTACCACTACTCATTAGTTAGACAGTGAGTTCTTCATGCTGAAAGCAGCAGCCACCCCAAGCCACAAAATAGATTTTTTTTCTTCCATAGTCCTAACAGGTACATGGATCCCACCTTTCAGAAGAACTAAAATGGATTTACACCTTGTATTAAAACCAAAATTTTGTTTGAATAAAGGAGAAATAATCTGAAACTACCAAGTTATGTATTTATTAATGGTTCAAAGCGTTATTAACAGAAATAATGTATTGTGATCACTGAAACAAGTTTCTTCAAAAAACAGTTTCTGCAAGCTTACACCACGCCAGACTTTGGTTTCTCCTCCTCTTGCTTTTATTCAAGCAAAATCCCGTGCAAAATAATTTTATCATGTATCCAAATCTTCTGTGAACTTATGAAATGGGGATGATTTTAGAGACTTAATCCTTAGAAGCCAAGTTTAATGATGGAAGAAAATACACTGTCATTTATAAACAATAGCAGGGATTTTAATTCCCTCTCACAGATAAGCAGCATTAAGTGCCAGATGTTTCAGAAGACAAAGGCCTCATCCTGCTCCTATGAAATATGAAGTTTATGTGCAGGGGAAGCAAACAGCAGTGTTAATACTTAAGAATAACATGAATCACTCAGTTTCTCAAAACCCTTGGACTCATTAACATGTAAAACTTAAGTTCTGAAGACACTAAAAGCTTATTTTCTGATAAAATTTAATGCTGGCTGGGAGAAACTGCTTATTGAACAGGTCTCAAAAAGGTTAATGGAGATTTTTAGAGATTATAACTTCTGCTAGTGTCAACTAATATAATTTCATCTGGACTCCGTCTGGAATTCTCATATTTGGTGTTATTTTACATTGTTTGAATTCTCAACAAGTTCAACTCTTCATTTTGAATTCTTACGCTGCAGATACTAAGAAATTAAAGAGCAAGCCGGAATTAAATAAACCCATGTAATATATATTTGGCTAGTACTTGTTGCTAGGCTACTAAAGCTCAGTTATGACTACAAGGCTGTTACAGATTTGTAGCTGCATTTCTGACACAGCAATGTAACATCAATTATAGCAATAGAGACAATGATTAATGTCAGAAATCAGAACTTCTTTCAGCAGGGGTGCAGTAACCCGGGTGCTTCAGCACCTTTCCAATCCATATTATGCATTGAGTCAAACAACTTTCACTGATGCTTTCCAGTTCTCTTGTTAAGATTTCAGAACTTCAGGAAACTTAAACACAATGAGTTCAACCACCACTGAACTGGAAAGGGACCGTCTAAGTGACCATCTCCTTCAGCTGATAAAATCTCATGAGTTACAGAACAAGTAGGACAGGTTGGTCATCTGCCAAATCATAACTACACCTCTGATCCAGGGTACTCAAACTGCAAAGAAAGTCAAGTACTTGTATGCACAGAGCGTGTGACACCATATTAATGTGCCTAAGGTTTTCATGGTGGTATCTGATAAGAATCTCAGATTATTTCAGTGACCAAAGTTTTCCCAGGTACAGAAAAGCACAAGCACACACTGTAAAGTTTAAGTGTTAATATTAAACACACTCTGTGAAGAGTCATCTTTTTTTGGATGCCCAAAAGGCTTCTTGTTCTTCAGTGTATTATAAGTAAAATCGGTTGAGTCACCACACTTCCCCCAAGTGCCAATTCTCAAATATATTTTCTCGAGCCAATTTAATCTCACAGAAACTGATCTTTGCTTTTACCAAAACAAGAAGCAAAGGGAATATTACATCAGTTCTACGCTGTATTGCAACCCCCTCCAGTGTGGAATAAATATAGTTCATGCTGAGGCAGACAGATGTTGAGGTTCATAAAGGTAAACAGAACCATGTAAGAGGTAATCAACAAGGAGACCAGATAAGTCACCCATGAATAACTTAACCCTTCAGTGAATCCAACATTGTTTTTAGCCCTGCTGAGGGCACAGGAGCAGAGCAGAAAGATTTCAATTAGCTCCCAAAGCACTGACATGTGTAACTGCTACCTCCATTTCTTATATCTATGGCTTGGAACATCATTGCTGCATCCCGACAGACTTTGACATCACTTCGTCAATTTGCAGCTTTTCTAGGAGTGGGAGCCCTCTTCTTACCTTCCCCCAAATCCCAATGTTATTTTGATCACTGGGGTAAGGGAAGGAAGGGAAGAGGTATTTCTCAATTATCTGGAGGAAACAGCTAGAAAAGCTCACAAAAGAAATGTAAACTGGAAGACGGGTCAGTAATTAAGAGAATGGTTTATTTATACTGTCTGACCTTACCCTATAGTAAGGTAAAGTCAGCTTAGCCAGCCATACATTTTAATTATCCAAATGCCAGCACAAACAAAGCAAACAAAAACGTCACTTACAAAACCAGGGATCTTCTCCATGCAAAGCAGGATGCAAGTTTTTAAGTTTATGGTGGACAATTACTGAATCAATGCTGCCCGTACAAGGGACCAAAGTCTGCAATTCTCAACTTACCCAAAAGGGAAAACCTCAGAACAAATTATGAATGCTACAAACACCCCTAGATGAAGCTGCATGTGTTTTATTTAGGAAGTCGGTCAAAAAAGCTCTTTTTTTGGAGCTTTTTAGGATCTGTTTTAACTATACAAACAATAGATCCATGAAGAGCATCTGATGGGCTATGAAAATTAAAATTTTGAGGAAAACACAAAGGCTTAACTCATCAGCATCTCCCATGGCACTAACTGCACTGATTATTCACTCCATTCACTCAAAATAAACCAACGACCAATTTCATATGAAAACACATTTTTAGCTGCAGAAAGATTGCACGAAAGGACTTGTACATCACATGCTCATAAGTTGAATCTAAAATGCCTTTTTCTTATGTTAAACAAACAAAACCCTCCCATGAGTTTCATTCAAGATGCTAACCTGGAAATTTTTAAATAATGTTGTAAATAATATTCACTGAACATTATTATTTAGTTGGTTGAGTGCTTCTGTTTGGCCACAGCTGAGCAAGCTGTAAGGCACACTTGCACAGGTAAGCCAAAACAAACATAAAATATACAAATATATAGACAATTATACAGTGCACACACGTGGTTTGTTTACTCCCCCACTCAGTCTAGCATTTCCATTCCATGTTGTGTAATATTTTCTGATACATGATTGACAAATCTCGGTATTTGATAAAGGTAATATCAGATACTCTTAATAATGTAAACAGTTTATTTGAAACCTAATGACAATACTCACCATGAAATTTAACTCTGACTACTCCTGTTCTAAACCCCACCACTCCCCCCATTACCATCTAAGGCAATTGGTATCATAGTTTATTCATGTGTATTCACATGCAATAAATTGCAGATTAATCACACAAAACAAGACTCTCTAGTGGTTAGAAATAAATGTAGTAGTTCACTGGAAAAAACAATTTATTTAACTGTTTAGATATTCTGAAGTATTCTAACCTGAAGTATTTCTCCACAAATTTTAAAAAAATGCTTCACTGCAATCCTATATACCCCAATACTGTTCCTAGTTTCTAGAACACTTACCTAGAAGTATAGAATTTTAGAACTAAATCAGGTTACATTTTTTACGGAGGGAAGCAATATTAGAAGATGAATGCATGTAGAAGGTCTTCCCATTTAAACATGATCACACAGTTGAATCTGTGCTACAGACACTAAGGAAAAAAATCAAAATCATTTTTACCTTGTGTACCTTTAGTTGGCAGACGCATCTTCCCTCTTTGCCTGACTTAAATCAATGCAGAAATACATAGAAAGTTTCAACTCACAGAAATTATAATTACTTACCAATTTGTAACAATACAGGTGTTACCAAAGCTGTCTCCATGGCATAACAAAATTCCCTTCCAAACATTACTGCACCATGCATCACCCAGAGGCGTATTGGTATCCGGTCTATGGATCCTTCACTAATGGTCTCCTCCCTACTTTCATTCTCCTTGTTTTCTTGCTTCTGAAGCTGTGCCACAGGTAGATCTTGAACTTGCATAGATTCCGAGTCAGCATTCTGAGGAGCCATTTTCATTACCATAAAAAAAATATATATTTGTTATATCTCTATAAATAATACTACCATAACTCCACAAACAAGTTAGGGTGTCTTCTCTTTCAGCTTCTGTTCCTCAGGCAAGTAATGCTTATATTCCTCTTGTACAAACAGGTATCTTGCAACTTCTTGTATAGATACAAGACATTAAGAATGAAAAGCTATTTGGTAGGAATTTCAACATATGGCTTGCTGGTTTACTGTGAGTTAGAGTTAAAAATCCATAATTGCCATTCAGTTAATACCAGTTTCATAATTATTATTGAAGAAGTGCTGAAGTTGTTATTCGTGCTACACAGAGGTGGAAAGGCGACACAAAGAGGTGCTCCACTGTTAATCCCCATCGAGTGGCTGATTAATCTGCAACAAAAAAGCAAGCATTTAAAAATTTCAATAGGATTTTTCAGGATATTGTGTCCCCCCCTTAACCATATAACCTATTTCCTGCTTCATGCTTTCCATTGTCCTTGCCTAGCATAGGGTCCTTTATTCCACGTTCCCTCCTACCTCTGCACTTTCCATTGAAAAGCAGTTGTGCCTTGTATTTAAATGATGCTTTACTGTACTCCAGTTCCTCTGGTTTGTGGTCCTACACAAAGCCACAGAAGAATGTCAGGGTACTTGTCCAAGATCCTCAGAACACGGAGCACAAGACTAAATTCTGGGAAATTTAAAGCAGGTTGCATTTCAGAAACAGCATAGGATATTCTAGTTCTATGACAGGAAGATGATTCATCAATTACCATGGTCACACAGACATCTCCATTTAGACTTTTGGAAGCTGCAAGTTACTTTGCAGTAACTATCACACCATTTTATACTGAAGATATTTCTCAAGGAAGCATGAGCAAAACAGGCTGTGAGGAATATAACTGAGGATTGATATTTAAATATTTAAACTTTATTGAAGATATACACAGCATATGAATTAATCTTTCTGCACACAAGACCAGAGCATCTTACTCCCACATCCTGTGAAATTTGTGAAAGCAGAATGGTACAATATATTCCACATTAAAATTATTAAAATATATTCTAACCAGGTAAGACAAGCTTCTTCTGTACTCTCCCCTCCTTTGTGCCATAGACAAAATCTAAGCAGATGTACAAATACTGCACCATGCCAATCAAAATGTGTTCAAGCACTTAGAAGAAAACAAAGCATCTTATAAAAAGTCAGATTACATGAAGTTTGTGTTAGAAGGATGCATATTTACATCTCTTCACAGAGGGTGACTGAGCTGTGACCCCAGAACAAAACCCCTCAGGGATATGGTTCCATGAAATGCTGGCTCTGGCAGCAAAGCTGGCCTCAGTAGAAGTCCCCACGCTGCAATTCCCCATCTCTTCAGTTGTGGCAACAAAAACTCTTTGTGGGCTCAAGCACACACCAGGTCATTAAGTTGTGAGCCTAAAACTGAGCCTTAGGAAACAGATGCCATGTTCTGTGTTTAAAGCACATCACAAGGGCAGCTCTGTTTCAGTGTGACCTGAGACACTGTTCTACTATAAGTGCATCACAAGAACACCATCTCGAGCACTCCGTCCTGCTGATGCCCTGTGGAGACCCTCATGCCATTAAAGTAATTTCCAACTGCCCTTCCCTGGAAAAGTGAAGATTCAAGATATCTCAGATGTAAAAAAGGCTTCTCCCCATGGATCCTTGCAGACATTGTGCAATGTTCCCCCCTGGGTTTCGCAAGCCCATCATCCACCCCATGGCATCCCCTTTCCCTGCTTCCCCATTGGCTGTGGGGTTTGGTGTCCTGTTCCACTCTTTCCTATGGCTACTTGCCCCTGCCCTGGCCCTTGTACCACCCACGAACCTGAGACCCTATATAACTAAGAAAGACCACATGTTCACTCTCTTGGCATCCAGGTTCACCTTCAGCTCACTGGAATAAACACTTGCTGGAAGTTGATCTGGGGCTGGGAGCCTTCTGCCTCTCTGCTGAGCTAGCCTGGTAACGTGTGTGGTTGTGTGAGCTTCATTGCTGCCTGAATTCTTCTTAAGCAGTTTCTCTACGGAGAGGCTGACTGGGATTTAGAAAGGCTGTAGCTGCACTCCAAAAAGACACACTGTTACAACGCCCTCCTCCGAGCTGTTTATTGCACACACTTGGTTCTTCAATTCAAAAGCATCTTTTTTGGTCCACGTCTTTTCTTCTTCCAGGCTCCCCAAGATTACTGGGATTCTCATATTTGATCACCTCAACAACAAATTAATACTAAAATTTTATTTTGAGCATCCTTTAAATGAGAAAGTTCAAATAACTTACTGAACTAGTTCCATAAACCAAGTTTTAAGTTCAAGTTTTTTCTATGAGCATTAAATAGCTCAGAACAAAAAGGACTTAGAAAGTATTTCTCTACTCACTCAGAATTAACAGAAATTAAGATATAAGTAGTTTACCATAAATGTAAAGTACTCCATGTATTAAAAAACCACATCCACCTTATATTACACAAGTTCTTAGTGAGTAAAGCCTACAAAATACATGTTCCAGAGTAGGAGCAATTATTTTAATTACAGAGTAGTCATAAAAGGTTTAACTGCTGGCAGACTGAGGGATCATGACATTCACTTGAATTTGGAAATATACACGTTAGCTCTTACGATCCAAAATCAGCAGAACACGTATGTTGTATTACAGACTAAGAGTCATGGATTACTCTCCTACACAATCTGGCTTTAAAGTCTCTACTCTTTTCTCACTCCTGATTTCCCCTCCTGTGAAGGATTTGATTCTCTTTCCCTAAACATCTCCTTCCATATGCAATTCCAGGGTGAGGCACTGAGAGGAAGGCAGTTCATCACTCCAGAATATTCTGTGATGCACTGGGGCAGCCTGCACATGGCAAGGAGGATGACACCAAGCCAAGAGCATTTGTCCTGGGAAAGGATAAAGAGGCAGGACAAAAGAGGATATCTGAGATTTAGTCCATTTGAGCAAGGCTCTTAAGGGATGACTGAAAAAGTTATTTCTGAAGTGGAAGATGATGGGGAATGATGAGATAATTTAAGAGCCAGGAATAATGGGTGGTAGATGGAGGTAGACTTTGAAGCTGTAATTGACACAGACAAGAACAGTATATTTTAAACATGCCAGAAAAAGCAGTTACAGTGTTCGAGTGCAATAGGAGGAGGCACAATCGACAGGTTTTATCTAAAAGAACAGAGAATTACTGTTCCATTATGTCAATTTTGTGGTAAGCATAATGCTAGACTTCCTGCAGCACTTTCATCTGACTCCAAGTGCACGTCTCATACAAAAGCCAGAGAAAAACAAGAGCCTCAGAAAGGTCTTCGGTTCTTTCCTAAGCCCTGCCTCAGTTGTGTTCATGTTCATTTTAGACTGATATATGTTTTGCTACTGCTTTTTCCTAGTTAATTTCAAAATTTGGAAGGTTTGAATAGTGGCATTCTTTCTTCCAAAAGAGGGAGAAAAATTCATTTACCTGATGGAAATAAATATAACAGAGGCTTTTATGCAGCAAAGAACTCCAAAGTAAATGGCACCTGAAGAGAAGCTGGATTAAAATACCAATGCAGAATTCTCTGATGTCTGCATCCAGCACTAATTGTTTTTCATGGCTGGTTTTCAAGGGCATATTCATAACTATCAACAAATAAAGCAGGAGAATGAAGAATTTCATCCATGGGAAGAGAGATTCCTGTTGGGCATTGTAGATAGGTTGGGTGTGAAGAGAACTTAAGACACAGAAATATTTCTGATCTTGCCAAGTGTTTATGGGACCAGGGGACTGATGACATTGGCTCTTTGTCAGCTTAATTGCACATTTTACTCTGACCTATGGCCATGTTTCAGCAATGACAAAAAGCTATAAAGGAATAGTTAATATTCCAACAAAACAGGCAACTAATATATTCCAAAACATATTCTGTAAGCAAAAGTTTTTAAAGCTTCTCAAATTGCTTTTAATCTTATCTGTTATACTTTTACTACCTACCTTCCACTGAGGCATAATATGACTGTGTCAAATACAAAACACATTACAGGCTTGACAAGTCAACAATCCTGAGCCTCAAATAGGCACTGTTCACATACAGAGCCTGTGAACCATCAGAGAACCAAAGGAAAATCACTGCCTTTCCTCAGGGTTTGCCAGAAGAGGAAGTGTTATATAGGTCATATCTGTAGCCCACAAAATTCCATGGTTTTCTTTTTCCTAGGGAGCACTATGATGCTTAGGATGCACAAAGAGTTCATGGTACACAATTATACAACACGATGCCTCAGGCAAATGACTTCTATCACACATCTCAGCATGTTTTTAAGTTCAGGACTTGGGGGTTTGACAAGCAGTGTTTCTGCATTTGTAATGCCACCATCTGGAGGTCAGCAGACTGGTAGTACACCCATCAATATCAAAATAAAATGAGGTTAACAGTGATCCTGCCCAAATCTTTTAAGACCGAACTATTTTTGATGCATATTTCCAGATCTCTCTTGCTAACAAGGAACTGGAATGCACTGTTTGACAAGTAAGTAGAATTTCTGAACCAGTGCCAAAGTGTATGACTGCAAGCTGTAGAGTACACAGCACATTTCAGGTAATCATACACGTATTTTTTTGACCTGTAATAAAGCTTGGCAAGTAGAAAACAACTGGATACCATGAGAAGATTTCAAATCTTTCAGAAGGTTTTCTTCCTATAATGCCATCAGGCAACCCTTCAGGCATTTATTGGTGTAAGAAACAATCTCAGAAGAGGTGGTATGCATTTATTTTAAAACCCAGGACAATGAGGAAATAAGCACAGTCTGTGAAAAGCTGGAATGAGCAAACTGAAAATGATGGAAATACTTCTGTCCAAGCACTACTGACTATCTAAGAAAAAAAGGAGAGGATTGAAGAGAGATAAACTACCCCTTATCTCATCCTCTTCTTTGAAGTTTATTGCATTAACTTCCAGTCATTTTATGTAGTTACCTGCTGTCTTAAAGATCTGCCTCTTCCATTACCATGACTCTCTTTTACATGCAAGGATACAGACTGACCAAAGTCGCCTCAAATCATGAAGAGCTGCATTCAGTTTTGCTCACAGGAATTATTTTCTAATGATGTCGGGTACACTCTAACTCAAAGATTCTAAGGTTTAAATGGATTTTACCTTCTTGATGCAGAAAGGAGGTATGAAGAGACACCTTGAGCCATCATTGCATACAATGACTTTTCCTTGTCTACCACTACCTTCCCAATGGAAAATAGCTAAGAAATCAACTAATCAGTTACTACAGAATTTAAATAGGCTTTAATAAGTCTGGTCACAATTATCATTGTCACATTAGGACCTGTCAGTGAACCATTCTGCTCAACACATCAAGAAGCCCCAAACAACAACAAAAACCCAAGTAAGTGTACATACTTAATGAAATATTCAAATGTTTACTTGGGAAAAAAGAGGCCGCAGAAGCTGCCAGTCTAATAGGAGAAGATTTTCATTCCTCCCAGAGCCTTACAACTTACCCTCCTCCAATGCTGCAATGAGTGTATCCCACAGACACCCATGCTAGCAACCACACTATTTCACCTGTGAATCATGTCAGGCTGACAAGCCTGTAAGTGCCCAGTCATTCCATTTATTTGTCAGATACTTTTCTGCCAAGTTGGTTTATGCTCAGGTTTTTAAGTAATCTGGCCATATCTTGAAGAGTTATCTAGACTGATTTAAGTTTAACTTTAATATTAGCATTAGAAAGAAAGGTATTCTGAGTTTATCTGTCTTTTCCTCAGGCTAAAGAAATGTTTGGCTGAGCACTTCTACCTCCATGTTGCAGGCAAACATCACTTATTATTCCCTCCAAAATTCAATGCAAAGTGGACAAAAGGTTCTGCTTCAGCATTTGACTGGCTTGTGGAAAAGACACATCATATGGGCTCGTGCCTTTTCAAGAGTAAAATGGTTTTTGTCTGAGTATAATTGCTGGTGTTTTGAGCTCAAATGCTCTGTGCTCCATCACACCAGCAGACAAAGAGAATGCTGCTGCAAAAGAGCAGTTCTTAAAGGCAAGGCTGACCTTCAACCCCTCTGCAAGTGTGGCTGCACCATCTTACAAAACCTTGTCCATTCTCAAAATACATTAAAGATTACTCTTTAAGATCAGGCAACTGATTTTGTAAAGAAATATCACATAAAATACATTACTAGCTTATTCCACTGCTTACACTCTAGGTTTCTCAACCACTTTAAGCTGGTATAAACAAGTACTTCCTCTAAGAGCACCAGTCTGTTCTTCCTTTTCTTTGCCCCTGGTTCCTTACTCCCACTGCTTCCTGCGCAGCCACACCAGCAGCACAGCAGCGAACCAGACACTGTAACTGATCCAGGCTGAAAACTAAGCTGACAAAAACATGTCCAAGCAGCTAAAGAAATCCTTTATAAAATCTGCATGGCTGCAGGGATCCATACCATCATAACAGGGAGGTACAGGAGCAGCTGAAGTGTCCCTTTGGGCAGCAATACCCAAAGCCAGAGCAAAATTGCAGCTCACAGAGGAAAGGAACTGTCGGTGGCTCCCTGTGGCTACAAGGTCAAAAAAGCAAACTCATCTGCCCAGCTCCAGACACCTGCTGTGCAGAAGGACCTCAGGCATGCTGGGAGAGCTCTCATGTATTCTCCTTGTACTTGCCAGATGCAAGGCAGAACACCACTTGCTTGGCCAACAGGCAGCTATTTTCTCCCTGGCAGTTTTGTGGCTCTGTTGCTAATAATTAGCAGCTGTTTATAGTAACAGAGCTGGCCACAAGGGATTTTTTTGGGCCCATGTCAATACTCAAGTGTTCAGTCACTGCACGAGGAAGAAAAGCATCTAGAACACATACCTGGAGGTTTTGGCCCAGCTGGATAAATGTGCTCAACTACCCTACTCAAAGTTCAGAGGAAGGGCTGTATCCTTCTGTGATCTGATGAATTTGTTCCATCACAAAGGTGTAGACAAACTCTGTGACTTGCTATATAGGTGAGTCATAAGGTCTTTGGTTCAAAAGGGCAGCAATTATAGGCAGGCAGTTGTTTCAACTCCCATTAAGAATATTAAGACTTCTGACAGAACTAAATGCAAGCATTGAAAGCTTTTTAGCTACTACTTTCTAAAAACAGAACTCTATTAACACTATCAGAGAGGGATGACTACACTTGATCAGGAATTTTTTTTTAATCAGTTATATCATGTATTACTTAACAACATTCCCATACATGAGCTATGTTACCTCTGGATCCTGAAAGTCAACCTCTCATTTTAAAAACAGTCTTACATTACACTGGACTGGCCTGTTGTGAATCACTAAAACCCTGCCAAAGGAAAAAAGTTAAGGCTAACTGGGTGCAATAAAGAACCACATTTGACATGTCCTAACATCTAATTCATCATTTAGGTAATCAAAGGCATTGAAACACAACAGCACAAACCAGCTTCTTCCACAAGGATATTGTGCCCAAACAACCTTAATGACTAACACTGACTGCAGGTCAGGCTCTTAGTAAATTCATCTTGAAACCTGAGATTAAAAAAAAAAGAAAGAAAGAAAGAAAAAAAAAAGAGAAAAGAGCCACTGGAAACAGCACAGTGCTTTTGCATCATGACCTACTTTTGAAGCTACCACACAATTTAGGCCACAGAAGCAAGGTCTGGGCAGGGGTAAGTCATTCTGCAGCATGTTGTGAATTAAAACAATATGGAGTAATGCACCTCACACGGAGAAACAGCATTTTCCCCACTTCTTCCAACACAAACTTCTGTCTGCCTTCAGGACTCTTCACACACTGTAACTGAGTTGATGTATTTTACAACCTCGGCCTTGCTGTTTAAGCCAAAACATCATGTTTCAAATACAAATTCATCTAAGAGAAGCAGATGATGCTGGCAGCTTTTCTACTCTTAACACTGAACATCTGACAATCTCCACTCCCCCAACAAATAAATATCCAAACCACAATCCAAAACATAAAAGGAAGGGTGTGAACAGCTTGACTTTGGAAGGGTTAATGAAGACTTGTTGCACCCTTTCCTCGGTATGTATACAAAATTCTAGAAATTATTAAAGCCTGACATACACAGGCTTACAAACTCCAGCCCTGCCTAAGTTAAATCTTCCATAGGATTGCCTGCTTCCTTCTTTCCATAAAGCATGGCCTTGACTAGAACCTCCTTGGCTTTCTTGGGATCCTCTTTCCACTCCCTCAGAGCTTACTTGGAAAATGACCAAGAGAAAGATTTTGGTTCCTGCTGGAAGATGTGGTGATGCTGTCACAGATGGCAATCAGGGCATGACAAACTCTCCTGACTGGAATTTTCCTGCCTGGACACATGAGGAGGAATAGAAAACTCAAGAGGTAAGGTGAAGGTGCTTGTGACATCAGGGAAAACAGCTTTGTAAGACAGCACTATTTCATCGTTCTTTGCATTTTGGGGGCCAACATAATTTCTCCATTCATGACTGGGAAAAATACATAGGAAATCATGGGTCTTTATGCAATTACTGAAACAATTCTGGGAAGCCATCTTTTTAAGAGGGATCCAGAATTTAATGTGAGACAGACTTTATTCAGTGGATTGGATATTATACTGCTCCCTAAAGGCACAGCCTGTTACTAATATTAGATCAGATTACATTGTTAAATCACGGCTGCTGCTGTTTTTAGTAGGAAATACTTCATTTTGTTAAACTGGAGAGGTGTTATCTGATTTAACTTGTACTTTGATTTACTGATAGGTAAAAAAAGTCGTATATACTCACATTAACTTCATGTTTATTAATACAGATACATTAAACAAGTAAACAGCTAAGGGGGTACATGCATAAACAGCAGTAGAAAAGCCTTCAGAGCTAATGGAAAACATAACAGCTGGGACCAGAGATCCTGGGAAGAAAACAGTCACCCAGAAGCAGTTTCGCAGCACAGCAAAGACATAGGCATGCCTGATTTATGATGGCTGCATCTCCATTTAGCAGGTTCTACACCCAAAATTAGGTAAAGAGCAAGCCAACAAGCACTAACAGCTTTCAACCCCAAAAAAGTAACAACCAAGTCACTACAAAAGCCCAAAAATCAAAACGTCATGGGGACTCAAAAGCCAGTGTGCAGATATGCTGTTATGGGCTGCAAGTAATGACTTTCAATGAGAAAACTTACTGATTTGGTCAGATAGGTACAAACTTCAGTCTGGCCTGAGCTAAAGCTACGGTCTAGCTTGGAATGTCCTAGTAAAAGATCCTCAAGTTTATAAACCATGTGGACCCCAAACGTTATCTCCCATCTGAATTAAATGGATTCATTCCCTCTATCTCTATGAAGTAGGGAACTGAGGGAAACAAAATTAAGGCTATTGTCAGCAAACATCTTAATACATAACCAAGTGGATTAATTGCACCAATCCCACCTTCCTGCAGAAGGAAAAGCAATGTCCAGGGCTGGTGGTGCAAGAATAATCCTATCAGGACATCCTTGCTAGTGGTTTTTTTTGGGGTTTTTTGGCAAGTTTTTTCACCAAGGCTGTTCTCCTGATTGCAGTGGGGAAAATGGAATACACCAGAGCAACCTTTGCTGATTCTTCAGAATAAGAAATACTTTCTGTAATAGGTTGAGACTAGATTTTTGCATGAATACTCATCCATAAAAATAGTCAAGCCAGGACTGATTACTTCATCTGTATCTGCAAAGTTAGACATCCCTTGCAGATGCTACTGTGAAAAGCACATTACTTTCATGTACTGGCATTTAAACCAATCATATTCACTGCCTGAAAATTCACAGGCTGGTTTCTTCAGGCTGCAAATACTTAAGAAACCCAAATACTGCCAGAATATGTATTAGACAATTACAGAAGCTATTCAATAGATCAAGACAAAAAAAGAGTACAGCATAGATCTTCATAAACCAACTTCCTCTAGCATATCATTAATGTCTGCAAAGTCTAATTCATTGGAATTATCTTCAATTACCAGTCCCTAAACGCATTACCATCATTCAGTCTCAGAAAACTCTGGTAAAGGAAGCTTTTGAAAACATCCCTAGACTTTTGTGCACCCTCCAACAAAGACAGAGAAGTCAGGTTATGACCAGATTTTACAAACTCTGAGGAAATAATTACTCCCTCAGAGAAAAAACAAAACATCTCAGAAGAGGGTTTCTCACATTTCCGATTCTCCAAAGGGTTTATAAACAAGTATATATAACTGGTTATATCATCTTGCACTAAGTGTTCTCATTTTGCCTTGTTTGAGTGGACTCACAGATCAAAGGGGGAACCTCATCACCGTGATTGCTTGGTAATAAAGGAGCATTTACAGCTTAACCTGCAGTTTGAGCCCACACCGATTCATCACGATTGCTGGAAATTGTCTCCTGTCAGCACAAAGGAGAGAGATTCCTTCCCTTCCCCACGCAGGCTTTGCCGAGCTTCCCTCCATCTGAGCCAACAAAAATACTCTTAACATCCCCCGATGAAGTATTAAATGGATCTCATCACTTCAGTACTGAAAGAAAGGAATAAAAGATGTTTAGAGATAACATTATTTCTTACTTACTTCCTGGCACTAAAAGAATACCACCTCCTCCTAAATCCGTGCTGCAAAGGGTGTGGTAAAAGAGCTGCTTTCCACCCCTCTGGCCCCACACCTTCGGGCATGAGGTGGTGCTAATAAAGGAAACTGCAAGTGTAGGGTGCAGCACCTTTGGTAAACATCTCCAGCGCCTCCCTTTAGCAGAACAAATAATTACAAACAAATGTTGAGAAAGCACACTCCATAAAAAGTATTGCTGGAGCATTTGAGCAGATCCCTGCTCCAGTTTTTTAGACTGTCCCAAATACCAGCGTGACAGACGTGTTTATGTACACTGCCATGAAGTAGAGCTATTTGATTTAGTTACTCAATTATTTAAATAAACATTTGAACCTAGCAGTGATGCACAGTCTGTATATTTTAAGTAAGGTATAAGATAAACAAAATTAAGAATCCCCTCTTAACCCCAATAATTATTAAACTTTAAGAAAATCAGATAATTACTGTTTGGTCAATAATATGAATAAATCACTTAAAAGGGATGCATCACCACACTGATTTCAGACCTTATTTACCACATTTAGGATCAACACAGTAAGAACTTCCACAACCAGTACTTTTAACAAAGTAGGGAAGCCACACCAAGGAACAGTTACATTTTATAGCAGATAGAAACACAGGTAATAGACAGTATTTTGGCCAAGTTACAAACCATCCATTTTAGTGCAAATAATATGCTTTAGACAGCTGGTTTATAAGCAGCCCCATAGAAAGCTGATGGCCACATTTAAGAGCAGCTTGATCAGGACATTTTGATTTTGGACGATGAACAAATGCTATTTTAGAATGTGTTTTGCCAAGCTCTAACCCGGTTAGAACTGGCAGGATAAGATATTTACTGACATATACACTAAAATAATAAGAGGTTACAAGTGCTTGGCAGTTGGATTTGACACATGAAGACCAGCTAGCAGGGCAATATTTAGAGGACACAAACCTCTTCCATTTGTGACTCTGGAGAACTATGAAATACTTGGTAAAGGCTTGCCAGAATTTGGCATTTTTACCTAATTTGGGAATGACTGTCAGCTGTTCTCCTCTTAGAGGATGCACAAGCTCCAGGATCTATACCACTTCAACAGCAGACATCTGGACTGCTGTAGGGCGAGACCTGCAGCACTCCTGCACCAGAGAAGCACAGCCTGCTGTTTGCAGGTGCAGCACCTGTTTGCACCCTGCTGTCACATCAGTGCAATCACTATACAAGTTCTTGCAGGTGAAAATATTTAAAAGCAAACCCATCTTCCACTCTAGGTTTAGCCCTGTCACAGTCAGACAATTCAGTCACGCTTTGTCAGTCTCATCTACTTTTCCTCTATGCTTCCTGCAACACACAACTGCCATCCTCCGAGCGAAACTCAACATATAACCCAAGGGACAAAGCTGCACTGTGAGATGGGGGCAGATCTCATCCATGGAACTCTATGCATCATCATATCATCCAGATCATGGGGCTTGCACCTCTCTAAGTGCCCACAGAGACAATTTTCCAAGGCAGAGTGGTTAAGAGGAACCAATGGTTTCAGCAGTTGCACTATACCTATTTCTTACAAGACAGCTGGGACTACCACAATCAGGTTGTGGAGATAGTAGCGATGCTAATGTACATTTAAATGCCTTGAACACTGGTTGCCCTTGTGAGCTATTGTTTCCACCTCCTAAAAGAAAAACCAACAACAACAAAAAAACCCAAACACAAAACCAAACCAAACCAAACCCCACAAACAAACAAAAACCCAAAACACCCAACCAAAACCAAAAAAACACAAAACCCAAAAAAACCCAAAAAACCAAACCCAACCCACCCTAAACAAGCAAATGCTGTTTGAAAGGCATCTAGTCTCCCAAAAGCATTTTCTGTTGGAGGTTACTATCAGATAACAGATGGATTACCTAAAACATCCTCAGTGAATTATCTTTCACATGTTAAAGCAGCTGTTCTTGAATATCCATAAGAACAAAACATTGTTGCAATAGTGTCTACAGGACTAGGCAGGCTTCTTCTAGGAAGGGGAGAGTTTCTCTGCATTAAAAATACGTTTAAAATCAACAAGTCATAACCAATGTTAATTTAGCTGTAAGATTCAAAGTGATTGCACTTGAGTCATTCTATAGATACAGGGCTGCTGACATAAAGAATAGGACAGTGAGAGGTTCAGCCTACACAAACATGATAGATTGTTTAGAAAACAAAGCTAATATAGTGGTTGTTTCTTTATGCAAGGCTAATTGCATACCAGCTAGAGTGCCTTTCCAGATCATTCTCAAAGGCAGAATGAATTTGTGGTCAGATAATATCACAGGTATTTCCCTAAGTAGGCAGAGCTGCTTTAATAAGTGCAGGCACTGAAAGCACTATATGTGAAGAGCAAAACAATGAAGGAAAGACCAGATCTGAAGTGCACAAAGCAGCTCGATACTGATGTGTCACAGCTGAGCTGGCAGGTTATCCTACTAGACATCTAATATCCTCACAAAGGGATGGGATCCTTTCTGCAAAGTGCATTCACAGAACAAGCAATCTCTTTTGCTCATTCTATTACCCTGGATAGACCCTGAAATCTCAAGCCAAGGGGGAAATCCAGAGAAAGAATAGTAACCTGAACACCTGACAAGATAAATTTGGCTTTGTGCCTTTATTGTTTAAAGAGACACCTAAATTCACGTGCAGTTAGTGTAAGCCATCTTCAGAGGAAGGAATATGAAAGGGATTCCACAGACTGAGTAGGTGCAAATAAGAGCTACAGCTTCAATTCAGGACTGAGTGTCTCCTTAAAATTTTGAAAGGCACACCAACTACAGCTTTGAGAGCAACAAATGAAATTTGGTGGGTGTTGAGTTGAAGGATAAAGAGGAACAGCAATGTCTTGCTCAGATAAATCTTCAGAATTAGTCTAGCAGGCACCTAACATGAAAGGACCTCTCAGCTCAGGGGCTGTAGGGCTATTCACAGAACAGAGGAAGAACTGACCAAGTAGTGAGCTGATTAGTGAATGCTGCCTTCACTGCTCTGAGGCTATCTGCTTATGCATCTCAACAGACTGACAGGAGCATTCTCTAAACCTGAGTAATAGCATCTAGCAAGAGTGTGGGCTTCATGAAGAGATTTAAGTTAAATAGCTCTCATTCATCTTCTGTCATCCACACACCTTTATTATAGTGCTTAAAGTTTGTGGTTGCATCACTGACTTTTCCTCATCTTGCTCTACTCACATTCAGTCTGGATTTGTCTCTGCTGCTCTGCTCAGATGACAGAAGAAATACCAGACCAAGAGTTTTAGTCTCTACTCTTTTCTGTGCTTTAATCATCTTTATGGTTTGGCAGCAGCTGTTGGGTACAGGCACACCACAAGATAGGGACTCAGCTCTGCAAGCTCTCAGAGCTTTCTGTTCTCTGATCCTAAAAGTATAATGGATGCAGAATCTTCTCACTGCTCCTCTGAAAAACTGAGCCTGACCTCACAGTATTCCAGATGTTACATTTCCAGCTGCCTGATCTGTCAACTCCTAATCAACTTGCAACTTGTTAATCTATTAAATTTCTCCATTTTCAAAATTGTCTTGATGTTTATCTTCCAGGAGATGCCAACTGCCCACAGCAGCATCCCAAACAAGGAGTAGCACTATGGCAGAGGTCAGACAAAGGATGATGGGAGCACACACACACCTGGCAGAAGCTGTTTGGTTTTCTGACTAGATAAATTTCAAAGGGATGTTCTCTTTTCTGTGCTGCAGAAGGAATCAAAGGCTTGCATCTGTGGGGGAAAATGGAGGAGACCAGGACAGTTGTCATTTCTACCAGGGGATGAGTTAAAGTTACAAAACTAAAGTCAAGTACTTGAATGAATACTGCACATATTACCTAATCTCAACTTTTCAGAGAGTTTTGTCTTCAGACTATTTCTTT
Organism: Sylvia atricapilla; assembly: GCF_009819655.1. Classification (NCBI taxonomy): domain Eukaryota; kingdom Metazoa; phylum Chordata; class Aves; order Passeriformes; family Sylviidae; genus Sylvia; species Sylvia atricapilla. Next base: position 149,321,912 of record NC_089140.1, read on the forward strand.
AAACAACTGCTCTACTTTTAACTGAACACTTGCTCTTATCAGCTCATTCTGGTACAAGATAGCGGCTTGGCTTCCACCCCAGTTCCCATGAAGATAGTTAACACAGATTCCTTTCTCTAACATCACAACCAGCTAAATCCATTTATCACACGTGGAGTTGATAAGGGATACGACATTAATTCCTGAATTATTTTGCTGTCTCATTGTCTGCAAGGTGTTTATAAGCAACAGTTTGTTGAAATTAACAGACTTGTCATTCAGCCTTACCACCCACTTGGCTAAGTCCTTGAAAAGCAAACACAAAATTTGTTACTTTTGCATATAGTCCTACATATTTGAAGTGCTACACCTGCTCGAAGTATACAACTGTTAAGAGCAGGCAAACCAAAAATATGAAGTTAATGAGGCTTTGAGCAATTGGCAGTAAACCTGGTGACACTGTGCTGACGTTAACTTTGCTTAGAATTCCTAAAAGCCTTGTGTAAGCACTTTGGCATATTGAATGGCTTGTTGTAGGTCTCTGGTTCAAGGGTGAGATTTTAGAACTGATTCTAGACAAGTAGAATTGCCTGAATTTGGTCACTCAGGAAGTCTTCCAGGGAAAATCCTACTCTGAAACACTTGAAGGTTTTAATAAATTAGCAGTCATGTAGGATTTCACAAGTCTTATTAATAAGCAGTAGGATGTGCCATGCATGCCTGAATATATTCGGGCTGTCAAATTTCGATGAAATCATCACTGAAGTGGGTGGGACACTCAGAGCACATTGCAACAGCTTCCACAAATTTTGCTATGAAGAGCAGCTGACTCCAAAACAATATTCCCAAGTAGGGAATACTGTTTCAGGAGCTTTCTAGTGTTGGTCCAGAAGTATCACCAGCCCAGGCACTGAGAGCAGGTTTACTGAACAGGGATCTCTCTCTAAGGATCAAAAGCATAGTGTGAAAGAAAAAACCAAAAACCTAACAAATATTTATTTAAACACTGCCCCTGATAGCGCTTTAGAGAAGGGATTGCACATTTTTCAGGAAGACCTGTGGATTCCAGCAGAGAAGCACAACCCAAGTCAGTTGAAGGAACATCCTGTTGAAGGAAGATATTCTCACTTTTGCCCTAATGTCCTTTTAGAGGTGAGGATCACCTCATATGACAAATGATTCCTCATCAAGCACAACAACATTGAAGCCAAACACTTCAGTGAACAAACCATGCCGTACATCAGATTAAGCCAAGCAGAAAAAACCGAGAGAGGAAATAATGAAAAGGACAGGAACCAGAAGACATGACTACAAAGTCTGAAGGTAATGAGATTATTTCTAAACCAAGTCTTGACAGAGGTTTCAAATGTAGAAACTGTTGAAAGTACAACATGACGTGATCTCTCCATCAGAAAGGTAATGATTGGCCCAAGTTGTAACAGAGAATATTTTCTAGATGCAATGGGTAACAGAAGTGCTATTATCCATTATGAGGAGGACAACCAGCAAGTTCACTCCTTCCTTCCCCACTCATGGATCAACTTCTCATGGCTCTAACAAGCTGAGGTTGCTCCCTGCCATTCTTTCATCTTCACTTGTGAACACAAAATTTCCCATCTCCCAGAGCCCACAAAGGCACAGACATTTGCATGTGCTGCATGCAAATGTAGGTGTGAATGTAGGTGTGAGTCTTCAGCAGTAACACAGGAAACTGAGGAAGAAAACTATTCATTTCTTGTAGCTTGTGAATCTAGTATTTGACTAACAAAATCTTCAAGCTAATGCAAGTGACTGGTCAACACAGAGGTATTTGACATTTTACACTTTAGTCACTTGTCAGAGTGAAGAAGCCCTTAGGGTGATAAATTTCATGGTTACTGAACCTTATTTTAATGAAATGTGTGGCTTGCCCTGCTGGGCTGTATTTTATTTTGGCGGCTTTACTGAGAACAATGTGCTTAGTCATTTTACTTTTTCAGTTACAGGACCAGCATATGCAATAAACCAATGTATTTATAATTTGAACAATCACCTGCCAGATTTTCAGGAGGAATAGGATTTGATTAAAGCAATCAGTAGTTAACCATAACATATCCTTAACTGCTTTAGGTTTTAAGAGCCTAAATAGATTTGAAATAATTTAATGTTGCTTTGCAGAGCAGTCAAGATTTAACAGATAAAACAGGGGCACCACATCCCTGTTATCTCATTTAAGTGAAACCCATTCATCATCCTGTTAAGTTTTTATTCTTCCAGTAACAAATTTCAAAGTTCAATGTATTACTTCTATATAAAGATTTCTGCACAACACATGAGCAGACTTTTGACCCAGACTTCTCTGGAGACATACATATGATCATGTAGTAAAACAGGCATAATTCAAAAGGTCACTTCCATTTCGTTTTAAATCTTTCCTTTTAAGCTAAAAGATATCTAAATTGAAGTATCAATTCCACATTAAAACAGCCATGAAGTGACACATTACTATCCTTAACTTGTATTCTGGTTTTCAATCAAGCTGCAGTCAGTTTAAGTTAACTTAATTGGGGCAGAGAGTTAGAGGACAAAAAAGTCTTAGTTTATCAGGAAAAAAATAAAGCCTGCAGGAAAAAGAGTTCACATGGTGCCTGTAAAAATCTTCCTACTTATCTGTAGTAATGTGAACAGCAGTGTGTATAAGTCAAACAAGATTTTGCTACAAAAGTTTTTTTTCATCTTCCTCTGAGGACTTTGTGTGTCCTTGCTCACCATTCAAACATGAAGTCTGGAAAAACACAATGAATATAAAATGTGCAACTGTAGGTTGTATTTTACCTGATGAAAGAATACTTGTCATGTTACAATAAGCATCAACCAGGCTTAAACCTTCGCTGGCAAGGAGAGCAAAACTCAGCCTTCAAAACATGGAACTGAAATTAGCATAGACAAATTTCCCAGGTATGAAATGCTAATTCATTCTGAAGAATTGTGTAATCAAAACAGGCTCCAGTTTACTTTAGGACACATGGGCTAAATCAGCCATCTGGGTAGAATCTTGAGAGGCCTGATCCCAGATTTCTTTGCTGAACAGAAAACAAACTGCACACATGTATGTGCCTTCACACATGCTTTTTATTAAACACTCCCTACCAAAAGGAGCAGGCCTGACAACCATTTGCAGAGATTAAACTATTTCAGAAGCACTGGCAGCTAAACGTTGCAGCCACAGCTGAATCCCACCAGTCTGTGAGCAGTGACACTTGTCTGTCACTTTGGATACATCCTCCCCACATATGCCAGGAGTGAAAAACTCCCCACCTACCTGATGAAAAAAGCTTCCCAGACTTTCAGGCTTTTGCTGCACGATCTACAGTTTAATTCTGTGCCTAAACTACTTAAAAGTCTTGGGAGTGAAGATCTAACATGAAATTAGAGGCCTAGATGTAAACAATGTAGGATGTATTCATTGCTCATGTAAGCCTGCAGTATTTTCATTATTCCCTGCAAGGCTGAAAGGGTCACAGCATTATTACAAGCCTAAGCCCTTTCAGATACAAAAAGACAGACTTATGTAGCTTTAGTCTTAGCTGCTCACATCAAGCAACTTAGAGCTCAAATTTGTCCTGTGAGGCCAACAAATTAATGAAGGAAAATTCTGGGCTCTTGCTTGCTTTATCAGAGAGGATGGAACAGAGAAGTTTCCAGCCTTGGCTTCCTGCTTTCCTCTCAGTCCAGTCCAATATTTTAAAAATTTCTCTGGTGAAAGCCAAGAATTGGCCAGTGTTCTTGTTATTCTCATTCTTTGAAAAGATATGACTATTACCCAGACAATGAGAAAGGAAGTTATTTAATCCCTACATCAACAGTGAGTAAGAAAATGAAGTATTAGAATGGCACTAGCATAACTGCATCAGGTAAGAATTAAAAATCATGCTGGACAGTCATTAATGCAAAAATAAGGAACCCATTTTTATTTAATATTTTGACACAGGCAGGCTTCCACTCATTTTCTAAGTTACAGGGAAATGCAATATTAATGAACTGAATGCTGCTACCGGAGATAAACCAAGTGCTGCTTTCATTTGCACAGCACTTCTACCCTGACCAGATTCATCTAGATTCAAGAAGGAGAGTATAGTGCATGGTAAAGGTATTATAAATACAGAGCTGAAGTATTTAAACACATGGCCTCATTAGAAAACATACCTTTAGTATTAAAGCTTGGGGAACCACTACCAGCACCCCTTTATTTCAGACTATTTTTTTTTCACAGAGAAAGCAATTTTACTGCAAATGCCTGAAGCACAGAACTGCAGCAGCTTTCTTATCCCATCCCCAAGGGCAAGATCTTCAAATCATTTGGACAACAGTAATTTCTGAATGTAAAGCTGAAATTTTATTCCCTACTTAAAGAATTTGTCTTTTGTAAGCTATAGTGTATATATATATATATATATATATATACACACATACATAACTCCAGTCAATACAATAATTGCACATAGGGACTTAAAGCTTTCTCTGGTAGTGATGTTTGACCATGGGTCACTTAGCAGCAGCGTCTTTGTCAGTGGCAGCCCCTAAAATTCCAAAGGTCAGAAAAGGCTGTCAGGGACACATCAGTTACTAAGTTCCAAACAGACAGAATGAGGCTGTGATCCACAATCAGGGCAACTTACCAGGTTCACTGAAGGATCCTGGAAGTGAGACACTCAGCAATACACAGACTCCTCACAGAGCCACCCAGACAGGGAGTCTATTCACAAAGAGCTTCTTGAAGAGGCTGAAGTGCAAGGAACAGTGTAGCCAGTATTGTACCAGTGATAAATTCAGGCATTAATTACAGCCAGTTATTCAGTAACCAGCCTTAACAAAGAACTGGAACTGATCTCTTACAACGTGTTAATTTAGAAGGATAGTTAATGAGGAAGAGCAAACTACTAAGTGCAGTTGAGGGAAATACCATGCAGTGTTGGGCTGCTGGAAAGAGCTGGAAGTTCATAGTCCGATGAATGTACAGGTTTCGTAGTTTGCAGTAACTGAGCACTGTTGTTTTGGTTTTTTCTTTTCTTTAAGTGTATCTCTACCACGAAGAAGTCACATGATGCAGTGAAATCTGTTCAAGGAGCACAGAATCAAGTTTATACTGTACACCCCTCAGACTCATTAGGTTTTACATGGACAAAATCATGTTACAGAGATCTAGCCACAAACAGGCTAAGAATACCCTAGGACAAAGTAGTGAGGCTTTATCTTAAGTCATCACATCAAGGCTATTACTTGTCCACAAATATATCCTGCTGCTCCTAACCAGAAAAAGGCTTACTAACAATACCAAACTCACTAGACACACAGGCATCTGATGTTAGCACAAAATTCATTTTAAGGGAACCCAAACCCTTTTATATACAGCTTAGTTAGGGGCTACTACACAACTGAAAGTCCATGGTAGTGTCCAGGTCATATGCATACAAAGAAGATCAGAGATCCCACTAGTTGCCATAGGGTCAAAAGGCTCATTTTCAACTGGCACCCTGAATTGTCACGCAAACTATTCCAGAGCAATTGCCTGGAAGGGAACACACCTTATCTGATTCAACTCCATTTCTTCAGTAGACTGAAAGATCTGCTATGCAGCTGCATAATGAGAGATACAGATAACTGCTCATTCACTCTCTTTTTTCAGTTTATTGAAAGGAATTTGACTTTTAGGGAGGTGGAAGGGCTATGACTTTGGAAACAATCAGGGTACCTGTGCACGGAGAAGTGGAAGCCTTTTCCCTCTACACCAAAGCTAGAAGCAGAACAAGAGCCAAGAAAAAAAACAAGCCCACATCACAAGCTGATTCCCCCAGATAGGAATCAGATAGCAAATGGGACATGCACTAGAAGTGCTGGTGTTAAAGCAAGCTCTGCATTTGTTTTGGGTTATTTTTTGAACTCTTGGGAGTTAGCTGGCCAGCCACACTACTCTAAGGAGCAATAGTTCAGACTGTCAAATCACTCCTCTGGGAGTACCCTGAGCCAAACTGCTCAGACCAGTGTACTTGCTCAGATATTCCCCTCATAAAAGGGGAAGAGTATTTTTTACCCTTTATGTATGCCTTCTCCTCACCCACAAAAACAACAACAACAACCCCAAAAAAACCCAGTTCCCTCAAACTCTTCTTACCTGGAAGCACAGATCCACCATCAAGACTATTTAAGGGTTTTAAGAGTTGACTTCTGTTTCTGTTATTTGTACTTCCATGTGATTGATAAGAAAGTTGTAGGTTAAACAGTGCTCATGTTAAATGTATTCTGGAAGATTGTTTGCTGTGTGTAAGTGATGATAGGAAATTAAGTGGCACAGAAATCTGACTGCTCTGCAGTCATCGCTTGCTGGGTTAAGCCACTGGTTTCTGGACGTGGTCCAAAAAGATTGATCATATATTCAAGGGCAGAATGCCGAAGATAAGAGTGACATGCAGTTGTGCTTTTGTAAAAGAACACTGGGTTCGGCCCCCAGTTAGATCATTTATTTATCTGGCACTGAAGGGTGATAATGGCTTGTTTTCAAGTCTCCAAAATAAATGAACTACACTGCATGCAGAAGTAGTCCAGGCCAGCCAGCAGAGTTTAGAAAATATGCAGGGTCAGCATAACACTGGTTTCAATTTCAGTTACAAAAACATGAGAGCTCTCATTTAAAACAAGATGAGGAAACTAGGTCCTCTCTCCACTCTGCTGAGAGAACCAACCTTCTCTTCCCAGAATAATGGCAAAATCCACTTCGAACAGAGTTCAGCAAAACAATTCAGGGTAACACCTTCCTGCTGCCATTTACACACCAAAATTTTCTTTAAAGTATCTTTGGCTTACTCTTAGGACTAAGCTTTATCTCCTACCCTTTTATGACTTGCTGCATGAGCAGCAGCTATTGACAGACAATTTCAGTCGTGCGAGGAAAGTAATTCTCAGTTCCCTCCCAGAACATCTCGGGCCATCAGATTAGTCAATCTTCATATAACACTGCAAAAGAGATTGAGTCAAGCCTGAAGTGTCAGGCCAGCCAGGTCTCCTAAAGCTAAACTTTTATAGTCTTTATCCTCCATAAATAAGAGTCCTGGAAATCAAGTCTTCCCCAGCTTTAACTGGGTCTTAAGTTTTGTTAGTGGTCCACATTGTGGAGACCAACTTCCCATCATCTATAGATTGAGATTCATGTTTTGAGCAGAATACAGGCCAGAAAGAGCCAAACCAAGGTCAGGAGCAGCTCTTAAGCCAAACCAAATCATTACCCAACAAAAGCCTTGTGTCCTGATGCTTGCCAGAGTCACTTGCCAAGAGCAAGTTTGATGAGGAAACCTGGCTGCTTGTCCCGAGTTGTTACAAAGCCGTATGCCAGCTGCAGTCTAAATGACTGCACAGCACTTGTTGGAAGCACCAGCAAGAAGGGGCTTTAGTTAATAGCCACCGTGTGCCAGTTAGGTCACAGCACAAACCACTCCATGCCTCAGACACTGCAGTGCTCTGACTCCATCACTGAGATGCCCAAAGATCAGCTTTTAACTCAAGGCAAATTTAGTACTGAGCAACTCTATTGGAGGTCTACATTTAATAGTATAAAATCAGCTCTTTTTCATGCAGAATACCTTGCTTCACTTGGAGGAATATTATGCTTCTTTACACTAAAGAGTAATCAGTTTATTTAGAAGAGCAATAATAATCCAGTCCGTGGATACAAGAGCCCCTCACAGTCCCAGATGCAGGATATAATATCTGTTTACCAATGGAAGCCTTGGGTAGTTTGGGCAGGGCTGTGACCCAACTGCAAAACGTGTGGGTAACTGATAAGCCACTGACCGTAAAAGTCACCTGACAGCAACAGCTTACTGAAAGCACGCAGTCCTTAGTTCACAACACTCCACAGCTGAGCAGTCTCTGCTTCCATGCCTGCTTTCTGGGCTGCCCAGGATCTCCTAGCTGAAAGGTGACTCTCAGGTTGAAACATCAGCTGTCAAGCTATCCATGTGGTGTCACTCATCCTGACAGTGCTCTGCTTCAACTTTGGCAAGTGGATTGTTTTCTGGTTTAGCATGGAGCCTTAAATGCACAACAGCTAGAAAGTTTATTGGACTTGATACGGACATTACTGGGCAGGTGTAATGCTCTGTTTAGGAAAAGTACTGTGTCACTCATGTCAGTTTAGTGCTGGTATATTAGACTAAGCAACACCCACTGCATTCTGTAATCCCCAAGTCGATACACTGCTGTTGAATAAAAGTGTTCAGTAAGGCAGACACTAAGCTGAAGGACCCAGGAGCTCCAACAGAATAGGTATCAGATCACTTAACCCATCTCTAAAGGAAACAACTGCACATGAGGCTGTTCTGTTAGAGTTTTGGTGAATCGTATGCCTAGAGTTAGAATAGGTCACAGCCTGGGATCTTGCAAGTATTAGAGATATAAAGGTCATGGGAGTGACCCTTGCAAAACTGAAATACAGCACAAACAGTTCTTCATGTTACTCATTACTCTGCAAGCTGCTAAAGCTTCCTGCTCCATCACAACAGCCTTGTCACTTCCACAGGGCTCTCCTGGCAGATCAGCTGGAAAGCTCCATTTCAACTCCAATAGCTTTGCCTATGTTCAGCATGTTTTTACATTATTAAAAGTAGCCCATAGCATTGCAGTCAGTTTGAAAGGCAAGTAAAGTTTGTTTTTATGTCAAACACCACTCCACGATACATGCACTGTTGCTCAACATATACTGCTTGATCATCTGATGCAATTATTTTAGGGTGTCTGAAGGGGAGAGGAGGTACAGACCACAAGTTAAGTTCAAAAGCAACTACCAGCTCCAGCTTGTGATGGGCAGCATGAAGGATTTCACTGGTTTTGCCCCACATGCAAGCACCCAGAAACTGCGAATGGAAGTGGCTTTCTGCTCTAGGAATTGATGCTGGAAGTCATAAGGTGCTCAGCTAAGGATGGCAGTGGCACATCACAGGCAGAGTTTGCAGACTGTTAGACAAGATTAAATGCTTCTTTAAAGTGTAAAGGAATTGTTTACAGCTTAATTCAGTGTCTGCTGAAAGCCCTGAAGTGTTACATGCAGCTGTGTTCACAACTGCAGGCACTACCTAGCAGGTCATTCCAGCCATTATCCCCCCCCACCCCAGGAATTCATGACTCCTAAATCTTCAACATCGTTTCTAAGCTGCTCAGTTGGCAACGTATTTTGACTGCAGAAAGTTTTCCAAACATTAGATGCAGGTTCACTGGTGAATTACTCTGCAGGTACCATCCAATGTTAATATTCTCCTTGCTTTTATAGATGATCCATTTAAGTTTATACAGGGATAGAGGCAGAGTCCATGCATTCCCACCTCAGCACACAAGCAGAGTATTTTACCAAGTCTTAACTTTCTAACTCCTGCTAGAGAATCCAAAACCGGAGTGAGTTTAAAGGTAATTAACCTTGGAGGTCACAGCCCTGTGAGACAGGTCCAACTCCAGCTTACTCTCTCAGAGCCTGTATCTGCACCTGGAGGAATCAAGGCAGTTACTTCAGACAGCTCCTCAAGAAGGCTCCATACTTGCTCCAGTGTGAAAACTTAAGGTCACATGCACTTAGACATCCAAGCATGTGCATTGTTTCAGTCAGAGTTATACCACGCTTCACTGGAAGCCACGAAAATATTCCACTTGTGTCACCCCATTGAAAAGGCACGTGAACAAAGTTGCACTTCATGAGTTTTGTTGTAACATGACACTGAAGGAGCAACTGGTTCACCAACTGTCAGTCAGTGTTTCTGCCACCTTCTCATGACTAAGGACACCTCCAGCAGAAGACAACCTCCCTTGGTCACTGCAAGGCAGCACAATACAAATGTAGTTAAAACAGACTGAAACTTTCAGGCACATTTCAGCTTGGAGCGAGAGGATTGCCCTCGATTGCAGGCAGACCCCACAGCATCCAAGCGAGATTGCTTTCTCAGCAACAGACTCCCGGAGAGCAGCAGGCTCCTGCAGGAGTTAACCCACGGTTACACAGGAGGGTTTATCTGTGGAGCCACACGTTTTCCTTTTGCTAAAGATGCCTCAGTCATACATAATTGAACACAAGAACTGCTATCATTTACTTGCTCGAAAAGGCACGAGCCAACCCATGTAAACTGGCCTTTGACACTACAAATAGCTAACTAAAATAGAAGTTGTTCCACTGATCCCACCCATTACATCATGGAAATTGTTATTTTGTCATGAAAACACCCTTTAGTATCCAATTTAATCTCATTAATAGAGGAATGAAGCTCCCACTTCCAAGACAGCAGCTGCCACTACCTTTGCCATACACAGGAACTCACAGATGTTTTTGGATGCATTGGAGACTACTGGATGCATCTTTAGGGGTTGAAGGTAGTGTCAGCTTTTCAAACTTACAGTAAAGAGCACTTCTGTAAGCATTTATAGCCAAAGCGTCAAGTAAATAGTTTAATCTCTTGTCTGAAACCTCTTGCCTTACTTAGGAAGGGAAAAATTTGGTATGTTGAACATTTCATCAATCCAGTGATTAGTATTAATCACTAAACAAACCAAGCAAGGAAGACCTTATCTTGCACAATACTGGTAGGAGGGAAGAAGTCACACAAGCCATGGCAGTGCAATAACATCAGCAACCCCCCTCTGCCAGGTATTTACAAAAAAGCCTGACTTGGGGAGGGAAGCAGGAAGTATTCACCAGCTTGCTCTTTGAGCTCAAGCACCTGCTCAAGCCATATTTCATTAAATATTTTAGTAGCACTGTCTGATCACAGCAGTGGAACATGACGCAGCTCACGCTGGAGCAGTTTTTGCAGAGCAGAAAGGATACATGCTGTAACAGGGCAATTCCTTCCCACGGATTCTCATAATGCTGCAGTTATTTGTCTGTGCTCTGTACCTAGTGCTGCCTCCCCCTGTAGAACCAATTCTTGTAACATCTCTTTTCCTGAAGAAGAAAACAGCTCCTCTGTCTAACATTCAACATCCTGTGATACCTTTCCTATCCTTTCCCATTTGTAAGTCTCTGAATTAGCCAGGCTCCAGCAACATTGATTCATTCACCGCACCCAGTGCCGAGTCAGAGCCTCGGCTAAATCTTTTCCTCCCCTCCTTCTCCCCCTCTGTACCTAGAGAATTCTGAAGGCAAAGCACTCCAACAGAAAACTGCCCCACAGAGAGAGTATTTTTCAAGGTCAAGCAGAGTTTGTGTACCTGCTAAAGATGCTAAATCAAGGCAGGTTAAGAGTTGCAGATCACTGACAACATGACCTTAAGGAAAACTGCTGCATTCATGGGAGGTTTAAGAGCAAAGTTGGAAGCAATTTCCTTCTCCAGTACCCTCCCACAAACATATCAGGCAAGGAGAGACTCAATTGTTTTGTGATAAAGCTTTGAGATCAGGTGACAGATTAAGTGTGGAATTATTCAAATGGCAGACTAGTGAAGTTTAACAGTCTGAAAAGGTACACTAGTTTCCACCTTTGGTCCCCTTTGTCAAGTCCTCATCCAGTACAGTCTCCACCCAACACAACCCTAAAGGGGCACTTAATGAATTCTGATGAGAAAGAGGCAGCTATCCCACACACCCCAAACAGGTCTCTCCAACATCACCTTACTCATTCCTCCATTCATTCCTCATCCCTTCCCAACCTCTGTAGCCAAACACCTCCTTCGACCTGATTTCCCACCACAGCACATGGCATTCCGAATTTTCATCCCTGCAGCCTAACATGCCCCTCACTCCAAGAGCCTCATTACCTTCCCATCTTCACGACTGCACATACCCACACCGCAGAGCTCCTCAACCCTCTTATCTTTCCAGCCCCATAACTCCCTCACTCAAAAAACTTCTCAGCGCCTAACCTCAAACCTTTCTCATTTTCACCCCAATGCTTCCTCTTCATTAGCCCCCCACCTCCCTCACCTCCCCTAGTAGCTCACCCCAAAGCCTTCCTTCACCTTCACCAGTCCCTCACCCCAAAGCCTTCCTTCACCTTCACCAGTCCCTCACCCCAAAGCCTTCCTTCACCTTCACCAGTCCCTCACCCCAAAGCCTTCCTTCACCTTCACCAGTCCCTCACCCCAAAGCCTTCCTTCACCTTCACCAGTCCCTCACCCCAAAGCCTTCCTTCACCTTCACCAGTCCCTCACCCCAAAGCCTTCCTTCACCTTCACCAGTCCCTCACCCCAAAGCCTTCCTTCACCTTCACCAGTCCCTCACCCCAAAGCCTTCCTTCACCTTCACCAGTCCCTCACCCCAAAGCCTTCCTTCACCTTCACCAGTCCCTCACCCCAAACCCTTCCTTCACCTTCACCAGTCCCTCACCCCAAACCCTTCCTTCACCTTCACCAGTCCCTCACCCCAAACCCTTCCTTCACCTTCACCAGTCCCTCACGCTCACGACCTTCTCATCCAAGCCCTTCCTCGCCTTTACCAGCCCCTCAGCCCACTCACCCGAAACCCTTCCTCGCCTTCACCAGCCTCTCATCGCCGTCACCCCAAAGCTCCTCAGCCGCCCACACTCCGTCCTCACTCCAGACACCCCACACAGCCCAAGCTCCCGCCGCCCCCCTTACCTGCCCCCGGGTCTCCCCCAGCACCCGGGACCTGCTCCGTGCGGCGGAGGGGGGAGGCGGCGGCGGCGCCGGGGAGGGCGGGGGGGATGAGGGAGGGAAGGAGGGAAGGGACGAGGTCACTGACGGCGGCGCGAGCGCGGCGGCACCGGGCAGCGGCGGCCGCTTTATACCGGGTCCTCGGGAACCGGCACCCGCTTCCGCTTCCGCTTCCGCCCCCTCCCGCCCCCGGGGTCATGAATATGCAGCGAAGAGGCGTGGCCTCCCGGGGGGTACGTGAGGTGTGGGCTATGAATATGTATCAAGAGGCGGGGTGGCCTCCGGCTGTGGGCGTGTCTTTATGAATATGCAATGAGGGGCGTGGCCTCGGGGCGTCGGGGTACGGGCGGGGGGCGTTGCTGGGTGACGGCGGGAGGGCTACGGGGGCGCCCAGGCGGCCGCCGCAGGGATGCCCACGTGAGGGGAGCCGAGGCGGGCGGTGGCGGGGCAGGTGTTGGAGGGTGACGGCGTCACAGGGTGACACAGAATATTCACAAGTGGAGTCCGGCTCCTGGCCCTGCACAGGACAGTCCCATAATCCCACCACGTGCGTGAGAGAATTGTCCAAGCACACCCTGAGCTCTGCCACGCTTGGTGCTGTGACCGCTTGACTGGGAAACTGTTCCAGTGCTCAGCTACCCTCTGGGTGAAGAACCTTTCTGTAATATCCAGCCTAAACCTCCCAGAAACGACTTCAGGCCATTTCCTCGAGTCATGTCACTGTCAGCACAGTGATCAGCAGAGATCAGTGCCTGCCCATCCCCTCCCCTCCTCGAGGAAGTTGCAACTGCAATGAGGTCTCCCCTCAGTCTCCTTCAGGGTGAGTAGACCAGGTCTCCTCAGGCATTTTTTGTATTCCTCGTCTACTCAAGGCCCTTCACCATGTTCATTACTCTCCTTTGGTTGCTCTCTAATAGCTTTCTATCTTACATTATGGTACCCAAAACTGCATACTATTCAGGGTGAGACCACCCCAGTGCAGAGCAGAGCAGAACAATCTCCTTCCTTGCCCAGCTGGTGATGCTGTGCCTGATCAACCAGGACAGGGTTGGTACTCTTGGTTGCCAGGACACTGCTGACTCATATTCAACTTGCCATGAACCAGGACCTCCAGGTCTCTTTCTCAAATGCTTCTTTCCAGCATCTCATTCCCCAGTTTGTGTAGCAGGAGTTTTTCCCGCTGCCCAGGGACGAAGGATGAGCCTGTTGGCGCTGCTTCTGGGTTGAAGGTGGGCCTTTGGGTGGAAAGAGAGCACGAGTGGCAATCTGAGGGTAGATGGAGGCTCTACCTGCACTGTCCCTGCCAAGGTAGTGGGCGTTTGCACAGAAACAGAGTGTGGACTCCCTTGCCCTCCTCAGGCAAAGTTGTGCCGCAACCAACAGCTTGGAAAGTGCAGGAGTGAGTAGGTTCTGTTCTCTGCCTGAGATACTGCAAACATGCTGGCCCCAAATTGCTGAAATTGTCCTTCATCACAAAGGAAAATAATACCTTTTCCTTATGTTTGACTACAGTCAAGGTCCCATCCTACCTCCCCACCTTGTTCCTGCTGCTCTGCCCACCAGAGGCCTTGAGCTGCCTCTCCTCATGTCCAGCCCCGTGACTGGGTGTGTGCCTGGCTGCCATGGAGAGGGCAACATGGCATTTATCATGCATTTGTCACATCTGCAGAACACAACCCTCTACACACAGTGCCTAGTGACTCTCAGGACATTGAAGCACACATTGGAAGAACCCTCTGCAAACTTGCCATAAAAGACTGTGTTTTTCTTAGCGCTGGTGTGTGTTTTTTTATTCCCAATTAAGGTCTCCTAGCCTTAATTGTGCTGACTGCATTGTGCAGGCTAGCGTGATACTTAATTTTCATTACTTATACAAACTGGGGATGCATAAAGCAGCCTGCGAGTGGCATGTAAAAATGCACGTTACATTGTGTAAGTGTAATTGTTTTCTGTTTCTTGACACTCCATTAAGTATATATTCCAAAACAATTTTTTCTTAATGGTGAACTTCTTTCTTTACAACTCATGAATACATAAACCGCGAAGCATACCAGACTTCAGAAAAGGAAAACCACAGGAGGCAAAATGGGAGAACAGTACACATCTATTAAAAAGCTCAAGATGAATCTTGAGTCTAACACAGAAACTCTATTCCAAGTCCTACTGAAAAAAAAAAAAAAAAAAAAAAGAGAGCAATATTTTGTTCTGCAATGCTGTTGTCAATATCTTTCTGGTTTTAGGGTAATTGAGACCAAGGGCTGAAAGGCATGCATGACCACAGTCATGGAGAACTCACTAAACTAAACATCCTCTGGTGAGGATGTCCAAAGTCCATTCAAAGAGTGATGGCTTTTGACATACTACTGATGTTTATAAAGTTGTGAAGAAAAAGGATACATCCATGACAGCCCAGTGTACCCACTCTTGACAGCAAAACAGCATCCGTTGTATCAAAACTGTGATACAGCTTAATAAAACATTAAAGTTTCTTCCACAGAAGAAACAAAATACACCTGTACTTACAGAAATGTTTTGTGGTGCTGTAATAAGAAAAAAAGACTCAAATTACTTCAGTGGAAATTCTGAGACCCTAACACACCTAAAAGCACCAAGAACAGATCTCAAGATATCATTATAACTTCTAAGATTTGCTTCTTGTTACCCATGGGTTTATGGCAGCCCCAGCTACCTGATATTTTGACACCTCATTTTAAAATGTCTGAAAAAAAAAAATTAAAGTTACTTCTTTTTCAGTCCTTTTGTTGCCTGCTGTTGTGGTGAAGTGTGATCCTTACCTCAGCCTGGCATTTTAGACCTGTTCTGGCAATGTCCAGACATGTCCAGATGTGTCCAGATATTTCTCCATTGTATTTCGTCATGTTATTTTCACTCAAGAGTTGTTAATTCCCCACCTTTAGCTGAGCCTAAAGTCAGAAAGGGGAATTTTCCATAAACCGAACATTTTAGTTTAAAAAATGTGTTTTTTCATACTGAGTGTTGGGGTAGAAAAGAATCCAAGGAAACAGACCCACCTTTTCCCTCTGAGGTTCTTACTCAACACCAAATATTTAACCCATAATAAATAAACGCACTCTCATGTCTTGGCAGGGGAGAAATGAGTGTCTGTCAGGAGCCTGATGTGCTGTCCAGACGTGTGCTACATTTGTTTGGGAGAGGGACTAGAACAAAATCTGGACTGAGGTTGAGAGTGGGATTGGCGACCACCCCTGAGCTCTCCCCTCTGGTCCTTCCTCAGCAGGGTGGTGAATCCTGTTCTTTGGAGAGTCCCTAGACAACGGGTAGGAATTTGGGGCACTTCAGGGGCATCTTTTCTTAAAGAAAGCATCCAGAAGTCACCTTAAAATCTCTCTCTGGCTCTTGGTGTGCATGTGTCCACTGTATTGAGTCACGTTGGAGAACTCCCCCAAGATACCGATCCCTTGTTAACCCTCACTTCCACTGGTTTGTTTGGCATGGAGTACCCGAGCACTTTAAAAGAGAAATAACCTACAGGACCTCAAACCACTGGAGAGCAGCATCCTGCTCCAAACACCTTGCCTTATGCCTTGGCATAGATGCTGGAGCAAGGGGTCTTCCCTATTTAATGAGATATATTAATCAACCAGACGGCAGGCTCATCAGCAAGCTGCCGTGAGTTCTCTGTACTCCATTTCACAGGTACTTGGCTTACCGAATTGTTATGAAAACTCACCATCCAGCCAAGCCAAACAAACACCACCCCCGATATTATTTTACACGCGTGTCAAAAGAAATAACTTGCCGCAGGCCAAGCGGGTAAAGGAATTTTACGAGGCTGTGTCTGTTCCTCCCTTCTCCCCTCCCTTAGACAGTTAAAGAAATGTTTGTATGATGAAAGGGGTAAGGGAGCAGAGGACAGCTGGTTAGGAATTAATGAAATGTTTAAGCATTATCATGCGATAATGGATTTAGCTGACTGTTTGCCAGTGTTCAGATCTAGTGTGAATTGCTTTATATGAAACAAGGGGATTCCTAGATTATACAAACCTCTTGAGACTGCTGCTGCTCCTAAATCCTTTCAAAGATGCAATTTAAAAAGAAAGAAAGAAAGAAAAAAAAAAAAAAAAAAAAAGTAATTCTCCCTCTGGATGGACAGAAGCCCTTGGGATTGCTTTGATTGCTTTCAGACTTAATGATATTTGACACAGCCTCTGAGGTGTCTCCTAATAGGGAGTGGCCATGGGTTTGGGAAGCCTGAGGCTACGCTTGAAGCAAATCTGAGCACCCAGAAACCCAGGTGAGGTCTCCCAGCCAGGATGTTATAGACAGGACATGAAAAATGAGTCTCAACTTTTACACATTTGGCCTGTAAGTCAGCCCCCGGCTGTCTCTCACGAAGGATGATATATCTGATGGGAGACCCAGGCTCTGGACTTGAAAGTGCTGTTTATCCTTCTTCCCACCCTCCCCCAACACATGCTGTCATTACGATGGAACTTTAATGGCTGTGTAAAATGGCCCATGTCCCTTGATGCCTATTTTTTTTCTTTAAAAGCATTGGGATGCTTTTGTTTTTTTCAGATATGGACTTGTGGCTGGTCAACCGAAGATATTTTGTCTGGACAGACAAGTGTCAAGAAGGTTTTGTGAAGAAGAGCAGGAGATTGTGTGAATTTGTTACTGGCATCCAGACAGGCAGAGTTTCAGGTCCATTCAGGTTGCCCACCTTAGCCAAAATTGACTTTTTATTCTGAGAGCCAAAGGGCTTCTGACAGAATCCGCAGGTATAGAGTGTTACTCAGCCCTTTGCCCTGTGACCAGCCCAAAGTCCACCCATCTGGAGCCAGTTGGTTCATGCCACCCTAGAGCAATGTCAACAGTCCTGAGCAAACAGGGTGGTGCAGGAGTAGGGTCCCTTTGCCCTCGTCCTGCACTGAAACCTGGAATCCCCCTCTGCTGGGCATTGTTGAGGTCACACCTTGAATCCTGTTTGGACCTCTCACCACAAGCCACAAGGACATTGATGAACTGGACCATGTTCAAAGGAAAGTGGATCTATGGAAGGGTCTGGGTAATGAGTGGCTGAGGGAACAGGGGGTGTTCAGCCTGGAGAAAAGGATACTGAGAGGTGACCTTATTGCTGTCTACAAGAGAGATGGTAGAGGTGATCTCTATCACTCTTGGGGAAATAGTTTAGTGGTGGACTTGGCAGTGCTGGGTTAATGGTTGGATTTTATGTTCCCAAAGGTCTTTTTCAACTGAAATAATTGTATGACTTTAAATGCAGTAGCTACAATTTCTCTCACATCACGCCCCTATGGAAAATAAACAGCTTATGACAGCAGTTACGTTACAAGGTGCTCATACAGGCTGTAGGCTGCTTCTGCCACTTGTGAGGTCTCATCATGAGTTCATGCCTTGAAGAATGAGAGTTGCCTGCCATTATTTTCCTGGTTTGCACAGCTGAAACCTGGTATTAATTGCTGCAGAAATTATCCTGCCTCTTGAGTTTATGTGGTCTATAATTATCTTCATAATAAAACTATGAGGAATTAAGCTTCAGAGCAGTTTATAGGTGTCAAGGGGTGACGTGATAGTCCTTCAAGGACTGTGGCTTTCAGTCCTCAAGTGCCAAGAGCAGTTAAGATGCTGCTAAACAGCACTTCAGAACTGCAGGGCTTGTTCACTTCAGTTCAGTCACTACTTCCCTTGTCTTGGAGAGACCAGAACCTCTATTTTTAATTATTTTGTTTAATTCTGTTTACTTTTCTGAAACTTTTCTGTACTTGGGCAATGAGCTGAGATTAGTCAGTTTTCCTTCTAAGCTGGCTCTTATGAAACTATGACAGTGATGTTTATGAGGTTTCCACTGCTGCACAGGAGTATTTGTATTTTGGTGGCTCTATTTTTAATGAAAGATGGATATATTTTCATCATATTGGATGTGAAGAGAGCCAAAATCCTGAACCAAAGCCTGAAGTACAGGAGACTGTTTAAATCTGAGATGATTTTCAAGTGATTGCATTCATGTTAGCTTTACCCTGGTGAAAGCTCACTGGCGACATTTTCAGCTTACATGTGTGAATATCTAAAAAAAAAGACCAGTTAATCTTCTGCTTGCACAGACTCCTGATGCCTCCCCTAAAGACAAATTTTCTGAGGTTTCACCTGAGAAATGGCCTTTCAGTACCTAACTGGAGCTTGTAAAAGAGATGGAGAGGGACTTTTTTTATACAGCCAGGAAGTGATATAACAAGGGGGAACGGTTTTAAAATAAAGAGGGGAGAGATGAGATTAGATATTAAGAAGAAATTCTTTACTCAGAGGGTAATGAAGCACTGGCATGGGTTACCTAGAGAAGCTATGGATGCCCAATCTCTGGAAGTGTTCAAGACCAGGCTGGATGGGGCTTGGAGCAGCCTGGGATAGTGGAAGGTGTCCCTGCCCATGGCAGGGTGATTGGAATGAGATGGGCTTCAAGGTCCCTTCCAAAGCAAACCATTCTATAGTTCTTGGTTACTTAATGCTTTCTCATAATAACATGTTTCATGGATTAATTAATAGATGATAGCCAGTTGGGCAAACCCAGAGAGAAGAAAATACCCTTTTTTATCTGATCACCACACAAATGCTTAGTTTATAGCTCTGGACACTAAGTGATGACCTCTAGTTAACTGAACATTTATCCCTGTTCACACTGCCTGCTTGTTTTGCAGTCTTGTGGCTCCAGCTGGATTCAAACTGTGCAGGTGTTACTGGGCACGTCTGTTTTGATCACCAGGTGGGACCTGAAGCCTCTGTAGCCTTCTTGGAGGATTCACTTTACTCTCTGCTCTGCTAAGGCCTGTTACAACCACGTGCTGGGATTTATCTCATCTCTCCCCTTGCCTAATCAGTCACATACCTAATTGGTGTTTGCAATATTGTGAGTCCCAGCATAAACAAATT
This sequence comes from Sylvia atricapilla, assembly GCF_009819655.1. NCBI lineage: Eukaryota > Metazoa > Chordata > Aves > Passeriformes > Sylviidae > Sylvia > Sylvia atricapilla. Next base: position 149,341,439 of record NC_089140.1, read on the forward strand.
GTTTAGCCCTGTGTCATCAAAACTGCATCTGGACAACCATCAGCATTCTCTATAATTTTGGAAAATCCTAGGAAAGAAGTTAGAAGTTACACCTGTGTTAGCGACTTCAGCAGATATGACTCAGTGTTGGCAGAAGCCAACGAGCAGTCGCAAAAATAGACACTGTTGTGCTGACTGTATTCAGAGTGTTTGCACATTTCCATGAAAACATGAGTAACACTCACCTGGGTGATGGAAAAGTGAGTTGGATTGGCACTGGTTGGCAACGGGATGGAAAATTAGTATGTAAAGAACCTAATGATTAAGATAATGAAAAACAATGTTAAGAGTCTTGGGTGAAGCCAAGTTTTGTAGCCCTCGAGCTTTTAGTTGTGAAATTGTTGGCTCCTGTGTTGTTTCTGAAATAGAAATCTATTTAAATGACTTAAGCAACCCAAGTTTCAAGAATAACCCCAAGCAGGCTGTTTTAGTTGTGACTGAGAAACCAAATTGAGTGAATACTTTTTATTCTAATTGCTTGAATTTCCAAACACAACCAGAGAACCAAACAGCTGCAGACCCTAAAGTGTTTATTATGAAAATAATTTTAAACTTTGAGGAAAAAAAGAAATGCCAAAGTTGATTGGAGTGGAAATCCCCTACAAAATACTAGGATTTTTTTAGGATTCTTATAATCATTCCCCCCACCACTCCTAAAAGCTGAGTGTAAACTGAAACATTCACAGTTTTTGGAATTAACTCAAAAGAATTGTTTTGAGGTAATTGTATTCAGCAATTTTTCCCTTTTTCTGGCCCTGAATGTCACCCCAGTCATTGATTTTCATGCAGTGTTGGACTTGTGAAATTCTCTCTACCTGAAGTACAGTATGGATACTTCACACCACTGTTCTTGGGCTTTAGTTTTGCTTTTCAGCTTAAATGATTTTAAAGCCACTTACTCCCAAGAGGAGCAACTTTTCCTTTCCTTTTCATCTCCTTGTACTTGATAGCATCATAGAATGTCTCAATTTGGAAAGGACCCATAAGGGTAATTTACTCCAACTCCCTGTTCCTTGCAGGACCTAAAACTAAACCATATAACATTGTCCAGGCACTGCTTGAACTCTGTAGAGGCCCTTACAAAGACTCCCACAAATACAGTGCTCTCCATAAGTGACTGCACAAGATAGAAGCCTTTTGGAATGTGGCATAGGTAATGCAATTTGCTGACATTTTTGTTGGGATAAGTACATGGCAATGCACTGTGGAACCTCAGAACTCTGCCTGAGGAATTTTAAGAGTTTAGTCTTGGGATGAGTCAGTTTATCTAGTTGATTTGGTAGGAAACTGTAAAACAAAAAAAAGAAGTACAGTTTTCTGTTGAAGAAACTGCACACATTGACTTATGCCATGGTTCTACACCTTGTGCGAGCCTGCCAAGGCTGGCAGGTCATGGTCAGGCCCTTTCACAGAAAAAATCAGCCTCCAATTCTCACTTCTGATCCCTATAAAAGCAGGTTCCTTTCCTAGTTTCTCCTCAAACAGTTTCATAATTTTCCTCAAACACTTCCCAGACCTTCTGGGGGGTACAACACAACCTGTTGGAGGGGGACCTGGAGGTGACCTATGTGTGTGAACACTGTGCCAATAGCAGAGACCAGGATTGACTACAATGGAGTTGTGCTTTCCTACTGCTCTTCTTTCTTAGACAATCCCATCGGTTCAGCAGCTTCTTCTCTTATTTATATGAGGAGCCTGGCAACTAAGCTCCTGCTTTAAGCACCTCAAAGACTCAAGGCTGCTTCGGTAGGACCAAAAGTTTTGTGTTACTGTCAGAATAGGAATAAAGAACCTTTCTCCTTGAATGGATTCCAGCCTGTTTCTTTGGACTGGTGATACATTTACACTGGGCAGACGGATGCTCTCCACAGGGATATGTTAGCCCTCACCTGGGCCAGAGCACAGAAGGACAACAGATGATTTGGATGGAGATCATTAGCAACATGGAAAGCAGGCTTTAGAGGTTACAGCTGAAGATAAAGAAATTTGTAAAACTGAGAGAATGTTCCTAGCAATGAGGTTATTTGGGAGGTTTAACAAGCTCCCCAGGGAAGCACTGTTCCTGCGGATAGCTTTGAGAAGAGACCAGGAGAAATGTTTTTGAGGAGTTTATATTTTTCCTGTCAAGGTATCAGCTATATTTCTGCCAGAAAAGGCCTTCCCCAGTCCCAATTAAACAAGAACTGGCCTAAGTGGATTACCCTAAATTTGAACAAAACCTTTTTTCTTTATTCCAGCTGGCAAATACTTCACATATTTTCCTTTTTCTTTCCTCCCTGCCTTGTTAGTGGTTTTGGTCAGACCATAGGCACATGTTGCAGAATCCAGTAGGAAAAAATGTTTTCAAAATTGATATTTTCCTAAATGCCTTTAAAAAATTTTCAGGCAGTGCCCAGGTAGTTTCCTGCTTACCAAGTATTCTCCTGAACCATCTCTTCGTAAAGGACCATGCCTTGTTATTGAATGCAAACTTGAACCTGTTTTCCTGTGGTTTGAACAGATACAAGGTCTCTCTACCACATGGACTTACATCAAATACCACAAACCCCATATTTCAGATGAGCTTCAAATCCCCTCCTCTAAGAGCTTTTTTAAACAAACTTGAAGCATTTCATCCTCTCTGTGGCTTTGATCTACCTCTGAAATGCAGCTGAAGCCAGGATGCTTAAAACTTTTCAGGAAAGGACTGTTGGACCAACCTCAACTCCTTAGAATACTGGTGTAAAAGAGACAGGGACAAGCAGATAAATTTGAATCCCACAATATTTCCAGGGCTTGAAGGTGTTTGCACACCTGATGCTGAGTTTTGCCCCAGCTCCCTGAGCTCCATCTGAATTTTGCACTTGAAGCCAACCCTAGGAAAACTTACAGCCCTTCAGACCTTTGCTTTCTATCTGTGGGTGACAAAAAACACAGAGCTGGTTGTAGCAGAGCTCTGGCAGCTGCACTGTTAATAACAGGAAGGAAGAAAGAAAGAAAGAAAGATCTGTTCAGCTGATCCATGACCATCTCCAACTCATCCTGAGATGTATTATTTGAACCACAAAAACCCTCCACACATTTCATGCCTTGCAGGGATGGATGTTCCACCACCTGTCTCACTGGTGGTTTGCAAGATTTACCTTATTATAAATCACAAATAGTGCAGGGGTGCAGAAATACCCATTATTTTCAGAGTACAAAATATCTTCTGCGTGTGTGTGCGCATTTCATTCACAGACTTTACTTTCTCTCAAATGACCTATGAGTATCTCTTGTCTCATGGATTTGAGTGTTGTTTGCTTGTTCACAGCTTCCTTTCCTTCCGTTATCCAGCAAAGAAAGTTTGCTTAAGTGGCTTTTGTGAACTCTTTCAAGATCCCCAGAAGGATGATACAGGAAACAGAGAGTTTCCTTTCTATACAAACTTCTAGGGTGTTCCCATAATAGCCTGAAATTTATCTGCCCTCAGCAGCCTGCAATTGGACAAAAAATAAATGGACTGTCAAGAGATCAGGCCAAACACAGTTAACATATCAGAGAGGAGAGTTTGCAATAAGAAAAAATCGTCCACTTACACAGCACCTTTTATCCCATGTTGCCAAACATTTTCCCTTCTACGTTTCCAATTACTTTACAAGTTGGCCATGCTTTAACCATGCAGCCTGAAATTTTCCATAAATGCTCCCTGCCTCATGCTGAATACATTTTCAGAGAGCAGTGAAGGGCGAAAAGCTTCAGAAAAAAAACCCAAAAAACCAACCTCTTAAAAAGATGCAATTATATTGCACAGAGCTTTATGCTAATAAATTAGTTTTAGGGGTGTTTAAGCATTCTCCCTCTTTATTTTGAAAAGCATGTTTGCACCTCAGGAGGTTGGAGTGGGAATGAGACTCTTGGCACAGCAGCAGTATTGGGGGTGAGAATCTGTCACCACTGCCATGAAAATGCGTCTGTGTTTGTCCAAAAAATAAACCACAGACAGAGCGCCATTTCAGTGTTTTAGAGGTAGGTTTGTACCTCGGTTTTATGCCTTCTGACTGCTGTGCCCGTAGTTTCTGCAGCCCCCAAAAAGCAGCCCCTGTAAGCAGAACATCTGGACAGGGCGCCGACAAAATGGATTCTCATCGTTCAGGATTTCACCTGGTGTGACCTGGCACTGTGTGTGAGATCTGGGAGGATTGTAGCACTGGGAGGGAGGGCAGGGCCCGTGCTGAAAGCTGACAAGGTAGAAATGTGAGTCATTAAAAGGCAAAGACCAATCTGTAAAGAAACAATTACTTACATCTTTAAAAAAAAAAAAAAATCTGATCTGGAAGGCACGTTCTCCTGGTGGTTGACACTCCCTACAAAAGCACCGTGTTGTTCCAAAAGTCTCCCATGAGATGAACAAACCTTGCCAGAAATAATCACAGATCTGGAGTTGTATAATTGCTCAACTGAAAGCAGGCAGGGAACAGACAGAGAACCTGTGCTTTGCTTTTCCTGCCCACTTCCTTGCTTTCAGGGCTGCGCACTACTCCGGAGCACTAAGGCTTGTATTGGCCGGAGCAGTCAGGACACCAGGGGAAAAAAAAAAAAAAAAAAAAAAAAAAAAAAAAAAAAAAAAAAAAAAAAAAAAAGAAAAAAAAAAAAAAAGCTTCTAAGCAACAGCTTCACAGCGTGTGTTGTTTTTAACTCCATTCATAAAAGCAGTGAGCTGGGCTGTGTGAGGCAGGCCGGGGCTCTGAGCGCTCGTGTCTGCTTGGAGCAGAAAGCTTTGGACGTGCTCAAGCCGAGTGCCGGCAGTTTCATACCCTTCCAGCACTAATCCAGCAATAAAGAAAATGGCTTTAAGCCACTTCAGACCCATTAGTGCTCTCCAGAATGCTAATATAGCATAGAGATGAAAGGACTGCAGCAAGGGGAATGAGGAGATGTGGGCAACAGCTTCACCTCCCCTCTTAGGAAGGTTGATTCCTTCTCTCAAGACATGGATGCCAGATTTGGGGAGCAGATGCTGTGGCAGCACAGCACAGCACTCCCAAGTCATCGGACTCAGGCAGCTTTAACAGCAAGGCTGGAGTGCCATTATTTTTTAGTGATAATTCATGGTTAACCAGAAATCTGATACTTGATCTGCTGCAGCCTGGAATGCCAAGTCCATTTGCACAATCTGTATCTGTGTGGCCACAGGCAGGAGACGATGTGAAAATCATTTGATAATAGCAATTAGCGCAGCAATATTTTTTCTTAATTTTCTAAACAGGCTTGGGAAAATTAATCTTTTTTTAAATTAAGAAACAAGGTTTGTCACTTTTAAAATCAAAACCCTCATGTTTACCGAGAAAGGTCTGTCTTTAGTGCCAAGAGCCTTCATTTTTTTCCAACCCAAAAATCCTCTGTGAAACAGCACTATTTAAAAAGTGTCTGAGAAAAGATAAAGTGGTTCTGCTAGAAAGTCTCATGATGCAGAGAAAGAAACTGAGGAAGATGGATGATGGACCATCTGGGACTTCACAGGTTTAGAAACAGGAATGTGGTGGAGCTCCAGGATATTTACGCTGCAGTAGGGAAGGTGAAAAGGGATTTTACCCAGAAATACCTGCAGCAGAAGAAGAAGGTGCCAGGTAAAAGCAGGCTGTTAAATCTATTAGAACCATTTGCTGGAGTTGGAAACAGGAGATGTTCCCGCTGGAAATCAGGACCAGAGGTTAATTAACTATAGGAGCATCCTATTGAGAAGCCATCATGTGAATTCCTGTATGATGGCTCAGGGGCATTGCCATCAGATGCTTTAGGTGTCCCATTAAGCTGCTCACCACGTTGTTGTGGAGATAACCTGCTTTTCCACTGGTTCCAGAGGGATGCCAGGGCTCCTGCTGCAGATCCCCAAACCTCAGGACTGTGGATACCCCCGGGTGCATTCTGCAGGACTGTGCCCTACTTTTGTGTTTCTCAGTGAAAGAGCCACATCAAGTCTCTGGGGAAAAAAAAAAAAAAAAAAAAAAAAAAAAAAAAAAAAAAAAAAAAAAAAAAAAGAAGGACCAAGTTCTGCCCTTCCACTACTCTGTTTTCACTTACAGCCAAATTCTGCCAATCTTTTAGTGTCTATTTAAAACTTCTATTTCCTTCCCACCAGTCTGTTTCCATGCTGGGGTGCACGTTCCTTATTTTTCCTTTCTTTTTCTTTCTCTTTCCCTTTTCCCCTGTTGTTTCACAGTCCACCTGATGATACTCATCACTCATCACTCCAGACACACCAGGACCCTGAGCTGAGCCCAGGCTGTGTTCAGACACTGTTCCATGAGGTGTCAGAGCTTGCTGTGTATCCAGGGGAGGAGACTGTGCCTGACTTTCGTTGGCTGTGACACTGCGGCTCAGCCTGGAACTGACAGCTGTGGAAAATTAATGGATGGGCCCACTTTCCAAGGAATGGACATCAAGGTCATGGTTTTGAGGCTATAAGGGCACAGCTCTTTCCTGCTTGCAGCCAGTACACATGCCAGCTTTGCTGTCCCCTCTTCAGATGTCACCGTGTCACCAGATCGTTGTCACATGAGGACACTGTGGGTGAGGGGGTGCCATTGGCTGCCCAGCCTGTTTTCATGGCCAGGGCTTCTATGAATACAGCATGATGATGCTCGAGGTGTAACTGAAACCTGCTCTGCAGACGCAGCTCCGGGCTGAGCTGTCCCTGCCCCTTGCAAGGCTGAGCAGAGGAGTTTGTTCAAAACAGCCTTCAGCGCAGGGTCACCCCATGCAGCAGCGTGCAGGGTGCTGCCTCACTGCTGAGGGTACTGGCCTATTTAGTGCTCTTCTCCCTTGGTTTGGTGGTCGGCCCACTTGAGTGGAGCCAGTTTGGATGCAAAGAAATGGAGTTTTTCCCCGGCACAGAAGCTGGAGATGAATCCTTTTGGCCACGGAGGGCCTGGGCTTGGAATACAGTGAGCTCTGTCTCCGGGCAGTTTAATCTCACCAGCCAGAAACCTGTATGGATTTACACTTCCATATGCAACTGTTTGATAATCATGTTGCCATGGCTACATTTGAATCCTGCAATAAATGTGTAATTTCACACATTTACATCAAAAGGAGCTCCAGAACATACAGCTGCCTCACAAAGCAGCTGATCTCTCTCCACAAGCACTTTCCATTTTTAACACCATATTATTGTACTCACTGGTCTGCTTCTTTTGGGATGGGGGGATGAGGTCTGTAGGGCAGGTTTGACAGTCAGCTTCTTGAGGTCTGATCCATACTGAGGTTCCCTCAGTGCTGGCACCAAGGCAGTTGCCCTGCTGGGGTCAGAGCGGCCATTTCCCGGGCACTGCTGGTTCTGCAGCCACACCAGCTACAAGGGGCTGAGATCCTTTGTAATTAAAGAAGGACAAAGTCAAATGCAAGGTTCTGGTGTGCCCAAAATGCAGGGACAAGGACTGAGAAAAAGGAGTGGAGTGTGAGGCTCAGCTCAGAGATGATGGCCACCTATCTCAACAGTTTGGTCTCTTCACCCCCTTTTCATCTCAGTCCTCTCAGGTCTTCCTCCCTGGTTCCTTGCCTCCTCTCTCCCACCCTCTGCCAGCCTGATTGCTCCTTATCTCACCAGATAGTTTGTCCAGTGTTTTGCCCTCAGGCTACCTGTCCTTCCAGTGCTCTCTGAGTTTTGTCCTACTTGTGATGGCTCCTTGTTCCACAGACACCCTCTGTTAATCCCACGGGCAGTTTTTTCTTTGGTCCAAGTCTCTTTCTCTGCCTCTGACAAGAGGTAATGGGCAGGGGAGTGTTATTTAGAGAGGGGAAGGTCACAAGGGTTGCAGTGACGAGGCTGTACCAGGATACAGCCTCAATCAGCAGCAGCTGAATGATGTGGTAGATGGCACCCACTGAGCATCAGGTCCGGAGAGAAATTTGCATCCAGATTCTATCCCTGCTGACTTAAACAGATTTTTTTCAGGAACTTGAAACTTGGACAGTTCTGCCTTTGGTTTTTTTCCTATAGCAACAGCAGCTGGAACAATGTTGGCACCAAGCAGGGCTGCAGCTGGCCTCTTCCTTGCTCAGAGCAAAGAGATGCTGGAGAGTCTTCTGCACTCACAGAATGTGGACGAGGTAAACATTTCACTTCACTCCATGAATTTACTGTTGTGCGAAGAGAGAGGAAATTTGACTGTGACAAGTGCCCAATACTGACAATTTCTATGTGAGAAACTGGAAGAAGGAAAAACATTGGAAAAGCATAAGACTCAATTTTTTTTCTCAGCTGTTTATACAATTGGAAAAGTTAAGTAAGTCTAATTACTGATGTTATTGGTTTTAATGAGTCACCACCTTGCTGTTATTATTCCTGGTTCCTGTTGCCATAGGACAAGAAGCTGCAGCTGGGCTGAGCTGTGCGACGCAACAAATCCTCACGCTTGCTATTCCAAGATTAAGACATAGGAAAATGGGTGGCTCAGACAAATGGGAACAGGGAGAAGGAAAATGATGTTTGCCAATGTGTTGTGTGGCAACATGACCAGTATGAAGATACTGGGAGCAAAGATGGGTTTCTACCAGAGACTGATTTTTGGATGTTTTTTGAGGAGTACTTCTAAAGATGTGATAGAAAGGAGGTTGGCCACCATTGTGGGCTGGTTGTTGGTGGGAAGGGCTATGGATGGACCAGTCACAGTGTGTTGAGAGGGAAGACCTGAGTTTGGTGTTATGGGAAGGGATGAACCAGTGAAGGGATACAGCCTGAGAAACAGGACAAAAGATAAAGGTTAGAAGAAAAATCTCCCTGGTGGTATCGTCAATGGATGAGAGAGAAGTGTGATCAGGGCCCACGAGAAGTGATTTAGTAACAGGCAAAGGAAGAGATATGCAAGAGATTTACTTGCAGGGCTGGAGAAACCAGGCTTGAAAATTTCTGCAAGCTTTAACTGCAGCCTAAATTCATGGGCTTTGAAGGAGAAGTATGAAGTGGCATCAGGAGCAGCTTCCTGCATGGCAGAAATACCATCAGGTTGCCCATTGTGTTTTGAGAAGATCTAAGGAGAAGGTTTTGGAGGAAAGGGATGACAAAACCTGTGTTTTATCCAGGCTGGACTTTAGATAATAATTAGACACCCATGAGATCCTGGAGGATCAAATGTCACTGGAGGATCTGTCCTTGCATGTGTGTTGGCATGGGAGCCAGCTCTGGGCTGCTGTTGGGATCAGACAGGAACATGCCAACCCCCAGCATTTCATTGATTTGTTTCAATTGATCAGTTGTGTATAAACAAAGCAAACAAAGTTTCCAGTCTCTTGGATGTTGCAGAAGGTGTCGGGTTTGCTTATAGCAAGTTTATCTTTTCCAGCTGATCATGCACTTTCAGTTCTTTCTCCAGGATGGCAGAGAAAAGCCTTTTTTTGAGCTGGGCTCAGAAACAAAAGGGAAGATCTGATACAGCAATGGACTACCAGACAGGTTTTCTTTCCCTCTCAAATGCATACAAGGGTGCCCACTGAAAATTCCATAGGAGCAAGTACAGGAGGGGTGGGCACAGAATGTGAAAGTCATCCTTAAGCCATTGTCTTTTTCCCAGTGTGGGCCCTCCCTGTAAGCCCCACAAGAAGAGTGGCACAGTCTTTTTTCTACCCGGTTTGAACACCATGTCCATTCAGTTCTAGCATCCATAGCCTGGGAGGAGAGGGAAACCCTCCCCTTTATTTCTGTGGCATGGGTAATGTGTGTCTCTCCTTTTCACAGCTACCAAAATCTGGCATTTCCTGTTCTATTATCCATTTCCTAATACTTCCCAGGGCTTGAATGCTGGACTCAGCCAAGACTCCAGAGAGGGATTAGCATGGACTTGCCCTGGCCGCGGATGACCTTCATTCTCTTTAGCATTTATTCTTTCTAGAGGATTGAAGAGGAGAAGGGGAGGGTAAGCCACAGCTAAATCCTGTTCTTGGATCTCCCTTCAGCCACTGAAGAATGAGTTGAGTGCCTAAATGAACCCAAAAGGCACCGTGGAGTGAGGCACATCACATCCAAGCCGGACGTGGTGGCCTCTTCCCAAGTTCCTGAGCTGCCACACGCTCCAGCCATGCTTCAGCAGGCAGGACGACCCAGGGACCCTGGGGACTGTGACAGGGCTGCTGCCAAGGCTCTGAGCTACTCTCTGGGTGACTGGAAAACAGCAAAGGCACAGGTCATGAATGCTGTCTGGAGTGAGTGACCTGGATGTGTCTGCCCAGACTCCGTACAAAGAGGCAATGTGGCCCCAGCTCCATTGCTCCCAGGGCTTTGTGCCGGAGGCTGAAGTGGATCCTGTCCAATGTGTGGAGAGCCACAGCTCTTGCCCAGTTGCAGGAGAGGCCTCTGTTGAGAGGCTCTATGGACCTGGCTGCACAATAGGCTGGTCAAAATGGATGCCAGGAACATCTCTGTCATCACTGCCAAACTTCCCGATTACAGACTGCTCTGCAGCCTAACGCAGCTCACTGAGGGGAATTTGGATGCTCAGATGAGAACTGCATAATATATTGGCAGTTGTCCATGTCTTTTCACTCTTGGGGCCACTTTTTCACACATCATGCCAAGCCCAACTGTGCAGCATCACTGCTGTGAATTTTGTAGGTTGCTAAAGTTAAGCTGTGTTTTCCTTTGGGTGCTGATCATTGCTTTCTCTGTAGACTTGTGTATATGAGAATTATTTTCCTAAGGTCTCTTGCCTCTCTTCCAAAGCACACTGAATCCTCTGACAATGGCAAGAAGAACCTGGCTTACCACCCAGCTCATTCTCTCCCTCTCCCAACAGGTACTTGCTTGAAGTTTGTGAACAGGAATCAACCCCAGGAATTCCCAGCTAATGGAACAGTCATGATCCCAGACAGAAGTTGCTTCTATGCCTGACAATTAGGTAAGAATTACCTAAAATACCCTCAGATAGATCTGACAGGATGAGTGCAGGAGACATGGGAGGTTGATCAGACTGACTCTAGCACTGCACAGGGACAGGGCTCAATCCACTCTATCTACTGACTATTGGGTTTGCTTCTTCTCTGCCTTGTAAAATTATATGATGAAATGGTTTTCCCTGGGCATTTGCCACTTCTAAACATTATTTAGTGCATTGCATTATAAAGAAAGGAAAATACTCAATTTCTGCTCCTTTTGTTTGTTTTATTTTTTATGTTCAAATTTTATATCCCAAATATTTTTTTTTGGCAGGTTAAAAATTAATGGATTCTTCAATGTGATCAAGGGACAAATAGAGTTTCAGTCTCTTGCCAAATGGGACAATATGGGAAATATTCATTAGATCATCTTGGATAAATACCTTTTTTGCCCTGCTCTTCCCATCAAATCAGTGTATGGAGTACCAGGGCCAGACAAGTGGAAGAAGCACAGCTGCTTTTGCTTTCTCTTCCATCCTGCATACAGAAATGAGGGACATGAGGAGATTCCAAGCTTGGATCAAAAAGAAGTATCTGCCAAGGAGCAGATCTGCTCCTGCAGAAACATCCTTCCCTCTCTGGGATGTGGAAAGAGAGATTTGGCCATTTCTTTCTCTTAGTTATGAACAAATAGCACATGGCCATCACTCACCACTAACCAAGGAGCCCAGTTAATGTATCTGGTGATACATCCTGGCTGCCCCGAGGTGCTGTTGTGCAATGGAAGTTGACATATTGGGCCAAAAAAAATGCCTTAAAATCTTCCTGCTTCCACAGTAGCTTAAACTCCAGGTCAGAGTGGGCACAAAATACACTGAGCCAGAAATAAGACTTTACAGACCCTATCCGTTTTCCTCCACATTTCCTTTTTGCCACCAATAATTTAGCTTATTTAGCATAATATCCCAAACAACAGGAGTTAGTGTCAATGTTTAGGAATCAACACTGCTCTGCAATCCCCTGCATGCCAGCTGGGAAGAGTCAATGTGCTCTTCCTGGGAAGGCTGTTGCAGTAATGAGAGGATGAAGAATGTGTTATTAGACTAGTATGTATGTGCAAGGTCCAGGGTCTAAGATTTCTGCAGAAAGGTGTGACCTTATCTAACTTAAGGTTGGAAGTAGATGGTCTTTAAGATCCCTTCCAACGCAAACCATCCTGTAATTCTGTCTTCATCAGAACTGGTGACATGAAATGGTTTAGTGCTTGATTTTCCATGAGGATACAGCCCTCAGAATCTGTGCCCACCAGCACATATCACCAGTGATATGTGAGAGCCCTCCCAACCCCTGCAACTAGGGAAAAACAAGAGCTGGCATGAGATGGTAAATGCTGCCATGCGGTGTTCAGAGAAAACCTGCTTGCGTGGGATGTGCTGGAAAATTGCTCAAGAATGGTGCATTCTCATAAGAAAAATGATCTGGCTGCTGTTCAGGTCAGTGGTTTTGCATCAGGCCTGCAGGCTGTGTGGTTGCTTCAGTATATGGTGCAGCCGCTGGCAAAGTGTTTGCTGTGCATGTGACACAATTCCCTTTGCTCTGGGGTGTTGGAGGCTCTTGCCTTCACCCAATTTTGGGTCTGAGTCCATGTTCTCAGAGCAGCTTCCACTGACACAGGGCTCCATGGCAGAGAAAGGCACCCTGTGGACGTCAGCCCAGAAGAAAAGGGCAGTCTGGATCAGTTTGCTGGTGAGGCTTCATCCTTTCATGGTGGGAAGATGAGAGGGATAAAATGCTATGCCCATGTCAATAGCAAGTGATAACCAGGATTCTGAGCCCTGCTGAACAAAGCAGTGGCAGTGCTTCAGAGATGGATAAAGAGGTTTCTGAGAACATAGATCATGAACCAGCATTAGTTGTTGAAAACTAAATTACAGGAATGCCCAGGTGTTAACTGGAGCCTCCTCCCAACCTCTGCTTGACAAGCTGTCAACAAGCCACGAAGGTACAGCCTTCACTCCATCTCCTTTTTTCACCTTAGGTGAAGCCTGAAGGAAAAAGACATCTGGAATGTCTCCTGCCAGCCAGAGAGCTGTAAGCCCTCTCTCACACACCATTCTTGCTCTTGTACCAGCAGACCTCCAGCCTTTGACAACAGCAACATTGGTCTGTGCTTGGTTCCTGTAACCTTCAAGACTAGAACTATCATCAGCCAGCACCAGCCAGCCCCTGTGATTTCATGGGGTGAGGTTTAATAAGCATGTTTTAATAGGGTTGCTCAGTAGAGAGGGCCCCTTTCCCTCAACAGCATTAAACAAAATAACACGAACAGTAAATTTAATGAAAGAAAATGAAGTAGCCCTCCAAAGCAGGCTGCTGCTTCTGCAGAGGATGTGCTCTTGTGCTGCTGAACAGTTTGGTTCAGGTCAGTCCTGAAGCAGCCACTGGGAATGAGACCAGAGTAAGGTTATGTCAGAGGAAGGTTGTGCTTTACATTCCTTGTGCTACTGCTTTAAAAAAATAAGCCTTCACGGCAACTTCTTTTTTCCCTCTGGAAGGAGAGCTGAGGCAGAGTTTGTAATGTAAAGTTAGAGAAAATAGAGAAATGAGGAAGGAGCAAATTCCCCTTTTCTTGCAAACACACAATATCTCTCATTTGTGGCTTTGTGCATTGCTGACAAGTACAGACAGTGATGGGTTAGTACAGGGAGCACTCCCTGCCATCACAAACCCTTGTCCCCTTCACAGCCCAGACCTGTCCCTGCACACACCAATGTCATCTCTCCCTTTTGATCCCTGGTCACCTTCTCTCTGGGAAGATTCACTGCTATTCGCCTGCCTTTCCAATCCCCATCCTGTCCAAATCAACCCTGCCAAGTCACCCTCCATGGCATTTTCACTATGCCACCCCAGCTGGAGCTGCAAATCAACTCAGAGCTCGTGTCCTTGCTGTGTCTATGCAGGAGGTCCTATGGGAGCACCAGGCATTTGACACCAGCTTTTGAGGAACAGGCACCAGTTTTATCTATGAGATGCCCAAAACCATGAGCGCTGAAAGCTCCAGGAGGGATCACCATGTTAAAGCCAGCCAGGCTGTCCTTTTGAAAGCACAGCCTCTCCTAACACTCATCATCACAGCTACAGTAATTCCTTGGCTGCACAGCCAGGTTTGGGGTACAACGAGCAGTTCACGCCTCTTCTCCCTAAACACAGATGCGTGTTCACACCCACATGCACAACCCGGGCGTTAAAAACTTCCCTGTGACGGATCTTTCACAAGCAGTATTTCTGGGAAGGCCTGGCACTCAGATGGCAGGCAGGACAGCTGGTATCAGCAGTGCCTGTCATTGTGGTGTCAGGGCTTTGCAAAACAGGGTCTGTTTTTGAAAATCTTCTTTTTAAAATTTTTTAAATTTCTTTTTAAGAGTAGCCCTCTAAACTAAAGTCTCCCTGCTCCTGACTATATCAGAAGATAAATCAGACCAAACACTGTTCCCATGCCTTGGGACTATTGTACCATTTCAAAACACCAGCCTGGTCTAGTAATTCTGCATTTTAACTCCTCTGCCAGGTTGCCTCCTTTAGCTGGCAGCAAGCATCCTCTTCCCAAATTAACCCGACCACAACGAGCTGCAGCAGAATCCGCATAATTGCTCTTTTTCCTCCAAACAGCCCGACTTACAAAGGGGACATTTCCTGCAGCAGCCAGCCCTGCTATACTCATTATTCCTAAATCAGAGGTTGTTGCGGTATCTTTATGCTCAGATACCGCCTTTAATCTCACACGCTGCCTTCAGCAGCACCACTGGCTGCAGCAGTCCCGCAAGATACCCTCTTTCCATCCTTTCCCAGCCAAGCAAGCCAGGACGCTCCCGATGCTGCCGGCAGTCACCCGGCGAGCGCTGCATCCCCCCTTGGAGACAGGCATGCAACTTCCACCTGCGCTGGCAGGCGCGGAGCACTCACGTTGGCGGCAGCGCGGATCCCTTTCAACAGCTTAACTGCGGCTCATTTTTAACCCCGGCCGACGGATCTAAGCTGCTCTCCGCAGGGCTCAGACGGAGCTGCCTGCATGACACCGAAGCATCCAGACGCCGGCTCGCCGGCTGACATGTCAAAGCACCGTCGTGGTTAGCAAGCACATCAACAAATCGACTGACAGCCCACACATCGGCGGGAGCGGGTCCCTGCGTTCCGTGCCGCTGCCGCTGCTCCGGGGTTTGTGCAGCCCCGTCGAATTCGGTGTTGCTATCTGGCGTTTTCTGCCGGTGTCTAAAATAGCATCAGGAACGTTCCCTGTTGATTTCCCCGGCAGTGCTTGCTGAGCCGTGCTGGGGACCACGGCTCCTGCAACCTGCCTCCACGCAGCATGTTAAAAACATTTTCCTGCTTTCTCCCTCCAAAGGAGGTGGAGGGCGGGGGGGGGAAAGCCTTGTTGATGTTTTTCTGCCCAGCTACCAGCAAATCCCGATCAGAGCTAATTCTGCTATGGCTGAAAGCAGAGGATGTCTGCAGTGCATGAAGCTGATTTGCTGACTTACCCTTCATCTCTCCCAGGAATGCCAGGTGAAGAAGCCGGCCTCTCGCTCCAGGAAAGAGCCACAAGGAGCCGGGCAGCAGCCACTGCAGAGCCTGCTCAGAAGTTCGCTCCCTCTGTCACAGTGTGTGCAGCTTGCCAGGTATAGCCGGGATGAGAACACCCCGTGCTTTTCCCAGGATGAATGAGATCAGCACACATTCAGTCAAATAAAAAAAAAAAAAAAAACAAAAAAAAAAAAAAGAAAATATATGTGATGATTTAGGACCCAGAAGAAAAGTGCTGGTCCACAAGTTGCTCTGCTTTACTATTCAGGAGTTTCTGGGGTGAGTTTCATAGGGAGAGGAGTTTCTCCTCTGCATTTGGTGTTGTTAGATGTGTTAAAAAGCAAGCAAATGGTGTTGATGTCCATGGGGTAGGCAGGAAGTGGGTTATCCTTAGCAACATCAGGTAGAGGGCATGTGAAGGGCACCATTACAAGCAGCAGAGATGCCTTTATAACCTGCAGGCTGATGCCTTTTGACTCCAACCAGCACTTTGCTGTTACAGGCTCCACATGGGCTGTGGTGCTGTCTGTACCACAGTGCAGACTCCACTGGTCCTGGCTTTCCTGAGTGAGGTTGTTTGGATTAAGCTGTCTTCCACCTGGCTGCTCCATGACTCTCCAGGTTCACAAAGTCCCTTTCTTCTGCCATATCCTTCACATCAAGCTTCTCTCAAGGCTCATCACCTGCCTGTCAGACTGGGGTTATCACTGAGCTGATGCCATGGGGTGACAGGGAGGCAGAAAAAGGGCATGAGGTGCTCAGATGACTCAGGTGGGCTGAAACATTTTGTTGTCAATGCTAAGTCAAAGACAATCTTTTATCTCTGGGTCTTTATTATGCTGGGAGGATCCTGTACTCCAGTGCAAGAGGCTCATGGAATGGCAAGAGTTTTGATGTCAGCCTTGTTCTTAGTTAATGGTTGGGAAATTGTGGGGCACAAGAAACATGGCATTTTCCTTTAGTCTTGGAACCAGAGTGACTGCACTGGATCAGGCCTCAAGGTTTGTGTAGCTGGGAACCCAGCTCCGGTCCCCAGCTCCTCATCTTTAGCAATTGCAAAACTCCTCCCTTTCCCTCTCCCAAAGCCCAGGGCTAGGAGTCACTGAGGCACTGACCTCTGCCATGGACTGTCTGCATAACCCTGGGTTTGTCTCTGCACATCCCCATCCCACTCATCTGCACAAAGCTCCTGTGCAGCTCGTCCATGCAGGGAATGGCTTCCCTGCCTCCCACACCTGGCCTCATTTCCTGACAGTGAGACTGGAATGTGGGGTTTGATGTGGCTGAGACAGTCCCTGTGAAGAGGCTGAGGGGGAAGCCTGGCTCTCCCGGGTATCACTTCAGCAGGATGCAGCAGGGCAGTGTGCTGTGCTCACCTGTCACAGTCCTAAGGCCAGGTTTGTTCTTCTGCATCAGCAGAACTCATGGATGGCTGACAGCCAGACCCAGGGGAAGGTTTATCCCACCTGCTCAAGGTCTGGCAGAGCCTCAGGCAACTTGTTGCTTGTCCGAGTGAGCTGGCTTCAGCTGCTGGATGTGCCTGGAGCCCCACTGGGTGGGAGAGCAGGGTA
This sequence comes from Sylvia atricapilla, assembly GCF_009819655.1. NCBI lineage: Eukaryota > Metazoa > Chordata > Aves > Passeriformes > Sylviidae > Sylvia > Sylvia atricapilla. The sequence continues at coordinate 149,358,457 of NC_089140.1, forward strand.
TGGAGCAACCATGGAGGGCCAGAGAAGATGCAGGAGAAAAGGCCATTCAAGGACAAGCTTGGCAAGAGTTCTGGGCTGGGGACATGGACCCCTGAGCCCAGAAATCTCTGAAGTCACAGCTCAGAAGTACTACACGGGTCCCTCTTTGAAGAGTGGGCAGTGGGGACGGTGGACCTCCCATCACCTCTGCAGAGCTGCTTCTGCCTTTGACCAATCAGGCAGCTGTGGGCATGTTTGGAAGCTACACACAAGACTGAACTAACCTACCTCAGGTAAGGCTTGGATTAATTAGTCAATACATGTTAAGTGCTGCAAAGATTTAAGGTTCTGCTTAATCGTTAAGTAACTCAATCATCAGTGGCTGCGTGGGATGCCTGAGGCAGAGAGTGGATGAATCAGCCTCTCTCTGGCAAGTGCAAAGTAACAAGGGAGAAAACTTTCCAGGGCTGGGTGATGGCAGGATGGGTTGGTTAGGGGACAGCAGCAGTTACTGAGGTCACTGGGACTGACATAGGCTGCCCAGAGAAGCTGTAGATGCCCCATCCCTGGAAGTGTTCCAGGCCTGACTGGATGGAACTATGAGCAACCTGGTCTGGTGGAAGGTGTCCCTGCCCATGGCAGGTATGAGATGATCTTGAAGGTCCCTTCCAAAACAAACTATTCTGTGATTCTATCTCTGGAAACACTTAGGACGTAAAAAAAGTGGTCAGATCCTGCATGGAGCATCTGGCTCTAGGGAGCAGGAGTCCCTTAGGCAATAAAGGGGAAGGCAATGATTTCATAGAAGAAGAGGTAAAAAGACCATGAAGAACTTCATTGGGCTCTTCAGGCTTGTTATGGCCAAGCCTCTCTGAAAGAGAGGTGGGTTTGGGCCTGAACCAAGATGCATTGGGGGATCTGAGAGTGGTTTGAGTGAAGTGGGGAGCACTTAATGTGCCATGGACTGTCCTGTCTTCCCTACAGGGACTGGCCTCATGTTAGAGGCTTGGGTGGGACACCAAGCAGCTGCTGAGGAGCCAGCTTGTGTCCCGCAGGTCAGTTCTCCATGCAGTGATTTCAAGCTGCGAGTGTTCCCAACAGGAATGTTGGCACAGTCCATCACCAGCCTGAGACATCTTTTCTGCTGCCACCATACAATATGTCCTGTCACTCAGGGGTGAGTTTCAGACCTGGAACTGTTGCATTGTTTCTGTGCCAGCAAATTGCATCTTTCACAGTCTCCTCATTTGCCCCTACCCTTCCTGGTGAGCTTTGCCGTCTGCTTTTCTCCATGTTGGATCTTCCAAGGTCTGTCATGGAGTCTGCTCCCAAAGACCTTTGAAGAGGGTAGGAGTGTCCTCTGAGTCAGCCAGGGTGTTTTCTACCTCTTTGTGAAAAAATGTCCCCCCTTGAAGGTGTAACTCAATGACACTGAGACTTTAACCCCAGGGTTAATCCCCATGTAGAGGTGACTTCCAGCCATCCCTGATCATGGCATCTCAGCCAGGTAAGATGAAGGACTCTTTGGCATTGTGTCTCATCCACACACATATTCCCAGGGCTTTCTGTGAGGCTGGATGTCGGAAGGACCTATCTACCTGGCATCACTCTGGCTGGAAAAACCCTCTGAGTGCTGCCCTGGTGAAACATTCATATTTTTGCAAACAGGGAGTGGGTAGGAACAGCCTGTGCTGTTGTGACAGAGCTGCTTGCACGAGATGAACCTCACTGCCAGGGTTGGGATGGGTGCATGTGGCTCATGTGGGATAAAGGTGTGAGCTCTGGAAGGAGACACAGCTTAACACAAACCCCAGGAAGGGCCAGCAGGACAGCATGGAAGCATTGGCAAACAAGCCATAACTGCTTGCTCTTTTACCCTGCAGGCTTCCACGTCCCTGATCCCAATCCTTGTCCTGCAGTTCTCTGTACAGAGCAGCACTGCCATAGGCAAGCAGCCTGGATAGGTTGCCTGGGTCTTGGATTAGACCTGCCTTATTCTTGGAGAAGCTGGAGTCACCAGCAAGCAGCCCCCTGTCCCAGCACCAGCTGCGGGGCTTGGCATAAGTTTGCAAGGCATCCCTTGACCTCAGCATCGCCCACGTCCTTACAGCCTTGCTTTAATCCTTTTTTAATTAACTGCTGAGGGGTGTGATGGTATCAGAAGGGTGGGAGGGTGGTGGCCTGGGGTGTTTTGGGCTTGGTGTGTGAGCCAGCCAGCTGGGTTTGTTATGAGCCTGTCAGATCTCACAGGCTAGCATTCCCTCTCCAGATCCGGTTGCAGCTCAGGCATTGCGTGGATCATCCCTGCGGCTTTTGCACTTCGCGGGGATCCTGCCGGGTCCCACCTGGCAGGTGCTGGCAAATCAAAGATTTGCATGAAATTGGCAGCTGAAAGGCAAAGTGGCTTCTCTGACGGCTCAGAATTCTGGGGAGGAGATTTGACTTCAGTCAGAAAACCCTAGGGAGATAATCAGAGCAGAGATGCAGTGGCCACAGGGATGTCCAAGATTGAAATGGAGGTGAGGTCAGCAGTTTTTTGGTCACTGAGGCCATGCAGAAGGCTCCTAAAGGGTTTGAATTTATCAGTGCTTGGTGGTGGGTTTTCACAGAGATTCAACAACCTGCTTGCCTGTGGTTTGACTCAAGGACAGGCATATCCAGGCTTTCTACACCTCCTGGATGCCACCATGGGGCATCTTAGTTACCCAGAGTGTCTCCAGGGATCTGATCCTCCCAAGGAGAACAGGTTGCACACTGGACTTGAATGCCACAAAAGTGGCTGTCCCCATGCTTAAAGCAGCTTCTGGCTGAAAGGATGAGATTATCTGGGGACAGATTACTTGCCTCTACTCATGGGTCTGCAAGAAGGCAGGATGACTGGAACTCAGGTCCCAGACTGCTGGCACTACCAGGATCACCAAAAATGTGTGTGCTGGGGTCAGTGGAGACTATGAGAGCACATGATGTTGAGTCTTAACATAAGTACCCCCAGGTAATAACATCCACAGGTCCTGTGTGTCTGTCCTGCACCCTCACTGTGACTTCTTAGAGAAACTTGTCCAGCAGATGTTAATTTGGCCTTTCCTGGCCCTGAGGTGGCTCTTGGTTTTTGGACATTCAAGAAGATCTTGTGTAACATGGCCTTGAATCAAGGGCATCAAAGCAGGGAACAGAGCACAGCTGTTCTTGGCCACTGTGGATGATGAGACACAGCTGTGCCCAAACCAGCAATGAACTTCCAGAAAGAAGGAACTGACCTGGATGAGGTGGATGCAAAGACCTTTAAAGGGGTGAACAATAGTTCAGCCTCACTGGGAAAACCAAACCACATCCAGTGATGTGGAGCAGAGGCCAGATATGTTCAGTCAGTCTGATGCCCTCCTGGCTTTAACTGGTGGAGGCTGTAGACCGCTGTGTCCAGCCATCTGGGGTAGCTGGTGCACAGTAGGTTCTCCATTGCTGGAAATCTCCAAATCAACGCAGCGAAATTATTGCTCAAAAGGAAATTGTGGGCTTGGCAGAAGTGGCCAGTGCTGGGTTTTGCAAGAGGGCGGATTGCTGAGCACTGTTTATTCCACGTGCCTTAAACCCCTGTGACTCTGAACCAGCAGCTGGTCACTGGTCCCTCTTAGCCAGAGTCATGAGAAGCTTTGTGAGTCTATTACATGGCCAGGAGGTGCTCTGCAGCACTACTAGCAAAATCTCTGCTTCTTGTGCACATAAATTTGGAGAGATTTTGACTTTAAGGGAGCCATCCTCATGCCTTGTCTTTGTGCTGACCACAAGCAGCTGAGTGAAAGAGGTGCCTGAAATGAGGGAGACCTGTAGATGTGCAATGTCTATGCCTGAAACACACCTATTTCCCTGCAAGAAAATCTTGCAGGAGTCCTGTCCACCCCCTGTCTGCTGGCCCCCTTCCCAAGCTGCTCCCTTGGCACTGGGATGTGCACATGCAGAGCAGAGGGCAGCTTGGTGAGGGAAACCTGGGCTTTAAGGAGACAATGCTTAATCAGAAGCATGACCAGAAGAAGGTGGAGGGCAAGGAGAGGGATGTATAAATTCTCCTTGATGCCTCATACTGCTGTCCTCTGTTGAAGCTGGGAAGTTTGGCAGCAGCAGGAGCCTTGCCCTAGCAGAGGCTCCAGCATGGTAGGAGATTGCTCATGGCTGGGTCACCTGAGAACCCTTCTTGTCAGAAAGCTTTCAGAACTGTTTGGCCAGATGAAGGTCCCCTCAACTGCTGCAATTCCTGCCCTTCTTTTGGTTATGATAAGGATAAGGTTTTAAAAAATGCAGTGAGCCAAGGCCTCATGAAACCTCCCTCCAAGTACAGGAATGCTTCACTTTGAACTTTTGTTGTTGGGTTGCTACTTTCCCCCTCATGATCTGCTGGCTCTGGGGTTGGCATGAAGTCAAATGCTTTTTACTGAAGTCAGCCTTTAGCTGGAAGCAAGTCCAGTTATTAATTCCTTTTTCCCCACTGCAACCAGATAAGTGTTTCTCCCCTGAAGCAATGCTGCTGGTTTTGTATCCCTGCCCCACAGCTCTGCTGATCTGCAACAGAGAGGAGCCTCAGAGTCTGGCTCAGCACTCAGCAGCAGCTGGTTCAGCTGGTGGCAGTGTGGAATTTTGCAGGCACCAGGCTGTGTGGGGGATCAGAAGTAACTCAGAGCTAACCTGCCTCTTGTTCCTGGGGATGAATCATGGCAGTGTCTAAGCTTCAGACAGCAAAGAGGGAGTGGAGTAGGGCAAATGCAGGGTCACAGAAAATGGGATTTCTTAATTCCTCCAACAGTAGTTCATTGTGCAGAGCTGTGGTGCTGCTTGGCCACTGTTTTTCTGCACTCTCCGTGGTTATTCCCCATGGGGCTCATTAAAAGCACAGTGTTTGTCCCCATGCAGGTGTTGGCTTGGAGAAATGGCCACAGCTCTCTGCAGAGTGGAGCAGAGCATGTTTGCTCACTTCAGTTCTGTGGCTGGAGAAAGTGGGGAGCAAAGGAAACATGAAAGGGCATCATCTGGGGAGATCAGGACATGATGGGAGGGGGAGGTCTGCCAAGCATGGGTCATAGCCACAAAACCAGGGCTCCTGACATAACCCATGGGGCTGTGGGATTGACCAGCTTGGTTACACATGGTCTGTATGTGCTTCCTACAAGCTGTACCTGTGTTATACCCTGACCTGTGCCCACACAGCAGAAGGGGTCTGTGGGACACAGCAGCCCTGCTGCAGACTCTCTGCCAGCTCAGACCAGACCTGGAGGCATCAGGAGATGATCAGTGAATGCAGGCAGTGCTCAGTATGGGGAATGACAAGCCAGCAGGACCATGGATGAGACAAATGGGATGTCCCTGCCAGAGGCGGGTCGTGCCTTGGCTTTGTGATGTTGAGCTGGTGCAGCTCTTGGCTGGTCCCCCTGGGAGAACACTGCATTGCAGACAGTGCTTGCTCAGAGCAAGGCAGCCAGGCTGCTCTGCACCCTGGTGCGGTGGCACTGGGGTGCGTGTCACCTGTGGTGCTGTGTCACCACTTTCAGTTCCTCCCAACAGTGTCTCAGACGCAGGGAATTGTGCTGCTTGCATTAGCATAGAGAGCTGAGGAAGGCACAGAGAGCTGTCAGGGAAACTTTTTATACCCCAGAAGCTGATGGTCAAGTCAGCTTTGTGGATGTTTCTCAGTCCACAGCAGAGCTTGGCCATGCTCTGAGGGGTGGAGAGCCTCTGCTATGGAGGGAGGCTGTTAGAGCTGGGATTGTTCCACCTGGAGAAGATAAACTGGGGCTCTTGTGAAACCTTAGAGCCCTTGCCAGGACCGAAGAGGGCTACAAGAGAGCTGAAAAGAGAGTTTTGACAAGGGCCTCAGTGATAGGACAGGGCAGATTGGCTTCGACTGACAGAGGGCAGATTTAGATTAGATGTTAGGAAAAAATTCTTTACTGAGAGAGGGCTGAGGCCCTGGTAAAGGCTGCCCAGAGAAGCTGTGGCTTTCCCATTCCTGGAGGTGTTCAAGACCAGGCTGGATGGGGCCCTGAGCAACCTGGTCTAGTGCAACGTGTCCCTGCCTGTGGCAGGGGGTTTTAGAGCAAGATGATCTTGAAGGTCTCTTCCAACCCAAACCATTCAATGATTCTGTGATGACACAAAAACAAGATGTGAAAGAGAAGGGCTTTTTAAGAGCCTTATTTTTCCCATGGAAGGCTCCTGTCATGCTGGGTGGAGAGGCTCTGCTCTAGGACCTTGGTCTGCAGGGGCCACACGAGGGAAGGAGGCAAAGGCAAGCACAGGGATCCTGGCAGGCCTTGAAAACATGGGAGAATTGCATCTGCTCAGTGAAAAGGAAGAGCTGGCAGGGAACTTTCCCCCTCCCCTTGCATCTGTCCAGTGCTGAGCAAACACCAACTAATCTTTCTGACACTTCCAGAAGACAAAGAAGCATTAGAGTGCCATAGTGGTCAGTCAGTGAAAACCACAACTGCAGTGACATGTGCTGCATAAACCCACCCCTCAGGCAGGCTTGGCCCATCAGAAGCAGGGCTGAGCTGTGTTTGCCACAGCAGGTCAGGGACAGAACCAGAGGGGAGCCCAGACATCCTGTCTTGCAGCCTCCTGCTCTTGCTTCTTGGCCACAATGAGCTCAACCAGCTGGGGCAATAACTTCCCAAGGGGGCTGTAGGGGTGAGGAAATAATTAAAAGCTGATCTGGGCCCCTGCTTTGGAGGAAGAAAACCTTTCTCAGTTATTTTCTTAATGATTTAAAAGCACCCTTTCATCTCCAAACCGGCAGGAACCTACTATTGTTTGTTTCTCTTATGTTTGCTCCTGATCAGATTTTGCTCAGCAGAGATGGATATGTGGGAGCCAATTTATTAGGCAGAGCAGAGGAGATGCATGAAATGGAGTGGAGAAAGTTAGTTCTCATCAGCAAATATTTAAAGATTTGCTGCCAAAGGTGCAGGAGCTTGTTCTTGCTGCTCACACAGATATTTGACAAATAACAGGAGGTATGTGTTGGGAGTTGATTAAATTTTAAACCCAAATAAAATGAAAATGTTGTCACTCATTGCGTCCAGATTTTCATGGCCACAGAAGCTGTCTGTACCTACCAGTCTGGCACCAAAACACTTGAGGCCAAGTAATTTGTCCAGGGTTTCCTGCAAAGCCATGGGGGACAAAAGATGTCACCAGTTGAACATCTCAATCCTGTCCCATGTTTGAAAGTCACCAGGATCTACTCACTGGTCTTTGTATCCTATTCTGAGTGTCCTGGGATGGTGTATGGAGATGTGCTGGGATCTTGCTGACTTGTTCTGCCAGGTACCACCAGAATGTGTAGCCCTTCCCTGCCATTTGTTCCTTCTGGTTCATCCACATAGAACATCCACATTCCCTCCAGTCTAAACATTGCTGTTATAGAGCCCTGCATGGCAAAGGAAACCTTTTTCACTTGGAGAGGGGTCAGGTACACAGGACACTGTGCTGTCTCCATACCTGGAAATATCCAGAAGTCACCTGGGTAAGATCCTGACTAAAGTTTGAAGATGCAGTTCTTAGAGCAGGAGATTGGACTGGAGATGCCCAGAGGACCTTTGTGATCTAATTATTTCGTTCTCCTCAGATAGCACATTAAAAAGATCTTTGTTTTGACAAGAAGAAAGGAAAGAGAAGGGGGAGCAATGACTTCAGTGTCCTTCATTGACCTTACTGATACACTTTGAATCAGCAGCAGCTGTGTACATGGCCCTGCTGGCTGCAGGAGAAACTGTGCCCTTTCCCTTCACACGGGTCACAGGGACAGGCTTGGGATGGCTAATGAACAACCCTTGCCTCCCTCAGTTGATTTCACAGCCCAGTGTGGGGACAGAGCCTTATCCCAGTTTCTGCCAGGAGCGGAGGCATTAGGGAACAGGCAGCTTGCCCAGCTCTGCAGTGATGCACTGGCAGCAGCCAGACTCCAGTCTCCCAGCACTCTCCATCTCCACCCAGGCTGTCTCCAAGGACAGCCCTGTGCCAGGCTGCAGTTGTGGTTCTCTCCAGGTCCCTGCTCTGCACAAAACCTTAGAATGCTAGCCAGGGTCCCAGTGCAGGCCCAGCCCTGGCTGCAGGCAGGTAGAGATGGTCCCACCAGATGGGAATGCTCTCCATCTCCTGTCCATCTCTGCAATCTGAGGTGTGTCTGAGGGTGGGCATCCTCCAGCTTTTCTACAGGGATTTGTCCTCACCTCTGGTGTTGTAGAGGGGACAGAGAGACTCTGATCCCATGCTTTGCTTAAACCCTTTGATCCCAAACACCTCGCTCTCCTCATCCACCATTTTCACATCACATGTTGAAAAAACCTTTTTTTGGACTTCTGAGAGCCCAGCATTGGTGAGGTAAAAATTGCTGGTCAGCACCAGAGTTACAGTCATGCACACCAATTGCATAAGGGGATTTCCTGGCCCCTGACTTAGGAAACCTGACAGAAATACAAATCTAAGAAAAAAAAAATCCCTTCTTGAAATAAGGTTCCTCAAAGAGCTCAGGGATGTGGTGACTGGGCAGGACAGACACGGACACAGACATAGACACAGACTCTGACCTTGCCCCAGCTCAGCCACCCCGGTTCCCTTGGGCACCCTCCCAGCCTGCCTTCCAGCACCAGCTGAGTCTCGGGTCATAGAAGGGATTTATCCCCCACCTGCAGAAAGTTTTAGTCATCACCTAGCTGCTGAATAACCCTCTTGTCTGAATTCCCCTGAAGGCCCAGAAGGACTCTGCTTATCTAACGCTCATTTGACCAGATAATTTGAAGACAGTTCCAAGCAGTGTGGAAGTGACCTGCTCTAAGTCAGCTTTTCAATCCCCTCGATTGCAGTATCAGCAGTTTTCCTTGTATTTTTTTCTTCTGCCTGGTGCAGGCTCTGATATTTCTACTGTCCCAAGCGTTGTGTTTACCCTGCTGGGACTCAGAGGGTAAATGGTGGCCCTGGTTCCCACCACAACCTGTGTGTTACCTTGCCCGGACCCATGGAAACTCCATCATAGGGGATCTTTTGCGAAGAGTAATTGATCTTAAAAGCCTTTTTTTGTGTCATCCTTGAATGCTTGAAAGTGGCTTCTTAGAGCAGGTCTGGCCTCTGAGTAAAGTAGTAACAGCTTGTTCCTGCACTCTCTCCTTTTTGGGGGTTATTGATGAATCCTGCTGCTGTTTGATGTTTTGCTGGAGGGCTTGTTTTGCTTTCTTGCTGCTGGGGAGATAAGCTGCAACCTTGCCATGGGCAGAGCACAACAGGTATTTAGTTCCAGTGCTAATACTTTCCAACAAAAACTTTTTTTTCTGCGACCAATCTCGTGCCCGGCTTTGAAACACTTTCAATGGGACTATTCACTGCACAGCCGCCTGTGTGAATGTATGTGAAAATTACTCAGACAATCGCCTTGTGTTTGCTCTCCTCCTCCCACTGGGTGCCCAGCTTTTCCTGAAAATGCTAACGGGAAGTGGCAAAGTCATCCTGAACCTCTGAAATTACTGAGCCATCTTTGCATACCTTTCAAGGGTCAGTTCCTGCAATAGCAGAATGTCACAGTCAGTAGCTAAGGATGTTGATTTCTGATATACTTGAGATAAGAAACTAATACTCCGTTGCTTTCTTTTGATGTGTTTTCCCCCTTCATTCTTCCATACCTTTGAATCCTTTCCCATTTCAGCCAAGTTTGGTGAAGCACCAGTGATTGTAAATATCAAAATTCCTACCCCTTTTGCAAACATTAATTGCTGGATAAAGGAAAAGTCTCTTTCAGTGCCTCCACTAATGGAAATACAATCCTATGAGGACACTACATATTACCTCAGAGCAGAAGTCTCTAAAAATCTCCAAAATTCCTCTGTAAAAACCCTTCCAATCTCTTTAAAGCAGGTTTCATTGATCCGCTTCTCCAAGGACTTGTTCTTGCAGTGAATGATTTGCAGGAGTTTGTTAGACCTTCTCCCTTACCTTGTTGCCCTTGTAGTTTCCAGTCTGAGAGCTGGACTTGAGCTGAGAGATCACAAAAACTGCCACTGCAGGAGGATGGCTTTGTGGCCTGGGTCATGGTGGTGATGGGAGGGAGGACTACAGCAGTATCCTCCAGCCTTGATCTCTGCACTGGTTAAATCAACCCCTTTTGCCACTCATGATATCTAGCTGCAGCTTCAGAAGCAGGGATTTTTTTTCCCAAGGAAAATATTGAAGATGGATGGGTTGTGGTGGGGAAACAGGGGGACAAGAGGAAATAGCTTTAAACTGAAAGAGGGCAGATTTAGATTAGATATTAGAAAGAAATTTATTACTGTGAGAGTGGTGAGACCCTGACACAGGTTTCCCAGAGAAGCTGCGGCTGCCCTGTCCCTGGAGGTGTTCACGGCCAGGTTGGATGGGGCTTTGGGCAACCTGGGATAGTGGAAAGTGCCCCTGCTCATGGCAGGGGGGTCAGAATGAGATGATCTTGAAGGTCTTTTTCAACGGAACCATTCTGTAGTTTTATGACATTGCATTGTTTTAGCCTTAAAACCCAAGGGGCCTTAATTGAAGCCAGAGAAATAGCAGTGAAAGATAATATGGGACTTTTAGATCACAATTGGATGAGCCTAAATATGAGGTGGGATCTTTTCAGAAATAAACTCATCTGGTTTCATTTTTTTTTATGTAGGGAAGATCCTTTAGGAGGGCCAGACACACCAGCAGGTCACAGCTGTGCTGTATGTCTGTTGTATGCCTGCCCCTGGTGGGGACTCTCTGGGGACACCCATGTCCTGCCCCTAATTCCCTGTCCCAGTTATTCCTTGCTCCATCTCTTTTTTTCCTTGTGCTTGCTTCTGTTCCTTTTCTAGCACCCAACTGTCCTAACCTGTCTTGCAGACTCTGACCTTGCCATCATGGCCTCCTTCTCCTTGCTTCCCATTTGCCTTCATTCAATTATCATGGTACCTTCTGCTCTCTGAGAGGACCTCTGTCAAAAATTCCCCCTCTGTACTATGTGCTTGCCAGGTCTGAGCAGGAAAACAGTTTCCTGCTAGTTCATTATCAGCGGTCAGGAAAGTTTCTCTCACTGAGGGAAGGCACTTCAGTGAATTACATCCCTCCTCATCTGACTCAGAGGAGACCATGTGTATTAAATCTGGTCCTTTCTGTCCCTCTTTTCCCCATGTAGCTGCACCATGGAGGGCAGTAAGAAGAACAGAAACACGAGGCTCATCTCAACTGCTGTTGGGCATCCTCACAGCCCCTGCACAACTTGGCCTTGTCTCCCTTGAGGACAATATATTTATCCTAATCTGAGCTACCAGCTCAAGGGGGAGCCGCAGTGAGGGCAAGAGATTCCATAGCTTTCTTGTGAGGGAGCAAGCCCAGGCTCTCCCAGGGTGTCTTGTTGGGGAGCAGACAGCAGGGATCTTTTATTACAGGTTAGGTGACACATTTGTTGGTTCTGTAACTGGACATGGTTCTTCAGGACACGTATATGGCTCTTGATGTGACTTTTCCTGGGGTAGCTGCTATGTGTAGTACCATAGGAGGTGGTGACAAAGCTGCCCATTGCTGTATCTGTTTGTAGAACTGATGCAAAAGTGTTGTGGATTGTGACATATTCACCCTCCATAGTCAGAGGGAAACAGGCTTGACTAGGACATCTCATCCTAGGGAATGTCTCCTCATGGATGCTATGGAACCTGCTCCTGTCTGCTGTCACCTTAGGATTCAGACAGGAATTTCTCTAGCTTGCAGACCTCACTGCAGTTTAGGATAAACTGGGAACTAAGGGAGCCTCTGGCAGGTGGAGCTCTAGAACTACTAGTCCCTAAGGGAGCTTGGCTAAGGAGGATGCATTTTGGCAAACATCTGGTGAGGTTTCTTTGGCATTTCTGCACCTGCAGGTCTTTCAACCAGAGTCTTGCTCTGACCCGTTCTCCTTTGCAGGCACAACCCCTGTCTGTTATAAAGGATGAGATGTGTGACTGTAAGCAAAGTGTCTGGCATGTTGGGGTCTATGATTCATGAGTCAGGACTAGAAATCAACCAAAGAGCATAGCCAGCAGGGGTGAGTCACGGCAGGATTAAGATCCTCTTTCCAGGTCAGTCAGGCAATTCAATCCAGCCACCTTCCCTTCCTTCCCATGGATGTGTGTTTGTGCACTTACACTATAGCATCTTGTTTAATGAAAAGGATTTATTTTGATAGATGGAAGGCTTCTGGTTATGTAATTGCCCTTGTGAGAAAGCGCAGAGGAGAATTTTAACAATATTGCTGGCTCTTATGCAAGAGCGTTGCCAGTGTTTACTCTGCAGACATGTGAATCTCCTCTGTCATTTGGGCAGAAAATGATGCCTTAATCTTCTAAGACATTTATGAAACATTGGATTATGCCAGGATCAGTGTGCTATCATCTGTAAGAAATATACTGGCTGATTGGATTGCACAGAACTTTTCAAGGCAGGTTTTATATTTAAACTTTGCATTGCCCTGCTGGAAGAACAGCACATATCAAGCTCTTAAGAGCCTTGGATAAATCATGAGGTCGTAGTTCTCAGCAATTACTATCAGTGGAAAGCTGGGCTTTTGCATCTGTCAGGAATAGAAGCTGTATGGCTGGTTACTGGTCTCCTAGATACATTTTCATCATATTTCTTGGCTAAAGGGAATTAAACAGACCTAAATTGCACAGTGATGCTGAGAGGCCATCCTGAATCTTATCTGTTCCCCGGAGAGCAGCAAGATGATTTAATGACACAGGTTTAGTGTATCAAGTCACTGGCTGAAGCAGTGGCTTGAGAGCTAAATTAGGAACATAATAGGATATAGGACACCAAATCAACTTCAGCTAAGCATGTGGCATGTGGCATGTGCCAAAACTATTGTCCAAATTTGAGAAAAAATCCTCTTTGGTTTTGTTTTTTCTCCCTGCCCCTTTGGCAAATTGGAGGTTTCTAGGATGTATGTTGTAATGCTATTGCAGTATAGAAGAGCACCTGGGGTTGAAAGCTTGGTTTTCAGCCTCCTTTTGTTCATGGCTCTTCATGTTTTCCAGCAGAGGTGCAGCCCATCCATGGTTTCAGACAGCTGAAATAGGTTCCTGCCTTTGCATGAACCTTAGCACCCATAGGACTTTGATACCCACAGCCCATGTTGGAGCCTTTGTCACCTCGTGTCTTCAAACAGACTCTTCTTGACCACAGACCTGGACCAAAAATAACCAGTTCTGGGGGCTCAAGACATCTTTCAAGGCAATGGAGTTCAAATCTTAAGGTTGTAAGTGCCATAAAAATGCCGCACTTTTAAAAACACCCTTTTGATTGTATTTGGAATCATGTGCACACATGAATGTTAGATACTTGTAGTGTTGGACACAAATAATGATCCTCTTACCACTCTCCTGACTGCAGTCAGATGCTGGCCTAATCTACCAAATGCTGACTTTCTTAGGAAGTCCAGCTCTGTAATTCCCACACTTCTTCATGCCCAATAAAATAAAAAAGCAAGGCTTGCTGCAAGTTAAAAGGAGATACCTGGTGTCCTTTAGAAATCTGGTCAAAGTTCCTGCCCATAGGTGCACATTACTCCAGGCTTATTTACTGCTTTTCACCAGATGATTGTCTATCGTCAATCACAAGCCAAAGGTTTCCTTCCCCACTTCTTTCCTCTCCAGCAACACAGCAACGGATCCACTGGTTCTGACCATTCCTCCTTTTACAGGTAGGGAAACTGAGGCAAGGACTTGGCAGAGCTGGAGGCAACAAATGTTGTGGGCCTCTATGTTCCAAAGTCAGGTTAAACTGAGAGCTCTCAGAACTGGTTCAGGCATGCTTCTTGCCTTGGGGCAGAGGGAAGGACAAGGTCACCTCCTCATGTCCTTCCCAATCCCGCTCTCAGTGGTTTGAAGATCCACCCAGTTACTTTGGAAACGAGGCCCTCCCATCAGTGACACACAGGTTTCTTACAGTCTTCTTGTTTATGTCTTATGGTGTTCTTGTTCCCACAGTGTTTGCAGTGCCTGGGGCTCTGGGGCCATGAGTGGAAGATTCAGGTGCTCACCCACCAGGAATGTGAGTACCCCCAATGCACGGCAGTGGGTAAGGGAATTGCAGAGTTGCTCCTGATCCCAAGGGAGGTGCTGGGATGCCCACAGCCACTTTGGGGCTCAAAGTGCATGTCAGCATTGTGGACAGAGATTGTGTCACCAGGAATGGCCAGGGCTCCCTGGGTGTGAAAGGGAGTCTTGCCATGGGTGGGAAGGAGTTATTTTCTCCTTGGGTGGGGAGGGCAAAGAACTGGGTGTGGGTCAAGTAGGCACATAGTGTGAAGCAAAAGAATGGCATTACCTGGGAGATCTGTAGCTGGATGTAGAATACACAGTGTTTTGAAACCCCCTTGAAATAACTCAGCCTTCCCGGAGAGCTCTGCCACAGCAGTCCCTGGAAAAGTCCCTGGGTCAGCCTCGTGTGGGGTTGCAGGAGCAGGATGGGCAGGCTAGGAGACCCTCCAGTGTGATACCTCCCCAGGCACTGAGAGCACGGGGACATCGTGCCTACCCCACCTTTGCCCTGCTGTAAATGATTAAACAGGCTGCTGAGTAACAAAGAGTCCTTCCCATGGCCCTGGGCCAGGAGGAGGAAATCACAAGCTCCATCCAATAACCATCCCCAATGTTAATTCCTGGGATTGGGGTCCAGGCTGGTTGTATAGTCACAGCCCAAGGCTCAAAGTCACCAGATTATTGAAGCACATAAGGAAAGGCAGCTGAAATAAACTGAGAGAGTCATATAGGTTGGAAAATACCTCTAAAATCGTTGAGTCCAACCATTAACCCAGAACTGCCAACTCGACCACTAAATGACCTCCCCAAGTGCCTCATTTACTTGTCCTTTGAATCTCTTGAGGGATGGTGACTTCACCACTTCCCTGAGCAGCCTGTTCCAATGTCTGACTGCCCCCTCTGTGAAGAAATTTTGCATAATATCCACCTTAAATCTCCCCTGGTGCATCTTGAGGCCATTTCCTCTTGTCCTGTCACAGGTTACTTGAGAGAACCCCTTCTACCCAGCTACATCCTCCTTTCAGGGAGTTGTAGAGACCAAGAAGATCACCCGTAAACCACCTTTTCTCCAGGCTGAGACCCCCAGCTCCCTCAGCTGTTCCTCACCAGACTTAGGCTCCACACCCTTCCCCAGTTCTGTTGGCTTTCTCTGGATGTGGGTTAACTGCTATTCATCTGTCTGACTCACAAATAAAATACTGATCATGGGTCTTGTTGCCAAAATCCCTGTTCAGAAGCAGGAAGGTCAATCACCTGCTGGAGAGGGGCCAAAGACAATGCTCTGGCCCTGCTGTGCTGTTGCTCGGAGGTGGATGGAGGCAGAGGTGTGCCCCAGCCATGCTGCCTTGGCAGGCTTTCCACAGCCAGATCTGTCCAGGATAACTTGAGGTCTGCTGTCAGGCCAGAGACCCCCAGGCCTCCTGGCACAGAGGAGATATGAGAGAAGGACAAATGGCACAATTGATGTTATCCCAGAATCTACAACAAACTGCCCCTTAAAGAGCCCTTCCTGACATGAGGCCACACTAATGGGCACAACATTCACATTGTGCACCCATGCTTTGTTGCAGGAGTCTGTGACTGCAGGATAATTCAGGTTAGAGTGGACACTGGAAGGTCTCTAATACAACCTATGGCACACCTGGGGAAAGGACAAGGAATCTCATTTGTCATGTGTCACTCCTGGGGAACGGAGGGTGGCCAGTAGGACCAATGCTGGTTTCTGCAACATTCCTGACTGGAACAGTGAATCACTGTTAATGATGTGGTCAGCATATGTAGCTAGGCTTGTCTTCTCATTCACAAATGCTATAAGCTTCCAGGATGGGTTGAAGTATTAAAATATATTCAAAATATAGATGTAGCATTTGGCTCATCTTGAGATTTCCATGCAGATGTGAGATCCATACAGAAACGCAAAATTGAGTTAATCAGGTGCTGAGCATTGTGGCCTTCCCACAAAGCAAAATTCTTGTGTTGTTACTGATATAATTGATGTCTCTCAGTTGAGCACAGAGCTCTGTCCTTCTCTGATTGTGGGGAGTGGGATATCAGAGCACTCAGCTGTAGAGGAGCTAGCTGTAGCATCTCCACGTAACTGGTGAGGAGCTGCACCATGAAGAGATTCAGCAGGTTTCAGTCAGAGATACATCCGAGCATCTCAAATAACATGTGCTTATGTTTAGGAAAATGGGTTAGCTGTACATTCACTCAGTTAAATTGCTAATTTGTCTGTGCTGACAGCGCTGATGAGCTCTTTGCTGGCTGTAATGTGAGATCAGGCATTAACACACAAGGAGACACCTGCAATTAAGCATTGTAAGCTGCATCTGCCTCCTGTCTCCAGTGACTTTCCAAATACTTCCTTGGAGGTCATGCAGTAAGGTTGTGATGGAGATGGGGAATGCTTCTGGATCACTCGACTCCTCGACTTGGACGCTTTCACCACGTGCTGACATGCTTCATGTCTCCACTTCTTCACCTCCGTCCAGCATCTCCCCAAGCAGCCTCTTGGCTTGTGCTTTGAGGCTCAGGCCACCATGGCTAGCTGAGAGAAAGCCTAGAATGGGTGTCCTCACCCATGATGAGCACTCTGAGGTGCTTCAGGGTTACAGGTCAATGACAACAACATATAATATCAGCAATAACTCCGTTACTCTTTTAACTGACAGAAGAATAACAACAATTGCTATCATTAATATTAATAACAATGGGAATAAAGCTATCTATTATCTATAAAGGTATCTACTGTTAATTACCATTACTGTGAGGACTCATTAAGTTCAATAAGGCCAAGTGCACAGTTCTGCACTTCCATTGGGGCATTCTCAAACACAAATACAGGCTGGGCATAGGATGGATTGAGACCAGCCTTGCTGCTGGTGGTGCTGGTGGTTGAGAGGCTGGACATGAGCTGTCAATGTGCACTGGCAGCCCAGAAATCTAATTGTGTCCTACAGAGCTACAAAAGCAGTGAGGGCAGCAGGTGAGGGATGAGTTTCTGTCCTGTGCTCTGCTCCGGTGATAGTCCACCTGGAGCTGCATCCACCCCTCGTATCCCCAACATTTGGGGAAGGATATGGACCTGTTGTGGTGAGTCCAGAGGAGGCCATGAAGATGCTCAGAGGACTGGAGTACCTCTCATATGGAGATAGGCTGAGAGAGCTGGCATTTTTCAGCCTGGAGAAGGCTCCAGGGTGACCTTACAGCAGCCTGCCAGTACCCAAAGAGGCTAAAAGAGAGATGGAGATGAGCTTTTAACAAAGGCAGTGATAGGACAAGAGGGAATGGCTTTGAGATGGAAGATTAGGTAAAAATTCTTTACTGTGAGCGTGGTAAGGCCCTGGCACAGGTTGCCCAGAAGCTGTGTCTGCCCCATTCCTGTAAGTGTTCAGGGCCAGGCTGCATGGGGTTTTAAACAATGTGGTCTAACCCAGGTGGCCAAGCATTAGAACAGGCTGCCCCTGGAAGTTATGGCATCATCATACCTGGAAGTATTTAAAAGTTATGCAGATGTGGCACTTAGGGACACGGTTTAGTGATGGACTTGGCAGTGCTGGGTTAATGCCTGTAAATTATTGTAGATGTCATTTTCAACCTAAATGATTCTGTGATTCAATGATTCTGTGTGCAGGGGAAGCAGGGATGTGGTAACAGGGGCAACTTTACCCACAGTGGGGGACAAGGCTTCTCTCGGTCCCCATAAACAGGTGGGTCCTATAGGTGCATGAGAGTCACTACTGCGGCCATATCCTACCCTGATGATGTTCTGTCACCAGTAATTCATATCCTGGGTGCTTTGGAAACTGAGCACTGAGGATCAAATTTTAATCCATTTTCAGTTGTTTGGGGATTTAGCCAGCTCTGAGATTCTATCTGAAGCTCAGCAGCATTTCAGCTTACAAGCTGCACTACTGACATCTACCGCTTACTGCTTTGTTTCTTCAATGGGCTATGGACAGTGCTACAGAAAGGACTGGATGTGAAGGGAAATAGCCTCAATTCTCATTGCCCTGAGGGAGCTTGAGCACTCAGTTCTGTCAGGTTGGTTGCTCACTATGGATAATTCATCACTATAGCACAAGGATGCCCTTAACCCTGCTCCCACTCCACAAATTGCCCAGCAGCACCATGTGCCGTGAAACTAGTGGACATGGAGCACATTACAGACCTCCCCAGGATGGGGCAGAGAGAGCTCTGTGGAATGGTGCTGGAAGGGAGGAAGGCAGGGTCGCTGCTGTCCTAGCCCCCTCTGGGATAAATTCACACCAATCTCTGCCAGCAAAGAGAAATGTTCCTCTAGGGACAACTTGGTGTAAACATGCAAACCTTGGCTCAGGGTGTTTCTTGGCTGATTACACCAGAGTGATTAAAAATTTACAGTTGTTTCTAGCAAAGGTATCTGAAAAGCAGTACCCTGAATTTGTTGATCCTGCAGTATTTCCCACAGGAACTTCCCACAGGGACTGTGTTTGAAATATCTCAGATGATGTGGTCTGTGTGGGCAGATTCCTGTGTGGCAGCATCTTCCCATCGTGAAGGTGTTATGCTGTCAGTGGGAGAAGGGATTTTGTGTGTGTTGGGGAATTATAATGGAAATTCTGGCACTGGAAAGAATAGAAATTGGATGAAGATTGGTGTAGAAGCACCAGAAGGGACAAACAGCAGAGGGCTGCAAGAATGGCAGGTGTAGATGGTCACTAGATGAGCAAATCAGCAAGATCCCAGCACAGCTATGTGCAATCTCAGGACACCAAGATTGGGAAAGAAAAGCCAGTTTGTAAATCCTGGTGACTCGCTAAAGTAGTTCAGGTTGGAGGGATCAATCACTGGCAGCTCCTTCAGGGATAAACAGGTAGATCTAAACCCAGCACATTGTCACCAGCCTGGGAGAAACCCAAGAAATGTGCTGAGGGCTTGATAGTCATTGCCCCCACTGCCTGGTGCAGAGAAATGCTGAAAGGGTGATGGATACTCAGGGTTTAGGATGTGACAAGATCCCAAGAGGGTGCTGCAGTGGGAGTAAGCCTCATCCATTCATATTTCTGTAACCAGTGAAGAGCTGTCCTTGGATATAAAATTGGATGTGAAATTGCTTTTGCCTCTGAGTCATTCCTGAAATGTCTCCCCATTGCTATTTGTCAGATGCGATCACTCCACAAATAGCAAGTAGTGGCAGAAGCAGCAGCTGTGGCCCAGGGAATACACTGTAGACTTCAGGAAAATGGTGTCTGTAATGTGCCCAGCTGATGCAGAATTAATCAGGTTTGAAAAAAGAACACGGCTCTCGCACCCTGGGGGACTGTACCTAAAAATTCCTGCCTATGCAGATCTTCCCATCATGCTCCTTGACATAACTTCTAAGAGAAAAAAAAAATGAGTTTATCTCCCACATTGCCTGCAGACCTTTCACATGGAAATAGTGGGATTAAGGAGATTAAGATTTAGCTTCAACTTGGATAAAGAACAACAAAGAATGAAATGGTTTCCAGTCATTAGATCTGAACTCCAGTCTCCCTGTATTTCCTCCAGTGAAGAGCTTTACTGTTGTGTTCACTGCTGTCACATCTGATCCCATAAGACAGCAGGAGTAAATCAAATAATTCCCTGTGTTGGGATGGGCTGGCTCTAAAACATCCAGGGTTTGGGCCATGGAAGATGTAAAAGGCATGAAATAAAAAGAGGACTGGTGAGGTTTATTGGATGGATGGATGGATGGATGGATGGATGGATGGATGGATGGATGGATGGATGAATGGATGGATGGATGAAGTAAGGGAGGGAGGGAGGAAAGGCTGGCTGCTCTTGAAAAGGACCAGGAATCAGGGAGAACAGGGTCAAGGAGGTGGAGAGTAGAGTCCAAATGTTTGGATCTTGGTTTCAGGTGAGCAGGAAGAAGGTAGGGAGGCCATAGGCTTGGAGGGGATCTGAGTGATTGCTGGGAATTTTACCATTCAGAGAAGATCCTATTTCTGCAGGATTCAACCCTTCCTACATAATCCAGGCTTCCTTCCTGAGCAGCTGGCTGCTTACAAGTGGTGATGCTCAGTATCTTAACTGGATGCAGCATGTAAGGTCAGGAAAGGGCATGGGATCCTTGTTCCAGGCCATACATATCCTCATATATTTAATAGTGTTCTGGGGACTGCAGAGCAGTGCAGACAAGGTTAAAGCCTTCCTTGTCTTGGCCTGATCATCAGGTTTCTTTATAGAATAACTTGGTCCCTTTCTCTGCTGCCCCATATGTTAGATGAGACACAGATGTTTGCTCTGACAGTGAGTCATCACCACAACTGTAGCTATCAAGAAAGATGGTGTTTTTTGCATCTGGATCAGGGAAAGTCGAAGCCTTTAGCATACTCCAAACTGCAGGAGTTCATGTGCTTTATTGGGAGTCTGGGATCAGCCAGACAGATCAGTCCCATCAAAGGAATCTCTTTGTGACTAATGCAATATTAAATTTAGGATGAAGAGGCTTTGAATCCCTTCTTCCCCTGCCCAGCACTGCCTGTGCCTGATCTGCCCTCTCTGCCCTGCCAGTTAATCCTACTTGGGGTCAGGGATTTTCCTTATCTCCATATGACAGTACAGCAGGGCCTTGCTGGCATCTGAGGTCTTCAGGTGTCACTGCAATGGCAGTTCTAGAGTCACCCCATGTGTAAGTTGTATTTTCCAACACACAGAGAAAAGGGACTCGGATTCTTCCTAGATAAACAATTCGTGCTAATGGCTTTTATGATACGGTGACTTATCTGCAGGACCTGACCTTCACAAAGGTCCTTAGATACACCTCTTACTCACTCTCAACCTAGCTGGATTTTCATATCCCATTCCTGTCTCCTCTAATACTCACTGTGGTTCTGTAATTTACAACTGTTTGTCAAAACCAGATAACATTTTTAGACCATCAGAAATAATTCATGAGCTTTTAAGCCAATGCAGAGAGGCAGTCTCTGCATTTGCCACTCAGAGCCAGAGACAGGTGAAGGCAGTGACAGACAGCATGGGAAGAAATGGGAAAATGGTAGGAAGAAACAGAAAAATTAGATCTCTTGAGCAGAATAATTTTCCTGGTCCATTGCTGTCATGCTGTCTAGGCAGTGTAGACATGGTTTCTCTTAGGGAAGAAATGTAGCTCCTGGAACAATTCCTTCTCTTTACAAGAAAAGTAAAAAAGAGCCTCTGGGACTTTCAGGGGTTTCATGTGTTTCATTTAGAGGAGCAATAGAGGACATGAGCAATGTCACTGCTCTCTGCCTGTGTACTGAGAGCTCCCATCTTCATACAGGTATCAAAAGCCCTAAAGTAAGAGGATAAGTCTGAGGATGCTGGAAAAAAGGAAGGGGAAAATATTGAGTTAAAACTGTGTACATGTATATAGGAGTCAGAGAAGTAAGGGAGAGTGACTTCTTGCCCTCGTAAGGAGGACATGGAGATCTCCAGGGTGATAGCAGGGGAAAACGGTACATGCCCTGAGGGAGATTTGTATTTGGCTCTCCTGGAGAAATAGCCACTGTAAACCTAAAGAAGGGAAGTTATCCATAACCTAGAAAATACAGGGAAATATTTTCCATGCCGCTCTGGGAGACCAGGAAGTTATTTTTGGTTTCTGTAGCACAGTGAGTGTCGCTGGGAGCATGTGTAACAACAGAGTTTTCAGCGACTCCCATTGTAATTGCTTCCATTGACCTTATCACTAATAAGTGCAGGATGTGAATTATAACGGCAAAGATGTAATCGGAGAGGCCTGGAGACAGCTCGTCTGCAAGGGACGAGCAGTTGCCATGACAGAGCCTCTCACGCTGCTCCTTCTCAAGTGGAACATCAGGTAAAACAAGGACTCTGCGGCTTCTGTTGATTTCTGTATAATTTAGGGGGCAAACGAAACTGTTTCTCTGCTTGTGGGAGGCAAGGACATTTTTATGATTGTGAAGGACAGGAGAAAGTCATGTTGTTGCAATCCCTGTGAATTACTTTGATACTCTGCACAGCACTCAGCCTGGGAGGCTAAATGCTATTCTTAGTTATTGCTTATAAAGTCATGGCACTTGCAGGGATGCACCAGAAGCAAAGGATCCAAATCCTTCCTGTTTCACAGCAGCCTAAACACCTTTCATGGTGCTATAGCCATTTGTGCCTGCTCAGAGTCTGGACTGAAGTTTCCATGAGGTGTAGTACCAGGGATTTAGGAGAGGAAAAACAGGCAGCCTCTGATCCAGCACCTTTCCTTTGCCGAGCAGTGCAGCCAAGTGAGTGAGAAGTGCCTGACACTGACATCCTTTCTTATAAACAGGACAAGGCAAAAAGATAGGTAGCTGTGCAATGTGTGCTTTATGTCTGCTAGAGGAGCAGTAAGTCTATTCAGTCCCTCATTGCCCCAAGATGTGGTGAGAATGCTCAGCCAGGCAGAGATATTCCACAGGGTTTCTGAAGGGCTTAGAGGCACAGGTGTCTTCCAGATGCCTCTGCTGGGTCCTAAGGGCTTGGAAGTTGCTAGGGAAAGGAGTCTCTGGAAGTTTCTGTGAGCATCTTCTTGCCTCCTGTTTTGCCTCTGCTGTAAAAGCCTTTATGAAACAACAGGAGCTGCCACTCTTATGGCTGTGGAGCCATAAGGCAGGCTAAGGGCTGGTGGGAACCTTCAGTTTCTAGAGAGAACTGAGAAAGATGGTCTGAAATTTAGCAGCAGTGATAGATGTAGATATTTTTCCAGGGCACAATGGTTTGAAAGGAAAGAAAAGGTAAAAAACATTCCTTGCAAGGATACATGTGGGTACCTGGTTGATTCTGGGAGGATTTATCAGAAGACAGGAAAACAGGATTATAATCTGCAAGTGTTATGTGTCCAGAAGGACAGTGGGAAAGGGGACAGATTGAAGGGGATGGGATGAGCAGGCAGTGATATGGTAACTGTGAAATATATCAGTGCCAATGGTTCTTGGTTGAAAAGCAAGGGATACATTGTCATTTTAAGGGGACAGATTGTTGTTTCTTGACAGCATCTGATTCACATCACAGCACCTGAATCCAAAAGTGAAGGTTTTCAGATGGAAATGAAAAATCAGCACAAAGGAAGTGCTAAATAAACAGAAATGAAGGGGTTTGGGGATTTTAGACCTTGTGCACTTGGAATAAAAAAGGCCTAGTCTCTTCTTTTGATCTGAGAAATGCTGTTGAACTACCACATGCATGCACCAGATAAACAAGTCCCAGGCATCTCACTGTGTCTTTTGCCAAGACCCCCCAGTACTTCAGGAACATCAAAAGATCTTGATATTTATCTGACTGTGGTTTTGTAAGGAAAGAGACAAAAGAGGATTTTGTCTAACTGGTGTCTAAGCAGACATCTGCTGTAGCTCAGCCTGTGCTCACCTCTGAGACAGATTTCTGCCACCTCCTCCAGCCATCATTCAGTTTATATCGCTTTTATGGACTGCTCAAATTTGCTGAGTGGGTGTTATCCCCAAAAGAAGATAATGAAGGCGGGTATCTCTCAGCAGATCTTGTTTTCCGTGTAGGCTACCTTCCACTTTTGGCCTGTGTCTGAATTTCTTTAGCCAGGTCCCAAGGAGCCTTGTCACTTGCTGAAGTTTTGTAGCCCATCACTGGTGATAGCAAGGATATTCTTCTGCAGAGCTTGGTGTGATGAAGCACCGGGTCATGTGCTGAACAACAACCTAGAGATCTGGGAAGGCACAGGGCACGACTCTTTCCTTGTCTGCATCAAGTAATTTTCTCTCTGCGTTTTCTTACATCTGCACAACTCAGCAAGGTATTGCTGCCAGTTTTAGGGCAGCCATAGAGATGTGGCCATGATACATACACCCATAGCTTTATTTTGCAAGAATGAAGAGTTGTCAACATTCCTATAAACAAACTGCATCACCAGCTCCTGCACCTGGTTGCAATGAACCAAACTCCCGGGCTCTCCACAGCACCACTGACTTTTCCAACTGTTTGTGTCTCTCAGTGGGGAAGGCAGTGGGACTCAGTGGGTGAAACTAAATCTCTGAGGGCAGTCCAGTGACCTCTGTGCCATAGAATGCTGGGAGTGATGGGGGTGAAGGGAATGATTTGCAAGTATTCTAATCCTTCACCTGTGGTAACCATGTGTCACATGTGAATACAACCTCTATGCACAGTGAAGTCTTGTGCTGTGTGTGGAGGGGCTTGCATAGAATCATAGAATAAATTGGGTCAGAAGCGACCTCTAAAGATCAAGATTTAATGTAGGCTGAATCTGAGCTTTACAGCTCAGTAGCAGGCTCTTATTTTTATTCCTATAGCCTTAGTAGTCTATTAATACCATACCTATTTATTTTGACCATTTGGGCTTCAAAAACCTGTCAGAAACCTGTCAGAAACCCTCCTTGCAAATTTGCTGTGGAAACAGGAAGAAGGAAGGGAAGCTGGTGGTAAGTGCTCATATATGCCTGTTGTCTGCATAAATGTTATGTGAACTATGAGCTAAAACTCAAATGCAAATCCATAGTGCTTGATCCAGTGCCAAGGGAAAGCTTGAGTTCAATTGCTTCAAGGCATGTCTGTGTAGACAGAGGCAATTTGAGGTTAACTGAGATGAAGCCACTGCTAATTTCACTTTTTGGTTATAACCCTGGGCAGACTTGAACCTTCTCCCAGAACCAGAATGTCAGCTGAAACACTGTGGCTGCTTGTACTGCAGCAGAAGAGCGAAGTCTTGGAGCAGTTTTTCTCAGCTGGGGGTGATTTTGGAGAAGTTTGTGTTTGGAGTGCACAAAGGCTTCCTTCAAATGATGCATTTCATTGGTTTAATGAAGACTAAGCTTCTAGGGAGATACAGATCAGCTTGGACATTCCTGAGAATGCAGTTTCCAGTCTGTGGGAAATATGATGTACAAGCAGAGGCATAATTTACACCTTAAAAAATACAGTACCTCATTTCATCTCACTGTGAGCTTCCCTTTGCATGCTTAATAGCCCTCCTGAAGACATCCATGATGTTCTCTGTTTTGGTAGGATCTACATGCAACACTGGCTGGAAGCTGGAAAATGTTGTCCCAGTTTTCAAGAAGAGTAAGAGGAATGACCCTGATAACTAAACTGGGAGGAGCTGTTGATTCCCTCAAAGGCAGAGAGATTTTGATGAAACAGAGGACTGGACAAACACCAACCATATGAAGTTCAACAATGGCAAGTGATGGGTTCTGCATATGGGATGGGAGAACCTTGGATGTATGAACAGCCTGGGACTAGTGCTGCAGAAAGAGACCTATGGGTCCTGGTCGATGGAAAGTTGAATGTGGGTCAGCAGTGCCCTGGCAGCCAGGAGGGTCAACCCTGTCCTGGGGCCATCAGGGAGGGGATTGTCCCACTCTGCTCTGCATTATTCACCTTGAATATTGTGTGCACTTATTTTTTTTTGGGCACCACAATTCAAGAAGATATTAAGCTGTTAGAGAGCATCCAAAGGATGGTGAAGTGTCTGTAGGGGAAGTCTTACTAGGACTAGTTGAAGTTACTTGGCTTATTCAGCTTGGAGGAGACTGAGGATAGTCGTCATCATAAACTACAGCTTTCTCAAAAGGGGAAGTGGAGGGACAGCACCAGTGTCTTTCTTCTGATGACCAGTTACAGGACCCAAGGGAATTACATGAGGCCAAATTCTATGATTCTGTGATTCTAAGGTTTGCTGGCTCCTTTACTTACAGCAAGGAGGATTATTTGAGATGCACCCTCTACTGGTGAGTTTGACTTGGGAGTTGTCTCCTCAGGGAGGGAAGGAGGACCCTCTCCCACCACATTTCCATACAGGCAAAGGATGGACTCAGAGTTTTGCATAAGTCTGACCAGAGCACTCTATCTATTGCTCTCTGAGCTGTTAGCATTTTCCTCTTCCCTTCGGCCAACCACCATGGCCTCAGACTTGACAGCAACCCCAGTCTCAGAGGGACATCTGCTCTACCCAACACCCCTGCCCCATTCATTCTGCCCCTGCTGGCTTATGCCAGCTCCTCTCCCTGGATGGCTGTAGCTGTATTTGCCCTTCTCCCCATGTCTCACTGCCCTCCTACACTACAGCTTTGGTATCAACTCACATCTAAAGGGTTGGGCTCAGCTCACTAGATGGATGTGAGTGGGAAGAGGATTAGGTGGGTCCTGTGTGAGCAAATGCAGGGGAGAATAAATACAGTCAAGATTTATGTTGAAATTGTCTCAGCTAGGATAGCACGCTACAAGTAGTAGCCAGGTTATTCCTTTCTGCTGGAGTTTCCAGTGATGCCTTGGCTTAAACTTCCAGGCTAAACTAAAGTGCAGAGAAAGAAGCCTGTGATGTGTGCCAAGGCACTAGCACAGAGCAGTTAGGTAGGACCTCATCTCTGCAGAAACATCTTTGCATTTTAAATTGACTACCAAGGGATGAATTGAAAATGCATGCATTAAACCAGGACAAAGTGAATGAAACTGCTTCAAAATAAAGTTACTTAATTTTCACAGTGCAGACATAGAAACTTAATGTGGTCTAAGCAAGGTGTCAGTATACTGAGAAAACCAGGCTAGGTTAATGTTTTAGGGTAGAGAGGGTATAGGAGACCCCAGAGCTCTGATGTACAACAGTGCTGAGGTGGTAATGATTCCATTTCTCCACATGAATATTTAGCCAAATGTACCCACTCACTGCACTTCCTCCATGGTTTCTACATTTCATCTGCAAGGCTGGGGACTCCTCTGCCTCTAAAATAACAGCCTATATTGACCTATGGGACAGAACTCTGCAGAAAAGGGGGGAAGGGGCAGGTTTTGGAGTTGTCTGGCTGCTGCACACCACTCCTTCTAACTGATACATTGCCACGTTTTTCTGCATTGACTTGTCACTCAGAAACAGATCAAATCTCCAGCCAGGTGAGCTGCCCCCCTTCTTAGGCTGGGTTGTAAAAGAGGCTGCTTATGTCAGATCCGTGCTCTGTTTTGGACTTGTGTGAATTGCTGTGTCACTATTTCAGTGTGGATCTGTTTGGAAACAACTCTGCAGCTGCCTCTCCTTCTCCTGTTTTACTTGGAGTGAAGCAGCTGAGCTTTGTCCTGAGCCATTTTGAGTGTCCTTCCTTTGTGGCACTTTGCCTGACAACGAGATGACTCACAGGCAGGTTACATGCCCTGTTCTCGTGAGTGTGAATTAGAGGGAAAGGCTCCAGGATTACTGGTGATTGTCTCCCTGACCCCACCAAATCATGCACTTCACAGGGCTGGAGGCTGATGTGGCCTTCTGGTCATTTGGGTCCTGCTTAAAGGAGGATGAGCTCTTCTGTTCTGCTCTGCCAGCTGGGAGGATTACCTGTTAGGTCTGCCTGACCTGTCAAATTGTAAGGGGTTCAAATGGATTAGGAAAGGAACGTCAAAAAATATTCCCAGCATATTGATTCCTCCTAGCTTTGTGGCAAAGCTGTGTGTCATGGACAGAGCTATGTGCAATGAGGGACAGGAGTGGGATAAGGGAAATATTGTCTCCCTTGATGCATTTTGAACTGCAGAAATTTCCACTCCTTAGGAAAAACAATGAGAAATTAAGCACTGAGGACTACAAGCAGGTCCACAGCAGAGTGCAGCACAGTCTCAGGAGATTCAGACTATGCTTGGATTGGGGAAAACAAGATGTATTTTTTGTTACAAGTGTCCAAATCACTTAGTCAACCAAAGCTGAAAGATGCTGTTCGTAAGCAAAGCAAAAGAAGTCTGGGTGAAAAAGAAGTATTTATATTAAATATATTGTGGTAATAGAGGTATTTATGTTAAAAGGTAGAACCAGTGGAGGATCAAGTGGGAATAAATTTGGCATGGACATCTTCAACTTGGGAAGGAGAATAGTGTTTCTAAGCCTCTGAGACTTTTTAGGAAACCTTTCCAAAGAAAGGCATCAAGCCTCTTTCAGTGTGCAAGAGGTAAAGTTGAGGAAAGTCCTGCACAGGGACTGCCAGAGTGAGGGTGTGGAATTTATCAATACTGTGAGGAAAGCATTGGAAGGAGATGATCATTGCTGTTCTCAATTTGTTATGTGCCATTTTCACTGGGTTTGATTATTCCCATGTTTCAGGGTTTCTGCCAGGAGGAATGCAGAACTTCATTTCAAGTTTAGTTTGTTCCTGGGATTTTTTCTCTCCTTTACCAGTTACCATTGGATGGACCCACACCAAAATTAGTTTGAGGCAAGGTTGAGCACTCCACTTGTGCTTTTAGAAGAAAATAATGATTTGAGTGCCCAGCTCATTCTCACACCCAAAAATTGTCCCGGAGTCAGACCTAACGTCAGAGAGGAATTGGGCTGGGTCCTTCCTTCTCTGTAATGCAGAGAGTGGGTGACATCATTTGACATGGATCCATGACCTTGGCAAAATACTTGCTGTCTATTGCCTTTTTGCAACGGCACATTATGCTTGGAGGCTTTTAAGCCCTTTACATTTCAAGTCTTTTCTTGACTGTGAACTGTTGGGGGATGCCCATTAAGGGCTGTAGTTGAGCAAGACCCTGAACAGAGCTTTTTGGGAGCTTTTTCAGACATGCAGTTACTACCTGGGGACAATGCATAAGGTGACCATGACGATCTGTTTTGGAGCTCTGTGCTCCAAGGTAAGTGGTTCCCAGGACTGATTTGTGGTGACTTATTTCCATCAGAACCTTTTCCTTCCTCAGTGACTTGGTAACCCAAAGGAAATTCCTGATGCAGGCATTACCTAACCAGGAGCACTTTGTGTTTGAGCATGGAAGGAATAAGTCATAGCATTTTTCCTCCCTCTGATTTACTAGAAGCTCAAGAAGATGAAAAATGAAACAGTTTTAGACAGGAAACTGTCAGAGCCTGGTGCAGTGTGTAACTGTGCAGGTTTGTATTGGAGATGAAAAATTATTCCCATACATGCTCCAGTGATGTGACTGACCCAGAGCCTTTCTCAGTCATGGATCCAGCATCACACCCATGCTGGATAAGCACAGTTCTCTTGGAGGCCTGGGCTTGGACCAGTTGTCCCTGGAGTGGATGCATTGTAGACCATGACAACAACTCTAGCCAGGTGCTTCTGGGACACTGAACATGGCTCAGCAAACAAGTCAAGCCATAGATAGTGACCTCCTCATGTGGCTAGAGGATGAAAGGGGTCGTTTAGACCAGCCCGGGGCTTCAGCAAGTAGAGAGGAAGGATTTGTAGTGGGAAAGGTTATCCCAGGGCTATCCTATGGCATTTATACAAGCACTTGCCAAGGCAAGAATGGGGGAACCATTCTTGTAGAGTTGCCAGCACCACCCATACAGGAGAAGGGTCCGTAGCAGGCTGACATCCCTTCCAGTGCTTGGCTAGAGAAGCTACCCCTGCACAGCATCACCCAAAGCCAACTCCCAGCTCTGACCACGCCCAAAGACAATTCCCAGCCCTGACCATGTCCTGTGTCTGACTGCTGCTGGTTTTGGGAGCACATAGGCTGCTCTACGCCCAGAGCAGCAGAGCAATGGTTCCACAACTCAGCTATGTTATGTGTGGTGCTGGGCAAAGAGAGGAGAATATCTTCTTTCCTGTGTCACAGGCTGAGGGAAGCAGGATTGCCCAGAGCATCTGTGGGCTCCCTCTATTGCTAAGTCTGTGCTTCTTACTATGGCCATGATCACAGTGGTTTTTTGCCTTGGCCACAGCTGTCAATACCTGGTCTGGGTCCTGCTTCTGACCGCAGGCAGCTGGAGGAGTGTCCAGAGAGCTCCAATACCCTGGGTCTGGTCATCGAGGGGACAGAATTGGGGTCCTGCCTCTAGGGGGAAGAGGTCTGAGCACTCCACTAAGGAATGGAGCAGGGATGTGGGCTGAGCTCCACCACAGAGCAGGATGCTCCTGCCTCTTAGGGGACACAGTGTGAGCACTCCACCGAGGGTCTGCAGGTTCTGGCTTTGAGGGGTCACGGTGTGAGCCCCACCACAGAGATCTTGCCTCGTGTGTCTTGAGCCTCTGCAGAGCAGGGGTATCCTGTCTCTGAGGCGACATGATCCAAGGCCCCCAAACTAAGGAACAGAATGAGGTTCTGCCTCAGAGGACGTAGTCTGAGCCCCTACTGCAGAGAAGGGGAGTCCTCCCACTAAGGGGACGGGGCTCCGATCGCTGAGGGGACGAGGTCTGAGCCCCACCACTGAGGGAATGAGGATCCGGTCACTGAGGGGTCGCTGTGTCCCGCATCAAGAGACCAGGGGTCCTGTAACAGAGGGGACAGGATAGAGGAGACCCTGTCTCTGGAGGACGAGGTCTGAGCCCGCCCTCGAGGAGCCGCGGTCCCGTCTCTGAGGGGCCGCTGCTCGCCCGCCTCGGCCTCTCCCTCAGCGCCATCTCGCGGGGGCCGCCGCGCCCGTCCCGCCCCGCTCCCCTCGGCCCGGCCGGGCCCCGGCTGCCGCCATGAGCCGGCGCCGAGCTCCGGCTGGGGCGGGGAGAGCGAGAGCGGGGGCGGCCCAGGCCGTGTGTGCGGCCTGTCACACTGCTGAGGGGCCGCCGCGGGGGACATGTCCTGCGGCTGCTCCCTCCCTGACAAGGCTGAGCATCAATCCCCTCCCGCTGCTGTGCCCGAAAGGTGCCTTGTCCGACATCAGACTGTCCCGAGCCTTGTCCAGCCCGGCCTGGAACACTTCTACGGATGGGGCAGCCACAGATTCTCTTGGCAATCTGTGCCAGGGCTTCGACATCCTCTGTCTCTGCCTAGATGCAGCTCTGGCGACCATTTCCAGCCATGCCAGAGGTCCCGAAACAGGGACTGCCCTGGGGTAGTGGTGACTGACACTCAGGGATCTGGGGACAGGTATACCACAAACTCTGAGGGGGATAAGAAATCACAGAATCATAGAATCATTTAGGTGGAAAAAGACCTTCAAGGTCATTAAGTTCAGCCATTAACCCAGCACTGCCAAGTCCTGAAAACCACGTCCCTAAGTGCCATATTTACATATCGTTTAAATGCCTCCAAGTCTGTGAATCCTTCACTTCCCTGGGCAATTTGTTCCAATGCTTGACCATCCTTTTAATGAAGACATTTTTCCTAATATCCAGCTTAAACCTATGCTGGTACAACTTGAGCCCATTTCGTCTTGTTCAGTCTCTTGTTACTTGGAAGAAGATATTGACCCCTACCTGGCTACAACCTTCTGTCAGGGAGTTGTAGAGAGAAATAAGGTCCCCTCTGAACCTCCTTTTCTCCAGGCTGATCCCTCCAGCTCCCTCAGCCACTCCTCACAGGACTTGTGCTCCAGCCCCTTCCTCAGTTTCATTGCCCTTCTTTGGACTTGCTCCAGCACCTCAATGTCTTTCATACCATGAGGTGCCCAAAACTGAACACAGAATCTGGGGTACAGTCTCCCTAGTGCTTACTGTTCAAGACCATGAACAAACAATGCTGTCTGTTGCCAGCAGTGAGCTGCAGACCCTACCAGGGATTTCTGTGGGGTTCAGTGCACCAAAGTGTGCATGAGGAAAACACCCAGGGCTCCTTGAGCTCTTGTAGTGAGGGAAACTGAACCCAAACTGAGTTAGTTAACAGAGTGATTAATGTTCTGAGGTTGAAGGAGATACTTAAATGAGCTCTAAAGATGCATCACCGCAGCAGGAATACAACATGGAAGCCATGAAATACAGGATTTTGGCAGCTGACCCGAAGGGAAGATACATGATCTAAGGGAATAGTTTGAATTTTCCCATCCTCACAGCAAAATAGGATTCTGACCATAATTTTCTGGACCACTGGGAGCTCCATGGGGATTCCGGGCTGCGTTCAGCAGAGGGCAGTGGTTGGCTTGGTCACTACTTGGCTGGCAGTGTCAGACTTCTTAAACCACTGCCATGCTATTTGCTGAAATCATTCTGCTTCAGAATATCCAAAAACGCTGTAAAAAAGGATAGTGCAAGCAGATCCTCCTTGCCTTGCATCAGTCTAATGCAGAGATAATGGTGGGTCACTGAAATCTCTTGGGGAAATTCCGCAAACTTCCCTCTTCCCATCCTGTGTGAGTTTACAAATCTAAGAGGGTTTCCAAGGAAAAAGATTAGGATTTCTTGACCTTGTTTAAATCTTTCGATTTGATGCTTTTTTTTTGAGAAGTTTGTCATTTTGTTATCCACAAGTACTTAATTAAAACAAATAAAAAGAAAGCTTAAACCTGCTGTATGTGTTTATAAAATTTCCCTGAACAGTAATTGTAACCAGTAATGTTCGTATGAGGGAAGGATACAATACAGTGTCTTGTCGTTGGGGCATCCTGTTCCCGTGGGAAGGGAAGAGATGCGAGAAAAAGGAAAGATTCCTTCCACACAGGGATACCAGCCACCTGGACCAAGCAACGTGTCCTAAGTGGTCCTGGGAAAGTTACTTAAACACAGCAAAACTGATGTGGAGGTGCTCTGAGCTGCTCCAGAAAGCCGGGGAAGGGGATGCTGGGGGACAACTCTTGTGATGGTATCCCTGTGGATGCTGCCTTGGCAGATGCTGCTGTGTGAGAGAAGCCAAGGCTGGGGATTCCTGGCCACTTGCTGTGTACAGGGCTGGTGGCAGCTGACGTGACATTAAACTTATTGGTGCACAGCAGCCCTGGGGTTGCTGGAGTACCCTGGCTTAAACATCCTGCCTCTGTGCAGGAAGAGCTGGGTTCCAGTTCACTGGATGCACTGGTGTGAGTGAGGATGGGTGAGAGGAGAGGTGGGGATGACTGTAACATGGGTATAAGTGCAGAGCAGAACTTCTGAGGAATCGGAGATTGAGAGCACTGGAACTGAAGTTCAAAAGTAAAGTCAAGCACTTAGCCATGATTTGCATGCCCACCTGGAGCCTTTTATCCCTCTATGTGCATGACATAGTCTTGTACCCCTCCCCACACAGGTGTATGGGAGTTTTAAAAATGAAACCTAGGTCAAAATGCTGTTCAGGAAAAATTAACTGTACAGGTTAATCAAAATCAATATATTCTGTAGGTTCCAGCTGAGAAGGGCTGTGAAAGCATTGAAAGATGAAAGGGCCCAGGCCAAATGGAGCATCTCTTCTGGTGCAATACCCAGGGCAGCTGTAACACCAATTCTGCCTCTGATCCTTCTGCAGGCAAAAGGGATGAGACTTCACAGCATAAAGCCCAAGTCTAAAAAGAACCGATGGGATATTTACACCTGTATCCCTGCAGCTTTATCTTTTCTCCAGTTGCTGAGGAAAGCCCTCAGGCAGGCTGTTTCCGGTGATTTTATGCACTTCGAGCTGGACAAAGGAGACCCCTTGGAGAGCTATTAGAACATATTTAATCTGTGAAAGATTTTTGCTGATGGCAGGGAAAAAAATTGTGCCTTGCCATGTATGGGAAAGAAATTTTGTCCTTGAGGGGAACTGGAGAGAGAATGAAGGGCTTTCCTTCCCCCGCAGAAGTTACATTATAAAGCTCCCTCCCACACAAAAGTTATCTTGTGGTTTTGACTTGCTCATCTACTGGTGCCCATGCTGCTGTCTGCTCTCCCACCATAAACACTCCTGGCAAGGGAGAAACTCCCCAGACCCCTTTAGAACACCCTTGGATGGGGCGTAGATAAACTCCTGACATCTTTCCTTAGAGCCTGAATGCAGAGACTGTGCTTTAATTTCCTTCTTGCTTTCACCCCACACCTCCTCAATGTACCTGTGTCCTACCTCTCATCTCCCTGGTCTCTTCAGGGTCTGTGCCTTCATGGTGAGCATCTGTGAATCCTCTCCCCAGTCACATTGAATAATTTCTTTCTCTCACCACATGCACACACTTTTCTCCAGGCTGATCCCTCCAGCTCCCTCAGCCACTCCTCACAGGACTTGTGCTCCAGCCCCTTCCTCAGTTTCACTGCCCTTCTTTGGACTTGCTCTAGCACCTCAATGTGTTTCATATCATGAGGTGCCCAAAACTGAACATAGAATCTGGGGTACAGTCTGGAGTACACAAACTTGTCCCTTTTGCATTTATTGTGAATTTGTTTTCCTGCTTTTTAGGTGCTTGCGTCCTCAGGTGTTCAGGCAGGTGCTGACAGGTGAATCCCCTTAGGCAGGGGATTTTGCAAAGTCCCCAACTGCACCATGCGTCTGGAGCTACAAGTGAGAAGGACCTCCAGAAACAGTCCAGAACAGACACTAGACACTCCTCTGAAATCTTCCCTGGCTGCAAGTGAGTGCTGGATTGGGATCTGGATGATGACTGATCATATAGCAGGAATTTGAGGGTATATTAAACAATGCACAGGCCCCTGCTGCCTGCCACAGACCAAAGAACTTCCCTGCAACTGCCTGCTCCAGATCGTTACCCTGTTTGTCCATGACACAGTTACTACTGCCAACACACACTCCACATTTGCCACCCTTACTGCACAGCTCTGTTCTGTGCAGGTGTCCTACCCTCCTCTGTGCATCCCTCCCATGGGATTCTGCTGCTCCCTTGCTCAGCATTGCTGACAAATAACCCTCCAGGATACTCATGGCAGAACCAATTGATTTTTCTTGCCTCCCAGCATCTTGCAGCACAAACAGCTGTGCTATTGTTCATGAAAGTTAAGTTACAAATGGTGCATCCACATCCCTTGTACTGGCAGCTGCTGCTGTTGGTATTAGACATGGCAACTGTAGAAACAACATACAGAGAACAAATCCCACCCACTCCT
The DNA here is from genome assembly GCF_009819655.1 of Sylvia atricapilla. Lineage (NCBI taxonomy): Eukaryota > Metazoa > Chordata > Aves > Passeriformes > Sylviidae > Sylvia > Sylvia atricapilla. Next base: position 149,393,126 of record NC_089140.1, read on the forward strand.
CCAATCTGTCTGGGCTTGGGACGGCTTCACATGTGGCTGTCAAGTGCAGAGTATGTGGGCTTTTCTGGGCAGGTCTAGACAGATAATGTGGTGGCTAAAAGGAAGTAAAAAGTGTTAGGGATGTTCGTTCATGCTGACAGATCTGGAGCTCTGGGTGGTGGGTGTGGAAGCACTGTGCTCCTGTGTCCTGGAACATCAACTGTGTTCCTCTGTCCATTTGTATCACCCCACTTCTGCCCCAGTGTAAAGAAGGGGTTTAACCTACTTTAAATGAACTGGTGGAGTAACTCCCCTCTGTTCCCCATTCCTGTCTTTCTCTCATGCCTCGACCTGGAAAAGGCAGCTGAAACATCTGAAGAAGCTCAGCAAATAACCACCAGAAAGCCTGACCCTGGAAACATGCCTCATAGGAAGAGACAGAGTAATTTAATTTTTTTTTTTGGAATGCAGGAAGAGAGGGTTGTTTACAAATACCTTTGCTGGGAAGAAAAAAAGGTCTGGCATCTCTGGGTGTAGTTATCTGCTAGACAAAGAGCAAATATCTGTGGCTTTGGAATGTAACACTGCAAAGACAAAGAAGGAGATGTGTCTTCTTGAAACCTCAGAGAAATTAGAGCAGAACTGGGGCCTTTCTGAAAAAGGGGCTCCAGTTTAAATGGGTTGATGCTGGGATAACTGGGAGAGGCTTTTTCACCTTCATTAGGCAATCAGTAACCTTTGAAGTCCAGCTGGCTTCATCCTTGAGAAGTCCTTTCATCCTTGAGAAACAGACGGAGTTGTGCCTGTTTTGATATTCCATGGGTTAATGCATCCTACACTGACTTACTGAAACCTCTGCAGGTCAGGTGTAGTATTAGCAGAGGCAGAACTGTTAGGATTGTATGGATAAATCGTTTGCTTTAATTATGACAATACAAATCTGTTTTCTTTATGCAATGTTTGTCATAAGATGAATCATGGTTACCAAAATTATCGTGTAGATGATTCTGTGTATAATAGCAGGCCAAGAGGTTAGAAGAGGAAGGGTTTCCGGGTTGGGTAGGAGGCACAAAGTGAAGCTACCAGATAAACAAGCCATAACTTCTGTCAAGAACCTATCAACAGATTCCCACCACATGCTCTGCAAATGGGCAGCTGTGCAGAGAAGCCCGTTCGAACCGGCGTCTTGAACGCACCGTGTTTTCTAAGCAATGCGAGCAGGGCGGCATTTCCAACTCTAAATACAATCAATCAAGAGAGGCCTTCTCTGTGAAGACAGGACTTGGGCAGTCTCCAAGCTATCCAGAACATCAAGGGGTTGGATACTAGGCTTTGGTCTAAGCTCCTGTCTAATGAACTTCAGGAATGAATTTAAAAGGATCCTTCTCTGGAGCGATGATGACTGTGGGATCAAAGGATGGATGAGCCAACAGCTGGGCTCTGGCCCAAGGCTTTCATGCCATGCCCTACTCCCATATGGACTTCCCCTGGGCAAGTCTCTTGGGGGAATCTGTTTAACTGATCCTTAGCAATTTCCACTTTTCTCCATCTGTAGAGACAAACAAGCATTTCTAGGGCTGTTTTAGAGTACTCTTTTGGAGGAGATGGAAGCAAAGCTGCTCTAAACAAAAACATTCACTGCTGTTTTACTCCTGGGTACTTGAACCACATAGATGGAAATTTGTTTGGTTGTTTTAAGGTCATGTCAGGAAGGTCTTATTAAAGTCCACTGAAGGATTTAAAGAGAAGCCAAGGGGACTCCTGCAAGGCCTTCACGACATCCCCAGGAAAGCTTCTTTTGGGACTGGAGTTCAGACTAGTCCTTGCTCTTTGACTTTTCTTACTGAGAAGATCATAGGTGATGTGCTTGGAGGAGATATGTTTGGATCAGAGTTCTTGGCACATGGGTGTGACTCTTGGGTATAGTCCTGTGCAGGGCTAGGAGTTGGGTTCAGTGATCCTTGTGAGTCATTTCCAACTCAGGGTATTTTATGATTCCATTATTCTACTTACCTTCTCACTGGGATGGCAGAAGCTCTTCTATGTGAGCTTTCCTTGAGAGTGCTGTGAGGTGAACAAGGACTTTCTCCTCCATGTAAACTCAGCTTTATTTCATCTGACAGGCTCTTTCTTGTTGTGTAGCAGCTGGAAAAAAGAACCTCAGTCCTGAGCTGGGCTGTTAGGTCTGCATAGAGCCATGATGGAAAAGCAAAATCTCTTGGGTTAGAACTCAGACCCATACCTCCATACCTAAATTAATCTGATCTCTGACACTATTGTCAGGAATTGTGAAGGACAGTTTCATGACCTAAGACACTGATATCCTGCCAGCATTGGCTACTTACAAGAACACTTAGAGAAACTCACATCTCTGTCAGGAAGGTTTGGGTGCTTTTTGATGCCTTTGAAGAAGAAGGAATCAGAAAGATGGGAAGTGGGTGATTCCTCATTCCATGACATATTTGAAAGATGTGTAGAAGTGACACTTAGGGACATGGTGGTGGCCTTGACATAGCTGGGGGAAGGATTGGACTTGATGATCTTATAGGTCCTTTCCAACCAAATGATCCTATGATTCTGTGGTTGCAGTGGTTATTCTCCATGGCATCCCCATTAGGCCCCAAACAGGGCACACCACAAAGTGCTGAAATACTACAGTGAAGTGACTGATTATTTCTTGTGCTAGGGGACATGCTGCAATCCCATGCCGTGCCTGGGATACCCTGCAGAGCATGGGATGTGTGCTGTGGTGTGACATTTCAGGTGGCACCATCTATCATAAGCCTCACCCAGTACTTGCCACGACAATCCTACTTGTCATGTAGCCAGCATTTACAATGAATGCTGATATGAGTCCATGAGCACCCACACCATACCAGATTCCCTCCTGCATCCCCAGCATCCTCTTCCTAAGGGTGGAGGGATAAAGAGCCTCTTATTTTTTTTCCCAGAACACTGGAGGTTGTCCTGTCTTCTACTGCAAGACCACAAAAGCTCAGACAAATGTGGGGAGATCTCCCTCGTCCCTTTCCTGGGCCTCACCATGGAAAGGCGATAAACTGCTCTGCTTTAAAGCTTTTTCTTCCTAAAATGGGATTCTTCCAGCTCTGATCCAAGTATTGGCACCCTCCCCAGAGCTCCTGTTTTGGGACTAATTGTGTCTAGAAGGGGAAAAGCAAGCCAGCCCTCACTTGTTTTCTTATGTCATCCTTTGTGGGGTATTGTGATTCTGCATTCTTTGTCTGTTTTCCCTTGTCCTACCTTCCTCATCCTTGTTCTTACTAGTCCTGCCCTTCATGGAACTCAGCTTGTTTAACCTATTGGGTCCCTCTCCTTCCCTTCCTCCTTTATTACTTTCTGGCTTGGGTTCCTCTGCAATGTGTTCCTCATCTTCCTCCATCCCAGAAAAGCTGTGAAGATCCGACCTGTCTTCTCCCAAATCCTTGCCCAGAGCCACTCCTGCCTTTACACCTGAAAGACAAGTACAGAAGAGGCAGTGACCTGTGCTTATATTCCTAACATAGCAATTCCACTTTCCTCAGCCTTTCTGCCCACAGAGCTCACACCTGCAAACAGTGCTTACTAATGCTGATTAGCCTGACTAATGAGACTCTTGTGCACACATCTTAGAGAGACCAAACCCCAGAGGGACAAGGAAGGAAGAAATTGCCCTTGCACGTGGCTGTGTTGTTTCCTCTTGGCAGTTACCAAGAGGTTGTGGAGAGAGGGCAGAGCTTATTAGGAGTCCAGGAGGAAGCTAGGCTGGCAGATAACCACACACGTGGGGTCAGAGGCTCATTTTCTGCTGCCGAATTCGAGTTCTTCAGCTTTGCTGGGACCTGATATGTTTGCAGTGTGACTGAGGGTTGGCTATTTTGCAGCTTTGCCTTGCTACTGCTTTCTGGGCTGTAACAGGAAAAACCTTGCAAAGGCAGAAGTGCTTTGAATCGTGGGCTGTTCTGAATACAATGTGGGTGAGATAAACAGCAGAGAGTTAAAGACTCTCAACAGTTTCTGGATATTCATCCGCTTGCATGTCAACAGACTGCAGATATATGTGTGTTGTGACTCAGGCTCATGGTTAGCAGAGATTTTGTGTCCCAGGAATGACTGAGATCCCAAGAAATACATGAGAGATTTTTCAGCATCATTCTTTGCTGGCCTCTGGGCAGCTGGTAGAAGAGGATATTTCTAATTCGCTTTATAGGATTTTAGATGCACAAGAGAAGCACGGCACATCAAAGAGGAATGAATGCTGTAATTCCCTGAAAGATCGGGGCTTTTTTACAGAGCTCTTTATTGCTGTTTAGCTCTTTAGGGAATGCATTCTGTCTACCACAGACTCGATGATGGTAGTATGGCATGCAATACCCATCCATCCCGATTACTATTTCAGCCTCTAGGGAATGATCCAGATTCTCAAAGACTACTAAGTACTGGGCTTAATTTGAAATCCTTGGGATTTTGGCATCTAAATCTTTAAATACTCTGCATAAAGGACTGCCCTTCAAATGTTGACTTGTGTATGCTTTACCTTGGGCAGTCTCGGCATGTATTTAGTGATGCATGGAATCACTCACATTGTCCTTGGAAGTGTCCCTATTTTGTCCATGTGTGGCTGTTCTCATTAGAGAAAGGGCAGGCTGGAGTAGAAACAGGACAATTCCAATCCCTGTTGGTGATCAATAAGAGGCAACCCAAGGAGACACCCTGAGCAGAAGGATGGTGCAGATCAGCAGGTGAAACACCTTGCCCCAGTCTCCAGAAATGCAGGGAACTGATGAGTGCTTCAGCAGCAATGGGAACTGGCAGGTGGAAGGTACACTCCCCTCTCCACCTCCCCCCCCTCCAAATTGTGCTGTTTGGGGAGATACTTCTGATGATAGCTGAGTGTTTGGTTCTGGTTTTCAGCTCTGTGTCCTGAACGCAAATGGGTGATTTTAAATCGGACAGAAATTTTGCAAGTACTGCACCTTGAGAAAAAGCGAGATGTGTAAGCAGTATGGATTAAATAGAAAGCTCAAAAAGTCTCACAAAAGTAGGTTATTTTGTGAAAAAAAAAAAATGATCTCTTTCCAATTCTTAGAGACTGTGTCCTTGATAAGAGACCAGACCCTGTTTTGGAGCAAGTATAAAATGAAGAAGAACCACTGAAAACTCTGGATAGGGCAATAGGCATTAAAAATGAAGAGAATTATTTAGTCTCATGAGGCTTTTATGTGGAGTGAATAGTACACTGACAGTAAGGAGAATTCAGACTACTACAAGTGAAGTTTACAGCAGACAGACAGAGCTTTGACTGAGACGCTGTTTAGGAACGTAAAAAAATCAAAGCAAATAATCTTGGAGATTTTATACTGACCTCAAATGAACAACTGAAAGATGAGAAAGATGTTAAGACATTTCTGTATATGGCAAAAATACTGTTGATAGCAAGAGAATGGGAGGTGTGAATCTGTGGGTTGTTGGAACAAAGAAGCTAAAATAAGCTATGTGCAGGGCCTTCACATTTCCTCCTATTTCTCTGAATAGCCTTGGCAAAATAGTGCAGTTAACAGCGCTGTATATGTGACACACATTTTCATTGCAAGCTGCTTGGGAGGCATGGAAAGATCTGAGCATGTATGGCAGGTTGGTGGGCTTGAGTCATCGGGAGCTTGCAGGGAAGTGCAGACCTCTGAGGCACAAAATTACTTTCTCCAAAGGGGAGACTGGTGGAAAACGGTGGCAGAAATGTCAAGTGGCCAGCCTGGCTGAGAGGTCAGAGCCTGATCCATGTGTGCTGATGTATTGTTTTACAGATGTTGGCTGTGAGGTGCCTGTATCAGTGATTTACAGGAATAAGGAAATAGATGAGGCAGAAGGAAACCATGGTACAATCGGGCCCTGGGAAGTGAAACCATGACCAGGGCAATAGTCTTACCTCCCATGGGATAGTGCCATAATGTTGGTGGCCCACATCACCACCTCCTGGAGGGAAAATTCTATTCCAAGGAATGAAGGTCCCAGCAGAAGGGCACTGACCCAGCTGTATTGCTTGGATAAGAGCTCACATGCCTGGCAATGGCAATTACTGGCAATTACAGTCTACACTGTCTGGAACAGGTACTGGGACACCCAGTTCCCTGTATTGCAGTGATATTGATGGTTCAAATTTCATACTCATTGCATTGGTCAGGGAAACAGGTTAGGTGAAATATATATGTGTTGCAAGAGGCAAACTCTTGCCAAATCCTGCTGCAAGAGGCAGTTTGAGGCGTTGTTTATGTTGTGTTCCTGAGGGATGGAGATGGCTGTACCACAGTCAGATCTCAGGGAAGTGGAGTACTCCAGGATGCTCTAGCTTGGACCAACACCTGCTCTTCTGACAGGTAACACCAGTGAGTGCTAGGAAAAGATGATCACTAGACTTGATGAATTCATAGTAGCCTTCCAGATGGAGTGGCCATAGATGTCAGTGAGGGAATATGGAGCAACAACAACAGTTATTGCTGCTCATGCCACAGGGTTTGCAGTTTTCCTAGGATAATTTTTTTTTGCATTGTTTCATTGATATAATGTCATCTAAAACATCCCCCCACCATTAGGGCTAGAATTTTGCAGCATCCTTAGCCTCTTTAAGCCTTTAACAGCCTTAAAACATGCCTCATTAAAACATCCTAGTGAGTTTGTCCTGGAGTGAATTTCTACCTAGATCTCTGAAATGCATTCTTTTTCTGTGCTTGGAGTATTGGCTTTTGAGTGACTGAGTGGATGGACTGCGGGGGGAATTAGGACAGCAAGCCCTGATGTTACAACATGCCAGGAAGAAAAACCAAACCAGAGAAGTGTAGCATCATAGTGTGGTTCTGGTTTTCATCTTGGATGTTCCTCAGGGAGACAGAGCAGAACAGCAAAGTTTGCTGGGACTCATGTTCATTTTCAAAGATTTTTGTACACTCATCTGCAATTCAGGGGATTTAGTGATCCAAACACAGAATGGGACATAACCTCTCCCCAACACAGACAATGTGTATGAAAACATATACATTGACATGCATTTTTTCTTACAGCCAAGAGGAGACTTCACTGCTTGACTTCATCTCTTCCCTGAGAAGGTTCAGATTTTTCAGGAACAAATAAGTAGTCACTAGTGACACATGGGTTAGAATACTTTCTTTCCCATTCCACTGGCATCTAAAATCTTTGTAGTGGACAGCTCTGGAAACATCCCTCTTGTCCTTTACTCTTAAGCATATACCCAAGGCACAAAAATCTTTAATTACAAACCAGAGCTATCCTGATTTCTATGTCATCCTAGAAGTGTTGCATTATGATGACAAACATGAAAAGAAAACCACAGTAAAGAGTTTGTTGCTAGCAAAATGTCTGTATTAAAATACAAAGAAAACTTCCCTGCTGGGAACAGTAATTATTAGACTCTCTTTTGTATGGTACTAACAGCATTGTAGGTTCCATTTCCAAACAGACCACAAGGTTCTTGAGGAATAAGTTCCATCACTGCCAGTCTGAACCTCAGCATAAAACACAAGGAGTTCAAAAACTATAGTATTGTGCATCCTATCAATATTCCAGCATCATGGCACTGGCTTACTGCAATGTGTCCCATCAGATGTGGGTTATATCTGGACACTGCTTGGTGATGGCAAGCTCAGAGGGCTTCCTATTGTGTTTGAGAAGGCAATGATTGCGTTGGAGCCCTTGGAGTTCTTGTTCATACCCAGGATGTCTGCATTAGTTTGCTCTGGCTCGGTTTTCCTGAAGATGTTTTTCATGGTTGACTGGAAGTTATTGGTGACAAAGCAATAGACAATGGGGTCCATGCAGCTATTGAGGCTACTCAGAGTTACTGTCACGTTGTAGGCAAGGAGGCTGACGTTGTGGGGCATGTCTGGGTTGATGGAGATTGCGACCTGTAGCACATGGAAAGGAGTGAAACAGATCATGAAGATGATGAGGACGGTAATAAGGAGCTGCACGGCCCTCATTCTCCTCTCCCGACTCTGGTGCATGAGGCTGGGTTTGGACAGGGCACACATAATCCTGGTGGTGAAGAAGATGATTATGATGAGGGGGAAGAAGTACTCGCAGACCATCAGGACAAGGATCTTGGAGAGGCAGCACTCAGCAAACTTTATCGCCATGGTCAGGATGGAGAAAGTCACCACAGTGGCAAAGATCCAAATGAAGATGCAGATCCCCTTGGCACAGGTGGGGTTCCTCCATTTACGTGAGGCTTCCACCTGCACTATTGCCAGGTAGCGGTCAACGCAGATGCACGTCAAGAAGAGGATGCTGCAGTACATGTTGACAAAGTAGCCAAAGATGTGAACCAAGGGACAGTTCTTGCAATTCCTTGCACTGTAGAACATGATGATCCGGACAGGCAAGGAAAAGCCCACCAGGAGATCAGTTATGATCAAGTTGATGGTGTAAATAACAGAGGTGGTTTTTGTCTTGGTACGGAAGCAGAAGACATACAGTGCCAAGCTGTTCAGTACAACACCCACCAGGAAAATGATGGCATTGACTACCATCAGGACAATCCACAGGCTATAAAAATCTCTAAACAGTTGTTCATCTGAATGAATGAACTTGTAGAACAGGTTGATGTTGAAGTTAGGTTGCTCAGTGGAGTTGATAGGGTCAAGGACTGGCAGTTGGGTGGAGGAGGTCGGCATGGTCACTGACTTCCAGCAATCTGGAAGAAAAGAAACAGAGATATAGTGATAAATGTGTCAGCATTGATTAGAGCTCAAAATCTTGTCACTTAAAAACATTTTAACTAACACATTTTCACATCCTGAGTATTAGATCCCCATCTACCAATATGGGATTAGCAAGGAAAATACCTGGGCTTATAATTAGTGTCTTCCAGTGGTTCCAGATGCATGTATTAGGGAAGACACATACCCTCCACTTCAAGTTCCTCTTCCTCCTCCTTGTACAAAAATGGTTTTAAGGCCAGAAGACCTTTGTATAACCATAACCCCAGCATTTGATTCCTAAAATATCATTTCCCTTGCCTTGGGCAGGTGATCACATTAGAGAGCTACAATGCTACAGTGTTTTCAGGAGCTGTAAGATTTCCCTGAAATCAAAGAAAGGCTGAATTTTCTGAGAAAGCAGAAGGAGGTTGTGTGGCATCTTCTAGAGATCTGCATTCACAGCAACAGCAGCCAGAAGATTTCAAGCTAAGAGTGTCAGCCGCTAGTTCTGCCAGAGTTTGACAGTTTAATTTGCAAATAATTTCTGACTTATACACTATTTTAAACTGATTTGTATATCAAAAAGATTTTTTAAAAAAGACCCAATATATACAGAGACTTGGCTGGTTTCAATAAAAATAAATGGTTGAAAAATGTCTGGAATATCTCAAAGTGGCTGGGCAGGGCTTTGAGGTTAAAAAAATCAGCCTGGATCAGCAGAGAATGATGCTGAAAGAGCTGATTTATGAGGGTTTGAAATCCCTGCTACAAATGAGCCAAATGCAGAAGGACTGGGAGAGAAGGAGCTGCAAACACATCTCCCAGCGCTCACAGAACTCCAGTGTGCCTGGGCTGGGTGTCTTAGTGTGGAATTGCTGAGGGAGTTTGGATGTCAACCCCCCCAAACATACCCCATCCTCTGGCAGCTTTCCCCCCCCTCCTCTAATCCTTTTTGCTGCTTATGGGGATCAGGAGGATGGACCAAAGGTGCTCTATCACCTGTGAGATGCTTCTAGCTGTTGGTGGCTGTGTACAAAGTGGAGAAGGAAGCTACTTAGGACAAAACTGAAAAGTGGATCCTGAGGAGAGTCTCTACTGGTAAAAAAAAAAAAATGTTTTGCAGAGACAATACTAACTGGGTTCAGAAAACACAGCAGCTCTGAGCTTGCCTCATGAGTGCCAAAGCCTTCTTCTGCCTGCCCACCATGTCTCTGCATTTCCTCCATACAACATTCCTAATGTGTCTCACCAGTGTTTGGCCAATTGTCAACATTCACGATCCAGAGTAGATAGCATCCTCATAGGATGCTACAGCCTAGTTGTGGTTACTCTGCTTGGTTCATTCAAGCCAAGTGAGAGTGAAGCAGAACATTTGTTGAGAAAAAGGAGAGATTAGGACTGAGAATTTAGAAGACTAAGTGTGAAAATTCTTGGAAAAGTGACTTTGCCATCATGATGGATCTTGGGCATGTTGACCTGGAATCTGGGGATTGCTCTAGTTTCTTCTTGCCTCTCAGTCTGTGGAAGTGGTTTGAAGGAAAAAGCTGGTTTTTAATGTCCTTGAGCTCAGAAAGCTATATCCAATCAAATGGCAATTTGTTTTATTTAGGTAGCCACTGAAGCCCAATGAGTTGAATTGTCCATTGGAATGGCTGGTGCTCAAACACAAAGCCATTCTGAGATCCAACCTAGTGCCAGAATACACTGCAGGGCTGAAATCCTGAAGCCTGGGGTCAGGTCACCTGTAATGCCCTGAAGAACTACTGGGCAAAGAGGAACAATACTAGTTTCTGTCTCCTTTTACCTCTAGGCCATCTCCAGCAGAAACCAGACATTGGAACATCATCTGTTTTGGGAATGACCAGATTACCTCACCCTGCACTGAGCTCTGGTGGCAGCCAAAGTAACACACATGTTCATGGTATTTTGTCTGGGTCTGACTGAGCCTGCAGAGTCCTGAGGGTGAGTCTGGTCTCTTTACATTTTGTGCCAAACACACTGTCAGAGAAAAACAGGAAAAACTCACTCCAAAATAGGCTGAAGGTAGTGGAGTTGCAAAGTCTGGCACCTGAGAAAGATGCACGGGTAGGATGCAGAACCCTTGCTCGTTTTCTACTGATTTCCGAAAATTCTCACCATCTTCTCTGTTTGTTTGTTTTGCTGTTTAATTATGAAAACAAACTGAAATGAGCAGATGCCTGGATCTGCTCCCAGCTTTCTCTTTGCAGATGCTATCAAGAGGAGCACTGTGGAAGCCAAGGAATAAGGAAAGACTGATACCCCTGGAGTGCAGTGTGAGCTTGTATGTCTGTGTTCAGAGACATACCTGAGCAAGGGGAGAAGACAAAATCACCCATCCCATCCCTGAGCTTGCACTAAACTGTATTGAATTGCACATGCATTTTGTCTTCTCATTGTAATTCCATGGCACTGGTTGTTTGCTCTGATTTTGCATCTTGTTAGTAGCTTGCCTTCTCTGGAAGATTTCTCTTCAGTCTGAGATCCCTTATCACAAACACCTGATATTCATCTTATTTTGCCTTTCTTGTCTCAATGAAATCAGAAAGTCCAAATACATTCAAATGTTCCTCATACTCACAATGCCTTTGAGGGATGTATGGCATGTTACATCCCAATAGAAAATTAAAATAATCAGCATATATTATGTCCTGGCTTACATATTCACCTTTTCCACTGAGCCTCATGTGCAAGGAAATAAACTCCAGATATTTTAAACTGCTGAAAAATAACAGGTGACATTGTGTTGGCCAAAGTGAATATGCAAAGCAGTGCTGCATTAGAGCTTTCCCAGTCCGTCGCTGCCCTATCTGAACTCAAAATCTAAACAACTACATGAAAGAAGTCCCAGAAAATTTAATTAATCCTGAAGATTTCCTCCCTGACAGTCTGTGGAAAAGCTGCCTCTTGGGCTGTGGTGGGAAAAATTTTCCCTAATCAAATTGTTACTGATGGATGTTTGGGTGAATGGCCTCTTCCTTTCTTTGCTGGACTGCTCTCATCTCATAGCTTACAAACAGAAAGGATGGAGAATTGAACTAGCAAGGCAACAGAATTCCTCTGACTGCTTTTAATGAGATGGAGCTGGATCAAACCCCCAGTTTACAGCTGCTAAGGATTTTTCCAGTGTGGGACTCCAAGCCCGTGAGAAAGGTACGTTGCCCCATTTTGCAGCACAGAAAGGCAGCCTGACCTTGTGTCTGAGCAAAGCTAAACATTTCCAAAGATTTTGAATTCTTCCCCTCTCCAAGTCCAAATATTATCTCAACCAGGTCTCTTTCTCTACCATCAGACATACTCACGTAGGTCTAAAAATTAATCAGTTCAGCTACCCATCACCATGATGTAGCGGCATATGGAAGTCAGTGAGGAGCATGGCTAAATTAATAAGGAGCTTTGCAGCCTCTGCAAACCTTTATTTTGCTGTGTTTTGCACTATTTATTACTTGTAGCTATGGCATGAGCTCATGCAGAACTGCAAGAACCATCTTTACTTACAGAGCAAATAGACTTTGGGTTAACCCTCTTCCTAAAATCTTCAAAGAGCTTGGAGCTTAGCTTACTTCATACCTAACTGAGCTCTTAGCCCCCCAGATTTCCATGCAATCCCTGTTTCTTGGAGCTGGCAGTCTGCAAAGCCCAAGATGGCTAAACACGCATCTTTCTGAGTGCTGTCTGACTGTGCCAGTTGGCCTATGCTGTTATATTATACCTCTCAGGCTAGATTTTGTCTGTCTGGCTGAGAGACTGTGGGTAGCATTTCCTTAAAAGTACAGCAGGCATCTGGGTAGAAATGGGATAAAGGGAGGGACAGAGAATGGAGGTTGACCTGCTTTCCCTTGTTCTGATAAAGGTCCTTGCCCAGCACTGGGAGAGGGAGACTTGTTCTGAAATACTTTCTCATTGTTGTGTGACGCAACCAGTTCCATCATTCTTGGGCCAAATAGGAAACAGATGGTCACTGTGCTGAAAACAGGTCCTGCAGCCTGTTCCCTCACTCACTCACTGCTTGGCATCACACTTGTTAACTTAGCATGGGCAGCTCAGGGCTATGTCTGCTCCAGGAGGGGATCCTTGACCATCCCATATTCCACTTCACCCAATTTTGTGCTTGGTGACAGCCTTAAGCCTCACCATGACCTTGCTGAAATTAATAGGGTACACTTCCTTAGGCCAGGGGACTTTTGGATCTGGCTCAGCAATTCAAGTAATGGAATATAAAAGAAAAGGCGGGTCAGACAACTGAGCTTTGTCCTAACTGCACGCCAAAAGGATTATTTATTGGTGTGCAGAAAGGATCTCTGTGTGCAGACCCAGAGAACACCAGAGCCACACACTGGGAAAGTTGAAAAGGACATTAACAAGCACAAATGTAATTTAGTATAAACAGCTTCAGCTTTTCTCATCTCCCTGTCCTGAGCTGGAACTTCTGATATGGCAGCCTGGCTCCTCTATCATCCTCCCTGTTCCCCTCACCCTGTCCTGCCTGTCGGTGTTATTCTGCTGCCTGGGATGGCAGCAGTGTGTGTTTAGTTTTTCAGCCTTCCCGTGTTTAAAGTTCCCCGGGTGATTTATCATCATATTTATAAATGAAGGGTTAAACTCACTCCCTTTCAATTTAAATTGTATTATTCTCCTTCTGGCAAGCTCTCACTCAACTCTGGCTCAAACTGGCCAAATATGGTGTTTTTGTGCATGTCGACCTTGCCCTATATGTGGTGGAGCTTGCTCTGTGTGTCTCGTGCTCAGCCTGGGGAGGGTGGGCTTGCTGACAGGGGGAACAGAGAGAAAAAGGGAGAAAAAGGAAATGAATCCAGCTGCTGAAAGGAAAAAGCTGGTGCCCATCTGGCCCTTGGACTGTGAGAAGAGAGAGAATTCTGAGTGAGACAGATTTAAGAATTCCAAAGCAGAAATGGGGCTATTCTCAGGGCAGGTAAGACCTAATTTTTGTGGGCAGCAGATCTCTGCTCTCACTTGATTCCTGGGCATTGAGGTCTTCTTTAAACCTCCACGTCTGTGGGTGGCTGGAAAAGTGCATGCAACACCCACCTTTTGGAGAATTGCAGTCGGAAAGTGCCAAATCCAGAGCAGAGCTGGATTATTCCTTCTCCTTCAATGCTATGGACATAAAAGGGACTTTGGAGACACAAAACACATAGTTTTATGAGTGTCAGATTAAATGACACCTGATTTCTTGCAGTCTCATGTCTCACAGTGGCTCACAGGGCTGGGGGAATGCTTAGCCCTGCTTGAGATTCTTATTATAACTTTTTCCCATGTGGACACTTGGCTGCCTTAATGAGCACTCACATTCCAGCTCTTCCCTTGGCTCCAACACTTGTTTGACTTTCTCCTTTCTTTGCTGCCTAATTTCCTGAAAATTGAGGTGATCTTTCCCTTCTGCCAAGTTCTAGTCGAAATTAGGCAGTAGAATGAAAAACATTAGGAGGTGGAGGAAATCGGAGCTGACAACCACACAAACAGGCACTGAGAGTGATCCTTGTTTCCTCTAATGTGAACCTGCAAGGCATTTGTTAACACTCTCCACCACACATCCTTTCATTTAGATCTTATTCCCTGCAACTTCACAATTGCTTTGGCATTGAAATACAGCAAAGAGGGCTGGATGGTTTCTGTGAAAAAAGAGAATGAATGGTGCCGGTTTCTTACTAGTTTGGTGATGAGAAATAATTTCAGATTATTTCAGCCAAACCATGAGAGAACCAGCCTGACTGGGACAGATGATAGCTAATTGCTAGGTCTTGACACTATTCAGCCATGGCCTGCTTGCCCATGTGTCATGAAGAGTGTGATGGCCGGCAATTTCTACTTTGTCTGGTGGTTCGAATGGTCATGTGCTGATTTACAGTTTTTGTCTGGAATCACAGAATATCCTGAGTTGGAGAGGACCTGCAAAGGTCTTAGAGTCCAACTCCTGCCCCTGCACAGGACCATCCCCAAGAGTCACACCGTGTGCCCAAGAGAGTTTTCCAAATGCTCCTTGAGCTGTCAGGCTTGGTGCTGTGACCAGTTCCTGGGGAGCCTGTTCCAGTGCCCAACCACCCTCTGGGTGAAGAACCTTTTCCTAATATCCGGTCTAAGCCTACCTGGACACCACTTCAGGCCATCACCTTGGATCCTGTCACTGGTCACCACAGAGAAGAGATCCATGCCTGCCGCATCTCTCACAAAGAAGTTGTAACTTCGATGAGGTCTCCCCTCCGTCTTCTCCAGGTTGAACATACCTAGTGACCTTACCTGCTCCTCATACAGCTTCCTTTTAAGGCTGAGTGATTAACCCCACCACAGTGACTTTTTGAATCTCTAATGGTGGCCGTGAGAATCAGATTTCCCATTTGGCTAGAGAGAAAACTTGTATGTCCAGTCTCAGGCATAGGGGTAATCCTTCAAAATCTGTAAGCAATCACAGACTTAGGATGTGTGGAGGCTGATGCAATGCTGGTTATTGGGCTGATCACTGATGTGCTGTTGAGCTGTTTGCCTCCTGCCTGAGATGCCCAGTTTGCCTTTGTGTGCTCCTTCATCTCCAAGGCCCTGCTGTGGGTGGGCAATGGATATTGCTCTGTGTTGTGATCTGAGCTCCACCCACCACACTGAATTCAACTCTGTGAGTAGACATGGGTGGATCCTGTGCTCTCCATGGGCCCAAGGCCAAAATCACATCCTTTGAAGGTGAGGGACCCACACTCCTAGCTCATTTTGGGACAACAAATAGTCTGTGGGTGCCCAAGCAATTATTTAGTCCAGCGGGTCACCCTAGGCCATGAGGGATCACTGCCAGTTAGATGAGGGAGAGCACAATTCTCAAAGTGCATTCCTCTTCTCCATGGAGCAAAGTGACCCAGATGGGACTGATGCCACTTGGCTTGGACCAAATGCCAACTCTCTGCATCCAGGCTTGAACCTGCTGCTTAAAACCAGGTGACAGATCACAGTCCTGGACACCCCAGAGACAATCTATTTAAAACTTGGAAAGGTCTGCATGGTGCTGCCTCAGCCCTTGTCCTGAGCATGCATGAAAAAATTGAAATGAAGCTCCAAGAGAAACAGAGGATGAAATTCACATACTGGCAGGTTTCTTATGAATTTATAATTCCTCTATGGCCATTTGCAGCAGCAATGCCTCAACCTTTGAAAGAAAGAACCCAGATGTGCATATGCAAGCAAAAAAAAAAAAAAAAAAAGGGATTGTACATTGCCTCTCCAGACATACAGATATTCATCCAGCAGTGGTGGGCACCTAGAGGTCCCCCAGCACATCTCTGATGAGGCTTGATAGTACTGGTCACCTATAGCAAAGGTAATATTACCTTTAATAATAAAGGAGGTTTGCTTCTTTATGCTTGTTTATACCACACTATGTAGAAAAGTCCCTCCTGAAACATTTTGATGTCTACAATCTCTAATTTATACCTCTGTATCTTTCATGTCTCTCTTTTCTGTGTTATCACATCTTGGCCTTGGAGTGGCAGAAGTGCTAAGTGTCTTAGTGAATGCTCTATCAATCACGCTGCTAGCATTTAAAAGACTAATATCTCATACTCTGTCAGGGCTTGTACCAAGTGCCATCTGTCACAAGGGAGTATGGACTGACATCTCTGCAGTAGACGCTATGTGTTTCCAGCTCTGCTACTTTCAGAGAAATCAGAGCATGACTTCCTGAGTGTGTCCCTCTCTGTCCCTTGTGGACCATTATATGTGAGGGGAAAACACGTATTTTTGGTAAATTTTTTTCCAAGATGATTAACGTGTTTTTTAAAAAAGTTACATCCTAAACAAAACATATAGATTTGGACTCTTATGGGTCCAGCCAGTAAAGATGGATTTGAGTCTGTCTTCTTGGGAGGTTGTAACAGTAAAAGAGAAATGTGTTTGATTGTATAGGGATTACAATAATCCATAGAGCATTTCCAGGGTGCCTGAGACAAAGTGCTAGAAATGTCAGTTTGGAATAACAGCTATTGTGGCTGTGTGCAAGGAGAACTGTGCAGTGAAAATTACCATATAGGCACATGCAGGAACTTTAAAGGCAAGTGCAAAAACAATATCTGGCCTGTGTACTGCTGATTGCTTTTAAGAAGGAAAATTTTAATTGCAAATTTAGCATGCTTTGAGCCCTTTCTCCTCTTTCTGCCTTCAGCTGCCTGCTTGCTCTGATTTTTGGCCAGAAGTTGAGAAGGGCAGTAAAAGAAGAACAACAGCAGAGTTGTACTGTTGGGAAACACCTGGGCTCCTGAACAGCCAGGGAATGCAGGACTGGTGAAACAATGCCCAAACCCCAGGGAGCACAGGGCACCAGTGCAGGTGGGGATGAAGGGGTGATACAGAGGGGTCAGGTGTACCAGCTCTGCCTCTCAGTACTCACTCCAAGCTGTGCTAAACTCTTGGCTGCAGGGAGAAACTGAGGCATGGAGCCGTGTGAGGTCTTGGCCCAGGAATGCAGCAAGGTGGGAGACCCAATTAGGGAGCAGTCAGTTTTCGAGGCATCCCAGGATGGACAATCATGTCTTAACCCTTTGGGATACTGGTTTCTGTGGTTTCCTTAGCAAGGCATGTATCACAGTGCTGTGCAGACCCCACAGTGCCTTCAGGGTTCTGCAAATTTTGGATTCACCAGGTCAACCTGGAAAAACTCAGTGTTGTTGGTGAGTGTGTTGCTGTGAAAGCAGGGAGCATTTCTGAAAGGGTCTGCTAAGGACCTTGGAAAGGATCTGCTTTCTCCTTCTACTGACCCAACAGGTGGGTTCAGAGAGGGAAGACAGCACATTTCCTATAGCTGAGCTTATGCCCTGCTGCGTAGCCAAACAGGTAAAACATCCCCACTCGCAGCTGACCCCATCCCAGGCAGTGCACCATCTCTTCTCCTGGCTTCCAAAACCCTCCTGAATGCATTTCACCAAAATTTAATTGCACCTGGGAATACATATGCACAAACTACATCACCCCTCTCTTCACAAGAGCTGTCACAGTACTTTTCAAGAAGGGAAAGCTTGCAACTTTGCACACTTCCCATAACCCTCCATCTCCTTGAAGAACAACCAAATATCCTTACATTGCCCCAAATCTCAAGAGCAAAAAAGTCACGAGTGAGAAGCTCCTTGCAGCCTCTGCTAGCTGCTGGCACAGCCTGGCTTTTTGGGACAGACACTTCGCAAGGGATTTCCACACCTGCTGCATGGACAGAGCCAGACACTTCCTGAGCTGCTCATCCACGTGTTCAGTGCAGGACCCTTTCGACTCCCACCTCTGCCAGGGCTCCCTGCTGCAATAGCCGGGACTTAGAGTCCAATATCCAGCAAATTCTTCCTGGCCCCCCACTGTCTCTGATCCCATGCCCCCCTCTTTGTCTCTGACCAATATCCCAAAGCATTCCCTGCTATGGTCACTGCAGTGTATTCCTGCATGACGGACTGACTTACCTCTGTCCTGATCTCTCTTCTATGTTAGAGGAGCTGCCGGTAAGAAAGTTTCCTTGTGGACCTGACTGATATCAGCCCAGTAAAGAGACATCTGTTCCTACAAGCAGAACAACTGGAGTGACTACAGAATATGAAGAAATGCCTAATCTCTCTCCCTCTCTCCCCCCTCCTCTTCTAAATATAGCCTTGCAACTAATGGGAAAAAATATACACTACCAAAAAAAAATATTTCCACTTGTCTGTAGTGTTCAGAATTTCTCCCCAAACATCTGGCTCCTTGCCCTAAATCTCTCTGAAATTTATGAAGTGCTGTAAATGCTGAAGAGAGCTCCAGCCGTACTCACGGTGCTAATGCCTGAACATCTCCAGTAAACTAAAACTAATGTTGCTGCCCCCAGGTCAATTTTCCTGTGTCTCTGTGAGAACAAAATCTCCCTGCTGGGAACTTGCCAGCTCAAGGCCACTGCAGTGCCACCATCATGTATGACATGTGGAAAATACCCCTCTTTTTGTCTTCCTGATGTGAACTGGGATTAGAGAGAAGTGTCCCTGGCAGCTGCAGCAAGGTGCTGAACCAAATGCCACAAAGCCTGTGATGTGCTCTGAACCAACTCAGCTGTCCAGACCTTGAGAAAACCCCTGGCACAGGTAACCAAAGGGTGACCCTGCACACTTTGGTAGTGTTGCCTGCAATCATCTGGGAGAGGAGATATTGAGATCTATCCAGGGCTGAAATGGCTGAGCATGGGTGGCAATAAGAAGTCTGAGGCTCTGCCAAGAAGCCCTCCAAGATGTTCCTCCATCCTCATATGGCCCTTCCCTACTGGTGGTAGAGTCACTGTGGGTGTCAGGTCTCTCTCAGAGTGGAGATTTAAGTATCTCTACACCCTTGGCTACATGAGAAGTGACTGACGTTGGACAACATAATGAATTATCCCATTATTAAGATGGGTTCAAATCACATGGCTAGAGCAGCTTTCAAGACATCTCTGCTGATTGATGCACTAAGGACTCAAAATCCCCTGAGTTCCATCTCAAGTCCCACTTCTTGCTCTAAACTAAGTACCAAACTGGTACTTTTTTGGGGTTTGCACAGATATTCTTCCCAGGAGCTTTTCAGTAGCTTTGGAGTTTTCTTCTGGGAGAAAAGGCAGAAAAATAAGCACAAAATCTTACGTCAAATTTAGTTGTTTAGAAATACAGAGAGGATAGATGCTGGATTTTAGTATCAGTCCTGGCCTGCATCACACTTTAGATAAAGACAACACTGGTGCCAATACAATAAACACGCAGGATATGGCCTGTCACAACATGACAGGATCAACTGAGAGGCATTGAATTCCAGGTCAAGAGGCCAAATCCATAAATAGAGGAGAGGTAAACTCCACACATGCATGTCTCACTGGAGCACAAACAGTAGCTATGGTTATTAGAGAAGGTTGACCTCATTTTCTGGGATTACTTTTTCACCATTGGATCTTTCCCAGGAAGATTGAGCTGATCCTTTTTGTCTGGTTATTTTATTGATTTTCTATTTTGAGTTTCCTTACGTTGAGGAGCAGATTGTTCCCTCAGTTTCAGGAATATCCTCCTTGACTTTATGAGCCCCCTGATCCAGGCATCCAGCCTTCCACAGCTGCCCTCTAGCTCAGGCACATGCCTGAACTTTCATTTGTTTTTCACTTCCTTATGCTTGGAAAAAAATTGTGATTGGAAAGTCTTCATGAGCCCTATATGGGTGATCATCTTGCCTTCAGATCCCTCCATCCTGGAAGTTCAACAGGGGTGGGAACAAAGAGAAGAAACCAACCCGTGGTCTAATGTTGGGCAGGGTGGGTTAATTTGGGCCTTACTGAGGCACCAGGACAAGTTTCCCAGGGAAGCTGTGGCTGCCCCATCCCTGGAAGCATTCAGGGCCAGGCTGGATGGGACTTGGAGCAACCTGGTCTAGTGGAAGGTGTCTCTGCTGTGGCAGGAGGTTGGAACTAGATGGTCTTAATTGTCTCTTCCAACCCAGACTGTTCTAGAATTCTATGTTTCTATCATTCTCAATGCCTATGGTGGCAAATGCTTAAGTTTCCCACAGCCTGTTGACAAAATTTTTATATTTAGGGAGTGGCTCTCTGGAGTTACCAATGTGAAACTGTAAGAAAGAGAAGACTTTTCTCCAGGATGAGCTATTGGTACCTGCGCTCTGTCCACCTTCTCTGGGACTGTCTGATCCTTTCTATGTGAGGACTAGTTTGGTTTTGTGCTTCCACATGATTCATGAGAGCTGCATTCCCATCCCTGTGCACAGGATAATCAGTGCCCTGCACTCCCCCACTATCCCAGCCTCTCCCTCCTTGCTGGATTTAGAGCTAGACTCTGAGTGGCAACAGCTGCAAAGTTTCAAGTTGTGCCTGAGATAGTGCAGAACATGCCATATTGGGAAGCAGATGCTGCTGTTAAGGTGGAGAAGGCACATCCGGGCTCAGGGCCATGCTTTGTCCCAGACCCAGTTCCCACACTCAACTTCAGGAGGGGTTGCAACCATAGCTGATAAATGAAGAGCTTCTATCATCTCTTGATTTTCAGTCATTTATCACCCTCCCAGAGGGAGCGAGAAAGGCAGAAAACAAAAAGAGTAAAGCTTTAGTAAGTGGAAAATTTTCAAGCTTGAACATACAACATTCATTGAACATACAACAGTATTAAATCTTGGAGTGAGATTGTAGGTGGAAGAAGGTATTGACTCAGTAAAAATCAGAATGTAGAAGGACTAATAATTCCATCAGAGAAGGATGCTACTAGCTCATGGTAATTCCTAGCAGTTCCTTAACCTTGCCATGTAGGATAGGGCTTTGGTTAAAACTCTTCTGAGGCACAGTGCAGAAAAGCAAGAGGCCAGATAGCTCTTGAGGAAGGTGGAGAGAAAGCTGATACCACACATTCCTCTGGGGAGATGTGTCCTGTTTTTGTCAGGAGAAGGGTGTACTCTTTCAGTTCTGCTCAAAAAGGGAAATTGAGCATCCTTTGATCCTCTGCTGTGGGAGAGGAGATTGAGATTGGGCACTGCATAATGAAATTTAACAGAGCTCAGATGGGCTCAAGCACATGGCCAGATCACCTTTCTCTGTTGACCAGCTCTGCAAGGACCCAAATCCACTGTCTGAACATGCCTATGTCTTTTTAGGAAGCTGAATTTAGTCTCTGTTATACTGAACAGATCCTCACAAATTAATTATTTTCTTCAGCAGTGAAGGAGAATTCTTACCCAAGAAGATGTCGGACATAGACATAACAGAGTTCAGAAAACTGAGGAGCCTTTACCCATGGTCATGACTCTGTGGAGATCACCAAAGAGTGAAATCCTTATGGAGGACACTGAAGGGTGGGATCTTCACTGTCCTGTCTGGAAAACCTCTCTTTAGCAGCAGGCGTGATGGAGAGGCAACAATGTGAGCTGGCCAGGTGAGTAATCCTTTGCCATGGCAGATAAAGTTAATGGCATAAAGGAGAGTTTACATCCATTTTACCCTCTCTAACTGCTCTTCCTTCTGGTAAATCTACCCTAGAAGATCCTCAGGCCTTACTAAGTACTGAAAAACATTCATGTATATCTCTGTGATATGCACTGTTTATGAGCCCTAAAATCCTGATTGTCCACGGTCTCCAAGGCTATTATGGGATGCTGTAAAACAGAACTGACCCAGAGAACCATGAAGGTTCTCACAAGTGGTCCAGAAGCGGAGAAGTTTTTGCATTGGACCACCCTCCAAGAATCACCTTGGTTTAGGGGGAGATACATGGGCACGAGGGCTCTCCGCAAATATGTAGGAACTATCCACCTAGATCAGGCATTTTTCAACCCCAACACACTTCCTTATCATAAAGAAGTGACATGTATGTTCCCTTGGAGAGCAGTGTGGGAGCACACTCCTCTTTGGTGGCTCCTGAGCTGGTACTTTGTGAAAGTGATAGCATGGCAAATGGGCAGATCCTGAAAGCAGATCCAGGGGTTTTCTGGTGTTTTTGGTAGAATCCTAGGGAAGTCCAGTTAAAAGAACCTTGAAGATTAAGGCTGATATCTCTCTCCAGCCTTTTAACTTGTGGCCCTTGCTCATTTGGAGCCAAAGAGAGCAACATGCAGCTTCACCTGCTGGGTTATTGAGAGGTCATTCTTTGATGGTTTTTTGGTTGATCCAAGTGTGCCATACTGGGACATCTGGGAGACTCTGGGACTGCTTTGTGATCTGAACCCTGAGACATTCAGGCTAGTTATGCTGAAGGTGTAGTTGGAAGGACTGGAAAAAAGATCAGACTCTCTCTATTAATTCTTATACAGAATCTGTTTCAAGGGACAACCTTTGTCCCTTTCCTGCAATGATGGTATATAAACACCAAATAGATAAAGAAATGTGAACTCCCCTGGAGAAGGAGGGCTTGGATTGCTCCCCTGGTGACATTCAAAATCCCCAGGGCTTTTTACCTGACTGTCAGCATGGGCAACAGAGACTGTGGAGAGCCACAAAAGATGGTCCAGCTGGCGCTCTTGATGGCATCTCAGCAGGGTCTGGAGGCATCTGTACCTACCTGACATCAGCAGCTCTGCAGGGCACAGTCTGTGTCCTCTGCCAACTGCTCAGGATCACAGGCCCTTCCCAGCACTCACTGGACTGTCACTTGCTGTCCTCAGAGGACTGGGCTGGAGTCCACCATAATTTTGAATTTTGTATCTCTGCCTCTGAACAGGCTCCTCATCTGTGTGTCTGTGCAAGGAAGGAGATCAGACTCCCACCATATGAGGCTTCTGCTGATGGGATCCAGCTGTGATTAATCTGCTTGATGAGGGACAAGGAAAGACAAGTGATGCCCTAAAATGATGGCCATGGCTCCTCTTGGGTGAGTCAGGCATGGGGGAGGAAGTGTGTAGGAGCCAGTTTACTGCCTGTCTGCTGCATATTTGGGAAAGATTTGCTGGCCACTGGCTCACCCTCTATTTTTCTCCCCATTTTTGCTGATGGACCTGTTGGGCTGAAATAAAAATGAAGATATCTGCAGTGCACAAAGAGCTGCTCCTCTGGGCAACCCTGAGGTCTTTCCTGAGTGTCTGCTTTGGAGCCCACTGGTCCTGCCCATCTCTAATTCTTGCATGGCAAGGGATATGAAGTCCCTTACCTGTTATAAATTCACCCTGTGAGGGTGAGCCAGTATCCCTTTCTCCATCCCAGTCTGCCCAGTTTACCACAGGTCTCACAACTGTGAGGGTTCTGAAAAGGCTCCTCAGTTCAAGGTACCAGCAAAGTGAGGCGCCAGGACTCTTTGGCCACCCAACAAAGCATGCCATGTCTCAGCTGTCCCTACTGATCCAAACCTCTCTGGGATCCTTCACAGAGTCCCACTGTGACCTTTCTGGACCCCCAACCCAGGTCTGGCCAGTCACCTTTTATTATATATTTTTCTTTTCCTATTTTTTTTCAGAGATTCAGAAACTAATTGCCAAGAACTCAATGTCCAGTGTCATAACCTCACTGCAGAACTCTCCCCATTCCCAGCAAAGTATTTCCTGTTGGTTTTGTTTGTCATTGGGCTCACAGGGACACTGGTGCTTGAAGGGGAAAGCTACACAAGTTTTGGCATTACTTGGGCACCATGCCCTGGGAAGTCAATGCTGGAGTGGCTCTTGCCCAGCTCTGGTTTGAAGGCTGCAGAGCAAGAATTTTCAGGACTGTTGGTCGTGAATGGTTGAAGAGCCCCCAGAGAGCTCTCAGCACTCTGTTCCTGTGTTTGTGGCAGTGGGAAGCACAGTGTGGCAGGGCTGAGCCAGAAAACCTTGAACTCAAGATGTGCTATGTCCTGCAAGGATGCAGGAGCCAGAGGAACATTTGAAAACCCATGGTGAGGAACTGGCAGTCTGGTATCTATCTTCACCTGCTCTGATTTAGCAGTGACCACAAATTTGGAAAGGGGCAGTAGGAGGCTCCCAGGGTCATCTGTTCAACTTCTGGGGTTTTTTGCTGTCTGAACTTAGCTCTAGGAGGAAGGACATCTGCAACTCGGAAAATCTGGACCCACAAACCTAAAGAAAGGCTTTAGAGAAAGACACCTCCCCCTTGCTTGCTGTCTGCAAACATGTTAATCCTCCTCTCCTATTCCCTTTGTTTGTGTGGTTTGGAGAGATTTGGAAGGGCTCAGGGCAGGGCTGTCTTTTGTTAGACGTGCACAGAGCTCAGCAATGCTCTGATCTGGAACAGGGCAGCATAAATCTGGGGGATTATCATAGGAAATGCCACAGTGATGAAAAGCTCTATAGGAACGGGAAGAAAAGAAAGGGCCCCCTTTGAGAAGAAAAGAACCCCAACAACCACCCTGCTGCTTGCTTACAACTGATTCCTAAAATTGCTGCCTCTGGAAGAAGCTAATAAATTTGTTGATTTTTTTTCCTCCTTTCATTTTGGAGGTGGTGTGTTCCTTTGTGTTCTCAGCTGTTGAGAATTACAGATCGTGTCCTTGCAGCAAGTTCTGAGTGTGGGGCCTCACTAGGGACAAAAAATCTGGGGAGGTGCCTCAGTTTCCTTATGGCTGAAACTGCCCCTCTAACAACAATGTGCAGAAGTGCTCTGGGAAATTTTCAGGAAGAGAAAGAGGGAATCAAATGTGTGATTTATTGGGAACTGCAATGCCAAATAATAATTTTTCTCCTAAAAAACACATGGAACAGAATGCTGGGCAGCAGAATTCAGCTACTATTGTTTGTGGTGGTGGTATTTTTGCTACAGGGTCATGGACCCTTTTTTCTCCCACCTGCAACAGAGAAAACCTGCTGAGACCTGAGTCAGGTAGAAATATGATGGTTCAGAAATCCAAGGGGATATTTTCTCTGTCTGAGATGTGATTATAGACAGCACCAGATTGTCCCTGCTGGTGAGGTCTTGAACTGATATATACACTGAGGTGTGGGCAGTGGATGGCGTGATGTAGGGATGACCAAGGCCCTACTCCACTTCGTGTTTAAGGTCTCAAAGCAGTTTTTTTATCAGGAGCAAAAGCTTAACCTGTCACTGCTGAATCATCTCTTTCCATAACTTAATCTTGGTATAGATAGTTTCAGTCTTTGTTATGTTGGGAGTGCTGTAAGGTGCTGTTTGATGTGCCTTTCATGTTACCTGGAGGGATTACTGGATTATTTTTCTACAAAAGCACTATTACATGTAATAAATACTGTTAAATTGACTAATGAAAGGGGGATGTGTTTCTGCCTTGGAAAACATCCAAATCAAACCATCTGGAATGACTTGAGGGCCAGCAAACGTGACCCATCAGGGCAGACCAGCAGAATCTGGCTTGTTTAATCTACAGAAGAGCAGCAGAAGGCAAACCTGATAACAGTTGTGGAGATGTCTGTGGCAGCTTCCCTGGGAATGGTGCAAGGTGGGTTCGTCTCACATGGTTTAGTTCATTAAGACCAGTCTGGACTAGATTACAAGCCCAGTTTGTCATGGTGTCAGTGTAGAGGCTTCCTTTGGGTAAGAGGAATCCTACTACTTGTGTCTCCTAGGGCAAGGATGTACAATCAGCACCCCTGTCTTGTGTAATTCAGAGTTCAAGCCACAGCGGCAGCCAGAGGTTCCCCCTCTGGTGCTGGAGCCACAGGTTAATCCCATGGCTGTAACACAACCTAAGATGGTATCTCCTTTTGGGCAAATTTTGCTGGCTTCTTTAAAACAAAAATCCAGTCTGCTGTGATGCTAAACTGGGCTCTGCTTCTTTGGGTGTCTTTCCATTTTCCAAGAAAAATAGACTGCAGGCTCTGTATTTTTAGATATGCCATCTGATCATAGCTAGTCATATATTAGTCCCAATACTGTGAGTCAAGATGCTGAGCTCCACTGCTGAACTTCCTTGGGCAAGAACCAGCAGCTTGAGCCATTCTGGGTGTATTAATAAGTCAGTGTTTAAAATAATCTTACACATCCTTAGGTAAGCTGCTCACAAAAAATAATACAGTTGGGAATTTTTAATGCCAGTGTCTTAGCAGCTCTGATTCTCTGGGTGAACTTGATACTGTTGTGAGTGGGAGAAGAGCAACCCTGGTATGAGACAGATCTAATCTAGGCAGGGGACATAGGCAGCATGACTCTTCTTCCTTTCCCTCTCCTGCCAGTGACTCTGATTCTTGATGTCTGCCCCTTGCTATTTCAGTCCTGGGTATCCTCTGAGGCGGCTGCTGGTCGGAGTGAGCTTTATGGTGGCCTCTTCAAAAAGCATCTGAGCAACCTGCCGTGCACAAATGTGGAGTAATTGGTGTATTTTGAACCTCTTGCTGATTTGCCTCAGCCTCCACAATTCTATGTCTCTAACTCCACCACAGCCTGCAGACAATTTTCTGTGTGTTTTATCAAAGCAGTGGGAAGCCTCAAAGTTGGTGTGTGAAAAATGCCTGGTTCTTGAAAGTGTATTTGTTGTGCTACTTTATCACTCTAACTACAATCAATTTATCCACATAATTGGTAGCTGGAGACAGCATAACACAGCTTGGCAGCCTGGATTTTTCTCAGAGATGTATTGCTTGGCATATTCAACCCAGGCAAAAGGAGCCAGCCTGGCTGCCGGGGAACTGCAGCTCTGTGAGTGCCAAGCAGGTGAAACCCAGCATGACAACTCAGCTTTCCCTCTCCATCCTGCCAAAAAAAAGACTTTGAGGATAAAGGTGAAATTGCACCTGGCTGAATGTCTTTCTTAAGGTCCCTTCCAACCTGAGCTGCTCTATAATTCTATACTTTTTAATAAGGAGTTACTGATAGGACAAGGGGGAATGGTTTTAAACTAGGAGAGATTTAGATTAGGTACGAGGAACAAATTCTTCTCTGTGAAGGTGAGGAGACTCTGGACCAGGTCACCCAGAGAAGCTGTGTATGCCCTGTCCTTGGAAGTGCTCAAGCCCAGGTTGGATAGGACTTGGAACAGCCTGGAATAGTTGGAGGTGTCCCTGCCATGGCAGCAGAGTTGGAAGTAAGTGATCTTTAAGGCCCCTTCCAACCCAGACTATTCTGTGTTTCTGAGATTCTGATAAGCCTAATAATGCATTAGCCTTTCTGTTGGGATGGGTAATGACCAGTTAGAGTGTGATGGATGCAAGAAAAGGGGTGCCAGTTCACTTTGCTCTGCTCTGAATCAGCTGCTGGAGCATGGCCACACCAGCAAGAGGGTGACCATACATCCCACTGAGAGGAGAGGCTGGTTGCACACTCCTGTCTCTGTGTGGTGGAGGTGTGTGACCTCCAGCCATCTCCTGTCCTATGCACTTGAGTGCTAGAAACCTCCTTCATATCATGCAAGAAGCTGGTTTTCCTGCTGAAGCTGTCTCAGTGCCCTGTCCTGCTGTGCCCATGTACCCACTTTACTGCATCCTTCTGAGTTCACCACTCTGAGAGGACCCTGGTGGGTTACAAATGCCTGTGCTGGTCTCAGTGTTGGGTCAGTGTGCTCAGAGCTCAGTGCCATTTCACCTTGCTAATGCCTACCTGCAGGAAACAACCTACTCTGATGGAGGTCTTTGCAGTTGCTGGTAGCTCTGAATGAAACAAAATTTTGGCAAACCTCTCCAGGCATCCCTGCCCTCATCCATGAGGCCAAAGACTACTTCTGATAGCCTCACAATGGGGTAGCCCCACAAATCCATCTCTCCAGGGGTGACAAAGACAGGGTGACAAATTCAGTGCATTCAAGGATGGGAAGCTGTCTACTGGACCACCACACTGGAAGCCATACACTCCATTTTTATCCTTAGGGGCATTTCCTAAAGCCTTGTCTTTTTGGCAGGTATTTGTAGAGAGGGTGGCTGGAGCCACGAAGAGGAGGGGACATTTGACAGTAAATCTTTTTTGCTTCAATGTGGAAGAAGGAATTGTTTCTGTTGTGTGATAATGGGTGTGGTGGTGCTTTTCAGGCTGTGATAAATGAGATGTATATTCTTTATGAATTGTGTGTAAGAGGTAATAAAGAATTCAGTTCTTCTCTGTCTATACACTAATGGTGTATCAATCCCAGTAAATATCATGCTGAGACTAAACAGCAGCATCTCTGGTTAGTGTCATCCTGATGGGTGACATCATTTCTTTGGTTGTCACAGCCAACTCAGCCTAATCCTGTCTGACCACCACAGCTTTACTGACCCTTTGCTCTGGCTCTGGGCTTCACTTTTCTATTCCCCTGATCCATCCTTCACCTCAGCACAGCTACTTCTGTCTCTGGATTTTGTCACGCTCGGCTGGACTCTGCTGTGCCTCTCTGGGATTTACTGGATGGGAAGTGTTTCCCTGCTAAGCCATCAGTAGGATTTGCTCAGCTATTTGCGATCTGCAAAAAAAATGTACAGCTAACAGCAACAAATTAAAATGCAAGGATGAAAAATGGATGAGAGGCAAGACAGAGAGCAGGAAGGGTCCTTACAGCATTTACAGATGAGCTGGCTAAGAAGTAGCAGACATTCCTCAGAAGGAGCTGTAGATTTTACCATAGATGTCGTGAGATGTTCACTAACATGTACCTTTAGGTGATAAGGAGTCTCACCTCCTGCTAAACCCAGTGGCTGAACATTTATAGGAACCTGCTGTAACAGCCCAGGGTGGAAAGAGAAATCACAGAATCATCGAACCACAGCATGGATTGGGTTGCAAGAAACCTTAGAGATCATCTTAAAATTCCAAGCCCCCTGCCATGGCAGGGACACCTTCCATTAGACCAGGTTGTTCAAAGCTCCATCCAACCTGGACCTGAAGTCCAAAAAATGCCCACTTTGAATGTTACTCCCATGGGGAATTTTTGTCTCCCATTTTAAAAAGGGCTTGGAGATTTGTATGTTCCTGATTTTAGGCATCTAGATTCACATCTCCTTAATGGGTGAGGTTTCCCTGAACGTGATGAGCACTTGCCTGCTAAACGTCCCCCTTTACTTACATCTCCAGCCCCTTAAAATGTGGACTGCCAAAATCCTGCAGCCCTTCTGACAAGTTGGAGTGCAGGATTTGGTCTCCCCCCTCTGAATGGGGATGTAGGCCAGGACAGTCGGCATCCCTGTGAGAACCACATCATCCCAAGGGCATGATGCACTTAAGGGGGAAGCAGAGCTGTGGTACGTGCACCTGGTGGGATTTATTGCTGTGTTCAGCAGTCTCCTCTGTTCTGCTTGCTCTGCCTCAGGGAGAACGTGCTGTGAGAAATGTTTCATGTGCAATTCCTTCTTTGGCCTTTGCCTTCTGCTTCAAAATGAGGGAAGAAAGACTTTTAGGGTGCTTTTGGCACCTTTAGGCTCTACAGGGAGGAAAGAAATGGCTCTGTGTCTATTTTATCTGAGTGCACTGGAGACATGGGGAAGGAGGCTTGAGCAGGGTGAGAGAAAATGCTCTGACATAGATTAATAAAGTAGCTTTTGCTAAGTTGCCATGTGTGCTCGTAAGAAAGGATGGGGGAAAGATGAGGATTTTCCTTCAACTGTGGGTTGGCAGAGATATCTGCACCCAAAGGAGATGGAAAAATTCTTAGTAAAGAGGTTTCTGCCGAAGGGAAGCTTCTGCTCTCACTTGTGCTGGCAGATGCTACAATAGGAAGATGGTGGGCATTTCTGCCTCCTTTTTCCGTGGCTGCCCACATTTCCCCTGCTCAGGGTGAGATTTACAGGGTGAGCTGAGATGCAGCAATGCATCTGATTGTGGGCGACAGAGGTATTCGCCCTGGTGGTTTTTAATTGGGACTGTCACGCGCAAGTAATAGGGATTAAACATGTATGTCCACTGTTTTATTTCTGAATGGGGGAGTTTCAGCTTTGCAGAAGGAGCTGTCATTTCAGGGAAAGGGCTGGCTTTTTGTTGAAGAAGAGCAATTGGCCCTGGCATGTGAGAAATGTTAGAGGAAAAGGCGCCTCCTGTCACCAAAACACAGCTGAAATGAGTCCGAAGAGCCATGTTGCCAATTCATCACACTGCCACTGAGTGTGGGTTGTGTAAACACTGTGAGATGCTCTCTCTATGCTGTACTGTGGCCAGACATGTCCCAGTTGGCAGAGACTTGCCAATGGACCTAGTGAGGCCATTCATCCCTTTCAGCCTTCCCAGCTCTGGCCCAGCCACTTCCCCCACCCACACATCAATCCGAGTAAGGACAATTCCACTTCATTTTCCTGGAGAAAGTTTTCTGCTTCCTAACCTGAAACTATAAAGTTCATTTTGAGCCTTTCCAGATCACTTTTTCATGGCCATGGAGTCTAAAAATCCTGTGTCTAGCTCTGCATCTCTGTGGGATGCACAGGTGTATGTGTGTAGCTGGACTTGACACAAGTAATCTATATACAGAGGTTTACCAGAAATACTCAAGTTTTCATGCAGAATCCCTCACAAGGCTCTTTATCATCCAAATAGATCAGTTTGTACAAAACTCAACATTTCCCTCGATGAGATACTCTTTTCCTTTGCACCACCTCTGAAGTCCCCAACCCTCTTCCATCCCTCCAGCACCTGGTGTAGAACACTCTCCTTCCTCTCCAGTACTGTTCCCACCCACGGGGAGCCAACCTGCATCCAAACCTGCATGCTCCGCTCCCGACCCAGCTTGCAGGGACTCCCATCCCCATCCAAACTCTCAGCCCAGCCGGGATCAGAGCACTCTGCCTTCCCAAGCTGCAGCTGGTGAATCTCCCTCCCTCTCCCCTCTCGCTCCCAGCCCGAAACACGCCGCAAGCCGGTACTCACACGGCCGAATGAGAAAGCTCGGCTGCTGAGCCCTGAGCCCGCTCCAGATTCCTCGACCGAGTGGCCGTGGGCTCGCTCCCCGGCGCTCAGCGCGGCGCGGGGATGATACAGGAACCAGACCTCTTTGGTTTACTTTTATGTTGACGTCAGTGTCTTCGAGCCTCCACGGCTCGTTTTGGTAAAAAGGATGTCTTCAGGGGAGAGGGGAGGGGTCGGGAAGGGAGAGGAGTGAGGATGAGCTGGAGATGAATTTCTGTGATGTGAGCAGGCAGTGGTGGGAGTTTTAGGGGCTCATGCTGAAAAAGAGGTGCTTATGGAGAGCAGGTAATTCTATGTGTAGCTCATCACCTGAAGATGGGTACAGTGGAGAGCTGATCCTCACATAGAAATGATAAAAATCTTAGAGTGGCTTGGGTTGGAAGGAACCTTAAAGACCATCTAATTTTAACCCCCTGCCTTGGGCAGGGACACCTTCCACAAGATCAGGTGGCTCAGAGTCCTATCCAACCTGGTCTTGAACACTTCCAGGGCTGGGACATCCACAGCTTCTCTGGGCAGCCTGGTCCAGTTCCTCATTACCTTCTACATAAAGAATTTCCCTCCCCCAGCCCTGTACACCCACTGTGCAGTTAAGCATGCATGGACATTTTGGGGGGCTTGGAAAAGGCTGAACACCATCAGGAAGTGGAACCTGCAAGTGTGATCACTAATGGCAAATTATTCACAGCAATCAATCACACCTATGTTTAGGATTTCTTTTGGCCACAAGCAAAGCCAGATGCCTTTGCATGATCATGTAACTTCAGGAATTCCAGACCCAGGCTTTCATGCCCTAAATGCTGGTAGGTTTTTTTTTTTTTTTTTAGGGTTTTTTTAAGTATGGTGATGCAATCTGTTGAGAACTTGGATATCAGATCCTCAGGTAAAGCAAATATGGAACTAGCCCTAGTGCTGCTGACCAATTAAACAATTAAACTTGTGCTCTCTTTGGATCATGGATCACTTTTCCAGCTCTTAACACAACTGGTCTGTCATCCATTATTAGGCCATCTGCACCTGGATTGTAATTACAGATTACAAAATAATTTATTGTAAACTTTTAGGAGCAGGCACTGAGATTGATTTGTGTGAATCCAGGTACCAGACTCACAAAGAGCACCAACGACCTGATGACTCTGATGTATTTGGTTTGGAGTACACCTGGCTGGTGAAAAAGACCCTGCAGGGAGCAGGGATTATAGACAAGGAGGCATCATCTGCTGCTGCCAGGATGATTGGGCTGTCCTGGTTTATTTGGAAAACAGCACTGAGAAAGTAATTTTTTGCTCTGAAGTACCATCACTACAAAGAAGAGACACAGAAAGGGAAAGCTCTTGTTCAGCACATTCATGGCAGAGCCAAGTAATAAGTCCAGTTTCTTATCCATTGGATCACACACTCCCAGTCATAAATAATTCTGCTCTCAAAGGTTCCCGGTGTCCTTGTCAGAACCAATACATTGTTCATGGCTGAAGAAAGACAGAGTCTTATAAAAACCAGAAAAAGACTTCCTTGTAAATCACCGCATCTATACTTAGAAATGTGTTAGACTTTTCTAAGCTCCAGTTCAGAGCATATAAAGTTGTTTTTTTTTTTTCTTTTTCCAAGTTGAAAAATCCATCCAAAGGTCAGTCAGAAACAGGAATAAAACTGTCTTTCTAATCTCAAACTGCTGTAATGGCATTTTTGGCAGTGAATGATAAACTTGAGCAGTTGAGGTTTACATGACAGATGAAGTGAACATGTCTTTGTCTATACATTAAATGACCCAACGTTGGCCCTTTTTCATCTCTTCTTCCAACCTATCAGACTATTTATAGATTTTTACTACAAATGGACCTCCTGAACAGAGGAAGGCAGATCAGCTAGGTCTGAAGAAAGCATCATGGTGGAGCTGTGCCCATAAAGCCATCATTCCTGGGCAAGAGTCCCATTTTAGTGATAACCTCTCAGGAACATTAACTCTCCATTTACCTGACAGGGATTTTTACAGTCTTTCACAGTTTTTAGCAAGTGTGAAGGGCAGTCCAGGGAGATCTTATGGTCATGTAGATGTTAGATTGAAAGCAAAGTGCCATATCCTGGCTAGAGCTCTCAGAGATGTCCAGGAAATGAGGTGTACTGTCACTACAGAGATTACACGTGGCTTCAGGAACTTGAAAGCCATGATTCAGACCTCTCAACTTGAATGAAAAGTGGACACTTCTCATTACATAGTCCTTGATGGGTAGATAGTGATAACACTCAAGGATGGCAGAGATCTGGGGGCTCTTCTCTCTCATGCCTCATAGATAAGGAAACCTTGCTGGAGACTTGCAGTCCTTGTTCTCTTAACTCTGGAGGAATATATTCAAGGTCTGATTTCTTTTTAATATATTAATGTTCATTAAAGTGGAGACTTCTCCATGACCCTGGCTATGTAGCTGCACAATAATGTGCCCTGTCTTTGCAGGGAGTCCTAGTGAAACCCAGGAAATTCCTACAGCAGTGAATGTGAGGCTCTCACCCCTGGATATTTTATCTTGGTAACTGAGGGTAAGGTCATAGATTTGAATCCCACTATGTACAGGAGGGACTTTGCAGTGAGAAAAAAGAGTTCTCTCCCTATTTTGAGTGAGTTTCCAAGCTATTGCCTGAAAAGTATTTGAATAAGCAGGTTCTTCATCTTTTGGTGCTCTTCTGCAGGGCTGATTGTGCTGAGGTGCCTCCTGGGCTGAGCTGCCACTGATCTCAGCAAGACTCAGTGGTGAGCAGACCAGATCTCAAAACACAGGTACCTCTAGGCTCGAGAAGGTGAAAAATATTTCAGCCTCACAGTGAAAAATATTGGCAAGCATTCCCCAGGCACACTAGAGACTTCAGGTTCCAGAGGAGCTGGTGAAGGAGAGGTTTAAGATCACAGTTTTTGACATATGAGCCTGAGGTGGGAGCTAGAGAGGCTGTTCGCTCCCAAACCTTCCAGGAGGATGGAGTCCCACAGGTCTTCTGGTAGATGGCTGCAGTCTGTGAGATGTTTTCTTCTTCAAAGCTGAACAGCAGCTCTCCAGGCCCTGCAGGAAGGACTTGGCTGCTCGTTGCCTTCAGGATGCCCTGGTGCATATTCAGCTGTTCATGGCTCCAAGCAAGATGCTCCTTTCCTCATCCTCCCTCTTCCTCCGGGACAGGGGCCCCAGGCAGTGTCAGACTCATAAGGCTTCAAGCTTCCAAGTGTTTTAGGTACTTAGATGAGCTGATGAGCTTTCCAATCCCATGCTGTGTAGAGGAGCACAGAGCAGCTGGGAGAGTCTAGATTTAGCCTGGCACACAACTGAGGAGTTTTTGAGGATGGAAGAAAATATGTCCTGCAGTTCCTAGTGCTGGGAGCAAAGGTGGCCCTTGGAGCCTGCAGGAACTTGGCTCTGTACTTTGAAGACATGACCATCCAAGGTATCCTGGGGAGAGAGAGCAGAGTGGGCTCTCTCTGCTCCAACAGCTGCTTCCAAACCACTTCTGCAGGCAGGCAGGAAAATCTGCATCATTCCAGAAAGAGAAGAGGCCTCCCCAAAAGTGAATACACAGAGGTAGAGTCAAGAGTTCAGCCCTTCATGCTGCCAAAAAAATGGCTCTCACCCAGTAGAGGATGGCACACAACTCTTGGAATCCTTGTGAGCAGAGTGGAAGCTCTTTGCTTCAGTAGCATTTGCAAAAACATCTCTTTCCCAGCCAACCTGCTGTGTCCTTCTCTTCTTCAGAGCCAGGCTGGGCTGTGAAGGCATCAGAGCTGGCAGTGGCACACAGGACTGTGTGGCCACCTCCCCATGGCTGGTCCCCAGGGCTGCATGTCAGCAGCCAGTCCAGCCCGGCATCCTGAGCTCCACATGTCTGTGCATTTCATGGCACGGGCCAGCATGGCTTGGCGTAGGGGAGAAAGCAGAGAAGACAAGCTTGGGGCAGGACTCTGTCTGTATGGAGGTGCCTGGTCCCACTTGAGATGCTGGAAAGCCACTGAGCTCACAGGTCTTCAGCAGGACTTGTGCCTCGTCTCCCAGCCCTGTGAGGAGTGTAGGTTTTAGTAAAACATCTCAGGCATCACTAGACATCAGAGCACAGAGAGCTGGATTCACTCTGGTATGAAGAATCCTAAGCATTGGTGTTTTCCTGTCCTCTGGGTGTCCAGATTCCTGCTCCAGTCACTGGACATCCAGTCAATACAGCTGGATAGTCTAGACAGAGACTCAGGGACAAGTCAGGAGGGTCCCCAGTCTGTTGCCTACATGTAGATGCCATTTTAGAGGTGCTAACTTCACCTGTGTTTGCTCTTTAATTACATGGGCTTCAATATGCTGTAACTGAGTGCAAAGGGTCAACTCCAATGGCTCCAGGTGCCATCAGGTGCACAACCAAATTGAGCCCCAGCACCCTCTCCCAAGCCAGGTGGGCAGTGGTCTTGTCACTTGGCCAACTGTTCAATTGAGAGATGAAACAGAACAGATGTCAGCCTCTTTTGTCTTAATTTAAACCCTTGAGCAGTGCTTGAGCCATGTGATCAACATGGGCTGTGTTGGTGGGACAGAAAGCAAGAAGAACTGCTAGAGGTGCTGTAGCCAAACTTTAGCTCCAAAGGGAAAACTCCACTGCAAAGTTTACAGGCATAAGGACAGAAGCAGACAGCAAGAGGGTTTGTCCATGAAGACATTTCAATGCTATCCGTGCATCAGTCTGGGGTAAATAACAGCTGGATTCTCGCAGTGCTGCCATGCCACCCTGACCACTCAGGGACTTGCGTCTGTGTTTCCAAATGTGTTTTTTCCTCTTGCCTCGCAAAAGCAGCTTTTTGTGAATGAGAGCAGGTCCATCAATGGGAAACAATGGCTCATAAAGACGTAATGATTCATTGGGAGCCCTGCCAGGGGTTATTGTTTCTCCCAGTGAGTGCTTGCCTGAGCTGGAGGTTGCATTCAGAACCTGCAGTTTCCTTGCTTTGCTGCTCTGTGAAAGGAGCTTCAGTGTGAGGATACTGGGAACTCGGCTGGGCTCATTTTACTACTGACTTTTCTTTTTATTCCTTTCCCATATTACAGGAACTTAGGTATGAGACCAGACCCAGGGAAACATGAAACTGTATCTGGGGAGTTTTCTTACCACGTGAACATGTGGATATTTTTTCCTACAGTGACCAAGTGAAGAAGCAGATTGCAACCAATCTACGTCTTCACATTTCCTCTTCCTCTCCTGTGATGTGAGCAAATCTTCAAGAGTCTTTAGTCAATATCTACAAAAGCATTTGAACATACAGTACTGCAGTGCCTCTGTGATAAGTGTATACGGTGGAGCAGCCTGGTCCCATGAGCTGTCTGGCTGCATGATGGCACATGTCCTCCTTTCTGTTGGGTAGGAACACATGTTCCCTTCCTCCTAGGCTTGCCACAGTAAATACGGCCCTGAGAAATCATTCTTCTAACACCAATAAAATCTGTCATTTCAAATTTTTTTAAAGCAGTCTGTTTTGTAGCTATTTTTGGGAGCTCTGCCCTGTGTAAAATTCCATGCCCATTTCAAATACACTTACTACATTTCTTCCATCCTCTTGCTCTGTCATTCTGGCTAAAATTAAGATTAAAAATAAAAATAAAAGCCCAAAGGCAATGTTCTGTACAGCCCGAAGTGTCTCAGACAAACTGGCAAAATACAGCGATTTTGAGGCTCCGTGGCCCAACCTTCAGAGCCCTTAAGTCTTAACTTTCCATTAGTCAGCAGCACAACTCATATGGGTCCTAGTTCAACTGGTCAGAGAAGGACATACGAGACTGGTTGGTTAATGGCAGATCATCTGGCATTTGGGAATTTTCTGTAGTTTGACTTTTGATGGAGGAGGTTGGGGGGAAGCACCTGCTCCCATCCCTGCAGTGCAATGGGATGGGTGCCCTGCACTGTAGCAGCAATGCCAACACCAGCTGGGCTGGTTCCCAACCTTGACAAGAGCTGCCATAAGCTGGGTATCAGAAAACTGCTAGTTCAATGCAAAGATGCCCCTTTGTGCACTTGCACCTTGGCTACTTAAAGTGACTTTGACAGGTA
Organism: Sylvia atricapilla; assembly: GCF_009819655.1. Taxonomy (NCBI): domain Eukaryota; kingdom Metazoa; phylum Chordata; class Aves; order Passeriformes; family Sylviidae; genus Sylvia; species Sylvia atricapilla. The sequence continues at coordinate 149,430,095 of NC_089140.1, forward strand.
ACATGCAATTCTTCCCTGCAAGGAATATTAAGTGTTGGAATGGGCTGTTCCGGGAAATGGTGGAGTCACCACCACTCCTGGAAGTTAAAGAAACAACTAGATGTGGCACTTATTGCTGTGGTTTACTTGACAATCAATGTCAATGTGCTGTCGTGTCTGATCAATGATCTTGGAAGTCTTTTTCTACTAGATGATTCTCTGATTCTGTGGTTTAATTTCATATGTGGGTATGTAATCAGTGAGCATCTCTGATAATACATGAACTTGGACATTATAGAGATTTATTGGTCCCATAGTAGAGAAAGGGAGGGAAAAATCTATTCTCTTTAATTTCTAGCTTCATGGGCTCATGTGCTTCCTGCCCTGCTCTTGCTAAGTGTGTCCTTGCTCTCTCTCAGCTAGTTTGCTGTAAATGTGTAGAAAACTCAAAGATCTGTGGCTGGGATGAGGTGAGATGTTTGGGAAGGAAATAACACACTTGTTTTATGTAGATCAACATAAAACACAGCCAATGGAGGAATTGCCAGGACTTTATTGGGCCAAAGTCCACTGGCTGGAATTTGGTGGACTCCTTGGCAATCCCATTGGGTTGATGAGTAAGTGTCAAGAATCTGAATATTAGTGATGCAATGAAGTGGGTTAATCTTCTGCAGCTAAGTCTTCTGTTGAAAAATTTGGAGAGGGACTTTTGATAAGGGCATGTTATGATAGACCAAGAGGGAATGGTTTTAAACTGACCAAGGGCAGGTTTAGATTGGATATTGGGAAGAAATTATTTTCTGTGAGGGTGACGAGGCCCTGGCATAGGTTGCCCAGAGAAGCTGTGGATGTACCATCCCTGGAAGTGTTCAAGCCAGGCTGAAGGGGACTCTGGGCAACCTGGTCTAATGGGAGATGTCCCTGGCCATGGCAGCAGGGTTGGAACAAGATGATCTTTAAAGTGCACTCCAAATCAGAACATTTCATGATTCTATGACTGTATGGAATCAGTGGGAGTTTTCCCTTCTGTCCTTTGGCCTCTAGGCAGGATCTTCCACATGAATTATGTCAGGCCATGTGTCCTGTACTGTGACATGAATACAAGAGCTGACATAAGACTTTATATGTCTTTACTTGAGAGATATTAGCTGTTCCTTGTCTTCTCCAGACCAGTAATTTTGGATAAAAGAGTTTCGCAAAACAATTCGTTAAAAAACAACCAATTGAAACCTGAGATGGAGCTGAAATTATTTTAATTCCTCTTCTGCTTGAACTCGAGGTTGCTCATGGCTGAGTCCTCCTCTTCCTATGTGTATCTACTGAGTAGCCTTGTCTACACCCAGAGCAGGGGGTGACAGCAACCTTCCTGGGAAAGGAAGCTCTCTGGGCTGTCCCTGAACTACAGTTTAAAGTGGTCAAGGTCTTGTATGAATATGAAAAACCAACAACATGCTCTGTGGTATATGCAAGGATATGTTATATAGACAAATCCACCTGTGAGCCTGAGTCTGAAACATGCAAGATTTCCTCTGATAATGCAAAGGAGCCCTAAATATGTAGTATGTTTTGGATGCAAATGTAGTATGTTACGAGATGCAAATGTAGTACCTTTTTTTTTTTTTTTTTTTTTTTTTTTTTTTTTTTTTTTATGTCTGTTCTGGCATGGAGAAAATAAAGATAGTAATACAGAAGATGGAAATGGTCTCATAGTAGTGATAAAGTTACTGCTCTCAAGGGCCTATTCTCTAGGGCTGGAGGCCACACTCTGAAGTTGCCTCTCCGTTTGTGGGTGGAGAAAAGTCATGCCTGAAGTTCTCTTTATTTCCTCGGCTTTGGTCAGAGCTCTACAGTCTTTGCACCCTCCTCTCCCACCCAGCTGCACATTTCTCCTGCCCCATTTGCACTGGGCAAATGCTGGAGTCGGTTCCTAGGAACTGACTGAAGAGAATTGGAAATGAAAGGGTCTTGGAAAAATGAAACGTTGCTTAATCCTATGCTGGACCAGTTCCTTAACCAGCCTTTTTGCAGAAAAGGAGTGTGGGAGCTCATGTGTGCTTGGGAGGTCATGGAGATTGAAGTAGGACTGGCCTTTGCTGCAGCAGTTTGAAGATGTCTGCAAGGCTACACTCGGGCAGATGCTGGTAAAGACACAGTGCCATGGGTCATTAACCTTCTGAGCTTAGAAAATGCTTCTTTTCTGGTGTGCACTTGGCCTCTGACATCACCCCCTGGGCTGCTGTGGCAGCCTGTTGGAAGGGATGTGCTGTGCAAACTTGGCCAATGTGCACTGAAGCATCGAGCTCCCTCCATCTGCTTACACAACTGGTGATATCCATCAACCTGCCTTCAGCTGGAAGCCCATCAAGAAGATGCATTGACGCAAAAGGCAGCAAAAAAATATTTAAGGAATATCTAGTCCATTGATATATTTTATATTTTTTTAATTTGCTTTTCTAGAGGCTTTTATAAAGCCTTGCTGGGTGCTTGAGCGAGGAATCCAAGCTCTTTCCTTTAGCAGTTTACTAGAAACAGGTATGCATTTCATTCCTGGAAATTATTTCAGTCCTATTATTGATTTCTTTCTATTGATGGCTTTGGGAGCTTTTGGCAAAAGACCATTGGTATAAAATCAAGGTAAAGAAGTAGATCTCAGCAATATTGTTTTGATTCCACACACCCAATGACCCTGTGGCCATAGATTAATGGGAAACTGATGTTATTTATCTTTGTCTGCCAGCACAGCCCTGAGGCAAACCCATATCAAACACTGAGAAATAAATGGGGGCTGCTCTGTGCTGTTACCAGAATTGGCCTCTGATTCTGAGGTCTTCCAGGGTCACTTCTGACAGCTTTGGATGGGACACAATGATATAAACATGACGTCCCATCTAAATTATATTTGGTATGACCTGTCTTTTATGTCTTTGATCTAATTAGGGCTACTGTGGTATTCCATTATTTGTAAAGAGTCATTTGTATAAGTGACATTCTGATCTTTGTTCTTAGTTTTAGTTCTGTTCTTTCACTTTCAGCACTACTGAGTCAAAAGAACTCCTGAATCTCCTCCAAAGTTATCCTGGGTTCTAAAAGTTCCCTGATATGCCTGCAAGGGCAGATGTGAGCTCAGTAGAAGAGGAGAGTCTCCAGGACCAACAGTAGAACCTGGTGGTGCTGAGTGTGCTGCTGCAGAACCAGCTTACCCTGGTCCTTTTCAGGTATCCCTGCTGCTCTTCCCATCTCCCACGTGCTCTTCCTGTCCCACTCCTACAAGTTCATATTAGTTATTTACCAGAAAACACTCTGACATGTCCAGGAAGGGTGATCCTACATATCTGTGAGCATGAGGATGAGGAGCTTGTTTCTCCAGAGGAAGAAAGAGGTAGTGACTACCTGTGGCTTGATGCTGACCATCTCCTCTCCTGGATTCAGTGGTTCAGCAAAGGTGAGGCATTTTCTCCCAGGTTTCTTCACTGCCTGAAGAACAGTGTGATCTTGGGGATGTCTGTGGAGAGTGTGATATTCCCAGTTCTAGGAAGTGCTGGCACTGGACATGCTGTGTCTTTGGCTGGGCTTTGTGCTCTGGCCAGTGCATTTACTGCAGACTGCTGCTGCAAGGGCAGCATACCAAAGGCTTGACTCAGCCCTTTTTATGGGCTCTCAGTCCAGTAGAGCAAGGATACTTGGTTAGCCCAAGGTCATCTCCCAAGGAACTCAGATACTGCAGAGAAGTGCAAACCCCTTCATTTCACATGTGGAAAGTGAATTTCTGTGGAGGGTGAGTGAATAGCCAGTCCAAAATCACTCTGAAGGAGGCCAAGTGTGGTGCATGGTTGCCTTCTCCCTCCATCCATCAATCCTGTTCTGGCCTGATGCAAGAGGACTGATAACCTTTTTCAAAGTACTAAAGGGAACAATCTGAATCACTTGAGGATGAGTCAAGTTTGGATGGATTCCCCACAGGCAGGCTTGGCAGCTGGCCTAGCACCCTTGTAAAAGGATTAAACTGTTCTGTCCCATCAAGGCAAGTGGGAGAAGAGCTCTTCTCAGAGGGGCTTGTGTTTCCAAACTGAAGCCCATCATGCTCTCCACTGCTGAGGTTATTTGGGGGAGGCACATCACGTGCCAAGTGCAATGTTATGGCAGCTGGAGACACAGATGGGGTCCATGTGCTTGAGGAGTAGGCTGAGGTAAAGGGGGCAATGACAGCAGTCTGGGGGAGCTCTAGCCAAACTGTTTTCTGTGATTTCCCTCCTCATCACTTGTGTCTGCATTTCCCGTCACTGGGGGTTATGACTTCTGGTTCTTCTCTCTGAGTTCAGTGAGAATTTTGCTATGGACATAAAGGGAAGAAATACCTTCCCATTTCAGGAGTCTGAGCAAGCAAGAGCCACAAGCTAAACCTCCAAACCTGGTAGGGGTGCTGGGTTTGGGTGTATGAGAAGATCATAGAATATGCTAAGTTGGAAGGCAACCACCAGGATCATCGAGTCCTACTCCTGACCCTGCACAGGTCAGCCCAAAATCATGCCCTGTTCCTGGGAGTGTTGTCCAAACGCTCCTTGAAATCAAACTGTTTGAGTCAGATGGACAAGAATGGTCAGGCTCCAGTTACCTCAACAGAGGCATTTAGTGGTATTTGAGACATCCTTGGAAATACTGGCTGATCAGTTTATTCAGAAGGTCGTGGATCTCTTGTGGTTCCTGAGGGGACAAATATTCCATGCCCAGATGGACTTCCCAGACACTGGCATGAGACACTTTTGGAGCTTGGAGCTTGCACAGGCTGTGGGAGGGAGGGCAGTAGCTCTCATCCTTCTGAGACTGGGTGTCCCAATTTCTCAGCTTGCCTCTTCTGGTCACTCCTTGTAGCTCTGTTAGGGAATTTGGGGCATTATACTCTAACTTTACATGGATAATGGTTCTATTTGGGAAATAGCGGTTGTATTTCTTCAGCATGCAATGTATTCCAGCTCAACACCCCTCCTGGCTGGAAGGCAAGCACAGGTGCTCACATGGACCATCTGTACCTGCTCATTGGACTCCTTCTTTCTCACTTCAGCTCTTCCACCTTCAAAGGAGCTGAACCTTTGGGTTGAAAGATAAATTTCCAGGAGCTGTGTGAGATAGAACATGCAGCAAACCCAAGCTAAAAAATGTGTTCTTCCCCAATTAACTCTTGCTGTGTAATTCTGATGGTACCCACACCCATAAACCCCTTTGGCCAGGTGGGTGGGAATTAGTCTCACTGTCTCCAGGGTGGGATTCAGCTCTGGGTAGAGACCAAGCTGTGTGAGAGTCTCCATGTCTGTGTATCCATGTGTACTAGGTGTCTGAACTCGCATTATACCTTGTGGAGAGAGAGCGGCCAATAAAGTCTTGATTCACTTGCAAATGTGTGGGCTCCTAACACTGTGTGAGATGCTTTCCAGCATCTCTCTTAGCATCCTGGAATGAAAGAATCATTAAGGTTGGAAAAGACCATTAAGATCATCAAATCCAGCTCAGCCTCCAGCCGCTCACAGGGATTATGTTTTTCAAATCCCGGCTGCTTGTTGTCCTTTCCACCTCTCTAAAACATCCCCAAAGAGCTGGGAAAAACAATGCAGGTATCTGCATCTTTGCTCCAGCTTCTCAGAAGCAAAGGAACAGCACAGCCTGACCCATTTGACCCCCTCCTTTCCCCAGCTTTTCCAAGGGAACGCTGTGGCCTGTCCTTCTGCAGAGCTTCGTGACACCAGTTTCTCCGAAGGCAACACAACCGCAGGGCAGAGGCGAGGCACATTCCTGATAGGACCAAGATAGCTTTTTCCCAGAGCTCCCAGGCAGTGGGAACAGGGCACTTTTTCAAAGGACTGCTGTGCCTAAAGTTAAAATAACAGGAGAAACAGAGTGGGATTAGAATACTTGGGGTTCAATTCCTTCAAACTGAAGTAGAAAAGAGAAAACGACAAAAGGATGCACTTAGTGGTTTTCCAAAATACTTCGTTGACCGTTCTGATGTCTCTTTGGTCTCACAGCACCACGGGAATAAATTTGCCTAATTCCAGTGTGTATACAACTGAAGTGCAGCTTTGTTTTGTTAACAGGGATTACCCAGGCCTGTGGTTTTGTTGTTGTTTCCAAAACTTTTCTCTTGCTCTTGGGGTAGATGAGTCTCTCTTCCCACTGAGTCCTTCTTCCTCCTCCCCACCCCCCCCTTCCCCCATGGAAGAACAATATTGATATAAAGTCTAAGACACTTAAAATCAGATGGGCTGAGTGTTGTTTTACAGCTTGGAAGCCCCAAGCTGTCTTTGTCCCTCTGATTTTTCCACAAGTTTACAAGTCATGGAAAATCCTGTCTGCTTTCAACCTATAAATCTTCATTGGCTACAGAAATGCCTCTCATGAGAGAATAAATATATGGGTGCTGTGGGGTCACCATGGTGTTCTAGGTGACAATCTTTGAAGCTTTCACAATGGAGCCTGTAAGAGCAAGGAAGGGGAAAATCTGCTCCTTGTTATTTTAAAGCTATATCTTGAAAAACAGGAATTCATGCCAGGACAGTTTATTTTGGTTAAAGCCAAGTTGTGCAGCAATTCCCCTGAGGGATGGCTGAACTTGAGAGCAGAGAGCAGGAGAGAGACAAGCTTGGGGGGAGACTGAGTGTTTAATCAATGCTGAGTGATTGTTGATGCTTGGAAACATCAGCACCAGTTTTGGATCAGGTGAAGAATGTTCTCCACAGATGTCTAGACAGCTGTAAACCATGAAGAGCACTGGGAATTTAGGTCACAGCTGAACTCACCTCATCCAACACCTCAATGTCACTGCAGCTCAGCCTTTGTGCTGTTTTGTCTTCATGTGTCCCACCATGGCTGGAGCTGAGGGGATGCACAGGCTGTGCCTACAGCAGGAAATTACTCAGGTGCATCCCAGCAGCATAAATATGATCTGTAGGGTTAAACTGGGTGGGCTACAAGGCAGGGAGTGGCTGAGCAAAGTCCCTCCCACTGTAGGAGAGCAGGTATGTGATGACCTGAGGATTTTGGACATGTATAAGTCTGACCTGACCTGACCTGACCTCTCTTCTACATGAGACCTGACAAGAAGCATCCCAAAGTCCTGGGGGAATTGGCTGATGCAGTTGCCAAGCCACTCTCTAAGATATTTTAAATCTTCAGTCCCCCAGGGACTGAAAAAAGGAAACTCTTGGACTCATTTTTATGGAGAATAAAAAGATTGACCAGGAGGACTCTGGGAATGACTGGCCTGTCAGCCTAACTCCTTCTAGCATCACAAAATCTTGTGATGAGCATTTTCACAGTATGACCACACATCACATGAAGAACTGTGACTTGCATTTTGCCTTAAAGATTTCTTGTTTTACTTTCATTAGATTTCCCTAGATTTTGCATTGAAAGAGACAGTGAAAAGAACCACTACCCTTCCTGCTCCTTTCATGGTTTTATAAATCTCTGTCATCCTTCCCATCTCTCTCTCTTTTTTTTTCCCAGCCTGAAAAATCCTGGCGTGCAATTCACTCCTAACTTTCAGTGTGCCAAAATCCGAGGTGATGTTTTCATGGTGCTTCTAAACCAAGATCTTGTTCCAGCCCATCATTTCAATCTGTGTTTTGAAACCTCGCTTAATCCACTTCCGATCCTTCCCACATGGAAGTAGCAGCACAGCTTGATCCTCAGAGCAGCCAAATTTTCCATGCAGAGATCTGTGATCATTTCGTGGAGAGACAGAAGGCAGCTGAGATAAATGTCAGTGGCAACATGTGGCTGTTAAATGTGAGCAGCAAAAGTTGCCCAAGGCCCATGAGAGTACTTGTCACCTCCTCCTTGTTCACCTGCCAGGGACATGGAAAAGCAGCTGCAATTCAGGGAGGCAGCATGGACTGTGAGTTTTGAAATCACACCGGGGGCTTTGGAGCCAAAATCTCTGTGGATGCAGGCTCCAGCTGATTGGGTGAGAGCTGCAAACAGGAATCACCCTGGCCATACATCCCCACTCCTTCCAGGAACACGACTGCAGCCGGGGGCCTGGGGACTTTGGCAGTGCCTTCCATCCCTCTGAAGTCCTGTGGAGAACTGGACAAGCTGGCTTTGCCTGGAAAGGGAAGAAGGCTTATCCTACTGGAAAGCAGCTGGAATGAGCACAGATCAAAGCCAACCTGAGACACAGCAGTGGAAAACATTGGAGGAGGAAATTGCAGAAAATTCATTCTACCCTTTGGATGAGACCCAGCAGGATCTATTTTTCCTGTTCCTCAGACTTCTCTTTGCAATGGTTCTGGAGGGGTTGTCACTGTGGGTGTTGTGCCTGTCACCAAGTGGGAGAGAATGGATGAGAAGCAACTGTTCAATGATCATTCTGCTGGGCTTGGGTACCCACTTGCTGGATGCTCTTCTCCTATCCAACATGTTTGAAAAAAACATTTTTTACTTTTCCAGAATTTCTGACTAACTCATTCCTACTCCACACTTGTTTGTCCCTTCATGTACCCTTGTTTTATTTTTATATTCTGGAGAAGCAGATGTTTGGAAGGAGAGCTGGTGTGTCTGAAGTGCTGCACCATCTCATCTCACCTCCACAGGATTTTATGTCTCAGGAGAGTTTTTCTTTCCTTCCTCTTCTCACCACCCAGATTCTTTTTCTGGGAAATGTCTTCCAGAATCTGCCAATCCATTTCTGCCATATCTGCTATATTCCCTGGCTGCAAAAAGAGAATTTTCAAGCTGGTTGCCATAGTCAGGATTGACAAACCCTTGTCTGGAAAGAAATGGCTGCTGAGAAGGCAGATTGTCATTACAGACCAAAATATTCCCATTAAGTTTTGGCAGTTAAAAACGTGTAGTTTAATGGCTCTAAGAGTTAATTACTGCACTCCTGTGCTTTTATTTTATTGCACTTTGTTGTATTCTGCTTATTTTATTAGCTTATTTTATTACTTACTATATTACATTTTTGCTCCTTAAAAGGATGTTCAGTCCTTTTTTTTTATTTTTTTTTCCCAAATAGAAAACCTCTCACCTCAAAACATAAAAGCAAAAATTCTGATTTGGCTGCAATTAGATGAAAATTAACATCTTAGTCAGGACTAAACAGAGAGAGGTTGCTGCACCACAGCCACCTCCCATGTCTGGGTCAGCAGGGATGTGTTCCCTGGACAGTCTGCCCTGCTGCACGTGCACCTAGTTCCTTGGGCTGCCCCTGTCCCACCATAATTTGGGGACATGGGAATGACTACGGGGTTGCCGTATAGGGAAGGGACGTGTGCCTGTGGATGTGGATGGCATCTGTGAGGTGTGGGACAGGGGGACCCCAAGGAACTGTTGTGTGGGGAGCACTGTGGGGTCTGGGTCTGAGCACTTGGTCTGTGCCCAGCATGGGCAGGGGACCAGGGGAACAAACAGGGCTGGTGGCAGAACAGAGAAAAAGGCACTTTTTGGCGTTGGCTTTCCTAGTGCAGGAAATGTGAAGTTCCAAGTGCCCATATAAGGAAGAGCACAAGAGGAGCCATGAATCAGGGAATGGACTGGTGAGGGTCTGCAGGGCACATGTGCTGGTGAGGTTGAGTGGGAGGAACCACAGCAAACCTGGAGCAGCAGGAGGTGCCTTTGTCCTCCTGCAACCTGGGAGAGGCCCTGAGGACATGGGGAATGAGGGTATGGGAGGAGAAAAGTCTCCTGAACCCCCTTAGGTGGGACCACAGGCCATTCTTCTCCTGGGGAAGGTGGAGGAAGGCTGCTGGGCTGTCTCCAGCCTCAGCAAACATGGACTTGTGCCTCCTCCCTATGCTGCCTCCTTTTGGGTGCTTTAAACAGGGTTACTCTGACACACCTGAGCCTGTGGGGGGAGACCTGACCCCAGCCCAGCCAAGGTGAGGGATGAACAGTTACAAGGACATTTGGAACAGAATCCCCAGGAAAGCGGCCACAGCACCAAGCCTGAGAGTTCAGTAAGTGTTTGAGCAACAATCTCAGGAACTTGATGTGATTCTTGTGCAGGGCCAGGGATTGGACTTAATGACCCTTGTGGGTTGCTTCCAACTCAGGATATTCAGTGATTCCATGGTTTGATCTCTCTCTTCCTATCAGGACTAAAACCAGACTGCAAATCTTCAGTCACTGGCAGATCTTCTCCTGACTTCAGCAGCCTCAGGATTTTGCATCATTGCTGGGTAACTTGCCCAAAACAGTTTTGGGAGGAAGTGTTAAGAAAAAGGATCCTGTAGATGACCAGTGGCCAGACATCGCATATGAGTCTCTGGATGCTCTTATTCACCATCTGTATTAACTCCAAATGTGCACAGATTGAAAAATATATTTGGGGAGCATCTACTGACCTGACAAAGTGAAATAATTTCCCCCAGTCATTTTAAGTGATTTTTTCCATCTTTCTGCTCCTTTGTAGCAGAATCCGTGGGATTGCAGTTGTAAGGGAGGAGACAGGGGACAGCTTGGTGGAATGGTGTGTATTAGCATTTTTTTTCTATTCCAGGGTGCAGCTGACTGGAAAAATCACTCTCACCACTTTGAGGGCAGAAGCTCATGAGAGGGCAGGAACTCTTGGCAGTTGCCATCCAGTGCAATGAAAGGGGTGCCAGCACTGTGTCACATGGGAATGGCATGGCAGTGTGGACCATGTCCCACACAGTACCTAAACCCAGCTCTGAGCATGAGACTGTGCCACCAGACCCAGCCCTGGGACTGCACGAGGTCTATACCACCAACAGCCCTGCACAGAGCATGTTTGGAGCCAGTGGCTTCATAAACCTTAGAATGATTAGGGTTGGGGAAGATGTCTAAGGTCATCAAGTCCATTAACCCAGTACTGCCAAGTCCACCACTAAACTATGTCCTTAAATGCCACATCTGTGTTTTTTAACACTTCCAGAGATAGTGTTCTACCACTTCTTGGGGCAGCTTCTCCCAGTGCCTGATCACCCTTTCAGGAAAAAAAAAAAATACTATATCCAATCTAAACCTCCCCTGGCACAACTTGAGGCCATTTCCTTTCATTCTGTCACTTGTCACCTTGCAGAAGAGACTGGCTCCAGTCTCTTCAGAGAGTTGTACAGAGTGATAAGGTCCCCTCTGAGCCTTCTCTTCTCTTGGGATCTTGGGTTTGCACTTGGGAACAGTGTGGATGCTCTTGGCAGGGGCACTGCACAACCAAAGGGTTGGATCCAGAGGGAAGTAGCAGCTGCTGGTTTGTGTTGGGACACAGGATGAATGCTGCTTTGGGGTGTGGGCTGTGCTTGGGCTTTGGGCTTTACTCGGTCATATCTGGTTTTCCTCTTAGCTGGTGGTAGGATCTGTGTGAGGATAGATCTGTACTGGCTGCAAACCCATCTTTCCTGCTTGGTAAAACCCCCAAATCTTTCACAGTTTGGGGCAAAGGGTGTTTCAGAGAGCATCTCATTTGCCATATGTCATGTTTCACTGGAAGAGTCTTTGGTTTTGATTTTAAGGATCAAGAACTGGCAAATCCACTCCTTCCCGTTACTGACTTATTTTAGTGTTTTATTATCTGTAGTGTTTAAGCATGTGTTTATTTTTTCTTTTGAACTTGTTTGGTTTCCTAAACACAAGTTCTAGCCGTGCTGTCAGACATTAAATCTCTCATGCAGACACTCCAGAGGTCTGTGCTGACCTTACCTCACTCTTCCTTTGCCTGTAGACAGCTGACCACTGGGGCAGAACAGCTGATTTATCCTGATGTAAATCAAAGCACAAACATAGCCCCAAACTATTTTTATTTGGCCAAGAGAGATTATTGAGTACAACTGCGATTATGGGAATGCAATGGGTGACCCGTGTGAAATCTGGGCTGCTGAGAGGCACAGATAATCCTGCATGATGCTGTTAGGACTATCACCATCACAGCATGACCCACAGTGGACACAAAGGCGGTGCAGGAGCCAGGCAGGGTCAGTGTGCAAATACACACGAGCACAGAGAGTTCTGGTGTTCCCAGCTTTCTGTGCTGAGCCCAGACAAGGTCTGGATGGGGAAATAGAGTCACTGTCCACATTGCCATGTTTGTGCCTCTGCGTTTGGTCCTGTATCCCTGTAACCTGTCCTCTCTCCAGGTTCATGTAGCTCAGTTTTGCCCTCCAGAAAGCTGTGCTGCATTCCTCAAGCTCCTCTTTATCAGCTGAGGAGCCAGGGAGCATCTTGAATAAAAGCTAAGAGCAGGTCACCTGCCAGAGAACTGCAATTTTGCCTCAAGTAGGTGGGTACGAGCCAGATTTGCCCTGTGTGAAATCTTGATTTTTACATTGTACATTCAGCACTGTCAGCTAACCCTTTTATTTTTTATTTCTTATTTTATTTATTGATGTTTTGAAAACCTGAGACTATCCATGGCTCTTCTGTGGTTTTCTCCACCTGCCACAGAGGGAGTTGGCTGCCAAGAGGAACAAAAAGACTGATCGCAAAGCCTCTAGCTGTGCTGGCTTTCCATCCTTGCCCTGCTGCAGCAAACATCTACCCCTTTGCAGTGCAGGAGAGGTGGTTAAAAGGCAGCTATCTCTGGTTCCTGTAGCTCATGTGGAAAGCTTACTCTGCACCCACTCTTATCTAAACATGCCTAAGCCCCAGCATGCTGCTTCAGCTCCACTGGCTTTACACTTCAGGCTGTTTTGAAAGTGAATTTGTAAAGCCATTAACATTATTTAAACAGTTTAGCCACAGAATTACCCGGTGGTGCAATCCAGCTGCCAGAAGCGGAGACACAGGGCTCCTTTGCACTGCAGATCAAACAAAACTTGGCCAAAGCACTTGGGCCCTGGAGGATGCCAAAACCAAGGGTGATGGAGGGGAGTGAGAGCTAGCTGGCTTTCCTCTTGGCAGGAAATCTCATCAAGTGTTGGGTTGTAATTTTTTCTTTTATGAGCTGGTTTGGGTCCAAATCGGACCAAAACCAGATTTGTTTCCCCTTGAAGCTTCTGAAAGACTGGAAGGCATCAGGCTCCTGGTTGTCCTGATGCAGCTGGCTTCCCTGGGAGCACATTTCAGCTGGTGGGTCCAGGGCCTGGGTTAGGGACACATGGGGAAATCAGGGTTTGCAGACAGCACTTCCCACACCCTGAATCTCACGGCAGATCTTACTTTCTCTTGGGCAACATCCCTCCCGCTCCTGGTTTCCCCTATGCTCAGGCAAAGACCTTTTACAGTGCAGAAAGTATTCAGGGGAAAAATGCTCAAGAATTTGGGGAAAGACTCTGGAAACTGAGCTTTTTCAGACAGTTGCAGATAATCAGTTCCTTCAAGCTGAACATGTGACAAGGATGATGGGGGTTGTGAGGCTCTGGCAGAGGTTTCCCAGGGAATCTGTGGCTGCCCCATCCATGGAAGCTTTCAAGACTGGGCTGGGTGGGACTCTGAGCAACCTGGTCTAGTGAAAGGTGTCTGTGCCTGTGGAAGGAGGTTGGAGCTGGTTTAGGTTGCTTTCCAACCCAAATAATTCCGTACTCTGTGATATGCACTTTATCCTGATGCAACTGTAATAAAATGGATAAAGCATAGAGGAGTGGAGAAACTGAGGCACAGACACTTCAGATGACATCTCTGAGAATTAAAGTCGGTTTCCTACAAAAGTCAAGCTTTCCTCCTGCAGACTCCACTGTATGTGACATTCAAGGCAAGATTGTCCATATTCTGATAATACGTAAGAGAGCAACTGGTTAAAAACAAGACAAAGTCAAGTTGTCAATCTTGTTGAGGAGTCTGAATCAGTATTATTTTTTCTTACTTGTCTTTTTCTCTTGGCTGCTGTCTTAGGACAAGCCCTGAAATTCGTCTTAGTTCAGAATAAAACATTATCTTATTTACCAGTATTCTTCCTTTTGAGTGCATTGCCTTTCTTGGCTATTTGATTTCATTCCTCTGAAACTTTCAGCTGTGCAGCCAGGAGAAACAACGGGTATTGTTTTATATTTAGACTGAGTGTTAAAAGCTGGAACATGAAAAATGACAGCAGCTGCTGGAAGGGCTCGGACCATCAGCTCCCTCTGCTGACCTGAAGCGGGGAGAAGCAATGCAGCCAAATTTTGGGATTTCAGGAAAAGTGAGGACTGAAAGGACATAGGGCAATATTACTTCAGCAGCACAAAGGTGGGGACTCAGATGACTCTCCACAGCCCCTGCCAATTCAAGAACTGGGGGACACCAAGAGAAATTACTGAGAGTCACATTTGGGGAAAAAAAGAGGTGGTTGTTCACACACTGTGTTTTAAAACCTGTAGAGTGCCTTGCTGCAGGGGGTTGTGGATGCAAAGTGTATGCTCCAAAAGAGACTGGAAAAGTCTGGGAGAAAAGTTTACTGATGACTACAAAGTGCAGAGATCCCTTTTCTTACCTGGGAAATTCTTAAACCACAAGCTGTGAATGCTGGGAAGCACTTCAAGGAAATATTATTACATATTTGTTCTAAGCTATGTTCCTTCTTGGGCGTCCACTGTTGGAGGCAGGATGCTGACTCACACAAGTTGTTCTCCTGCTGGTCCCAAGGGATGGCTGAAGGGTCCAGGAGAGGTGATGCATGTACAGCTTGGTGCACTGGATCCAGGGAACGAAAGTGTCTAGGAGGGAGTCAGAGAAATCCTTATTTTAGTGGCAAAATGGATGCAGTTATGTTCTGTTGTTGTCTCAGCCTCCATGCTGAAGGAACTGACAGTGTGAGACATTTACACCAAAGGGAGATACTGAAATAGCCCAGAGGATACAGACCTCGGGTTCAGACACAGCCTGGTGACTCAGGGTTTTCTTCTGAATCCTTATTTTTGAGCTAGTGGAAACAGGCTGACATGACTGACATTCAGATGCAGCCCTGTAGGATGAAAAACTTCCTGTCAAACAGGATAATTATAATTGGCACAGAGGTTCCACTGGTGAAGCTACTGCAAAGCTACTTCATCACTGGTGAAGCTACTGCAAAGACTAGGTGGGAAGTGGTGCATACACAGTAAGAAGCCCCAAGTATAATGAATGTTTTGGAAAATCAAGAGGTTGCATTAATACAGCATGCCATTGAGCTGGAGAATGGTGATTGTTTTGAGGTGTCTCCTCAGAGCTTTCAGGGGAAATGCAGCTCTGGCACCCTTGGGAGCTGAAAGCTTTGTTTTCCTCAGACCTCACAGGAAAGATGGCACAGTTGCCTAACACTGTCTCCAAACTTTGTGGAATCATTTGGTCAAACAGAAAGCAAACACAGCATTTATGTTTCCTGGAGGACAGATCTGGACCTGATTGGTCAATGTCATTGACCCCCATGGAGCAGTTGTGGATAGGATTCTGTTGCTGAAACATTCCTCTTTTGAAGTAGATCCTGTGTCTTATCTAAAAGACTTCATGTGGATGAACTTAGGCATTCTTCAACACCTTTCTAGATGTCTCCTTTCAGGAAAGTAAATCCACCCGAAGCTGGGTATCTACTGGAGGTTGGGCTGGATCAAGTCCTATGGTTGTTGACTATAATTTCAGTGACTATTGTGGAAATTCAAACACTGCATTTACATGGGAGCACCTAAACATGGGTGTCCTCACCTGGAGGGAGTTTCAACCTGCACTGCCTCCTAGGTGTCATTCATGCAAAGCATTTCACGCTGTTTTATTCCTCTCAGGCAAACTGAGGAGAACAAACATTTGTTTTGTTACAGGATAATGCCCCCATCCTCCACATGCAAACCCTTGGCCACGCAAATGAGAGATGATGAGGAAGGACTGGTCTGGAGGACAATGTTCTTGAGGCTTTTCTGTCCACTGATAAAAATGGTGGCACTTGTGACAATATGGGTCAGCAATTAGGTCTCTGTGGCCTTTCCAGGCTTTGCTCCATTTTCCAAACACCCCTCTGTCCAGCAGGACAAGAGCTTGCTTTGCACTCAGAGCAGGCAAGGTAACTGTTCTGGGAAGAATTTGACATGGTTGGCCCCAGTATTCCTTTGTTTATTTATGGTGACATCAACTGTGACGATGGCTTACAGAAAGTTGTGCAGCTCTGGAACTACACTTTAATTTTTTCTTTGAAGAGCTCTCAGGAAAAAAATGTTACATTCCCTGGGACATAAAGCCTTCACTTGATGGATAAGAGTTTTGTTTATACAAAGCTGGAGATGAATGCCTGAAAAACCTATGCCCTAATCCTTCTC
The DNA here is from genome assembly GCF_009819655.1 of Sylvia atricapilla. Lineage (NCBI taxonomy): Eukaryota > Metazoa > Chordata > Aves > Passeriformes > Sylviidae > Sylvia > Sylvia atricapilla. Next base: position 149,446,222 of record NC_089140.1, read on the forward strand.
CTTACAGCCACAGCTCTGTAAGATGAGAGCTCATGTCACACCTGCCTCCCTCTTTCATCTTATAAAATATTTATTCTTCCTTCCCTCATAAAGGTTGTCAACACTTCTCTCTCTTAAAAAAAAAAAAAAGGAAGAGAAAAGAAAAAGAAATTGGCATTTCTCCAAGAGAATAGTTGTGTTTCTAAGAGAAAAGTTAGCATTTCCCATTCTATCATGTTCTAATTTTCTCTGCAGGACTTTCAGAAAGGAGGTGCTGTGAATAGATGAAATGAGAAGTCATTTCTGCCCCACCAAGCAACCTGCCCAAGTGATAAACTGGACAAATAAAGAATAATTACCCTTGTGGTGGGAGTATAGACCCTCCCATGCCTTGGAGCATTGCATGTCACTGACATGCCACCAAATCCTGTTGGACTGATAAAGGAAAATGAACTGTAGTGCATGTCTGCCTGGTTCCTGCCATGTTTATCTGCTGCTTAGTGTGAGGGCTCTTGGGAAGCCTGGGCTTTCTGTGGACCTTCAAGATGATTCACAGATGAAATGGCCAGAGCTGAGATTCTAGGATGCTTGCCTGGCAATCTGCCTTGGAACCTGACCTCTGTTTTGTTTCCTGGGAAAAAACGAGCACCCCAAAGACCCTTCCCAGTACTATCACCTTCATCTGCACAGTTAGCAGCATGGGGTGATTTCAGAGGACAGCCTCTGAAATCAGCAGGGAATGAGCAAACACTGGATGACGATGCTGTGTGGCAATGCTGGGAGGCTCCCAGCCCCACGCCTGATTTCCCTCATTTGTCTCCGTGGTCTGGCATGATGGATTAGCAAAACCTACTTGTCTCCTGAGCACTACCTAATGTGGGCCATGTCAGACCGTGGGGCCTTCTCTCTGGGCAGAGCAGGGCTCTGATCTCAGCAGCTCCTTGATGTGTGTCCACCCCGCTGTGAACCTGCCCTGACCACCCACACACAGGCTGACGGCTCTTGGTGACGGGAGGAGGTTGGCTCACGCAAGGCCTTTGCAGATAGAAAGCTGACATGCAGGTACATTTATGGCAACAGTGAATTTGCTGCCTTTCTTTACTCTTTTTTCCCCAAGGCTGTTTTCTGCTGCCACTGAAACCACTGGATATTTTGCTGTCAGCTGAGATAGCAACATGATCTTCCTTTGAGGAGGAGTAGCTTTCATTTGTGGCTAGAGATTCAAAAGCACAAACCCACCAGGCAGAGAGCAGCCCTAATTCCTTCTGCCTTTGCTGACTCTGTTCCTCTCAGGGTTCAGATAAAGAGGTCTCAGTTTCTGCCCCCTGGAACCAGTAATTTTGGTAAGGGCAAGGCATTGCATAGACTGGACTGAAGACTTGACTGCTGTGGACAGAAGGTTTATGCCTTGGCTTGGGCAGACCAGGCAGCACTGTGCACTTCCTGGGATAGCTTTCCTGGGACTGTGTTGAGAAATCTGTGCTGGTGGGAACTTCCTACAGCCAGATCTTTTGGAGAGGGACAGCACAGTCATCTCCACCACTGGAAGTAGGTGCAGTCCTCCCTGAGCTCACTGCCTGCCTGGTGACCTGCTGGTCAGTCTGGCTTCCAGCTCAGTGCAGAGAAAATCCTGGGAGAAGGAGCATGCTGTTTTCTTTTCCTCATGTGGAGTCATTCCCCAGTGCTGCATCAGCCTTCCCCAGAAATTCATTTCACATTATCACTGATAACCAATCTGATTATTACAGATTAACTGTGTTGCTGAAGGTTTGTCAGCTTCCCAAGTCCAGTCAGGCTGGGTGGAAGTTCAGGACATAGTCCAGATGTCGAGTGCTGAAACCATGTGGATATGGGAAGAAAATGCCATATTCTTCCACCAAGAAAGACCCACCACCTTCCAGACACAGGTCTTGGGTGGAAGGTGAGGGACAATGAGTATAAGCACAGCAGGACATGGAGGACATTCTCTTTGTTGCATTTTTTTTCAGGTGCATGTTGTGGTTCTGTCCAATATAGACAAAAATCAATCTGTATTGAAAAAGGTACAGAGAGCCAGGAATGCTACGGAATAAAATAATGCGTTGGGTTGGAATGGACCTTAAAAATCCCTCTGCCCTTTCTCAGGTTCTTAACATCTGTCAAGGCACCAGAGTCTACCAAGACATTTTCTTCTTTCAACTTGGAAAACTTCACCTCCGTTCTTGTTACTCGGTGGCCTTTTGGGGCAGCCCCATACTGGATGCATCCCTCACCTTCACCATGGACACTGATTCTGTGAAGGGTGGACAGGAAGTAGCAAATGAAAACCAGGGAATTAATCAGAAGGGGAAAATCACCCATTTGCACACCAAAAGACCCCTTTATATCTCATTCTGGGGTGTCAAGGAACAGTTTTCTGGTCTGAAGTTGGGCTGGATGGAGGTTTCATTACTGAATCATGGAGGACTGTTATGGAACAGACATAGTAAGTCCTGTCCAGGATTCAGGACCCTCTGTGGGTGAAAAAAGGCCTGGAAAAACTCTCTAGCCACTCTTGCTGCTGAAATTATAATATGCTCCTTAACATAACTTGGAAGCTCTTTTCTTTATCAGATGCCATCTTTTTTTCATCAGCATTTTTCCACTGTTGACTCCTGGGCCTCTGGCCCAGTAGACCATGAAAGGGAAGAAGTTCTCCTTCAAGAATTGAGGAGCAACCATGGAGATGATAAATTCTTGGAGCTGCCAGACACAGGACACAGCAGGTTGGCATCAACACTGCTGCTGATCTTGTTATTGGAGCCAGCACGTAGGGAAGAACTCGGGATGTGCCACCTTCTGCCTACAGATGAGTATGTGAAAAAAAGGCCATTTTCTGTAACTTCATATGATTTTTAACGTATTTAAAGTTCCAGTTTTTCCATGTTTGAAAGCTGAGTGAAAATAATTTTCAGGTTCTTGGCAAATTGCTCTGGAGGGAGGAGGTTGAACCAAATAAGCCCAACCAGTGGTTCCTTACAAACTCAGCCATTCAGTGATTCTGTGACTAAATTGATTACATCCATTAAATGGACTGAGATGTCTGTCCCAGAGCATTTTTGAAGGCCAAAATTATTGCAGAAAAATTTGGAGACTTCTTATGTAAATTACCAGTTGGACAGAAAATGGTGGATTTCATGCAAATAAGTAGCTTCTCACCGAAAAAATTTTCAATAGTCCTTAAATGCTGTCAAATGATTTCCCCAGATTGGAAGGCACATATGAAAAGAATGAAATGAAGGCTGAGAACATAATTCAGTTAAATAACACATGCCAGGAATTTAGCCTCCTTTTCTGATTTTAATTTGTCCTCTAGGGGACGTAGGTTTTCTTGATTGTACATATTATAGGATATTATTTTTCATCTTGTGGTGGTAGAAATTTCTCAGTTAGTGACAGTTTCATGTCTGCTTAAGTTTTTGCAGGGTACGCATCTTAAACAGCAGAATTTTTGGTCTTTGTTGAGATTAATGACATTCAGGATGAGGCTGCATCACGAAAATTAACCCTCTTGAATTATTTTTGAATGTTCACTTAATGGTGTTTTATACACCAGTTTTCCTGCCAGAAAAGCCATTCTTACTATTAACTCAGAAAAGGGGAGACTCGAGAGGGGAGAATCACTTCCTCCTTTGCACAGGTTTTTTTTTTTTTTTTTTTTTTTTTGACATCTTTGCCCATCCCATCTCTCTACCATTGGCACCCTTGTTCAGCCCACATTTCTGAGTCAGACAGCTGGGAAAAACATAGAAGTGAAAGCAATGCACATATTGCTGGAAAAATCACGTCGTTAAATGCCAAGAGGTTCTGACTGAAAGGATTGAGAAAGAGGCAAATGCCAGTAATTGGCCCCAACACAAACTTATTTATAGCAAAGCTTAAGCAGGGTGAAGTCTGGTCCTCTGGGTTCACCTCTCAGGATCAGGCCCTGGGTCTCGTGGGATTTCATTTCTCAGAGAACCACAGGGGTGGCAGATGGGAAAGACTTGTTAGGTCATCCTGTCCACATGCCCCGGCAGGAGCGGGACGAGATTGTCTCTTTGCTGCGTTCTCAAGTGCCTCATCCAGATTTAAACTCCTCCAGCAAGAGGACTGTTATTGCAAGAAAATTCCACTGCCTACACGTCCTTCTGCAGAACCACTTTTTTAAGGCACTTGACGTCCATTTTTGTTAATTTTGTCTGAATTGCATCACAAAAGAGAAAAGTGAGAGTATTGAATGTGACCTTGGGCAGCTCAATCTATATGATGACTTAAAATAGAATTAGATCAGATATCACAGTGAAATGTGGACTTCCTACAGTTAGAGTTAATATTTTTGACTGTCCTACCTTTGTGTTTCTTTACATTGAAGTGGTTTGATCTCTTTAAATTTAAACTTAAAGTAATTTCCCAGTGTTTGCAATGCTTTTTTCTTCTTTTTGGCACCAGCACTCTGTAACTTGCTTACCTGAAAGTTGTTGATAAATTTTCAACCTTGACTTCATCTGGGCTAAAGTTATATTTAATCTGTGGTTTTATCTCCTATTTCCAGTGAAATAACCACTTTTATTAGCTATGTGGTTATATTATGCATGCTTGGCCCTTGGTTGGGTAGGAGAGGTTGCACAGATGTCCATGTAGAATCAAGGACAGGCACATAAAAGACCTACTGTAGCAACTGGAAATACTAATTTTAATTTTTTTTTGTACTAAAAAGTCATGGGAAAATACCAATTCAGCAAGCACAAAATTAAAACCCGGGTTAAAAGCGATTTTACTGCGTCCAAGGTTAGGCTTCAGTGGAAGCTGGCCAGGATTATGGGCCAGGAACTCTGGAACCTGCCAGTTTTAGAGCCCTGGGTGAGTTCACAGAGGGATGAAAGGGGAGCAGGGGAACGTGGGTGCTGCCTGTGGCACTGTAGCACAGTTGGTATCAATTTCTGATGTGGAACTGATAAAATGCCAACTCTGGTGGGTGTGCACCATGGTTGGAAACTTTCCAGTTTGTAGGAAACTAAAAATGAGGCATTTACTGACATGAATCCAATTTGGACAGGAAATTTTTTTCCTGTCAACTTGGGAACTGCACTCTCCTGCCAATTACAGTCACAATTGTGTCATTTTGTCTGTGAAACTCTCAGTCTCACGAAAGCATATGAAAAAACCTGTGTAACTTTAGTATCATTGTTTAATTTGTAATACAAATGAAATTCATATCTCTGGAGATGAGCTGCTTAATTTTCCAGGTGTTTATGAGCTACTGCACCACATTCCCTTCCCTGCTTGTGAAAAAAACCCTGAGAAATTATTTTTTCAGCATAATTTTCAAAAGAAAATTATTAGACTCTACATCAAATTTTTCTTTTCCTGCAAGGAATTGAATTCTATGCCAAAGCCAGCCCTTGTTTACTGTAACCTTTATTATATGGCAGATATGCAAACACTTAAAGGAGAAACTTCCATCCTTATAGGAAGGTATTTTTATCAGAAATAATTAACATCTGAAAAGGCTCAGCTGCAATACACATGGGATGGTCTGTTCACATACTAATAAGAGACAAACCGAAATGATGGACTCATCTTTAATGCTTAACTGTTGGAGGCCTGTTGTAAAGTGAAATCAGTTTTGTTCTTTTTTTTTGTTAGTGCAGGAATGCTTAGTTTGTTTTTTGGAGTTGGCTTTTATTCTACCAGAAAATGACAATCTACTGTAAGAGAAGGATAGTGGGTGATAGAACGAACAAGAGGTAAACTGAAGGAGGGCAGGTTTAGATTAGATATTAGCAAAACATGTTTTACTGTGAGGGTGGTGAGGCCCTGGCACAGGGTGCCCAGAGAAGCTGTGGCTGCCCCATCCCTGGGGGTATGTGTTCAAGGCCAGGTTGGATGGGGCTTGGAGCAACCTGGAATGGTGGAAGGTGTCCCTGCCCATGGCAGGGGGGTCAAAACTGGCTGATTTTTAAGGTCCTATCCAACCCAAACCATTTAAGGATTTTATGAAACCCTGGGAAGCTCTTGTGAGCTGACATGAGAAGCACAGTCAACACTGCCTTGGGAAGGGAAAGAGCTAAAACTGCAGCCCACAGATTGGTGCTGTGGAGAAGAAAAATGCCCACTTGTGCCCTCTCTTTCCTGTCTGAGAACCAGCCAAAGGACTTCTATTTTGCAAAGATTAAAGTGAAGATAATTTTGGGAATACAAACAGCAAAAGGAACAGAAGGTGCAGGTACAGAAAGTCACAGGCTGAGAGGTATCTCTGAGTTTCTAAAACCAGGGCTGGGTGTTGGTGGGTGGGAAGCCAGGGGAACAACTTTGGAGGAGGAAAAGCAGAGAGATAGAACTTCTGTGATCACAGAGACCAGCAGAGAACAGGTCTGCTGGTCACAGCAGCTGAGAACTGCTGTGAAGTATGAGTTCCAGTCACTGGTTTTGTAGGCAAACATGGAGCAAAGTCCCTGGCTGCCACACTGACTGCTGGTCCCATTAGGAACAGTCCTTCCAAGCTCTACAGTTTGAGCCATGCTCGGGCAAGAGGGGCAGCAGGTCCAATGCCAACTCATCTGCACAGGCCACTGGTGCCTTCAACAGTAACTTTTCCTGAGTCAGGGAATTTCCTACTACCCTGACCTCTGTGGGAATGACCAGGGCATGCTGAACACTCCTTACATCCAAGACAAGGCAGATGTATGCAAGTTGTCTGGTGGGAAGGCCTGGCTTTAACTCCTGAGTTTTGTGTTAGGGAATCATGTAGGAGAATGCTGGCTGTGCCAGTGGTTTGACAGTATAAAAAATAACATTCCAGTGTGATCCCAGGAGTGTTTCCCTGCTGACATAGAAATAGGGACTGTTTGGCTTGGGTTAAGAACGGAAGCAGGATCAACTCTGCTTGGCTGAGCTCTTATGGGTTTTATGAAGATCCCTCTCTAACAGAGTCCCTTTCTATTTACTCAAAGGTGGTAGAAAACCAGCGTTAGTTACATCAGATGTGCAATTAAGGATTATTCTGATTTCTTAGCTGGAAAGCTCATAAGATGCAAGCAAGGAGAACCAGCAGCCTTCCCTGGCTCTGCAGCTTTTCCCATTCCTAATGAGACACTGCTGATATGGGACTGTGAGGCAAGGTGCAGGGGTCTGGAAATGGATGAGTTTTCATTTTCCTCTAGAATTAACTGAATGCATAATGCCCTATCAGTCACTGCAGATTGCCTGGGAGAGAGGCTGGTGGGTCCCATGGTTGGGTGGGAGCAGGAAAAAGCTCAGCTCTGGTGGCAACAGGGTCTCACTGGGGAGCTACAGCAGCATCTGTGTGCTTCCAGCTCAGGCTGGGGTGGACTGTGAGGGGCTGACTTCTGAACACTCTGGTCAGATGAAGATCTCAAAGGAGGTAATAATTTCAATTAAACAGCGAGTTACAATGCACGAGGCCTTTCACTCAGCATACTATTATTAGCAACTGCTTCTCCTGGCAGGTTATTCTGGTAGGTTCCCCCCAGAGAACAGGACAGCTCACAAAACCTGGCTCTTCTTGTTATTTTTATCCAGGAGCAGCTGACAGTAAAAGTGACAAAAGAATTGATGGGGGAAGTGGTCCAGAGCGTGAAAAATCCGGTCGTAAAAGCCAGAGTGTTTTCAATAAAATATCTATACATAAAGGGAGAGGAGGGAGGGGGGATTAGAAGCAGGGTTGGACAGAAAGCAGAGCAACAAGTTGTGAAGACAGAGGAACAAAGTGTAAATCCAGCTGTCAGGGCTATAAGATCCATTGGCACCTTGGTCTCCTTTTTCTCAAGGGAGCTCATGTCCATTCCAGTGTCTACCATGGGACAGAGGTTGAACCCACAGGGATGGTAGGATGCCATGGGGTGAAAGAATGGCCTTGGAGCCTCCCAGGGTCACAGGCAGAGCCAGCAAACCCCTCTTCTGCTGTCTATCTGCTAGAAAGGGTCTTTCTTCTCGTGATGAGCAGGATTGTTGCAGGGATTTGGGATTGGGAAGATGGTCTGGGCTGCAGAACAGGGCAGCAAACTGTGCTGTAGGGTCAGCAAAAGCAAATCTCAGAAGAAAAAGCTGAGTTAGTTAAATGGATAAAACAAGTGTATTGTTAAATTGGCCCAGCTTTTGGGGGTTACTCTGAGCCCTTTGCAGGGTGTAAGGCTCTGGAGAAGCTGCTGTTTTCTTCAGTTCTGTCTGGGGACAAGGAAGGGATCAAGAGCTGGGAACAGAAGGAGCAGAAGAGATACCAGCCCAAAGGGAAGTGAAGTGCTTTTTCACTTTACAAAGAGCAAACTGGGTGGCATGAGACAACAACTTCCTAGTGAGGTTTCTTCTGGTGCTATTTCTTGGAAATGGATGCTGAAAACAAAACTGAGTGTGAGGACAGCTGAGATCTCTCTCTAGGCTTGACCCAGTGCCCTACTCTTCTATTTCAGAGATGGGAGGGGGCTCCAAAGCATGCCCAGGAAAGGAGGTGCTCTCAGAGGGCACAGTAGTGCTGTCTTGAGTTGTCAAAATGGGAGTGAGAGCTTCCATAATCACATAGCATTGGACTTTAGAGCTGGCACTGGGGATAATGATAGTGATTCCTGGTATCAAGCATGGGATTTTCAGTGTTTTGACTTGTGCTCCTGGCCTGTGCTGGATTGGAGGTGCATCCATCCAGTGGGGACAGGGGAGAGAAGACTAATGAACACCAGAGAAGACCCTGAGGTGTATCCAGCCAGAAAAATGTAAAGAAAGGAAGGAAACTAATTTTTTTTTCCTTTGGCAGCCCCTTCTGAACTGCAGGATGTTTAACTCTGAAATATGTCTCTGTTGCACTCACATGGAGCAGCCTTGGCTGGGTGATGGGAGTGTGTGGGGGACAGGAGCTGTATGTGGCATTTCTGTCAGCATTTGGGCTCTGCAGGCTGGTGCAAGTGCCCAGGGGGGTGGGATTCATTGGTGTGGAGGCAGAAGGGAAGCTGAAATGCAGCACAGTAAAGATCATGCCTCTGAGGCTGATATTTCCCACTTTCCCTCATGTATCTGTGGTGCTTTAGGGCACCCTCCTGCAGCCATTACCCCGTGGTGTGGATGGGCCAGCTCAAGCTTAACCTTCCCCATGCACCCAGAGTGATTCCCAGCACCACCTCCAGGGAGGCAAGATACCCAGAAGACCTCCTAGACATCAGACTCCTGGCAAAAACAAGTGTGATGAGTTCTGGGCATGCAGCAGGCCTTGGTGCACCTCTGAGCCTGCCCCTGGGCCACAGCTCTGCTCTCTGGGTGAGGTTGGTCTATGCCCTGAACGCCACTGACTCACACAGGGAAAGCCACTGGCTCAGAGGTGGGTGTTGCCTCTCATCCCAAATAGCTTGGCATGTGATTTCAGTTCTGTGGAGCACCTATGCTAATCAAACCAGCAGAGAAAGGTCTGAAATGTCCTGTTTTCCATGGGCTGCCACCATCCCAGGCAGAATCTGTGTCAACCAGCAGGAGCCGCAAAACTTGCCAGACAAATTTTTCTTGCCTGGAGGCAGCCTTTCTCCCTAGTTGCCTCCAGAAACTGAGTCAGCTGGCATAAATCCTTCAGAGCAGGAGCAGATCTCCTCTCTGCACAGCATTTTCAGCTGCTGGGCTGCTGGCTGGGAATTGCCTTAGTGAAATGGGGTATCACAAGGGGTGGGAAGTGAGGAAGGCAAAGTTCTGGAGTGTTACGTCAGTATCTGATACTGATCTGTGACAGAGCCATCTATCTTTGAAGAACCTGGGATCACTTCATATTATGGAGATTAGAAAAGTTTATTTAGGGAATGGCAGGGAAAGAAACCTCAAGATGTTTTGAGATGGTGGGAAATCCTGTAAGAAGCGATGAAGCTGTCCTGTAGGAAGGGTTGGAGGCTGCCTAGCAAGTGCCCACTCTGTGCTTAGTATGCACAGTATCCTTCTGCTGGCAAAAGAGACTTTCTGCCTTTATATCTGAGGACTGGCTTTTTTTATCATGGGTTGTTTAGAGAACTTGATTTATACCTTTCTCCAGCCTCTCAAAGTCCAAGTGGCTGGTGCATCCCAAGAGGTGCATATTGCTCATTGCCAAGTGAAGTCCACACTGTATCAAACCCCTCCCAAACCAGCTCTTAGCTGCTCTTGGGGTACTTCTCCTAAGAAATCCTCCTCTCCCTGCTGAAGGCAGTTCTGAAGGGAGAGAAAAAGGCTTAAGATCAAGAGAGAAGAGAGGAAGATTCATGGCTTGGCACTGGATAAATGCTCCTTGGCTTGCTCCCCTGCATTAAATGGTGCTGAAGTGCCTGAACTCCATCACTTACCTGCAGGGGCTGTGTGGGCACATCACCTCAGTCAGGGTCCTGTGCACATCCAGAGATTGAAGGGACACGAGGAAAACTCCAGCAAGTCTCAAGAGCTTTGCCAAGATCCTTTGCAATGCTCTGGACATGCTGGAAATTGATGTCCTCACAGTCAGGAAAAGACAAGATCTGGTTCTTACCAGATCCCTGGGAAAGGAAAAATCTCCAGAACGTTGTGGAAAACCAGGCACACAAACTGATTTACAGCAGTTGAAATCCTGTTCTCCCCATCCTAATAAATATAGAATTATATCCTTAATCGCCAATCTTTCCTTGTCACCCTGGTCAATAAATAATTGCTAAACTCTGCTAGTGCATCTCAGTCTGCTGCCCCTTCAGTGGATCTGAAACACAGATCCCCAGACCAAGGCAGACTCTGCCTTTTTTTGTTTTTCAGTATTTTAGGGATTTCCTGATGTAGAAGTCACAGCCAGATCACTGTGCTAAGTTAACCTGATGAAATACTCCACAATTTTTTAATAAATCCTTTGTAATCTCATGCATAATGTTGGCTTTCATGACCTCCTTTGGTAATGAGTCCCACAAATTAATTACATGCATTGTGTAAAAGGAAAGCCCTTTCCATTTGCTGGTATCAAACCCTTTGACTGTCTGACTGGATACTGGAGTATCCAGGAGTCAGAAAACATTTCTTTTTTTTGTCCATATTTTGCCCTAACTGGTTCCCAGTTTAAGGAATTCCACCTCAGAGCACAGAGCACACAGGGCTTTATTTCCAAAAATCTGTTACCTTCATTCATGATAAAGACTGGCTTTGTCTGCCATCTGAAATAATTTAGGCTGAATGGAAGAAATTGAGAAACAGTGTCCTAGAAATCAAGAAATTTATGTGGAGCATTCACAGGAGAATGATGTTTTAATCACTGAAGTCTACGAGTAATTTGTGTTTATTTTAGTCTATCTTTATCCAATGAATAAATTACACTGGGAGGAAGGAAGTCTTTATTAAGGATTCAGCCTCCTTTCCCTGTTCAGTTGAAGAATTTAGAGATTTCAATAAATATGCCTTTGAATCCAGAAAAGGCTTTTCAGCAGAACAAAGGCAGGCCAACATTAACACTTCTAATCAGGGAAAGACAGACATGTAGAAGTCATCAATCCAAAGCTTTTCATGCCTTGTTTCTACATCAGAAAGATGTCTGGGTACAACCTGAAAACCTAAACATCTTGATAACGAGACACAAATCTGCCATGAGTGTCTTTTGTGGGTAAATATTAGCAAATTTGTCTAGATGTGAGCGGAATGTTTTCTGATTAATTTTTTCCCCATAAAATGTGCTGATATAATTGAAGATGAAACTTTCCATGGGAACATACCCATTTCAATGAAACCTCAGTCAAGAAAAAATTCTCAGGTCCCAGTCTGAATTTGGGACCAAAACCAGAGAGGCAGGGAGTTTGTGTGCCATATTATCTGAGCCTGGAAGATGTGGAAATTCCATAGCACACGGATCACAGTGGTTGAAATCCCTGCTGCTGTGAATGTCAGCTTTTAGAAAGTGGAGCCACACAGGCCTGACAACAGAGATTCTTTGCAGTGATCATTAACCATTGGCTGGGCTCTGTTATCTTGGCTGGGCAAGGCTCTGAGTCCAGCTTTGGGAAAGGTTGGTAGCCTTCCAGACTGTGGGATTCTGGAATAACAGGGGTAAATACGGTTTCGCTTGTGGCAGAGGTTGGAAATTGGGTAGCTGGGTTGGAAGAGGGTGGAACAGAGATGTGAACTCTGGCAAGTGACCTGTCTGTGAGCTGGGCGAGCCAAAGTAACCACATCTGTCCCATTCCCTCTGATTTTCTGGGTATAAAAATGATAGAAACTTTTTTTTTCTCACTCAGAAGTTCTGAGAATAAGGAAATCATGATATTACCCACTCCATGGGATAGAGGGGAGTCACAACTCTGTGCAGTATCTACCTCCCAGCTGCCTTCATCCTGCTCTCAGTTCATCCTTCATCTCTCTTCTCTGTGCTCTTCCCGTGTTCAGATGTTGCTTATCCTGTCATGCAGAGGATTGACACCACCTGCAAACACATCAGCCTGTCTGAAGAGATCAGCTGGGTCATGGCTGAATTCCTTGAGAACTTCCAGAAGCGAAAGGTGGATGAATTCCCAGTGAACTCTGTCACCAATTTATGTAGCTTGGATGCATAGTTGCTAAACAATGACTGATCAGGGTTTGTTTGACAGCCTAGGTCTAAATCTTTGCACATGTTAATGTTTGGACATATTTTGGTTCTGATGCAGAATTCCCCTGGGGTCAGGCTGTCCTTGCAGGGGCCAGTTTGGGGTGGAAATTTTTACTGGCTGTGACCTGGGTTTTTAAACCATGTTTAAAGTGCAGTGCAGGTAGTTATTATTGAAGTAGCAATGGGAAATGTCATGTCCCAGTGAGGCCAGACTGGTTTCCTCAACTCTGCCACCTTCTCCCTGCTTCCTCACAGAGCCTTTCTTCACCTCTCTGCACAGGAGGGAGATCACACTGCCATCTGGCAAATCATGGTCTTGTTCAGGTAGAAATAATCTGTAAAAAATGATGGACAGAGATGGGCCAGGCTGGGAAGTTGCATCTTTTAACCAACTTTCAGCCTGTGCATCCCCAGTGTGATAATGGGACCAGTCCCTTCTCTCTGACTGCTGCTTTTCAGACCAGCATGTCAGAGGTCTGTGCAGAAACAACTCAGTTTTCCCAGAGAATGTTTTGACAGGTCTGTTTTATGTCCAGCTCAGCTCATCACGCTGTTTTGTGTCCCTGCAGGTGTTTCTGTGAGCCCTGCTTGTGCTGCATCCCAAACCAAGGCCAAGTATTGGAAGGAGATGAGTTACAGAGCTCCTGGCAGGAGCTCTGCCTCCCACCCTTTGGGATGCAGGGCTGTGATCCCACCTGAACAGAGATAAGATGGCACAGGCAGGATCTGTCGTGTCACCCTGCCAGCACTTCCCATCCAAGAAAGAGCTTTGTAAATCCAATTGCTCCTTAATGAGCAGCTCCCTGACAGATTCTGGGAGCACTGGAAACATACATCAGGGTGGTGAAAATGCTCATGGCCAGGCAGACTGGGATGGCTGCAATCTGCCTCTGAGAGTGAGCCCTTGGAGCTGCTGGAGGGGAGCCCCAAAAAAGCTCAGAGACTACAAAATCTGCTTAACATTACTGCAAAGTCTGTGCTGCAACATGTGGGGGATCAGTGATCAGAGATGTGCATTTATCAGGGTTCTATGCAAGCTGCTTTTAACCCACTGAGGTGGGAATACTGTATCTGTATGAAGTCAGGGAGATCATGGCCTGACAAGAGCTCAAGGAGCATTTGGACAGCGCTCTCAGGCACATGGTGGGATTTTTGGGGCTGTCCTCTGTCCAGGGCCAGGAGCTGGACTCGATGATCCTTGTGTGTCACATCCAACTCAGGATATTCTATGATTCTGATTCTATTGGGCCAGTGGACAGGACAGTTTCTTGATGGCTTGTGCTGCTCAGCCCTGACCTCACTCTTGACAGCTCCATCCCCCTTTGCTCTGACCCCTTATATCCTGCCATGCTTTAATCCCTGTGAATATTTCCTTCTCCTGAACACAGTGAAGGCTGTTTTCTCTCCTGCCTGTCTGTTCTTCACAGGATGATGGCAAGGCACAGCAGCGAATTCCTATGGGAGCACACCTTAGCAGGAAACATTACTGTGGGACCCCTGTCTGGCTCAGGGATTTCAGCAGATATCAGTCATTAACACACAAAAACCCCAAAACCGAACAATCCAGAGATCCCTCGGAGTTTGCCTTCTCAAAGATGAAGCTGGAAATGGGCTGGTATCGCCATCTGGTGCAAGTTTCCAGAATTACCCGAGCAGCTCCAGCATGGAAATACCTGCCTGGGATTGAAAAACTAACCAGAACAACGGTGGGGTTGCTGGTTCCAGACCAGCACTGCTGCTCTCATCAAGGAGAGATGACATTCATCTGCAGCATTTTCATCCTGATTCTCCCCCCAGGAATATTTGGGGCATCGAAGAGCATGTTGATGAGTGCTGGGATAGAGGAAAGAAAAAGTAATGGGCAGTGGAGGCTGGACCCCTGTTTTTCATAGGGAACATCTGAGTCTATGGGGTTGCTAAACATTTTCTAATTTATCTTTAAGATAGATGATATTTTCTATTTCAGATGGAGAGCTGAGATCACACCAGAAAAAAAAAAAACCCAAAAAAACCCAAAAAACCAGTTTTATTTTCTAGTCATGGGGGAAAATAACTACAGAAGTTGCTATATAATATAACTCAGAAGCCAAATAGCCAAATTTTTATTTTCTTCAGTCTCAGTGTTTTCCTCTGCTTCTTTTCTGTCTAAGGAGAAAGCAAAACTGTGTTCACAGGCACCACCAACACAGCTCAGCTGAAATAAGAATCTGGGGCTGTGTGTGTGTCATGGCACAAAGTTAAAAGCAAATGTTTGGCACTAACCTTATTCAAATGAAGATATTTTATTTGAGTTTTCCGGGAAGAAAAACAAACAAAAAAATTGGAATTATTTGAACAAAACCACAGCTTTTTTTCTCACAGCAAATCTTGATTTTGCAAAACTTGTCTTTCCTGCTGAGCAATTGTTCCTGCAGACAATTCCTACAGCCCTTTCAGAAAGGCAGGGGATCACCAGCTGGCATCTTCTGGACTGTATGCAATCAATTAGTTCAAACCAATTAGGCAATTATTGGGTGTTACTAAACCGGAGTTAATTTCAACAAATTGGAAACAGCTGAGGAATCTGGCATCAAAAAAGCAAATCCAAAGGATTTCCCAAACCAGGTTCTTCCTTCTCTGCATTCCCTTTCAGAAAACTTATTTGCAATGTTGGTCTTGGCCTTGTGACGCTGAAAGAGCATCATCACCTTCGTAGGTAGGGGATCAGAGAAGTGCCTGACTTCATCACAGAATGAGGCAGAAAAGCCTGTCCTGAATCCTCCCTGGAAGGGTGGATCAGTTGTCCAGATTGCTCCAGCAGGGATGCAAAACCAGCCAGATTATTTGGGGAGTAGACTGGGATCCTAATCATGGACATCTTAACATTTCTCTAAGAATATTTTTGCTTTAAAACGTTCTCTTCCCTTATGTGGCAGTCTTTCCAAACAGGAGCTGGAGCAATAAAAAGCAGAAATGAGACTTGGAAATGGGGCTTTCCCTAACTTTAGAGAGCAAGGCACTAAATGATATGAGTTTTCTCCAAGTTTCTGGGGGTTTATAGAGAATGATGGAGTTGCCAAAACATCTGGTACTGTTCAAAATACTCCAGGATTCCCTACAGATATTTAAGGAAGGCCACTAAACCCTTAAGACACCTATATCCTCTTGTGGCAGCTGGAGGTTGATGGGAACACCCCAATTGGACTGAAAAACCTGTGTTAGGACACTAAATTGCACCCTTAGCATAAAGGAAATCCCATGTATACAATTCCATAGACAGTCATAAGATATCCTGAGTTGGAAGGGGACCCACAAGGATCTTTGAGTCGAACTCCTGGCGCGTCACAGGAGAGTCCCAACAATCACACTGTGAATCCCCAATCAAACCTTCTGTGCAGACCTGGACACCTCATGTTGTGCTGGACTTGGTCTGGACCCTTGGAAGGTGCAGATTGCTTCTGGTGGGACCGGAGAAGAAAGCACCCAAAGAGTTCTGAGTTTGTGCCAGATCACTGTAAGGAGAGTTCTGAAATGGAGGGAGGTTGAGCTGGAGCAGCACATGGCTGTTTCCCAGCACTGAAGTTGCCCAGGGTCTTCAAACAACCACGTGAACAAATCCTACAAGATCCCAAATGTGGAGTCTCTTGTGTCATTAAAGGAATTTCCAGCTGCCTTGCCCTGGAAAAGTGAAGATTAGCCCTCCCAGTTGTGACAAAGGGCTTTGCCCCCATGGCTTCTTGTAGACATTGTGCAATCTTCCCTTTGTGTTTTGCAAGTCCATCTCCCCCTCCATGGCATTCCCTTTCCCTGTTTCCCTGTTGGCTGTGGGGTTTGGTGTCCTGTTCCTCTCTTCCCTGTGGTCACCTGCCCCTTGCCCTGCCCCTTGTACCACCCACAAATCTAAGACATTATATAACTGAGAGAAACCACATAATTTCCCTCTTTGGCTCTGGATTTCACCTTCAGCACATGGAATAAACGCTTGCTGGAAACTGATTTGGGGCTAGGAGCCTTCTGCCTCTCTGCTGAGCTAGGCTGTAATGTGTGTGGATGTGTGAGCTTGAATTGCTGCCTGAATTCTTCTCAAGCAGTTTCTCTACTGGAGAGGCTGACTGGGACCTAGAAAGGCCGTAGCTGCACTCCAGAAAAGACACACTGTTACACCCAAAGATCCTCATCATCTTTCTGATCAGCAGAGAAGTAATTGCTGAAATTTATTTGAACTGAAGTTCCCAGTGGCAGATGTTGGTGACCCTTTGTACCGAGTATCCTGTTTCAGGGAAAAGCCCCAAGCCTGTTGGATCTAATAACCTGGTCTTGAGCAGGCTCCTTCACCATTCTATAACACACTGGATGGCAAAATGTCTGTTCAATGCAGTGGCATGAATTTGAATGGTTGTGAAGAGGGATTTTTGACAAGACCATATAGTAAGAGTACAGTGGCAGTGGCTTTAGGCTGAAGGAGGGTAGATTTAGACTAGGTATGAGAGAGCAATTCTTCCATGTGAGGGTGGTGAGGCACTGGAATTGGTTGTCCTGAGAAACCATGGATACTTTATCCCTGGAAGTGTTCCAGGACAGGTTGGATGGGGCTTGGAGCAACCTGGGATAGAGGAAGGTGTCTCTGCCCATGGCAGATGGGTTTGAACAAGATAATCTTTCACATGTTTCCCAATGCAAAATACTCCATGATTCCATGAAGGATTTGATGAAGTCAGTATGTGACTGAAGACAGAAACCTGTGTCTGCTCAAAGTATTAATTTTCAAGGGGGAGTCACTAGGGGAAAACCCATGAAGGTTCGTAGTGAAACAGGCCACAAAATATATTCCAGCACAAAGCTGACAACAGCTAGGGCCACATGTGATATGCCTCTGGAATCCTAGCAGGGTTGATTTATCTTGGTGTTAGGCCTAATATACTTAGAAGCCCTTTATAAATAACCCAGGACCTTTTGCACTTGCTGTTTTACAGACTTGCTTTGTTTATTTGACTGGTTGAGCTGGGCCTGTAATTTTTAATGAAAATAAACTCCTTGTCAAGGACCTTTTCCTTTTGGGACCTTCCAAAGGACACATAGAGCAATTCTGTGCTTCTTCCCTGCTTCCCAGCAGTCCCATTAGTTTTTATCTCTTTGGTTTATGAAAGGCTAGGCCTGGGGAAAGGTTAACTGAGCCCCCGTGGGTTGTGTTTCCTCAGGCCCTCAAAGCAGAATGATAAAGATCACAGAATCACAGAAAGGTTTGTGTTGGAAGGGACCTTAAAGTTCATCTTGTTCCCTGCCATGGGCAGGGACACCTTCCACTATCCCAGGTTGCTCCAAGCCCCATCCAACCTGGCCTTGAACGCTTCCAGGCATGGGGCAGCCACAGCTTTTCTAAGCAAGGAGTCTTCTAATCCTGGGTTTGGTTTTTCTGAGGGGTGGGCACTCAACATGCAAGCAGAGCTCAAGTTCACCCCAAAAGATCAAGAGGAATCTACAGAGGAGGATGGGTGAGAGGCAGACAGGTCACCTGGGTCATGGTTTGGAAAGGGGGTTGGAGGGTAAATCCCATCTGTTCCTTTTGCTAATACCCAACCTAAACCTCCCCTGACACAGCTCCAGCCATTCCCTTGGGTCATGTCACTGGTCACCAGAAGGAAGAAATCAGCTGATAGGAGGAACTGTTTTTGCTACTTCTTAATTTATCACTGTTTTCTTTTTCTCTTCTGCCCTCTGAACTTCAGGTATTCTCCATATGGGATGAGTTGGTTCATTTCTTGCTATACAGCTGTTTCCCCCCTGTACTTTGCTTATCTCTGGCACCAGCATTTTTCTTTTAACAGATCCCTGGAATCAGCAGAGGGAGTCCAAGAGCAAGGAAAAGTGAAATACACGCACTGAACGTGAGTGCGTTTAATTTGAGGTGCTCCATGAGCCTGGCTCAGAGATGAATGAGCCCTCCAGAGAAGAAACGCTTCTGGCCACCTGCTGAGCGAGTCCTTCTGCATTTTCACACAAAAAAGGGACATCAGACGTTCTCAGTTATCTTTCTTCTCCTGGTGGATATGAGAAAATCTCCTCATTATATTACAGCAGCTGTGCAAAAAAGCAAAACAAGTAAGTGTGAACTTAGGATCCAGGTTAAAAGATTTTCATACAGATAATTTAGAAATCAACAACATTCACACACAAACCCACATAGAAAAGAAGTAGAAACTTGTGAAAATTACCTAGTCAGCTACTATTTCACCATTTCAGAGAGAACAAAAGGGGATGAAGGGCTTTGTGCTAGTCAGCAATGTGACTCAGTGACCCTTGGTTTGGCAATGACAAATGTTGTCTTTGTTATCCAGAAATCCAAGGTCCTCACATCTAGCACGTTGCACAAGGTTGCATTTAAGCTCCGCAGAGGCCAAGGAGATTTGAGCACACAGCTGAGAGTGCTCTGCTGAACCACAGCCCCAGCCTGTAAATATTTGTTAACTCAGCCCAAGAACACAGGGAACACAGATCTTACAGATCCAATGAGTAGCTGGTGTAGCTGTAGCAGTGAAGGCACTCAACCCTTTCCTTCATGTAACAAAAGCAGAAAAAAGAAAAAGTACTTAAATATTCAAATATCTGCCCATTATTAATATTTTTGCAGTAATTATTAGCCCAATAAGGAAGCACATCATATGGCTTCCTATAAGCATATTTTTGCCCATTCCTTTTGCTTTGGAAAAAAAAAAAGTGGAGAAAATCTCCCCAAAGCATTTAAACTGTGTAATTAAGATAAAGCCCCCAAATATCAAAGGCCTTCTCTCACATCTATCTGCCTCACCAGTGAGACCATTTTTTCAGTGCCAGCTCCCCAAATAATGGCACAATAATGATAGGTACAAATGACCTAAAGGAGAAAAAACCCTGAGCTAACACTCACAAGGTATCACAGGGGTTTCAGTCCCCCTCACCCAGTTCGATGGAGGCACCATGAACATTCAGCCCCACGTGTCAGCTGAAAGGGTGCTTAGATATTTTGCTGAATTTAGGGTGCACCCAGATTATGCTGTGTCTGATCCTGGGCTGGGGAAGCTGTTTTCTGTACATTATTACTGAGAAATGCCCACCAGGGGACAGCTCCAAACTCCCAAGCCTCTGCACTCCTGAGGAGCACTTTACCTGGGCACACTGAATGTCCAAGGTGATACGTGTGACTTTAATAAAAGTAAGGTGTTCTCAAGATTCAGTGGTTCTCTTGGAAAACTTCTGGAAGAGCACTCTCCTTGGTGCACCCTCCTAGGAGTCTGCTGGGTTTCTTAAAAGCCAGGATCCAGGAGGAATTTCTTGGGCTGGCCCTGACAGAGTTCATTCAAGAAGGGTTTGGTCCAGCTGCTCCAAGCAGTGAAGTTATTTCATGAACAATCTCCTGTGAAGATTGCAACAGAAACATCCCTTGCTATGCACAGGGTCTGCCTGCCAGCCCTAGGGAATCTTCTGCCCTCCAGGCTGCAAAAGACCTTTCTGCAGAGCAGAGCCCAGGGAGCAGCAGACCCATGCCCACAGAAGCTTTCTACCCTCGTGCATGGCGCCATCTGGAACAATGACATCCTGGGGCTGTTTTTCTGACACCAGTAGATTTTTCAGCACCAGTTTGCTGTGGGTGGCTGCAATTCTCCTAGAGCCTGGAGCAGCAGGGGAGAAACACTAAAGGAAATTCATTGCAAACCTGATGTGGGTACTACAGCAGAAAGCTGAGAGCTCTGGAGTGTCAGGGACTGGAAAAGGCCTTGGCCATCCAGATGGGATCCTGTGGAGGGCTCTTGGTTTAATTTTTGTATGTGTCTTCCTTCTCTTGTGTGCCAGAGCTGTGGTGTCAGGAGGTTTGGTTAACAACACTGGCGGCATCCACGTGAGGCAGGAGTGCAGGAGATGTGGAGGAGCCTCATGACATTCCAGTGTCCAGGTGACCAGCCATGGCCCATCCCTGACATTCTCATTACTCCCACTCTGAGGGCCAGACCTGTTTTACCACTCTCAAATTTCCTGGCAGCACAGGGTGGTGGAGGTTATCAACAGTGATTGTTTGATGTGTTTAATTGGCCTGCAGTTAATTATATAATATTTCTCTATAAAGAAACTCATGAAAGAAAGCTGCCAGCATGGCTGATGCATTTGTCATTCACATGGCCTGCCTGAGGGATAGCTAGGTTGGCCTTGTTCAAGTGTTTTAGGCTTGGCTCAGGAACAGTCCACTCCAGCTGGAGCTACAAAGACCTGCTCCCAGGTGTTCTCTTTTGTTCTATTTAGTCTGATTTATTCTATTTAGCCTTTTTTTTTTTTTTTTCCCTCCTGCTGTTTTCTCCAGGGAGGCTAGTGGGGAGGAAAGAAGGGGAAGTGAGTTTGCCTTGTCATGAATTACATCCCTTCTCTCTCCTTCTCTCCTCTAAGACCACGGAGTTTGCCTTAGGACCCTTCCCTGGGTGTCCCATGTGGGGGACCGCAGGGCATGATGGTGCTGCAGGGCTCCTGGAGAGGTCATTGGTACCCTGCATGTGGCTGGGCCAGTGCTGGGCTGGGCTGAGAGCAGCTGGGCCTGCAGCTCTCCCACATGTCCCAGCCAGCCTCACTGTTCCACTGCCCACCACTGCCGAGTGAAACTGTGCTCCAAAAAGGAGTCAGGCTGCTCCAAAAAGGAGTCAGGCTGCTCCAAAAGAGAATTGATTTACCAGCAGATCAGTGGCTGTTTGAGGCTGCACCTCAAGCCTCCAGCCTTCTCTGCTTCTGCATCCATGCCCTCATCTGCTGCCTCATCCTCTAACCTACAGCAGTGTTTTCCTCCCCAGACTGGTGGCAGGGTCTGAGATGCCTCCAGAAGGAACTAGGTGTTCCCAAATGTAACTGAGCATCAGCATGAAGCCACATCCTACAGCTCCTCCTTCCCAATCCCACTCTGATTTAACCCCAAACCTAAGGCTTGCATCTTCCTACATCCTCTCTCCCTTTTTATTACAGACAGGTCTGGTGCAATGGGAAATGCACCATAAACCAAAGCACAACTCTACAAGGCTGTGCAGAAACTCCACAGTGAGTTGCCCCCTTTCTTTTCAGAGGTCAAAGCTGAGAAATGGTCCTTAGCCCTTTTTTTTTTTTTTCCTCAGAATAGGATGAATCCACATCTTTTCCACCCTGGACAGCAGCAGGGCTGGGCTCAGAGCAGTTTGTGTAGGTCTGCAGAGAGAACATTGTTTTCTATCACCCCTGGGGCTGGCAGTCCCCAAAACCATGACAGGCCAGTGATGGTTTATGGTCTCCCCAAAGTGCCACTGACAGAGAGGGGTTGCAAGACCCAGGGAAGGCTTTGCAAACCCAGCAGGGTTGCTCTTGGCACAGCAAAGTGCTTTGACACCACAGCCCTGCTTTTTTCCCTTGTTTTCCTAAAGAAGCAAGATTTATGTGAGTAATCCAGGCAATTTCAACTCAAATGATGCTGAGTAGACGAGCCCTAAAGGAGATTTTTTTCCCCTCTCAATTTACGGGGAAAAAGCAGCCCCTGCCCTTGGGACTGTGGCACTGAGACACCACTCCCTGTGCTTGGCAGGATGGAGGACAGAGAATCACTGGTGCAAAAATGGGCTGAGCTGTACCTCTCCACCCTGAATGATGTGCCTGAAGGACATGGTGCCATCCAGAGGAACCTGGACAAGCTTGGGAAGTGGGCCATGGGAATCACATGAAGTTCAACAAAGCCAAGTGCTGGTGCTGCCCCTGGGTCAGGACAGTGCCTTGAGTCAATCCAGGCACATGACAGACATGGATATGTTGAAGTGGGTCTGGAGGAGGGCCATGAAAAAGATCGGAGGGCTGGGGCACCTCTGCTCTGGAGGCTGCCTAGGACAGCTGGGGATGTTCAGCCTGGAGATTAGAAGGCTCCAGGAAGACCTTTTCAGTGCCTAAAAGGGGCATATAAGAAAGATGAGAACAGAACTTTTAGCAGGGTCTGTGGTGATGGTCCAAGGGGCAATGGCTTTAAACTGAAAGATGGTCAATTTAGATTCAATATTAGAAAGAAGGTTTTTTTACAGTGAGGGTGGCAAAACACCAGCACAGGTTGCCCAGAGAGTTGATGGATGCCCCATTCTTGGAAACATTTTAGACCGGATTGGATGGGGCTCTGATCAACCTGGTTTAGTGGGGTCTGGACTAGATGACCTTTTAAGGTCCCTTCCAACCCAAACCATTTTGTGATTTAATGATCCATGGGAGCCTTTCTACCACCTGCCACTACCCAGCCTCCAGGCAGACATCCTCATCCATGGCACACTGGCTTTCAAAGCCCCTCCCAGTCTCCTGTGCCAGGCTGGATCAAGGCTTGTGGAGGGGTGGATGCTGGGTACCACCTCTCTTGGCTGTTCACAGCAGAACACTGACTTCCATAAATCTTGTTTGCAACTGCCAAAGCCTGTTTTTCAGGAGAGGACAGTGACACTGGAGTAAACCACCAGACCAGGTGTTTTTTCACCCAAGCTGTCTCTCAAACCAAAGTGGTGTGTCCAGGCCAGCTGGCATTGCAAGTCTGTGCTGGACAATGTGGCTGAACCTCTCTGTGGTCTAACAGGGGAGACCTCGTGGCATCTCCTTTCACCTTCAGCAGGATAGGGAAGCCGGGACAACCTCTGCTTCCCAACAGCAGGACACAAAGGAAATGCTTAATTCCTTAGGGTTCATTCCCCATGTGGGGATGCTGGCTTACAGCCATCAGCAGATGATGGGACCAGGCAAGCCCGGCCATGTGTGATGGGAGGAGGAGAATTGAAAGGGTAGGACGCTTGGATTCATCCTGCTGGGCTGTCATCTCCCCCCTGGATTTATCACCCAGTGCTAATGAGAGGCAGCCGGCGCTGTGTGATGTGGACGAGCCCCGGCTCCGCGCTCGCAGGCAGGGAGGGCAGGGTTTGCCGCGTCCTGGCAAAGAGCTCTCGGATGCTCCAGCTCAGCTCGTGTCCTCAGGAGTTCTCGGGCTGAGCCGGGGGGTGCTGAGGAAATGTGGAGGGCAGCAAAACTGAGCTAGGCTCTGCTGGGGCAAGCACAGCTCTGAACCAAGCTTTTCCTCTGGCATTCACAGGGGGATTATATTTTCTTCTTCTTCTTTTTTTTTTTTTTTTTTTTTTTTTTTCGTCTTGAAGTGTCTTGTATGGGCCCTGGAGGGGAGAAGATTATTTAAACCTGACGTGTCCCCTCTGGTCCCTGGAGGGGAGAAGATTATTTAAACCTGACGTGTCCTCTCTGGTCCTTCTAATGTTGCCAACCCCGCAAGGCTGCGGATGCTTTTTCCACCTTCGCTCGCTATTCCATCTGCCAGGAGCTGCGGATCCCACCCTCCACTGAGCCAAGCCCCAGGCCTTCCTCGGATAGAGGAAGAGGAAGGCGCCCGCACCACCCCGAGAATCCCCCCATTGTCTTCCTCACTCCTGGGAAGCTCCAATGACACAGCCAGGGCTGCGACTGAGCCTCGGCAGGGAGGGGAGGAACCTCGGACAGGATGCAAGGAGCGGGAAGGACCCGCAGCGCGGGTTTGGTTTGGCAGCCCCGGTCAGACAATAAAAGGTCAGGCTGCAGAGTTGGTTTTTTTTTTTTTTTTTTTTTTGTGTTTTTTTTTTTTTTTTTTCCTAATTTCCCTGGCTTTTGTTCAAGGCTGTGTCCTTAAGGACGGGGATTCTCTACGCCGGTGGCAGGCTGAGAGCACGGGTGGGCGGCTGGGGCTTTGTCTGGCGGGGTTTTTAGTGTGCAAATGATTTTGCTGGAGCACAGGCTGCGAGAGGAGGAGGCTGGGCTGGGTGTGAGCTCAGGGCGAGGAGGTGAAACTCTGCACCAGGATTTGGTTTGGTGCAATATCTGAAGTGTGTTCTTTTTCACACGGAAGTTTTAGAGGTTTTCAGGGGACCCAGAAGATCAGGAACTGAAGAACATATTAAGGATGTTATGGAGGAAACTGCATATGTGGAATAAAATGAGGGCAAACAGCCCCAGGCAGAGCCTGAGATGAGGCAACAGGAGGGTCTGTGTGGAAATGGTCAAACAGGGCTTGACAGTGTGCTTCAGTGGTCTCAGCAGATCAGCTGCTTCACCTTTGATTTTGGGTAGGATTTGACGTTTTTGAAATGTTGCTGCTGCTTCCTAATTTTTTCGAGGCAGGGACAGTTTCCTAAAGCTGTGCGTCCTAAAGCTGTGCACCCTTCACTGCATCACCATTCTTGGAAGTATTCAAAAGACACTTAGATGTAGCCCTTGGGGACATGGTTTAGTGGTGAGCACAATGGTGCTGGGTTAATGGCTGAACTTAGTGATTTTAGAGGTTTTTCCCAACCTTAGTAATTCTATAATCACACCCAGTCTGATCCTTGCTGTCCCACAGCCTGAGGGTCAAAGACCACAGCACTCTGCTGTCACACACAGAGGTTTGCAGGGTCACTGTGGCTGTGCCCTCCTACAGCTCAGGTCTCACCTGGTGTCCCCTGCCAGGCTCCCCACAGCCATCTCCCCTCCTTGGCCACTGGGCAAAGAGACACGATGAACCCTCATGAGTTTAGAGGCTGCCATAATATCTGTCTTCTATCTGACTTTCATACAAACTTCAGGATAAAGAAAGGAAACCGGTTTTTGGATCTAGAACTGCTGCCTCAGGCTCAACCCAAGCAAGCCTGGAGCTCAGATCCTTGTAAGATGCAAAAGCCTTGATGCATGGGCCAACATCTTCTCCTGGTCTCTGGTACCAGTGCAAACGTGGTGCTGGGCCTCAGGAGCCTGCTGAGCAGCAAAACTGCCTTTGTGGGCCAGACATGTCTAGGGGTCATGTCAGGCTAGTAATAACAACAGGCTGATTGTTAATAAAAACAATCTGATCTAGAATCTGATTCATGAAAGCATAAATAACAGAAACATTAAAAAATGCCAGTCAACGTGGTTTTTTGGAACAGGAGTCCTGTTGTGGCAGCTTGATGTCATAATTTTAGATCATAAGGTTGGCCCATAAACATAGCTGGGTATGGAACATGCTTATAAAATATTAGATTTGTACAGTGTGGTGTTCCAGTGGGGGGAAGAAGCACCACACATCAGTAGAGCATGTATTAAATGAGCTAAGAGTTGGCTGTCTGACAGATCTCAAAAAGCAGCGATCAGTGGGCAATCATCAGGGCCTGGATCTGTTTCTTCAGTGGAAAAGCCTTGGCCCAAAGCTGTTCAGCCTTTTCATCCAGTGAGCTGGAAATAATTGTGAAATTGCTCCTGAAGAAGCTGTGAGGGGAGAAGAATGGGGTGGAAAAGGACAAACACACACAAAGACTGGTCAGTCCTTCTTAGTACGAAACCATTTCACAGAATCATAGAATCATTTAGCTTGGAAAAGACCTCTAAGTGCACAAGTCCAACCATTAACCCAGAACCATCATGTTCACCACTAAACTGTGTCCCTAGGTGCCACATCTACAGGCCTTTTAAGTACCTGCAGGGATGGTGACTCCTCAGCTTCCCTGGCTGGCCTGTTCCAGTGCTGATCACCCTTTCTGAAAAGAAATTTTTCCCGATATCCAACCAAAACCTCCCCAGGTATGACCTGAAGCCGTTTCCTCTTGTCCTGCCATTTGTGACTTGGGAGAAGAGACCAACTCCCACCTAGCTCCAACCTCCTCCTTTCCTCCAGGTCTCAGCTCCCTCAGCCACTCTTCATCAGAGTTGTTCTCCAGACACTCTCTCAGCCCCTCTGCCCTTTTCTGGACACGCTTTGGCACCTGCATTTCCATGCAGACTTCAGTCCATCCAGCTGGAGAAGACCCCAGTGGAGGATTGAGGGATCACAATGTAAGGGGACCAAATTCTCGAGAGCAAGAAAGAGCTAAGAATTCCAACAGGGACCCAGCTCAGACTCTTTAGGACATGAAGGATTATGTGGCAACAGCTGATGGAGCCAGAGACATTTCTTTGCAGGGCTTTGAGTGTGGTAAATCTGCACCTCATGATAGAAACACTCTCAAGGGAAAACAGAAGACATGGATGCATGTAGGGAAGTGATTTAACTGCTTGAGATGAGTTTGAAATCCGCATCTGATGAGTTGTGGATATTGAAATCCTCTGACAAGCCGTGGATGCCCTATCCCTAGCAGTGTTCCAAGCCAAGTTGGACTGGGCTTAGAGCAACCTGAGATAGTGGAAGGTGTCCCTGCCCATGGCAGGGAGTTGGAACTAGATGATCTTTGAGACCCTTTCCAACTCAAATCATTCTGTGATCCCAGGATTCGATAAAACTGAGTACAATCACACTTTAGAGAGGATACTGAGCTGTCTGTGGGGGGAGCAGGCAGCCTGGACATAATTCCCTCTGTAGCCATGGACATTTTAACCATAACAGAGCTGGAGGAGACAGGTGCAGTGTCAGGAGAAGTTACATGCCCCAAGGGGAGTATCTCTTTGGAATCTCCTTCAGTGACCCAGTTTTGCACTCCATGAGCTACAAGATATCCTTTCTTCTCTGGGATCTTCATAGGACTGCAGGATGATTCAGGCTGGAAGGAGGTCTCCTGCTCAAAGCCGGGCAGTTATGGGGGTCAGCCCAGTTCCTTCCATCTTTACCCTGAAATATTCCCAGAATGGAGACTGGATAGAACAAATTGAGGAACTGCAAACAGAAGGACCAGACTTCTCTTCCCAGATGTGTCACTTGGCTGCAGCTGGGGTAGTCACAGTCGTGCCTCTTTGCATTACCCAGCTGTGGTGTCTCACTCAACCTGGCAGATTTGCAACGCAGACAGAGGCACAAGATGGTATTTGGCAGCTCCAGGTGAGTTTTCCTGATAAGGCCTTTATCACAGCCCTTGTTTTGAGTGCTGAGCACCCATCCATGACAACCGAGTGCCTTGAACTGGGCCCCCCAAAACCAGCCTGGCCGTCCTTGCCTGTCACCCACGTCTGCCCGAGCGCTGCAAAACAAGGCGGCGTTGTTTGCTTTAAAGATCAAAGCTTATTTAAATGCGTTGCTTCTCCCTGTCTCCACCTGATATCCAGACAAGATGCCCTGGCTTAGGTGAGTCAGCCGCTGGCTGAAGTCAGCCGCAGTTATCTCTGCGAGGCGGAGGCAGCTCTTGCGTCGTCCCTCTGCCAGCGCCAGGTCTCTCTAATCACCTCCGCCCCCGGTCCTTGGACTGAGCCCCGGCTTGGCCGTGACACGTCCCTGGAGGCTGCCCGGGTGCTGTGGGAGAGCAGCGCTGCCTCCTCTGCTCTGCGAGCCCCAAGGGAGATGTTGCAACAGAAACCAGCACCTGCAGCCAGGGAAGGGCATTTTTCACAGCCACCGCTTCTGCACGGAGCTCCCCGGCTGCGTGCGGCACATTCAGCTCCCCAGTGAGACGCGGGAGAGGCTGTCAGTTGAGTTTTTTAGATTTTTTTTTTTTTTTTTTTTAAGGATGAGCTGACAAAGCTCCAGGTGGCTGTTTGGCAGTCACGCTTTTCTCCTCAGTTGCTGACGCCGACGGCGAGTGACTCAGCCCTTTCCAAGCTCCCTCCAAGCCTCTTCTCCTGCTGCCACTCAAATGTTTTTTTCTCTCGATGGTTAAAACAGATTCTGCCTCGAGGTCCTGCCCAGCGAGTGGCTCAGACAGCAGCACGGCTCCTTGCTGTGGTCATGGCATGGAGCAGGGATTTGCAGGATTCCCTTTCTGAACCGTGCGGGTTGCTGTGTGAGCCTGGGCAGAGTTTCTCCTTCCCCTCCTTGTTCTGTTTCCCAGGGAAAGCTCCCAGGCAAAACCCACCCTTGGTGATCCGCGTTCCTGTACCTTTGCCAAGCAGTGCCTAATTCCCCACTTGACTTTTCAGCTATATTTGTTGCAAACATTGTAATTTTCTTTCCAACCTAAGAGCTGCCCTACATTT
This sequence comes from Sylvia atricapilla, assembly GCF_009819655.1. Lineage (NCBI taxonomy): Eukaryota > Metazoa > Chordata > Aves > Passeriformes > Sylviidae > Sylvia > Sylvia atricapilla. The sequence goes on from NC_089140.1 coordinate 149,474,615, forward strand.
TCATCCCTACGAGCACGGGAGTTTCCAGATACTGCAGTGCGAGCAGGGCAGCACCTCCCACCTTCCAGTACCATGTGCCCAGAGCCACGGGCTCTGCCAGGTCCTGGGGGAAGGTGAGACTTTTGCCCCTGATGGTTCAAGACTCTCTGGGCACAGAGGGAAGTGGGGAGACCCTTTCAGGCAGCAGGATGTCCTCAGCTGGAGGTGCTGCAAAAGGGCTGACCCCAAGCAGGTAGATGGGATCAGTGATGAGAGCTGTGCAGTGCCTGGGAAGAGCCAGTGTTGGCCATGGCAGCCAGCACCAGTATAAAATAATCAAAGGAAGGTTTCATCATGGTTCAGAATGCACTGAGGCAGCCCTCAGAAAACATTTTTTAATCCAGTCTTATGAGGCTGGACTGTGCCTGGTCTAGACTTCACTGAAGACTCTGCAACCTTTGCCTCCTTGCTGTGTGGAGACCTGGCTTGCTGAGGTGGATTGAGGACACAGACAGGGAAATCTGTGAGTCATGGGTCATCTCCCAAGACTTTGGGATCTCCAGTGTGGATGTGTCTGTGTGAGCTGAGAGTTCTGGGGGTTCCTCTGTGGTGGTGGAGCTGTGAAAGGAGTGTCCATGACTGTCTGAGATCAGTCTCTCCTGAATCTGTGGTGGTGTCCTTTGATCTGATGACTAGAAAGAGAGTCAGGGATGAATCCAAGATGTGGATGTCCACCTTGAGGTGGGGGGAAGATCTTACTGATTTTGTAGTTGGCAGGACTGCAGGAATGCACTGCAACATGGGGCTGTGATGGGCCTTGCACGTACCAACATCCTCTGCTGAGAATGGTTTAAGGCACTGTGGACCATGGCACCAGTTGGGAAGAGATCAGAGAATCATAGAATAGGATCACAGAATAGTTTGAGTTGGAAGGGATCTTACAGATCATCCAGTTGTACCCCTATGTCCACCATGGGCAGGGACCTTCCACCAGACCACGTTGCTCCAAACCCCATCCAGCCTGGCCTTGAACACTTCCAGGGATGGGACAGCCACAGCTTTTCTGGGCCTATCCCTGTGAATGGCCAACTTAGCCTTTTCCAGAACCCCCCAGTTTAATGAACTTTCATAGTACTCCTCTTAGGGAGGGCAGGGACTTGTGCATGGAGTGGCAGCAGCCTAACACTGAGAGTTGGGATCTGGCCTGCAAATGGGGTGCACGTTTTTGGGTGACTGAGAGCAAGGAGGAATGCAGCAGGTAGGAGACAGCATGTACAGGCAGGAGCATGGGTGGGTGTTTCTCCAGGATACATACCGTGTTCAGCAGTCCCCCTGGCCCTCCTGCTTGAGAGGAGAGGCAGCAATTAGGCTGATTGAAGGCCCAGTTGCTTCTTGCACAAGGAGGAGGCAGTGCCCCTTGCAGCTGCAGTTCAAAGCCTGCAGGAGATAAGGATCTGCCGTTCTGAGCACTTGGGAAGTGCTGGGGGAATCCAAGGACAGCTCTGGCCATGCCACTCTGCTTCACCTCTATCTTCTTCCCAGCTGGCATCTGGCTTAAAAGCCTTCCTGAGCCTAGAGAACAAGGGGAGTTTCCTCCCCGCTCTTCCATGCAACCCCATGTAATTACTTGGGAGCTCACACAATTTTGTGTCAGCTTTCCTTGCTTACCAGCCTGTTTATGCAAGCTCCAACTCCACAGCCTCCATGGAGACTCTGGTCTTTGCCTTCCTTGAGGAGCAGAGTTAAAAATCCAGCTGATTTCATAAGCAAATCAGGTAGGGTGTGTGTAGTGTCTCCTCGGGGTGTATTTCAGCGTGTCCAATAAAGGTTAGGCCATGGATGTAAAATTGTTGAATGGTTGGGGCTGGAAGGGATCTTCAAGATCATAGAGTTCCAACTGCCCCATCAAGGCCAGGGAAACCTTCCCCTAGATCAGGCTGTTCCGAACCCCATCCAAGCTGGCCTTAACACTTCCAGGGAAGGGGCAGCCACAGCTTCTCTGGGCAACCTGTGCCAGGGCCTCACCACCCTCACAGGGAAGAATTTCTTCTTTGTACCTAATCTAAACCTGCCCTCTGTGACAGTTTGAAGCCATTCCCTGTTGTCTGTCACTCCAAGCCCTTGCAAATTCTCTCTCCAGTTCTCCTGTAGCACTGGAAGGTGCTCTAAGGTCTTCCTGAAGCCCTCTCTTCTCCAGCCGGAACAAACTCCCCCATACACTTCCACCCTTGGCCAGAGTTCAGCTCTGCCTTTGCCTCCCACATCCTGATAATTCCCATTAGCAACACCAGGCACACAGCGATGTACAAAACAGTGAACGCTTTTTATTTCGCTGCTGGAGTGTAACCACTGTAATTTCATAAAACTCAAAAAAAAAACCAACAAAAAAAAGTGATTACCGAAGGCATACATTTTTTTTTCCTTTTTACACAAGATGTTAAGTAAACAGACAAGTTTCTTTTTAAAAAGGTTATAAAGTGTCAAGATCCTATACCTCATCTGCATATTCAAAGTGATGCCATCTGATACAAAAAGCATTGGGTACAATAATTTAGCTATGGCTCAGACAAAAAAAAACAAAACAAAAAAACAACAAAAAAACCAACCAAAACCCAAAAAGAAAACCAAACCAAACAAATAAAAATTTAAAAAAAAAAAAAAAAAAGGTCATCTGGGCTTAATCTACACACTACTATGGTCACCCAGGGGGTTAAAAAGGAAAATATGCAGTTCTTTGTTGCACAGAAAGGAACAGCAGGGAAGTGGAGAGTTCATTGGGAGATCAACGTCTGAAGGGAAGCGGCAGAACGCCCCCTCCCCGGGAATGTCTGCAAGAGCCCGGCCCAGGACCCCCACTCTGTGCCAAGAAACCAGCCACATTTGTCTCTCACCGAAAAGAATCCCATCCAAACCCACCCGCCAAGCTGCACCTACCCAGCGTGCTGGCAGCAAATAAGATACAAGACCTTGGAAACTGCATTGAAGTCACGAATCTCCCTGTGTGCCTTCCCACTGGGACTAATAAAAACCAAACAAACCCAATGAAAAAAATAAAAAAGGAAACGACTCGTTCTATTGTGGGTAGAGGCAGACTCTGCTTTCTCGGGAAATCTGTTCCTCATAAACCTCTGAAGCTCCCAGCCCAAGCACCACGGTGTCAGCCTTACTGCAAGACTCATACTATGAATTCACAAACACCAAATCTTTCAATGTGTGTCACCAGAACTTTCTTAAATGAAGAGCTGGACATTTGTGATGGCCACATTTCCTACCTTGCCACCATCCCACCCCCTCCATGTGCTCCATCTGACTGGGAAACAAACAACAGAAGGGATATTTGAGGGCATAAGTGTGCCATGTGCTACTGGTGAGAGGACACAGCTACGAGTTCCTGCTCAGATTTATTCCCTCACACAAGGCTCAGCCATGACTGACTCCTGGCTAAAGGCTACAGACCCTTGGTTTGATGGCTGGGGCATCTCTCCTTTGCCATCTCTTGGGTCTCCAAAGTTATGGCACCAATTTGGAGCCTTGTCCCTGCAAACTGTGGTGGCTTTCCATGGAGGGGGTGGATAGTGGTGAGAAATTATAAACCCCAGTTCGAGCCTTTGCTTCTGGAGAAAAAGGCCAGATGAGGTGGCTGCTTTGTAGCCAAAGACATGAGGGTGTCTGTTCCCTGTGACATCTTCCAGGTCTCAATGGAAACAACCAGAGCAGTGACAGCACCAGCAAATACATCAGAGTTTTAAGGCTCTCCGTTCAGCATGTTGGCATTTGAGGTGAAATGAGGATTAGTGTACAAGTAGAGAACCCAAGACCAGCCCAAACCATGAGCCCTTGGCTGCTTAGGCCTTGCTCTGGTGTTGTCCTATTTAGCTTCAACCTTTCCTCTTGCCTGTCTCAAGACTTTCGAGCTCTTTGAGATTTCTAACCCAAATCCCCCCTGGAAGACCCCTCAATTTCCCCAGCCTGTTGCTTCTGTAACCTTCTCTAGGCTGAAACATCAAGGTGCTGGAATCTCAGAGGAAGAAGCCCAAGTCCATATAAAAAAAATCCCAAATATTTAGCAGTCCAATGCAGAGAAACTTTTGAATTCAGCCCTCCATGCAGAGCAGCAGCTCCTGGGATGCCAAAGTGTCATTTCCATGGAAGCAGCATATTTTAGGGTTAAGGGGGAGATATCCATAAAAAAAAAAAAAAAAGAAAAAGGAAAAGTATCTAGGACAATTGAATCAGCATGATTTTGTGGTGGTTGGTGGTGGGTGGGTTTTTTTTTTTTGGTTTTTTTTGGGTTTTTTTTTTTAGTGACTCATATACTGAGGAGGATCAAGATGTCACTGCCAGCCAGATGCCCTCAGGATTTGGCTACATGGCTAGGTAAAGGACTACTTTTACACCAGAAGCTCCCTAATTTTAAGGTGATTGGTTTGATGCTACATAAAGCAAAGCTTGCCCCCCTCATGTTCCCACCACGCCAGCCCCCCAGGCTGAGGCCTGAGTGAAGGCTTGCACAGGAGTGGCCAAAGGAGACTGAATTCAAATTCCTCTGTCCTCAGCCTGACTCCAACCCAAAGGCATGGGGGCTGAATCCCAGGACCTCTTGCTCTGGGCAACATTCCAGGTGATGCTGCCGTGAGCATGGGTGAGCAAAACTCATCTTGCCAGGACACAAATGTCTCCAAGCCCATAAAGCAACAGTTCCCACAAGGAAGGGCATGGGGTCAGGAGGTTTCCTGGCTAGCAGGGATTGGGGCTGTCACCACCACAATGCCAAGCCACCTCCTGTCTCTGGGGATGAAGCAGCACCTATTTTAGCAGCAGGAGGACAGACCCAAGCAGGAAGGGACCCACCCAGCAGGTTGCTCTAATACAGGGTCAGGCCTTTTTATCAGCCCATCCACACTATTCCAAATCAACACAGACCCTTTGACCATTGCTGCCTTTTCCATGAGTCATGGGAACCAACAGCCTGGGATAGAGCAGGAGAAACTCAAGGGACTGAGCTGAGGGCTGTCCCACAGTGCTGCACAGGCCCGAGGTGTGTGGTATGACAACTCTAGGGCCACGTGTGAAGAGTCCCCACCTCACTCAGCACCACAGGTTATCCCAAAGGATGGCCGCCTCTGCCCTGCAGTGGGATTTGCCCCCCATCAGGACAGGTGAAGTGGGGCTGGAAACAGCTCCAAACACCTCTGCTGCCCACCCATGTGGTGGTACAAAGCAGTCCTCAACCTTCTGCAGGTTCTGAAGGTGTCTAACCACCCTTCCTCATGACCTGTCCCAAGGGATGAATGCCCTGAAGATAATGTCTCTGAACATCTAGTTTGGAAGGCACACAAACCTTTGGAGAGACCCAACACAGGACACTGAGGGCATCTCAAGCTGGTCAGCCTAAAACCCCAAGAAGTGGATGATCAGCCCTCCTTGTCCCAACAACAGTGATCCTCTGCAGCTGAGGGGTGAGCAGCAGTGAGCCCAAAACACACCTGGAGCATCCCCTGGGCCACATACATGTCCTGGTGATAGTGGATGGCAGCCAGCTCTGACACACAGGTGGGGATCAGTCTGGGGGACCGTAGGTCACCTCCTGGGCTCTATTGGGCAGTGATGGGAGAAAAGAAAGGCCTGAGGATGTGCGGAAGACAAACAGGGTATTTTTTTAAGTTTTTTTTTTCCTTTAATTAGCAAATTTCTTTTTATCCTCATTAAAAGAAAAAGAACATCCCCACACCCCCTATGTGGCCCACTGCTCCAGCTGCTGCAAGCGTTCAAAGGCAGAAAGTTGAGAGATGTTTAATGTCCCAGTTCAGGGGCAGCTCTGAGCCTAGCCCACCTGGGTGTGTGTGTGCCAGGTGCCTCAGTGCAGATATGGAAAAGGCAGGTGCAAAATCAGGTGATGTGCTCTTGCCATGAACACCCAAAATCCCCTAGGAAAGCTGCAGACCAGCCCCTCGGCCAGCAAATGCAGTCAGTGGTGGTGGAGGACATGAATGTGCCTTGAGAGGCACATTGTGTCCCCAGGGCACTGCAGCCAGAATTGGGGTTTGTGCCACTGCTCAGGTATGGGGACACGACAGCAGAGAGCTCACCACCCTGGGCACTGAGTTTGGAAGCTATAAGTAGGAGCACCCCACACTTTGGGGGACCCAGTGCTGATCCAGCATCCCAGCAAAGCTGAGTACCTCGAAGCCCTGCTGTGGTCCCCGAGGCTCCCAGCGGCTCTGCCTTCACTGGAGCAAGTTCCTAGCAAGCTCCATCTGCAGCATCCTGGCTAGCACTGAGGCAACAGGGAGGTGGTGAGGTGACAGAGGGGCCAGGAGAAAGGGAATGGTACTGGGGGTCTTAGCTCAGCCCTTCCCCTGGCCACAGGGGTCACTGAGCTAAGAGCCCCTGTCACCTCTTCCTGCAATCACCACCTTCCCTCTCGAGGCCACTGTGCCATCCCCACCTCCATCCCTGCTGCTGCAGCCCTTATTTATGGAGAAGAGGTGGGGAAAGGTTTTTCTGGGGGTGGTCTGGCACATCTGCACCCCATCCCATCTCAGCTGGCACAGCCCTGCCTGCATCACCCGAAACCAAGCACCCTTTGCCCACCCCTCTCTGTGCAATGGGAGGGGAAAGGGAGGAGGAGGATGGTGATGAAGAACAGTCACACGAGCTCATTGCCTGCTAACACCAAGAGTCAAAAGACAGTGCTGTCTTCCCTCCTCGGGGCTACAGCTGGAGACAGCAGCCTTTTTTTGGGGATCCAGCAAGACGAGTGTGCTGTGAGTGCTGGAACACACTGGAGATGCTCCTTGTCCCCAGCCCAGCCCCAGCTGGGGGGTGACACATGGGGAGCGCAGGGCTGGGCAAGGAGGTGAGGGGGTGGGATGTGTGCGAGTGCCCGGGGGTCTGTGCACGGATTTTGGCAAGAGGTCATTGAGGTTACATGATGCAGCATTTGTTCTTGTGGTTATGAGGGTCCTTAAATCGGAGTCTCTGCTTTGGTCGGTATTTTTCCAAGTACGTCAGCTGCTTGCTGTTGATGGCTCCTCTGCGCTTCCTGCGGGGACACAGAAATGCCAGAACAGTCAGGGATGTGGCATGAGATCCCCCCACCCCAAATCACTCCTGAGCCCCCTAGCCTGGAGCAGGAAGGGATTTTGGAGGCTGAAGCCAGGTGCACCCTCCAGGCATGGAGACAGGCACTGACCCCAGCAGCTTTCCTTGCTCATCCACCCTTTGAGTCCCAGGACATGGAGAGCTGGGGAGGAAACACGTGGGGCAGAGGTGGGGTGACTGCCAAAAGCCCCTCAGGGATGCTGCCAGCTGCTGCCCCAGCCTCCTGCAAAGGCACAGCGTGCTCCATGCCAACACCTTGTTTTCCCACTCCCAAAGGAGAGAAAAGCAATCCTGGTGTCATCAAAAAACCCAAACCCTGGGGCATGCCAGATCTCTCCATTCCCTCAGAGAGGGACTTTCTGCCCCAACACCACAACACTGCTCCACGTACTGTCGGATGAACTGGATGGCATCTTCATACTTCATCCCACTCTCGATCAAGGCCAGCGCGACAAGGACAGGAGCACTGAAATACAAAAGCAGTGGCTGTCACTCCCCAGTCACACAGCCCACAGGCAGATATCCATCACTTAAAGTTCAAGGAGAAGGTCAAGTAGCAGATCCTCCCTATCAACTGATCTATTCCCACTAAGGTTTCACAAAACCCTGCTCAAAGACGAACCGGGAAAAGGAAGGAGGAGCACTGGCATGGTTGTCCCCCTCCTGCCTTTGTGGGGAGGTGGCAGTTGGGACAAAACCCTGCACAAACGGGGACTGGGGAAGGGAAGGAGGAGAGGTGACATGGTTTTTTGTCTCCTATATTCATGAGGGGTGGCAGCTGGAGTGCTGGGCTAGGACTCACCGCCCCAGGCCGGCCACGCAGTGCACGGCCACACAGCAACCGGGGTCCTCGCAGAACTTGGTCTTCAACAAGTTGAGCCAATCTTCCACAATCTTGCTGGGAGGAGGTGCTCCATCATCAAATGGCCAATCCTGCAAGGTTGAGAAGAGAGAAATGCTGTCAAGTCTCTGGGGAAAACCTCTCAGGGTTTTTTTTTATTCAGGGTGATGGTGTTTGGGGTCACAGCCCCAGGGAGGTAAAAAAGTGCCAGAACTGAGTTCACAGCATAGCTCTGTGGGGATACAGGTGGTTTTGTGGCTTCATCTGGCATGGAATTCCCTGGCTACTAATTCCAGCACTTGGGAGCACATTGAAGGGGACTTGAGCAAAGGTAGCTTGAAGATGGTTGAAATCTCAGAACCTGATGTGGTGCTGAAATTCAGCTTCCTGCAACACATGGAGGGGAAGACCAAAAGAATGGTTTGGGGACCCACTAACACAGCTCTAGAGAGAGAGAGTGAAAAGGAGGGAAATCACTCCAAATGGGGCCATTTAAATACCTTCCTTCAGGAAAGGCTATTAAGGGGCAAAGAAAAAAAATCCCATCTTCTTCTGAGCTTTATCAACCCCTTCAGTTGCAGGGGTTCAAATCTGGAGCATGGTGAAGAAGTTGGTCAAATGGGTTCTGCATTTGATACCCTCAGCCCTGGGCTCAGTTATGAAGGGTAAGCGTCCCAAAATGGGGATTTCTTTCCCAAAACAGATTTGTCAGGATCACTGGCTATGCAGCACTGGAAGAGAGAGACAGGAATGGCAGCATCACTTGGAGAGGATGTGGCTTGTTGAGCCCTGACAGGTGGGGGGCACCAGGCCCTAATCCTAGATTTTGAGGAGTGAGTCACTAAGCTGCTGTGCTAGAGTCATCCTTGGTGTGAGATGGCAAAATAAGCTGCTTCCTTTCAGTGTTTGAACAGGTGGTGTGATTTCTGTTGGGATTTGATAGCAAAGGAGCACCCTGGACTTCAGGGTATTTGTACTGCTTGAGCCAGCCCCCCTGGCCAGCCTGTGCCTCTTCTGCAAGGCCATGTCCTCCCTGCAGCCAAGAGTGCAAGTCAGGCGCTCACACCAGGGATGACAAAGCACACCACAGAATCATCCTGTGATAGAATGACTTGGGATGGCTGCACCTTCAAACATACCCTAGTCCAACCCTCTGCCATGGCAGGGACACCTTCCACTATCCTGGGTTGCTGCAACCTGGCCAGGAACACTTCCAGAGAAAGGGAGCCACAGCTTCTCTGGGCATCCTGTGCCAGATGAGAGAGTCTCACCACTCTCATGATAAAAACCTTCTTCCTTATGCCTCACCTAAATCTGCCCTCTGTCAGTTTAAAGACATTCCCCCTTGTTCTATCATTACATGCCTGTGTAAATAGTCCAGCTCTCCTGCAGCCCCTTTAGGGACTGGAAAGGACTTTAAGGTCTCCCCAGAGCCTTTTATTCTCCATATATAGACCTAGATATGGTCTATATATAGAAGCACAGCATTGTTTAGGTTGGAAAAGCCCTCTAAGATCATCAAGTCCAACTGTTAACCCAGCACTGTTGAGGCCACCGCTAAACCAAGTCTCCAAATGCCACAGCTACAGCTCTTTTAAACCCCTCCAGGGATGATGACTTTACTACTTCCCTAGGCAGGCTGTTTCAATGCTTGACAACCCTTTCAGTGATGAAATTTTTCCTAATATCCAATCTAAACATCTCCTAGAGCAACTGGAAGTCATTCCCTCCTGACCTGTCACTTGTTACCTGGGAGAAGAGACCAACCCCCACCTGGAGGCTACAACCTCCTTTCAGTTGTAGAGAGGATAAGATCTTCCCCAAACTTCCTTTTCTCCATGCTAAACACCCTCAGCTGCTCCTCATCAGACTTGTGCACCAAGATATATTTATATGTCAAATACATACATCAGGATACAGATAAAAAATACACCAAACTGAGTATACCAAATAAAAATATATACCATGATATATATATCTATCTCAAAAATATATAGATTTGATATAATTATAGAGATATTTCTGTATCTGCAGAGATAAATCTATCTATAGAAAGCCAGGTTATAGATATCTCTTGATTTACTTATAGTTTCTATGTGTTTATAGAAACTTTGATATAGAAGCTTTTTAGTTTCTATACAGTGTCTTGTATAGTTTCTCTAACTCTCTATATAAAACATATCCTAGATATGTATCTCTCCACATAAGAGAAATAAAAGAGATGTAAAGAGGTATGTATATCCTAGATATAGAAACTCAGGCTGGAGACTCCAGTTAGAAATGGGGTAAAATGCAGAACTTGGTGTGTTAAGTGAGCAGACATCATCTCCAACATACGGATTCTATATATGTAGGATACAGCAATCTTTCCAAGATACATCCTGTAGAGACACAGATTGCATCTATATCTGGAGATATCTGCATCTGGAGGATCTGTATCTAGAGAGCCACAGGATTATTCACCTATATCCCTGAGGATCTAAGATAGAGCCTCCTCTCTCTCTAGGATATACATTACACAGACAGAACCAGATACAGAGGTCCTACACACAGAGGACCACCCCAGGAGACAGGAGGCACTTCCAAACCCTTCCCTAAATAATGAGGAGAGCCTCACTCCCCAGCTGGAGCTGAACTCCCTGGCAGGGCTATCAGGCCTGACATCATCTCCAATTACTTATCAGCCAAGATACAGCCCAGGCAGCTGCCTGCTCTGCCTTTCCCAGCTTGCTGCCTGCTCCCTTTCATCCCCCCCAGCTGCACCAGCCGGCTGCTGGAAGAGCAAAAAACCCTCACACCACCCCCCAGGATAAGATAACGCCGGAGGTAATGGGAACCACGCGCATCTTCCACGTGGGATCAGGCGCTCTCATCCCTGGATGTTTCAGAGCCTGAGCAACAGGCAGGGAAGGCAGCTGCCGACTCAGCCGGGTGAGTCACAGTTTCGGCTGCGTGGGCAGCACTTCTCTTTTTAAAGCACCAGCCTCAGCTCAGCTCAGCTGGGCTTCCAACCCTGCTCCTGCCTCAGTGTGATGCTGAGTTGGGTTACCGGGGTGTTTAACAGCCCCAAGGGATGAGATATGTCAGGGTGGTGTTGGGGCAGCCCCCCTGGTGCCCATCCTGCTGCCCACCTACCATGACAGTGATGCCGTCCTTCTCCAGGGGGGTCTTGTCATAGGTCACTTCACACACTCGCACGACCGTGGTGGCACCGTATTTCTTCAGGTCCTGGGGAAGGGAAGGAGAAGGAGGGGTCTGAACAGATCCTGCCAGATGCATCCCAATTAACCCAAACACATCCAAGCCCTGCTAAGACCATGTGGAGCAGTATGGACCCTAAAAGTGCTGTGTCCCTTCTCTTAAACCTTGACCCATGGTCCATCCAGCCTGGCAGGCACAAAGAAACATGAAATCGCAGGACACCAAAGCCACGTGGCCTTGTAGGATTTTTAACCAGCATCTTCGTGACTCCTCAGAGTCATGAGTACCAATGGGACCATTTATTTTTAAGCCTTGAAAGGCACATCAGCAGGCATTTTACACCCCAGGCAAAGAAACATCCCTGACATGGGTGCAAGTCCCCTGAAGGAGAAATTATTTGTGCCTGTGAGGTCACACTACTGATGCAGAAATGTATGGAGGCAGCTAGGGGGGAATCATAGCATGCCCCACCAGCTGAACTCAGTATCTCACAGATGGCTCAGGGGCTCCTTCTCCACCTCGCTGCCGTATCCCATCATCACTCCAACACGCTGCAGGCTCAGGCGTGGGACTTGGGATGCTTCCAGCATGGCTCGCTGCCCGGCGAGAGGATTGCCCCCGGACTATGTGCCCGGTGTGCCGGCTCGCCGGGCACCATGAGATCATCCCCGCCAGTGATCCACCTCCTTTGTTCCCCATGTGTGCTCACCAGACCGTGGTGAGCCCCACAGGCTCAGCAGCCCAGCCAAAAGTCTAAGAGACTGGAGGAAAGGGGAATTTTTCTCCCTTTCCACTGGTGTGGTCCCCATTTCCTTGTGTGCAGCGTGCTAACTATGGGGTAGCTGTCCCCAAATCACAGACACTTTCCTCGGCATTCACAGATGATGGCTCTTCAACACCAAGCTCACCAGCACTACCCAACACATTCTGGGCACTGGAAATACACTGGGATATTTGGAATGTAAAGGTGTTATTGAGGTGCTGGGAGGAACAGGGCAGGTTGTGTACAACCATGTGCATCACTCCAAAATCCTGTGACATGATGTGCTAGGGGATCTGGCAGGGGATGCAATGGGAATGGGGAAACTACTTCATCTCTGCTGGGCCCAAACATCACACCTGGGGTCCTGAAAAACATCCCATCACAAAAAGCTGGCAATGATTGGACCCGCTGCCCTAGGATGCCACCAGAGGCTGTGGTACCAAACGGGATGTGCTGCCCCCTCACAGACATCAGCTTTTAGCCCCAAGGGGTGCAACTGGACCCTGGTCCCCACCTTCCAGTCTCCCCTCCTTACCTCCAAGAAGGTGTTGAGCGTGGCATTGGTGGGGTTGTGGGTGATGAGGAACCTCATGTTTTTGTAGCAGACCTCCACAGGCGCAGGGCGGTTCATCCGGGCCATGGTGGGGGCAGTGGGAAAGTGAGGTGGTGCTGACAGTGACAGGGGAAAAACCCAAGAAAAGTGTGGTGTGGAGGGGCAAAAAAAACCCCAAACAAAACCCCAACAACCCCTCTGCGCTTCAAAAATAAAAATAAAAAAAGGATCGAGAACTCAATATACAGACGTTGTGCAAATAATCCCAACTCCTGGGAGCGCGCTGGCTTCCTTGACACACCACAAGCCCCCCAGGGGAAAAAAAAAAAAAAGCCAGATGGGGGGAAAAAATAATATTAATGATAATAATAATAATAATAATTAAAAAAAAAATCCCTTTGCTGTAGTGTTGGCGTCCTCTGCGTGTGTGCGACGGCGAGCGGCTGCTGCCTCCAGTGCCGCGCGCTCCCGGGCGCTCTAGAAAGGCCTCTGCATATGGGGGGTGGTGGTGGCGGGAGGGTGACCCCCGTCACGTTACCCCATCGGGGTATGTGGAGTACTTGGGGGCGGCACGGGGGGCCGGGAGCCTACGGGGCGGCGTCGGCGGCGTCCGGCAGCGGTGCCTCGCTGGGGCGATCCATGCACAGGAGCCTTGAATGGTTGAGTCGGAGGGTCGGGGTGCTGGCGAGACGAGGAGAGGCGGCCGGGGGCTGCTTCACAGGGCAGGCTGTCGGGGGCTGCGGGGCTCACAGCTGCTCCTCAGCACCTCCATAAATCCCAGCGGAGAGCGAGGCTGCAGGGGAGAGAAAGAGAAATGTGATGGTGAGAGTGTCCTCCTCCCCAACGAAGTCCCTGCCTGGTGTGGGTGCCCCTGAAGGCACTGTCACTTTCTGCATCCTGTACGAGCATCCCTGAGCAGCCTTGCCTTCACAGGAGACCATAGATTAGAAAGCGAGGTGGTATTTAGAGCTAAAGCTGAAATATCATCTGGAGAGCTGAAATGGCACTGCAAAGCCAGAGGGGGTAACTCACATTTCACCCGCAGAACAGAAAAGCACATGGCAGGGAAGGCCTTGTTCCCATATGCCACCCAAAATCTGCACCTGCTGGTGCTGAAGCACCTAATCCACGCCATCTGACCCCCCAACAGCTGTCCAGACCCCCCCAGACCTCACCTTTGTGTCCCCAAAAAGCACGTTGAGTATCTCCACCCCAAATGCACGCTGTGCCCGAAACCAGCTGCCGCTGCTGCTAATCGGCCACACGCTCCTGGCCCTGGGCTCATGTCCACCAAATGCACCTCTAATGCTCTTAGAAGAATTAAGCCGCCTGCAAATGAGCTATCTTGAGGAGAGGGGGCGAGGAGGGGGCTGTGTGTGTGCGGTTTTGCCAGGGTTAGTGATGGATGTGTCTCCCTGCCTGCTCATCCACATTCCCACACCGCTGGCACAGCGCTCCCAGTAACGGAGCCCGGCCCCCCCAAACCGCAGCATCTTCACTTTCGAGGATGGCAGTGGGGAGAACTAAAAAAGAAAATCAATCCTCACTGTGGAAATACCCAAATCCATGAGACGATGTGCCCAGCGGGGAGGCAAGTGCTCTGCCAACCCCCGCTCAGAGCTGAAGGAAACCCAGCTGGAGCCTCCCCAGGTTGTTCCCCACTTGACTCTTGTTTTGAAGCTGGTCCTTTCCCCAGGTCAGTGGCTGCTTAGTGCTGTGTGGCCAGAGCCTCAAAATAGACCATAAGCACATAAGTAACCCAAGCCAGGCCAGCAGGCATCTCCTTGCCTCTCCTCACAGCAGCCAGAAACTTTCCCCTCTGGATTGTTTCACCCTTATGCAATGAGACAAGGTGGGAGCAGGGAGATGAGCTGAGCCCTGACAAGCTCATCACAGCACCTGGGTTTGTCCAGGCCTCAGCACAGTTTACAACATGTTTAACAGCTCCTCCAGTGGTAGCCAGGAATGAAAAAGTTAAATAGCAACAGCAAAAAAGCCAAGTGAGGTGCCAGGGGAAGCAGAGCTGCTCTGCTGAATGTGCCTAGTTTGGCTGCTAAAATCGTGGACTCTTCCCAACAACCATGTCCCATCACACCTGACTGATTTTTTTTTCCCATTAAAAAGGGGATAAATGCTATCCCAGAGCCCTGCAAGTATGGTCTGCAAAGTTCAAACCGTGCCTGGGCTACAGGGGATGAGTGGGACATTCAGGGGGGAAGACTCTCCATTCCCCATTGAAAAATCAGATTTTAGCAGCTGACGGAGGCTGAGAGCTTGGCTGAAGCATTGGAGTGAGGCGAGAGCTGCCTTCCTGCAGCATTTTAGGTCTGATTTAGAGCAGCTCAACCCACAGATGATGCTGAACCCCCAGGGTAGCTGAACCTCCCCATCTGGACCACAGCAGCTGGAATTTTTGCTCAAAGCTTGCAATGATGCTGCAAAATGGGCTGGGAAACCTGCTCTCCCCAGTGTTCACCATGCTTTTTCAGTGATGATCCCACCCATCACTTTGCTTGCAGGGTCTGCTTCTCCCCAAGACGATCTCACCATGGCTGGGTAAGAACCAGTTTAGTAATTCTGGAGGGGAATTTTGGGCTGGTTTTGGCTGTGTGGCTCCTACATGTCAAAGTTGCCAATCTGCTGGCCAGCACAACCACAAGAAGAGCCAGCAACCCAGTGAGTGAACATTTCCCAAGGGGATTGCCTGCTGGCAATCCCCTCAGCAAGGTTCATCTTTTTCATTTTAAGGAAAAGAGAGCATAAAATCCTACAAAGGGATAGGAGATGGGAGAGATGGGCAGCCACAGTGGCCTGCTCAAAGAGAGGAGCTGATGCAAAGTAGGAATTGCCCCAAACCATCACCTTGAAAGCCCAATTTCTCTGCAACAAAGGACTTGAGGATCTTATGCTTTTCATGCCTTTGCTCTTCAAGCTTCTAGTGTGTTTAATGCCATCTGTCCTAATGATTTCATCTGATCCTGATGATCAATCTTATTTGATGCACCAACACCAGAGGTGCACAAGGGAAAGCATCAAAAAACAACTTTTCTCCCTCCAAACTACCTCATACCTCATTTTAACTGGCGGCCAGGGACATTAATATGAACTGTGCCCATGTTTACCCATGTCCTGGATTAAATCCCATCCGTTGAGCAACCCCGTGGGACTGGGAGCTGCTGCCAGCACTGCCCCCTGTCATCATCCGAGTTCATGCTCCATCGGTGCTCCGCATCCCGGACAATTTTTTATTGGCTTGGGTGTGCTCACTGCCAGTAACGGAGGCTCAGTGGGAACCGCCTGCCTATGAGAACAGCAAGTGCTCCTTTCCCACAAGGTCTCCTCTCCAGTGGAAGCGTTTCAAGTATTTTGGCAATCGCACGTCCCAGCAATTCAGCCCCGAAGCCCATAAATCCCTAATGGATATTCAATCACAAATCATCCCTGGCGTTTCAGGCTGCGGTGCTGATCTCCATATTAAGCATGGCAGAACAATGTGGAAAAGGGAATTTCAGCTAATATTAATAACCTGCCAAGTGGAATATAAATCCTTCTGATTTGAGTGCTCCGGGGGATCTAGAGGAAGCCCATGAGGACACAGTGAACAAGCCCTGGATGAGGATGCTCAGCAATGCAGTGCTGGCCTGTCAGGCTCAAACCCATCTTGGGGAAGCCCAAAGAAAGGCGATGTAGCCAGGTGGGGGTCGGTCTCTTCTTCCATGTAACAAAGCGACAGGACAAGATGAAACAGCCTCACCAGGGGAGGTTTAGATTTGGTATAAGGAAAAATTTCTTCACTAAAAGGGTGCTCAGACACTGGAACAGGCTGCCCAGGGAAGTGAGAGAATCAGTATCCCTGAAAGTGTTCAAAAGAGGCTTGGATGTGGCACATGGTGGACCACATGGTGGACTAATGGTGGACCTGGTAGTGCCAGGGTAACAGTTGATCTCAGAGATCTTTTTCAGCTTTAATGATTCTCTGATTTTCCTTTCACCATGACTGTAGAAAATTCTGCTTCTTACACAAGAATTTTGCAGCCAAGAGCCCACTGAGGATCCAGTATGAACACACACCAGTGTGGCAAGAGAGCAGTGAAGGATGCTGCTCTGGGGGATGGGGACCACTGAGCCATCATGTTGTCTCACACCCCCAAAGCTGAGGGGATGACAAGGGTCTCCAAAATATTCATTTGCAGTGTGGCAAGACCATTACAAATGTCTTGGCCTCATCCCAGATGTCCAGAGACTGAGCCTGCAACAGAGGGATGAGGCTGATCTTCCCCACAGCAACTTGATGGAAAATAAAGGTCAGATCTTCTTCACCCAGTGAATGGAGTGGCCTGACCCGACGGCTGCGCTGCTGGTACCCAGCTAGCGAGACACAGATGGTGGAGTCAAGTTTTCCTAAACACAGCACATCCCCAAGCGAAGGAAAAGGAAGCTTTACAGAGCCAAAGTGTCGCTCCACATGGGCTTTAGCAGCGGGACTTGGAACAAAGGCTCTTACTCACCCAAACAATGTGTATCTCACTTGTATATAAATATAGCGATCTCGGAGTGAGCACATCTCCTGTTCAAAGTTCACCTTCAGAAAAACCCAACAAAACATCCAGCTGTCTAAGACTTTCTTGACCTCTCTCCTGCTTTCAGCTCATGTAGCAAGACACCAACCAGTCCTTTCCCCTTAAGGCTGATTAATTCCCCTGCTCTCCCTGCTCCCAACAAGCACTTCCATCACTCTGAAAACTGAATCCAAGTTTCTGAGTATTTCCAGTTATCACCATGCAGAAGTTTCTGCAAGCATCCACTGCCACTGACACAAGCGACCATGGGGAGCAGGTCTGTGAGGGTTGGCTGCATGCACACACAAGATTTGTACCAGCAAAACCACTGTCACCATTGCCACCAGCATGAGCAGCACCACCAGCATCACCAGTGACACCACGACACCATTGCCACCAGTGTCACCACCACCATCACTACAACCAGAATCAGCAGCACCACCACTATCACCATTACCACCACAATGACCACCAACATGAGCACCACCACTGCCATCAGCGTCACCACTGCTATCAGTTGGAAGAGCACCACTGCCATCACTGCCACCAGCATGAGCAGCACCACTGTCACCACCACCATGTCACCACTGCCACCAACACCACCACTGCCACCAGCATCAGCAGCACCAGCCTCACCAGTTTCAACCATTGCCACCAGTGTCACCACTGCCACCACTGAGCAACATTACCACTGCCACCACTGAGCTCCACCAGCACGAGCAGCATCACCGCTGCCACCATCTCCATCACTGCCAGGGAGGACAGGTCCCAGGACACAAGAGAGCGACAGTGCTGTCCCCAGCCTGTGACTGCAGCTGGGACATGGCCAAAGAGCTGAGATTTCCTCCAGTTGCATCCGCAAGGAAGGAAACAGGAAAGGTCCAGGAGGAGAGCGACGGAAACAAAACACCCGGCAGGAGCCAGCATCTGTGGGGAGAGGTGTAAGCAACCACGGGCACATCCTGCTCCAGGTGCAGAGCTGGACAGAGCAGATGGGATGTCCTGGAAAAGCCATGCTGGGTACTGTGGTGGCTATGGGGTACCTGCTGCTAGGAGCAAAGCAATGCCTGCCACTGCCTGCCAGGGAAGCACTGTGGGGTTTTTCCTCCAAGGGATTTATTTTTTTGGTTGTTCCTCTTGCTGCATGTGGTGTTTTCTTAGCAAAACACAACAAGGAGGATTAAAAATGCACAGGTGCAGAGGGAGAGCGATAGGGGGCTCTTGGCAGCCCATGAAAACACACCTGCAAGATAAACCAGGTCATGCATCTTTTCCCACATCCTTTTTGGTGTGCAGTAAATACTGGCTAACATGAAATTTTGCCTAAGAGAGCTGTGCAGCCTTTGATTTTACAGCTCCAGTTGAGACTTAGAGAGTGTGCTATCATTTAGAGGGCAGGGAAAGATGCCAGCATGATGTTGGCGTGGACATTTGCAAGCAGGAGGCACTCAGGACACCAGGAAAGAGGGAGGAATGGGGAAGCTGAGGCAGTGAGTCAGCCAGCCAGATAAAAAGAAGAGCAGAGTCTTCCCAGCACTGTGTAAGCTGGGAATGTACCGGAGGCACTGGTAACATGATCAACCCTTTCTTATCTTGTATTTACACCTTTTGTCTTTGAAGAGAGGCTGAGGCACAGCATGGAAAGTGTCTACAAAGGTCCTTTGGGAGCTGTTTTTCCCTCTCACCCAGATTCACAACCCCTAGGCATGGACCCTGTGTCCACATTGGGATTGCTGTGATGCCACCAGAGCTCATGGGGCAATGCCCTGGAGGAAAACATGATGCTTCAAGCACCCCTTCAACAGCCCCTCACCTGGAATTTTATCTTTCCCCTTCACGTGCAGCTCCCAAGCCACTAGAATTTGAGGTCTACATGGACAGCTTTTTAACCTAGTTCCCTCCTGTACTAGAAGAAATTCAGCCATCAGAGAATCATAAAAACCATAAAAAGGCACTAAACCTTCCATGCTGTGGGGAAAAGGAAACCCCTCAGATGAACACAGCCCCCCATCCAGCCCTCCCACCCTGTCCCCAGCAGTGGACGACTCACAGGCAGCAGCGGTGGCCCTGCTCACAGCGAGATCCTGGTTTTATGATCCGGGATATCCCCTCACTGCCTTCCCCCCGCAGCCACGAGGAGCTTGCAGCCGTGGTGCTGATGTCAGAAGCTTTTCCTGGCTTGGATTTGAAGGGAAAGGAGGAAAAAAAAGAAAAAGAAGGGGGAGGAAGAGAGGCCAACTCCACTGGGAAAAGTAATAACAGGCTTGGGGCTGGCTACCTCCCAAATCTGCAGAGGGTGTGCCCTAGAGGGTTTTTTTGGGGGGAGGGGTGAAAGGCTCAGTTGCCTGGGGACGGATGGTCCCCACGCTCTGGCGCCCGATGCACAGGGAAGTCAGGCACTCCAAATACTGGGGGCCAGCTCACCACATCCTTCAGGGATTTCTTTTGGCCAGAAGAATCAGGAAAAAAAAAGCAATTCTGTGTGTGATTGGGCATTTCCAGGCTTTAAGCCTTGTCCAACAGTATCTCTGGAAAGAAAAGAATCCCAAAGCAGCATCCTTGCCCCAAAAACACACACTGGGGGCAAACTGAGCCCCATGGTCCCCCCCAACAAGTGCCACTGCCATGTGTCTCTCCCACCCTGAAACTGGTACAGCTGAACATCTGCCCAGCTTTTTTCTTGTGGTTTCTCACAGTATTTTGAGCTAATTCAATACTTGTGACAGGTGGCAAAGTTTGGGGGCGGGGGTGCAGAATGATGTGTTTTTTGAGAAACGGCAGCACACTCTTGGCAAGGGCAGGAGCTGCCATAACCTCCCTTTTGAGGTACAGTCTGAGCCTGAGCTTGTGTCCCACCAGACATGAACTTTGCTATTTGTCATGTCCCTCCTCGGTGGTGGGATTCTGATGGGAAGTTGTCCCTACATTACCTAGTCTTACCTCGTCAGGCCACCAGCAGCCCTGACCCAAGGCCACCAGAGCCCTGTCTGCGTCACTGGCGCCTCTTGCACAACCCCCAGCCCCAGACTGCCTGCGGTGGCTTTGATGGAAGTTTGCTGATGATGAAGGGGGCTCCAGGGGACTCAAATCTACCCAAAGGGTGGATTTTGACCTGCAGATAATGTGGAAATAGTGCTCTGTGACATGCTGGGGATGCAACACAGGACAGAACATGCTCTGCCAGTGTTGTGTCCCATAGAAAGATCTCTGGTGGTATCAAGCTACGGTCAAGATTGTCCAGAGAAGTCAAGCTCTGGAGAAAGGCAGCTCTTCCAAGTCAATGGCACCAGGTTTAGATGGTGTTTGTGGGTCTCTGAGCTTCCTCCTCCATCCAGACCCTGTGCTGCCTGGGGTTGTCCTCTCAAACCATCTCGCTCTCGCTCTGCACTATTTGGTTTACACATTTCATCCCATGGAGACAGGGTCACACATATCGTGACAGGCTGCTGGAAGGTGGCAGCACCACCAGCCCTCTCCTTTGTCGGGGACACTAAAGCACTTCTGAAGGCAGCCACCAAGCCCATGGGGACAGTGCTGCATGGAAACCCCTGGGTTGTCTCCTCCTCATTCCCCCAGCCACAGCCATTGCCACTTCAACAGCAGAAACTGTCCTTTGCAATAGTCCCTCCAGGGATGTTCCTTTTCCAGCAGGATGGGACAGAGATACTGCATGTAGGTGAGAAGTGTCCCCTCAGGACTATCAACAATACAGAGAGATCCTGGGGGAAACACAATTGAGTGCCAGCCAGGATAATTAAAAGCCATGGAGAAAGTGAAGGGGGATGGGAAAATAGGCTGCTCCTAGGTAGGATGTGGCAAGGTCTGGCAGTGTTATCAAGACCCCCAGGATGTCATGCTCCTGACTCCTCCCATAAGCCCAGGTCCTGCAGAGATAGTTTTCCCTAAATCCCTCTTCCAGAAAACTCCTTAGCTCCAGCAAAAAGCCACAGCAGACCTCCATGGTTGCCACAGGACAAGTGCTCTGCAAAAGCAACATGTCGACAAAGCTCTAGGGAAAAAGGTGGGTACTTCCAAGCTGCCAGTTTTGGACGCATGGCTACAGCATGGCCTGATCCTGCACCCTCTCCTGCTCCCCTGCACCCTTCTCCCACCCTCCTGGACCCAGCCATCCTCAGCAACAGGGACAAAATCCTTTGGTCCTGCCGCCCTGGAGCAAAACCCCAGAGCAGTTGTCCCCCACCCGTGGGAGCTCGCAGAGCAAATGAAGGTGGTTTTCTTTCAAATAAAAGATCAAAGGGCATGAAATGCTGAAAGTTACAGCTGTTCTTGTTGGAGGGACATCAATGTCTCCACTCGCTCTGCAGAGCCTGCCTGGTGTGCAAAGCACTGCCTCATGTCCTCAGTCTGATCTGCACCTTGTCCACGTGGGAGATGGGGGACTAAACTGAAGGAGGAGGAGGGAGGATCAAGCATCACGTTGGAGGAAGGAGATTAAGGCAGTGCAGAGCTCAGATTGCTCAGTCTGCAAATCAGAATCATAAAATTGTAGAATCAGTCAGGTTAGGTTAGAAAGAATCTCCAAGCTCATCAAGTCCATTCTTCAACCAAGTACCATGCTGCCCACCAAACCACATTCCTGAGTACCACGTCTACCCATTTTTGAACACTTTAGAGATGGTTTCCACCACTTCCCTGAGTAGCCCATTCCAATGCTGAGTTGCTCCTTCAGTAAATTAACTCTTCCTGATATCCAACCTGAACCTCCCTTGAAGCTGCTTGAGGCCTCTTCCCAACCACAGAACTTCTGAAACTCAAAGCCCCTTGGAAATTCACCTTGAAGCTGGGCTCAGAAGGGCATAGAGAGGTGAGGATATGGTCATGGCTCTTTCTCCAGCTCTTTCTCCAGCAGAATTGGTGGCCAGAGAGACCTCACTGCAGGCTTTCAGTGTATTAAAGAGAGGTTGAGAAACAAAAGAAAGATGGAAAAAGACTTTTACATGGGCCTGTAGTGATAGTACAAAAAGCAACAGCTTTAAATTCAAAGAGGGCAGGTTCATATTGAACATAAGAAGGAAATTTGTTATGATGGGACTGGTGACACACTGAAACAGGTTGCCCCCAGGAGCTATGGCTGCCTCATCCCTGGAAGAATTCAAGGCCAGGCTGGATGAGGCCTTGAGCAACCTGGCTGCAGGGGAAGGTGTCCCTGCTCATGGCAGCATGGTTGAAACTAGATAATTTTTAAAGGTCCTTTTCATCCCAAACCATTCCATGATTCTCTGAGTGCTTGATGGCCAGGATGGGTGGGTGTCACCATGACCCTTGCCCTGGGTTCTCCACATCAGCTCCCATCCTGCTCCCCACCTGCCTCTTCATCAAGTGGGGTTCAAACTGAATTCCAGTTTAACCAAGGTATTAAAAAAACCTTGCTGGAACAGGACACTCTGAGAACTAGGAGAATGAGATGAAAAATCCTTTGGGCTTGACCCATACAATGCTGCAGCTTGGAACATGGTCCTGGACTGCAAAAATGGGCTCCCCAATTACCATTAAGCCTGTCCCTTTCTGGGCTGCACACCAGAAGCAGAGAGCAGCTGCTGCAACCCCAGATGAGCACATTTTAAATCACATCCTCACTTGTCACAGAGAGACGGTCTGGCATGCCAAGGCTGCTCCCAGCCACTGTTGGAGGCGAAACCAGCTAAAAAAAGATGGCAAACTATATAGATCCTGGCGCTTCTTGAACTTAAATGAACTGTCTTTCGATACAGAAGATGAATAGTCATCCAATCGTGTTCCTGTCATTCACAGGAAGGATTTCCAGCAGTGGCTTTGTAAAAGCCAGCAAATGTCCTGGTATCTCAGGAAGGGAAATTGCAATGATTTGCATGACCAAAAAGCTCGTGTCAGAGCCACTGTGAGATGATGATACTTGGTGCTCTTCCCGTCCTGTCAGGGAAAGCAAGGAGAAGGTCATGCAGCACAGCCAGCTGGCTTTGATGGGCTGTGCCCAGGTGATTTTGGAGATCACCAAAGGAGAACGACCACATACTCAGGGGAATGGCAAGATGAGGAAGAAATTCATCCTGTCTAGAGTGGAAACATCACCTGAACACCACAACAAGAGGGAATGCCACATCCCATGAATGATCCACCCAGGAAAAAAGCAAATCCAACAGCGGGATGTCACAACCTCAAAGTACCTTTCCAGACTGATACCACTCTTGGAACAACGTGGAGGTGAAGTGGTCAGCACCAAGTGGTTTTGGAGCTGAAGGAACCTGCAGTCAGCATCACTTCTCCCCAAAATGCCAAAAGGTTGGAAGGAGGATGTCTGATTGTTCAGGAAGTGCCCATGAAAGCTTACTCATGAGCATGCTTTGCCTTTGACTTTCTTTCATCTAGATTTTTGCATAAATCCGGTGCTGCCTTTAGGGAAATGCAAATTCCCTGGAGAAAAGGGAGCGTTTGAAGGTGCTGGCTGCTCTGACGCGCCAGGCAAGGAAGCGACGC
Source organism: Sylvia atricapilla (assembly GCF_009819655.1). Taxonomy (NCBI): domain Eukaryota; kingdom Metazoa; phylum Chordata; class Aves; order Passeriformes; family Sylviidae; genus Sylvia; species Sylvia atricapilla. The sequence continues at coordinate 149,498,089 of NC_089140.1, forward strand.
TTTTATCACCTGAAAATTAAATAAAGGTTGAGATGTGAAGCCTCCCCACCCTGCTAAGCAGGAAAACTTCCTCAGCTCCTACGGCCGGATCCAGCAGGGATGGGACAGGCAGGATGCGGCGTTTCATCCGTGCTCTGCACATCCTCCCCAGCCCCAGGGGTGATCTTTAATAGCCTGGAGACACGCAAGCTGCTCCAGCTACACTTGGTTTCCCGGCTCCGCTTGGCTGCCTGGCTCGCGGATGGTTTCTGAGGCATTTTGACACCCCGGCGTGGGTGGCATTTCCCAGCCACCCTTGCTGTGCTGGAGCAGGCTCTAATCAAGCTGAAAGCAAATGAGCTTCTCTGGGTAAAGGAAGCTGCAAGCCCAAATTCATCATTTATGATGAAGCTGACTGATGATAGTAAATGTTTCTGGGGATGCACACGCACGTGCTCTGCCTCTCAGCAGGGAAAAAGGGAAAGGAGGTGAATGAAAAAGCAACATCAGTAAAAAACTGTCTGGATTAAATACTGGCTTTGAGAGCCATCCAAAATGGTCCCTGTCCCTCTGCTCCCAGGGGCACATAAGAGGGTTTCATCCTGGAGAGGAGGCAGATATACATTCCCTATCCTGTTGGCCATGAGTGTATCCTGGGAGGGTTTTCCTCCATCTCTTTTTCATGCTACTTCCTAAAGAGCCAGGCTGCTGCAAACAGAAAACAAAACATTGAGGAATATATATGGAAACTTTGCAGAAGACCCAGTGCTGTCTTAAGGCTCAGTTAGTTCTCCCATTGTAAGCTTCTTTGGTACAGAGAAAAAAGCAAAATGAGGCCATTCCTATTAATATACCTGGCTTCACGCTGAAATCCACACTATTTCAACTATCCTAGAAGAAATACCCTACAGGCACAGATATGTACAAAGTACTCCAGCAGCCAGCAAAAAGGATCTTTTGCTACTTCACAAATAATTTAAATTTGGCATTGCACACGACAACCAACAGCAAAACCAGCCTGGCGTGGGCTGGATCACACTTGGACAGAGGGAGCAGAGACAAGGGACACTGAAGATGTCCTCTCCAGCTGCAGGACATGGGGCTCATCTATCTGCTCCAGTGCAAAGTCAGCAGGTACTGGTTTGGCTCAGTTCTACCAGCACGAGGCCATTGTGACATCGACAGCCATCTCAGCAAAGGCACCACGGAGTCGATCTTGCCTTGGGAGAAGTTAAAAAATAAATAAAAAAGTTTATTTTCAGCTTGATCTGTTCCCAGCTCATCTCTCTACAAACAGGCAGCTGTTCTGGCAGGGCACTGTGGGCAGCACTGGGACAGGCAGCCAAGGGTTGCTAAATGAGCACTGTAATTCAATGCCGAGGCATGGGGTGAAACTCTGCCGTGTGTTCCCACAAGGGAATTTCTCTGGCATTTTCTTTTATCAGCTGGTCGATAAAACATCCCCATCCTGTTTCCAGATCTCCCGTAAGTGTCATTCGTCACGCAGATGGAGCACATCCTCTCTGCTGTCATTAGCACGTCCTGGGCTGGCATTTACTAGAAATGCAGCGCAGGGACTTCCCTCAAGCTCCACCAGATAGTGGCACCTGAAAGATTGTGGTGACCTCAGCAAGAGACTTTCCTGCAAGGTTTGAAAATGCAAATCAACCTCTCCCATGGAGCTGGACCCAGGCTCCCTGTCTGAGCCTCACAAGCCAGCAGGACTGTAGGGATCTGCATCTGGATGGGTGCACCCATGAAGCCATCACCTAACTCAGGCACAGAAGAAGAACACCTGCCCCAAATCTGCTCCCAGGAGACAGGTACAGTGTAGGAATAGGAGCTTTTAGTTAACAGCAATGATAAACTCTGAGTTCACCCACTTCTCCAGCACAACTGCAGGCAGGAGCATCATTGCGGCATCGCTGCCTCCAAAGCTGGTGACAACATCACCAACTCCTCACCAGGAGCACATCCCAGCTAGCTTACAGACACAGCAGCAAGGATGAGGAAGATTCACAGCATCCAGGACCAGTAGCACATCCTTCTGATGCCAGGGCATTCATAAAACTCTGGTCTTCAACCTGTCCACTTCAATAAAACAAACAAGCTCCATGAAATCTCCTCTAACTTTAGCAGACACCAATTTTAGCCCAGCTGCCTGCATGACGCCTCTGCTGCATTTCTATGCCTAGCTTCAGGCAGACATTCTGATTTTTGTAATGCCTGAAGACAGTTGTGGGGAATACACAGCCATTTTTAAAGCAACAGCAAAAAATACCCAGTGTTTTAAAGGGAAACAGAGTGGGGGAAAATAGCCTTGTTCTGGAAAAAAAAACCTACTAAGATTTGCTGACAAAACCCACCAACATGTGAGACACTCCTGTTTTGACCCCCATCTCTGGGCTATGAAATCACAAGCTGGACCATGGGCTGCCCCACTTGTCCACAGTTCACTGCCATTCTGTGCTTGTTATCTTGGGGGAATGGAGTAAGGTTACATGGCCTTCCTGCACAAAATCTTTTTGCACATTTGTCATCATTCAGATGGGTTTAAAATCTGATTAGTTTTTTTCAACGTTCATTTTTGGAAGTGATTTATCATGCTTTCACATTTTAGCAGAGAGTGTTAAACGGATGGAGGATGCTCAAGAGCAGCTCTGGGATATATAGAAGGTATCTCCATGTCACATTACAGTACAAGCCTTGTACAATTCAAGAATTTGATACAAACTCTGTCTCCAAATCACGCCTTTTTCAATGAGTTCATTTTCAGGAAGCTGTCCCATCCACTAACCTCAAAAAATGTCTCTGGCTTGCATCCATTAAACCAGATAAATGAGAGTTTATAAGTTCATAACTTGCACTGAAGTCAGAAAGTTTCGTCTTTCGTTTTCTAGAGCTGATTCATGGCCAGCCTGACCCAAAATGTGGGCTTGCTTCAAGTTTTTTTTTGTCATTTCAGGGTTCATTTGCAGTTTAAAGCGATGTTCTCCTCCTGCCTTAAGTCTCCTGTGCTCTCATCCCAGCTCAGTGTAGCCACAGCTTCTCTCCACACTCCACAAAATCTGTGTGGACACTTTTTGAACTTGATCAAGTGAAATGCCCTTGGATTTGCTTCTTTGTCAGAAATTCAGAGGGACATCGAGCAAGCACTTTGGTCCTGGGGCTGCCCAAGCAATCATCCCTGATGCTGAGCACAGGCACAGAGCACCACCTTGGACTTATTTTTATCTCTAAAAAGACATCTGAGCTTTTCCAAACTGAGCTTTCCCTCTCTCTGCTACACCAGTACAAGAATTGTGAGCTTCCTTATTGCACTGAACCTGGCTGTATTTCTGGTCTGCAGAGTCAACAAGAGGAGCAGCCTGCTTTTTGGCTCCCTTGGAAACTCTGCAGTCCAAGAAAATCAGACGAAACATTTGAATGCGCTCAAGCTTGTTCATCAACAATCTCATTTCTGAGGGAGCTGACCCTGCGCCCAGGATGGCCGACGCTGCACCGACAGCAATATTTTTGGGTCCTGTGTGGAATACTCCTGCAACAGTCCTGCTGCCAAGTCTTGCAAAAGTTCCCAGGCTGAGGAGCTGGATGTGAGGAGCATCCACTGCAGGGTTCCTGTGAGTTGCTGAAACATCTCAGCTCATTGGGGAAGGGTCAGAAATGGGGAAGGACATGCATTATGTAGACTAAAACTCAATAAAAGCAACAAAATACCTACAGAGGACTGTCTGGCATCTCACATCAGCTGTCACAGGAGGGCTGAGGTTGGAAGGGACCACTTCCAACCTCGCCAAGGAGCAGAGCATTGCCATGGGCATCTCACCACTGATGCCTTGGCACCCTCAAGGATAACCTGCAGATCAGATGGTCACTGCAGTCATGCATTATCACCACACCTTGACCAGATTCCTGGTCCTGGCTACTTGAACTGTGTTTCTCTGAGATGTACCATCTAAAGCACACTTCTAGAGTTAATGGATATAATTTCCTCCCTTTACCCTGCACAAAGTCACTGAAGGACATGGACCTGTATGGAAAGACAGATCTCCCTTCCCAAATGCCCTCTCTCAGCTCCAAACAGCACCAGACTCTTTCACTAGGGTCCTTCAGAGACAAGAAATGCACCCTCAATCCCAAAATGTGGTGATCACTCTGGATCCTTCAAAGAGGCTCATCCAAAAAGTCCATCCAAGGCACAGTGCCCAGTCATGGCCCAGGATGAGGCATCTGGCTGAGCCCACAAGGGGGAAAGTTCAAGTGGCTGCTATTTATTTGGCTTTGCAGAGAGCAGTCGCCCAGGCTGAACGTGGGCCAAGCACCTTCCCATGGCACGAAGCACTGCTGGAGTCTTTAAATAACCACCAGTGGTCAGGGCTTTGGTTTACAGCTTCTCTGGATGGAAAACCATCCCTCACTCTGTGTCTGCTCCAGCTCTCTCCTGAGTGTAAATGTCAACAGTTGTCTCTTTACCTCCAAGGTCTTCGTGTCCATATCCACCAGCCCCACATGGAAAATTGATGGAAGCAGGAAAAGTTATCCAAGCACAGGCATAAAAACACATGGGCTTTTCATCCCTTGTGGAAGATGAATTTTGTGTCCTACAGTCAAAGCTTCCCTTTGCCTTCATGTAAATTTGTAGTTCCCTGGGGCTCTCCTCACTCTTCCCATCCTGCTTTAAGGTCCACACACATCTCCTCACACTCCAAGAATGAACTGCACCACCATAAGTGCTCCTCACCTTCCTGGCAGCTGGACTGGTGTGTTACCAGGTCACAGGATTAAAATCAAGAACAAAATCCTTCCTCCAGGGCAAATAGAAAATGCCAAGATCCCTCCACAAAGGCTTTTCTCAAGTATTTCCCTGGGGTACTTGAAATCAGAAATCTTGCCAAAAACCTGGGTAGAATGGGTCACCCAAAAATCCTGCTTTACTGATGGAAAGTTCCCAAAAGCTGTTTCACTGGGAAGCCTGGTTACTTTGCGATTTTGGCTTGCCAAGACTCTGGGGAACATAAATGATTTTTTTTACCTATAGCTGTCGTTAACATATTAACCTAAAATGATGGCTAGTGAGAGGAAGCTCTGCAAATAAGCAAAATAACATTTTACAGTTGGAAAACAAGACCTTGTCCTGACCTCCTCTCTTGGGCAGATTCACTGGCACACAGCAAACCAGTATTTTATTTTAAACTGTGCTTGTAAAAAGTTAAAAAAAGCTGCTTCCTTGACACTTAAGTCAGGTAAGGACACAGCAGGCAAATTTGCCATATAAATAAGCCTGCTCTTGTATACACATGTGTTTTAAAATAAGCTTATGAAATGTAAACACGTGGGCTTTAACAAAAAATAATTCAGCCTCATTGAAACCATTTAAGTGGGACTGAGCCAGGCTTCAGAGATCTGCACAGGGCATGCTAACTTTGACCTAAAAACTCCTCAGAGACAAATAAAACACTCTCATAAACATGCAAAAAGGAGCAAGATTCAGTATATTTCTGAAGCATCATCCCTAGAGCTGCATTTCTCTTTTGGCCATAGGAAGAAGAGATTGGGGGGGAAAGAGTTGCTTCCTACCCATGTGAGCACATTCCACATTGTCCACCTTCTTTGTACCATTGATACGGGCAGTTTTTCTATTTGTCTCTGGCCTGTACATCCCAGGAGAGGAGCCAACCACGAAGAAACTTAGGCTTTAAAAATAAAACATAGTCTTGGCTTCAAAGGGGCAGGTGCAAGGGGAGAAAATACTTTTAACCCTCATTCTGGGGATGGGGAATGCTGGGGAATGCTGGGAGGGGAATGCTGGGACCCCTCTGAGTGGTGCTTGTCTGAGTTTACAAGATTTATTTGGAGTCGATGGAGGCATCTGACTGGTGGTTAATCCTGTTGCTGGGCACTGGGGTTGGGGAAGTGGACATCAAAGCATTCCTGCATCTGCTGGGGAAATGGGAGAGGCGGCAGACAGGGCTCTGCCTCCTCCCTGCATGGCTGCTGGGGTGACAGGCAGCACAGACGTGAGCTTGGGGCTCACCAGGACCCAGAAAAGCTGTCTAGGTGTCTGAACAACCCCCTGAGGATGGATCTTCCACTCAATTTGCTGCGTTTCCATCCTGCTGCAAACACAAACATGAGAATCTCCAGCCCTCTGATAATTTCTGTGGTCTCCTCTGGACCCGCTCTGACAGGTCTGTGTCTTTCTTGGGCTGAGGACCCCAGACCTGGTCAGTTCTCCAGGTGGGGTCTCACAAGGGCACATTCTATGATTCCATGAAGATGAGCTCCCAGTGAGCTCATGAGACTAGTGGCTGGTGTTCCTAGATCCATCCATCCTCAGATCCATGGTGGAAGCTTTTTCCTACCACTGATCAAGGATGGTTTAGACCTCTCGTGAGCTGGTTTGGCAGCAATCCAAGAGTTAGCATCTGGTCTGGAGATGAAGAGCACATTAAGGATTTAGCAGAACCTGACAGCTCATAAAAAGGGTGGCTAAGGTAACTTTGTCAAAGGCTGGCATTCAGGACTTCTCCATCGAAGGAGCCAAACAGCCCCAGGCAAGCTGTCTCAGGGGAGTTCTGGGTACACTGCATAAATCTCCAACCTTACTAAAGCTCCAAAGACCACAGAATCCAGCTCCTGACCTTCTCTGGAGCAGAAAACGACAAAACATTTCCTGTTATTTATAGCAGCTGGAGAGCCTGATGGGAAAACCCCACTTGTGAAATGTGGGCTGCTTGCCACGGCTGCTCCCAGGGAACGGTCAAGCTGCTCTGAGCTCCAGCCTGGATGGACCATTTCATCCCTGGGGCCACTGCAACCTGGGCAAGACCACATCCAGAGGCTGCACAAGAGGAACAGGAAAATGGATTTTGCTCCTGTTGGCTCTTCCAGGTCATGTGTGCATGGCCCAACTTGAATTAGACAAGGCTGAGCATCCTAGAGAGGCAGCTTCACTTGTGGGCTACAGGCACGTGGCCACCCTGGAGGAGCAGTTAATCTGCATGAGGCTCCACCTGGGTATGGCTGACCTCACCTAGGAGGCAACTGTCAGCTTTTTAGGGAAACTGAAGAAAGGGCACAGCCACTCTGCCCACCTCCTGTAGGTGCCACCCCCCTCCTCAAAGCACGGCAGGACAGGCACTGGCATGTTTCTCTTCTGGCAGTTGGATTTCCACCACTCTGGCATGCATGGAAGGTGCTTTCCAGCACGTTCAGTCACGCAGGTGCAGGAAACCTCGCAGCCCAAGGCGAGCTCTTCCTGCACCGGGACTTTGCCGCTGGGAGCCTCTCAGCACTGGCCCAGCTAGAGAGGAGCATTTGTTGTCATGCTGTCGAGGAGGATTCCCAAAGCTTCTGTCTTGGGCCAGAGCCAGCGCGGGTGTTCTGCTCGCTCCCGGGCCGAGGGAAGCAAGCTGTTCATCACGCAGGGCCGTGAGATGCTGTGAAGGAACTCGCCAGCCACGAGAGGAGCAGCCGGCTCTGGAGCTGCCATGAGGAGAGGAGCAGCTGGCTCTGGAGCTGCCGTGACGGCGGCTGAAAGGCTTAGATGGCACCCAGGGACATGCCCTGACCGCTGCCCTGCCACAGTGAAAAACAAGCCACTGGGCTGAGGGTAGGGTGACACTGAGTGTCACCAGGGTCAACACACAGTGAACAGCTGCTGAGATTTAGGACCACACTGGGAACAGCACAGGTCATGCTCCAGAACTTCAACTTTATCATGAAGCTTCTGCTTTTGTCCAGGTAATGATGCCTTGTGTAGGATTCAGCTTGAGAGCGGAAACCTGAATTTAGGGACCCGGGAGCCTCATTAGAGTCATCACAAACTTCACAGAATGCTTTGGGTTGCAAAGGAGCTCCAAATGTTATCTAGCTCAACAATATTTTGTCCTGCAATGAGCAAGGAGACCTTCCAGTAGATCAGGATACCATTTCAGTCACCTGGTCCCAGGCTTCTTGACAGGCTCCTCCTGTCCTTCTCTGCTGCAGCTCTGCTGTTGGTGAATCTGTGTGGCCCCATGGCCACTGTGGGAGACTGAGACTCTGACACATCTTATGCTCAACAACAAAACCCAAAACCAGAGCCATGGCCAAGGCCTAGGCGCATCTCCAAAGAGCCCAGACAGATCTTCTCCCAGGGAGATCTCTGTCTTTGTGATGGACAAGTTCCTTCTAAACATCCCCAGGCAGTTTGCCTGCAAGCCCAATTAGTAACACTGTATTTTGTCAACAAAGTCGGGTCAGCAGCAATTCATAGACTTCACGCTGGTTAACCTTTTCCCACCAAACAAGCCCAGGGATATTTTGACTCTCTGCCCTTGAGAAGTTTATTTGTGTAGGATCCATCCACTTACCAGCTTCCGGTAATGAAAAGACACACAAGGAGCATAACTGCTTTCTAATGGTTGGGGAAAGACTCGATGGCTGTGGCCAGGGCTCCCAAGCACCAGCACTAGAAAAGCAGAGCACTTGCCAAAGCCACCTGAGAGAGTCCAAGAGGCTCGTAATTAGCCTGGGAGAGAAATCAGAATGAGTGCAACAGACCAACCATCATTCCTAGATGCAACAAGATCTTCTGCAGAGAACCTGGAGGTGGTTCCACTTGCTGGAGGCAAAATGCATGGACTGGGATTGTGGAATATTGAAAGAAGACTCGACAAAGAAGAAACATCAGAGAAAGCCATCCTCGCTTTCAGCCTTGTCCATACGCCATCACTCAGGAGGAGATGACTCAGCACCAAACCAGTTCAAGCCTATCCAAAGCTCCTCCTGGGCTTTTCACTGCCCAGGACCACATCTCATCATCTGATGCTCACAGGATTTTGAAGCGAAAACAGATGAGTGGGATCAAGGAAAAGGAGAACCTTAGCCTCAGCCTGGTGAGGATTTTACACCCCTTAGAAAAAGAAGGATGAAGGAGAAAGATTTCACACCTCCCTCCTGAGATGTGTGGGATGGGTCTCTCAGCCCAGGATTACAGGCTGCTGCAGCTCACAGGTGTTTCAGCTCCAGGTAACCCAGAAACCTTCACCGTGATTCAAAAGGATTGGCCAAAAGGGATTCAACTTGAGACTCCCTCACTGCCTGGGCACTCCTGGCAAATGATTAACAGATGCTGCACTGGCTGGCAAGCTCTTCATCCAGACAGAACAGCATCTGGCAGGCCCATTACTGCCTTGTGTGGTGGGTGTGCCCTGGAGAGCCTGGAGATTTATTGCCCAGATATAAAGTGACTGAGCTCTGTTCCAGGAGCACTGCGAGAGAAAAGCAGAATTTCTTCATAAAAGAGCCTGCTTATCACAATTTCAATTATTTGCACATGAAGGGGAGGCAGGAGGGCAAAGTCAGCCCAGGGTGATATGGGGAGGTGACACAGTGCTGGCTCCAGTGGGTGCTGCCAGCTGGAGGAGAGTGTCTGGTTCAGTGAAGGAACAGCCATCCCAGAAAGGGGCAGGGAAAAGTATGCCTTTTAACAGCAGTTGGGATATTTTCTTCAGCACATTCCTCTCCCTCCAGTAATCTTGTGGGAGCCTGGAAAGATGGGTTGTGAAATGTAATTTCTCCCTGCCAGCAGCTCTGTGGGGATGCCAGGAGCAAGAGCAGCCTTGCATGGAGGCAGGACCAGTGTCCATCATGCTACAAACAGGAGACACTGACAATTAAACTGGGAGGTGAGGAGAAAGCCTTTCCCACCATATACCTCCTCCCTGGCCTGGTGTGTCCCTGCATCAGGATAGACTCAGAGTGTCTTAGATTGAGGCAAAGGATATGGAGTGTGCTCATCATGATGCAATATTTACCTCTTGAGATCTGGGTGAGGTCATGAAGTTGCATCACTCTGGGCTGTATTTGCTCAGGGATACAGAGTAATATCCTTCAGCTTTCAGAGTAAATCCCAGTTTGGAGCAGTAACTGGGAGAAGAGCACAGTGGGATGCACTGGCTCCTGGATGGCTACTCCAGGCCACACAGGTCCCTATGTGGTGTCTGAAATCTCAGTACATCCCAGGGGTGGGCAGAACATTGGGCTGTATCTGGCAGCAGTTGGAGAGGACACTGGTCACAGCCACATGCTGGGCTGAGCTGTGCGTGCTGTGGTGTGTCTGTGTGACGTGCCTTCATCCATCTCTGCTTTCAATTAAAGCCACTAATGATTTTAGCAAGAAAAGACTAAACCAAGTGCATCCCTGGCAGGCTCACTAACACTTGCCAGATGTGCTGCTCCTGGCAGGTGCCACAAGTGGTTGCAAGTGTGCAGGTGGCTTTGCAGGGGGAAAGTAAGAATAAAAAAAAAGTAAAAAGAAAGAAAAAATTATGGGTCATTGCGATCAAACCAAATCTTCCAGACTCAGAAAAATTGAATGGAGCCGGTCCTGGATGCTTTGCGGTCTGAGCTTGGGTGAGGCCCCAGGGCTGTAATGGTTTTATTTAGGGCATGCAATAACCTTTGGCTCCTATTGTATTAGGGTTTGCCAGAAAGGCAGTTGGTCTGGCTGAATTAAAGCTGGCGGTAATTACATGCCAATGCCTCCTCTGTAGCGAGGAACGGCAAAACCTAAAAGGAAAACCACGTGTGCACCCCCCTATTCGCCACTTCATATGAAGACCTGAAGCTCCTAGAGAAGGCAGAAATCCAGCTCATGCCCAGTATTAATGCTTTCGGGAAGTTATTGACAACGCAGTCCAAAAAGGATGAGAGATGTGGAAATGCTTCTGGTGTCAAAATGCATTTCGTAAGCAGACTCATCCCCTGAAGGACACCCTCTGCCTCGCCCAGCCACCAACCCACCCAGCAGCCTTCCTGGCTTCCCCTAGTGAATGTGCCAAATACAAACCAGATGCTCCAAAACGCCTGCTTGAAGACATTCCCTTTCATCTGGTAATTGCTGCTTCCGAGGGAAAAGATCTTAAGCGATCCTCAAACCCTCTTGAATGGCGCAGACACCTATTTTTGTCCTTTCTGGGCTTCTGAGCATCTTTGGCTTTAGTATCTGAGCCTCCCTGCTGCTCCTCATCCCCTCTTCCCGGCAGCTGATGGCCTGTCCCAGCCTCCTTGGCAGCATTTGCACCCTTAGGACTAGTTTATTGCCACCCCCCTGCCATTAGCCATACACAATCCAATCCCACTGCACAGAGTGCCATGATACCACTGAGATGGGCATCACTGCTCCCCCAGCATCAGATGGGCATGGCGCAGGAAAGTCAGGCCAGGGGGGTACAAAAATGAGGTGCAGAAGGCAAAACTAAGATGCTGTTTGCAGTAATGGCAGTGATAACAGCTCCATCTAAAACTGCACTAGGAGGAAATCCACCCCCTCCCCCAAAGCTGACCTACACAAGCCTAAACTTAAATGAGGACTGAGGACTTTCTCGTGTTCTCTTCAGTCACTGCATTTCTAGCTTTGACAAATAAACAGGCTCCTTATTGCTTGTAGTTCCTTCCTCTTCATTTCTAAGAAATTAATAACTGAAGAAGAAGGTTGCAAAATGCACACTGACCTCTCCTTTAAATACAGTGAGAAATCAAGTAAATAGGGAGAGAGAAACAAGGAAGATCGACTGCAGGCAGAAAATGCCCAGCTGTACCCACTCTGAGTGCTGGAGGCTGTGGATGCTGATTTAGGCAGCGAGAAAACGAGATGCACAAAGCAAACCCAGCGATGAGAGCAGGATGTGATGCACTCCCATGCCAGAGCTGCAGCTGTGAAGAAGCCCACAGGCTGCTCAGAAAAGATTCAGGAGGGGAAGTTAATATCCAACGTGATGTGCTAAACAACCATGGCCTGGAGGAGAGGTGCTGGGGGTCAAAAATCACTTAATGTGGAAAGATGCAAAGAGGTCCGCTAGTTTCCTCCTGGTGTCTGCTGCTGATGCTCAGTGCCCCATCAGTATCACTCTCCTTGACAGTGCAGATGAGCATTAGTGGGAATTGTGTTACACCAGCCCAGCAGCTTCACTGGAAACCGGGAGATGAGAATAATCCTGCTAATACCCGCAGAGGCCAGCTCCTCCTCAATGATGCCAATTTACACATGGTTTAATAAGGGCACAGAATGATGGAAGGACACTGCAGGGGAATACAAAATCCTGCCTCAAATGGATACATGCTGTTGCAGTTTGGATTAGGCAGAATGAAAAAAGAAAATAAGATTCTTAACTAAAGGAAAACTTGTAGGAAATAAGGAGCTGGTGAGTGATGACACCTGGAGCATCCTTCCTTCCATCAAGGGTACCAGTCAGGTTCTGCCTGCCAAGGAGAAGGCAGGGATCTAAATTGGGATGGATAAGCCAGCATCTCAGCATCACCAGGAACAAGCACAGAGCTCCCAAAGAAAGCACATAAAAGGCAAAGAAAACCCATGGCAAAGATGCAGCAGTGAAAAGTATGGTGAAAAATTATCATCCTGGGGGGAAAGCAAACACCTTGCAGCTCTTCCCATACCATCCTGGATAGTTCAACACCTTCAAAAGGGGATCAGTGGTAAGAAGCCACACATGTATTTTGACCCGATGAACTTTCACATTCTAAATCCACTTCAGCCTTTGAGCCAAATGCCTGGCACAGCTGTGCATGGGAAATGTCTGCTTCACAACATCAACGCTGAGATTAGCATGGGCAGGCACACAAACCTTGCCACTACCAGAAACGAGAGGGAAAGGTGCTACTGAAGGCTGCACTAGGAAAAAATAAATCAAGCTCATCTTTTGCCAAAATAGTGTTTGCATTGCAAAAGAGAAGTGTGCTAATGAAATTAGATAATGGTTTCATATTGGAGAGCCTTTGTCAGTGGTGAGGATGGTTGAAGTTGTCCTTCTGCAGTCTGGGACCATCCCCTGTGAGGATGCCGAGAGGCTGCATGGTGGATTTTCCTTTTCAATGGGTGAGCTGCAAATCAAGTCGCTGGGGCTGTCTCCATGGCAAGAATGAGGAAGCCTAGATGCCCTTCCACCCCCTCCAGCCATGCTCTTCCAGAAGCTCTGGGTTATTTAGGTTGGCAGAGCCACAGCACTTGGTAGCGCCTGCCAGAGGATAAATACCAGAGCAGGGAAAGGAGCCATCCAAGCTAAAAGCCAGCGCAGGGTACAAGAAGAACAAGGCCAAATGGGTACGAGTCATCCACAAATAAATTTAAGCTGGAAACGAGAGCAGTTTGTATCCGTGCGAGCAGCAAGGCTCTGGCAACAGCTTTCCCAGAGGACTTGCCAGGGTCAAACAGTTCATTAGTTTTAAGGAGGAAGCTGGCAGGGGGTTTGTGTCACGGCTGCTTGTAATGGTGGGGAAGAGGGAGGAACCAGCCAAAAACTGATGGTGGCCCTGGGGCTGCCTTCAGCAGGACACGGGTCTGCAGCCACAGCCCACATCCCACCTGCGCTGGTGGGATACAGAGGGATGTAACTGCATCCGTTTGCTCTCACGGAGAGAGGGAAGCTGCGTGGGGAGGAAAATAAAAACGCACAGCTCCGTTTTTCCAGCTGACAGGAGCTTAAATACTGGCTGGGAATTGGGCTCAGGGCCCTGTGTGAAATTCAGCTTGGCTTGTCTTGAGACAGCAGTTCTACTCCCTGAGCACCCTACGAGAATTTCAGTAATAGCAGGGGGAATCAGACCTACTTGTCAAGCATGTTGCTATTTGTGCAAATGCTCTGTACCGGAGGGAAGCTTGAAGAACAAGTCCCCTTTTTATAGTGCGTTGGATGCTGGCAGTGAGCCTGCAAATTAGAAGGAATTCAGAGAGGAGGAGCAACAACAACAACAACAAAAAGCCTAAGGGGCTGGAGGGATTAATTTGGGAGGGGGGAAAAAAAAAGGGAGCTAAGTGTGTGGTCCAGTGGATGCGACTTTTGGTTGGGACTGTACCCAGTGTTATCCCATTCACAGCAAATCTTCCTGTGCCATATGCAGGTTTCCCTACCTGTCCTTAAGAGGAAAGATGCCTTTTCTGCCACCTCAGGAGACAGCTCTGTTATGTCCACAGAGAAAAATAAAATTAAAAATTACATACATGACAGAAAGTTCAGTAAGAAGCTGTCAGAGTAAAGGTCAGTCCATGAACGAAATCAGTCTGAGCTGGGAGCAGCTTAGCCATGTCAATGAAGGGTGTGTGGGGAAAACCCCCCTGCTGCAATGTTTATTTTAGGGTGGTTTTACCCCAGATTAGCTCAGTTCATCCCCAAACCTCCTGAAATACTCAGAGAGGTGCAATATCCCCAACTGGATATAGTCTTGCTATAAGCATCCTTATTTTTTGGGGCACTGAGAGGGGCAGGAGTGACCTGGATCATGGGTTTAACCATCAGCCTTCAGCCTGGCTTCACTTGCACTGGTGCCAGGGCCCTGGAGAGGCAACTTGGGCAAGAGTCCAGCACTGTGCAGGGAAAAGCTTTGCTGTCCCCAGCTCAGGGTACTCAGCCCCATGGGGACACTCCTGTGACCAAAAAGTTGCACCAGCTGGGATGCAGCAATGCATCACCCTGGGGAGCAGCAGCACAGGGACATCCAGAGCCTTTCAGGGATGAGACCAACTTTCCAGTTTGTTGACCAAACCTCCCCCTTTTAGTGCCTGTCACATAAGCATGGATGAAGCTGTAATTTGCCATGACGAGATGTAGGAGAGGAGAGGACACAGAGGCTGGGACAAGCCTGCCCTTAAATGCCCCCTAATGCCACCTTAAAAAATAATGAACGGGGGTAGTGGAGGTTACTGGTTTGGTATGAGAATTTTCATGAGCATGAGAAAAATAAAGACCACATTGCTCGAAAGATTTTTTTTTTTTTTAAGCAAGCTTCAGGGCTCTGGGAGAGCAAAGCTTGCTGCAAAGTTTGTTTTCTGTTGTGCCCATGTTACCAAGCAGAGTCGGCCGTGGAATGTGCAGCGAGTGGCACCCGGCTGTGCTGCACCCCTGGATCAGCACTGGTGGCCAGGTAGGATGGCACAGTGAGTGTCACTGAGCCTTAGGCACTGCCTCCAGCCACCCATTTTCCCAATTTAGCACAACTTTGCTTCCAGCAGTGCCCCATTTTCAACAGTTGTGTTGCACATGCTGCTAATACGTGAACATCATATAGACATCAAAAAAATGTTTTTTTAGATGTTGGGATAATCAGGGCAATTGTCCTGGTGCCTTTCCCCAGCATGCCAGGGTGCAATGCGGTAGCTGGCAGCTCCCAAACCCTTCTCCGGAAAAGTTCAAACCCTCAAATACTTGGAATTGCTCTTTGAGGGAATTTATTTTAAAGCCGCTTTAACGGCAGCTGGGAATTACCAGGGAGGCACTTTGCTCTGCTATTTCCCGGCTGCTGACCCCATTTGCATGAAGGGGGCCCCGGGCAGCCGCCCAGCTGGGACGCCTGGGGACATGTGCCGAGCCAGCACTGCCTGGAGTTGCACCCAAAATTCCCCTTGTCCCAGCTCGCAGCAAAGGCACAGAGAGGGGCTGTTGTGCGTGGCAGGAGCGAGAAAAATTAACTCCCACATCCAGCAGTGAGGGTGTGAGCTGGGAAATCGTAGAGTTATCTTTTAAGACCCTGTTCCCATGAGGGCTGAAAACTGCACCAAATCATGCTGCTTCCTCCCCAGAGCTAAAGCAGAACAGGGAGGCTGTGAGCCTCCCAAAAACCAAATCAACATCCCAATGTGTTGGTGGCATGTTGCTTTTTAAGCAGCAAGAAAAGGGTTATTGAGCAAAATCACTAACAGCAAGTCAGCAGCTAAATGTCGTCAGGACTGCAAGCGACAGGTCCTGATGGAAGGTTGGAAAATGCGTGGTGGTTGGAAAACCACCAGAACAGTAGTAGTTCCTCCTGCAAACCTTCCATGTACCCATTTCCCTGAGGGGGTTACAGAGCCCTTCTCCCCTCCACACCTACACAGGGACACCATGGCCACCCTACCTGACTCAAGCCCTGGGGATGAGCTAGGAGCCCTGGAATAGGTACAGGTGGCTGGGTTGGGTCCGGTGGCAGACAGAGGCAACTCCAAGCCCAACAGCTGCCAGATGTGAACCCACCTGCAGCCACCAAGTCACCGAAGTGAAGGGGCCCCCAAAGCCACAGGCAAGGGTTGGCTTGATAGGCATCAACCCCCTGCAGCACTCGTGGCTTTCTTCTCCCTGCTGTCACGCTTGAAAAACATTTGTGGAAAAACACAGCAGAATGAAGAGGGTTTGAGTGTCAAGTCCGAGAAGGAGCTGGGGGAAGAAAACAACTTGGCAAGGAAGGAGGAGCTGAAGGACACAAGTGTTCCCATTTTGGTTCAGAACTCCCTAGGGTGCCACTTGGAGCGTTTATTGACCAACTCGCCTGCCCTCCACGAGCTGGCCTTGCAAACTGTGGCAGGAGAGTGGCTATTCCTGGTCAAGGCATGTATAACAGCAACACTTTCTTAACTCTGTAATCAACCAGTGACACAAAACACACAGTCAAGGACTTTCCTGGAGAGGGCTCCAGCTCTGCAGTTACTGCACCTGCAACATCACCACAAAAAGCCATCAGGTACTCTCATGAAATGCTACAGTGGTCCCCAAAAAAGAGGAGAAAAAGAGCTTAAGCCCAGCCAGGCAGACACCATCTGCTAACAAAAATCAAGGTGCACCCCTGACTCCAGCAATACAGCAGATAGAAAGGACCGAGCTGCTTCTCTCAGTATTAGAAGGAAAATAATCACTGTCACGATAAAAAAAAGATGAGATGCCGCCAGGTCAGGTTCATTAAGGGTGAAAGGCAATGGTTTGACTCCAAATCCAGCTGTTCTCCCCAGCATTGATATGATCTTCCCAGCACAAGTCTGTGCGGGATCTCGTCATCCCCCCCATTCCTTGCAACATGATAACACAGCACATTGCCCCCAGCTCCCAAGTTAAACATCTTATTAACTGCAGTGACGTAAAAGAGGAAATCTCCAAGAACTATTGCAGAGACGAGAGGGAACACATTTACCATCAATAAGCAATGATACTGCTGCAGAGAGATCTGCACAACAAGCAGCACCCAGCCCCTCCTTCCCCTCCCTCCTCTAATCACTCCATGTCATGGGAAACTAAACCTGACATCCAAACAGCCCCGATACTAGACACTCGCTGTAAAAATATTTTTAAGATTGAAAAACAACAAAAAAACTTGCCTTCCAGGAAACCATTTGGATACAAACCCTGCGCAGCTGCAGCCACCCTCGGTGTCATATTCATCCCTCCTGCTTCGGCTTAGAAATCGGGCAGGGTGGGGAAGGGGAAAGGAAATAAAAAAAACAAGGGGGAAAAGAAGAAGCGATATTGCAGCTGATGAGCTGCGAGAGGCTGTTGGCAAAGTGGTCCAGCAATCATCTGAAATTCAGACGGTCACGTGTGGGCTCTGTCTGCAGCTCCCGCGCAGCCCAGGCTCAGCACTTCGCCCAAGTGCACACGCAGCAATTCCCCGCGCCGAGCTCTCCCGCCCCACTCCCACACGCTTCCCAGCCCGTGCCCCATCCCAGCCATACCCAGCAGGTTTTGGCACTGCAAGGTGACCCAGCTGCTCTGGCCACAAAGGTGGATTTCTGCCATGAAAGCGCAAGGGCACACTGAAAAGCATCGCTAAGCTGCAAAACCACCCTCCCTTGGAGCTTCTCCACCTAAATCCAAGCCCTGCAGGCAGTGCTGTCTTCTCCACCACGATGTGCCAGTGGCCATCACCCCACGACATCATCTGGGGCTGGTGGGGGGTCCCATTGGCCTGGAGGAGTGCCCAGAACATGCCGTACCCACTCCCGAGGCCAGCCTGTCCCTGGGCAACCCTGGGCATGTCCAGAACCAGCCCCCGAGCTCCCTGAGCTGCTGTGGTTGCGTCAGAGAGCAATGAGTGAGCCCAGACACCTCTGGCGTGAGGTAGCAGCCAGCTTCTCTCTCTCTCTTTTTCTTCCCTTTAATTTTCATCTGGGACATTGTTTTAGAGCCAAGGGATGCTTCAGGCTCCATCCTGCACTGCCCTGCAGTGCAGCAGCTCCTGGGAACTCCCCAAGACCAAGCAACCACCAAAGGTCCCTCTGCAAGAGGCCATGATGTGGCTGCAGAGATCTAGCTCCACCATCCCATCCCCAGAAATCTTTAGGACAACTAAAACAAATTTTTTCTCTCTGCTTGCACCCATTCGTCACATAAATTAGCAAGAGGAATCAGGAGACTTAATGTTCCACACCGCCTCTGCTTCACCACCCGGCTGGAGATGCATCGCATGGCACTAAAGTCAGGCAGATACAGTGGGACTAAAAAAAGAGCATGGTTGCTTTTTTTTTTTTTTCTTTTAAAGCCGGATTGCCTTTCACGGTGGCTATATTTATAGGTAGAGCTGTTGAAATTTTAAGGGCTGCTTGCCACAGGAATCCGGTCGTGTCTCGTGTTCGCAAAGTGGCGTAACTTGGCAAAAATGAACATTTAAGGCCAATGGGTGCTGCTTCCCTTCCTTAATTTTGAGTTGAATCAGAAAGGGAAAAGGACAAGATGTAAAATTAGCCATGCACGCTGCTACCATGTGCCACAGTCTGTATTTTCCAGATTAGGAACGTAACGAACACGGGACTTCACACCCGCCTCTAGACCGGCACTTTCCTTTTCTGTCAATGACCAAAAAAACCCAGCTTTCGCGGGTGTTTATTTTTGCTTTCGGTTCGGCTATCTGTGGCACACACAAAGCCTCCTCTGCACTTCGTTTTGTGGTTGAAAAATCCTGTCAGGGTTCAGCTGCAGAGTGGTAAAACTCGCTCTCCCCATCCAAAGCCGCTCGGGAACATCACCCGCCAATACGCCACAGCACACGATGCCCAGAAACCACGCAGTCTCAGCCCAAAAGTTGGCAGTTTTCTTACACAGCAGCATGCTACGCTGCTAAACCCTTTTTCTATTTTAATTTATGCTATAAAAGCGTGTTACACCCTGTCCAAAGACGCTACCACCCCACTGAGCACGTCTGGATGCTAAACTTTGATTCCCTATGACAATGTGTGTCTATTTAAGAGAAAACCCAAACCATAATTAAAGTTATTGATAGGAGATGATGTTTACTCTTGGCTATTTAAACATCAAGTGCTGCTAGATTTCAAACCACTGATTTCCATGGCTTGCATGGGATGATGAAACTGGAAACATGCCTTAATGTTGGGGTTTTTGATGTTTCTCTGGGCACTTCTGCTGTCAAATCAAAGAAATGCACTTAACAGGCCAATCCCAGCAGATGCTTCTCACCCAGGACTGCCTTGACTGGAAGTCGAGTGATTTTTGAGCTATCAAGGCACACATAAAAATAAAACAGCTTTAACAAAAGCTTTTTGCTTCTGCAAGCAGCCCCCACCCTAAGCAGAGAAAACTGGCTGATGGCTCAGGGCACACACCTTTGACACAAGTTAACCAAAGTTATAGTTTTAACATTCTCAAAAGAAACAAATTTTAGGTTGGAGCACTTACCAAAGGGTAAAAGTCTCTTCACTTGGTCAACTGCCAAATTTGGTGGCCTCTGAGATGTCCAGAAAGTGGCTGTGTCAGGGACTGTGCTGCATCAGCCCCTGCCAGCCAGCATCTGGGTGGTTAACTCTGAAGCCAAGTGACAACACACTGTTAAGTCCCTGGATGTATATAAATATTGGTGAGAACACAAGGCCCTCAGCTTTAAATCCACCTGCAGCATTTTTAATGTACACTATTAGTAATGATATCATAAAAAAATCAGTGATCCTCTTAACAGAGGAATTTAAATCCACCTCACAACCTGGTAGGGAGATTCACATACATTCTGTATACAAACAAGTCACTGGCTCCATTTATCCACATTACTCTTTCTCCACTGCTGCCAATAAGTATATAACTTCATTAAGGCTCAGTTTTCTTGCTGATCCTCCTTTGGCAGGAAGATGCACGTAAACACAACCCAGCAGCTCCAGACACTCGGTTGCCCCGTTTACATTTCAGTTCCTTTGAGCAGAAAGATGAAGCTGTAACCAAACGAACGAGAGAAATTGGCAGCAGCACAAACTTGACAGAGTCCAGCTAATTGCGTGGATTAGTAATTCCAGTCGCATGCAAAAACCCACTTTACCTACGGCAGAGAAAGGCACGGCATGGGGTGTCCTCCTGCTATGCGACCTGCCTGCACAGGGAGTGGGAACTACCGGCATTCCCAAGCCCCCACACCATGGCAATGCCAGGAATGGCTTGTTAGCCTAACGAGACACGCTTAAATACAGAATCACTGAATCATCCACGTTGGAAAAGACCTCCAAGATCACCAAGTGCAACCATCAATGCACCACCACCACGTTCACCATTGAACCATGTCACCGAGTGCCATAGCCACATGTTTTCTGAACATTTCCAGGGATGGTGATTCCACCACTTCCCTCGGCAGCCTGCTCCAAACACGACCGAGGAGAGGCCATCCCTGCCGCAGCTACCGATGCAGAGCAGCCCCATTCGTTCGACGAAGAAGGAAACATCCTTAGGGATGCCGAGACCGGACAGCCTGGAGCACGGCGCTTCCCCCCTTGGGCCCCTTGTGACACCGATCGCTGCGTCCGGCCGCGGACGGGGGTGGAGAGGCCTCCACTGTCAGCGGAGCCCTGACAGTGCCACGCTGCATCCCACCCACGGAGCGCGGCGGGATGGGCTCCGTCTGCGGGATGCTCCGTGTCCGCACCACGGGGTGGGGGACTGCGGCATCGCGCGTGGGCTCCCAGCGGGGCTACGGCGGGGAGGAAGCAGCGTGCGTGACCCCGGCACACCGCGGCTGTAGCTCCCCTCCCTTAATTTTGGGTTCAATCTGAAGGTGCTGTAGCCTCGCTGGGGCCGGGGGGGGAGCACACTCGCTGCTGCCCCCCCGCCACAGCCCCAGGATGGCTGCAGCGGAGCCATCACCCGCTCCGGGGAGACCTCGTACGGCGCAGCCTCCTCCGCACGCCGCGGTGGCCCCGCAGCCGGCGGCGCACGGACCCCTCCCGCCCGCATTGTTGCGCGGGCGGACCCACGTGCGGCCACCGCCGCCGCTTCCCCTCACCCGCCCGCCCGCCAGCCGGCCTCCGCGCCCGCGCACTGACCTGCCCGCCGGCTCCGCTCGGCTCCTCCGGGCTGCGCTCGCCCCGCGCCCAGCTCCGCTCGCCGCCGGCCGGCCCCGCTCGCCGCCCCCCGCCCGCACATGCAGCCGCCGCCGCCGCCCCGAGCGCGCCCGCGCACCCGGCCCCGCCCCCGCGCGCGCCTCCGCCGCGTCACGTGGCGCCGGCAGGAGCCAATGGGAAGGGAACAGGCAGCGGAGGGGGCGTGGTGTAGGGGTTGTGTGGGCGGGGCCGGGAAATGGGCGGGGCCTACGGGAGTGGGCGGGGCCAAGGGGTAAGGGGAGTGTGAGGAAAGGGGCAAAAGGAAAAGGAGAAAGAAATGGAACGGGAGGCGCTGGAGCTGCTCTGCCGTGGAAACGGGCTGGGAGAGCTGGGGGTGTTCAGCCTGGAGAAGTGAAAGCTCCACAGAGAAATTAGAGCTTCTTCCAGTGCCTAAAGCGTCTCCAAGAGAGCTGAGAGGGATTTTGGACAAAGGGCTGGAGTGACAGGAGAAGCAAGAAGTTTTAAGAGGGCAGGTTTAGGTGGGATATTAGAAAAAATCTCTTCTCTGTAGGGGTGGTGAGGCACTAGCACAGGTTGTCCACAGCAGCTGTGGGTGCCCCATCCCTGGAAGTGTTCCAGGCCAGGTTGGATGGGGCTTGGAGCAACCTGGGATAGTGGAAGGGAACTGGATGACCTTTAAGGTCCCTTCAACCCCAAAATATTCTATGATTCTAAGAAAAAAAAAATGAAGATGATGAGGAGGAAGAGGAAGAAGAAAGAAGATGGTGATGACAAAGAGGAAGAGGAGGAGGAAAAGAAAAGAAGGAAGAGGAAGAAGAAGAGGAGGAAGAAAGAAGATAAAGATGAAAAAAGTGATGAGAAGGAGAGAGAGGAGAAATAAGAAGAGGAAAAAAGAAAGAAGAAGGAGAAGAAGGAGAAAACAAAGATGACAAAGAGGAAGCTGAGGAAGACAAAGAAGAGCCTGGGGGCAGAGTCAAGGGGAGACAGCACAGGCCTGGGCTCAGTGTCCCCTGTCCTCTGTGGGGAGATGCCTTTAGTTCCCTGACCAATGGTGGGAGGAGACTGCCCATTCCTGAGGCTACACAGGATATATTTAACATGTCCCATTAGTGGTTCTGAGTACGTGTGAGGCACAGGGGTCACTGAGTGTGTCACAGACTCGAGCTGGCACAATTCAGGAGCTGCTGTCTTTTTGTAGCCAAGGCCCTCACCTCAGGTTGTCAACCTTTGTGTCTACAACCCATGTCTAGATCTGTGGTGTAAAGAACCACCATAAATTCAAAGCAAAAGGAGCACAGCACCTGACACCATCTCAAGTTTTCATTTATTTCTAACTTATCAAGGACTCTCTTAGCAGAAGTCACCGCAGAGGCAGCCAAGGGCTTCAAAAAATGAAAAGAATAATAGGGGGCTTGGGGTCACAGGCACAGAGGGATGAGGTGATTCCTCAGGAGACAAAAACACGTAGAGATGAATATCATGAGATCCTCAGATGTTATTGTGTTTTAAGGATATTTTTACCTCTTCCCTGAAAGGCACTAAACTGGTGTCCTCTAAACCAGGATGGTCTGAGAGTGCTTTATGTTTCTGAGAACATTGTTCAAGGTATGTAGTCCTCCTCTCTGGTTAAGGGATCACCTGGAAGCATAGATCATAGAATATCCTCAGTTGGAAGTGACCCACAAGGATCATCAAGTTCAGCTCCTGGCCCTGCAGAGGACAACCCCAAAAATCACACCTGAGAGTGTTATTCAAATGCTTCTTGAAGCCTGTCAGGCTTGGTGCTGTGACCACTTCCCTGGGATCCCCTTCCAGTGCTCAACCACCCTGTGGGTGAAGAACCTTTCCCTAATATCCAACCTAAACCTTCTCTGACACAGCTTCAAGCTGTTACACAACACAATCTTGATGTCCCAACCTGTTAGGACCTACAGCAAATCCTCCAGCAGGACTTGAGAAGGGCTGATTTGGCATATGACTTTTTCAAAAGAGTAAAGGAAATAAGTAAAATTTACTGAAGTTTCTTAACACCATGAATCTTATGGAACTACCGTGTTATAAGTGTAAATGTAGAAAACGGATCCTTGGATAAAAACTTTGGAATCTGTTGATGGATTTTGAAGGATATTCAAGACATTTGGTGTCTGCAAGTTTCAAATGCACCACTGGATGAAAGGGATTTTCATTCTCTCCTTCCCCTTCACCTCTCAACGCAGAGCATAAGTTTAACCTTGGTTAGGCATCAGCAAATTCACACCTTGCAATGAAATCTGCTGAGAACAGAAAAAACCCTGTGACTTCCTTTGCTACTGACATTTAGGTTCTGCTGTCTGACTCCCTGCTACTTTTTCAAAGTGAGAAAATTATGTTTTTCACATCAACGTTTTTTTTTAAATGAAAACTCAGAGTGTGACTTTTGTGATGCTAAAATCAGTCTGGCAAACCACAGGGAAAGCTCTGGAGGGCAGAGGTCGTACTGCTAACACCGGTGATGGTGGGACCCATGGAGAAGTCTGCCTGTGACTGCTTTCTTTAAAGGCAAAAAACCTGAAAGCTGAAACAAACAAACAAACAGACAACAACAAAATCCAAAGAAAGATGTTGCAGTTGCTGCATTTGGTTGGGTATTTTTGGTCAGATCTTTCTTGTTAGAACAGCATTATGCCTTTCCCTTCCACGGGGATTCCCAGGCATGATGGGGAACTGCGCTTGGCTCCAAGGGCATATGTTTGTTTTTCTGCATCCTTTATTGTTTGTAAAAACAACAGACACGCCTTTCTCTCAGACACAGCAAATGTCAGTAATCTGTTTTTTATTTAGTGGGGAACCTGAGAGCGGTGGTTGGCAAAGCCATTATTTTGCTTCCCATCTGAAATATCACATGGCAAATTGTAGTGCTCAAGCACAACCTCAGCTTGACAGCTCTGGCAGAAGAAAAAGGGCCAACAGCATGAGGCTCCACCACATTCCCTCAGAAGTGCTGTCAAAGCCAGCTTGATCCCTCTTGCATGGGTGAGGCTGAAGGGTTGCTGTGCCTGGGAGCGCTGCTTCTTGGCTGGGGGTGTAAATTCATACCAGTTTGGCTGATGCTCTTGGGCACCAGAGAATCAGAGAATATCCTGACTAGGGGAGCCTTTGTCCATTGTGAGCTGGAGGGGAAATGGAGGCATTAAAAATTGATGGGCAATGCAACTGGGGAGCACCTTCAGGTCTCCTGGTAAGCCTGAATCCATCTTCAGTCAAGCCTCTGCCTTGCTTCTCTGTATTTTGGAAAAACAAGCAAAGAGAAATGTTTCCACAATCAGGTCACAGCCTTAAGAGGATCAAGTAGGCTTCACGTTAGCTGTAATTTCTGAATTTGAATGGATTTTCAGTACAAATATGGACAATCTCCTGTGCACGTGAGCATCCTTGAGCATGTTTTTCAGCCTAATGCACTGAAAAGCAATGTGGAAAGATTGTAACCTCTGCACAGATGCTAATCCCAGCAGGCTGTGTTTGCCTTAGTGTTAGTGGAAAGCCTGGCTATGTTTTAATGTGTGCTTATCAAAATGCTTGTATTACAGCTGGGACACTTCCCTGGATCTAGCCCATGCTGCCTCCGTGTTTGCAGAAAGGATAGAAATGCAATCCATATACCTGCTTTGTCTAAATTTCTGTAATCTTTTTTTTCCTGACCCTTCTCTCATTTCCATTTCAGCCAAACTCAACTTTCTTCAAGCTAGGACACCATTAACAGTGAACTAATGGAAAAATGACTCTGCTTTTTGCCCCCTGCAGATAGCACTTCTCACAGGCTCTATGTTAGAGGGGGAAGCAGCAGAGAAGTGATAATTCTGGGTTGGAAAGGTTGCAGGAGGAACCACTCCTCCAGGGTAGGAAGTGAAACATGAATTCTTGAGATGTCAGTGTTGATGTTCCAGCACTGCTACCTCCTTCCCATCCACTAAATGTTCAAGTTGAGCAAGTCTTCCACCGAATTTCTCAGCCACTGGAGCTTGTGTCTTGACCGTGTGCACCAGGTACTTCTGGTCCTTTGGTGAGGCAATTATCACATCATGTTCCTCTGGGGCTGCAACATCTCAGTGAGGTTTCCTGACTCAGACATCACATTCACGAGTGACAAGCCACTCAGATTTCTCTAGCTTGCAGACATGCCAGAAACAGCTGTGTGTTGACTACTGGTTACTTTTTCTTTCTGGCAGAGATAAAAAAAATTTGAAAAATGCAAAAAACCTGCCCCAAAACAACATGCCAAAAAAACCCAACCCGAAAGCCTTTGCAATAGTTCTGATTCAAATATTCTTTTTTAAATTTAGCTTTTCCTCCAGTAGAGGCTAAAAATGGAGGACTTAGCTCTTCGAGAAGTCATTTAATGGCTCGACCAGCACTTGGAATTCACTCGAAGGCACTGACTAATTCAGCACAAGTGAAACTGAAGTTCACTCATATGTGGTAACGCCTTTCTTTTTCCCACACTCATCAAAACCTTGTTTGCCTACTTCACAGATTCCCCAGGTATTAATAGCCAGCAAAGACTGCAGAACAGAAAGAGCTCGGTCCAGAGACTCTGAGGTTGCACTTGCATGTAAAAGAGATGGGGTAGGCTATGAAGGGAACTCTACCACCACTGCAGATACCCTGGTTTCTTACAGCTGCCCTCCTACACAGCTGAAGCTCAGTCCTGCTTTCTCAGGCACAGGGCAAAGTCTAGGGCTCTCCTCTGAGCTGAGAATATCGTTAAATCCTTGCAGGCACCACAATCTGGAATGGCATTTTAACCACATCAGGGAAGGCGGGATGGGTCTCCCAGGGCAGGGCTTCTTCACACACGGTCCCTGCACTACTGGTGGTCCCCATTGTGCCTGAAGGTGGTCTGCAGGATGATTGCAATTAAAAAAATGAAACCATACACGTTGCATTCCCATGCAGGCGAGCCAGCAATCAGAAAGGGGGATGAAGTAACAGTAGCAGATTAAAATTTTGAGTTTTAGTTTCTGGTGATAGTTCCTTCATTGATGCTGTCCTCAAATTTTGTGGTGTTGTGGTTTTTTTTTTTTTTTTTTTTTTTTTTTTTTTTTTTTTTTTTTTTTTTTTTTTTTTTGTGAAAGAAGCTGAAATGGTCATTTGCTTTAGGGAAGTTGGTGTGGGGCATCTGGTTGCCCCACTTCATCTGCTTCATCTGGCACTGGAAACCAGGGCTGGTCCATGCTGCAAGAACCCTACTGCTGCCAGAAGTTACCTGCAGCCAACCCCACATACCTATTCAAAGCACCTTCTTTTCCTCATTACAGGACATTCTTGCATAATCTTCCTTGTATGATAAGGAGCAGTGCCTACTTTCTGTCTCACTCCCAGGCCTCCAGACTTATTCAGGCCCAAAGAAAGGACTATTCTGCATAACCAGCTCCACCTGGGAGTGTAGACACATCCTAAGGACATGATACTATCTGGGCTGGGGGAGAGGGTGCTGCCGCAGGCATCCAGCACCGAGGCTCACAGGCTGGTGTGGAGACAGCAATTGGAAAAGGGTGAGAAACACAGCACTCAGAAATTTCTCTCTGCCTCAGAGGAAATTCCTCTTTAGTCCTTTTAGAGAAAAAAAAACCCACAAAGTTTCATTTCTTTTGTTTGGGGTGACGTTGCTGTTTACTCTGGGGAGCATTTTCGAACTGTGTTGCTGAAAATTGACTGAGGAAAGGGGGCTTTCCCACCTTCACTTCAATAACAAAGTGTCTGGATTTCCAACTGAACCTCAAATAAACTCACCTGACACCATTCAAACCAGTAGAGTCCCGAGACTGTATATGGGGTAAATCTCTGGCCCCAGCCATTTGTTCTCCTATGAGATCCATGGGACCCCACTCGGCTGGTCCTGCATTCACCCCTCTGTAGATTTTCTCAGTATTAGTGAAAGCATCTTTGATGGGGTTTAGCTCAGACTACTTAAATGAAACCTAAAAGTCTGGTAAATGAACAAGCACCTGGAACAGGATCTGGCCTTTCCCAAGAGGTTTGGTTGCATTCAGTGATGAATGTGAAAGAAACTCATGGTTCCTGGGATGGCCAAAGCAGGGGATGAATGAATCTGTTTGCAGTTGAGAGCATGATGGGGGGTAACAGGGCTTTTTCTTCCTTGCAGAAGTGCTTCAGGTGATCCAGCACAGATCTCCCACTGGTCAGGAGAAAATAGTAACTTGTCTTTAAGCTTCAACTGGAAAGAATTCTACTTTCAGTCCTCATGGGCCACGGTTTAATACTGGTGGTGGAAGCACAGTGAGCGAAGCCTTCTGATGATTTCCTCTCCATTTCATAGAAGGTGGAGGCAGGCAAATGTTGAGTGACTTTCCCAAGGTCATGTAGGAAATCAGCAGGGCAGGAGCTGGGTCATTAGAGCATCCTTTCTCCAGAATTTAACAAGAAGTGGACCAGAGGTGCAGAGAACAAATGGCACTTGCCCAAGGTTGCAGGATCATCCCATCTCCTGAGGCCCTGACAGGATTATCACTCACTTCCCGTATTTTCACTGCAAAAGGTGAATGGGAAGGGGCGTGTGGGGGAAACAAGCCGGTTGCTATGAATTCATTTGAGCTTGACTGGACATGCACAAGCAATCTGGAGAAGG
This sequence comes from Sylvia atricapilla, assembly GCF_009819655.1. NCBI lineage: Eukaryota > Metazoa > Chordata > Aves > Passeriformes > Sylviidae > Sylvia > Sylvia atricapilla. The sequence goes on from NC_089140.1 coordinate 149,525,763, forward strand.
AAATAGCTCTAGTTCTCTCTGGTTCAGCAGAAACTCCGCCCACTGAAGCTTTCCGGCAGGAAATCAAGTTACAAACATTAAATGATCTGAGCAAATTCTCATACACTGATCCTACCCTGGGGACAGGACACTTTTGCGAGCTGCTTATTGAGGCTGTAGTTTGAGATACCTTAACCCTTTCTGCTGTGGTACTTTGAGGACATCACAGCTTCTTGTGCTTGCCAGGGAGGAGAGATCACAAGCAAGAAAAAACCAAATAGATTTACAACTGTTGGGGGTCATTCTTCATCAGTAAAGAAGCCCTGAAAACTGTCTTTATGTGGAGAAAAAAAGGGGAAGGCTGGGGAGTCATTCTTCTACTTGCTTTTCCTACTGAAAAAATTGAGATGTGTTGACAATATGTTTCCTGGAACACCCTAAAGATGACCAAAAAACGTGTGGTTTCTGGCACGAGCCTGACTGTGCAAGTGAAACCTCTCGATGGAGAAAGGAACCAAATTGTACTTGGACTGTTTCAGACCCTTTGTTTTTCATTAGGAGAAATGCTTGAGAAACAATGAGTTGCCATTGTAAAAATCCACCTACTGCTTCAGCTAGGGCTTAAGATAAATTGTAATCTGCATTTAAATAATACGACGAACCTTAAGGAAATAAACCTTGATGCTTGATAATAGCCCCAAGGTTTAAAACGAAAAGCCACAGTGAGGAGGAGAGCTTTTCTTTTCACGGAATAGGAAGCAAAAAGAAGCACAGCTCATATTTTTCTCTTTATCCAATTACCGGTAATGTAGATGAATGTCTGACACTGAGGAAGGAGGGGAGGTGGAAACTGCCTGCAGAGACAGCGAGGTTGTTTTTCACATGCTGGCGGGTTTGGGGGGCTTGCAGCCCCTCAGCTCATTGCTGGAGAGTGGGAGGGTGGAGACAGCCCCTGCAAACAGTGCTTCCCTCCCGAGCCAGCCGTGTCTCAGGTTTCCTTTCTTTTTGCTTGAAGAAGCAGAGCATCTCGCGATGAAGGTCACAGCTTTGATCCCCACGGCTTGCTCTCGTGTTTATGGATGGCCATTATTAGTAACACGGGGTAGTGCATGCACTGCTCCGTGCCTGCCCTTGTCTGACTGCAAGGGAGCAGGGGCAGGATAACAAAAGAAAGTATAAATAGAGCCTTTTAAAAAGCCTGTTAAATGGGAAGAGACTTTTAGGGAGGAGAGAGAAAGAACGAGGCATGTTACCATAGGAACTGCCAGTAGTTTATTTAAGAAGGGCAAAGAAACAAACACCACAAAGAGACGAAGCCAAGAGGACTTGGGGATTTCTGTCAGGATACAGACAGGAAGGGCCAGGTAAGAGCTGTGAGCTTCTACAAAAGCTCTGCTGAAAAAAATTCCTCTCACTTTACCTCTTGCAAAGTGGTCTGGAAAATGTTACTATGAAATGTGTGTTTCCAGTTAGGGAAACTGCATTTCCAGGTTTTTTGAGTGAGGTGGAGGCTGGAGAAAGGCATGAGAATAAATGTTACGTTGGTGAAATCATCAGGAGCAAAGGGCTCTGTCAGTTACCTCTGACTAATCTGAATCCACTTAGTGCAAAGTCATGCTTTTGGTCACCCTGATGTTAGAGGAATAGCAGAGGATATTCTGATGTGTTGCTGATGAGCAATATTTTTGATGATGATTATGATGATGATTATGTGGTTGCCTTGTCCCTGGAAGTGTTCAAGACCAAGTTGGATGGGACCCTGAACAATCTGGTCTAGTGGAAGGTGTCCCCGTCCATGGCAGGGACTTGGAATGAGATGATCTTTAAAGTCCCTTCCAACCCAAACCATTCTATAAGTCTATGATTCTCTGTTATATTGTTCCTTTTCCCCCACAGGAAAGCTCTCACTGGGTCAGGAGCAAATACTGAAGAGTGAGAGTGCTGCCAGCTGTGATGGACAATGATGCTGTCTGTCTTCCTTATCGCAGCTGCTGTCTCCACTTCTCAAACGTTTACTCTGGGATTATGTATTTCGTAGGTAAAACAGCTGATAGTAACAATTCACCTTTATTTTTCCCATGCCCAGAAGATGCATCCTGCCTGAAGACCACCTTGTGCTAAATGTTGCACATCCCTAGAACAGAAAGATGCTTTCAGGTCTGAAGAAAACTCAACACCAGAAAAGAAACAGCAGATAGAAGGGCAGGTGCGATGGTAGTCGAAAAAAATGCAGTGGGACTGTCCCACTCTTGGTTTTAGAAGCTCAAAGACTAGAAGCAACTCAAAAGTCCCTGCAGTTGGGGTGTCTCTTGCTGTTTTGTTTTTAGTCTTTTAGTTTCTAAATCAGTGTAAGAATTTTCTAGTTCCCGACTCGTAATTTTGAAAACTTCAGGTCTGGTACTACTGGAAGAGTTCAAATGATGGAGATGCCACAAAGAGAGAGCAAGTGTCTCTGGGAGGAGAGCTAAGAACTGCAAAATTGTTATTTCTTTTAAGAACTGCACCAACAACTTTATCAGAGAGAGAGAAATAGTTGCAAAAGCCTCCTGCCTCTGCCGTGGAGGAAGGACACTGGAACTTCCTCTCCTTTTTTGGCTTCATGATACCACGTAAAACAAATTCTGTATTTGTACAACAGAGCAGGAGATTTTCTGTTGGGTTTCCATCAAGAGACCCCTTCCTCTCACTGAAAAGGAGGCAGTTTTTTTTAAAAAGCTGTGGAGTATGAGCTCAAAGCTATATTTCTCCTTAGAGTAATCATAGAAGCATAGAATGATATGAGCCGGAAGGGTCCCTAAAGATCACCTTCTTCAAACCCCTCTGTCAGGGACACCTTCCATTAGACCAGGTTACTCAAAGCTCCATCCAACCTGGTCTTGAACATTTCCAAATCCAAAAGTTTGTTCTCAATTTATTTCTCCAACATGTCTCTGCTCACTGAGTGCATTGCAGCAGCACCACAGCAGCACCACCACATTACTGATGCCCTGGATGAAGTCTGAGGCACAGCTTGAAGGGCTGATGCTTCTGTGAGCCCATTAACACAGACATGTTTGCTAGAGGTGGAAATGAATTCATCCAAAAAATGCCTTAGGTTACCTAACTCTGTCCAATTTTTGTGCAAAGCCAAACCTATGGGTGGCATATTTATTTTTAGGTTTTGAACTAAATTCTCTTCATTTTCTCCCCCAGAGCAAGAGGCGAATCAGAACCCGACTGCTCCACTTTCTACATTTCCCTGACCCTATGGAGAGTTATCCCATATGCCCACCCATGCATGAGAAATTCAGGGTGAGCATTTTCGGAAGGTTTCACACAGCCTTTGATGTCTCCTAGCCTGGGAAATTGGTCCTCCTCCTGCTTCCCAGCTTGGAAGGTCTCACTGTGGTATCTGCAAGAGATAACGCTCCCTTTTGGAGTCTGCACTCTGGGTCAGCCTGACTGTTTGCTGTGGGACTGCAAAAGGGATATTTCCCTCCAGATATTGCAGAAGGGTCCTCTTGGAGAGGCTGGCCAGCCTGCAGAGCTGGGCAGTCCACACCACTCCTCCCTTCTCACAGAGATTGAGTTATGCCAGGCTTTGACCTAAGTGAAACTGCTGACGGTCACAGGGATTTGACTAATCTCTTTAGGTCGCTGTGAAATTTGTGATTCCATTTAGGGAATAGAACGTTTTTTATGATTTTCTTTTTTCCCTTCGGGCTAACTTGTAATGTAAAAATAAACTGGAGCCCACGGTGGGAGATTAATTTCCTCCCAAACTCAGGAAGGGCAGTCAGTCAATGCAAGATCCTCCTGGCCCATCCCAGGAGGATGCTGCTCCTGGATTCATTCCTGGAGACAGCTGCTGTCCGACCTTGCCGTAAGACTTCCTTCCCCAGCACTCTCCTTCTGGCCTTTCTGTTGCCCTGTGGGGTCTGAGTGCAGCCCCTGGGCACAGCCCAAGACATTTCCTTCCCTCCCGGCTCTGCTCTGTCTCAGAGCTCTCAACTAGTAATGCTTCTGGGCCTGGGGAGCGGAAATGATAAAACCCTAATTTCTAACCATATCTGACCTATTTCCTAGTGAAGTGAGAGCCCACATCTCCACAGGTACCCAACATCTAGGGGCTTGGGAGTAATTTTGTCTATTTTAATGGCAAAGAGAGCTTCTTTGCAGGCTCCTCCCAGGGTAATTGTGTCTCTTCTGTGCAGAAAACCTCATTCCTGTGGTTTTCCCATCAGTCCTGCTTCCAGCATGCTCCTGCCCTTTCCAGAAATTGGGAGAGTTTGCCTCATGCCCACGATACATCTCCTACTTCATCAGCATTAGCCCACCTTTCTGATCCTTCCTGACCCAAATTACATTAAAGGTCAGTTTCATTATAAAATCCTCAAACACCCTGAGAAGAGTTGCAGTTTGGCATTGTGCATTTGTACCAAACCTCTGCAGAAACCCTGGACCCTTGTGGAGGTTTGTGCAAGAGTGATACAGAAACCTCCACAAACTGCTCAATGCATATGGTTGCTGCACAATGCTTGTATTAGTCAAATAATTAAGAACTGGTTGCTAACAGAAATGCCAGAGCCTGGGTCTTTTTTTTTTTTTTTTTTTTTGCTGTGCTCCAGGGGTTCCTGTTTCTGGACATTCCCATGAATTAAACTGAGTGAGCTGGCAGGGAAGAAACAGTCTCTGAATGTTGGCATGAAAAGCCCCACCACAAATTCAGCTGTCATTGTCCTTCTGCTTTGAAAATTTTAAGCCCTTCAATTAGGGAGAAATGACAATACCCAGAGTAGGATTCCTTTGCTCTTATTTTGGCATGTAGAGTTGAGATGTCTGGCTTTGGATGAACTAGTCACCGTCAGCTCCCTTTGTTGCCAAGGCAGAAAAATCGGGAGAACCAGAGTGTGATTCAATCTACAGTAGTTTGTGAGAGAGGTCAGATGAATCACAGAGTGTAAAGGAAGCTGAATCTGCGTGGCCAGACATAAAATTCTACATTTTAGACGTCTAAATTTAAGTGGAACGAATTCTACTCCTGTGACTCAGGTGGTGGATCGTGCTGCAATGACAAACTGATCATGCTGAGTAATGCAGCTCTGATTTTGTGACTTACCTTCACCTGTGCCTCTTTTCCTTGCCTGTGTAAAGGTGCAGCACTGTCCTGTTGATTCATTTCTTGGCCCTCAGTGGCAGGACTGTGCCAGGTAGCATCTAGCTGGGTATGGAGCATGTGCTTGTTTTCTGGAGCTGCAACCATGTGGCCTTACCTTGTGCCTCCAGGTTGCTAGATATTCTGTTCTCTAAGACAAGGCATCTCTGAATTAATAGAAGTGCTAAAGCATAAAATCACAGGCAAAGTCTGAAGAGCTCAAGACTGCAGCACTGAGAGGTCAAGAACAGGCTGAGGGCTCATGGTGGCTGGGAAAGCTGAGGAGAGGGCCTGGGATAAGGGCAAGGAGGTGAAAGTGGTAGGGGTGAACATGTGAACACAAGTAATAGAAGGCACAAGATAACATGAGAAAATACTGGACTCATGAAAAGTGGGGTTGAAAGGTGGGCTTGGGACCATCATGTAATCTGCCCTAACACAGGGGGTCACATCTGGGTTCCTAAAACCAAGCAATGAAAGAGGTGATTTTGCTGGAGGCTTTGCTGCTTGTTTCCTGATCTGTGTCCAGTGCTTCACATGGTTTATTGTGCAACTAGCAGCGTTGCCTCCCTGTGAGCTGCAGTGATGGGGATTTTATTCTCACAGTGCATTACTAGAAGTTCTTTTAACGTTTTCCCTAGAATTCCCTGGCTAGGTTATCCCTAGAAATCACCAGCTGGGAAGCAGGATTAACAAGCAGTTGTGTCCTCCTTCTCTGAACCTCAAGGGCATGTCATTGACGCCACTCTGCTCCAGGGCCCTGCTCCCTGGTGGGAATCTGTTTCTTGTTCCCTGTGATATGTGGCAATCCTCTGTATTTGAAATAGATGTGCCAGACTGTGACAGGGAAAAGTGCCTTGAGCAGGGCAGATTGGAGAGAGCTGGCAGAGACCAGAGTCACAGGGTGTCTCTTGGGTGCATTTCTGCCTCTCTTGCTTCTTCTGACAGGGAGAGGAGGACATGGCTCAGGGCTGTGCTTCTCTGCCTGAGCCAAGGACATGGAGAAGCTGTGCTTGTGTCTCTGGGAATGTGTTCAGAGCAGGAACACGACGGAGACAAGAGGACAGTAGAACTTGTCCGGGTGCTGCTACCAGGTAACACCATCTAGGAGGTGAAAGTGGTTTTGCAACAGGTATTAATGTGCTCAAATTCAGATGTCACCTGCTCAGTGAGGAGCCTCTGGCAGGATGGAGGGGACACTTACCCCTATCCCAGTTTGCTCCAAGCTCCATCCAACCCAGTTGTGGATCACTTCCAGGGATGGGGCACCCACAGCTTCTCTGGTCAACCTGTGCCAGGGCCTCACCACCCTTACTGCAAAGAATTCTTTCCTAGTGCCTGATCTAAACCTATTCTGGTTCAAATTAAAGCCATTTAAATGGCCTCTCTAGTCACTGATTCCTGCACTGGCTTATGCCAGTGCTGTCTGCAGGTCCTTGAGACTCACCTGGAACTTCTTTTCCAGTTCTGCCTAGAAGTTTGGAGTCAGGTAAGTTCAGTTGTTTGCCCCGGGTGCTCAGAGACAGAGCCAGCTGGGCCAGGAGGATGTTACACTATCTCCTGTTGTGAGGTTCTTAAAAAACTCGAGGTTTTTTTCTTCCATAAAGCCTAAGAGACCTTGAACACTTTAATTCATGCTAGCTATTAGTACAGTGATAATTAAATAATGAATGCTTCAGAGGGAAGTGTTCAGTAGATACATGACCTTGGTGCTAGAAATTGTCCCTTCCTTTCTGCTCATAATGCTGGTGTAGCTCCAATTAACCTTTGAACTGCTGAATAGATCCACATAATCCCAAAGAGATTTCCATGCCAATCTGGTGGAGACTTATGGGAAAGAGCAATGCCTTAAATTGCAAGCTGCTTGAGATGGGAAAAACTCCTTCCCATTTCCTCATTCTTTGTAGCTTTGAGTTACTGATTGTTTGGTGTAAATACATGTTGGGTGGTGCATTAGGCTGTGGTGAAGCTGGAATTTTATCCTGAAATATGTATGTGGTGATAGGATCATTATTCATCCCTACATGCCATACCTGCTCCTGTGGGCACAACTTGTTTTGTCAGTGGATGCTGAAGGCGTGGAGTAATGAAGAAGTTTGGATCCTGGAGGAATGGGCCAGCATCCCATGAAGTGGTTTGTGGTACTCCACACCTGAAATGGACTCTGTTTTCAGGGTGCTGAGATGATGAGTGCATCATGAAGTCAAACCCTTTTACCACAGAAGGACGAAGGTTTGGAGGTCTGGGCTCTGTGTCCAAATGCTCTGCTGTGGGCTGGGTGATGTGTCTTTAAAAAGCACCAGGATCCTGGTCCAAATGTTCTTGTCTCAGAGCAATAAAAGTTGAGTTATTCCTGGGAGTGCTTTGCTGCCTAAGGGAGGGAAGGATCTGATCCACAGATAACCACCTCCACCTGAAAATGTCAGCTTGTGCACAGGGGTTCAGCTGGCAGGAGAAGCCCTGATGGAGGCAGCGAGTTGAATGCAGGGATTTGGAGCCATTCATCCTGCACTCCCATGTGTTTGTGTCTCCCCTCGGTTCCCACGCCTCTGCACTTCCTTGTTTAGCCCAGGCCCGGAAGCAAAACTGCTGAAATGCAAGGAGGAAAGTTATTCTCATGGTGTTTCCAGTCCAAACAGAACCAGGAGGGAGAGAGGAAATCTCATGAGAAAGCTTGACAGATTTTCAGCCCGGTCCCACTCAGGGCTGTGGAGCTCCTGGTGTTTCATCTGAGCCTGTGGGTCCAGAGCTCTCACCACATTTCCATGTGCCTGGAAGTCCCGCAGCACTAGAAGGAGATGACAGCAGTGCTGATGTCCAGGGCCCTTCTGCAATCCCATGGATCTCAGCTTTTCTGTGATCCAGCCCAGGTTCAGTGAGGAGTGATGTGTTTTCTGCTTGTTCCCACCATGGATGAGGATGGTGAGGCTCTGGGTCACTTCTGCAAGTGGGAGGTTTTTCTGCTGGAAATGAAGCTCCTCCTTTCCTCACACTCAGACAGGATATCCAAGATAGAACCAGAGACTTTCATCTGGAAAGCAAGCCCAGTGCTCTGCAATAGCACCAGACTTCTGGGTGTCTTCTCTCCTCAGATATCTTCTCATTTCCCCATGTGAGATGTGTGGTCCATCAAGGGAAGAGGTGGGATGGAAAGGCTTGCCTGGAGCATCTCCTTTGAATGCAGAATCCTAGAAATGGGCACCAATGCAGTCTCCTGACAGTGTGAGAGAGGATATGAAGGAATAAGTTGGATGTTGCATCCAGGCAGTGTCAGACATCATGCTAGGATGAGGGAAGAGCAAGAAGCACCTGTTTGTCCTTGGATGGTGCCTGCTGAAGCCAGGATGGTCAGCTCTGGGCATGGCTGTTTTACCCAGTGCCACCCTAATCCCTGTCCTTGCTCACATCCTTTGGATGCCTGGTCTTGTTTGCCTTGATTCCCTTCCCAGCTGTGGTCTGTGCTGGCTAATTGCAGACTGTGCTAAATCAAAAATGGTTTCCTGTGTATTTGGCTGTAAATTTATCACCCTTTGCTGAATGATGGTGGCAATTAGGACTTTGCTGCATCCCCAGCTTTTGTTCTGCAGTGCAGCCAGTGCAGCAGCAATTAATCCCCCAGCAAACACAGCGGAGGTGAATTCAGCAGTGCTGGGGACAGAGATAATCTTAGGATAATTTATAATTGTAAAGCCCAGAGCAGGAGGGACCTCTGGGACTTGCTTTGCTTTTTGTTTCAGAGGGAAGGCTGATTGACTGACAGAGACAGTTTGCGTTAGCTGGTTTATTTGTCCTATTTGCATTAGACCACTTCCATCTTCTGCCAAGGAGGGACTGGCTTTGTGATGAATTTTATCTCACACAGGAGAGATGAGCACTCTGAAGATGGTGTCAGCCGAGCAGTGAGAGAAATGCTCTCATTCTTCCCTGTTGTAACTGTGAGCAGCTTGTCCCAAAACTGGTAGAGAATCCCTATCCTCATTATCAGGGATTCATGTTCACTACCTTGAGGATCCCTAAAGACCCCCAGCAGTGATGTTCTGACATTACTTTGGTTGCATAAGGACCCCAGAGAGCAGCTTTTAGTGGAGGTGCTTCAGTCAAGTGTGTTTTAAAGTCCCCTGAGGCCGCCTTAGCACAGGTCTCTGTCACCTCATCAGGTATGAACAAGTTCCTACACAAAACCCCTGTAGGATGCTGCTAGGGGAAGACAATTCTTCATTGAATTTGGGTTTTCTCCTTGCTTCTCAGCCCATGTTCGTGGGAATGTTTTCCTTCCCAGGAGGACAGGGTAATGGGCTTGGCTGGGAGGCACTGAAGAAATCCTGGGTTCTCATTTCTCCAGTGAGGTGAACACAAGTTGTTTCAATGTGTGAATCCATTTCACAGGTGTTCTTTGGAACAGATAAGCATCACCAGCATTTTTTTAACCCACGGATGGAGACATTTAGTCTCCACAATGTTATGAACCAGAGCCAAAGCTCTGCAGACCTATGGTGAAGCTGGTGATGTGTTGTCTACTTAAAGTGTTATTTTAGGGTCTAATGGACTAAGATTAGGAATGGCACCCAAACATTCACTGAAGGCACTCGAAATGTATAGTAGAAACGTTTTGGAGGGGATTTCTCTCCTTAGTGACCTGCAACAGGGCTGTTTCATGCTGAGGATCAGGGATGATGAGGCAAAGCGGGACTGGCTGTTCAGTACCTGTACAGTAAAATGGGGGAGTCAACAGGGTAGGAAACACAAAAAACAAGTGAAGGACAGGTAATTAAAGGACCATTTTACAAACGCATGACAGGTAACGAAGGAAATTAATATCAGCATTAGGGACTGGTCAAGAGAAAACTTTTGGATCAATCAAATTCTCTTTGTAGGAGTTGTTCTGGAAAGGAGAGATGCAGTAGTTGCCTTCCATCAGTAATCTTCTAAAACAGCTGAAGCACAACTCAGATGCTTTTTAACAGGACTTCTGTGACGGATGGTGACAGCAAACATGGGTCTGCAGGGTGTTTCCAGAGGAGGATTGTTCAATCTGCTGGACATGCACGGTCAGGGGGAACTGAGAAAGACACTGGAGGGTGAGATTGGGAAGGAGGGGGACTCCCTCAGTTTGTGGAGTACCAGCCTTTCCAAAGTAGGGTGAGATTCAGTCGGGAGGTGCATGGTGGAATAAGGCAGGAGGAACATTCAGCTGCACAATGACAGAATGGGGAGCAACCGGTTTGGGCAATGGGTTACAGGCACTGTGAGTCAGGAAATCCACCCTCTGGAGAGAGTAAAGAGCATACTGGGAGTGTAAACAAGCATATGACCTAGTAGTAAACTCAAAGTTTACTACTTAGAAGTGGGGCAAGGTATTTCTGGATCTAAATCTAGAATAGGGTGATAGAAAGATCTCAGAAATTTGCTGTAGGAGGAAAGGGTTAAAGAACTGGGGTTTTTCGCTGAAGAGAAGCACAATCTCCCTAGATGATTGTGATGGTTTTTGTGATGTAAAAACCCTGCTGTAAACCAAAAGGAAATGTCAATACAGTCTGTTGAATTTCTATTAAAAAACGTATGCTGAATTCTCCTGAGTTTAAATATACCTCAGTTAATAGAAAAGGACATTCTTCTGGGAACTGGGATCACATACTCTTAATTAATGATAATGAACACTGTGCAAAGATTTTGACTGCAAGGTATTCCAGCAACACTTAATTCAGTCTGGACATCTGTAATTTGATAAAGTGTTTGCCAAACAGGGGTGGAGGGAAGGACTAATTATATATACTACAATAACTTCTATTCCTGACTATGTTCAATATAATATTCACTGTCAGATGAAAGCTCTTGGAAACTTTGCTCTTTTATTTTATTAAATCTGTCTCTTTAGTGGCTTTTAAACAAGAATTGTATTATTCATTTTGAAATAGCATGTCCAGTAAATGAACTTTTATTTTTCTTTAGGTCTTAAATTCAGTCTGCTATGAATTAATTTGCAGTTCTGACTGGCTTGAGCAATATGAGGCAATGTTTTGGTAGGTAGGTTGTTTTTCTGCCTGTCTGTACCCCTGCAGATGTTGATAGATAAATCAGGGTGTGGAGTGTCTGTCCTCATCTAACAAGTGAAATGGTGAGGACAGGGAGCAGCTGTGCTGAGTACTTTGGGAAATGGTGGGTAATGCTTCTCTGCAGATGCGTATCGTAGACTCCCAGAATAGTTTGGGTCAGAAGATTCCTTAAAAATCATCTCATTCCAACCCCCTCCCGCAGGCAGGGACACCTTCCACTATCCCAGGTTGCTCCAAGCCCCATCCATTCTGGCCTTGAACACTTCCTGGGATGGGGCAGCCACAGCTTCTCTGGGCAAACCTGTTCTAGTGTCTCACCACCCTCACAGTAAAGAATTTCTTCCTAATATCTTATTTAAACCTACTAGCCTTCAGGTTAAAGCCATTAAGCTATTATGAGTGCAAGGTCTTCACCAAGGATGCAGCCAAAGCCACCAGGAGTATGAGATCATGTGAGATAAAGAAACTTCCTTGACTGCTGTTAAGGCTGTTTTCCCTAATGAAATGAAAAGGAATGTGAAAAATGTACTGAATTGTGCACCTGCTGCCCAAATCCTGGTCAGGTGGTGTCAGCAGAGGAGACCCCCATGGTGCCCAGTCTTAAGAGTTCATTGCCATTCTAGAATGTTTGTAGGGGTGTCCAACACCTTCTGATCAAGGAGGAGCATCTTCAAGCTGTTGACCAAACCTTTGATAGCCTCACTGGACATGTGGCATTGTCATGGCTGCAAGTGGTGGCAGAGGCAGCAGATTCATAAAATCATAGAATCATAGAATGGTTTGGGCTGGAAGGGACCATTAAAGATCACGTAGTTCAAGCTCTTGTGCCATGGGAAGGGACACCTTCTAGATTCCTTGGATGCTTGGACAGCTCTGCTGCCAGCCCTTCAGGGAGAAGCCAGAACTCCACAAGGTGGCATTCCTTGGGTGGGTAAACTGCGACAGATGAATGCTGTTTAGAAATTATTAAAAAAAATTAATACAACTGAGTGTTAGCTTTCTGCCAGTGAGCTGTTGGATCCCATTTCTGAATCTGTTCTCAGCTCCACAGGCAGAAGCACACTGAAGTGTGCTTAACGCTAGGTATGTGCAGAAAAATTACCTCTCTCAGGTGCTTTTCTCCCCCTTTGCTGGAGGACTTCACTTGCTGAGCTGCTCTGAGATAGAACAGCATAGGGAGAAGACTCCAGGCCCTGCTGCATCCCACATGGCCAGGCACAGCAGCGCTGCAGTGCTCTGGCTTTTGTTTGCCAGTGGCAGTGGAGAGGAGTTGACAGAGCCTTGGCCACATCTGCCTCCTCCTCCGCCCATTCCTCATCTCCAGGAGCTGGGACTTCCTGTGGTTTGGCAGGAGTTCTGTAAACACGTTCCCCAAAGTGCCTCCCCCCCAACCCCGCCTGCCACCGCCTCTCGCAAGAGAGGAAACACCGCGGCCGGGAATGTGGAAGGGGATTTCCATGGCTTTAATGAGGTCGGCCTCCTTCTCCAATCCATGGGATTCCTCCTGCCGGCCCGGCTCAGCCCTCAGGGAGATCCTGCCCTACTTGGTGTAAGGCTGGGACAGGGACAGTGCCCAAGTGGCCCCAGGGGTGGTGCCCGGCGTGGGGCTGCTCAGCTGGCTCCCTCCCAGTTTTCCAGCCTCGCGGCCCCTTCCCAGGGTTTTGGTTCCCCTCCTTTAGTAAGGGAACAGGAGGGCGAAGCAGTCCTTGGAGGAGAGGGCGTGTGAAGGAGACCTTCACAGAGCACCCTGGCTGCCCTACAACATGGGACTGTTCTGTACCTCTGTGCCATCTCTACTCCACTCTCCTCTGGGGACCCGTTTCCTGGCCATGGGTCTGTGTGTGGCACAGAACATGGAAATGCCACACAGCTGTGCTCTCTTCTTGCTCAATTAGGGATGCATCCCAGTGGGGACTTGTCTCCAAACCCTCAGTCCCCACAAGGCTGCCCAGACATGGGCAGTGCTGGCTGGCACGGGTCAGGGACACTACAGAGTTAAACATCTCCATCTTGGACCATCTTCTGAGTCCAAAGACCCACCGCTGTCCTGAAAGGCTGTGGAGGCATGGATACTGCTCCTATCCCTCCTCTTCCAGGCTGAGGTATCAGGTCCAGGCTGTGGGCATTTCTCCTGGCACTCCAGGTGCCTCCCCAGTGTGATATCCTGAGATCCCCCCAGCTTGAATCACCAGTCCTGGGGTGAGGGGGGGAGTGGGCTGTTACTTTCCAATGTGGGGACCAGGAGAGGGGGACAGGCAGTAAATGCAGTGCATGGGTGACATCTAATGTCATATTGGGGTAACACATGCTGGGTTTTCCAAATTATCCTACTAAATTGTAGGGGTTTTGGAGCGAACAGGACGATCAGGCCCATCTGGATCTAAAGGGGCCCCTTCTTTCCCAGGGGTTTTTAAATTTAAGCCCTCCCAGCTTCAAAACATTTTGGGAAGTTTAAAAGGGACTTGAAAGGCTTTATACTTGAAATGTTAGTCTATAAATGACATTGCACTTGGAAAGCTGAGGTTGTACTTGGAAATAAAACATTTTAGAGTCTTGTAAGGGAAATTGCAAGATTGAAGATCGTTTACTTGATTATATCCACTTTCCAGACCCTAAAATTTGACTTTTTGCTTTGCTTTGTGAGGGTATGTACATGAATGAATATATACATATATATTTAACTTGAGAAACTGTTGCCAGAGAGGAAAGAGCTGTGAAAGAGGATTCCTTCACACTCTCTTCCTGTGGGAATAGCTCCTTGTCTTTACTGCTACCACCTTGGAATATGTCCAGGTCTAGGACTATTCCCATCTCCCTGGTTTGTTAGGTCTTCACAGATAAGAGAGTCATCAGCAAATCTTTTTCCCTTCAATTTCAGATTGGGGAGCGCAATTAAATCTGAGCTCAGGTTCCCAACCGGCCCTTGGCCTGAGCATGGCTATTCCTTTTTAAAACCTGAAGAAAGCCTTTTATCAGTCTGCAGGCTCCAGTGGTGCCGTGGCCATGGGGGATGCCCACCTCTGGAGCATCCTTTGGGAAAGTCCCTGCAGAGAGTTGATCTCTGCAGATTGCAAACAGCACCGTGTTCTGGACCCTGCTGCAATTTCATAGAATCAGAATAGTTTGGGCTGGAAGGGACATAGGGACATTAAAGATCATTTAGCTACAATCCTCCTACCATGGGATCAACAATTTCTTGTTGATATTGACCCAGCAGCCTCTCCTGTTGTGAAAACTGAGGATGACAGAGAAGCTGTTCCTCTCCCATCGAGAGAAGTGTTTATTTGGACACATCATAGCTTGGGTCCTCTGTTTTGTGAAACCTCATGAAAGGCCTGTCTGACCAGAAGTTTCTGCTCTACAGATGAATTTGGTGTCCCTATCTGTGATTCTTCCACAAACCATTCCCAGTTTTTTTGCCAGATTTTTGACCATAAGATACAGGGAATGCCTTGACTCTTGTCCCTTAGGTTAAGTTCTTCCTTCTCTTTGCCTGCTTTGAAAACCAGCTGCATTCTCCCATCCTTCCTGCACCTGCCTGGTCCCATTTCCAGTTTCCTGGGCACAGCTCCAGGTGCTGCAGCAGAGCCACCAAAATGCTGGTGTGACCACGTTGGATTTGCAGGGCAAATGAAAGGGTGAATGGGGATGTACAGCTCAACCCAGGCACTTTATCAGCCTGGAATAGTGGGAATAACTTTTCTTTCCCTTTTCCCCAGCATGCCATATTTGTGAGGGAGGCTGGGGCCTTCATTTTCCCGGAGGCTGTTGGAGAGCTAAATTAATTTGTTAACGTTTATATTGTCAGAACCTGCTTCAGTGCCTTGAGGAGTCACTTACAGCCCCATCAGTGGCTCACTGATGCTGTGGCTCATCGAGTCCAGGAAAACAAGCACCACTAGGACCAAAGCAAACCCCAACTGCTCCTCTCCTGCATAATGATAGTAATTAGTGCTGGCTGGCACTTTGCAAGCATTAGTTAATTACTCCTCAGAGCTTCCTCCGGGAGGAGACTTGCTATTTTTAGCGTGTTTTACACCGAGAGAAACTGAGGCAGCAGGCTGAAGGTTGTTGAAGGAGGGAGAGAGAAGGGGACAGAGACCAGCACTGTGGCTGCAACCCTGAACATGGCCAAAGCTGCTCCCTTTGCCCCTTGGTCTGCTGAGACACGTTCGACTTGCATAATCCAGTCACATAATTCCTAATGCCAGAAGGTTTGTTTGGATTGGAAACAGCATTTTTTTTTTTTTTTTAAATTTCAAAATGGGCCATTTGCCTCAACCTACCAAATGAAACTTTTTTTTTCTTTTTTTTTTTTTTTCCCCTCCAAACTGGCCATTTTTGGAAAATGAAAATCAAGAGTATTTTTGGCTTTCCCATTGCTGCTCTCTTATTCTGTCTTTTCAAGGCAAAACTGAATAAATTGAGAGAAGGACACAACTAAAAATGCCCAAGTGCACATACACAAGAAGAGATCTATAAATGTTTCATGTGCAGAAGGTCATTGGGATGCAAACCCCTGTCCTCCCGAAACCCACAGACTGAAATCAGCTATAAAGTTGCTTAATTGTTCCCTGATGGTTTTTACAGCTTCAATATTTTGAAAGACAAGGATGTTATTTTTTTTTTCCAAGCCAGTAGTTTATTGCTTCTTATCTGAGTTTATTCATTCGGGTTTTACTACCCCATAAAGTCCCATAGCTGCTGGAAAGGGAAGATGTCTGGTAGATTTGTCTAGGTAAGTGCAGAAAATAGAAATATTCCTGCTTTGTAAAAATGCCAAGGAAAATGCTGTTGTGTAATTTTACTGTTAGTTTTGCAATAGATGAGTTTTTTTCTGATACATCCGACTCCTAGGACCACCTAACCCATTATATTCTCAGGCTTCATGATCAAAAATAAGTTCTAGCTGAGGAATACAAGCTGGAAAAACAGCATAAAGTCAAGGGTGAGACACCAAGGTTGTTGCTGCTGCTGTTTTTGTTATTATTATTCATAAATGTCAAATTCTCTTGTGGTTTTCAAGCGGGGCATGTGGGTTTTAAGGCCTGACTTAGGATTTTTCAGTGTCTGGGGCTGACTGGAATGCCAGTCACCACGGTGGGAGCAGTCAGCACAACAAAGCACAGGTTTTAGCTTCCATCAGTTAATTTCTTTCTTGGCCCATAGGTTGATAAATATGACATTGCTAATCATTAATAAAACATATAAATCCTAGGGTTCATATAAATCTGAAAATTTTCCACTGACATGGGTTTGTTTATGAACAGTCAGTCTTTAATTGGGCTGCTACTTATTTCCAGAAGTATGAAAGATTTTCCATAAAATTAGTTTTTCAGTTAATTAACAGGCATTTTGCTGAAATTCTTGTATGTGCTACACCTCCATCAGACAAATATACCTGGGATTCAGTGTGCATGTCTTTCTGCTCTCTCCCTGCTGTTGTTTTCATGTCTCTGGTGCACAAATATCTGCCAAAATCCTGGAATCAAACATCTGCCTTCATGGAGGAAATGTTTGGCCAAGCAGGGAGACAGTTGTTTCACTTTCCTTGTAAATGACCCATCTTTTTTCAGACCTGAACATCTTCATGGTACAGCCCCAAATCATGATGTTAGTCCTGAATCCTCTGAGTTGACACTGTGGGGGGTTTGGAAGGTCCTGTTTGTGCTGGTAAAACCCAGGGAAAATGAGGAAGATGCAGAGCCATCCCACTGGAGAGCAGGCATGCCCATGCTCCTCAAGAGATGGTGCTTCTCCAGCCTTGAAAACATCCTGTCTCTTTTGCTCCTTCTCCTCCCTCACCCATTCAAGCTTCTTGCTGGAGTTGAGGTCATTTTCCCAGTTTGTCCCAAGGGCTTTGGTATCTGCCTGTCCAGGGATCGGCTGTGAAGAGGTCACAGCTTATGGCTGTGATGTGATGAATCCTGTCTGCCTTTATCCTCAGTCACCACCACCACTGTATCTCTCTGGAGTGCCAGCACTTCTCCCTGGACACTCCTCCCTCTGTGTCTTCCAAGACCTTTGTTCCTTTCTGGTGCCAGTTTTTAGGAGCATGGTCCTGTTGGGGACAGCCACTGTTCATCTGCTGGGCAGGTGGGTTCAGACCAGGAGGATTGGAAGGAGCTGCTGCTGGGATGCTCTGCAGTGGATGAATATCTGGGAAGACCTGCTGTCTGAATCTTTTTATTTCTCCCAGGGCTGATGTGGGAAAAATACCACTTTTCTGCCTTAAATGTTTTCTTTTCTTGTGCATGAACAGAAGTTGCAGGTTTCCAAACTGTTGTTGTCTATGCAGACAAGTGTATTTATGTGGGCAGATACTGATAGAACAAGGGGGAACAGTTTTATACTGAAAGAGGAGAGATTTAGATTAGATGTTGGGAAGAAATTCTTTCTTGTGAGGGTGGTGAGGCCCCGGCACAGAGAAGCACAGGCCTTGTCCAGAGAAGCTGTGGATGCCTCATCCCTGGAAGTGTTCAAGGCCAGATTTGAAAGGGCTTGGAACACCCTGGGATAGTGGAAGGTGTCCCTGCCAAAGGGAGAGGGTTGGGACGAGATGGTGTTGAAGGTCCCTTCCAACCCAAACCATTCTTTGATTCCATGACTTCCAAGAAGTAGTTTAGCCATTTGAGTGCTGTTGTTCAGACCTTCTGCACTGGCATGTCTTTACCCCTGCCCTCTCCCCAGACTAGGCTGATCTTCCCATGGACAAATTATGGTCCAAGAAAATTAATTTTTCTCAGAAAATCTCTTTCAGATACTGTTTTAGTCTTGCAGAAGACAATTGGAGCTCCATAAGGGAGATGATCTGGGACTAAATACCCCACTGAGAGGAGGATTTGGCCTGTCAGCCAAGGCGTGTTCTGACCCCTCTCCAAGGGGAGGGGTGAGGGGGGAATGAATTGGCATAATGCAGTTATCAGCTTATCAGGTTTCTTTAAACTCATTTCCTTCCAGCCCATAAACAGAGAGAGGCTAAACCACTATTTTTTTAAAATGTTATTTTGCAAAGTTATTCTGCAATTCAGTATTTGTTTATTTTTCTCCTCCACTGTCCCAGAGACAGCAATCTGATCTAGTGGAAGGTGTCCCTGCCCATGACAGAAGAGTTGGAATGAGATGACCTTTAAGGTCTCTTCCAACACAAACCTCTCTGATTCTGTAAATAATAACTAAAGTAATGGTTTTTCTTACTGCAAAAGAAGCCTGCTTCTATCTCTGTTCAGTTGGAATGGCTTTTGTTGCTTTTATTTATTTTTTACACATACATTTGGGTGTAGAGATAATCCTCAGACACAATCTGTTCAATTCTTCCTTGAATATTTCTTAGTTTTTATCAATAAGGTTTCTCACAAGCCACTGAATGTAAATCAGAATTCTCCAGTACACTTTTTTTTTTTTTTTTTATCTCCAGAAATAAGCTACAATCCCTTGATATGGAAATTCAGGTATCTTGTTAGAGATAAGGTCAACTCTCAAAGAAATAATTTCCTTGTTTATTTCCTTATTTATTTTAGGTGAAAAAAAAAGACTAACAGAAGACACCCACAAAACAAAACAAAACAAAACAACAACAAAAACCAAACAACAAAACAACAACAACAACAACAACAAAAACCAACCCAAAAAAAAAAACCCCAAAAAAGCCCAGAACTGTTAGGACAGACAGGGTTTGGGCAATAAAATGAGGATGCCAGTACTTCTTAATTTAAAGTCTCATTTATGGATTGCCCTAGTGAACCTGCAAGGTGGTTTTTTGTCTCCACAGCCCTATTTCAGAGGTGTAGTGGGGGTTTGCAGGTTGTGGCTGGAGAGGTCTGCATCAGGCACACCGAGGCTGTGTTCACATGTAGGTGAAAACCTCAGCCCGGGGTTGTTCCCAGTGCAGGTTCAGGGATTCAGCAGTTCCAGCTGATGTGTTTTGGAAGGGGGACAGACTTTTGCAGGCAAGTCCTGGCCCCGTGCCCGGGTTGGGGCTGGGTGGACGTCAGCAGCTTTGGTTCAGGGAAGAAGGTCGTGTGAAACTGCTCTGCCCACCCTCGCTGCCGTCTGCGGCCGAACCCAAGGACCTGGAGCCAAGGGCAGAGCCTCACTCGAGCCGTGCCCGGGATTTTACATCCTCCCCCGGGAGCCTGCTCCGTGCAGGGAGAGCTGCTGATGCCTGGGGTGTGGGAGGTCTCACCCCACAGAGCACGGGCAGACCTGTTTTAGGGGACATCCTTTGCTGAGCACCACTCTGGGGCATGGGGGGTCTCAGGATGGTCCTGCAGAGCCTTCACCTTCCCCAGGAGGATCTTTCCCCCTCCAGTTTCACAACACTGTATGGGAGCCTGCTGGTTTGATTTCCATTTTCACCTGTTTTCCAGTAGGTTTCACTGCTGACCCAGCAGGCACAGCCTCCTTTTGCTCCTTTGGCTGGTGTTGGTGGTCACGGCTCAGAGTATTTAAGGGATGGAGAAAGGCACAGCCTGCTGTAGGATGGATTTGATGAGTAGCATACGAGGGATGCTTGCTAAAGTTTCTCTGGGCTTGTGAAGCTTGTTGGACATTTCAAGAGAGGAAATATGCCTTCCGTCATCCTTTGGTGAATTCTGTTTACCCAGCAGTGCACAATCTTGTCTTTTTCTGCGATGAAGCTGAAAAAATGCCATCTCTTTCCCCCATGATAGCTATTTTTCTTTTTGTTAACTCACTACCCCGTTTATTGCCCAGTAAGAGGGAGAGTACTCTCCTTTTCCTCTTTTAATTAGCCAACTAACTTCATTTGCTAAATAAACCTCTGCAATGAAATCACAAACTACCTTGATATAGATTTCCACACCCAAAAGCTGCTCTAACCCAATAAAAACCATACAATGTTTAGTCAGTGTGATTGTTGGTTTTGCCATGTAAGGGAAGATGTTTGACATCTCTTTTTGGGAGATAAAGAGCGGAAGACACCCAGATCAACCCCTCAAAGTGTGAGGTTGATCTACTCTAGAATTCAGTCAGCTCCATCCCTTCCTGGGTTGTTTTCCTGCTCCTGCAGTCAGCAGAGCTTGGGAAAATCTCAGTGTCAGGCTGGCAGGATGGAGATGTCAAACTCTGGGAGCTGGACCTCAGGTCTTGGAGATCTGGGCTGTCCTCCCAGTGTGGAGCAGTGGGGAGTCAGTTTAGGGGGGCTGATGGGTGACCCCACTCCACTGCTTGGCATCAGTGAGCCATTCACAGTCAAGATTTCCCCTTCTCCCTCTTCCCTCTGGTCTCCACCTCCTCCATAAAAAAAAAAAAAAAAAAAAAAAAATAATTGCCATGTTTCAACAGACTCATGTGGATGAGTGCTGGAATTGTAGAGTCATCTCTAAAGATTGAGCTTTTATAGATGGGTTTTTGTTTTTTTTGCCTCAGATCTCTGGGCTCTGTCCCTCCTTGAGCTTTTTGATGAAAGATTCTTAACTGCTTTTCTTCTTTTTATTGGAAGTGTACTACATGCCATAAGTTTCTGGGGCACGAGGGATTCACAAGGCAGGCAGCAAAGCTGCCAGCCACAAACCCCTGAGCTCCAGCTCCTGCCTCTCTGAGCGCCCAGCAGTCCCTTTCCTTGCCACTATTTCTCTCCGTATATGATGGAGATAAGATGATTTTTTTCCTGGTAATTTTTTACCTGTCATTAAAGTGTATTTGGCATCACTACAGCCATAGAACTGATAATTTTTCACTTATGTTATAAGACAAAATGATTTCCAGGGGTCGGGGGGGTTAATTCACGTGGGCAGTACATTGGAAAAACTTCTTCCTGCCAGGAACTGTTTTTTTCCCAAGACAGAGAAATTCAACAATACCAGACCTTTGATTTCAAGCTGTTTTTCTTTCATGTCCATCATCCAGCATTCCCTCAAGTCCACCTTAAACCTCCAGCATAACCTGGCAATGACCTGGTTGCCATGTCACTGGTGCCCATTTGATGCTGACTGTGCAAATCACGTGTTCTTCTTTCTAAGATAGAAGAGAAATATGGTTTTATGCTCTGACTCTTCCCCCACTGTTCTGAGAGGCCATGCTGGGGCATCCTGAACTGCTCTGTGAAGCAAGGGAGTGAGAGCAATTACTGCAGCCATATACTCAGGACCTGCTCACTCTGAATACCAGAGGTGGTTCCCAAACCCTTCCCCTCGAGGGTCCTGACTCTCCATCTCTTGCTCTGCAGTTATTTCTGTCATATCAGAGCTCTGAATGCTTCCCAGGATCAGAAGAATGGTGGTTTAATAATATTTTTGATGGTGAAAATATAGTAGAGGATTTGTTTTAATTTTAAGTGAAGGTAGCACAGGTTTCTTTGGGTAGTCTTTCTCCTTAAATTCTAGAGGGCAGGGTTGAAGAGGAAATGGCATATTGACTGACAAACCAGCTTATTGGCCATTTCTTTCTGTGCTTTGTGAAATAATATCTTCAGTTGCTCTGTAAGAACCAAATCAGCCTCATGCTCTGTGTGATCAGTTCCTTAAAACCTTCCCTAAAGTATTTTTCCATAGTTCTTTAGCAATGTGAGTAGTGTTTAATTTAGGCTGTGAAATATTTTTCAGCCCAGTTGGCCCCAGACTGCACATCAGATCACATCAGTACAGAAGTTAAAACCACTTCTTAGTCCTGCTTAATTCTTCATGCACCTTAGGATTTATTTAGCCTTCACAGGGGCTTGGCTTTCCCAGACACAAGAATTCCCTTTTACAAAAAAGGGCCCAGATCCCTGTGTCCTTGTCCTCCTTGTAGGAGGGAGCAGATTTATGCTGAATAGTTGTTTTGACATTCAGGAGTTTTACAAATGTGTTTTAGGCAGCTGTAGCAGACACAGGGAGGTGGGGCCAGACAGGTGCTAAGTCAGGTACAAACACAGCACTGATAGAAGGAAACAGGAAGGAAATGACCATGAGGAGGTGAATGAGGCTGGGAAATGATAGTTTAGATGATCTTGAAACCTTTGTACCACCCCTCTCCTTCTCACTGTAGGGTGGGGAATGGATTGGTAAAAGGAACATCATAAAAGCACCTTCAAATTTGTATTTTACACTCAAATTGCTTTAGACAGTGTGAAACACCAGAGAATCCATGGATAGTGATTTCACCTCAGGACAGGAGACAGGCAACCATCTGAGATACTGCAACAAGTAAGGAAGGTCTTTATTCTGCAAACTGAAATAAAATCTGACATCATAGTTTCCTCTGACTCTAGCACAGTGATGCAAGTCTATCTTCAAATAAATATATTATTTCCTGCTGTTAACCTTGTCAAGTGATGAAGCTAGTTCATACTTTATGCCATATCTAAGGGTCTGGGAATCCTTGAGCAGGGCTTTGGTGCCTTAATTAGTTCTCTGCTAAGTGGAGAGCGATGCCACGTTGCTTTGTGGTGTGCAAAGGGTGCCAACACTGATTTCCACACGAGCTCTGTAGCAGGGCTTGGTGTGTCATGTCCAGAGGCAAAAAATGTCCTTAGATAGTTTTGCAACAGTTGAGAAAACTACCACTTACTCCTGGGAGAGCTCATGTTTGTCAGTATTTTCTAGGTTTATAGTGTCACTCCTTTCCAGGTGTTCAGGATTAGGCATCATCTACACCTGCAGCATATTCCTCAAAAAACGGTGTTTGATTTGATTTGATCTTTGTAGGTCTCTTCTAACACAAACATCCCTGGGACTGCTCAAGTCCAGTTTGGATGGGGCATGGAGCAAACCTGGGACAGTGAAATGTGTCTTCCTCCAGGAGCACAGGTCTTATGTCCACTCCATGTCAGCATTGAGTCTGTGAGGAGCCTCAAAGGATCCCATTTCTGTCCCATTAAAGCCAGTGCTGCCTACTCAATTATGTACCTACAACATTATTCAGAACATGTGGGCACCCTTCAAAACACAACATTAGAGCCCTGCTTCATCATTTCATGAAGATTCATTTTCAGAGGTTTATACGAACTCTGTTTAAATTAGAAATCACATCCACTTTTTATGCCTGAGGATTCATAATAAGAAACAATGAGAGCTCCCAGGCACAAATAAAGAAGCGAGTGAATTTCTCATCACGAAATTACCACTGAGGTTATTATTGACTAGATTTTGTTTTTTTCTCCTGATCATTAATGTCGTTCTGCTTCTCTGGATGGCTTATTGGCAAGGAGCAGAGTGAACAATCCCATGCAGCAACACAGGCGAAAGAGGCAATCTAAATGTAAATTAGTTAAGTGCTGTGTGTGCTATTTAATGCACTCTGTGCAAGCTTAAAATGTCAGGTAGGAATTTTGCTTAGAGAAAAGAAAAAACTGACCCAAAATGATGGTTCCTTTTTTTACCAGCATTGTACCTCATGAGATCATTTACAGTGACACTGGATATGATTTCTTTTTGGAAGCATTTTATTGTTTTTGTTGCTAGTAACAAAATTACAGCACAGAGGTGGGACTTCATTTGGCAAATGAAGATGCCCAATTCTATCTGACATGCCTGGTAGCATCCAAAACTCTCCATGTTGCAAGACAGAAAGAGCCCAAAACTTATGAGTGACCGACCTCTTCCCAGATCAATAGCTCAAAGGAATCTGTGTTAGAGCAAATCTTTCTCCAGCTGACTCTGCTCACCACAGACAGGACTTGATTTTCTGGACTTCCAGGGCAATTTCATGTGGCCCATGATACCCAAACTGCGTGG
Source organism: Sylvia atricapilla (assembly GCF_009819655.1). Taxonomy (NCBI): domain Eukaryota; kingdom Metazoa; phylum Chordata; class Aves; order Passeriformes; family Sylviidae; genus Sylvia; species Sylvia atricapilla. The sequence continues at coordinate 149,549,606 of NC_089140.1, forward strand.
GATGGCAGAGGACACTGGAGATCTCTGTTCTAAGCATCTGAGTGCTGCCTGTGGTCAGCCTTGATTTAATGGGAGATCAAATGCTATCTCACAGCCAACACCTACTTGTGGATATGCCTAATTCTGATGCTGCCTATGAGGTTAGCCTGGGAGGCTCAAATCCAGCCTGTATTTCATAGAACCCTCATCCAAACCCATGTGCAGTCATCAAAGTCTGATTCAGCACGTGTGTGGGTCCAACCCCCAAAAACTTCTCATCACTTACATGAATGCTGGAATACAAATAACATGAGTTGAGGAGGGTGTGAAGGAAAAGTGCAGCCTGAGCTTGGATTTCTGGAATCATGATGTGTCTGCTTTGTCTGGGCTACAGACAGTCTGACAACCACCGACGTAGACTTGGCTGGATCATGTTGTCAGGGAAGGAGGAGGCATTTAAACAGGCTTTAACCTCTCTCAGTTCCATAACTGGGTAAATTTGCAGCAGAACTGGAGTTTGTAACTGGGACTGGATGGGAGGCTGGAGGGAGAAATTTTTTTTCATGAAACAAGCAGATGAAACTTCCAGGCTTTAGCTACCCATTAGTTTAATCATTAGGTGATAACAGTAGTTAAAAGGCATCGCTATTAAGGAAGGTCTCGTTAATCATTTTGATAAGAACGAGAAAAGCATATTTATCTCAGTGGCAATGAGATGTAAATTAGAGGAATTCTCCTCTTTCACCCCACTCACAGACACTTGAGTTTCCCCTTAATTACTTGCAAATAACAGCTTATTCAATTAGGCAGTAGAGCAGAACATAACCTCCTTCTCTCCTTCTTAGGCTCTCTCTTGGTTCTTTATGTGTGGTACCAGAGATAAGTGAAGACTTTTCTCCTTACAACAGCCTTCTGGGTCAGCAGCATTAGCTTGGTTTATTGAGGCAGATCTGAAGGACACAGAGAGATCAAACAACATTCTCAGAGCCGTAGAGGGAATGGGAGGTGTCAGGAGGACCTGAACCTGCTTCTCAGAGGGCTGACACTGTCAAATCAACAGCAGGATTTTTGCTTCCTTTATAGTCTGCGAAGTGATGATAACAGGCTTCTCTGCATGGATGATTGGAAATTCCTGGAGGTGGCAGTGGTAGAAGCAGAGTTTTCCCCTGCTTCTTCTTGATTGAAAGGAAAATCAATGTCAGTGGTATAGGCTATGGAGTGATGTTGTGCTAAGCTGTTCCACTGTCGTCCTACCCCTTAGTACATCTATCATGAGCAGAGTTCACTGCTCACTGAGCATGCAGTGGCCAGGAATGCAGTGCGAATGACACACCAGCCTGCTTGTCTAGCCCTGTCTGACTAAACCTGAAAAAATCCACATCCACCTGGGTGTCCTGGGGGTTGAAGGAAGTTCACACCCTGGCGCATAGCACTCTGCCCTTTGTTTGTGGCTCAGTGTGTCTTAGTCCCCTGAGTGTGCCTCCCTCTTCCTGAAAGAGGAGCTGGAAGGAGACTCCAGATATTGGGTGCACACTGTCATTCTAGGGTAGAAACCTCCTGCAGCATATCAGGCTCTTTGTACTGCTGAGGGTTGAAAAATGTGGTGTTTTTTTTACATGCATTTGTGAGAGTTGGAAGTGCTCCAAGGATAGTCCCCAGGCGGACAGTACACAACCCCAAGCCTGCCAGAGTTCAAGGAGGGTTTGGACTATGCTTTCAAGCTCATGGTGGGATTTTTAGGGGCTGTCTGATGCAGGGCCAGGAGCTGGACTCGATGATCTCTGTGGGACTCTTCCAATTTGGGATATTCTATGATTTGATGACATCAAGGGCTTGGGCCAACATCAGTTGTCTGGCTGCAAAAGAGAGTCCCAGCAGCCACCCAGAGGGTTTGGTTGTCCATCCTCTGCTGATCTCCTGCAGTGTCCAAGGAGCCAGATAGCCTGGGAGGTCCTGGCAGCTCAGCACTGCTGCAGGGCCAGGGATGTACACGAGAGCCTTTGCTGGGCTGTGTGGGAACCAGCTAAAGCCTGGCAGCTGCGAGTTGGTCATGCCTGTCCTAACAATGCCTGTGCAAAGCTATTGTCTGCCAGGGCACAGACCATCAAATCCCTTTTTCTATTTGCAGCTCTCTGGGTTCATGCCATGTGTTTGAAAGTCATTTTCCTGGAGCAGGCTGACAAATATGAAAAGCCAAATGCCCTTCTGCTTGCAGAACGAGAGGAAAAGCCTAAAATCTTCCTTGCCTCTTCCTCGATATTCAGTGCAAGAGCAGATGGATGGAGTGTATAAACTCCATAGGAATGCAGCTGTAATTTTGTGAACTAAACCCAGTTGTTAAACCAGCAACTAGAGAGCAAAAAGAATCCTTCAAGCTGGTTTTAACAGACACCTGGCCCCTCTGCTTTTGCTTGTTTTCCTGCTACCAAGATCCCTCATCACTTCTGTGTGCGCAATTCAAGATGAAAAGAGCATTGAGCATTTCCTGGCATGGTCTGGGTGGATGGATGTAGAAGAGCTATGGTAAAGCAGGATGTTCTTGGAGTTGGAGTTTTTCTTGGATGTGAGCCCAGGATTTTTTGGATTGGGGGCCAATTTTACTGAAAGGTTCATGAACTCTTGAGGACTGGGCCCAGATTTCCTCTGTCAAAGTTCCACACAGCTCTACTGGGACAGACTGGAGCATACCATAGCTGTAACCATTCCACGAGAAATTTTGGCCCTGCAGAGTTCAGCTTTGTTGTGTTTGGCCATGGTTTCTGCAGGTGAGATGGGAGGTCAGCACCCTGGGGAAAGGGGCTGCTGTGCTGAGTTTTAACTGGGAACCATGTGCTTTACAGTGTGGTGCTGTACATGGAGGAATTAGAACATCTGAGGTTTACATCCCATTATCTTCTGTGTTTCCTCAGCCATTTACTGCCATTCTTTCCTCCCTTTCCCTATCCCCCTCATTGGTTATGCCCACCATTCCTCCTCGATGGTCAAGAATTGTCTCCTCCAGAACAGACCTTTTTCTTTTACACTGTGTTGGACTCTGTGCCCTGGAGATGCAAAGCCAGGGGTGACCCTGTTGGAGCACACTGTAAGACAAAGAGAGCCAAACATGGTGAAATCTCCAGTACTGCTCACTGAGCAAGAGTTTTATAATAAAAAACTAGCCGAGAAACTGTTTTGGGGAAGACTGACTGCTTTATAGCAAAATAGCCTGGGATTGAACTGATGTTTACACATCCAAGGATAATCAGGAATAAGGACCCTGGAGGTGACAGAGAAGCTAAGTTATATGATGGTAGGGACATTACCAGTGAGGCCTCAGTCCAAAGGTCTCTGCTTAGGCATCTTCACAGTTTTAAGGCTGCTTCAGGACTTACTTGAAAAGATACTATGCACACCAATCTTCTTTCTTCACTTCTCTTGGATTATCCTCTCCACTCTGCTGTCTTCCCCACACTTCTAGTTCCCAATGCACAGCTACATTTCCTGCCATCCTTCAGGTTTAACCTGAAAGCTGACACAGAGTCACAGAATCACTTAGGTTGGAAAAGACCTCCAGGATCATCGAGTCCAATCTTTATCCAATCACCACCTCGTCAGCTGAGCACCAGAGCACTGAGCACCATGTCCAGTCATTTCTCAAGCACCAACAGAGATGGTGACTCCACCACCACCCTGAGCAGTCCATTACAAAGTTTAAGGACCCTTTCTGTGAGGAAATTCTTCCTGATGTGCAACATGAAGTTCCCCTGACACAGCTTGAGGCTATGTCCCTTCATCTTGCTGTTGGTTTCCTTTGAGATCCTCATGGAGATGTCCCTGGTGGGCAGAGAGAGAGGAATTAGAGAAGGGACAGGTAATTGCCTTGTAGAGTAGCCCACAGCACACATATGAGATGCTGCAGGTAGTGCTGGGGCCAGGGGGTAGCTGTTGTTCCTCCTGACCTCTATTAGCTGGAGGTGGTCTCATGCCCTGAGGCATGCACGTTTCTCAGCCTTGACAAAGCTCTGGAGATTCTGCTTTAAATCAGAAATAAGAGAAGTCAGTATTTTCATGTTTCTCATGTAGAATGGGTTTCCAGAAGGCCTGAGGCGCTCTGGTTTATTGGCAGATCTGTAGCGTGTTCAGTCGCAGGTGGATCAGAAATGGATGTGGTTGTACAAGCTCTGTGAGGTCTGGACATTACAGCCAGAAGTCTTGTACCAATCACATTTGTGCTCCTACTTCTCTGGATATTTATTCTTGGATTTTAAAAGTATTTTTCCCATACACTGTCAATTGACAAATGGAGGAAATTAAGTTACAACATTCTGGGGAATAACAACCTCACTGCTTGATTCCATCATATGTAATGTACTTCATAATTTAGGCACATGCTGAAATTCTTTGCCAAATTATAGCTTTTCTGAGCAAAGAAAGTGCAGTTTTCCACACTTTTGCTGTAATGTGCTTCCTTGCTGGTAATACCACTTTGACAAATGCACCTTTCTGCTTACACTGATTTGATTCATTTTACACTCAAGTTCTAACTGTGTTGGAAGAAATAGCTCATAATTTTGATAAACTTATCAAGGAATTTTCTTCCACTGGAGTTACATTTTTAGGCAACTCCAGATGATCTATTGTCCTAAATTCCCTGGACCCCTACCTTAGTGGAGGGCAGTGGAATTTGAATAATTATACTGTGTGTGGATGTACTTGCTGTGGAGCTGGCAGTAAATATTACTTTTCTACCCCATCTTTCTTTTCCTACTTGGGAATAAAGAGATTTTTCTAAAGTACGTTATACCTTTCCCATGTTAACTTTTTGTTAATCGTGTAAGCCATTATATTTTGAACACATGACTCAATGCCTTGCTAGGCTTTGCCTACGGGAAAGAGCCATTTATCAAAAAAAGTGCCTTTGGGAGAGAGATCTTTTTCACTGAAATGAAGATTATCCTATTGTTTGACAGATCCCATTGAGATCATCTACTGAACCCGATCAAGGACCTTCAAAATGATGTGAAATTGTAATAATAAGGTAAGGTTCTGTTTTCCTGACTCAGCCAAGGGGATATAATTAAGTGAACATCAAACATCATTTTAAAAGTGCTGTCTAATAATGTGGCCTATTTTGCTTTTGCAAGTACAGTTGATTCTATTCTCTTATGGCTTGACATTTCAGTGTAAATGTTAGTATCTGAATTTAAAACAAAACTGGTGGGTTTTTTTCCAGTTTTCCCAGGCACATGTGCACTTTCTAGCTGATGCCAGATTTAATGAGTTTTGGACTGTTGTTTTTTGTATGATTTATTTTTTGTTTTTGTTTTGTTTTTTTTTCTTTCCTCCCTAGGTAGTTACTTACAATTAGAAACTCCATATATTGACATCATCACAGGGGACTGGATTCTTGGTAAAGATTTGGGGTAATTTGGTGACAGGCTGACTGTACACTGTCCTTTCCATGATACGACTGCTTCAGTTCACCTGCAGCACTTCCCTTGGATATATCCCTCTTCCTGCTTTATATTCCTCCACTTATGCTTTAATAGAGCTTTAAGCCAACTCTTATTAGGTGCTTGTTTTCATCCTCTATTGGCTGATGTCATTCTTTCTTGCTCAATAAACTTTCTTCAAAAGCTGATAAATAGTGCATCAGTTGACTTGTCAACGTCACCTTCTTTCAGCTTTTCTTTGTCACTTTTTTATTGTCACATTTATGCCCATTTCCATGTTTGTTCAGCATCTGTAGCACCACCATGGCCTTAGTCTCTCCTCTCTGCTTATTTAGAATGAGGATCAGCTGTGTTAGTCAGATGGGAATTATATCCAGACAATCCTAGAATGGGTCGGTTGGAAGAGACTTTCAATATTATCATGTTCCAACCCCCCTGCCATGGGCAGGGACACTGTCCACTATTCCAGGTTGCTCCAAGCCCCATCTAACTTGGGCTTAGACACTTCCAGGAATAAGGAAGACACAGCTTCTCTGGGCAGCCTGTGCTAGGGTTTCATCACCCTCACAGGCAAGAATTTCTTCCGAATATCTAATCTAACCCCCCTCTCCTTGAGCTGAAGACCATTACCCCTTGTCCTGTTACTGTAGGAAGGGGTAGTCAAAAGTTCCTCTCCAGCCTTCCTGCAAATAAATTCTTCCTGTAATTAAATTCTATCTTTTCCGGTCCCTATCACTTTTCTGAATATTTTTACCATAACTTCACAGAGAAAATAAGTTATGAAGACTACAAGGAAGCTGTGACTATAAAACACAAGTTGAAATGCATACATTTTTGCCAATGTGTTTTCAGGTGGGGAGAACAGTGTGATGTCTAAAGCAAGCGAAGGGTTCAATAATGTGTACAACTGTCAGCTGAGAGCAGTGAAGGGAGAGAAGAGAGGTGGTGGCTGCCTCATCCCTGGAAACTTTCAGGTTTAGATTGGACAGGGCTCTGAGCAACTTGATCTGGTTAAGGTGTCCCTGATTATGGCAGGAGGAGACCTGGTGACCTTTAAAGGTCCCTTCTAGCCTAAAATATTCCATGATTCAATGATTTATGGCTTGGCTGGCTGCATTACCATGGGATGGCCTGGCACCTCACCGCAAGGAGTGAGTTAGAGGGCACCATTTGCCTTCCCTTCAGGAATAAAGTGAATGAGCCCACTAAAAGCAGCCCACATCTGCTCTTACCTCTGATAGTTTTTAGTGGGAGAAAGAGCTCCATCCCTGGTGCTTGGATGTCAGTGTAGCAGTTAATGCTCTTAGTGCTGGGCTTCTGTTTCAGTCCCAAGAAAGTTTTTGTTCTGCAGCACGACAAGGTCATTAATCAACGAATCAGTAAAAGCACCATGAAATCACTCCAGTGATGCCTGAAATGGAGAATTTTTGAAGGCAATAACATTGGTGAGACTGGAACATTGGCAGTGAAGTGCTTCCCAGGGACAGGGTCTGTGTGAACGGGGTGGCAGCACTGCCCTTTGCTGTTTTAGGTGGTCACAGTCACCGACCTTTGCTGCTGCAGGAGGGGAGGATATGGAGGGGACATTTGGGATCTCCAAATTGTGAGCTCAGAGACTCCACTACAGCAGTGGCTGATTGCTGCCATGACTTCTCTGACCTCCTCCCACCACCATGTCCTGAGCTCCTGAGAGTTAAGGAAGAAGGAGATAATGCCCTCTTTAGTGCTTGGGCAAGCTGTAGAAGCATTTGAGTACTGCTTCTTTGTAGAGCAATTTTGTAGAGCTACAGATTTTTTTTTTTTTTTTTTTTCCCCCGAGCAGATACTCAGGAAGGGTTAATCCTGGTCTCCACTGATACCTTGTACCTCCTGCTGCCTCTGCCTCTTTGCTCCCATCAGGGATGCTCTGCTCTGGCAAGACTTGTCATACATATGAGGGAGCCTAAAATTTCCAGGCAGGCTCTGCAGTCCCTGGTTTGGGAGACTTGAGAGGTTTCCTGGCTGAGCAGGAGGGCAGCAAAACATAGAGATTGAGAGACAGAGGGAAGGAAATCCCCTCGCTGAGTGTGCAGGAGTTCCTATTACAGTTTCAGGAAGGGTGCACTGGTGTGGAGTGGCATTTGGGGTTTTCTGGTGCTGCCCATGAGGATGTTTCTGCAGCCCTGACAAGTTTGCTGGCGTGGGCAATTTGCTGTGGCTCACACTCGGAGCAGTCCTGCAGAGAGCACCAGGCTGAACAGGGAGAATCCCTGCTCCTTGGATGGTCAGAGAGGAGGAAAACTTGGTGACCTGCAGAGAACGATGTGTAAGAGCCAACTGCCTCAGAGAACAGCAATATCTTCAGTGAGAGCTGTGAATGTGGGGTCTTGGAGGAGGAGTTACCTCTCGTCTTTCTTGCCCCATGATGTGCAGCCAAAAGCTTCCAAATCACGGAACAGGACGAAATTTCAACAACGACAATAAAAGGATCAAGATCTTGGCAGCAGTGGGAACAAACACAGCCCATATAACAATTGGTGTGGAACAAATAAGGAGTGTTGAGGAATGCAGTTACTCTGGCAACATGGTAATAATAGATAACAGCAGTACAGAGGTGGAAATAGAAGTGAGAACAAGGAAAGCATTGAAAGGTACGAATATGTGAGTCAAAATTTGGAGCAATAAAAATATTGTCAGCTGAGACGCATGTATGCTGCTGGCATGCAAAGTATTGGCGAGACAACTGCCCCTGAATAAAACATCAGAGTTCTCATGCATGGTGGGTATGGAGAATATTAAGAGGTAAGTGGGGGAAAATGGTTATAATTCTGAAAGCACAGGAGAGACCAAATGGATTACCAGAGCATCCTGAAGTCACATCCCAGAGTATAGAAAGCACCAGTAGTGCTACAAAGAATAGGAAAGGGGTTTATTGTATTGGGACAGTGGTAGGAATTAACAAAGAATTTGCAGGGTTGTGTGGGGTTATAGAATGGGATGCAGTGTTATACACAGACCTGGCTTTGAGTTTAGTTATTTAGTTATTAGACTTCAGGTGGAGAAAAATCTTCAGCAAAGATCCCACTCCCACCTCACTGACTGCACAGATCTTCCCTAGCTGTACATCCTGGATTTGTTTGGATCAAAAGCTGACATGAGATGACACCCTGGGTATAAGGCTGGTGGAGATACTCTGCCACTGTCCTTTAACATCCCAAAGATGCTGTTTGGAACCAAGGTTCCCAGCTCTCTGGAGATATTCCTAGGTTTTCTGCACACCCTCTCAAGGATTAATGTGCAACTTAACCTGATTGCTGCCATGGTTTTCCACTGCCTTGAATCAGGAGTCAAAACCTGACTTTTTGTGGACACTGTAGAGGATTACAGAACATAGAGCAGTTTGGGTTAGAAGGAAACGCAATCACCTAGTTCCAACACCCTTCCATGGGCAAGGACACTTCCCAGTAGACCACTGTACCTGAGGTAGCACCTTATTTAACCAGTAAGGAGGCCAAACTACTTATTCCAGTGCAAGGGAGAGGTTGTACAATAAGGGCCTGTAAATCAGGAGGAAAAAGCCATGGCCAGGCAGTGGGAAATTATTTGTCATGGCAGCTGAATGTGATTTGACACTGTTAGTTAGCACATTAGTTTTGATGGTAAATAAATGTCCCCGTATGGGAAAAGGTGCCATTTTGAAATTGCTTTTGCAGCAAATGGAACTTTAGTGAAATGAGAAAAGAAAAAATCATCCAAAACATCAGTGATTGTACAAACATTATGTTGTGAAGTAATCAATACTACTCAGAGAAAAGATGAAATATACTCATTTTCTTTCATCTCAGCATATTTTCAGATGGCCAAAGGAACTGTTACTATAACAGGCAAATACATAAACACAGTATTGGAAGGATGTAATGTAAAATTAGGGTGAAATAGAACAGAGTAAGAAAGTCAAAACAAACTCTTTCTGCTTTACTGAAACAAAACACTTCAACATCAGGTGAAATGAAGAAGTCAAAACTATCCAAATGTCCCATCAAATATTTCACCAAATCAAAATGTTTCAACACAATGTCTCTCTTTCTAAGAAATGTTGTTTACAGGTGGAAAATTGTTGTGTAAAAAATGCTTTTAATTTACTGTAAAGCTGGCACACCTGAAGAATGGCATTTTTGTGGCCAGCAGAGTTGGACAACTTTGTATATTTTTTTTTTTAGTTTAGCAAAACTCCAGCACATGAATTCACTCAAAGAAGGAACACATTCGGTAAAGCAGGCAGTTTCTGCTGTGGTTGATGGTGTTTTCCTGACATGCTCATTGGAAATTCAGCAAACATTGTCTTCTGCTCCATGGGCAAGCAGGGAGGGAATGATTACCATTTCAGCACCAGTAACATGCAAGTGCTGTGGTTATTAGTAACAATCTATATTTCAATACTGCTCAGAGGCCTCAAATAAGATTATGGCATTATGTTAAGCTATGTAAAAACAGGAATGGAGTGCTTAGTAAAGTAGCCTTTATCTACACCAACAAGAGGAAAAAGGGAGACCAAGAGGATTTTTTATGGCTCTGAATTTTTAAAGGGGAAAATTTTTAATTAGATATGATTATGAATAAAACTGGCAAAAAAAGACAGTTAAATTCTGGCCTTTTGAGGCCAAGGCGATTGGCTGTCTCATGAGATTTTGATGTTTTGTAGATGGTTTCAATGATGTTACCTTAGGATTCGCTTGTCTGTCCCAGCCTTACCACTGAAAGCAACTGGAAATCAGCTCTTCACTGGGACATGATATTCATATGAAATTCCCACTGAAATGGTTAGATAGTGTCTCAGGAGTCAGTCTCTGGAATACCACCCTTGTGGAAATCTCTAAGATGGAATTGCAGAAGTCTGCTTACTTTTATGGAATAACAATAGAAAAAATTGTTAATACAACAAAAAGTGCTCAATGGGTTTTTTTTTTAAACCTAACACAAATTACCAAGAACTATTTGTGTGCATTCTCCTCCAGCTGTAGCCAAATGAGCCCAAACCAGTCTGAACTGTCTGCAATTTCTGTACCCTCAGTTAAATTCTTTTAAGTCCAGCCTGTGGCACAGTCAGAATCTCTGCATGTTTTCTATGTGCAGCACAAAATGCTTACAAAAAATTGAAATCCAGAAACAAAATCAACCCCACCCTTACATCCCCATTTGTTCAGCTCACATGGTGACCCTGCACACATTGAGAGGTTCAGTTTACACACTGAATTTTGGGGCAAGATTTTTTGTCTTGGGAGCTTCCATATCAAATCCTTTATTACATTCCTGTCTCTTATCACTTTCTGTCTTCCTACATGGTATTGAGGCTACCTAAAATAAAATCCTTTGGAGGTAGGGGAATTTCATACACCAGAGTGTCTCCTTACTTTGCAACTTCTTGGTTGTTGTACAGTTATGTTCTTCTGCTCTAGGAAATATGAGTTCTTTTTTCTAAGAAAGTCAGCTAAATCCAAGCTGATGTAGTCCCAGAGGTCACTGATAGTTTTCCTGGATGGTCCTCTGCTCTCCATGTGCCAGAATGTCTGGGTTTTATGTGGCACCAGGGCTTGATCTGGAAAAGAGAATTGAGCCTCCTGTAAAATGCAGTTAGGATATATCCATGTTAAAAAGCCACTCTGTGGCAAGGACAAATCAACCCTGCTGCTGCAAAGAGCCATTAGATGAACAGGTGAGATGTTTAGAAGTGGACAGCGGGGAAATTCAGCAACTGATATTCATCAGAGCTGCATTTCCTGCAAAAATTTATCTCTCTGCAGCTCTCCTTCCATTTAGAGAGAAATAGTCTGCAAGCATCTGCAATAAGGAACAACTAAGAAAGAACTAAGGAAGAACTACTTCATAATTAATTATTTTCTATGTTAATATTTGGAATATTTTTTATCTTGACCAAAATAACAACATCACCACCAGCCAATTCCTTTGTACCCCCCTGTTCCTCAACAGCAAAAAAGTCAAATTGAAATGGATGATTCTTGAGTATTTTCCTGCCCTTTTTAGGTTATATAAATCTTAGGTTTAAAGCTTGACGCAAACAGAGCCCCAGAGATGCAGGAGACAAATGGAGGTGAGTGGCTGCTGGAAATGGGGTCTGTATGTGTCGAGGCTGCACAGATGCATCCTCCCTTTGGCAAACCCCATTCTGCTGCTGAAGGCTGCAGACCTGCCTCCAGCTCAAGGAATTCACTCTGGCTGCACTTACGGGATGATTGAGGCCTCCCAAATGCTTTGCCAACCAAACCCCTTCATTTCCAGTGTTGGGAAACTCACAGTCATCTCCCTCTATAGTCCTTTGCAGCTCTGAGCAGTCGTTTATTAGTTTTGGTAGAGTCTCAAAGTCCTTTCTATGCCATTTTGGCACTAAAATGGCTCAAGGCTGTTAGCAAGAGGCAGAACTGATCAGGGTCAGGAGCTGAGCTGCTCCTGCTATGGGAGGAGTGAGATCTTGCATTGTGCAGCAGGAAGGAGATTTGGGATAGAAAGCTGTGAAGAGATAGACTTGCACCACCACCACAGTAGCAAAGCATTTGGATTTATCCTGAGAAACTGCCAGAGATCTGAGCCTTCTCTCAGCTGTAAAAGATACTCTTTTTTCCACAGCACAGGAGTCAGCAGAGCTGTGGGGGATGTCACAGGTGGTGTGTGGGGATAAGCACCCTTGTTAGTGAAGGAGAGGGGACACTTTTGTGTGTCCAGAAGTAGGCAACAGAGCTGGGGAAGGGTCTGGAGCACATCTGATGAGGGGTGGCTGAGGGAGCTGTGGGGGCTCACCCTGGAGAAAAGGAGGCTCAGGGGGATCTTATGTTCTCTACAACTCCCTGACAGGAGGGTGTAGCCAGGTGGAGGGCAGATTCTCCTCCCAGGTGACAGGATGAGAGGAAAGTTTTTCCAGAGGAGGTTTTGGTTGGATATTAGGGAAAAAAAAAAAAAAATCACTGAAAGAGTGGCCAGTCAGTTGAGCAGACTGCACAAAGAGGTGGTGGGATCACCCAAAGGATGTGTCACTTGGGACATAGTTTAGTGGTGGATCTGGCAGCGCTGCGTTAACTGTTGGATTCAATGATATCTGGGGGCTTTTCAAGCCTTAATAATTTTATGATTCTGTAAGAAAAGCAGGGGCTTAGAAGGCAGAGGAGGATAAAATTTCCCCCAATCCTATTACTGATAAGTTCTCAAAAGCCATGTTTTTGATGTGTACCCAGAAAATGAAATCAAATTGTTCCCATCTTCCAAAATCACAGTTTAAAAACCTCAAAACTTTTGAGCTGTGAAAAGGTGATGGATTCTTAGAGGCAAAAGGAATCAAATTGTGGCATGTTAAGTTGTTCATCTTTGATCCATCATGAATGTAAACATTCTTGAACTATTCATAACTGAGGTTTCTGGAACCCAAAATGCAGGATGTAGGTAAATTAGTTGTTTTCCTTTTATTTTGCAGAAGGAAAAAAACCCAAACAAATCTTGCTAAACCCCCAGCAAAATCCAGCTTCCAGTTCTGATATTTCTTTTCTAATAAATGACTGCTGGTATTTTGTTTTCTTCTGAGCTTGAAGAACTTTCTGGAACTGTGCAGAAAGCAAAGTTAATTTAACTACTGGGACAAAATTATAAGTTTATTCCTTAACAAACAAAACAAAATATTGAAGCTTATGGCTACTAGCAATGGTTCAAGAGGGCTTGAATCCTGGTATAGTCTCTGGAGACAAAAGTTTTCTGAAGAAATAAAAAATAGAAACAGGCAAGAATTTCCTCTCTACAGAGAAACACACTCAATCAGTTTTAGTAGATAAAATGTTTTCTTAACTCCTATGGCATTTCACAATTGATGAACGTTTCCAAAATAGAGATAGTTAAAATATTATCTCTTTCCCACAAGTCTTTTTGGCTTATATTCTGACTTTGTTACTGTTGTGACCCAAGCTGTTTAAATTTATAATCTCACCTTTCCACCATCTATGCTGGGATGACTATTAATGTGTGCTGCCATGTGTAATTGTTGTAATGGATATCTCATACCCTCACATTGTGTTTTGATGTATTTTGCTATCATTTTAAACCAGGGATCCAAAAGAAGACAAATACTGTTGTGTCAGTCAATGTTTTTGCTCATCTAAGGAACAGAAATAAACAATCTCAGAGTCTCTTAGCTCTGTCTTTAATTAAAACCATAGGAATGAGACTGGATGCTTTTTTCTACCTGGTCACATCTGCAAAACTTATTAACTTATGGTTATTGAAGACCAATGATGGCCCTACAATTAGAAGGTGGTCAGAAAAGAAGTGACCAGAAACTTCCTCCATTTTCCCCCTAATTTGTCTTCAAGATAATGGACACAAATTTAGGGCTTTCTCTTATTATTTCTCAGAAGAAATAATTTCAAAGTTATTGCACAGAGGAATATAATAAATGCTTTTGATGTTAAAACTCAGGTACCAGTGGCTGGAGAACCTTCTTTTCCTTGAAGAACCTGCTTTCTTGAAAACTCTGTCAAACAGCTTGTCCCAAATCCATGGCATCTGGAGTCATCAGAGCCAGGAATCTTCATCAGCAACAGATTCTGTGAAAAAGCTCTCTTCAACTTAAATTTCACCAACAGACCTTGTACTTTGCTTACCTCATTTCATTTCTTGTACTTCAGATTATTTAAAATTATTTTGGAAGTATTGAACTCGTGGTGCAAAAAGTCACAGAGATGTCCAAAAGAAAAGGAATCCTCCATATCTAAATGGCAGAGACTTTTTTTTCTGAGCTGGAAGAGAAGGAAGATGGACAGGAACCCCAAAGTTTGAGTGTTTGAGTTGCTAGTGAGAAAACAAATGTAGAATGATGATGTGAACCACGTGGAGATATCTGGCAATCTAAAAGAATACTGGATATTTATACAAAAAAGGATATTTATTAAAAAAAAAATAATCCCAAACAAATCAGAAATTGAAAAAGGGTGGAAGTGAAGCATTCATCCACCTGAATGCTATGAAATAATTTAATCTGAGAGTCCTGAAAATGGTACTTGTATTTAGGTAGTTAAAGGTTTCACCACAGCATTTTGAGAATTTACTTCTGTGTTTTCCAGAGGAGATGCTGGACCTTCACTGAGTCTGGACTGTTTTCTCTCTAGGGCTGAAGGCAGGACAGGCAAGTCAAGAGGTAAAAGCATGTCTGGCTCTGTGAGAAAAGCAGATATACAGATATACAGGGGAAAGAAGTTTTTGTGCTATGAAGGTGTTAGGCATTAGTGAGCTCATGTCTGCTGCCATTCCTCCAGGAGGAATTCCTTAATGTGTAAGCCCTATTACTTTACACTTTTTTATTTTTTTTTTTTTTTTTAAATTTATCTTGCTGTCATACTGAGCACCAGCAGTGCTTCACCAGCACTTTCAATATCTGGTCCTTGCCTGAATATCATCAGCTATTTCACTCTTCCTGGAAACACTCTGCAGGGTGCCTGCCCTATTTCTCCTTCAGCCTACTCTTTTCCACCTTTTCCATGCTGACCAGAGGCTCTGCAAGCTTGGGTTAGACACTGATGATCCTGGTAAGTCCCTTCCCAGCTGAGATGTTCACAAGGGTACCCAGTGACAGGACAAGGGGGAAGCTCTTAAGATGGAGGGAAGGTTATATTAAATATTAGAAAAAAAATTAGTCTCTGTGAGGGTGGTGAGACCCTGGCACAGACTGGCCAGAGAAGCTGTGGCTGCCTCATCTCTGGAAGTGTCCAAGACCAGGTTGGACAGGGCTCTGTGCAACCTGGTCTAGTGGAAGGTGTCCTTGCCCATGGTAGGGGAGGGGGACTGGATGATCTTAAGGTTCCTTCTAACCCAAACCATTTTATGATTCCATTATTTCATTTAAACATCAGAAAATATTTTTTCCTTTTCTTTTTTATTTTGTTTTGAAGGTGGACAACAATAGAGCAGTTTGCCCAGAGATGTTGTGTCTCCCTCCTTGAAAATGTTCAAAACTCAGCCAGCAAATTCTGGCTGACCCTGTTTTGATAAGAGGGTTGGAGTAGGTGTTTTCTGTTCTAACTCAGCAATTCTGTGATCTTCCCATAAAAACACCCCAAATGATTTCAGACTAGTCTCTTTATACCTGAAGATTAAAGCAGGGAAATGAAAAGAGGAAGACTGTTAAGTCTAAGGTATTATCTAATACTCTTGAACTTCTAAAAGCTTTATTCTTTCTCTCTTTCTTTCTTAGTCAAATATTAATTAGGTTAGGACTGCAGTTATATAATGATACTCTTGCTATTCCCTTGTGTACAGTGAATAGAAGGCACTTCATCTTCAGAGATAAATGATCCAAAGGCTTCTCCCTCTGTAAATCCAAGGCAGCTACAACCCTTCAGCCCCTGCAGGACTCTTCTCCTGGAGTTACAGCTGAATCAGTGCCACACTGTGTAAACATGGGCTCTGCCTTACAGCCTGGACTATTTGGAAGAGACCCGAAAAAATATTTTCAAGTCTTTTCACCAGTAAACAAACAACCACAGCTGGATCCTATCCTTTCTTCTCTGCAAGGCTCTATCTGCATATCTTATTTAAATGTCTGTGTAAGTGTCCAAAAAGGTAACACTTCTCTTTGTTTGGAGGATCATATTCTAGTAAGTGATTTTATTTAAAAATAGTAAGATTTAAGAACTGGATGCAGGTTATTTGCTTTTGTGTGCCTTGTTAATAACACCTTCCTTGATCATTACAGTGTAGTGGCAACACATGGAGGACAAAGGACCATTGTTCTTCCTCCTCCTTTTTTTTGATAACCTGAATTTATTTACCTGTGACAACAGAATTTTTGACAGATAAATTTGGAGCCTAAGTCTCCTGCCATCCCTGTTGGTAAATGTACTGCCCTTGCTAGGCTTGAATTGCATCACGCAACTACTTCCAGGGAATTATTTGGTCCAATAACCATCCCTCACCCTGGCAAAGTCTCAGCCCTCTCACATCTTAGTTAACCACAGCTGTTGCAGCCCTGCAGTAAGAAATGAGCTCACTGAGGAAGCCCATTTCATCTTTTTAAGGACTTTAAAGATGATGGTGGGAGTCTAAAACCAGAATGAGCACTTGTGATACTAGGAACGAACAGAAAGCATTGGTAGGAATTGGTCTCAACATGTATTTTTTTTTTTTTTTTTCAGCAGGAAGGTGGGATATTATCAACCCAGATGGGCTGGAGATTGAGCACAGCTCCTGAAAGCTGCTTCATGGGGAGGTAGAGGTGTCACTATGATAATGAAATCACAAAGTCCTCCCTTCACCTGGAGGAGAAGAGGAGCTGCAGTGGGGTGGTCACTGACAGTGCCTTTCTCATTTGGAAGAGATGAGGATCCACTTGATTTCATCTGCTCAGAAAACAAACCCATAGTCTGACTTGGGCTTATTTTCTGACTATTCATAAAGTAGATCTGGTTGCCATGAAATGATAAACTGATGAAATGAGGAACTGATGATGTCTCTAGAGCAGAAAACAGGGAGGAACAAAACAGCTTTCTGTGTCTCATACTTCCACTTTTATCCACTGCTTCCCATAAGATTGCTGTGCTCACAGCACTCATCCAGCAAGCTCATGGATCTCTTGGATTTTCTGTTATTAAATGCATGAGGCATGTAAAAAATGCCTTGGGTCCTATCCTCAAATAGAAAAGTTCCTAAAATCAGGGAAGTCACCAAACCAGATGATGGTAGGATATATCAGAGAAGAGCTATTTTCTCTAATAATTTGTCCTTATATCCCTCTATGACTCCCGTGTGCTTGCCACACCCTGGGGTAGAACACCAGGACCTCTGATATTGGCCTCTACAGAGGCTCATCTCATTAGTCATCTCCAGGTTCTGGAGACCTTTCAAGGTCTCCAGAATATAAACAAATGGCCAAGAGGTCCTGAAGTCAGTGTGCAGTGTTGTGTTGTGTGTCTGGCCTCCTGATCCCACCCGCTTCCAAGAGGAACCTTATCTGCTCCAACATCATGGGAATCCATCTAAATGGATGGGAATTAATCTAAAAATCTCCCAAAACACAAAGGGACTTGGAAGCTCAGAGTCTGTGGAGAAAGAACAATGACCTGTGGGTAATTAGGCCTAGTTGGTAATTAGGCCTTGAGCGGGTTGGTGTAGGGGAAGGTGTCCATGGAACGAGTTGATCTTCAAGTTCTCTTCCAACCCAAACTGTTCCATGAAGCTGAAATTTCACTCACATGATATTCATTTAGTATCTAGTCTTTGAAAAATCTGAAATACAGCATGGTGTGTTCAACATTTTATTCTTAACATGGATGTCAGGCATTGGCAGGAATCTTTTCTGAAGAAATAATTCCCCACTTTAAATTCCAGCAGAAACGGAAAGATTTGGAGCCTAAGAGAGACATTTCCTTTTATGAAAATGCTGTTACTGGCAGTCCTTAAAGGTGGGATCAAGAGATTTAATAAATGTAATTTACTTTTTATTGCTGCTCAGAACTGGAGCTACTTTGGAGTGAAATGGGATGTGCTGTGGGAAAGTGCTACCCTAAATCTCTCCTCTTCAAACAGATCTGCCCCAGAGCGGTATTTTAGGGCAGTGTTTTGAAATGGGAGGGGCAAATTTGCAGGAACCATGTGTGCCTGTGCCCTTTTGCTCCTTTAATCCACTCAATCACATTTGATTCTTGCGACTCAGAAACATTTGTCCAGCTGAATTGTCTGGGAACTATTCTCTCATATCTTTCTAAGGAAAGTTGATAAATTAGCACACTTATTGTGTGTTGCTCCTATGCTGCAATGGGTCTTTGCTTTGCAGAGGGAAGATAGGCCCTGTTCCAAGTCCTTCCTTCAAAGCAGCATCTCTAAATTTTAACTGTTAGCTAAAGGCTGCAATTCTCAGGCAGTCAAGAGTAGCTTTTTCCTTATTCATTCTCTAGTAAAAGTTAATTTTTGCTATTTGTAAAGCATAAGATCATCCATAAAATTGCGTAGTTACCAAACTGAACACCTGGGAATACACTCCTCAAAGGAAATTTAAGTTAGCCAAAACCAGCATGAGAATTTTTCCTGCAGCAGGGCAGGATATAGCTTAAACAGCCCTCTGCCTGACAGGCAGCAGTGAGTCTCTGGGAACTAAGAAATACAGCAGGAAATACTGAACTTGTAAGGAGAAGTGGTGGGGAAAATGCTGAGAAAAACACACCTGCTACCAAAATTGCTGATCTGTGTCATTTGCAACATCCTGAGGAAAATTTTAGTGCATTTTTTATTTTAATCTTCTCACAAATTTAATACTTTTAATAAAAAAACCCAACCCAACAACAGAAAACAACACTCTAGGGAATGGTGACATTCTCAGATGAAAGCAGGAAAGATCAAGGAAATTTACATTTACAATGGTCCTGGAGTGCCTGGGCTGTAAAGGAGCCTAGGAGGTGAAGACTGATTAAATTTCCCTGAAAATGCTATGTTGGGTAAATGTATCTGAATAGGAAGAAAAAAGGAAAGAAATTCCTTGAATGTCAACAGCAGTTTTACCCCAACTTTTAAGAAAAATCCCTCTAAAGATTTCTTTGCTTGAAAAGGGATTTCCCCCTTTGTCTGTCCAGCAAACAGATTCTTAGGCCATTTCTCCCTGAGATGCTGCAATGAAGTATCTGGTCTTCTGACAGTGAGAAAATCAGAACGGGAAAGGACTGACAGAAGAATGGAGGGAATAATGTTATACTGGCATAATTTATCCCTTTTTGTGCTGCAGCTTGGCTATATCCTGCTCATTTCTAATTTTTTTCTTAATAAAACAAACACCTGTCTATAGAAGTCTTGTTAAAAGCCTTCAGATTGGCATTGATACTATATAACAAATTTATTTTTAAGCTGACATTTTTAAGGGTTCATTTCTTTGTTAAGTTTGGATGGTGTGATGGATTAGTGCTTTGAATACAAGATCTACCAAAAGAATAAACAGATTCAAAGACTTGGAGTGTGGAGAAACATGGGCATTCCACATGATTTTGTAATCTCATTCAGATTGCTGCTTAATGATCTCTCACAACTCTTTTTAGAAGAATATCCGACTTTGATTAAGGAGGTCAAACAGGGGAGATTTTTCCTTCATCCCATCATAATCAGCTCCAATAATTACTTATTCTCTGTTAAAATAAGTATCTCATTTCCCTTTCAGACTTTGTTGACTTTCAGATAGAAATTAATATCTAGATCTTTGTACAGATAGAAATTAATATCTAGATCTTTGTGCAAATAAGAAAATTCTTAAATCAAAAGCTTCTGTCAGGGCAAAGGGTTGCAGGTCATCAGAAAAGTTCTTTTTCCAAGAAGTTATTTCTTTTTCATTTCATAGTAATGAAACCAAGTCTTGTCATCTCTTTCCTCAAGTGCAAAAGGTATCAGTATTGCACCTGGAAACTGGAAGTTAACTGGGAAATGATGGAAAATGAGCAGATTGATGGAAATTTAACTGAGATGAGAATGAGCTCTTTGGGTTTATTGTCACCAACATGCAGAAAAGTAGTTTGGGGAGGTGGCATTCCCTTTTGTGCAGTGATTTTGAAAACGAACGGGTTTCCTATTTTGAGACGTTTTACTTGTACAGGCACATGAACTAACACAGCTGGCTCCAGAATTTGTTATATCATAAAAATAGGGCATAGACACAGAGAAATTTAACAGTTTGCCTTAGGAAATGGGAATCCTTCTCTTTCTAAAAAGAGCTGGAAAGAGAAACTAATAAGCAATGAAGTGTCTCTTCCCCTAAATGCTGCGGCAGCTCTAGAGTTGAGCAACTGGACAGCTCATAGGTTGTCAAAAAGAGCATTCAGCAGTTTTACCATCTTTGTGCCTCATATCTAATATATTCATTGCTGCCTTTAAGATAATGGTGTGTTCTGATTACCTTTGCAGGCAGAGTACCTTGTGCCAGGAGTGGGTGACTGGCACCACTCAGAGCTGAGCTGCCACACACTGCTGCAATCTCCCCTTGAGCTGGAAGGATTCTGAAGTGAGAGGGACTTTTTTACCAGTGGCAGATCTTTGGTAATTGACTGATATCTGGCATAACCTTGTAGTTTGGCAACTTTGATTTGTCAGATTGTAGGTTAGAATCAATGTTCAAACGACTATGCCAATCAGTAACAGAGTGACTCTTGATCTCAAACTTTGTTAAGTCACATTTTTGAACCTTGTATTAAAACCACCTTTGCTAATAGCTTTGACAATGGTTCTTGAAGAGATCATATCATCTTTTTACAACATATTGGTGTAGTTTTCAGGATGGTGAGTAGTATCTCTGATAGCTTACGGCAGGATGGAATAAGTCTGAGTCCCAAATTCTCAGAACTGGCTCACCACCACTGGCATGACTGGAGTGTGACTGCAAAGCAATTTAAATTATCAAGAAGAAATACTGAAAATGGTAGAGGAAAAGAAATTATTAGTAAGATGTTAGGCAGCTGCCTAGAAACCATCTGTGAGGACACGAAAAGGCATAATACAGAGAGACAAGATCTGAGAGAGAGAATAGAAGGCAGCTGAGTTACTACTGTACATGCAAATTGAGCAGTTACAGAAGCCATTACAGGGAGAAAAGGAGAAAGCACAAAAGTTGGAAGAAAAGATCTAAATGATGGCCATGTGGGCCCCACATTCCTCTAACCCCATGAAAATTAGGAAACTGTGTCCCCAGAAGTTTGGTATGGTGGCATTTGGGGTCATCCTGATGACTGTGATGAGGGAAATGATGACCAGTTGTTTCCCTCAGATTCCTCTGGATATGAGACTATACCCATCATTAAAGTAGAATGAATCTGATTCCAGTTGGTCCTTGACAATATCAGCTGAAATTTCTAATAGGATTGGGAGCACAAATTTCAGCACTAACCGTCTAGGATGCCAAGAAGCAGGATATGTGACCTGGATTGTGGAGAGTTAAAGTCACCTGAGAAAATGGAGCCAGTGTTACTCACCAAAGCATGAAAGTTAATTTATGGCACCCAGGCAAGAAGCAAATTCATCTACTTGCTTTGTGATTACGAAACACAACAAAAGTAATTTGGGGTTTGATGTTTTGACCACATGAAACAGGTGCTTGCCAAAAGGCAGTGTGTGGTTCTTAAAATAAGGCCTTTAATATTTAACTTGACTGAATTTGAACAGACAGAACAGAGACATTCGAAGTGGGGCAAGGGGTTTCCATCTTTAATATGAGCAGTTAGACTGATTAAACCACTAAGGAGTGAACTGCCTGTAAAACTCCAATGCGACTTGTGTTGTTTTGCCTTTCTAGGAATGACAATGCAACAAAGCTGGGGAAGGGCTGTGGGGAGTAAGGCATGTGAGGAGCAGCCGAGGATCTGTGGGTGTTTATTCTGGAGAAAAGAAGGCTCAGGGGAGACTTAAACTCCCTGAGAAGACGGTTGTTGTAGCAAGGTGGGCATTGGACGCTTCTCCCAGGCAACAAAACAAATGGAAATGGTCTCAAGCTGCACCAAGGAAGTCTGGATTGGACATCCACTTTTCTTCACTGAAAAAGTGGTCAAGAATTGGAATGGGCTGCCCAAGGAGGTGGTGGAGCCACCATGACTGGAGGTCATGATAAGTCTGGACATGGCCCTCAGTGCTGTGGTTTAATTGACCTGGTGGTGATGAGTCAAAGGTTGGACTTGATGATCTTGGAGGTCTTTTCCAACCTTAATGAGTCTGTGATTCTGTTATATCAGGAATGATACCAGCACATGTCCTCTTTAGATC
Organism: Sylvia atricapilla; assembly: GCF_009819655.1. Lineage (NCBI taxonomy): Eukaryota > Metazoa > Chordata > Aves > Passeriformes > Sylviidae > Sylvia > Sylvia atricapilla. The sequence goes on from NC_089140.1 coordinate 149,571,766, forward strand.
AGTTTAGCTATTTGAGGATTGCTCATCCTTCTCAAAGGAGAACCCAACATACACATCAACACAGCTTGACCCACAGGGTGAAGACCCTCACTTCTTTATTTATACTAATTGATACGGTAACTATAGTTAAATTCTACACCTTGCGTTACATATCTTCCTCAGCTGTGGCTAGAATCTGCTGTTATAGCAATTAAAATGGATGGCAATGAGGGCACATTCACCACTGATAAACAAAAGGTAATTTGGGATTACGACACTCACTTTGAAAGGGTTTCCAATCTTTGTGACATCCTGTTAATGACACTTATTACCCCACTGATGGTAAAGCCACAGCTTTTCTTTTAACAGTACTTGGTGCTTCAGTATATTCCTTAGACCCAGTTGTCATGCTGATTAAATCACAGTGGAACTGTCCTCTATCTGTTAGAACATATAAGTATGAGCCCAAAATGGGAGCAACTGGCCAACTATGGATGTTGATGTGTGATTGGACAGGAACAGCAAGGATTTATTTGTGAAAATAATACTATTAAGAACTAAGGCATTTGCCTTCATGGTTAACAAAATGTCAACATTGTGCTGAAACCCCTAAGACTGTATTTGCATATATTGGAAATGGTTGTATCTGTGCAAGAACTCTCTGTGATTCTGTCTACAATAAACACCACTGTAGAGACATACGATCACTCCAGTAGCCATATATGTAATTTTGCAAAAATTATGGGATGTAGCTTTAACTATTCAGCTCCTTCACAACCCACCAAGTGCTACAATCCAACAATACGCTGTGTCAAGTTCCATTGCCTATCACTGCTGGAGTGAATCTGGCATTGACAAGAAAACTGTTGCAATGTGATGATCTGAGTTCACAGCAAAAATGAACCCTCACAACATACAAAGAACCCAGATTGCCACCCATCGTCATGCAGAGAAGATGCACCATGTCCTAGAAAGAGTGAAGAGAGATAGAGGATATTGCTGGTGGGAAACTATTTTTGGATGGCCACCCACAGCAATTGGAATTTTGAATTTAATGCTGCATCCAATAGTAGTTTTGTTAGTTTTGGATTTATTGTGTTTACTGTTTATAATCATCCTGTATATGCTGTCAGAAGATTAACCAACTTATATCCATCCAACATATAAACCATATACAATGAACTGATTACATGAAATGTTATATAATTAATAATAATTCTGACCCATAAAATTAATTCTGACCCAAAAAAGAAAACCTATCAAAAAATGGTACTCTTACCTCTGATCTGCAATATGCAATATATTTATGACAAAGTGGAAAGACATAACTGTATTACAACTCAAGGAATTGGTAGTGTGGATTAAATGTCGTCACAGGGTGATGGAACTAAAAGCTGGACATAGGACACGAGGTATGGCCACAGCAGGGCTCACCTGAGAGGGACAGTCACCACCCTAGTCCTGCTGGCCTTACTACTGCTGACACAGAATGCCAAGATGCCACTGCATTGCTGACCATAATCCTGCCCGACCCTCTACCCTGTAGGTATGCATTTCCCACACCCGGCAAGTGTTTTCCATATAGAGAAAAGTTTTAGATTTACCCCTTGCACTTCTTAAAAGGTAGAGAAGCCAGAAACTTCCATACCCTCCTTGCAGTGATTGGCTCAGTGTCAAGAAAGAAGCATCTATTGAACCATTTTGCTGTTCTTCAAATCCTGTATCTCTCCATATTGGCAGCAGGCTCAGTTGCCCCTCCTAAAATATTCAGTATTTAGGAAGGGGCCCAAAGAAAGTGAAGAGGACTTTTGGAGCGTATTAGGAGGGTGTGAGAGGTCTTCTCAGACACCTGTGCAAGAATTTTCATTTGTTTAGTGTAAGGCTTGTTATTTTCATAATTTTCTTTATTAAATATTTTGCTTTAAAAAACACCTCTAAAGATTATTCTTGCAAATTGATTTAGCCACTTCTCTGCAAAGGCTGGACCCTCAGACACTGATACATTTAAACATGGTTCATTATACTTGGACCACGTGTTTAAACCTACCACTGTGACAACTGAAATAAAAAATGGACATTTTCCTTGGCACTCATTTGTTATTAATATTTATTTAAAAGAACGCTTTCAATAGTCTTTCACCATAGTGACTAGATTAAGTTCACACAGAGCTTTTGACTTTCTGATCATATTTCTACCTGCGGTTGGGGCCAAGGGCTGGGACACATGGAGGGATGGGTGGCAAAAGCACTGTGGCACGGCACAGAGCTTCTTTGGGGAGGTTCAGGGGAGGAACACACAAGGTGGGATGAGAAAGAGCTGTGGAATGAGAGAGAGCTGCAGGTCATTGGGAGAAGAAGAAGCATAGGCACAGTTGAGAGGCAAAGGCCCAGAAAAAGCCTTTATGACCAGGGGTGTCGCTGCATGGAATCCGCCAGGCCTCTATACATGGGGCAGCCATGACCACCAGGCCTCTGTGACCCGCGGTGACATCGTGCCAGGAGGCCATTGTGACCCAGGCCCGTGTTGTGACTGTGTGGGCTACAAGCCCCTGCGGTTGCCACTCCCAGGAGAGCAGCTCTCTGAGGAGGCAGCAGCTTCTCAGGAGGCAGCAACTTCTCAGGAGGCAGCGGCTTCTCTGGGTGATTGTGGTCAGTGTTCATCAGAGCACTCCCACAATGTCTAAGAAGGAGGAGGCGAATGCCTACGGCCAGCCCCGTGAGGGGCAGCCACTCCTGTACAAACGGCGACAGGTGAGGGACCCGGGGATAGAGGGAGAGGCTGCAGTGGGATCTGAGGGAAGCCCTGGGGCAGAGACAGCCATGCCTGGCAACAGGCCTTGCTCTGTGGATGGGCCAATGCTGGGATGGCCCAGACAAAGCAAAGGCCCAAAGGCAGCGAGCGCAGCTGGGAACCCAGCCCAGCCTGGCTACCATGGCCAGCGCCTGCCTTGGGGCCAGGCCTGGGCTTGCAGACCCGTGGCAGACACTGTGCCCTCACGGCTGCCTCCATCCCGTGCCTCTTCCTGCCCACAGGTGACCCACAGGCAGCCCCAGGCAGCACCACAGGTCACCTGGACGACCATCGTGCCCATCCCTGAGGACGGGCCGACACTGTTACCCAGTCCCGTGCAGTCACAGAGCCCCACCAGATCCCGCTCACGCAGGCGCAGGCAGGAGGGCAGGCACTCGGTGCCCCGCAGCAGTGTCACAGGGCCACAGAGATTGTCGGTATCGCACTTGCCGCCTCTCCATGGCCCTCACTTGACACTGGCACCTCCACGCCAGCTCAGTGCTCAAAGGCCAAGAGCAGCCTGTGAGAGCGTTAAGCTGCCCGCTCTGCCAGCAGCACCAGCCTCTGGATCCTCTCCCAGAGGCACAGCACGTGCTGTGGGAGCAGCCTCTGACAGTGTCAAGCTGCCTCCTCTGCCAGCAGCCGTAGCTGCAGCAGAAGCCTCTGGGACTACTCCCAGAGGCACAGCACGTGTGGTGGGCCCTAAGGCCCTGGGCCAGCCAGAGCTTGGGCCCCCTTCTCTGAGGGGCACTGTGGCTGTGGGCAGAGCCCAGGGAACACCTTCCCTGGAGAGCAGAACCCTGGAAGGGCTCTGGCATGGGTCAGCGGCAAGGCAGGGCCATCGCCTGCTGCCCATGCGACCCGCATGTGGCCTGCCGCTCCGCACTGGGAGCCAACTGGCTTGGAAGCACCCGTGGTGCTCCCAGACAGAGGAGCTGGTCGAGGTGCAGGAAGGACATGGTGGCAACACCCACAGAGACCATTTTGGAGGCCTCAGCACATACCTGTCGCAAGACAGGTCCATCATGTCCACCTGCACCCATGAGCAGTCAAGCGTCCACCAAGAGGGAGGTGCAGAGTCCCAGGAGCTGCCCAGTGCTTCCACTTCAAGCAAAGGCTCCAGAGTACAGGTGAGAAAATGCTCCAAGCACCGTCCCCTGCTGAGCTGGCAGAGCACAGCTGTGTCTCTGAAAGCTCACAGCCCTGGGACACTTCTGAAAAGGAGCTGGAGGAACAGCAGGAGGAGGAAGAGCTCCCGGAACCAGAGGCTGCAGGAGAGCGGGACAGCGACCTGCAGAACGCCTTGCTTGCCCCATTGAAAGAGAATGAGGTAGAGGCAGAAGCTTCTGCCCTGGCTGGAGATGCCTGGGATGAGGGGCATGGCAAGCTCTTCCTCACATCAGAGCCTGAGGAAACCTCAGGCTTCTCAGCTTCTCCTTTGTCTGGAGGCCCCTGTGAGGAGGGGGCAGCTGGTTGGCCAGCCGAGCACGCTGCCCTTCAGAAGCAGCTGTGCGTGGGGCCTGATGCTTTGATTCAGCTCATGCCAGAAAAGAGAGAGAAGCTAGAGAAACTGGAGGAAGACACAATGTATGCAGAGCTGTTTGGAGACACCTCCTCCTGCACGAGCAACGGAGAAAGCCCCGTGACATCCAGCTGCGTCCTCAGGGATCCAGCAAGTCCCGCGCTGGAACCTGTTGCAGACCCCTCGGTGCCGCACGGTGCTTGCAGTGCGACCAAAGTCGCCACAGGACGGAGGCCAAACTACTCAGGGTTTGTGTCTCCTGACCTGTTGGAAGACTTGTGGTCAGGCTCTGATGACTCGCCGTGCCTGGAAACTCTTCTGAAGGAGCTCCTGAAGAAGCAGGAGTGGGAAGAAGCGGCACGAGAGAGGGACAGCGCGGTAGAGAGCCCGTTGTCCCTCTCACAACAAGGCGAACAGTCTGAGCCAGCACCTACTCCTGCGGATGGCGAGCTCAGTGACGAGGGGCACAGCGAGCCTTTCCTCTTGGCACCCTCCCGAAAACCCAGAAAGGTTGGAGGTTTGCGCCTCTCCTGCTGGTGCCGCTGCCGAGGACGACGCAGCGTGGATGGAGGTTTGCCGTGCCCAGCCCACCCCTGGCCAGGAAAAGCCCTGTGGGGATGAGCCGCCGGCAGAGGCTTGCCCGGAGCCCGCCCAGCGCCCGGCACGCAGCGTTCCCGCTTGCCCCGCTGGCAGCGCAGCCCTCCCGCAGCCCCCGGCCCCACGGCCACGGCGCTCCGTGCTCAAGACGGCCCGGCGGGCTCTGCGCCGGCTCTTCTCCTTCAGCTGCCTCAGGGGGCAAAGAGAGGAGTGAGCCCGGCTGCCGGCACGAGCTCGAGGACGGACCTGCGGGACCCAGCTGGACCCGCGCGTCCTGGACCGTCCTCTGACCTCTTTCCCACCTCACCCCAACCCTGATCTTCCCCAGGTCTCACCATCCCCACTCTTCCACACCCCACCCCATCATACATCTTCCTCATCCCACCCACAATCCTCCTCCTCGTTCCTTCTCACCCTCCCCTTTCCTATCACCTTTCTATCCCCCTTCCCCACGTTTATTGTTAAATAAATGCCCCGTTGTTAACTTTGAGCGATGCTTTCTTTGGCACTTCATTCACGCACAGGCACTGATCGCATCTCAGCAGGGGCACATGTCTGCACACAGCACTCCACGTGTGGCCTCCCCAATGCCCAGCACAGAGGGACAATCGCAGCCCTCCTCCTGCTCGCCACACCACTGCAGGCACGGAAGGCCCGAAGGCCACTGGCTTCCTTGCCCACCGGGACACATGATGGTGCACATTTGGCCATTGCTCACAAGCGCCCCCGCGGCCTTTCCTGCTCAGCAGCTCTCCGGCCACTCTGCCCCTAGCCTGGGACACTGCAGGGGCCTCCTGGGACACAAGGACAGGACCCACACTTGCTCTTCTAGAACCTCACCCCCCTGGCCTCACTATCAATCCAGCCCGGCCACATCCGCCTGTAGAGCCTTCCTACCCTCTGGGAAATCGACACCTCACCCGCCTCGGTGTCATCGCAGCTTTACTGCTGAACGTGCTCTCGATGCCCTCGGCCACATCGGCAGGACACACACTGAAGTGGAATGGGCCCAGGGGACACCGCTAGTGACAGGGCACCAAGTGGATGCGGCACCATTTCCCACCACTCTCCAAACACAGCCATCCTGGCGGTTCTCAACAAGGAGTGGCCCTCCCCAAGCCCTGGCCTGACAGCTTATCCAGGACTGTGCTGGCAGAGACGGAGTCAAAAGCTTGGCTCGTCTCCCGGGACACTCCATCCGCCGCTTTTTCCCTCGGCCCTGAGAGGGATTACCCACACCCCAAAGGAGACCACTTTGCTCAGGCAGCTCCTGACTTGCCTGAACCCACACCAGCTGGGCCTCATCCCTCACCTCTCCTCTCTGGGCTCAAGCAATCCCCCTCACCATGATCTGCTCCAGATCCTTGCCGGGCTCCAAGGTCAGGCTGACAGGCCTGCTGTTCACCACATCCTCCCTGTGGCCAATTCTGCGCATGGATGTCACATTGCCACCCCAGTCACGTGGGACCTCCCTGATTGGCTGGGAATGATGACAAGAAAGGATGGGAGAACAGCTTCGACAGCTCTGCCATGGGCTCCTGCGGCAGCCTGGTGGGGCTCTTGACCAGCCCCCAAAACCTCTCAGTGGCTCTACATGGCATGAACGACATCCTCCAGGATGAGTGGGGCTCTGCTCTGTTCCCTGTCCCTGTGCGCCAGCTCAGCGGACTGCTGGCCCTCCGCAGAACCCATTTGAATCTTGAAGATGGAGGAAAAAGAGGCATTTCCCACCTCAGCCTTTTCCTCAGCCCTTGTGACCGTATTCCCCTCCCCCCCCGCACCAATTAAAGAGGGGCGAATTTCCTTGGCATTCCTGTGTTCCTAATCTATTTTAACAAAGAATTTTTATTATCTTTTGCAGCAGTGGCCAGACTAAATTCAAATGGGTTTTTTTGCCCTACTGATCATCTTTCTACCCAGGGTCAGGGCCAGAACACATGGTGGGCTGCCTCGGAATAACACATTGGCACAGCACAGGGCTTCTTTGGGGAGGTTCAGGGGAGGAACACACAAGGTGGCATGAGAGATAGCTGCAGGTCATTGGAAGAAGAAGAAGCTTTGGCAAAGACAAGGGGTAAAGGCCTAAAGAAGACCTTCATGACCAGGGGCTGCTTCACAGAAACCACCAGGCCTCTGGACACGGGGCGGCCACACCCACCAGGCCTCTGTGACCCGCGGTGACATCGTGCCAGGAGGCCATTGTGACCCAGGCCCGTGTTGTGACTGTGTGGGCTACAAGCCCCTGCGGTTGCCACTCCCAGGAGAGCAGCTCTCTGAGGAGGCAGCAGCTTCTCAGGAGGCAGCAACTTCTCAGGAGGCAGCGGCTTCTCTGTGTGATTGTGGTCAGTGTTCATCAGAGCACTCCCACAATGTCTCAGAAGGAGGAGGCGAATGCCTACGGCCAGCCCCGTGAGGGGCAGCCACTCCTGTACAAACGGCGACAGGTGAGGGACCCGGGGATAGAGGGAGAGGCTGCAGTGGGATCTGAGGGAAGCCCTGGGGCAGAGACAGCCATGCCTGGCACCAGGCCTTGCCCTGTGGATGGGCCAATGCTGGGATGGCCCAGACAAAGCAAAGGCCCAAAGGCAGCGAGCGCAGCTGGGAACCCAGCCCAGCCTGGCTACCATGGTCAGCGCCTGCCTTGGGGCCAGGCCTGGGCTTGCAGACCCGTGGCAGACACTGTGCCCTCACGGCTGCCTCCATCCCGTGCCTCTTCCTGCCCACAGGTGACCCACAGGCAGCCCCAGGCAGCACCGCAGGTCACCTGGACGACCATCGTGCCCATCCCTGAGGACGGGCCGACACTGTTACCCAGACCCGTGCAATCACGGAGCCCCACCAGATCCCGCTCACGCAGGCGCAGGCAGGAGGGCAGGCACTCGGTGCCCCGCAGCAGTGTCACAGGGCCACAGAGATTGTCGGTGTCGCACTTGCCGCCTCTCCATGGCCCTCACTTGACACTGGCCCCTCCACGCCAGCTCAGTGCTCAAAGGCCAAGAGCAGCCTGTGAGAGCGTTAAGCTGCCCGCTCTGCCAGCAGCACCAGCCTCTGGATCCTCTCCCAGAGGCACAGCACGTGCTGTGGGAGCAGCCTCTGACAGTGTCAAGCTGCCTCCTCTGCCAGCAGCCGTAGCTGCAGCAGAAGCCTCTGGGACTACTCCCAGAGCCACAGCACGTGTGGTGGGCCCTAAGGCCCTGGGCCAGCCAGAGCTTGGGCCCCCTTCTCTGAGGGGCACTGTGGCTGTGGGCAGAGCCCAGGGAACACCTTCCCTGGAGAGCAGAACCCTGGAAGGGCTCTGGCATGGGTCAGCGGCAAGGCAGGGCCATCGCCTGCTGCCCATGCGACCCGCATGCGGCCTGCCGCTCCGCACTGGGAGCCAACTGGCTTGGAAGCACCCGTGGTGCTCCCAGACAGAGGAGCTGGTCGAGGTGCAGGAAGGACATGGTGGCAACACCCACAGAGACCATTTTGGAGGCCTCAGCACATACCTGTCGCAAGACAGGTCCATCATGTCCACCTGCACCCATGAGCAGTCAAGCGTCCACCAAGAGGGAGGTGCAGAGTCCCAGGAGCTGCCCAGTGCTTCCACTTCAAGCAAAGGCTCCAGAGTACAGGTGAGAAAATGCTCCAAGCACCGTCCCCTGCTGAGCTGGCAGAGCACAGCTGTGTCTCTGAAAGCTCACAGCCCTGGGACACTTCTGAAAAGGAGCTGGAGGAACAGCAGGAGGAGGAAGAGCTCCCGGAACCAGAGGCTGCAGGAGAGCGGGACAGCGACCTGCAGAACGCCTTGCTTGCCCCATTGAAAGAGAATGAGGTAGAGGCAGAAGCTTCTGCCCTGGCTGGAGATGCCTGGGATGAGGGGCATGGCAAGCTCTTCCTCACATCAGAGCCTGAGGAAACCTCAGGCTTCTCAGCTTCTCCTTTGTCTGGAGGCCCCTGTGAGGAGGGGGCAGCTGGTTGGCCAGCCGAGCACGCTGCCCTTCAGAAGCAGCTGTGCGTGGGGCCTGATGCTTTGATTCAGCTCATGCCAGAAAAGAGAGAGAAGCTAGAGAAACTGGAGGAAGACACAATGTATGCAGAGCTGTTTGGAGACACCTCCTCCTGCACGAGCAACGGAGAAAGCCCCGTGACATCCAGCTGCGTCCTCAGGGATCCAGCAAGTCCCGCGCTGGAACCTGTTGCAGACCCCTCGGTGCCGCACGGTGCTTGCAGTGCGACCAAAGTCGCCACAGGACGGAGGCCAAACTACTCAGGGTTTGTGTCTCCTGACCTGTTGGAAGACTTGTGGTCAGGCTCTGATGACTCGCCGTGCCTGGAAACTCTTCTGAAGGAGCTCCTGAAGAAGCAGGAGTGGGAAGAAGCGGCACGAGAGAGGGACAGCGCGGTAGAGAGCCCGTTGTCCCTCTCACAACAAGGCGAACAGTCTGAGCCAGCACCTACTCCTGCGGATGGCGAGCTCAGTGACGAGGGGCACAGCGAGCCTTTCCTCTTGGCACCTCCCGAAAACCCAGAAAGGTTGGAGGTTTGCGCCTCTCCTGCTGGTGCCGCTGCCGAGGACGACGCAGCGTGGATGGAGGTTTGCCGTGCCCAGCCCACCCCTGGCCAGGAAAAGCCCTGTGGGGATGAGCCGCCGGCAGAGGCTTGCCCGGAGCCCGCCCAGCGCCCGGCACGCAGCGTTCCCGCTTGCCCCGCTGGCAGCGCAGCCCTCCCGCAGCCCCCGGCCCCACGGCCACGGCGCTCCGTGCTCAAGACGGCCCGGCGGGCTCTGCGCCGGCTCTTCTCCTTCAGCTGCCTCAGGGGGCAAAGAGAGGAGTGAGCCCGGCTGCCGGCACGAGCTCGAGGACGGACCTGCGGGACCCAGCTGGACCCGCGCGTCCTGGACCGTCCTCTGACCTCTTTCCCACCTCACCCCAACCCTGATCTTCCCCAGGTCTCACCATCCCCACTCTTCCACACCCCACCCCATCATACATCTTCCTCATCCCACCCACAATCCTCCTCCTCGTTCCTTCTCACCCTCCCCTTTCCTATCACCTTTCTATCCCCCTTCCCCACGTTTATTGTTAAATAAATGCCCCGTTGTTAACTTTGAGCGATGCTTTCTTTGGCACTTCATTCACGCACAGGCACTGATCGCATCTCAGCAGGGGCACATGTCTGCACACAGCACTCCACGTGTGGCCTCCCCAATGCCCAGCACAGAGGGACAATCGCAGCCCTCCTCCTGCTCGCCACACCACTGCAGGCACGGAAGGCCCGAAGGCCACTGGCTTCCTTGCCCACCGGGACACATGATGGTGCACATTTGGCCATTGCTCACAAGCGCCCCCGCGGCCTTTCCTGCTCAGCAGCTCTCCGGCCACTCTGCCCCTAGCCTGGGACACTGCAGGGGCCTCCTGGGACACAAGGACAGGACCCACACTTGCTCTTCTAGAACCTCACCCCCCTGGCCTCACTATCAATCCAGCCCGGCCACATCCGCCTGTAGAGCCTTCCTACCCTCTGGGAAATCGACACCTCACCCGCCTCGGTGTCATCGCAGCTTTACTGCTGAACGTGCTCTCGATGCCCTCGGCCACATCGGCAGGACACACACTGAAGTGGAATGGGCCCAGGGGACACCGCTAGTGACAGGGCACCAAGTGGATGCGGCACCATTTCCCACCACTCTCCAAACACAGCCATCCTGGCGGTTCTCAACAAGGAGTGGCCCTCCCCAAGCCCTGGCCTGACAGCTTATCCAGGACTGTGCTGGCAGAGACGGAGTCAAAAGCTTGGCTCGTCTCCCGGGACACTCCATCCGCCGCTTTTCCCTCGGCCCTGAGAGGGATTACCCACACCCCAAAGGAGACCACTTTGCTCAGGCAGCTCCTGACTTGCCTGAACCCACACCAGCTGGGCCTCATCCCTCACCTCTCCTCTCTGGGCTCAAGCAATCCCCCTCACCATGATCTGCTCCAGATCCTTGCCGGGCTCCAAGGTCAGGCTGACAGGCCTGCTGTTCACCACATCCTCCCTGTGGCCAATTCTGCGCATGGATGTCACATTGCCACCCCAGTCACGTGGGACCTCCCTGATTGGCTGGGAATGATGACAAGAAAGGATGGGAGAACAGCTTCGACAGCTCTGCCATGGGCTCCTGCGGCAGCCTGGTGGGGCTCTTGACCAGCCCCCAAAACCTCTCAGTGGCTCTACATGGCATGAACGACATCCTCCAGGATGAGTGGGGCTCTGCTCTGTTCCCTGTCCCTGTGCGCCAGCTCAGCGGACTGCTGGCCCTCCGCAGAACCCATTTGAATCTTGAAGATGGAGGAAAAAGAGGCATTTCCCACCTCAGCCTTTTCCTCAGCCCTTGTGACCGTATTCCCCTCCCCCCCCGCACCAATTAAAGAGGGGCGAATTTCCTTGGCATTCCTGTGTTCCTAATCTATTTTAAGAAAGAATTTTTATTATCTTTTGCAGCAGTGGCCAGACTAAATTCAAATGGGTTTTTTTGCCCTACTGATCATCTTTCTACCCAGGGTCAGGGCCAGAACACATGGTGGGCTGCCTCGGAATAACACATTGGCACAGCACAGGGCTTCTTTGGGGAGGTTCAGGGGAGGAACACACAAGGTGGCATGAGAGATAGCTGCAGGTCATTGGAAGAAGAAGAAGCTTTGGCAAAGACAAGGGGTAAAGGCCTAAAGAAGACCTTCATGACCAGAGGCTGCTTCACAGAAACCACCAGGCCTCTGGACACGGGGCGGCCACACCCACCAGGCCTCTGTGACCCGCGGTGACATCGTGCCAGGAGGCCATTGTGACCCAGGCCCGTGTTGTGACTGTGTGGGCTACAAGCCCCTGCGGTTGCCACTCCCAGGAGAGCAGCTCTCTGAGGAGGCAGCAGCTTCTCAGGAGGCAGCAACTTCTCAGGAGGCAGCGGCTTCTCTGGGTGATTGTGGTCAGTGCTCATCAGAGCACTCCCACAATGTCTCAGAAGGAGGAGGCGAATGCCTACGGCCAGCCCCGTGAGGGGCAGCCACTCCTGTACAAACGGCGACAGGTGAGGGACCCGGGGATAGAGGGAGAGGCTGCAGTGGGATCTGAGGGAAGCCCTGGGGCAGAGACAGCCATGCCTGGCACCAGGCCTTGCCCTGTGGATGGGCCAATGCTGGGATGGCCCAGACAAAGCAAAGGCCCAAAGGCAGCGAGCGCAGCTGGGAACCCAGCCCAGCCTGGCTACCATGGTCAGCGCCTGCCTTGGGGCCAGGCCTGGGCTTGCAGACCCGTGGCAGACACTGTGCCCTCACGGCTGCCTCCATCCCGTGCCTCTTCCTGCCCACAGGTGACCCACAGGCAGCCCCAGGCAGCACCGCAGGTCACCTGGACGACCATCGTGCCCATCCCTGAGGACGGGCCGACACTGTTACCCAGACCCGTGCAGTCACAGAGCCCCACCAGATCCCGCTCACGCAGGCGCAGGCAGGAGGGCAGGCACTCGGTGCCCCGCAGCAGTGTCACAGGGCCACAGAGATTGTCGGTGTCGCACTTGCCGCCTCTCCATGGCCCTCACTTGACACTGGCCCCTCCACGCCAGCTCAGTGCTCAAAGGCCAAGAGCAGCCTGTGAGAGCGTTAAGCTGCCCGCTCTGCCAGCAGCACCAGCCTCTGGATCCTCTCCCAGAGGCACAGCACGTGCTGTGGGAGCAGCCTCTGACAGTGTCAAGCTGCCTCCTCTGCCAGCAGCCGTAGCTGCAGCAGAAGCCTCTGGGACTACTCCCAGAGCCACAGCACGTGTGGTGGGCCCTAAGGCCCTGGGCCAGCCAGAGCTTGGGCCACCTTCTCTGAGGGGCACTGTGGCTGTGGGCAGAGCCCAGGGAACACCTTCCCTGGAGAGCAGAACCCTGGAAGGGCTCTGGCATGGGTCAGCGGCAAGGCAGGGCCATCGCCTGCTGCCCATGCGACCCGCATGCGGCCTGCCGCTCCGCACTGGGAGCCAACTGGCTTGGAAGCACCCGTGGTGCTCCCAGACAGAGGAGCTGGTCAAGGTGCAGGAAGGACATGGTGGCAACACCCACAGAGACCATTTTGGAGGCCTCAGCACATACCTGTCGCAAGACAGGTCCATCATGTCCACCTGCACCCATGAGCAGTCAAGCGTCCACCAAGAGGGAGGTGCAGAGTCCCAGGAGCTGCCCAGTGCTTCCACTTCAAGCAAAGGCTCCAGAGTACAGGTGAGAAAATGCTCCAAGCACCGTCCCCTGCTGAGCTGGCAGAGCACAGCTGTGTCTCTGAAAGCTCACAGCCCTGGGACACTTCTGAAAAGGAGCTGGAGGAACAGCAGGAGGAGGAAGAGCTCCCGGAACCAGAGGCTGCAGGAGAGCGGGACAGCGACCTGCAGAACGCCTTGCTTGCCCCATTGAAAGAGAATGAGGTAGAGGCAGAAGCTTCTGCCCTGGCTGGAGATGCCTGGGATGAGGGGCATGGCAAGCTCTTCCTCACATCAGAGCCTGAGGAAACCTCAGGCTTCTCAGCTTCTCCTTTGTCTGGAGGCCCCTGTGAGGAGGGGGCAGCTGGTTGGCCAGCCGAGCACGCTGCCCTTCAGAAGCAGCTGTGCGTGGGGCCTGATGCTTTGATTCAGCTCATGCCAGAAAAGAGAGAGAAGCTAGAGAAACTGGAGGAAGACACAATGTATGCAGAGCTGTTTGGAGACACCTCCTCCTGCACGAGCAACGGAGAAAGCCCCGTGACATCCAGCTGCGTCCTCAGGGATCCAGCAAGTCCCGCGCTGGAACCTGTTGCAGACCCCTCGGTGCCGCACGGTGCTTGCAGTGCGACCAAAGTCGCCACAGGACGGAGGCCAAACTACTCAGGGTTTGTGTCTCCTGACCTGTTGGAAGACTTGTGGTCAGGCTCTGATGACTCGCCGTGCCTGGAAACTCTTCTGAAGGAGCTCCTGAAGAAGCAGGAGTGGGAAGAAGCGGCACGAGAGAGGGACAGCGCGGTAGAGAGCCCGTTGTCCCTCTCACAACAAGGCGAACAGTCTGAGCCAGCACCTACTCCTGCGGATGGCGAGCTCAGTGACGAGGGGCACAGCGAGCCTTTCCTCTTGGCACCTCCCGAAAACCCAGAAAGGTTGGAGGTTTGCGCCTCTCCTGCTGGTGCCGCTGCCGAGGACGACGCAGCGTGGATGGAGGTTTGCCGTGCCCAGCCCACCCCTGGCCAGGAAAAGCCCTGTGGGGATGAGCCGCCGGCAGAGGCTTGCCCGGAGCCCGCCCAGCGCCCGGCACGCAGCGTTCCCGCTGGCAGCGCAGCCCTCCCGCAGCCCCCGGCCCCACGGCCACGGCGCTCCGTGCTCAAGACGGCCCGGCGGGCTCTGCGCCGGCTCTTCTCCTTCAGCTGCCTCAGGGGGCAAAGAGAGGAGTGAGCCCGGCTGCCGGCACGAGCTCGAGGACGGACCTGCGGGACCCAGCTGGACCCGAGCGTCCTGGACCGTCCTCTGACCTCTTTCCCACCTCACCCCAACCCTGATCTTCCCCAGGTCTCACCATCCCCACTCTTCCACACCCCACCCCATCATACATCTTCCTCATCCCACCCACAATCCTCCTCCTCGTTCCTTCTCACCCTCCCCTTTCCTATCACCTTTCTATCCCCCTTCCCCACGTTTATTGTTAAATAAATGCCCCGTTGTTAACTTTGAGCGATGCTTTCTTTGGCACTTCATTCACGCACAGGCACTGATCGCATCTCAGCAGGGGCACACGTCTGCACACAGCACTCCACGTGTGGCCTCCCCAATGCCCAGCACAGAGGGACAATCGCAGCCCTCCTCCTGCTCGCCACACCACTGCAGGCACGGAAGGCCCGAAGGCCACTGGCTTCCTTGCCCACCGGGACACATGATGGTGCACATTTGGCCATTGCTCACAAGCGCCCCCGCGGCCTTTCCTGCTCAGCAGCTCTCCGGCCACTCTGCCCCTAGCCTGGGACACTGCAGGGGCCTCCTGGGACACAAGGACAGGACCCACACTTGCTCTTCTAGAACCTCACCCCCCTGGCCTCACTATCAATCCAGCCCGGCCACATCCGCCTGTAGAGCCTTCCTACCCTCTGGGAAATCGACACCTCACCCGCCTCGGTGTCATCGCAGCTTTACTGCTGAACGTGCTCTCGATGCCCTCGGCCACATCGGCAGGACACACACTGAAGTGGAATGGGCCCAGGGGACACCGCTAGTGACAGGGCACCAAGTGGATGCGGCACCATTTCCCACCACTCTCCAAACACAGCCATCCTGGCGGTTCTCAACAAGGAGTGGCCCTCCCCAAGCCCTGGCCTGACAGCTTATCCAGGACTGTGCTGGCAGAGACGGAGTCAAAAGCTTGGCTCGTCTCCCGGGACACTCCATCCGCCGCTTTTCCCTCGGCCCTGAGAGGGATTACCCACACCCCAAAGGAGACCACTTTGCTCAGGCAGCTCCTGACTTGCCTGAACCCACACCAGCTGGGCCTCATCCCTCACCTCTCCTCTCTGGGCTCAAGCAATCCCCCTCACCATGATCTGCTCCAGATCCTTGCCGGGCTCCAAGGTCAGGCTGACAGGCCTGCTGTTCACCACATCCTCCCTGTGGCCAATTCTGCGCATGGATGTCACATTGCCACCCCAGTCACGTGGGACCTCCCTGATTGGCTGGGAATGATGACAAGAAAGGATGGGAGAACAGCTTCGACAGCTCTGCCATGGGCTCCTGCGGCAGCCTGGTGGGGCTCTTGACCAGCCCCCAAAACCTCTCAGTGGCTCTACATGGCATGAACGACATCCTCCAGGATGAGTGGGGCTCTGCTCTGTTCCCTGTCCCTGTGCGCCAGCTCAGCGGACTGCTGGCCCTCCGCAGAACCCATTTGAATCTTGAAGATGGAGGAAAAAGAGGCATTTCCCACCTCAGCCTTTTCCTCAGCCCTTGTGACCGTATTCCCCTCCCCCCCCGCACCAATTAAAGAGGGGCGAATTTCCTTGGCATTCCTGTGTTCCTAATCTATTTTAACAAAGAATTTTTATTATCTTTTGCAGCAGTGGCCAGACTAAATTCAAATGGGTTTTTTTGCCCTACTGATCATCTTTCTACCCAGGGTCAGGGCCAGAACACATGGTGGGCTGCCTCGGAATAACACATTGGCACAGCACAGGGCTTCTTTGGGGAGGTTCAGGGGAGGAACACACAAGGTGGCATGAGAGATAGCTGCAGGTCATTGGAAGAAGAAGAAGCTTTGGCAAAGACAAGGGGTAAAGGCCTAAAGAAGACCTTCATGACCAGGGGCTGCTTCACAGAAACCACCAGGCCTCTGGACACGGGGCGGCCACACCCACCAGGCCTCTGTGACCCGCGGTGACATCGTGCCAGGAGGCCATTGTGACCCAGGCCCGTGTTGTGACTGTGTGGGCTACAAGCCCCTGCGGTTGCCACTCCCAGGAGAGCAGCTCTCTGAGGAGGCAGCAGCTTCTCAGGAGGCAGCAACTTCTCAGGAGGCAGCGGCTTCTCTGGGTGATTGTGGTCAGTGCTCATCAGAGCACTCCCACAATGTCTCAGAAGGAGGAGGCGAATGCCTACGGCCAGCCCCGTGAGGGGCAGCCACTCCTGTACAAACGGCGACAGGTGAGGGACCCGGGGATAGAGGGAGAGGCTGCAGTGGGATCTGAGGGAAGCCCTGGGGCAGAGACAGCCATGCCTGGCACCAGGCCTTGCCCTGTGGATGGGCCAATGCTGGGATGGCCCAGACAAAGCAAAGGCCCAAAGGCAGCGAGCGCAGCTGGGAACCCAGCCCAGCCTGGCTACCATGGCCAGCGCCTGCCTTGGGGCCAGGCCTGGGCTTGCAGACCCGTGGCAGACACTGTGCCCTCACGGCTGCCTCCATCCCGTGCCTCTTCCTGCCCACAGGTGACCCACAGGCAGCCCCAGGCAGCACCGCAGGTCACCTGGACGACCATCGTGCCCATCCCTGAGGACGGGCCGACACTGTTACCCAGACCCGTGCAGTCACAGAGCCCCACCAGATCCCGCTCACGCAGGCGCAGGCAGGAGGGCAGGCACTCGGTGCCCCGCAGCAGTGTCACAGGGCCACAGAGATTGTCGGTGTCGCACTTGCCGCCTCTCCATGGCCCTCACTTGACACTGGCCCCTCCACGCCAGCTCAGTGCTCAAAGGCCAAGAGCAGCCTGTGAGAGCGTTAAGCTGCCCGCTCTGCCAGCAGCACCAGCCTCTGGATCCTCTCCCAGAGGCACAGCACGTGCTGTGGGAGCAGCCTCTGACAGTGTCAAGCTGCCTCCTCTGCCAGCAGCCGTAGCTGCAGCAGAAGCCTCTGGGACTACTCCCAGAGCCACAGCACGTGTGGTGGGCCCTAAGGCCCTGGGCCAGCCAGAGCTTGGGCCACCTTCTCTGAGGGGCACTGTGGCTGTGGGCAGAGCCCAGGGAACACCTTCCCTGGAGAGCAGAACCCTGGAAGGGCTCTGGCATGGGTCAGCGGCAAGGCAGGGCCATCGCCTGCTGCCCATGCGACCCGCATGCGGCCTGCCGCTCCGCACTGGGAGCCAACTGGCTTGGAAGCACCCGTGGTGCTCCCAGACAGAGGAGCTGGTCAAGGTGCAGGAAGGACATGGTGGCAACACCCACAGAGACCATTTTGGAGGCCTCAGCACATACCTGTCGCAAGACAGGTCCATCATGTCCACCTGCACCCATGAGCAGTCAAGCGTCCACCAAGAGGGAGGTGCAGAGTCCCAGGAGCTGCCCAGTGCTTCCACTTCAAGCAAAGGCTCCAGAGTACAGGTGAGAAAATGCTCCAAGCACCGTCCCCTGCTGAGCTGGCAGAGCACAGCTGTGTCTCTGAAAGCTCACAGCCCTGGGACACTTCTGAAAAGGAGCTGGAGGAACAGCAGGAGGAGGAAGAGCTCCCGGAACCAGAGGCTGCAGGAGAGCGGGACAGCGACCTGCAGAACGCCTTGCTTGCCCCATTGAAAGAGAATGAGGTAGAGGCAGAAGCTTCTGCCCTGGCTGGAGATGCCTGGGATGAGGGGCATGGCAAGCTCTTCCTCACATCAGAGCCTGAGGAAACCTCAGGCTTCTCAGCTTCTCCTTTGTCTGGAGGCCCCTGTGAGGAGGGGGCAGCTGGTTGGCCAGCCGAGCACGCTGCCCTTCAGAAGCAGCTGTGCGTGGGGCCTGATGCTTTGATTCAGCTCATGCCAGAAAAGAGAGAGAAGCTAGAGAAACTGGAGGAAGACACAATGTATGCAGAGCTGTTTGGAGACACCTCCTCCTGCACGAGCAACGGAGAAAGCCCCGTGACATCCAGCTGCGTCCTCAGGGATCCAGCAAGTCCCGCGCTGGAACCTGTTGCAGACCCCTCGGTGCCGCACGGTGCTTGCAGTGCGACCAAAGTCGCCACAGGACGGAGGCCAAACTACTCAGGGTTTGTGTCTCCTGACCTGTTGGAAGACTTGTGGTCAGGCTCTGATGACTCGCCGTGCCTGGAAACTCTTCTGAAGGAGCTCCTGAAGAAGCAGGAGTGGGAAGAAGCGGCACGAGAGAGGGACAGCGCGGTAGAGAGCCCGTTGTCCCTCTCACAACAAGGCGAACAGTCTGAGCCAGCACCTACTCCTGCGGATGGCGAGCTCAGTGACGAGGGGCACAGCGAGCCTTTCCTCTTGGCACCTCCCGAAAACCCAGAAAGGTTGGAGGTTTGCGCCTCTCCTGCTGGTGCCGCTGCCGAGGACGACGCAGCGTGGATGGAGGTTTGCCGTGCCCAGCCCACCCCTGGCCAGGAAAAGCCCTGTGGGGATGAGCCGCCGGCAGAGGCTTGCCCGGAGCCCGCCCAGCGCCCGGCACGCAGCGTTCCCGCTTGCCCCGCTGGCAGCGCAGCCCTCCCGCAGCCCCCGGCCCCACGGCCACGGCGCTCCGTGCTCAAGACGGCCCGGCGGGCTCTGCGCCGGCTCTTCTCCTTCAGCTGCCTCAGGGGGCAAAGAGAGGAGTGAGCCCGGCTGCCGGCACGAGCTCGAGGACGGACCTGCGGGACCCAGCTGGACCCGAGCGTCCTGGACCGTCCTCTGACCTCTTTCCCACCTCACCCCAACCCTGATCTTCCCCAGGTCTCACCATCCCCACTCTTCCACACCCCACCCCATCATACATCTTCCTCATCCCACCCACAATCCTCCTCCTCGTTCCTTCTCACCCTCCCCTTTCCTATCACCTTTCTATCCCCCTTCCCCACGTTTATTGTTAAATAAATGCCCCGTTGTTAACTTTGAGCGATGCTTTCTTTGGCACTTCATTCACGCACAGGCACTGATCGCATCTCAGCAGGGGCACACGTCTGCACACAGCACTCCACGTGTGGCCTCCCCAATGCCCAGCACAGAGGGACAATCGCAGCCCTCCTCCTGCTCGCCACACCACTGCAGGCACGGAAGGCCCGAAGGCCACTGGCTTCCTTGCCCACCGGGACACATGATGGTGCACATTTGGCCATTGCTCACAAGCGCCCCCGCGGCCTTTCCTGCTCAGCAGCTCTCCGGCCACTCTGCCCCTAGCCTGGGACACTGCAGGGGCCTCCTGGGACACAAGGACAGGACCCACACTTGCTCTTCTAGAACCTCACCCCCCTGGCCTCACTATCAATCCAGCCCGGCCACATCCGCCTGTAGAGCCTTCCTACCCTCTGGGAAATCGACACCTCACCCGCCTCGGTGTCATCGCAGCTTTACTGCTGAACGTGCTCTCGATGCCCTCGGCCACATCGGCAGGACACACACTGAAGTGGAATGGGCCCAGGGGACACCGCTAGTGACAGGGCACCAAGTGGATGCGGCACCATTTCCCACCACTCTCCAAACACAGCCATCCTGGCGGTTCTCAACAAGGAGTGGCCCTCCCCAAGCCCTGGCCTGACAGCTTATCCAGGACTGTGCTGGCAGAGACGGAGTCAAAAGCTTGGCTCGTCTCCCGGGACACTCCATCCGCCGCTTTTCCCTCGGCCCTGAGAGGGATTACCCACACCCCAAAGGAGACCACTTTGCTCAGGCAGCTCCTGACTTGCCTGAACCCACACCAGCTGGGCCTCATCCCTCACCTCTCCTCTCTGGGCTCAAGCAATCCCCCTCACCATGATCTGCTCCAGATCCTTGCCGGGCTCCAAGGTCAGGCTGACAGGCCTGCTGTTCACCACATCCTCCCTGTGGCCAATTCTGCGCATGGATGTCACATTGCCACCCCAGTCACGTGGGACCTCCCTGATTGGCTGGGAATGATGACAAGAAAGGATGGGAGAATAGCTTCGACAGCTCTGCCATGGGCTCCTGCGGCAGCCTGGTGGGGCTCTTGACCAGCCCCCAAAACCTCTCAGTGGCTCTACATGGCATGAACGACATCCTCCAGGATGAGTGGGGCTCTGCTCTGTTCCCTGTCCCTGTGCGCCAGCTCAGCGGACTGCTGGCCCTCCGCAGAACCCATTTGAATCTTGAAGATGGAGGAAAAAGAGGCATTTCCCACCTCAGCCTTTTCCTCAGCCCTTGTGACCGTATTCCCCTCCCCCCCCGCACCAATTAAAGAGGGGCGAATTTCCTTGGCATTCCTGTGTTCCTAATCTATTTTAACAAAGAATTTTTATTATCTTTTGCAGCAGTGGCCAGACTAAATTAAAATGTTTTTTTTTGCCCTTCTGCTCATCTTTCTACCCAGGGTCAGGGCCAGAACACATGGTGGGCTCGGTGGGAATAATACTTTGTTGCAGCACAGGGCTTCTTTGGGCAAGTTTAGGGGAGGCACACACAAAATGGGACAAGACAGAGCTGCAGGTCATTGGAAGAAGAAGAAGCTTTGGCAAAGACAAGGGGTAAAGGCCTAAAGACTTTCATGACCAGAGGCTGCTTCACAGAAACTGCCAGTCCTCTGGGACACGGGGTGGCCACGCCCACCAGGCCTTGGTGACATGCGGTGACATCGTGCCAGGAGGCCATTGCGAAGCGGGCCCGTGTTATGCCCGCGGGGGCTATAAATTGCTGTAGTGGCCACTCGCCGGAGAGCAGCTCTCTGAGGCAGCGGCTTCTCCGGAGGCAGCAACTTCTCAGGAGGCAGCAGCTCCCCACGGTGCCCGTTGGTAGCATCTGGCAAAGCACCCTTAGCATGTGGAAGCAGCAGGAGGCGAATGCCCACGGCCAGCCCCGGCAGGGGCAGCCACTGCTGCACAAACGGCGTGCGCTTTCAGCAAGGCCGGCCCTTGGCACGCCGCCCGTGCGGCTCGCACCTGCTGGGCCGCCCTGCTCTGGGAGCCGGCCGGCTTGGAAGCACTTGGGGCACTCTGAGACAGAGGAGCTCCTCACGGTGCAGAATGGGCAGGCGGGCAACAGCTGCCATGGCCTGTGGAGAGAGCTGGGCCCGTATCTGCGTGAGAACAGGCCCCTCACATCCATCCCGAGAGCCACCAAGTCATTGAGTGGACACCAAGTGGCGGGGGGAATTGGTCAGCCAGTCCAGCAAACTGTGTGTGGCAAGCGGCTGTCCCAGGACGATGATGAGGCTTTGATACATCATCTGGAGGAGCTGGAAGACAAAGCCTATGACGTTATCTTTAGAGGCATCCTCTGCTCCCTGGATGACAAAGAAAGCCCCTGGAGGTCCAGGTGCTCCCTCACGGATCCACCAAGCCCCACCCTGGAGCCAGCTGCAGGCCCCTCGGTGCCGCACAGCCTTTGCAGCGTTACCAACGATGCTGCAGCAGAGACACCAAAGGACTCAGAACGTGAGTCTCTTGACCAGCTGTTGGCCGAACTGGGCCCTGTCTCCGACAGCTCGCTGTCCTGTGATGATTTCGTCAGGGACACGGAAGGAGAGACAGAAAACAACGCAGGCATCGCACACCCTGACCAGCTGACACAACTCTGCTCTGTCTCTGGCGACTCGTTGTCCTGCACCCTTCCAAACCACCTACTGGAAATGTGGGAGGAAGAAGTGCTCCATGACAGAGCAGTGGCAGCAGAGAGGGAAAACGAGCCACAGAGTGCACGGTCTCTCCCTCCACAAGATGAGGAAGCAGAGCCACCAGCTTCTCCACTGGACAGTGAGCCCTGCAACAAGCAGCACAGCCAGCCTCTCCCCATGCCTTCGCTGGAAGCCCCAAAGAGGTTGGTAGTTCGTGCCTTGACTGGGGACCCTGGGGATGAAGCTAATGAAGCAGGCATTCAGGCCGGCCATGCCCAGCCCACCCCTGGCCAGGAAAAGCCTTGCGTGGCTGAGCCGCTGGCAGAGGCTTGCCCGGAGCCCGCCCAGCCCCTGGCACGCAGCGTTCCCGCTTGCCCCGCTGGCAGTGCAGCCCTCCCGCAGCCCCCGGCCCCACGGCCACGGCGCTCCGCGCTCAAGACGGCCCGGCGGGCTCTGCGCCGGCTCTTCTCCTTCAGCTGCCTCAGGGGGCAAAGAGAGGAGTGAGCCTGGCTGCCGGCACCAGCATGAGGACGTGATTTATTAAAAAAATATGGATTTTGATCTAATACCAATATCCAGCTATGATGGACAAAGACTCTCTAACAGTTTGAAGTTAGAAAGTGTATGTTTATTGCGACGCCGGGCAGTGTTGGATAGCTCCCAAATATGCACCATTTACAGATGCTCACAGGGTCTTTTTATGTACAAGAGTTTTGAATACCCAAAACACAAATGCATATTCATAACTCTGGTCCATCCCATTCCCTGCTTCATATGGTAATTAGCCAAAAAGCAATTAAGCATGCGTAGTTTGTTCTTTGAAATGGGTCCGTGGTCCTTCTTATGGGGTGGGGTCTCAAAATGATGAAGTAAGATGGGTCTTCCTCGCTTTGACTTTTTAACCTTTTAGTGTTGGTGACACCTGAGTCTTGTTTTCTCAAAACTATCTGATTTATGATCGCATTGTATTCTTGGAGTCTATTGATTAAGTTGACAGGCCTCCTGATTTATCAGTTCCTTAAATCCTGCTTCTATTAACAAAGGGAAGTTTACCTCCACAATTTCTAGTTAGCAAAGAGAAGTCTACCTCAGCAATATGTAGTTTAACTAAAGTCCTTAATTCTTCAAAATTAATGTCTCAGACCGACCTGTGGGACCCGAGGGTCCTGGACCGTCCTCTGACCTCTTTCCCACCTCACTTCCGGCCTGATCTTCCCTATGTCTCACCATCCCCACTCTTCCACACCCCACCCCATCATTTATCGTCATCCTCCCAACCACACTTTTCCTCCTCTTTCCTTCTTGCCTTGTCCTTTCCTATCCCTTTCTCTCTCTCTCTACCCCACATTTATAGTTCAATATATTTCCCATTGTTAACTCAGCTAGATGTGCTCACTGGCACCTTAATTTGCGCACGTGGGTCTCTCACTGATCGCATCTCAACAGGAGCACACATCTGCACACAACATGCCAGGTGTGGCCTCCCCAGTGCCCTGGTCCTGCCCACACCATTGCAGGCACAGAAGGCCAGGCTACCATCGGCCTCCTTGCCCACCTGGGCACACACCGGCTCATGTTCAGCCACTGTTGGCCAGCACCCCTGAGGCTTTCCTGCTGGGCAGCTTTCTTGCCATTCTTCCCCCAGCCTGGGCTGCTGCAAGGGCTTCTGGGCACACAAAGGTAGGACCCAGACTTGCTCTGCTTGAAGCTCACCCTGCTAGCCTCATACCATCAGTCCAGCCGGGCCACATCTGCTTCTAGATCCTTCCTACAATCCAGCACATCAACACCCCCACCCAATTGGTGTCAGCTGCAAACTGAGGGTGCCTTATCCAGATAATTGACAGTGATATTAAGCAGAACCTGCCTAGCTGTGATGATATTCGTGAAAACTGTGTGTATTTGATAGCAGCGTTTTATTTGTGCTTTGGTCAGACTTGGTGTGACCGTGATGCCTTTGCTCCTAAAACCTGTGTGTGGAAGAGATATTGCAAATTTGCAAATCAAAAAAGAGCTTTATTAATCCATTGGTTTTATACAGAATTCTACAGGACACTAACAGTTTAACTTGTGAAACAGTTCCTTCCTTATGAGAGAAACTAAACTACGTGAGGTTATAGCATTTTTAAGTGGACATGCTTCCTTAGTTAAAAATAAGAATGCTTCAGGGAATTGAAAAAAGACACATAGTTTTCCCAACAGTGATTTTTTTTGTTGTTGCTGTTGTTGTTTTTCTCTTCCCTGATATTGACATTTCAATTTATGCTAATTTATACCACTTGAAAAGCCCAAATAAATCACTCGGGCGGAACTGAAGAGAGGGTGAGTGTAAGGAAATTAGAATTATGAAGTTGATGTCTGTGCTAAGATAGCACTTGAGACACAAAGCATTTGCAATCACTGTAGCATGCATCTAATCTGTATGATACTTAATTAGTTTTTCAACAAGTGGTTTGAATTCCTTTGAAAATTTGTGAACCTTTGTTTATTGCTAACCAGCCTCCTCATGTCCACACAATAAATGATCACAGAGCTGGGGCCATCTGGAAACCTGAAAACAGGATGTTTTTCAAATCTTGATAAAGATTAAAAAAAAAGCAAGAAGGTATCAAAACTTTCTCTCCTTTTCCCAGTTATTCCAAATAGAAGAAAATTGTGGGAAGAGTCTTCAGACAGCTGGTTTGATCCATTGACTTTCTTTTCCATGGTATCAAGAAAAAGTCTACATGAATGGGCAGAAAGTCTGAAGGATGTGAATTCCAGAATGCTGCCCATGAAGCCAAAGTAAATATTCTGAAACTGGACCTGAACAAGGAGTGACCATGGGCAATCAATCTGAAAGCAGTCCCAGGCCTTGGAGCCAAAAACACCCGGAGGACTACTTTGAGATGGTGATAATAAGACACAAAGATACAATGCTAATCAAGTCCAGGCTGGCAGGTACCAATAGAAAAATTGTTCCAGAATGTGGAAATCCATTGGTTAGAGAAAACTGGGATGCAATTCTATTGCCATAACTTCCTTCCTATTGATGCTAATCCAAACACTGAAATAGGTTACCCAGAAAAGTCTGTAGAGTTTCCATCCTCGGAGATAATAATCAGATTTCTAGGACAAGACTCCAGGAATCAGATCTAATCCCAAAGGCCTTTTTTGGCCAGGGGTTAGGATGGGAGGATTTCTTGAGGCTCTTTCTGACTTGAATTTTGTTATGGTTCTGAAAACTGTGTGCACCCTTCTTAAAAGAGGGTGAGCTACGGAATCTACAGGGAAGGACAGCAAGGACAACAAAAATACAACTTCATAGGAGAAAGCATTTTTAGGTCAGCCATGACCTATTCTTGTCCTGGGTTATTCAGAAATCTTTGCTAAACTTGAAGGTGACACACCATAATGAGCGATACTCATATACCATGTAATTGTTTGTATCCAGTGTACTTGTACAGATACCTGCAGATATAAGGACATATCAAACACTGGGACCAGCAGGAGATGCACTTCACACTGGGTGATGTACAGAGCTGTGGGAGATGAAGAAGTTGCCCTTTCCTGAAGCAACAAGTTGTTATTTAGCTGGTCAAGTGCTGGAGATAACACATGCAAAGAGTCACTTTCCTCTCCAGTTGCCTGTTTTAATGAAGAGGGATTGCAGGACTGTCACCCTCATAGGAAACAGATAAACCAAAGCTGTAGAAAAAAGCTAAATGTGCTGAAATGTCTGAGGGCCTAGCTTCAAAGACAGCCACCTACAAGGACATATCCACAGTGAGGGACAAAGAAAGGAGTCTTTGTCCAGCAGAAGAAGAGTCTACAGAAAATCAAATTAATAGAGGGACAGAGAGAGAAAGAAATCTCAGTATTTGCATCATTTTTTCATGTTGGTTTTTTTAAAGAATATTTTTAATATACTGCCACAGGTAAATGAGAATGCCAAAAGTCTGGAGGCAGTAATACAGCCATGGATAAACTAAAAGTGAGGGGAAAAATTTCTATCAAAAGCCATTAAATGTAAGGATCACACCTCTGTTGGAGGAAGTCCCTAATGCTAGAAAATTGTTACTGTGTGCTGGCCCTGAGCCAAATAACTGACCTCTGATTGTAGTAGGTTTTGCTCACAACTTCTGTTCCCGTAAGTGTTTAATACATAGTTTACATATGGGTCTAGAACTGACCTGCTATAAAAGACATTACTTATTTTAGACCATTTTCTGGAAGTCACATCACAGCAAAACAACTCTGGAAACATTCCCCAGAAAGGCCCAGAGATGAGAGGTGATGACAGTGCTCTTGTTCCAGCATAAGCAATGAATTTGTGGCAGAAATTGCAAGCTGAGGAGATGTGCCCAGCATTCCAGGATCATCAAGTTCCAACCCTCTGCCATTGGCAGGGACACACCTCCAGGTTGTTCAAAGCCTTGGACACTTCTAGGGTTTCAGCCCCTACATCTCCGGGCAATCTTCCAGTGCCTCACCACCCTCACAAAGAAGAATTTCTTCCTAATATCTAGTCTAAATCTACCTTCTTACAGCTTAAAGTAATTCCCCCTTGTCCTGTCACCATGTGCCCTTGTAAAATATCTCTCCAGATTCTTTGTGAGAATTCTTCAGGTACTGAAAGGGGTTCCAAGGTCTCCCCAGAGCCTTTCGCTTTTTCAGACTCATCAATCCAAATTCTCTCAGCCTTTCAAAGACTTTGGTTACATGAATATGATTGCTTCCCTTATTCATCTATGTACTGAGAACTGGGTACCTTCTGCCTTGAAGCAGCTCTATGTCAGAGCACTGGAGAAAGAGCCTGAACTTTTAATCTCGAGGAGTTTCAAGGAAATCATCACACTGGCCAAACTGGAGCTGGGTAGCAAGACTCCTTTCTCTTGAGTCAGTGGAATCACTGTGATGCCTTTCAACAATATTTCAGCACAAACCCTAACCCCTTTACATGGCTATTAATCTCACATGCCAGATCTGAGCCTAGCTGGAAGCCTTTAGCAGAGATAACACAGCCACAGAGGTTGCCCTGAGGTCAAAGCCTGCTGCTGTGGAAATGAAATATTTGCATAACCTTTTCTTTCAGGAATTTATGTGGTGAGCAAATGCACTCATTCAGGTTGCTTCCTCAGTGCTTCACTGATGCTGCCAGACAGGGGAGAAACAATGTGGTGTATTTTAGGGAAAGAACATGATTATCAGCCCTAAATGGGCATGGTGGGGCTGTGATGGGAATACAGGCACAGTTGCCATAGAGAGAAAGTATTTAGAGGAGGCAATGGTTTGGCATGAGCACATTTTGAGTGCATCAACAAGGTCAAATGGTTGGTCTCCCTGGACACCCTGGGTGCAGGGACTGTACATCAGGACCTTGCTTTTCACTCTCCCTGTTTCTATAGATGTGTGAGATCCTTCTCAGACCTGGGGTAACATGGATAGTGCCCATTCATTGTGCATCTTGGAAGATAAATGTATCTCCTGCCAGGCAGCTGCTGCGCCAGCTCACCACACTGAGGTCCAGCTCAAGAAACTGCTCTCTAATTAAACTCAGGGTTAGGAAACGTAGCAGTGGGGAGCAAAGTGACATGGACACCCTTATGCATGCAAGGGAGATGGCTTTATTGTAGAAATCGCACCCTTTTTATACCTTTAATCGCTACCCGACATAACTGAAACCCAACCGAAAAGTAACAGAACTTAACAGAAAGAAGGCACCCATTGGCTGGCCCAGCTGCAGCGCTGCTGTCCATGCGTTCTACCATCCAATCACCTTTCTGCTCATATGCTGTCTACTTGTTCTACGATCCAATCACCATTCTGCTCACACCCTGTCCACGCGTCACTCCAGCCAATCACAATCTCACTTCCAACTGTCACTCAATTGACTTTCTCCTCCCTCCAGCTCCCTCTCAACCGACTTCCAACTGCCAGACTTGCAGCTGTGCCCTTCCCACAGGGCCTTGTGGTGGCCATAACCCTCAAACACTTTAACAATTGTGTAACAACCCCTATCCTACAGGAAACCTTTGTTTTGAACACGGAACTTGCAGCTACTGCATTTGTCCTAAAAATGTGACCTGATTGCAGCCTTTCAATACCTGCTGGGGCTGCACAAAATCTGGAAAGAGGTTTCTGACAGTTTTATGGAGTGACAGGACAAGGAGGAATGGCTTTAACCTGAAAGAGAAGAGATTTGGGTTGGCTTTGAGGAAGAAAATCTTTCTTGGAAGGATGATAAGGCTCTGGCACAGGTTGCCCAGAGAAACTGTGGCTGCTCCATCCCTTGGAGTGTTCAGTCACATCCTGCATGGAACTTTAAGCAACCTGGTCTAGTGGAAAGTGTCCCTGCCCGTGGCAGGGGGTTGGAACTAAAGGATCTTCTGTCCAACCCAACCCATTCAGTGCTCACACACGAGTGTCACACTACACCTTGTGGAGCTGTTGTTACTGGTGTTACTCACCTTCAGATGCCTCTCTGAGTGCCAGAAATAGTTGCTGACACTCCTGCTCTTAGACTACTCAGTTATATGTTCTTTTCCTCCTAAACTGCCCATCTTTTCCTAAGTTTCCCTTCACTGTGTTGTACATAACTGGAGAAAGCTACCAACCACATCTGCCCAGAGAGTGACTATCAGTGGGTACAACTGTGCCTTTATTGTTTCCTTCTCGTTTAAAACCAAACTAATCTTTTTATTGCATTTAAGACTCTTATATTTTCAGAAAGCACATATTGTTCCCTTCTGATTTCATCTGACAAAACACATGCTGGCTGCTTTGAATTTATTTATTTTTCTTCCTTCCTGGAATTTTCAAAACAGTGAAATAATCTGTCATATTTACTCTTCCATTTGTGCAAGAGAATCAATAATTATTGTGCCTTAAATGTACCAGAGATATACTTAGGTGTGAGATAATCTTATCCCTGCCCAATGCTGTATGGAATGAATGCAGGTTCCTAAAGAGATGCTTTTTATTGAGAATTTGCTCTAACATGTGCCCTTTATAGAAGTGCATTTTTACAATTAGGAATTAAAAAGACTACAAGGAGTCCCACCACGACCAAGGAAAAGATTCCACCCTCTGCATGGGTGAAAATTTTGTGCATAATAATGCTTTGAACACTACCAGATTTAGTTATTGGCTTCTGCTGGATGGTCTCAGAAGAGTCTGATGGTTGAGAAAGAGTTTCTGTGCAGTTAATGTGCCTGGAAGGTCAACTTCATGGTTACCCTAGCAAGTTCTGAGCCAGCAAAGTTATCAAAAAAGAAGGCAGATGTGAGTTTAGTGCATGGTCAACATGGAAACCTGAGTTATGTGAGCAAGATCTGGAACACTTAGGAGCTATACATTCCTTTTTCATCAGCATTTCAGACTACTATTCTTAGGCTGAAACGCTTCTTGCTCTGTAGAAACCTCAATTTCCTCAGCTGAGAGAGTCTGAGATGTTTGGAAAAAGTGTTTTGCTCTGAGGTTTCCACATGGACCTATGGACCTGTTGAACACTGTAAGATTGCCTCTAAATTATGAAGAGAGGGAAAGTAGAGATGGCTGCTCACACCTCCCAGGATGACACACTGCATCAAAAATGGATTGAAGTGCCATGTTTGAGTTACCAAAGTAGAGGCAAGTCCTCAGATGGTGCAAATGGGTAATTTATGCCAGCAAAAGCTCTGCTTGTAGATATTTTTTGCCTTAAAGAGCAATGGTCACTTGCAGTGTCTGGCAAACTTCAGAGTCTCCAGAAACAAGGTGAAAAGCTGCTTGGTAAATCCAGTTTTTGTCAGCTCACATTCAGGTCCACAGCAGTGATGTGGAAAGGAGATGGGGAAGGGTCACTCCAGTCTCCTGCAAAAAAAATAAGAAATTCCAGATGAAAGAAAAAGGGGGAATTCCTAAAGCTGCATCCAACAGAGCAGGATTTCACCCAGCTTTTCGGGTTGCCTCTGTTTGATGAAGAAGGGAGAAACATCCAAATGGATCTTGCAGCTTATTCCTAAGGACCACAGCTTCATGACTTTTCCTTTTGAAGCCTCTGCATCATTTCCCATCTGTTTGCTTACTCGTGGAGGGAAAAGGAATAAATTATTTACCTCTCTTTCTGAAATCCTGTTTGTGGATTTGATTTCACATCTTTAAAGCTTCCCTTTATGTCCTGTAGAGCTCCAGACTATTTTATTAATACACATTTTGCATCTCTTTGGAAGATTGATCCACAATTAAACACTGATGAGAAATGTCTAATTTATTAGATGAATATGGCCACCAAAAAAATCTAAAATTCTTACTAATGAAAATCCTCGCCTTGCAGGAACAAGTGTGTGAGTCATCCCACTGAAGTGTGGTCAGTACAGCTGCTCTTGCATCATGTTAGGCAGGTGCATATGTCTGAATACAGGCAAAGAAGCCAAAAAACCACACATCTGGCTGAAGAGACAAGTGTCAATGGATTTTGCTGTGAGCTGCTCTTTGGCTGGAAAGTTCCTTGACTGGAGAGAGCTGCCTGATTCACAGGGCGTCATGTAACTTATGTAACTTATCATGCATCTTGTCACATAAATTTATAGCAGTGGTGCAAAGCCCATCTTTACTCATACAGGAAAGTCAGAGCAGGACTGTATTGATCTGTTCAACAGAAACCTCTGCCTTGATAAAGAAATCAAGAGACAAGATTTTTTTTTTGGTTGATAAAGTCACTATTACTATTCTCTTGGTACCCTTCTTGTACTGCCCTCCAGCAAAGGCTGGAGCCCAGGACTGACCCTGTCAAAGTCATTAACTCTTCCCAGGCTGGATTTCTTTCTTTTGCATGTTGGAATTCCATGTCCTAAAGCTCTAATTAATTCATATAAGCAATTATTCTTGATGAAGCAGTTATCCTTTGAAAATCACAGAGCCTTCCATTTAAAAAACTTGGGGATTTAATTCCAGCCACTGCAGTGAAGCAGAGGCAGTTTACTGAAATCCATGTTCTCTCCTGCACTCAAAACCCTGTAGAAACCATGAGTTTGCACTTGCTGGGGTTCATTTGGAAAATTAAAATTTCAATGAAGATATAAACACAAAGCCAGAAAAGTCCCACATTTTTTTTCTTTCTAGAAAGCAGTGGCATCTCACCAAACTAGCCAAATCCACAGCATGTAATTTGCAAACAGTTGTTATCCTAAGTGTTTTTTTATTCTGCTTGCTTGTGCAGCAGGAGCACAGAAAGACAACACTGGATATCTGTAGAAGTGTTGGACACGTGTTACGACATGTCCTAGGAGGCCAGGATAACCCAGGTTCTTGTACATAAATCCCTTGGGAGAGATTAGAGTGAAACAACATGGAATGATCAGTGTTTGCAAATATACACGTGTAGGGTTTATTGTAGAACAATTAGCACAGAAAAATGGATATGAACCCATTTTGGTTGTTATCTATAATAAAATGACAAAGCATAAAGATACCACTTACAAAAATATCTAAGAAAGAGAAGGAAAAGATAGAAGTAGAAAGATCTCACCACCTGTAGAGCCCACAACAAAACTTTTTTGTTGCAATTTCAGTGTCTTTGATCAGAGCAATGATCACAGACCAGACTCATCGAGTGCTAGAGAAATCCCAGGAACAACAACTCTACTGGATTTATACCCACTCAGATTCAGGTAGGAATACCCTGAGGCAGGGAGTTTCAGCTGGATGTTGGTTTCCCTCTTTCTTTATGTTATTCAACACCAGCTGTAGCCTGAGGTGGGCTGTGCTTACCCTCTGCACCTGGGTAGGTACACTGCACATTGGTAGCTTCGCCCTGAATGTTTGAGCAATCAGGATTCCAGTGTCTGTTCCAGTATCAGTGGTGGACACATTCTTCTCCCTGGACCTGGGATGATTGGTTGTTGTGGTTTGAAAGTAAACTGAGTGATAGGCTCCAAGTCAGAAACACAATTTAATGAGAAGAAAAGAGAAAAAAAGATAAAATAACATAAATGCAATAATACAAAGAGACCACTGACAGAGTCAGAATACAACCTGAGCAGGGTGATAGAAGCAGTCCAGGTGAGGTGGTCTTCCTGAAGCAGTGATCCCATAGAAAGCTCTGGTAGCTCTGGTCCTCTGGGAATCCAGTGGGTGAGAACTGCCTGTACTGTCCCAAATCCCAGCTTATATCCAGGTGGGAATGCTTGGCTCCTCCCCCTGGGCGGAGCATCTCACAATGGGATGATGAGTCATACAGGGGGTCCTTGATGGCCCATTAAAGAGAGATAGCCCCGGAGGGAGTTATCTGTGAGTCATGGCAAGGCATTGATGGGCCATTAACAGAAGGCACCCCAGAGGGAGGGGGCCTGGGAAGAGCACTGCTCCAACAATTGGCTTCATCAGTTCATGAAGATGGTGATAGAATATATCCTATACTACAACCCAGAACACTGGTCAATAGTATCCTCTTTATCTTATCTCAAGTTCCTGTCATGGTCCTAATTCTACTTGGAAGGTATATTTGGGGAGGGGTGGTCTTCAGTGTTCACAGATGAGCAGCTGTCTCTGCAGTTTGCTGCAGTGGACAAAATCCTTTAGATGTATGGAGGAAAAAGATCTGCTTATGGGGTTTCTTTCGTCTTAATTTTCTCTCCAAAATACCACTGGGCTGTAATATTCACCCCCAAATAAATTCAGCTGTGTCTAGAGTCTGGTTTCTATGACAATGTTTTATGGACAAATAAGGGGCAAAGTCCATTCTTTGGTCCAGGGGACATGGCAGGTTGGCATGTGTATGATTAAACATCCTTCCTTGGAAAGGGCAATTCATTCTGCCCTTTGGGAGCAGTCCCTGGCTTGTGCTACTTCTCAAATGATATTTAGACATTGCTTGGGAAAGACCTCCTTGAAAGGCTTGAAATTTTCTCCAAGATGGAAGTAGTCCAGTCAGTGATAAATCAGTGCACAAGCCTGGATGCTTCTTACTTTTCCAGTGCAGACCACAGTGGCCAAAAGCTTGGATGCAGGACAGGGATGCCTCTGTAGTCAGAGCATGCCAGGAAGGCTGGTAAACATGTTGTCAAGCTTGTGATGACAACCTCTGCAACCTCTGTGGATGATACTTGATCTGCATGTCCTGTACTGCCTCTCCGCACTCTTGTCCTGTTAAATAAATATTCTAAGCATGGACCTGTGTGTGATCTTACCTCTGCCAGCAGTGTCTCACCTCCCCCTCCTGCCATAGGGAAAACAGCACAGAGCCCTGAAATGTGACACAAATGAAAAATAACCACTGTTTCTGCACATGAAACTGCATCTCTCAGAGCCCTGTGACTTGGCAGCGCCCTGACCAAGTGGCTGCTCTGCTGAGGCAGCTCTCAGATCGAGATGAAAAAAACACAGATAATGATTCAGGTCATGGACACAATTCATCATTATACTATTAATCAGGATCTCCTGCCTGTCCCCTGTTCTTTCCCAACACACACACATCCCTGGTGGAGTTTCAGGATCACAGAAATCTGATAAAGAGCCATTTTCACAAAATGAAAAAAGGAGCCATGCACAGCAATGCTGCATGGAAAGGCAAATTCGCTGCTCTGGTGGTGTTTGTCATCAGAGCAAACAATTTCTAATGAGTCTGCAGGAAGATACTGCAACCCCAGGGTGGGACTGATGAAATTTCTGTGCTTGAATGGGTACTGGGTGTATATTACATCTCCCTTCTGGCAGCAGAATTGAGTCAATGGCATTTGGTCAATCAGCCCATGTACTGCCTGCAGACACGTTTGTCTGAGGAAGTGGGGGGTAAATCTGTGGGCAAGCAAAACCTGAATAGTTTGTGAACTGTTAAATGAGATGCCCTAAGCCAACCTGTAAATATTGCACTTTTTCCCTTTACACAAGATGCTTTGGGCCAACAACTGCCAAAACTAAGACAGTCCAAGTTATTGGAAGCAATTATGTGTGATAGACATATTTTGTACTGACCTCATGCTGTTTCCTAAGAAAAGACCTCTTCTTAGTTTTCTGTCTTTGACAGGGGTACAAGAGATTTTTAAGGTACTCATCACAACTCACTATAAAAATAGCATTTTATCAAGCAAAAAACACTTTAAAGGCATCTTTTCTGAGGGTATGTTGGCGCTGGTGACTAGGAAAAAAGTGTAAGCTAGGAGTAAAAAAACAGTGCAGACTTTAAAGTAGCAGAAAAGAAGACAGCTTGCTGGTTTTGTGGACTTACTTAACTTACTCTTCCTTTCCCAAATTACTTCTTACTTTTATACCTTCCTTCCATCTCCCAAACCTGACTCTGGGAATCTGAGGTTCTTGCTGGGGGGCCTGAGGCAGGACTAAAGGATTACTGGGATTAGTGTAGAATTGGTGTCATAGTCTCTGGGGACTGTGAGTGATTGAAATGGCATTGGAAGTAATGGGGGAAGTATTTGGGAAGCAGAGTCTGAGGGACTGGCATGAGACTAATGTTAAATGTCAGGGGTTGGGATGGTGTTGGTCATACCTAAAAACCAAAAGCTTCCTGTTGGAGGGAAGGGTGGTTTGTTTACTGAAGGAAAGAGGAGATATTGCTTCCATGGAGTATGGAACAGGTCTGGGATGACAGGACATGAGGGAGGCTCTATTGGCTGTGTAGCCTCATGTCCCGTCTCTGGCAGTGCCCAGGGTGACACCAGGTATAAGAACAAGGTGAACATATTTCACTAAATTATTCTTCTGGCATCCACTTGGTGTTCAGAAATTTCCTGAGCTGGAGTAGTTTCTGTGCATTTTAAAAATCAGTGGCTCTCTTGGCGTGAGCATACCCATAAAAACTCACCACTTCTCAGCACCTACAGCATCCTGTGATGAAGAGTTCCACAGCTTCATGATTAACTCTCTTGGGTTTGCTCTGAACTTGCTCCCTGGGAGAATTTGAAGCCCATTTTTATTATCTTTCTCTGTCTTATCCCCATTAGAGAATAAAATACAGCAGTGGGAGGAGTGTCTGAGGGGGCTAAGGAAGGATGTGCTCCTCCAACAAGTCACAACAGAAGGGAAGGCCCAGCCAAGCCTTGTCCCTCTTGCTTTCTTTCCCTGGGAGGGATGAAGGAGTAGAGGGATAGAGGAATGAAGGGATCAAAAGGCAGAAAGATAAAGGCATGGAAGAACCTATGTGTGGTGCAAGCTCAGTGATCCCTCAGTCCTCACTGTGCTCAAGCCATCAGTGAGACCCATGGACAGCAGCTCCCTGCAGAGGTTTCAAGTTTAAAATGGTTTAAATTTCTGGTGACACGTTCAGTGGAAACAGAGCAGATGACAATGCTGCTGATGGGCTTTATTAAAGGGGTCCTACTGGACACTGATCTGATAAGGACATTGCCTTCCGTGTCCTCAGGATTCTTTAAATAGTGAAAGCATAGGAGTTTTGGATTTTTCCCCTCCTATTGCTGGATTTTTTTTTCCCGCACTCTGCCATTGTTTTATTATGACCACATCCCTCTCCAGCTGCACATTAGCATTCTTCCTCTCTCCAAATCCTCCTCCCTCATTTCCTGCCCACAGTGCTCCCTTCTCCCACTCTTCCCCAGATCTGCTCATCATCACACAGTGAAACAGGAGCAAATGTATGGATACCAGCGTGGAGTCATGGCTCACCACTGCAGCACCAGCAGGACAGAGACAGAAAGAAGGGCAGATTCCTCCTTGCTCTCTCTCTGCTCTGTGGCAGAGTTATCATGCTGACATAGCCTTTTCCAGGTTGATAGTGCCTCATTTTCCTTTACCTGGCAGCAGAAGCACTTGCCAAGTTCTGTTGATCTGGGAAACAGCTCTGTGGATGGTGCACCTGAGATTTTCTGGCATGTGGATATAACGGGGAATTTCCTTCTGCAGTGCCTGTTATGTTGCTTTCCCTATGGCTCTGGAGATCTTCCTGCCACCCACACATTTATGCCTATAGCTTGATATAAAGACCTCTAAAGAGTATGGTTGGTCACAGAAAAGTCATAAACCCAACGTGTTTTCAGCAAGTGATGAGCTGACCTCTAATTGAGGGGACGGTGATAGAGCAGGAGTGCTCGTGGGGCACTCCTGTTTGTGCCGGTGAGGTTGCATTGAGATGCTCAATGCAAATGGAGTTTAAATTGAGAAATTGGAAGTGATCTGAAGTGAAAGAAAAATCATTTGTTTGGCTCCCTTTGCTGCAGCACATTTTCCTCTCTAAATTAGCTGGCATGAGAGTACAGGCACTGAAAAAGGAGAAGGGAAAAAAAGGGTGTGGGAGTTCATTTCTTTGTGTTTCATACAAGGCTGAGTTTCAGTTAATAAAGCAGAAGGGAATCTGCTGTGTGAGAGAACAGAGCTCTGGCACTCACAGGCAGGGAGCTGAGGAAGTGCAGCAGGTCACTCCCTGGGTGTGTGATGTGGGTGCACCCTTCACACATCAGTTCTGACCTCTCTTGGGAGAAACTCAAACAAACCCTCATGAGAGAGAGAAAAGGGTTTGTTTGCCAGATAGTGCCTTGAAGATCAGATGCCAGAAGCCTTCTGGGGTGTTTATCTCAGTGCAAGCCTGTGAGGAAATTCTGTCTGCATCAACTTTTTTGAAATGAATATCTGATTTTAAGGACTTTCTGGCCATGCCTCACTAGTCAGTAGAAAAGATACCAAAAATTATGATGATGAAATTCTACGTGTTTTCTGGACCTGATTCACCAGAAGTTAGATATATAGTAGATACGAGAATAATGAAGATTTTTTTAAGCCCTGCATTGTCTGACAAATAAAGAAATGCATCAGCATTCCCTTCCCCACTGGCATTGCCTTTCATTCAATACTTTTAAAAACAAAGCCCAGACCTGAACATTGCTTGAGGGTACTGTGTCCTTTTAAAATGGAGCTCACAGATATTTCTTCTCATGTTCTTCTCATTTCTTCTCGTGAAGGACAGGATAATAGTTGATGTGAAAATGTGTTAGGGACCAACTCTTGGCCAGGGATGGGCTCTGTAGTATGCACTGATTTTTTTGGGATATTGGGAATAAATAAAGGGGGCTGGGGAGCAACTTTGGCAAGGGCATGTAGGGAAAAGATATGCGACAATGGCCTTGAGAGGCAGGAGGGCAGGTTCAGATTAGATATTAGGAAGAAATTCTTTACTCTGAGGATGTTGAGGCACTGGCACAGGTTGCCCAGAGAGGTTGTGTAGTCCCCATCCCTGGAAGCGTTCAAGGCCAGGCTGGATGGGGCTCTGAGCACCTGGTCTAGTAGAGGGTGTCCTTGCTGATGGCAGGGGGTTGGAATGAGATGATCCTGGGAATCTGGGCACGGCTCCTCAGCTTGCAATTTCTGCCACAAATTCATTGCTTGTGCTGGAACAAGAGCACTGCCATCACCTCTCATCTCTGGGCTTTCCTGGGGTATGTTTCCAGAGTTGTTCTGCTGCGATGTGCCTGACAGAAACTGGCCTGAAGTGAGTAATGTCTTTTATAGCAGGTCAGAATTGAAAGAATAATTTTATTATTTTTTATTGTTATTATTTTTGTCCATGCTCCATCCCTGGAGGTGTTCTGGGCCAGGTTGGAGGAGACTTGGGGCAGCCTGGTCTAGTGGAAGATGCCCCTGTCCATCACAAGGATTTGGAACTGGATGATATTCAAGGTCCCTTCCAACCTAATCCATTCCATAATTTAATGATTTATTTATTTTTTGTGGTGTTTAAATATAATCTACTCAGATAAGCTCATTGATTTTTTAACCATTTCAATATAACTGGTTTTTTAGCAAGGCAGTTCAGCAACTTTTAGCAGCTCTGTGTTTCACAAGAAACAGAGGAATATTGAAGCTGTCTCCTTGTTCCATGGAAATGTTAACAAACAGAGCTGTCAGCTCACAGCAGCTCATTGAACCTGTTTTTGAAAGCTCTTTTAGGGAGAGCTTGCACCTTTCCCTTGGTGAGCTCCTCCAGTGTCTGGCTGCTTGGATAACAGCTTGCAAACATATTTCAAAAATTTCTGTTCTCTTTTCTGCAGGCTTATTCCAGACAAGAGGCATCAGGGCTTGATTTAACCCGAGGCAATCACCAATGTAAAGCATAAGGCTGACAATTAGTGTTGAAGAAGCAGCAGATGGGGGGACTCTGCTGCTGCCTGACCTTACTCCCAACTCAGAGGACACCTGTCACCTGTGACAGTCCTGATTCTCCAGCAGTGCTGAGCTTCTTGCCTCTGCTAAATGGTCTCTATTTACTCTACTGTTCAGAGCAGTGTTTAGCTGGAAAATGTCCAATTTTGTGAGTAACAGCTGTTACTGTAGAAGTGACAGGCTCCATTAATTTAAAACTATCTCCAACCTGAGCTGTACAGCCAAGCAAAGGGACCTATCCCAGGGAAACTCTGCTGCTGCAGATATGTGATGCATTAAAGCTCTGAGAAAGGCAGAGAGCATTTGCAGTCTGTCAGGAGAATGGAACAGCTGATGGGGAAAAAACCTGCAGTACCAGCAGCATCCAGGCAGGCCTTTTTTGCAACATATTTTTCTGTTGAGTTCTCACTTGGTCTTGAAGAGAAATAAAAAAGTAGACAGTGGGTTTGTGATATGATTTTGATGTTGTTACCCTTTCTTCTGTGACTTTCAGGAAATTACCTTGGAGCCAAATTTCATTGTGTCAGTATTTCAAATAGTTTGCTTAAATGGTTGTCCCTGAGGCCCCTTCAGATGTGGAGTTATCAGGGCAAAGTGAGCTCATCCTGCACCGGTTATCACTCACAGGGACTTCTTTTGACATACATACTGAAAGTGAGGGGAATTGTGTCAATGTAAACTTCCTCCATTTTTTTTGTCAGTGAGTGACCTACAGCTTGTGGAGCTGTAGTGCCTCTTTCCCATGAGCTTCATTAAGCTTAATAAAAGAGAATGAAAATACTCTTAATTGGACATTTTTTCTGCTTTTCAGGTTTCCAAGGACAAAAAACAAATCTGTTTTCATGTAACACATTTGCCTTCGTTTGCAGAGTGCCATGGATGAAAGTCACAGGGACTGGTGTTTGTTTTTGCAGTAAAGGTTCAGGGGAGTCTGAGAGCTGTGAGCCTACAGAGAGGTAATAGACACAAGAGAGCTTCAAAAACAACAGCTCTTGCTTAAATTTAGCAGCTTCAAAGACCAGGCAAAGGCTGTGATGCAGAAAGCTTTGAGGATAGACAGAGGAGAGCCTGAATTACCCATCTGAGCCTTGCCACATGCAGACAAGGAGACAAGAAAAGGGACCAGCTGTGGTAAACTGGTAGAGAAAACCTGTCCTGATGTCTATCTGAGATTTTATGAGGTTTGGATGGGGAAATGCCTGGCAAGATTCTAGGACACCAGCTAGTTTTTTTCACTCAGTCCTCGCTTGCAAAGGAAATAACAGAGTGTTACATCTTGTACCTCTCCCAAGGTGTTCTCCAGAGGCAAATTCCAGAGCCAAGTTCAGAGGGTTCTCCCATGCTTGTGTTTGCTGAGCTTCCATATCTCTCACAAATTCAGCAGTTTTTGTATTTTTGAAGGTACATTAACTGACACTGAAAGGTTATTTCAATTGACTTCCAGCTCTTTGGAAATATGAGAGGCAGAGATTTTGCTCAAGCCTGCCCTTGACTTTCCTAAACACTTTCCACACTTATCTGTGTTATAGCTCTGTCCAAGAAAGGATTTTATGAGCTCTTCTGCTGTCAGGACTTCCTGTACTCTTTACTTGTTCACCTCCTTCTGACGCCCCAACAGTGCCTGGAATAAATTAGTTAATCCACGTGCTTGTGTTTGCATATGCACAGAGATCAGAACCCCCTTCCTACTCAAATTAATGATTTAGGGATGATTTGTCTACATACAGTTTCATTAAAAGAAAATAACAGCATGGACAAGAGGCAAGCACTCAGAAAAATAACCCCACCACTCTTCTAGTTCCTGACTCTACTGTCCCACCAGCATTGCCTTCAACAGCCTTTTACTGTTGTACATGAACTTGGTCATTTTATGGCTTCCCTACCCTTTATGATGTTTTCTTCTACTTGCTGTGGTACAGCACTACCCTCATGCTCTGCTCCTCAGGGGATCCATTAGTGTTTCATCTCTCTCTGGATCACAAACTGCTAGTCACAGAGAAGATGTCTTCACTTTCCTACTTTTAAGTCTCAAAAAATTGCAGGTAGTGATGGTGGTAAAAGCAGGACTTGACGACAAAAATAAATAAAAGCAGCTCATTTGATCAATTGGCAGCACTTACAATAAAATTTAGAAAATGCACAGTGCACCAAAAGCAGGCACTTTAAATACCTAAATTTTGTTGAAAGGCTGCAAAAGTGTCTGAAAATTGTAAAAGTGTTTTTTGGTTTGTGGATAGCCACTCAAGTCACTGCGATTTCCTGATGCTATAATAGTAAAAGCCAGAAAGACTGCTCAGCCCAGCTTTTCAGATCAAATTGATTGACAGGAAGACTAATCCCATAGAAGCCACAGAATCTGCCCCATTTTCTTCTCCTAAGACCCTCATGCATCACTGACTCTCATTTACCTCTGCACAATTTAGTGTAATTACATCTCTCTATTTTAAGTAGAACTTTTTTTTTCCTGGCAAAGGTGTGTTGAAAGATGTCTCTGGCAACTTCATGGGACTTTGGTCTCTGTACTGTAGAAAAATACAAACTTCATTCTTCTGATTGCTCCACTGTTTCAACCTCCTTCTCTGCTCATTTCCATATGCAGTAGAAAAGGGATGTAATTCTTATGTGGTACTGAGTTTCAGTTTCTGAATTCAGCTCCTCCTCAGACAGGAATTTTGTTCAAATCAATATCAGGCCTTATGGAAAATAATCAAGACTGTTTCTGCCATCTCTACTGATTAAGGATAGGAAAGGGAAATTTGGGGTCGGGCAAGCGGAGATGTTGATTCTTTACTAAATACATGACAAGATGTTTTCACAACCAAGAGTAATTGAAATGCACAGTAGAACAGACTCATGCACAATGAGATGTCTTTGATTTTTCCTGTCATCTTGGGAAGCAGCAAAATTCCTGTGGCTGTTTTGGTTTGTGAGGCAGATGCTGACAAAAGTCTATATTTTCCCTAATCCCTGTGTGTTGAATGTGTCCTGGTTTGGAGTAAATTAGGGAAGAA
Organism: Sylvia atricapilla; assembly: GCF_009819655.1. NCBI lineage: Eukaryota > Metazoa > Chordata > Aves > Passeriformes > Sylviidae > Sylvia > Sylvia atricapilla. The sequence goes on from NC_089140.1 coordinate 149,612,702, forward strand.
CCTCCAAAAGGAGTCACCTAAACCAAACCTCCACCACCCCTTCCCCCCCCCCAGCCCTGGGTTCGGGAAGGAAAATACCTCGGAGGAAAGTGGAAAAACCGGTTTATTGACAAAAATACACTCCCCAACACCGAATAGTGGGAAAAAGACGGGTTACTGTGATGAGGAGGGTGCTGACGCGTCTCTGTCTGGCCCGGGACTTCTCCAACTTCTCAGGTCAGGTCAGGTCCGGAGCCGGTTCAAACCTGGGGGGGGGGGAAGAAGGAAGGAGGGAAAAAAAAAACAAACAGAAGCAGCGGGGCAGGGGCAGCCGGAGAGCAAAGTGAAGCGAAGCGAAGAAGGCAAAAGGAGCTGAGCTAAAAGGAGCCGAGCTAGCAAAAGCAAGAGCCGAAACAGGGAAAAAAAAAAAGAAAGAACTGCAGGCTCCCGCCCAAGAGGGCAGGATTCAGCTGAGAGACATAACAATGTATCCAAGATATGGGATGGATATATGGGATAGGAGGCAGCTCAACCCAGAACAGAATGATACATAAATAATTATGAAAGAGCTCACTAACAGCTTCTCATTTTATCCCCAAGCTCTGTAAGGCAAGCCACAGGTGACACCATCATGGTGGCAGCAGGAGAGACGGGTTATGTTTTGTTTCTCCTTAATGTTTTTGCAATTTTGGGAGAGCTCCAAACTGCCCTGGAGTCCTGATTGCCACCAGAGTCTAAGGCACATCACAGCTCCAGGAACAGAGACTTCACAAATGTTTTCTTTGTGAAGAAAGTGAACCACAGAATCCTTTAGGCTGTAAAAGACTGTTAACCCAGCACTGCCAAGCCCACCACTCAGCCATGGTGCCAAGTGCCTCATCCACACACACCTTTTGAACACTTCCAAGAACCACTTCCCACTCTGGGCATGTTCTTTCCCAGTTGTATTTCTTTTTCTCCTGAGCATAAATGGCCACTGCCACAGAGGCTGGGCCAGTCCTTAGATGGGCAAAGGTCTGGAGACCAAGCTCTGAAAGCAAACCAGGGGTTTGGTGATGAGTGAGCAGAGCTCCCAATTCAGATGCCTGCTGCAAACACTTCTGGGCAGCAGGTTGTGTCCTCCACACTTCAGAGCTTTTTCTGTGCCTGCTTCTCATTCCCAAGCTTTTCCTGCTGTACTGAAGCACTCCTGGAAATGAATGCTAATGGCACAGTGGCCAAGAGCAAAGCTGCCCAGCAGGAGGGGAGCTCTTGAGCTTTGCGTGAGGAATTTGCATCGCTGCAGCACCAGGGATTCTAATGAGAGGGTCAGGACTCTGTTTGGTGGGGATCTGTAGGAATAAAAAATAGCAGAGCTCTCAGTCTTGGGAATAAGGAACGTGCAACAGCATCTGAAAACAGTGAGAGAGAAGGTGTGAGAGTAAAGGAGGAAAACTGCCCACTAGGGACAGATAAAGCCACTTGTGCTGCTTAGCCTCAGCCAAATCCTTGTGAAGGTCTACCAAGGCTTCATAAGCATGAAAATTATACATAAACATGATTTCATAAAAACGAAGAGATAATAGTAACAATGGCAATATTAATGAATGGTTGCTTAAGATGGTTTAATTTCAAAATAGACCATGTTAAAGGTGAAGTGGGATGTTTACCTTTATAAGAACAAGGAGCTTGGACACAGTATTATCTTTATATATCTTATTATCTTTTAATTTAGGACGTGAAACTCACTGCACAACCTGTTTTTGAGTGTAAATGTCTCAGGTCAGGATCTAACCCAATCAACCTCAACAACCAGGTGACCCCTTCTTAATTACAGGGTAGCTTCAAGGGCAGGGAGGAGAAAGAGGAGAATGAGATACTGCTTGATGCATAGCCGTATGACATGCATAAATTAAAGCAATTTATATTATTTAACGTTTTTAAAGTCTGTTACTCTCTGTCAGGTTGTTGTTTAGGCCATTCCATGACACAAGAGTTCCTCCACGTGCAGAAAATAACACAAAGAACATTATCCACTTTGTTTTAAAAAACTTCAAAACTGGTCTTTATCCCTAAACTCTTACGTGGAAAGTAAAGCAAAAATCTCATTTTACAGCCTGCATGCAATTCCTTTCCCTATAGGAAAGTGCTTCTGTGACATCTAATTCAAAAGTTCATGGTTACAGAGAAGAAATTTTGGGTGACCCAAGGGCTAAGGTACAGCCAGCTGTACAGGCTGTAGGAGTGGCAGTCACCCAGCCCAGAACAGCGTGAGGGTCTGGGCAGTGGAAACAGAAAATGGAGCCACAGAAAACATACTCTGCTGGTTCCTGTAGGTCTGACTTGGAGAGACCAAGGTCAGGTATGCAAAATTCCCATTGTGAAGCTCCAGCTTTTGTAATTGGCATGGAAGAGCTGAAGAGGGTGAGAATACTGTTGAAAAGCTGGGCTAGAAAAGATTTCTGGTCAAGCCATTTCCTCAAAAGGGTATTGACTTCAGTTCAAACCATGCCAGTCTAATCTTCCCTTAAATATCTCTGCTGATGGAAATTTTGCAGCTTCCCTGTTTGAAGGATTTCTGTAAGTAATCCTGCCTTGATTAAGCAATATAATTTTTTTTTTGTGTGTTTTCCAGTTTTTCTGTTTTGTCTGTATTGTTGCTTCTGCAGAAAGACCAGGTTTCGGCTGTGGCTACAAGTAGCTAATGTAGTTATGTGATGTGATTTTTCTTTAAGAGACTTGTATGTTTATTTAAAAATAGAAACAGTCAAAAAGACCTTTTAAAAAGTTTTTTTTAAATTAAGACTTTGATCAGATCCTTACATGAAAATTCATCTTCTAATCAGAGATTGTCATATTCCTTTAGGTTAATTCTGCAAAATAACACCTGGGGGACTTTAATACATTAGACAGTCTGTAAAACTTCTCTTCCAAAATCTGGGAAGCCTTGTGTTGCTAAGGAATGGTAGAAGATCTGTTGCACTTCTTTATTATTGAAATCCCACATCCTTGGTTGGGAATGGCACAGGTTATCAGAGTATTGTGACATTCCATCAGAATTTAAATCACACAGCAAGAACTACTGGCGTTTCTTTCGAGTTTCAAATAATCTTTCCTTCATGCTTGATTTCTCTCTAGAGCACAACAAAAGGACAACCTTTAACAGCTCAGGAGCCCCATGACAAAGTTCTCAAGGGATGTTGGCATGAATTCTGATTTTGATGACTATCCCATGGTGGGCATTTGTAAGGAGAGCATCGCTCAGGTGTTTTTGGCTCAATGTTTTGACTCAACCTTATCCTGCCTTCTCTCCCAGAGTCTGCAATGACTCATGGTACAATTACAGTTGTTACACTTCTTGAATAGATGAATAAAACACTGAATAACCATAAAACCACAGAGAAATTTGGGTTGGAAAGGACCTTAAAGATGATCTAATTCCAACTCCCTGCCACAGGCAGGGACATCTTGCACTAGACCAGGTTGCTCCAAGCCCTTTGAGCCTGGCTTTGAACACTTTCCAGGGATGGCATCCACAGGTATTTACTGTGCCAAAAAGCATTAGCAAAGGCAGAGCCGTGGGAAGGGCATGTAAGAAAAGACCCACTAAGTTGTTTGGGAGGGAATTCACATCCAGCTCAGTGCTCTGGACAAGTTTAAAAAGGATTTATTGCTCAGCCAGGGAGCTGTTTGTGAGACTGGAGTCTGTATGTCCAACTCCTGAACTGTGATCTGATTTCTGCAAGCAAACAGTTTCTCCAGGGTCTTGTGGCTGATGAATACATCCTGTGATTGCTGTCCCTGCAGGCAGATCCTGGGCCAGGGTTAATGGAAACAAGTTCAGTTTAATTTTTTTCCCCAAAACTTTCTGAGCAAGCAGCTTCCTACCCTCTGTCTTGAAAATACAAACCCAGTGATGGACTTGCTGTGGGCTGATAATTTTTAAAGCAGTGCTGATCTCTCTAGAGGTGTGTGGGAGTTCTCTTAGACCTCTGTTTTAACAGACTCCAATTACCAATGCCCTCGTATCTTTATTTAACCCAATAGCAACACTGACAGTGGCCGAGGTGATGCAGCTGCTGAGACTTTCTGTGAAATATCCAGGAGCTGTAGAGTGTTTCTCACATTTCTGTTTTGAAAATGCCTCGGTTCTGCTAACCTGTTCAAAGTCAAGTTCAGGAATTGACACTGATGTGGAATTAGTTTGCCAGATATTTACATCACCCTTTAACATGCTTTCCTTTAAACCTGCAGATGTCTGGAGCAATTTTATGAAGTAAAAGCACAATGTCCTCCTAAGTGCAAAGACCATTTGAGCAATGTAAAAAGTGATTTTTCAACCATTTGATCTTTTGATGCAAAACCTCTGGGTATTGGTAAACTCCAAGTGAAGTCCAGGTTAAGTTATTGCCAATACCAGTTTCTGAAAAATGACCTGAAGATGGTTCCAGTTGTGCTGCTATGCAGCCCTGAAAGCCTCTGAGGTATTGCTCAGAAAGCTGTGGCTGTCCCATCCCTGGGAGTGTCCAAACCCAGGTTGTTTGGGGCTTGGAGCAACCTGAGATAGTTGAAACTGTCGCTGCCCATGGAATGAGACCAGTTTTGAGATCCCTTCCCACCCAAACCTTTTTGATTTTCACAAACCCAAAAAACCCACTGCCTCATCCTGTCACAGGTTCCACCTGCCTGTGGGTTCTTGGATGTTTGACACTGCAACTCTTTTCCTTCTAAACAAGATCTCCTGTGACATTGACAGGGCTGAAAATCCAGAGGTGGCATTAATGTCACTTCCCTTAGGTGGTGCCTTGCTCAGTGTTGGAAACACCAGGCTCACCTTACAGGGACTGCAAAGAAACAGATATTATCAGCTTGACTGATTTTTAACATCTGAGTAATACCCTAAGATGAAGTAATTTTTCCATTGACTCTAAAAGGACATTCATTTCTAGTTCAGGTGTAGACCTTTGGACCTTTTGTTGAGATGAACCCAAATCACACAAGGTTTTGACTAAAGAATGTAATTTTATTTAGGAATGTTGTAAATCAATAATTTTTAATCTGAGATGTCTTCTCTGAGATGCCATTTTTTAAAAAAAGAAAATTTTCCTTTCTTCCACTTTTGGTTTGTCCTTTTTTCTTTGGTTCTTGTTCCTCCTTTTAATTTTTTTTTCTCCAGCTGTGACTGCATAACATCCATCTTAAAGCAGTTTCTTAACTTTTTCTGCACTTTCTACTCAAAGTGTAAGAAAGTTCAGGAAAAGTTAAGCATAGAATTGCTTCACATACTAATATTTCATAAGATGTCCAAGAAAGAATATAAAAATTGTTAGACAAAAGGTGATCTTATATTTTCAACAAAATGCTAACTTTAATGAACTAAAGAGTGATGAACTCCAATTATAACAATGAACTTTAATTATACCATTCATATTTTCATCAATACTCAGGCTGACTGCAATCTTGGCACAATGAGGTCTCTTTTACTGATATACAGAAATAGTTTTATCTATAAAATTTCAATGACATTGACTAAAGAACAAGTTGTTCAATTCTTGGAAGAGCTTTTAACTTAAATGTTAGTCTTTTCTTTGACTGTAGAAAGGAGAGATAGTTAAACGAATGAACAAAAATAACAAGAGACAATGGAGAGACCTGGAGAATAAATGGTATTCATGGTTTGGAGTTAATCCAAAGTCTCTATTGTGCTGTGATGATCTATCTCAATGGCAATAACTCTGATCTGCTGCTGATGAAAGGAGCTACAAGAAAGAAGGAGAGGGGCTTTTCACAAGAGCATGGAGTGAATGACAAGGGGAAATGGTTTTAAACGGAGGGAAGGCAAGTTTAGATTAGATACTAGGAAAAAATTTTCTCTGTGAGGGTGGTGAGGCGCTGGCACAGGTTTTCCAGAGAAGCTGTGGCTGCCCCATCCCTGGACGTGTTCAAGGTCAAGTTGGATGGGGCTCTGAACAACCTGGTTTAGTGGAAGGTGTCCCTGCCCATGGCAAGGGGATTGGAATCAGATGATCTTCAAGGTCTTCCAATCCAAACTCTTTTGTGATTCTATGATTTGTTTTATAAGTGTTAATACATAAGATGTGAGCAATTCAGAAAACCTGAAAAAACCCAAAACCCTAGAGTGCCATTTCAGGCACCATGGGGTGATAACAAGGGGGAGGATGGCGTGAAGATGTGGGGTCCATGCTGAGACACCACCAGGGACAGCGTGTGCAGTTCTGACATCTGGAGAGATGCTGCTGGAATTTAATAAGGCGAAACAGAAGTAATTAAGGCGTTTGGATTTCTCTGATGTCAGAGAGAAGCAGCTAATTGGATGTTCAGCCATTTACAGGGTGTGCATGTTTTCTTTCTGAATGTAAATTCCTTCTGGCAAAATCCCTAGCAGGAGAAAAATTAGGGGAGGTACCTGGTGGTTTATGCTTAAACTGTAGAAAAATTGAATATGGCTCTGTCCTCTTTCTTTTTTTTTTCTTTTTCTTTTTTTTTTTTTTTTTTTTTTTTTTTTTTTTTTGGTGCAGCACTGGTATAGGAGATCACTGCTAAGGTGCAGTTATTACTATTAATGATATAACGTGCAAAATGTAACCATTTCTCTCTAAGACCTACAGAAGCATTTTAATATAAATAGTGCACAGAGAAGCTTATTTTGCATCCTTTTAATTAAAAAAAAGCTAAACTCTTAGTCTGGGTGTAAACCTGAAAAGAAATTTGAGCTCAGTGAGCCTCACCAAATTTCTGCTTGGTAAATATGCATATCCCAAGTGCTGAGCTCTCTATTAGAACATGATCTGTTCACTGAAAGCTTATTGCTGGTTACTATAATCATGCTAACTTTTTAATGGTGAGTCGCACATTTTGGGGGGAATATTTTGAAGGGGGGTGGTAGGAAAACTGTGTAATCAGCCACCTTATCTTTAAATTCTCATCCAATTTCCATTTTAGAAGTCTTTCATGGAAGAAGCATGTTGTTAATTGATTGCCATTAAAATCTTCAAAGGAACAAGCAAGATGAGTGTTTCTTAATGCATTCTGCTGTAAGCTTAACGATACGACACTTCTCCAATTGATTTTATTAGAATTTAAGATGAGGAATTAATTGAGTTGCTGTATTGATCCATTTTATTTTCCCTCCATTTAACATGTCCAGTGGAAAAAAAAAAAGCTATTGAGCTGTGGAATAGTAATGAGGACTTAAGAAGGAAAGTCGATTGAAGATGTATTGGCCAATAAAAAACTTATAAAACCATAGTGTGATGGCAGAATATAGTGGCAAAGACCAATTTATCTCTAGGATAATTAGAGTAATTAAGGTTAATTTTTTGTCATTTAACTGCTATTTTTGTCTTGCTTCACTACCTGTTTGTACTAGATACTGCTTCCTGGTAAGCAATATTCTGCAAATCCATCCAGTTCTGCAAAATTTGCCTTTGAAGATCTCTTTAGAATTACCTCCAAAACCTAAAACCCACTTCCATGCATATGTTTCATCTTTCTTAAAGTTTCTTAAGGGTATTTAAGATTTTTTATTGGTCTACTTCTCCTAGAACATGATTCCTGATCTTTTCCTTGTAGGAAATTTAGGTGTTTAGAAATTAAGCCATTAATTATTTTGGCTGATAATTGTTTTTTGTGTTATTCTGGGATAACTGTCCACAACTTCACAGTCATGGAAAGGATGATATGGGGTGGATCTTTGGAGATAATCTAGTACACCCCCTCATGCAGGTCTGGTGGAAGCAGACTGCAAAGGACTGTGTCCCGTTGGTATCTGTATGGATGGAGCCTGCAAACAGACCATTCCTCTCATTTTCATAGCATAAGGTTAAAATACTTCTAAAAAATCATGGGAATTGTATACAATAGATCAGGGGAGGTGGAAATGAAGGTGAGCCTCGATAGGCCTGGGTAAGGGAACCAAAACTACATAGGCCCTAGGAACAAAGGTTGGGGTTTGTGTTTACTAGATCATGTGAAACTGCACCTGCTAATCATCATATGAATGATATGATTGTTAAATGTAATGATTGGTAATTGAATATGATTATTGTTCAAGAATCATGAGAAACGATATTTGGGGGGCCTGATGAAAACTGCAAGAATTCATGCTTGGATAAGATCAATGTATACAATAGAAAAATAGAGTTTAATAATTAACATATATAGTTATACAATGAAAGAGTATAAAAACATGTCCATCTCGAATCCATGTCGGAGTCAGATTGGGTCTGTACCTTGTTCCCCTGATTCCCAGAGTTCTTCAGTAAAAGCACCTGCATATAATAATTCTGTGATTATAGCTTTCAACATTAAGAATTTCTTTCTGAACCAGAAATTTCAAAACTTAGTGAAAAGTATTCTGAAGGCGAAATGCTTTTCCAGAAGTTTGTTGCTGCAACTGAGATTTGAGGAGCACTGTTTTGGCTTTGGTGCTTGTGTTGGGCAAATTAACTGTTATAGCTGAGATTTCAGAGTTCACATTGATGCGTTCTGTCTTTGTTATTGATATGCTAACTGGAATATTGTGTTTATACAGAGAGATTGCAGTGTAATTAAATACATGATTTATAATTGCATTTTAAGCTCTGGTACAGTTTAGGAGAAGCTGTTTCTATTTGAGCCTCCAAGCTGTAAATTCTCAGCTGACTTCTGCTAATACTTAAAGCTGCAACACAGCTTAGAAAGAAATGGAGAATGGACCTTGGAGGTGTTAATTATAACCATGTCTGGGTTTCCTTGGAATTATATCTCTTCATCAAACATTAATATCTTTTCTTAGGACAGAAATCCCCACATATTGATGTTCTCATTCCCTGTGCAGAGGGAAGGAAATTATAATGGAATGGTAACTTAAACAACATCAACAGCAACAATATAATTTAAATAATAATAAAAAAATCTGGAAATAGACCTCCTTTCTTGTATTGGAAAGACTCTGGCAAAGGAACAATGATGTCAGCTTTCCAGCCAAGGGGGGCTTTTGGAGAGAACTTGTTTCTTTTGCCACTAAATAATTTACACAAGATGCTGATGCCTTCAGTTCTAGCTTTCGTATTTTCCAGATTCTGCACTGCATTAGTATATAACTCTGAACTTCATATGAAGTGTTAGCAAGTTCTCCTCACAGTGTGGTTAGACAAAACAATCCTTTTCCAGCCCCAGAACCAAGGACACCATTGCAGCTTCAGGCCCAAAAAGTATCAACAACAGAGAGTTGAGGAGAGCATTCTGGGGGGATGGGACTTCATAACCTGAAGCTGTAACTGGACGATTAGTCCCAATGTCTTTGTGGACCAAAATTTATAGAACTGTGAAAACTCGTGACCCATTGTCCATCATGGTGTAGCCTTGGCTGGGCTCTTGCACTGCCCAAGGTCCATCCTTTGCAGGCCTTTTAATAAATACTTACTTTATTTCTTTAACACTGTCTGGCCTCTGTTCTAGGCAGCCTCTCCAGGCATCAATGCAGAGCCAGTTTATTTGCAGCCAGATAGCAATCTTATCAAGCTCTATTGATGTAGCTCCTTTGTTAAAACCGTGAATAGCCTCTTATTCCAATAATCAGATCATGGTTTCTCACACATTACTATTAGTGACATTAGCATTAATTGGCAAAGTGATTGCAGAAATAGAGTGTTGTATTTGGGAGCAACTTTAATGAGCTTCTAGAGGATCAAAGACTCTTGGAAGTTCAGAAATTGCCCATTTCTGATGTTCAAACTAACTGAAGCTACTGGCATTTGGAACATTGCACTACAGGAGTGTGTTCTCAATAACAGCAAGGGAAATAAAAATAACAGCAAATATCTCAAATGTCTTTTTTTTTTTTTTTCTATTCAAACACCAGGTGTAAAGCCAAATAATTGTCTTAAGTTGAAGTGAAATGTTGATTACAGAAGTCCACAGTGAAGAAACAGATCTGAGATATAGCCAGAAAACACTCATTAAAAAGGAGTGATGGCTTGGTAGGGTAAGTAGGTAGACTTTAAGAAGTTTTCCCAGTGGTAATTCTCAAAATCCTTTTAGTTTAGATGTTGCAGAAATATGGGTCTTAGCTCCAAATGGGCAGGTACCTGCTTCACCAAAGAGGCACAAAACAGCGTGAATGAGCACAAGTCTTACTTGATGCTTAAAATTAAAAGTAAATTTCAGAGCTGTGAGTCTTTATAAACATGGAAGGAGCTGTTTCTCTTTCACTCACCCTCTGGCTGAGGAAGGAAATCTGATGGAGCACCAGAGGGTTTGATTAACCCCTCTAATCTTCAATGCCAGTGAAAAAGGCTGCAGAAAAAAGCTTGGAAGAATTGGCAGAAGCTTCAAGTGCCTTGATTGTATTTTGTTCCTACTGTTGGTAGTGACACCATGAAATCGTTATGAAATTTGCTGTGAGTGTGCCCACACACACAGACACCATTTTGTGTGAATTTCTTAAAAAAACCTCTGGAGGCCAGGAGAGCTATTTCTCTTCCAAAGAGTAACTGCTTTCACGGCTTGCATAGTCAAAAGGTGGAAATAAACCAGTACTTTATGAGTCCTAGAATAAATTGCTTCAATTTATTTCCTCTCTGAGCATTTGACCAAAGAATGGTGCTAAGTGAGAGCTAATGAATTCACCAGGGAACGAAAACAAAGTAAATACATTTTGTGAAAGATCAATTAGGGGCTTGCAGTCTCTATCTCTGTGCCCATTTTCCTCTCTTTCCCACTCATTTGTGGATTTTGTCTCTCTGCAGAGCAAATAAGGTTGGATCACTGCTCCTGAAACTGGTACATGCCTGGCTAATGAGTGGAGCAGGGGAATTATGCACTGTAGTGTCTGTCACTCTTGCAATTTTTTTCCCAGATCTATTGGCATGGATCTGAGCAAGCACACACATTAATCTATGCCCAATTCACTGAATTATTCCTGTAATTAACTGTGATGTGCCTGTCAAAATAGAGGTGGGAAAGCCATTGAATTTAAGGAAATGAGGCTTGAGTGGTGTGCTATATGAGAGGTAAAGTTCCCTTCACCAAACTTCACCTTTTACGCATCAGTTGAAATTTAAACTGTCCGGGTTCCCTCAATAGCAGCTGGGAAAGGACACGGGAGAGCCTCCAGAGAGAGCTGGTGCCTGAGTAACAGTTGGACTCAATGATCTCAGGGGTCTTTTCCAACCCTTAAGGATTCTATGATTCCACAAAATGGCTTCTTACATTATCTTAAATCTTCTCTCCCTCTTTGCTCGTTCCAGTTATGTTTGGTCCTTGACATCAATGTCTTCTCTGCCATGGGAAAAAGTGCCCAAGTATTTCCTGAATATTTGATGACCTCTTTCTGTCAACACTTCTCCAGAGAGAGCAGGAAGCATTGGGAATTCAGCACAAGAACAGCATGATTACAATTCTGCTTTTTCTTCAGGGTGCTTAATATCCATATTGTCTTGTATGCATACATATTTAAATGCTACATGCTTCTTTTTAGCAATAGGCTGCTGGTGGCTTGAAGTGCCCATAAAACTGCTGGAAAGTGGCAATGCCAATTAATCTGTTGACAGATTTGTTCTTTAAATATTAAGGGGATGTTAAGCAAATGTTGGCTGCTGTACTGAGATCCTTCAGAGTGCCTTCCTCCAAAGAGCTGAGGATTTCACTCACTGAAAATGTCCTGGACACTGCAGGATGGGAAGGTTGGCATAAATGTTCTGTCCCTTTTCCCCCCACACTTCCTAATCACACCATAAATACCACCTACCCCTGTGAAAAAAAGATTTATAAAAGTCTTATACAGAATGTAAACCCCTTATAGCAATAAAAAATTGAGTTGTGAGTTTGTAGAGGGTATAGCAGGGAAAGGTTTAACTCCTGACTGCTTCAACTTGGCAGTGGAATGAGAGGTGAAAGCGGGGTGCTGAATTTGTCTGCTCACTTGGTGATGTGGGAAACCCTGGAAAGGCCTCTGGAGAAGAAGGAAATTTTGGTGCAAGATAAAGATGAGCTTGTGCTGCATCACCCAAGAGTGCTGTGCTGGGGTGAATTTGACTTCCTTGGGACTCGGGGTGCAGAGAGTTAGAAAGAGGAGGTTGGTGGAGAGCAGGTCTGGTTTAGTCCTGTCCATGAAGAAAAACATGGGGTACAAAATAAGGACATTGATTTCTTTACTTTTGATTTTCCTGGCCAAATACAGGGACCTTACCGAAGCCCTGGAGCCCACAGAGGCTGACAGACCATGTGAACTGGGACATCAGATTGAGGCAGCAGCAACATGACAGTAAAGATGCCTCCTCCTCTGCAATTTCAGACTGCTGCTTTTCCCATTTTCTTTTTCCATCAAGCTCATTTGTGGTTCTGAACAGTTTCTTGTTGTCATTTCATCCTTTTACCTCTTTTATTCCAATGAGTTTCATATCTCTGAACCCATCCATCACATTTCAGTTCAGTCTTGCATTGCTGCTGGAAGCCTCCCAATTTAATTTCTATTATTTTAACACATGACATAATAGCATGAACATAATTTGTTGGCTGTTTCAAACTGAAGTTTTTCTTTTTTTTTTTATTTAAAGAAGGTTGTGATAAAGACTTCTTTGAAAGTTTTCAAGTATCCTCACTGTAACCTTATTTCTCAGCAACCAGAATAATAAAAATTTATTGATTTTACTGCAGGTTCACTCCTAAGTATTGGTCAATCATTTGGGTTGCATATTGCAGTTCTTTTGTGACATCTTTAACAAAATAAGGAAGTAAAAGAAGGTTTCTTTTAAAATAGTAATTGAAAATAATGACTCAGGAAAACCAGGTTGATAGCAAGAGATCTGCTCTGGATTTTGAATTTTTCTGAGTTTAAAAGGGTTTTTTCACAGGGGCTGTCAGCTCTCCGTGTCTGGAATATTGTTTGCAGAAATCAGCATGGACAAAAGTTCAGTATTGCTCCACAGTTCATCTTTTGCAGCTGCTCCTCTTTCCTGAGTTACGGTTTCCTGAGTTGAGCTGTAACAAAGATTCCCCATTTTATTTCAGTAAAAGGCATGGTACAGCCATGGCTGGAAGAGAAGAGGTGGATACAGCTTGAAATGAAGTCTCAGATCTCTCAAATCACAGCCAGATGAGAGCATTCGGGTCTCCTGGGTCCCTGTTGCTTCCACTGTAGACATTCCTCTTCATCTGAAAATTCCATTTGTTTTGCTTCCTTTCAAAATAAATCGTGAGATCTGATTTTTGACTTGAGATTAAATAAAAAATGAGTAGATAGCCAAAGAAAAAAGGCTCACTAAACCAAGAAAATGTATAGGTGTCTGTGGAATAAAAGCTAATTTACCTCAAAAAAATCCGTAATATATTGATTACGGTTTTTATTAAGAGGTTGCTGCTGAGTCAGGGACAGCTTCAGTAAATAATACCACAGATCAAAAATTCTCAAGCTTTGGTTTCACAGAAAAGGGTGATAATTACAGTCTGGAGCAGTTTAAACAGATTAATAACTTCTCTTAGAGAAATATAAACCACGGAGATGACATGTTCTTCTCTAGGCAGAAGAGATTTGGATATTAAAAAAAAGATAGGTGACATAAAGCCTCATGTCATTTCCTTTTTAAAAAAAATTTCCTTTATGTGCTTACCCATATTTTTTATTTTATTAGTTTTATTTGGTATTTGCTGTGCTCTGATTTTCTGTTGCACAGAGAAGTGTTATAACAGTGGCAGTTTTGACAAACCCCTGTGGGGTTTTTGTTGTCAAGTTGTGAATTTCTGATCCCTCTGTTACTTGTCACACATCTGATCATTTTGTCTCATGTCCTTTCATGTTGTAGGGGAGAATGCAAACCTAAACAAATGCCAGGTAAAATCAAACCCCGTATTTTCTCTATTTATATAAATATGGTCAGCATGGTCCCGTTTTTCCATGAAGTCTGTGCCTGGCTGATTGTAAATTAACATTTCAGGCTCCACACACAGCTCTCTCATGCTCTTTCAGATGCTTTTGAGGTTGTCTCATGGCCTCAAAGTGCTTCTGCATAAGGCTTTGCATCACCAGGAGGTTTTCTGCCCCAGCTGTCAGTGCTGGGCAGGCACCTCCCACACCAAAGTGCCTCAAAGGGCACAAAAACTGGAGTGCACAGTGAGAGTGAAGACACAGGCAGTGTTCACAGGAGATCATACTTAGCACATTCAGGATGCTTCCACCTTATTAACACAGTGCAGAGGTAATTTTCAGGCTGCTACAGCCCTGGGTTTACCAGGTAAGCATGTGCTACCTGCCTGGTGAATGCAGCACATTAACAAAAGGAGAATTAAACAGCAAATACAGAATAATGATTCCTAAAGGTGGGTGCTGTGTTTAAAGGGTGCTGTGGACTCTGCACTGCTGGGTGTTGGCACACAACTGTCTGTTGCTGCCTGAACATCAGTATTTGGAATTTCTATTCACCTGAGTAATGAGTATGCAAATGAGAAGTCTGTTACTGAGCTGGTTTGGTGACCCTGGAAATGAGAAGCAAACAATGGGAGGAGAGAAGCAACAATGGCTCCATAAATAAAAAAATCCCTGTAGTTCTCACCACTGACATGGAGAAGGATTGAACTCCTTAGCCAGTCATCCCATCAGGATGGGGATAGCTCTTTACAGAAACATGGAATTGTTTAGGTTGGAACGTACTTCAAAGATCATCGAGTTCCAATCCCCTGCCATAGACAGGGACATCTTCCACTATCCCAGGTTGCTCCAGGCCACATGTAACCTGGCTTTGGACACTTCCAGGAATGGGGCAGCCACACCTTCCCTGGACAGTCTGTTCCAGGCTCTCCTCACCCTCACAGTGAATAGTTTTTTTCTAAAAAGCAATCTAAATTTGTTTTCTTCCAGTTTAAAGCCATTTCCTCTTGTTCTGTCACTACATGCTCCTGTAAATAGTTTTTGTTTCCTTTTGAAAAGAAGTTCTGGATCTCAGTCTAAACCTGCTCTTGGATTTGAGAGTCTTGCTGTTCATGTGCTGAGCTGAAAAGATTCCTCATATCTTTTGGCCATGAGTCATAAGTGCAGAACCTGCAAAATCTGTTAAGAAGCACTGAAGTTCTTGTTACAACCTCACTAAACTCTTTTTTGTACATTTAAAAAAGTTGGTTTTCAATTCTCTTATATCTTCCCTTATTCCATCAGTACAGAATTCTCACTATTTCAAGGGAGAACTTGGCCAGCAAACTTTGTGGCTTCAGTGGAAAAAGAGCGTTGTATCACATTTTAATAGCTTCATCCAGAAAGAATTCCTTAATAGGCAGGGGTTTCCTGCCAGGAAAGGAAAAGAAAGATCAGGGCCATTATTACTTTGGTGCTTTTAAATTTTTTAAAATTAATTTTCCAAGGCACTTCTCTTGAGGAAGACCTTCTTTCATCAGGCATATCTTGCTCCCCTCTTCTTCTGCAGAGGCACTAAAACTAGTCACATGTGTTACAGTGAACTACAGTTTTGAAATATTTTTTTTTTCTCAACGTAGAATTCTCCTATTGTTTCTTTTCATATGTATTTTTGATGTTTTATAGTTGCAAGAGCAGTTAACAAATATGAGCTAAGGATAATGGATTGCATCTTTTGTGAAGAGGGATTTGTGGTGTGGGCTTTGACTTTTGCCAGCTCAATGGACCTCAACATGATTTTCACAATCACTCCTGATAGTGGTACCCCATGGCTGGAAACCATCACCACTGGGAGAAAAAGGCTCTTTAAACCAGAAAGTTCTGAATTAATGAGTATTCAAACCTATAATAAGTCAAATCACTGAAATAGGTGAATCTTTCTCCAGAGCAAACACGTGAAGAAGCAGAATGTGGTGCTACTTCTGGCTAGTGATCAAACAAGGGCAAATGCAGATGGTGATTTCCCTCCAGAAAAACAGAACAGACAGTGCAAACTGACTTTTAGCACAAAAGCTACAGATAAATGTCAAGCAGGAAGCAGTTGGGTTAAGAACAGAACTTAGTTAATGTTAAGTCCTGAGAGCATGAAGAAAAAGCCATGATTTTCAGACTTGTTTTATCATGCAGCAACAGAAACATCTTAACCAGATACATCTGCAAGGTTTGGGAAATCTGCCTTTATAGAATTTGCAAAGTGGGTTCCTTTTGCTGGGCTGGTGAAAGTAGGGTTTGCTGTCTGTGCCTGGCCCAGGGAGATCTGCAGAAATGCTCATCAATATCCAATTTAGGATCTAGGACTAGACCTGCAGAATTTTTGGAGGGATTCAACTTAACTCATGATGCCAGAACTTGGGCATGGGTAAGTGTCATAAACTGGATATAAAGGTAGATATGCTGTGACCTGGATAAAAAATAATAGTCTGATTTCCAAACTGGGAGGAGGGTAAAATCTGTGTTAAACAGCAGCATCTGACGATTTTTTTCAGGCTTTTCCTGGTTTGGAGACTGTTTTTCCAGACCCATCAAGTGTCCTAGAAATGGGATAAATGTAGCAGCCCAGACACTGGGTGAAGGGCTGGATTCTCGTCCTTGTACCACCTTTACCTTTCAGAGTGATGAAGTACCTGAATCATCTTGAAGAGTCTGACATAATTCAAACATGAGAGAATTATCTAAATCTTCATCTTGACTGACATGAAATCACTCCACAGCTGTCCAGAACCCCCAATCTCGTTCTTCTGATCTCTGAACTGGCCAGACATGTTTGCCCACAGAGAGTGCATTTAAATATCCTGTGTGGGGGCATAGAGAAGATGTAGTCAGACTCTTCTCAGTGGTGTCCAGTGACCAGGATGAGAATAAATTGGCATGAAGAGTAGTATAGGAAATTCCTATAAATATAAGTAAAAAATGTTACTTGTAGGTAAGGTGAGGCAGATATTGATGCTTGCTACCTTGGTGAAAGCAAACTGGTTTGTACCACTGTGACATTTATTAAATTTTTTCTGCTCTCATCCTCCTGCAGCCCAGAGATTTTCAGCTTCACCACCAGAAGAGTTGGAGCCCACTTTAATAACTACCTCATTTAATGCTTGAAATGGTGCTCAAAGAGCCTTTTAAGCATGGGATTGTTTATTTACAAATGTGCTTTGGTAGCAAAAGTGGAATTTACTGAGCACTCAACAGCAACAAGAACAGCATAAAGATGGTGTTCACCCTAATATTATACATTAGCTCATCAGGATGAATATTATTTTGATAAATACTGGACAAATTAATAGGCATTATACTGTTGTGATTGGAAATGATTATATGGATTTTTCAGCTGAGTGAAACTTCTGCACATGATAAAAGATGCTTGGCAATAAATATAGCATCCCTGATTAAATCAACTGCTGTGCTGTTAAGAGTGATTCTGGATGGGTAGGAGATGAAGTAGGTGGTTCTTCCAGTTTTGGGAACATGGAATTCTGTGCCTGCATTTGTTTTCTCAGATTTAGCAGTCCTAGATATAATGCTATATAACATGCTGGAAGTGTTCCCAAAAACATGTAGCTGTGTTGCTAAGGGACATGGTTTAGTGTTGGGCTTGGCAGTGCTGGGTAAATGGTTGGACTCAATCTTAGGGGTCTTTTCCAACCTTTTCTTTGATTCTGTGCCATCTGTTTTGGTTTCATTTGCTTTTATTTGCCCATCTCTGAAGGAAGCAAAAACTGTCAATTCAGCATTCTCCAAACGTCTCATGACACTCTTCCTCCCTCCCTTTGCATCCCTTTGGATGGAAGACACAGCAGTGCAAAGGCTGAAAGATCCTGACCAGTCTGTTCTATACACCAATGACATCTTTACGTGGTCAGAAGGATCAACTGAAGTTACCTAATTTGATTTTCCATAGCAAAGAAACCAGGAGTTTTTCTGGACTTCATGATAATTCGAACAATAACTTGACATTTAAGGAAACCCCTTCCCTCTGCTCAGTAATGGAGAATCTACTGTGACTTTAATAAGTTTTGGTGCTTCACTACCCTTGCAATTAAAAGCCTTAACTTCATTTCCCTCTGCACTTGCCAACATTAACCTCCTGTTTACCTGATAGACACTTTCCCAACCAATATATAGGAAACCAAATGATTCTTTGAGTGCATAGTACAAACATTTTTAAATTTGTACCCAGTGTTCTGCTAAGCAGAAAGCACCTGTTATACATTTGCCCTTCATAGAAATTTATAATCTCATTATGGCCCCTTTAACTTTCTTTTGGCTGAACTAAAGAGATCGAGCTCTTTCTGTTTTGCATGCAAAGGTTCATTTTGTGCCATTGTATCATATTTTGAACTTTAGATGATTTGCAATGCTCCTTCTTGCTCCAGGGGCTATTGGAACTAAACGAAAGGGAAATAATCTTAACATACCACCCTAATCTATTCTGATTTGCACAATCAGAGTCTTTATTAGCCTTTACAGCTACAGCATGGAGAAATATATTGCAGAGAATTGCAAGTTAGACTAAACATCGTTTATTCCACAGGAAATTAATTACTTCAGTGATACCACGTGTAGCGTAAGAAACTATCTTGTAAAACAGTAGCTCAACATTTATGAACTATGGGGAAGGTCTTCAAACAGTCCTAGTGGGTCAAAATTATGCTGACTGAAGAAATATTACCTTTGTTTTATGTTAATATAGGGAATAATAGTATAAATTTAATTGTACCCCAGCAGATGTGATGAAGGGCAATGCAGTTGCATTTTTAAAAAAAAACCTCTGAAATACTCAATCTTGTTCAGCCTTGACTGGTTAAAGCTGCAGAATACCCTTCTCATGATAACTCCCCCCAGCAATTTGAGGAGTTCTCTTCTCTCTTACTTGTTTTTTGTGCCTAATTGCAGGGTTTTGTTATTCTTTTGACAAATCACTCCCTGGTTTGTTAAAATAATTCTCCCTTTTCCCTGCACACTGGCAATGAGAAGAGTCTTTCAGCCTCTTCAGTGTCTCTAGTCTGATGATCCTGTGTTTTTCCTCTTGTGCTGTCCGCAATTTCTTTATGCTGTTATACCATGGTATCAAATGTATGTCTGTATTTTCACTGTAAGCTAAAATAAAATACTTCAGCCTATTCTGGAGTCTGTTGTATTGATTTTAACAACTTGAGGGACATTGTGAAATACTGGAAGAGAAGCTGTGGCTGTCCCATCCCTGGAAGTGTTCAGGCCCCGGTTGGATGGGGTTTGGGGCAACCTGGGACAGTAGAAGGTGTCCATGCCCATGGCAGGGGGCTGGCACTAGGTGATCTTTAAGATTCCTTTCATTCTGGGATTCTGTGTTTTGATATTTGCTTTTCCAGAGGGATTTGAAGTGAGAATGGACAATATTTTTTTCAGCTCATTAACATTTTCCAATAGCTACTGGTAAACACCAGAAACACGTAGTGGTGGCAGGATCTGCCATCCAAAAAGCAGTGAAAACAAGAGGCTCTAACAGTCTTTACATGGTGGGATTGCATTTTGCACAGGAGTATTGGCACAGCAGCAGCAACCAGCACAAATCACTGCACAGCCAGGCAGAGTATGTAATAACACCACAGTTCTCCAGGCTCATTTCTGCACATTAAACTCACCACTCTCTGTCACAAACACATGAATAATGCATTGGTTCAGCAACAAAGTTGGCAAGCTGAGGCTCATCAGGATTGGATTTCTTTCTTCCCTCCTTCACAGAGATCAGAAGCCTCAAAGGAAGCTTTGTGGGAGGTACTGATAGAAATAGTGGGCAGAAATCATTCACTTTTCCCAAATTGCTGCCAGGATCTGGTGTGAAAAATCCAGGGACATAATAAGCCCCAGGGAACTGAGGTATCCAAAAGAACATGATTCCCTTGACAGGAACCCTTCCAGGAAAGACCTTTATCTGTTTGCTTCTTAATCAAGGCTAACCTCTGTATAATTTATACGATCTGAATTAATGTCTTTCTTTTTTGATGTCTTCCAGACTATGAGAGAAAATAGAACTGGAAGGCACTAAGAAAATGCACAGGATCAATTGTTCTGTGTTATTCTGTGATGGATATTCGGACTGTTTCTGAGAACACGAAATGTTTTTGGACATGTAGAGAGAATTTCTGTGCTGTCTATCCCAGATTTCTTTTATGCTCCTTTCAGAAAGGTGGCTTTTTGTGGGGCATTATTCTTATTTGTTTGTGGATTTTCTAATTTTTGTTTCTCCAGGACCAAGCCTATATTCCCTTATTTCAGTCCAAACCCTTGTTTCTCACCTCAGTCAGAAAGCAGGGTGATACATTCTGTCTCTTTCATTTCTCCTTCTTTGACAGAAAGGTCAGTTCCTGTTTTCTTCCCCTGCATGCCAGGTTTCCTAAGTCACTGATCATTATTGATAAAGCAGAAATGTAATGTCTTCTTTTCTTCCCTCTCCCCCTTCCTTTCTTTCCCCCTTTCCTCATGCCCTCAGTGTTCTGATGCTCTTAAATCTTACACAAAGTAGTAAGGAATTTTTGTCGACTTTCCACCCGATTTTATTTGCCCAGGTTTGCACCTGAAATATGGAGCTGAATCCCACCCTTGGACAGCAAAAGTTCTTTAAAATTCACATATGGAATGTACTTCTGCTGTGAAATGTCAAAGTATTTTTGAAAACTGATGATTTTGACAATATTTTGTTCCCAAAGTATGAAAAATTGATCGTCCTAGAAATAATTCAGCAACTCAGTTTCTGATTTTAGAAAAGCTTGAGCATTGCTATTCCTGGTTTTAATTTTCTTACCCAGTCCTGTGTGACTCCTCTTGTAACTTGATGGCTTTAACAGAGTCTGATTACATGGAACTATTTCCTGAGCAGACTGAGACCTACCTGGGATTTGGGTTCCTGACCTAAATGTGGCCTCCTGACTGCATGACATGAACTGGAATCAATCATCCAGATAAACTGCTCACAGATTTCTGATAAATAAATATTGCTCAGTTCTGCAATTACCAGTAAGGAAGCTGGGGACAAGTGGTCACTGAAAGATTGTCGAAGATAACCAGATTAAATTATTATTACCAGCACAGTTAGAGTGCCAAGTGCCTGTTTATAATAGGCAATGAATGTTCATTTCACTTTTATACTTTTTATTCTTTTACTTTTATTCTTTTATCTTTATTCTTTTACATTTTTATTTTAAGAAACATAACCAAACCCTAATTTTAAAAGACAATTTTTCTCTCTTTATATATGTATGTTTGATTTTGGTAGTGAAATGACCTAGAAATATTCCAATGCATCAAAACAAAATGAAATGCCTTGATTGAGCTGAAACAATTAAGGAATGTTTCAGGCAATTAAATTTTATAAGAAATGTCAAAAATTGGCTTTGTTTCATTTCAGTAAAACAAATCTCTTTTGAAGATGTCATAATTTCCACAAAATGGAATTCTCAAGTTTCTATGAGCTTCACATTTATTGTTATTGGGTTTTAGACTCCTGTGAAAATGACTTGACATGTTTATTCCAATACAGTAACTGTGAAACAAATGCTTTTCTTTCAAGTTGTGATTAGGCTGGCTTGTGCTTGAACTTGTCTGATGGCTATTTCACATCCCCCCCTTTCTTTTTAATTATATTTATTGTTGTTTTTTAAATTATTCTTTGAGCTTGGAGCATCTGCTCTCCTTGAGTATGCACAGAAAATTTGTGGGTCCCCACTGATGCCAAATGGAGACTCCAGGAGATATGGAATTTACAGAGCCATGAGTGCAGAAAGGTGATGTGATTCAGGCAGTGAGGAAAGGATGTGAAAACCTTGAAACGTGGATATTCATCCTGACTTCACCATTGCTCCCATTTGGGACAAGCCATTGTCGCTTTTAATCAATTTTGGCCTGTGATTTCCCAGCATCTCTCTGCCCTTTAACTGTAAATCCAAACTGAAGGGAATCTTTCTTTTCCAAAAAAAAAATACATATCTCGCAGCACTATCTTTTTTTTTTTCTCAATCTGAATCTCATACAGAAAATAAATTTCCTTGTGTCTTTCAATTCTGATGAATGTCAATAATATTGTACATTACAGAAATTTCAAGACTTTATTTTATTACTGAGCTAGTATTTATTAAACAAAAGAAAGGCTTGAATCTTTTGATTATTGTTAATCTTTGTTCCTCCTGTGAGTAAAAACTTCTTTACACAAGTACAAAGAAATTTTTACCACTAAGTGTTAATCACTTACACTGTAAGAAAACAGTCACTTCAGGATTTTTAATAAACTGCCTCAAGGTTAGAAGCAAAATTAAGCTCAGGGTATGCTGGAAAATAAATTCCCCATGTCCCTTAATGTCAAAGAGAACAAGGCAGAACTGTCTTCTGCAGAAA
Source organism: Sylvia atricapilla (assembly GCF_009819655.1). Classification (NCBI taxonomy): domain Eukaryota; kingdom Metazoa; phylum Chordata; class Aves; order Passeriformes; family Sylviidae; genus Sylvia; species Sylvia atricapilla. The sequence goes on from NC_089140.1 coordinate 149,634,930, forward strand.
ACGTAATAAAGTTAATGCTTGGATAAATATTTGTACCTGTTGCTGAAGTAGCAGCAAGATTTTAAGGAACTGCCAGTAAATGCTGTTGTGCAAGTGTTTTGCAGGTGCAAAGAGTAAGATAATTTGTGGGGAATTTGTTCCAAAAATAGGTAATCAAGATAAATATCCTTGAACTGAAGCTGCAACTAAAATCTTGTTCTCTAGAAATGTATTTAAGCATATGATTTGCTCTGAGCACACAAACACTGGCACTGAAAACAACCTCAAGGCCAAGCCAAACTGAGCTGAATTGAGTTTCTTCTCTGTTTTATAAAGTGGGTATTAAGCAGTTAACACTGCTATTGCTGTACCTTCTCTTTTGCCAAGATGGACTAATAAACATGACATTTTTAATGTATAATTTGCATAATGCTTCTGTTAATTTGTTATTTTCATTACGGCAACAGAATGAAAACGACATATTACGCCCATAAAAAATATACAGCGGTGCTAATCCCTGTAGTCATTACACTGTTAACCGAATTGCATCTTTTGCCTGATAATTATTGTTATTTATAAAGCCTCTTGATAAAGGCTGAGTGCAAGGCAATGGGAAAGTCTCCTGATTTATCAAGAAAAGAATAAAATACTAAAATGAAGGAGAAAGCCAAGAGGGAGGGGAATTGGGACCCAAACCCCAAACTGACGAATGTGCTTTGGTGCAGAGATAGAAATGAATTTGTCTTGAAGTGAGATTTTTTTGGTAACAATTGTTTGCTCTCTGGATCTGCCTGTACTAAATTTAACCCCTCACTGTCTCAGGTGTCTCACATACCTAGCAAAAACCTTTGTCCCATTACACACCAGTGCACTGTGAGCATTTTGAGGGAGAAATGATCCATTTTTATGTACAGAGAACTGTGGAGGAAGCTGGCATAAAGCGTATGGTGTCCCACAAGTATCTAAGATGCTCAGAGGGCTTGAACACTTTGCTGTGGCAATGGGCTGAGAGCTGGGGTTATTCAGCCTGGAGAACAGAAGGCTCCAGGGAGTCCTCATAGCACCTCCCTGTACCCAAAGGGGGCTTTACAGGAAGGTTGGAGAGAGAATTTTTCCAAGGGCAAGCAGTGGTAGGACATGAATAATCACTGCCTGCATTTGGTGGATAGAAACTGAGGCACAATAAAGCCTAAAATTGAGTAAAATGAGTAAAAATGGCAGAGGCTTTAGTGAGTGGCAGTTGGTCTTCAGGAAATCCTCAGGAATATTAAAAGTTAATTGAATGATTGGGTCACTTGTGATGTTAAGCAAGAGGATTCATTGCCATGGTTTAAAAGGTAAAAGTGATAGAAGAGGTATGATCTAGCATAGGAAAAATATTATAATACTACAAGACATATTATAGTAGCATTCCAATAATACCTAAAGGGGACTTCCATGGAGGCTGGAGAGGGTCTTTTCCCCATGGCATGGAGGGACACGACAAGGTCAAATGGCCTTAAGATGAAGGAGGACAGTTTTAGATTAGATACTAGGAAAAAAAATCTTTAATATGAGGGTGGTAAGGCCCTGGCACAGGTTGCCCAGAGAAGCTGTGGCTGCCCCATCCCTGGAAGTGTCCAAGGACAGGTTGGATGGGGCTTGGAGTAACTTGGGATAGTGGAAGGTGTCCCTGTCTGTGGCAGAGGGTTTGGAATTAAATGATGTTGAAGGCCCCTTCCAACCCAAACCATTCCCTGATCCTATGATACAGGCCAAAAGTTGAAAAAAGGGAGGGAATTGTTTTTCTCCTGCTCCCATGGCCTGCTGTCATGCTCCTCATGAACATATCATGAAGTAGTGTTAATGCAACACAGGAGTTTTGGATTAGACACTGGCAAAGAAAGTTCTGACACTGAAAGTTAAAAAATGCTGGAGCAAATTGCCTGAGTCAAATGTGGACTCTGTCCCACAAGGCTTTATAAATGTGGTGGGTGAACATCTGGGAGGAATGACCTAGTGACAGGAAAATAGGATAGCATATGAGTTCCTGAGGTCCTGTCAGCCCCATTTTTGATAATTAAGTGTGAAATTATTACTACCAATGCCTAGTCAGACAGATAAGGGAGACTACAAGTGACTCTATTCTTCCTGACTCCCTTTCTACCTACCTATGATTCCTTAGTGCCAAATTTTCACCATTAAAAGAGTTTCTATTTGCTGTTTTTTAACACACACCACTCTTTCTCCCTCTCTCTCTTCCATTATAATTCATCCATCACCACTGCATCTATCTCAATGTTCCTCATCTACAAACATCATGCATGATTAGGTATCCCTTATAACCTCCTCTGCCTCCTCTTTGCCCTGCCCAGACTCACACAGTGCCTTCTGAACAGTGCCATTAGTTACTGAATACTCACAGCAGTGCTGCTGTCTGAGGTTACAATTTTATTTTCTCCTGCACAGCATTACAGCTGACTTACAGCCCTTTCTCAGAGGGAAAGCAAAGCTGAGCCATTCTCTCATCTCATTCTCAAATGTAAAGTAGTTAAGAGTTATAGGAAGCTATTTCTTTATTGCTTTTGTGTTCCTGTCCTTTTAGCCACCTACACAGCTGCCAGATGATTTAAGACTCTGACAGACAAGAGGAGATAAATCTTGCTGCAGAGATGAGAAAGGCAACCACCTGCTGCCAGTGACTGCCACACTTTCAGGGTGGGAGGATGCAGAAGTCTGGATTTTGGTCACTGAGCTCAGCCTGACACTTGTGACTGAAGTGCCCACAAAAGTGCAGTGAGATGATAAACCTGGCTTGGCTGGATGTGTCTTGTGGCCTGATGGTGCCGCTCAGCTGAGGAGCAGTAGCTTCCAGTAGTGAGGAAGGGAGTTTAGCTGAGTGTCATCTCTCCTTGTAACCTGATGAGGCCAGGGCACGGGCCACTGTCTCCTGGCTTCATCAGCAGATAATGATCCCCTGGATTTTTCACTTGGCTGATGGCCTTGAAGGTGGTAACACCACAAATTACTTCAGCAAAAAATGTATCAGAGATCGCAGAGGCAGGAAGATTTGAGATGATTCCTGGGGAGACAAAGATAGCAGGAAGGACTGCTTTTTTGTACCGAATGTGATAGATAATATCAGTTTTATATGTCTGAGTTTATGTTTCTTGAAAATAGGATGTCAGATGGGCTGTCAGGAACAAGAAGAGCCTATTTCCTTTGGACTCCTCCTGAACTCCCTCCTGACAGGGAGCAGTTGAATACACAGTGGAACAGGCTTGCAAATCTCAGCATAGAATTGAAGACCTGTAAAAGTGCAGACCCCAGGGACACCAAGAGATGACCAAGAGGCTGGGGCAGATCTCAGGGAGGACAAGAACTTGCTGAAGGGGAGAAACATGTGGGCAGGGTTTGGTGCTTCTCAGAAATTCACTGAGTTAATTAAAGGTCATGCAAGGATGCAGTAGGCAACTGAGTGCTGTGTGGAAATGTTTTAACAGATTTTCTGTCTGACAAAGACAAAATGCTCTTTCACAACAGTTGTGCCACTGCCCAGGGTAGAACCCTATCACTGTGGAGGTGGCTGGGCAATTTGTGGACATGTGTGAGGAACTGAGTCACCTCAGCTTAACAAATTATTTCTCATTAGCTGAACACTGTTAATGACTGAATGCATGAGCCTTGTGTGCAGTGAGTGCAGAGTGAAAAGTTTTGACTCAAACAGCTTCCAAATATTTCCCTCACTTCTTAGAGCTGGGCAGAAGAAATATCTTTTCATTTGACGATACTGGCTTAGAAGATTGCTCTTCCCCAGAAGCATTTGGGATTGGCTTACCTTTTAATAATTCTGATGGCAGCTGCATCAGCACTGCTTTTTGGATCCCAAAGCCTTGACCTGGGCTGTGGGAGCTACAGAACACATGGCATGAACTAGGGGGATGTATGGCACACTGGATAATGCTGATGGGAAAGGCAGCGGCTTGTAGTCCTATTAACCAATTCCCTTTGCCTTTCCTTAGGTTAATGTATCTTTAGAAGGGTAAGATCTCTTCCCTTGAACTGATTGTTCTTCCTAACCTTGCCCAGAATCTTGTTGACTATCGTTGCTACAAGAGCACATTGCTGTCAGGACTGTGGTCAGTTTATTGTTTGCCAGGATCCCCAGATCATTTTAGACAGAGATTTCTAGAGGATGGTACCCAGCCTGTACTGAAAATATTCCTGAGGTGTCTGCTGATCCATTCCCAAGATTGACAAGGTCCCCCTCAATGGCAGCACACCCATCTGGGGTGACAACCACTCCTCCAGTTCTGTATCATCTGCAAACCTGCTGTGGGTCCATCCTGCCCCGCCATCCATGCCATTAACAGGATTGGTAAAGTGTATTGTCCCCAGTATTGATCCTTGGCAGACAATCCTGTGGACTGGCTTCCATCTGGATTCCACAACACTGATCACAACCTTTGTGCCCTACATTTTCACTTGCTTTTCAGTCTACCTCAGCGTCCACTTATGCAATCCATTTTTCATCCCTTTGTCCAGAAGGATTTTATGAGAGACAGTGTTAGAAGCCTTGCTAGTCTGTTTACAGTAATGCAGTATTTTTTCCTGTCTTGTACACTTAAAAATCCAATGCTGATACTTCTCAAATATTGCATCTGCAGAGAGGGTGAACTTGCTTTACTTGCACAGTGCCAACATTTGTATAGGTGCCACAACCACTGTGAATTGTGGTTCTGGGTATACAAATGCTAATTGCATCCACAGCTGCTTTCATTCTTTTGCTCAGTGCAAGTGACCTCTCATGCTGACATGATTAAACAAGTTCATTTTTTTAAGACATGTTCACACTGCAAAATGCCTGAACTGGCCCTTATGAAACAAGTTTAAGTTCCCAAACAGGTCTTTATGCGGCACTATCCAGCCTGGTTTCAGTGAGCCCCCACGAAGAATGATGCTGATGGCATTTTTTCCTGCCACCAGCCCTGGAGCTGACCAGCAAAGCAGTGTTATCTGCACAACAAAGTGCTAGTAAATGCACCACTGTGCTCCTACTGACATCCCAGTAAAGCCCTTATGCAAGGAGAAGGCACTGATATGTTCAGAATATAACATCCTTCTCTTCAGAGCTGGTTTAATATAATTATGTTGGCAATTAAAAGAAATAAAAGAAAGTTTCCAAGATAATTTTCAGGAGGAGTTGAGGAAGAAGGGACAAGACAGGCTCAGCACATAATTGGGAAAGTCTGGAAGACATTGGAGTTTGGTTAGGAATCAGAGCCAAAGCAATTCTGAAAGGGAAAAATGCCAGCTTAGCTGTGTCCTGTATGCCAGAACCACCTCCCCTCTGGGCAACTTGATATATATACTCTCCTTTAATTGGTTTAGATGGCCTTTGCTCTTTTCTTTTCTAAGCTGGGGTTCATGTCTTGCAAAAGCTGTTTGTGTTTCCTTTGCTCATTACATCGACTACTGAGTTGGAAGAATTAATTAGTTGATTATGATAAAATCTAATTACTGTTTGCAGTTGGATTAATTAACTAAATTCTGAGAGATCCCTTCTACTCCCTAGCTGTTCCAGTGTAAGCAAGAAGATACATCCTAAGGGGTAATGACTTGGTAAATACTTAATAAGCAGCATCTGCAATAGACATATTTGCAAAACTCAAACATTGGAATTCAACCCTTGGATGTACTTTGAAAACTTGTCATTGAGTAGGAGCAATGAGAGGATGGAAGTAAATATTCTCACAATGAAGATGCACAACTGATGTGAAAGATTCTGTGGTTGAGGCCTAGTTCTGTTGTGTGAAAGGAGACCTGCTCTGAAAAATAAGTTTGGGCAAAACTCCAGCACAACCAAAAAAATGAGACAGGAGGCAGTGTGGTGTCATTGCTATCCACTGGGCTGGCACAGAGACTCTGCAGGTCTGACACTAGAAGAAAGAAAGGCTCTGTAGATGCCTGGAGCAAACTGCATCAAAAACGCATTCATGCTTTCATCAGTCTCTATCAGCCACGTCATTGTCAATCCTTCTTCCGTGCTGGTACGTTGGACTGGGAAACGTGGTTGTGGGGATGGGAATGTGCTTTTTTCTGGCAGTCCACCCTGCATGGTGTTGACCTCCAGGAAAAGAGAGCTGCCAGTGCTGCTCCATTCTCATCCTCTTGCTCTACCCCTTGAGTGCCCTCAGGGCTTGGGGATAGTTTTGGGGTAGGTTTAGAGAAGTCTCCTGCCTCTTTTTGGATATTTTCAGTGGTACACCTCTTCAGTAAGGTCACTGCTTTTGACCTGGTGAAGACAAAAGAGTGTGTCTAGGTGGAAATTCATCTGAAGTAGGTCAGATATCTACTTCAGGATGTGATGATGGGCACTCTGGAGAGAGCTGTTCCTCTGCATTGACTACAAAACGACTTCAGTTCACTTACAGACTCTCTAATTTAATAGAATTACAGAATGGTTTGGGTTGAAAAGGACCTTAAAGATCATCTCCTGTTTCATCTGTCCCATCCTGGTGTCTGCAGAAGGCATGCAGCTGTCTGTAAGCTGATACTAAGAGTGTTAATATGCCAAGGAAAGAAAAACAAGGAATAGGGTGCTAGGACATCCTCACCCAAGTCCAGTTTTAGCCATGGCTCATAATCTGAAGACTGTTCATGCTTTCAATGTTTCATGCTTTCAAATAGCATAAAATGTAAATATATTTGGAGGAATATTAATTTTGAATATGCCATACCTAATGGCTTTTATGTATTTGTGGTGACATATAGCAGTATATAAACTTCTACACCAGTAAATGAACCAGCACAAGTAAATACTCTCAGATACTGGCGCCTGCTTTGGCCTGGGCAAACTCACCTCTTGAGGGGTTGCTAACACAGTTACAATGGCCAGTGGCCATCTGGGCCAGGCAGCTGGATGTGGCCATCACAGAGTCACAGAATGGCTTGGGTTGAAAGGCACCTTCAAGGCCATTGATTTCCAGCCCTTCTGCCATGGGTAGGGACACCTTCCACTAGGCCAGGCTGCTCAAGCCCCCATCCAGCCTGGCTTTGAACACTTCCAGGGATCCACGGGCAGCCACAGCTTTTCTGGGAAATCTGTGCCAGGGCCTCACCATCCTCTGAGTAATGAGTTTCTTTGTAATATTTAATCTAAGGCTATTTTCTTTAAGTTTGAAGCATTACCCGTAGTTCTGTTGCTCCAGGCCCTTGTAAAAAGTCCCTCTCCATCCTTCTTGTAGGCTCCTTCAGGTACTGAAAGGCCAAAATCTGATCATACCAAAGCCTTTTCTTCTCTAGGCTGAACAATCTTGATTTTCTCAGCCTTTCCTTGCAGGAGGTATGCTCCATCCTTTTGATCATCTTGGTGGCCTCCTCTGGACTCACTCCCAACATTTCTATGTCCTTCCTGTGCTGGAGATTCCAGAGCTGCAGGCAGCTCTGCAGATGGGATCTCACCAGAGCAGAGCTAAAGCTATTCCAATTCAAAGCACTAATTGTCCATGTTGAAAACAGCTGAATGGTTTTTTCACTGTGAAGTTTTTTGTATAAACTCAACCCAAACAATTTCAGCTCAGGAGTAGAAAAATACAAGGCTGTCCTACAGATGTCTGGCTAGTTGACTTCCTGTCTGGTTGATTTTCTTTATTGGCCAATTATAATCTGTGAGAAAACTTCCCAGCAGCACATTGTGGATAAACATGTTGTGAATTGAATAATGCTACAGATTATATGATGTTCAATAAAGTGAAGGGACAGCACAGACAACATCTGGAAGTAAACGAAGGGTTTTGTTGTGTTAGGTGATGGCTGTGAGTCACCACACAGCTGCATGTAAAATGCAGGGAAGAGGCAACAGTTTTGGGGCAAGCTGGATACAAATATATGCCAGAAAGTAGGAAAGCATGAGAGAAATTGTAGAATGGTGCTGTGTGAGGTTAATCTAAACCCCACATAAATTCAGTATAAACAGTTAATTGAAAAGGTTATTGTCTTTTACAGATATGTGATCTGAGACTCTGAGAGGTGAGACATTAGTCCAAAGTCACCAGATGAGTCAGTAGATGAACTGAGAGTGTCTAGAAGTGAAACTATGGTCCCAATGAAAAAAAAAAAAAAATCCATACCTCCGTGAACCAAAACTTTTTCTTTAATATGTCTCCTAGTTTCCACTCCTATATCCTGCTTTGTCAGACAGTTCCTAAATTGCTCCATTTGGAAAAATCCTACAGGGAGTATTGACACAATTCATCATTCAGATGAAGAAGGTTGATTAAATGGGTGATAGATTATTTGAAGTAAGTAGTGCCAACAAAAGCTTCATGTAAAGACTCATCTATCCCCCTAACTCTAAAATCCATCAGTAATAAATTCTGGACTGTCTACAACGCCACATTCAAAGTTGAGCTTGGTTTCAAGCTGTAAACTTAACCCACACTGGTCTTCTGATATAGATTATAACTTATTCAACTTCTTTAATTGCTTTTATGTCATATTTTGTGGGGTAATTATGGAGTTTTCCAAAGGAAGTTCAAATCATTGACAAAATGGAAGAGCATGGGTTGCAGAGCCTGTTGGAGCACTTGTGACTGATATTTGGGAGACACTCATTGAGCTGAGATGAAGCTCAGAGTAGAGATCTTTCTGAAAGCTACACTTTAGGTGGTTGAGGGAGCTGGAATGGCTCAGCCTGGAAAAAAGAGGCTCAGGAGATGCTTTTGTGCTCTCTACAACTCCCTGACTGTAGGCAGTTGGGGGCTGGTCTCTTCTCCCAGACAAGAAGAGGAAATGGTCTCAAATTGCACCAGGGGACATCAGGAAGGATTTTTTTAACTGAAAGGGTGGTCAGACATTGGAAGGGGCTTCCCAGGGAGGTGGTGGAGTCACCATCAGTGTAGGTGCTCAAGAAACAACTGGATGACCAATGCTCTGGACAAATTGACAAAGTGATGCTCAGTCGAAAGTTGGACTTGACAATCTTGTAGTTTTCTACCAACCTTAATGATTCTACCAGGGTCAGAGTGGGTATTGCTGACCTGGAAAAAACCTCCTGTATATCAAGATCTACAACCTGCTTTAACTCTGAGGCTGATTTCACAGCATCTTCAAATCAGGACCATTCAAATAAATTTGAATGAGACCAATGCAGAGAGGATTATGTTCTGCATCTGAGTAATTTGCTCAGTTAATTTCTTCCAGCAGTAGAAGATTGCTCAAGCATTTTGGAAGCAAACAGGCTGCAATCCAGGCCATTGAAAAATCTCCACTGTCATTGTTTTGTTTGATTGGTCATTTATGTATATTTACAACCAGGGATGCTTCACAGATGATTATAGTTCTGAATGAAATACTGACAAAACCAGCTAATATGTAGGATGGTTTCATTTCTTTTTTGTTCAAGATCCTACAAAACTACAAAATGTATTTTTCCTAAACTGAAAAACAAAATATTTTTAATCACATAATACACACACACACAGAGAAAAAAAAAATAGTACAAGAAAATGGTACCCAATGTGTAATGTTCTGGTTGAATTAAGAAGAGAAAAGCAGACACAGCATTTCTGATAAAGAACCTGATTTTGTAGAACAGCTGAGAAGAAGAAAAAAACATTTTATAAATAAATTATTTTTGTTCTTTTATTATAGAAAAGAGATTAGAAAGAAAGAATGAAAACCTGACATTTTGTATTTTAATTTTGTTAAAGTGTTTTCAGTTAGAACAGAACTTCAAAGTTTACTTTCTGTCTCTCTTGTTTGCTTTGTTTGGGGATTTCTGTCTTACTGTTAATTCTTTGAAGGTTCCTTCCTTCAGCAAACACATATTTCCCTGTCAATTAACAGCAGCCTTTCATAGAAACAGAGTATCCTGAGTTAGAAGGGACCCACAAGGATTGCCAGGTACGAGTCCTACTTTCACACATCTGTTTTTCACTATTTAGTCCATTCTAGTCATATAGAACAAGGACTTTTACTTTATGTTTGTCTACCATGCCTAGAGAAATTGTATCTAATCTAGTTTAAGTTATGACCACAATGTAATTCTGAGCACAGATCACAAATTTCTTACATTTCCTTATGCTGGGTTTCTCAGCCATCTGCTCCAAGGTGAGAGAATTCAGGCTTGACTGTGCTGTTGGGACTCAGTGCAAGCCTTTCTTGTTGGGGTTTCTGCTGCCAAGAATTCACCAGTGATATCAGAAGTTGTCTATGGTTTGGCACAGTTTAGTGCCATGGCAGGGGATTAGAATTGGGTGACCTTTAATGTCCCTTCCAACCCAAAACAATCTATGATGGTTCTGTGATTCTATGACTTTTATTTTGGACACTGTATCTATGCAGATAGTTCTGCCATCAGAATAATCAGAATTGTTCCAATATCTTAGGGGAGGCAGGAGCCTCTCCAGATGTGATCTTCCACTCTTGGATAGCAGTGACCCACACAGGTCTTTCTGAGCTTACAGGGTAATTGTCATCCTAAATGATTCAATGACTAAATAATAAATTTTTGCCAGGGTGACTCTCAATGAGTCCAAGGGAGTGGGCAGCATCAGGAAGTGTCTTCTCCTATAATAACATAATCATGGAATGGTTTGGGTTGGATGGGATCTTAAAGCTCGTTCAGTTTCAACCCCCTGCCATGGACATGGACACCTTCCACTATCCCAGGTTGCTCCAAGCCCCATCAGAACTGGCCTTGGACACTTCCAGGGATGGGCAGCCACAGCTTCCCAGGGAAACCTGTGCCAGGGCATCACTACACTCACAGTAAAGAATTTCTTCCTAATGTGATGTAAATCTGTCCTACTTCAGCTTAAGGCCATTCCTTCTTGTCCTTTCACTACACTGTGGTGGTGCATTTTGTTTAGGTTCACCTTTATATTAAGTTTGTAAAGCTACATGCAGTGGTTTGTTCTATGTACCCCTCCCCCATGTTCTTCCCCTTCTGTTTTCCCCCCAGTTACAGTTATCTATCAGTCATTTGTTATATAACCCCCTGGTCCTGTCAGTCACTCAGGGGCCTCTCCCTGTGTCCAGAATATTCCACGGAGAGCGTTGAGTGATTGGACAGGATCCAGGCTTCCCCCTCCCATTATGTTCTGTATGGTTATTGCACCTGTCTATTGTGTGTTGAGCCCACACCTTTACTGTACCCCATTGGCCTCTGACTGAACCCTCCCCTGTGTTACACCCCCACTTAAAGTTGTTGCAAATCCTACCCGGGGTCTCTCTGAGGCTGGTACCCCGAGGTGAGGACTCCACCTCGGAGCCCAATAAACCCCTGCTGGATTTACCCCCTTGAGAGTCCCTTCTTTATTCTCTCTGCCATCATCATTCTGCACTCCTGACAAACCAAGACCCAGATCTTGCTGTGGTGCCAGGGCTGACAGGACTCAGTGATATAGGCACCGCCACACTACACGTCCCTGTGAAAAGTCCCTAATAATCAGAAGCATCCCAGAACACACAATTTTCCTGCAGATGTTCCCAGACTGACTGACTTGCATGTCCTCCTTCTTACCTTCCTTGCAATCCTATGCTTGGAATCACAGCATTTCACCCAGCAAGAGGCAGATATTGAAACCCAAACCTTTCCAGGTGTCTCTCTGTCTCTCTCTTTTTAATTTTTTTTAATAGCACTGTTTTCTATCTGGGAAATTTTATCTTTATTTTCTTCTGGAAATTACCATATTTTGTAAACAGCTACTGACACAGGGGCAGATTCTGGGAGATTTTAATTTTGCTTGAATGAAAAGTGTATCTCAGCTGGTGGTGGTAGCTTTCAGGGCAGGAAAGTGATTGTGTCATAACTGTAGGGAAAAAAAAAAGCAAGGCATAATTTGTATGGACCTACATCTGGCATTTTCCAAAGCAAAACTACAACACAATCATGATCAATAATTGCCAATTTCAGGTGAGTCATGGTTAGAAGAGCTTTTGTGAAGAACATGTAGGGAGTCACAGGATATTAATGGCAGTTTTTGTTCTGTGGGTCTTTTGAAAAGAAACCATTTGATAAAAGAGAAACTCATCTGCATTTCAAGGCTCTCCCTTCTCCCCCTTTTTTTGCTTTGGTTCTTTGCCACTCTCTGCCAGACACTTAATTAATGACCTTAAATGGACACATTGCTGCATGTGACTTTGATGCTGCCCCAAACCTGAGCTTGTTGTCCAGGTTTGACATAGATTTTACAGTGATGTTTATTTCCTCCTGAGCATCCACTGGCCTTTTATCCCTCCTGAATAAATCCAAGTCTTGGGCACAGGAGCCTTTCCTTCAATACATGTGCTTGTACATACAAAATTGCAAACACTGGGCATCCAACATAATCCATTACTAACCTTGTCTGGGTCTTCAGCACAGGTTACAGCACAGAAAAAGAGAGAAGATGACAAATGTTTGTCCAAACAGCCAAATGAATATTGGTAAAGAAAACCATGACTGGGGAGGATGAATTGAAATAAAGGGATTGTTCAATTATAAAAGAGAATTCTGGTCTCTGCACTCTGACTAGGACAAAAAGATTTCATTTAACATTCAGGAAAAAAAAATCAGTTGGGGAGAAAAGAAAAAAAAATGAGTACCTGTGGAAGCAATACTTGCTCTGTCCATCACTGCCCATTTTTAGCCACAGGTTATCAAATAATTGGAGAAATGATTCAGGCGTCAGTAGTGCCTTGAGAGAGGATTAGGGCTGTGCACCAGCTGCCAAGAGTTAACTGCCTATATTTTAATTCCTTCTGGCTGGTCAGTGAAATACTGGTCTCTCAGATGAACTGAAGTGCAGGAGGATGGCCAGTGTTCCCTAAATTAGCAGAGAAGGGCCTAGGAGGGATCACAAGGACTCAGAGGAGTTTGTGAAATATTGAGAAAGGTAATACTGGGTGAAAACTCTTCCATCCTTCATGGCAAGGCAGTGAGCCAGCAAAGTGCTGGATAAGTAATTGCTGGCAAAAACTCACTTTTTCAAGTGAGGGATGTTTCCAGCTAGAGCTCTTCCTTACAGGCACCTCTCAGAGCCCACTCTAAGGAGTAAAGATGCTGTTTATGTAGGAAAAGAAGTATTGACATAGGGGAAGGTGTCAGCAGCTGTGGAGTAGATCTCTGGAGCTGTCCCCTATCCTTGATTTCTCTAAGCTGCATCAGGGAGCTTTGTACACCATAATTAGGGAAGCCCTGCTTTGTATGGCACAGCTGGGCTGAGCACATGAGCAACTGGGGATGGGGAAACAATTAACACCCAGGATTATAACTGATGGCAGGGTATGGCCTCCCACTCGTGGGTGCTTCTGCTCATGTTCCTTGTGCCTCAGGGAAGTCCTGTAGGGAATTCAAAATGCTATTTTTCAAATAAATATACTTCAATAACCTTAATGAGAATGCAGTCTTATTAAACACTTAGAGAAGCTGAATCAAAGAGAGTTTCAAGGCCCATCTTGTCATGGATCATACAACCCACTGAAAGGATTGGGGTGAAGATTGTGCCCTTGTCCCCATGCAGGAACTGGTGGGATTGAACCACTGTCCTCTGGTCCTGGCACATGATTGTTCCCATGGCAGCAGTCTGAGAGTAGAACACAAAGTAATGACCATGTCCCGATGGAAAATTTGCCTTGATTAAATAAAAAGACTTCATCAGAAACATTAGCCCTAGCCAAACTTATTTTTCAGCCATCATAGGATATCATACAGCATCCTGCAACTCCTGAATCTGCACTTCAGACTGGTTTTGTAAGGGAAAACAAGAATTTTTGGTCCATTGTGTATGCAGTATTACCATATAACATACAGTATGCAATAAATTGCCAACAGCAGTGGCAAAAGAGAGGAAAGACAAAGGCTATTTATGGATGGGATGCAACAATTTCAATTGAAATTCAAAAAGAGATGCTGTTCAGGAAGAAATTCCCTGCCATTAAATAATGTTTGGGCAGCTCCAGTCAGCCTCCTCCTCCCTTTACCTTGCCTGTAATGTTATTCGGATGATGGCAACTGCAGGCTGCAGACAAGGGCTGCATTTCCTCACCCCATGAACTCTGGGTGAGATTTCAGGTGCTGGTGTTCTGCTCTGGATGAGATTTCAGGTGCTGGTGTTCTGCTTTGGGCTTCCCAGGGATTATCCTCCAGCCCAAGTTTCTGTTGCAGGATGAGGAATGGGCACAGGTTAGGTGGGAATATACCTGTTCTGAACTGAATTTCACCTGGTTCCTCAGAAATGAAAAATTATTCCACTTCTTGCTATGAAACAAGTCTGAAGTGAGATTTTTGAGCCATGTCCTGGTAGATGTGAACATGTGAAAACCTGTGGTGAGTTAAGAGATATCTCATGCTGTGTTTGTGGTGGAGCTCCCCTGCCTTCACTTTGATGGTACGGAGAGCAGAGCCCAAATTTTTCCATCTCTTTTCCTGGGAAGGCTCATGCAAGGCACCCAACCCAGATTTTCCTTCTCACTATTTGTATATAGATCAAACCTCATGCTGTATATACTTCCAGCACATTATGGAATTATTTGAAATTTATTTCACCTCTGACTCACTAATCTTACCTAAAACTTAATTATACATGGAGCCAACCACTCCTGTCCCTTCCCCACTCACCCAAGCACTCGTAAGGCTGATTTATTGTCACTCCAAACTTATTAATCACAAATAATTTTATCTTCCTCGGCCTCCACAGAGACCTTCCCTAGCAATTAATATTTACCATAAATGTTTCATGAGAAGTAAATTAGGAGAGACCAAATAACGTTTCAGGTATTACAAGGTACTTCATAGGAGTTTTTATCTGAAGGTAACGGGTGGATATGAAGGGAATGTGTAGCTCCCCATTGCTGTGAAATGAGACAAATTGCTCCAAAATGACCCTTTGAAATTCACTATGTTTAGTCTAAATTAAAAATCCTTAAATGCAGTGGAGTTGCTAATTGTTGACAGCAAAGCTGCTAAATATGTAAATTTCTAATTAAAATATAAATTAATCCTCACAAATGAATACCTGCTATCTGCAGAATGATGAGCAGAAATTTTATGCCATTAATTAATGTTATCACCTATTAGCTTTATTTACATAAGTACATAATTCATGCTGCTTTGCTTTTTCTGATATGCAGCAGTAGATTTTTTTTTTTTTTTGTATCACTCTGAACTAATTACTGTTCCTTTGAACTTTCACAGTGTATTTTAGGCTTTCTGTGTTACCTTTCAACATGTAACTTAATTGGAGGTATTTTTCCTTTATTACCTCTGTACTTGATGTCATGGGGTAGGTGGAGAAAGAATAGGGAATTGCTCTCAGGCAGCCCCAAATAAAACAACAGTCACTGCTCATTATATTCTGAGTCTTAATGGATTAGATAATTATTTACCATTTCCAGCTTTGATATATTTTTATAGGACAGTTGAATAGAATATAACTGTTACATTAAGAGATTATAAAGTTCTTTCTGGATTAATAAAGCATAATAAAAGCACTGGCATTCAGCTTGTAGGTATAAATATGTATAATGACATTGTCTGTACTTCAGGCTGCTTTTCTAAGGGAAAATATGACTTTTTATCCCATTGTGTATGTAACTCTAGCATATAATAAATAGCATGCAATGAGTTATCATCAGCAATGGCAACAGAAAGGAAAGAAAAATGTTATTTATAAGTGGGGCTGCGACAATTTCGATTGAAATTCAACAAGGGATTCTGTGCAGTAAGAAATTCCCTGCCATCAAACATCATTATTTGGGCAGTTTCCCAGTTTATGTTTGTTAAGTGCCTTTCCCAAACTGCCCTTTGAATGCAGCTGATGAATTAATTTTCCCTCCTCAGGTATGGCTGCCTGGTGAAAGGCATCAACCACCACAAATTCATAGCAAAGCTGTTCTGCTGTCTTGCCTGTGTCTCCTATTCCTCCTCAGGGCCAGCTCCATGCCTGCACTGGATCTTCTCTCTGTGGGGAACCATTCCCTAACAACAGATGGGATAAACAATCGTTTTCCTAAGCAAATCAAGAGACAGAATCCACTTCAGCCTTTCCCACTGGGAGCAATTCCCACTTTCCAAATGCCACATGCAAAGTGAGTCCTGCCAAGTGTTTTTGCAAGCTGCTGCTCCAGCCTGGGATTTGTTCCCTCCCCACCATGGCTTGCGGAGTCTGGCTTGTCCCAGCCTCCTGTTTACTGACACCATTAACTTTTATGGAATTACAGTGCTAAATGTTTATGGCCAGTCTTT
Organism: Sylvia atricapilla; assembly: GCF_009819655.1. Lineage (NCBI taxonomy): Eukaryota > Metazoa > Chordata > Aves > Passeriformes > Sylviidae > Sylvia > Sylvia atricapilla. Next base: position 149,651,119 of record NC_089140.1, read on the forward strand.
GCTGGATTAATCTTTAATGATGTTTTCACGAAACACAACTGCATGCTCTCTGACCAGAACCTTGCAGGAACCCAGGAGGCATTAAAAGGAAAATTCACACCACTCCTGACTGCAATGACCTTTCTGAGAACCACAACCACTGGTCGAAATGGCAATCATCCAATCTGATAGCAACTTAACCCCCACCCCAGAGGGAATCTGCCCAGGATGGGACAAATCCATAATGAGATATTCTATGCTGAGAATTGTTCTCCTTCTTTCCAATTGTGATCAACTATTTAATGGGTAAAGAAATGAAAATAGGACTGTTTGAGTTTATTATCAAGTATCTCACAGGGTTTTATATCACAGTGCCTGCTGAGATCTGCAATTAAAGTAAAAAAAGAAGAGTTCATTTCACAACAGGAGTTCAGGGTTTCTTGATACAGTTTGGTTTGGTGTTTAAGATTGTTTATAGCCTTTGCTGTGCATGAGCTTCATTGGAGAGTTGCTGTTATTCTGAAGTTTGCTCTTTTACTTAAACCAACATTTGGGATGTGGAGGGTGCTCCTACAGGAGTTCTTGAGGAATTGGCCAGGGTGACTTTTCAGAGAAGAGTTTTGGGTCAGATTATAAGAAGCTGGTCAAAGAGCAAACTTGTTTCTTCCTCCAGCCTTGTTGCACCATTCAGACTGCTTGGGGGGCGTTACAAACCCCTGGAATATTATCACAGTTCCAGTTAACTTTCCTGTCAGGTCCCAGGCTCTGGAATCCCATGCACATTGGCTGGAAACTAAATTGCTCTGACAGTTAGACTGAATTGTGCACTGACCGCTGAATCCAATACAGATTCCAGCCTCTCGTGTTCTGGGGATCACACCCTGCTGTAGCCCTTCTCACCTCTCCTAAATAATCCCTCTGATTCCACTGTTTCTGTAGGATTTGCACACAGATAGCCTCCCATGGCCTCCCTTTTCTCTTTCAGACATTTCTTAGACACTCAGCCGCTAAAAAACACCGTCCTTCAGTGGACTGTAGTGCAACCATGCCAATTAATAATGTTTGAAGAACTGGAAAATTAAACTCCTTTAAATTTATTTTAATGTGCTGTTCCATTCTTATTTTTAAATTTTAACTTTATGATTACTTTCTATTTAAAAAGATCAATAATCTTTTAGAGAAGGAATGTAGTGAATACAGATCTGTGGATATTTAAATACAATAAAAAAAGCTGGTAGGCACCATTTTATAATAAACACCCTAATTAATCACAAGAAATTCCTTTCTCTGCTGTATGTGATTTATGAGACAAATGCCACACCTCATGGACTGTTGATCTGTCCAGAATAGCAACTTTAGATTTGATATTGGAACAAAAATCTTTACTGTGGGGTTTTTGAGATATTGGAACAGGCTGCCCAGAGAAGATCTGGATGTCCCAAGTGTCCAACGCCAAGTTGGACAGGGCGTGGAGCAGCCTGGCCTTGTGGAAGCTGGAATTAGATGATCTTTAAGGTCCTTTCCAACCCAAATCATTCCGTGATGCTGTGGTTTTGCTTACATAGGGAAGTTTCCCTAACAATTTCTAAATTTATAAGTCTCCTCCGTTACTAATGTTCAGAAATCTCTTGAGTTGAAGGAAACAGCTGTTTGAAAGTACTCAGAGACAGTATATAACAGTAAAAAACCCAAAACCTAACTTACTACAAATTTCTTAAATTATCCAGAAGTTATCCATATTTGATCAGAACCTTCTCTTTTGTTTTTTAAAAAGCCACAAAGAAATTTTCCAGTATAATATTCTACAACAGCTTTACTGCTTATATAGAGCCTGTCATCTGGACAGGATAAACAAAATTTCTACTACATTTATTAAGGATGCACTTTCATTACTTGGAGCATACTGAAGAAACTAAGCTGGACATTGTTACATTTACATAAAAACAGCATTTCTAACTGTAACAGTGCTCAGAGCACTGAGCTGTGTGTGCAGACAGGCAAAGGGTTCCTGCTGAAGCCCAAGCAGGGCTGTGACCCTTCTGGTGTTTGATGATTTGATGATCCTGAACTGTTGCATGCTTTGTTAGGAAGACCAACCTCCTCGCAATGTTGCCTTTACATTGCATTCTCCAAAATGTCTGCCTACAGCAGAAATGTTTTTAGTCTATTTTTCTTCTATTAAAAGGCAGTATTGTCAATATGTTATTATTGATATAGATGAAGAAAATAATACTTAAGGTTTTAAATACAGCTTTACTTTTTAAAGGCAAGTTTTATGTTTTTGCTGTGCACTTGTCTAACCTTGAGCTACTTGCTTGCACTGCCTGTACAGTGGGGGGAAATGGGCTTCTAGTTCATCAAATGTGTTTTAGTAAATAACCTTAGGGAGTCTGACTCTTGCAGAGCGAAATCAGGTGAATTGCCCTGCCTTTTTCAGGCATCTGAACTCTCTCCTCTCCTTGTTGCTTTGCTGGAGTCCACTCAGCCCCCTCACACACCTGTCAGAAATGCAGCACGTTTTCACAGGGATATGAATTCAGGGAGATGTGTCAGGATGTAGGAGAGCTGGTGGGGGAAGGATGCAGCAGAACTTGCTCGTTCAATCACAACTGCTGGAAATGACATTTCAAAGGCAGCAACAGGCAGCACTTAACATTTACGAGGAATTGCCTCCTTGCACTCCTGGGGCATTAAGTGTTCATTGCTGTCTGCGTGGGAGGGGTGGTGTGTGCAAAGCGCAATATGAACTGTTTCTAAAGGTTTTTTGAATGCCAAGAGATCCTTTTTGCTTTGTTCTTGGAGAGGGTTTTTTCACTTGCATAGAGAAAAATTAGCAAAATATATGCAGAGTGAAATGTGGAGCTGGAGAATCCTTTATCCGGAATTATGACGCTGGTTTACCAGAAACCACATGAACTCTATTGGATTCTGAATTTTTTTGTGGACACGGTTTTTGCACTGAAAACTGCCCTGTTTGGTAGTTGTCTTCATATAGGATTTAATTCCTTCACCTTCTGTGTGCCTCCAAGACTGAAGTCCTACAGAGAACTTTGCTGTTCCACATGAATAAAGACAGCAGAATGTCAGCTTGTAGGTTTAGTTTCTGATAGAGATTCTGGAGATCCTCTCTTCATGTTCCAAACCTGAGCTTGGGAACAAATGGAGGAGAGAAAGTTAAATTCTTGAACTCTTAAGTGTTTCATGGTCGATATAATTGTGACCCAGCTGAACTGGGCCGGTGTGCAGCCTGCTTAGCATGAAACTATGCCTCACCATATAAATGTTGTGTTGGTGCCATAAACTTCTACATCCCAGACTTCTGTGTCCATTTAATTACAACCTCTGCATTTCCCTTTGTTACTGTAAAAGCTGGAATGCTCATAAACCCTGAGGAGCTTTTCAAGAACATGAGGGCGAGGCTGAAAATCCCCCTTGTTGTCTCCTGTCTATCTGCTCCTGGGCAAATTCCCTGAGGAATCAGAAACAGAAAGTTTTCCTTTTGGTGTTTTGTGAACTAGGAAACAAACAAGAGGGAGACAAAAAGGGAGGCTGTAGATAAGCACCAAGAAATGCTCTGTGAGTGGCTTTATTTACATTTACACCAGTCCCACCCAGGGTGAGCAATTATGAGCAAATCTTGCCAGGGAGAGTAGAAGCTTCAGGACAAAGTTCACTAAAGAAGCCCTGCAGCTGACTGAGGGTCAGAAGGAATTTGTTTTTTGTGTTGAAACTCTTCCACTGGAAGAGATTTGAATAAAGGTAAATGCTTTCTTGCCTGAGGTTTTTATGTACAGCTTGAATTTAAGAAATCATTTTGTCTCACAAGTGCTAAGGACAGCAAACATTTATAAAAATGAATTATTTATTGAACAGATAAGTAACAGATGAAAGACCTTAATCAGAGTTACGTAGTGCAGAGTCTAAAACTAAAATAATTACTAAAAGATTACAGCATAACATAAAACAGTGCTTTATATCAAGGTATCTATAGTGAATCTAGCAAAAGAAATGGTATTGATTTGGAGATGAATGTAATTTACAACAAAATTTTGATAATCTACAAATTCCTTTAACCGGTGGGAGGAACCATGAAGCAGCATCTTCACTCACTGGAGAAACTCCAAACTTTTCCAGGGAAATTTGCAGAAGATTTCCACTTTGTGAAAGTTTGGTGTGGCTTTTATAGCTGTAAATCAAGTGTCTGTTGGTCAGAAATCCATCTTACCCTTTCAAATCTCACTTCAACACTAAGATGTTTATTTTCAGCTGGGAGATGCCAGACCAGTGTTGACCCCATGGCACCAAAATAACTCCCTACAAGACAGCTTGTTCTGTTTGAGTTATCTGACTGGATAACAATCAACAGAGAAACTCTTGTGAGGGCTTAGATGCCCTGCTACAAATGTCAAAGCTGTTCGGGAAAATTTAAGTCAAGAGATATTTTTTAAGCTCTTTCTCCAAAGGGACAGCACATTCTGGCCCGTTCTTAGACAAGCAACACAAGCCACATTTTTATGCAGGGTCACAGAATCATGGAATGGTTTGGGTTGGAAGGGACCCCAAAGATCATCCCTTTCTATCCATCTTCCATGGGCAGGTGAGGTCCTGGCACAGGTTGCCCAGAAAAGTTGTGGATGTGCCATCCCTGGAAGCACTCAAGATCAGGCTGGATGGGGTTTGAAGCAACCTGAGATAGGTGGGAAGGGATCATGGAAAGGTGTCCCCGCCCAGGGGGGTTGGAACTGGATGGTCTTTGACATTCCTTCCAACCCAAATCACTTTGTTATTCTGTGATTACACGATCAATAGATAGAAAAAAGTGTTCTGCAGTCCCCTGTGACCTCCCTGTCTGTCATGTGAGAACAAACCCTCTGTTCAAAGCCAGATGAAAAGTTCTTCATGAGCACTTCATCCTACCACAGCTGGCTTGAAGGTATTCATGCATGGGTCTGAAAGTTGAAATCTTCCATGGATTTCTTCCACCTTCTTTCACAGCCATCTTGGTAACTTGTATACCAGAACATGATTGTTGTTTTAATTCCTCATCTCCTTCCATTATGACACTCAAGGCCTTTCAGGGCAGAAAAATGTTGACATTTTGCTTCTGTCTGAATAAATATTTCTATTGTAAGCTAGAAAATAATCAGTTGTGTGAGCTGTGCTTCAAATTAAAATTCTTATGCTACAGAAGAGGATAGCTATTTCTTTCTTACCCTGTTTGGTTTATCTGTGGAGAAGTTTAACATTTTTTACCAAAACAAATTGCTTTCTGTGATGAGATTCTTTTTTTTCCTTTCCCTTTACAGCCTGGGTATGTTGAGAAAAAAAATGGAAGGGCAATCAATGCCCGCTGAAAGATGGATACATCCTCTATTGAGTAAACAAAGTTACTGTGTATTGGCAAAAAGTTCCCTGGATTGGATTCTTCATTGGACTCGAGTTGCCAGCTCCAATAAATCAGTATGCTGGACTTCTACCTAGTCAATGTTTCTAGACAGCAGTGAGAGAGCTTCGTATGTTAAAGTGTAATGAATCGTAACAGTGAGTAAGTCTACTCCCAGTCCCTGCTAGCATCTATCAATATAACAAAGTGGCTGTCACCCTGATGTACAGACAGACACCTTGTCTGACTGATGGGTGCATCCCTCCCTCCCTGAAAATACCCTGAGCTGGCTGAAAAAGAAAGCATCCCTTTTTTTTTTTTTTTTTTTTTTTTTTTTTTTTTTTTTTTTTTTTGCCATGTGGGCCTGCATTTGAGGAATATGTGTCCAGAGGAGATTTTGGTGGGGAGAACAGGGGGTTTAGATAATGAAACAGTTTAAACCACCTAAACAAGAGGTTTTAACCCCCTAAATCTCTGGGGCTTGGAAATCCTCTTCCCATGCTGATAGACCAGGGTCTGTTTTTAGCAATTACTATTCCTTATTTTAATTTGGATCAGAGGGATGCCTGAGTAGTCCAGCTAGAGATGACACTTAGCCCACACTGGGGGATTTTTGTGGAATTTATACCTTAATACAACTGGAATAAAAAAAGTGAATTACATCTGGTGAGGCCCAATGGATGGACAGGGATAAATGTGTAAAGTACTTGTGTTTCTTGTAGACTACTCTATTAAGCAGGATGCATGTGAAGAGCCCTTCAATTCCAGAAGACTTTGTAGAAAGTAGGCAAAGATTTGGCGTGGGAAGATCAGCAAAGAGGAGGTCACCAGCCAGCTTCAGTGGTCAACATAAGCCAGAGTCAAATACAGAACTGTTCATTGATGGACAAGGCTTTTGCCTGGCCATGCTGCCCCTTTCCATTAGCATTGGAGAACTGGGTGGAGAATATCAATCAGCTCTGTGTTTCCTCCCCAAAACGTTTTGAACAATTGAGTGTTTTCAACTGCGTAGATGAAGATGATGAAGATGATAAATTGGAACTCAAGTACTAATGAGATTGTGGAAACTCACATGGATAATTATTGGCACTTGTGTTCTAGAAGCTGGGCATTAGATGGGGAGGGAAATTTATTTTTGGTTTCACAGTCAAATTTGATGACTTCTTGGTATAACTGACAAAACCTCCCAGTCTGTTCTAGTGTATATTCCCTTGAAACTTACCACAGTAAAACTGCAGTGGTTTTCCTGTAGGATCAGTTTATCTCAGGCTTAAGCAAATTAGGCTGTTTTGTCCTCAGGCTCCATGCGGGAACAGATGGAGCTTTTGTGTTTTGCCACAAAAAATATTTGGCCTTATCATGAGGAGGCACTTGGCAAGAGATATGGTAAAGGTTGGATTTAACAATCTTGGAGTTCCTTTCCAACCTTAATGATTCTATGATTCTAGAAAGTGCTGCTGCAGATGTCCCAGTTGGGTGCTACCACAGGAGATGCTCAAATACTGTTTGTGGTGGGCATTTTTTCAAGACTTTGTTGGCATAACCAGCAGGTACCATGCTTGCTGTAGGCTGAGATTTTTTTGAGAGTAACTTCTTCCTCATGAGTGAAATTGGCTCCTTTCTCAAGACACCCACTGCAACCTTCTTTAAACAGAAAGTGAGGAACCTTCTTCCATGTGAGAAAGAACGTGGAATAGAGGATGACTTGGAGACTGAACAGTGCTCCTGAGCAGGAAGCAGGAACAGGCTGAAGTGCTGGTTTTCCTTTTTCTTAAGGAATCTGAGGTACAAAACTGTCTGAGGGACACCCTTCATAACTTCTGGGCTCATGACTCTGTTTGGCAAAGCTCACGTTCCACTTGGTCAGGAAATATTAGGAAAGGAATAAAAATCTCAAAACCTGCACAGTGTTTTTGAAGGGAAGTAATTTTTAAAGACAAAATTTTAAGGGTGTTTTGTAGAGTGCCAAAATGCACTCTCAGGGAGTGCCAACTGACTTAATGTCCTCTAAAAGATTGCCCCAAAGCTGATTCTGTTAACTAAGGATACTTTATGCTCAGCCCTATGCTCAGTGATTCATTTTTCCCCAGAGGGTCACAGCTGCTGTGAATTCTGTGCAGAATCCAATTTCTGATACATCTCCAGGGTATGCATCATCAAATAATTGAATCAGAATGCAGACCTTGCACTGGCACCAGGAGCCAGGGAAAAGCCAACTGCAAGATACAGGCACAGGCTGAGCCATGGAACATTGCAGTGCTCAACAGGTACCAGATGGAGTCTTGGCGTCGGGTTCACATTCAGCTTGAGGTAAAACAAACGCGGGTGTTCCAGCCTGAGGCTTAGAAACATGAGGTCCACTATGGCCACTGTTGTTGGATGGGAACCAATACCTCTGAAAGCTAAAACCAAAAGAGATTTGGAAAGCTGGTATTGAGGAATTGCTCCTAGCCTTTACTGGTTGAACAGTAAAGACCTTTCAGCTTCCCTGTAGCCTGATGAGGGAGGGCTGAATTCCTCAGAAGGCAACAAAGATGTCATTTTGTCAATTCTTAAAAGCTTTTGTACTTTCTGTCGAGTGTCACCTTCATTCTGCCTGAAAACACAATTCAAGAGACCCAGCCCATGAGCACAATTCCTCACGGGCATTCACATCAGAATATCCTGAGTTGGAAGGGACCTGCAAGGATCACTGAAGTCCAGCTGCTGATATCTCACTGCAGTGGGCATCAGTGAACTGCATCAGCTGATGTCTGACAGCTGAGCTCCCTGGTGAGAATGTGATAAACCAGCCCCAGTCCCTTGCTCCCACTCCACAGATTTTTCCCAACTGGTCTCAGTGGAAACTTCCTGACACTTACCCTGCTAAATTTGGTGGATATGCTGCCAGGCTGGTGTTGTGAAAAGCTTTGTTCTGCAGGAGAAATGAGATTTGACACGTGCAGCTCTGACTCTCAGGGGAAATGTCCTTTCCACAAGATTTCAGTGGGTTGGCTGTTCTACTCTGCCATGCAGAAAGGTGGTTCTGCCAACTTCAAAAGCTGTTCCTTGTTTCTGTCATCTGACATAGAATAAACAGTTTGTTTTGTTCCATGTATTTAATTAATCTTGCCTTTTATTTCTGCTCAAAAAGGCACTTTGATTTTTTTTTTTAAATCTGTATCCAGAAAAATTCTGTGGATATTTCATGCCAACAGATTTCATACGCGTCTGCTCCTGGACATTCACCATCTCTGCATGACAGAGCAACAGAGCCAAATGGAGTTTTTAAATTTTCTGACTGGACATATAAAAGTGGACTAAAGAGTTTTGGAGGTTGATATGAATAATTTGAATACCTAATTTTAAATTAGGCTGATAGTATGAGGAAACATACTTTTTCGAGTCCTCCTCATAAAAACATGGATAGATTTTGCAAAAGGTGGAGTAAAGGAAGACCAATAGCTCCTACTCTCCTCAGGAGATCCATTCCTGAGGCTGATCAGAAGAATAAAGCAACAGGAAGAGAGAACATAAAACTACAAAATCATGGACTGGCTCAGGTTGAGAGGTACCTTAAAGATCATCTAATTCCAAACCCCTGCTGTGGGCAGGGACATCTTTCACTAGGCCAGGTTGTTCCAAGCCTTATCCAGCCTGACTTTGAACACTTCCAGGGATGCGGGATCCACAACCTGTGCCAAGGCCTCATCACTAGATTTTGGGGTGAGCTGACAAGTATTAGGGAATTTAAATGGCAGAGGAAAGCGTGTGAAGGCATAAGGTCATAAGTGATTTCCTTCTGCTCTTCACAGAGTCATTTGTCTAAACATGGTACTGAGATACCTTCTACTATTTCCTAGGCTTCCTTCCCACTGCTGTTTGAGCAGGACTCAGTTTGTTGCATTTTCTTTATCACATCAGACTGGCACAACAGCTGGAGGCATCTCAGATACCTTAGGCTGTCTGAACTGTCATAAAAAAGCCTCTCTTTAGGCAACTGGCTGGTGTCCCAGGGCCGTGACTCTTGCTAAGGTAAATGTGGCGATCAGTTCCCACCACAGTTGATGAAGATGCAGTCAATGCAGACTGAATTTTTTTGGGATGATTTGTCTCCCAGTGAAACACCTGTGGCTTTTGGAGCAGGAAACATCAAAGCCCAACAGGCCAGAGAGTAGAAGAGAAACCAGGTATAAGCCTTATGAAAAACAGGTTTCCTATGCTAACTTTTCTTTTTGGATTTTATCCTGGAAAGAGCTCAAAGGGTGGGATTCAGCTACTTAACTTTAGTTATCTTCTGTGAAGATTTTTAGGTTGATCTAATTGACCAATCTCATTTTATACCAGCTGACAAGAAAGAAGTGCTCTAGGGCCAGATGTATGTGATGGATTTTAAATATCTGAATAGACCAGATGAATCAGGTCCCAAAAGTGAGTGTGCTGCTAATTAATGCATCTTTTTGGCCAGCTGTAAAATTCCACAAAATTGTAACTGTGAAACATTTACATCTCTGTCAAATGTGGCTTAAGCTGCCTTAGGCTTTGCTTCTGTGGGACTGATGGGGCAAAATGAGGGAGGAGGACAGCACAGGCTGAAAGATGGAAGGCCCACTAAACATAATTACCTACAAAACTCTATGTAAAATGCTGGAAGTGAAGCAGCCATAAATACATTAGGGAGACAAAGCCAATACACATTAAAGATTCATGTAGTGCTATTCATTTGTGCTCTCTCTTTTGGCTCTGGATAGGCAGATATATGCATTTAAGACCAGGTAAAGTCCTTTTAATGACAGACAAAGACTCATGAATCCCAGGAACAAGTCCATAGCTCACAAGGACAGTGTCTTTTGCCCCACCTTTTGTCTTCCCACAAAGTTAGAAAAGCAGATGTATTGTAATCTAAACCTACCTTCTGACCTATGTAATTTAATCTGACATTTAAAGGAACAAACACTATTTATTTAAAAATAAATGCCATTTCGATGTGAGCTGTTTCGCCAAGTGGCCCCTCTCCCCCCATGCCCCCATTCCCCCAAATATCACAGGTTCACAGACAAAAATTGGCAAGATTGGAAAAAATAAAGAGGCCACTTGGTCTGTCCTCTGGCATCTGGGAAATAGATATGTAAGTCGACATGAGGACATAAAATAGGCAGGTAAATGTGAAACCCTCCACCCTACAGATTCCAAAAATGAAACAAAACACACACAATAAATGATTTAAGAAACCAAGAACTTAACAAAGTGACTTTATCAGTTTGCTAAGGACTACTGGGGTATTTATCTTAAAAGTAGGGGAGCAAGAAAGAAAGAAAACACCAAATCATCACCTGAACTACCTAAAATGATGAACAAATAACAGAATATCACAACTTCTTCACCACACTGAGATTACATGAAGTAGAAGAGACTTTGGAGCACTAAATTGCCTTATGAAAGTCCACATAAAATAGGGTGGAAAAGAAGCAACATTCTACTTTAAAGCCCAAAGAAGAGATGACCTAATAAACTAAAATTTACTTTGTCCATGCTTCAGGAAGGAACTCACCTGCTATGAGAACCTTTTCCTCTTCATTCTTTTTTTTCCCAGATGCTTTCAGATACTGAATCTTATTTTATTATCAAGCTGTTCCCTTTCTACAGTATTTACGTATTAGAGTGCATTGATAGAAATTAATTGATCAGCTAATGGTATGAAGAACCTGGAGATGCATTTCTTATTGTAAATATGAAAAAGTTATAGATGTTTCCCTGGTAACCAAAGCTTCATGTTCAAGGAAAAATTTTCTTCTAGACATGTGGAGAAAGGAGAAATCAATCACTTAATTGAGATGCCTGCAGGGGATGTGTATTTGCCCTATCTATGCTGCTTGGAAAATCAGTAGAGAGAATAAGGTTCCTGCAGAAGGTGATTTAGATGTTCAGCTGTTTTACATGGTAACAGATTCTGAGTGTAGACAAGCACTTTCAGATGGACAGGGATATTCTCTCAGACCTTCTGTTGTGGAAGGAGTAGGTCTGTCCAGCCATAAATGGCAGAATGAAGATGCTCATTAAATATAGTGCAAGTCTGTATATGTTTTCTGCTTCAAAGTGAACAGACCTTTCTAAATTATTATGTACTTTCCAACACTGAATAGCAGATGATATAATAAAGGACTTCTCAAACCAGCAATTAAGCACTGTGATCCCTTTGATGAATGTTACTAAACAACAGAACTATCTCATTTTGCTGCAGCTTTCCCTTAGTGTCTAAATGGCATTTCATTTTTTGTCTCTCTTTAGGGAACATGCTGCTTCTGACAACCAGCTCAAACAGTTCTTCTGTTTATGCAAACCAGTTGGCCAGAAGATACAGCAGTGTATGGGATACAATGCCATGACCTCAAAAACTGACAGCCTGGGGACAGAAAAAGAGAGAAGGTGCTGAACTGTAGCCCCCTGCACTCAATTGTCCATATCTATTGAATCAGAAAGGGATTATAGGGTCAAAATGAAAACCCAGAGCATGTGGTTTCTCCAGAAGCAATGAATCAGAGTAGTGTGGATTATAGAGGAAAAACATGCCAGGTGCTTGTAACCTATGAGACCTCTGAGAATTCCAGGAATTCAGATGTTTTCAGTTCGGGATATAGTGTTGCTCGGTGCTGGTGAGATGCCTTTGAATTTTCCCACACTATGGTAGTTATGTAATTTTTCCGCTTTCTCATTTTCTGCTGCTCCTAGAATACTTGGAGAAAGGTTCAGCAGAGCAAGGAGAGCCTCAGAGTATTTAATCCTTTAGCCCACTAGCTGCTGGTGCCTCTAATTTCTTTCCAGTTCTTTTGTCTTTAGCCTCTGCAGAAACAAATGAGCTGTGATTAATGCTGATGAAAGCATTAAGGAGATGATTTCCTCTACTCCCACCAAAATTATTGACTGGAACGCATACTGAGGAAATCCAATTAAAACTGTATGATATGTCTGTATTTCCTTCACCATCTATTTAAAGGATGGATAAGGGGCATCTGCTATTCCCTTTCTCTCCATTATTTAGGTTGTAAAGTAGGTAGTCAAAGCTGTTCTTGAGTATCAGTTCTGTTACACTTCACACATTTATCTCATTTTTAAGAGGTGTGGGAAAAGAACTTTTTCTGTTTAACAACAAATAACAAGATTCAATTGTACTGCGTGTGCTCCGGGTGACTTTCACCATTGCTGTGTTACCTATTAAATTAAGACATGAGGACTGGGATTGAAAAGAAGTGGGTAGAACTTGTAAATTAAAATATTTTCCCTCAGTCATCTGGTCATGACCTTTTTTTATTCTGAAAACTCAACATCCTGCCCTGTTCTGTGTGTGGGATATATTTTAACAAGCTCATAAATAAAAAATAATTTCTTCTGGAGTTTAGATAGTCATTTCCAATTGTCCAGAGCAATAATAATTTAATCTGTAAGGAGCTGTAAATGTGGAACTTCATTACAACAGGATATCTCTTCAAAAATATTTTTTCATTTGTTTCTCCATTGAAAGAAGAAAATTTTTCTGCATATAAAGACATATCTGTAACTGATGTTGATAGGGCAATCTCTGAATAGCTCAGTATTAAGGAAATGCTCAGTCCTGTGTCTTTCTTGCCACAGGAGTTTTTCTATTGACTTCTGAGGAGTAAAAGACCAGGTCCATGGACACTTTACATCCATGGCTCTGCCTACACATAGCAAGTAAATTTTTTTTCTGACCAGATTTATCCTTACCAAAAGAAATTCTTTGAAATGTGCTGGATCAACTACATTCGCTGTTTCAACTGGCTATTCCAGGTTCTTTGTAAGAATAGAAAAGCAGTAATTCCACACGCCTGGCACTGTCTCAGGCCAAAGTTACTGTGGTTTAGCTAAACCTCTTGGGTTCTCATTTTGACTTTCCAGACTACTTGAATCCTTGACATCCAGATTTGAGGCTTTCAGGTCTCCAATTTAGAAGCCACTCCTCCATCAGAAGTTCTGAGTTCTGAGAATTTCTGAGAATCAATCCTACAGGAGCTATTATAGTATAGGAAGGGGTGTCCTGCTTTTCACCTGACTCTTCCATGTTGAGTGAAGGGTTACAAAGTCATTAACCCCTTGGCAGGTGACAAAGGGCCTTCTCCTGTTGCCTAAAATCAACAATCCAAAACTTGCAACAGTGTTCAAACAGTAAGGTAAAAAGCAGGTCTTAAATGCAAGTTTTCAGGTGCTCCCATGGCTATGGGCAGACCCAGCACTGGATTTCTACAATTTTCATAGGTTTAACTAATTGACATATCTGACAAATATTGTCCAATTAGAAGAGCAGTTGGTTAAGATAACATCCCACCAGGTTCTGCTCTTCTGGAGTTGTTTCAGGGGCTTTCTTGTATCTTCCAGGTTCTAGTGGAAAACAAAATGTTCTTGTCAGGCTTCTCAGGACTAAGACTAAACAGAATTCCAAGTATGTATTAGAATAGTTAGCTTATTATTCTAATATCTAAAAGAAAGGGTAGGAAAAATACCTGGAGCTATATAACCATATATTAACAGTCTACAAAGCTACAAACATCTGAAAAATGCATAAAAAGCTAAAATCTTTAGCATGACTGTCACTGGATAGGTATTTATAAGGAGCACATTGACAACTTTTTTTTTTTTTTTTTTTTTTGTCTCGTTCTGAAGTTCTGATGGAGGAGTCTGGGTGTATTTCACTCAGTTTCTTTAAAACCTTGCCATCCATAGATGTCTTGCTCACTTTGGGATCTTTCTATCCCAAGCTTGTCCCATCAGAGGTGGCAGAACAAAGTGCACATCCATGCTTTGACAGCCCCAGTACTACTTCCAACTGCTAGCAGTGGCAAAACTGCATTGAGAACTGGACAGAATTCAAAAAAGATCTGCATTTTGAATTAAATTAGGCATGTTGGACTGAAGTGATCTAAAAAAATGTCTATACAATTATACTCGTTTGATGTCAGGAGTAAGCAAAATAATCTCATTCACAGTCCTTCCCACTCAGATACTCTTATCCTAATTAAGAATAGCATTACTTGTTCTGCTTTACTTTGCTTTCTAAATGTTCTAAATAAAACTGAAAGGAAGCCAATCCTGCAGTTATATCAGAAAACTGGTATCGGTGGAATAAGAAATACTGTCCTGTGCAGGCAGGTTTTCAGCCTTTCAAGTTACACTGTGGCTGTGACACAGATACCTGAGTGCCAAGACCATAAAAATAATGACAGTATACACAGTGCTCCATTTGGGACACATTTTTTATTTATTTCATTCATCACAGCCTATATCGCCTTGCCTCCTGAGGGATCATCTACAGCGACTTTTCCAATGAATATTAATCACCTGGGAATGCAGAAGAAACCACCTCTGCTGTGACAATAGCTTGACTTCTCTCTGGGGGAAAGGGGTTGAATCTCAGTGCCTCTCTAATGACATTATTTGTTATTTTCAGGACAGGCAGTTGCATCCTAATGGAATTCAAACATAATACAAGATAAAAAAGAAATAAACAGTCAACAATGTGCTCCTAATAATTACCCATACAGTGACATAAACCCCTCATTTCTCAAGGATATCAGAGCTCTGCAGTGAACAAGGGTCTGGGACAAGTCTTCCTTTTGGATTTTGGGGAGTGTTTAAGCTGTTTTGTGGAATTCCGGTGTTTCTACTACAGTTTCCTTCCTGCTTGTTATAGAAAAGTGGACATTAAAACATGCAAATCCTCTGAAACCCAAGAATATATCTTGGAAAAGTACATCCAGGTCTTGCCAGGAAAGTGGGTGAATTTTGTGTCTTTGAGGATCTCTTGAATATTCAGAGCATAGAACTGAAAGGAAATCCAAAATCACCGTCATTGGTCCTTGCTTCAAGGCTCCCAACAGACTCTCAGTGGTTGCTTGCTGAGCTCAGAAGACGGTTCTGAGATCAGGGAATCACTGGTCCTGTATTTAGTGGAAAAAACTGAGGTTTTTGGTGCATGGAGAAAAATAACGAAAGTATAAATAGCAATTCCTACCAATAATGAACAGATTGTAAGCCAAGTCTTTCAGCAGTAATAAAAGGGATATGTTGCCTTTATTACCTACCCAGAAAGATTTAATGAGTGTGAATTATAGAAAGGTTTGCATTTCTGGGGGATGAAAATCACTGAGATGAGGCTCTGTTGGTGGCACCAACACACCTAATTTCTACCTAGGGACAACCTGGTCCCTTCAGCTTTTGAGGATAGCTTGCAGACTGATTTGTCCTTTTGGAAGTTCTCTTTTGATGACTTTTAAGTTCTAAGTTCTTGCACAACTCTTTTCAACAAAGTGATAAATGCTGGAGTGATCAAGAATTGTGAAGATAAAGAAGATGGGACCTAAAGAAGAAGAGATGGAGATGAAGTTGAAAGATTTCCATGTGAAGTTCAGCTACAGCTGTTGTGCTGCACTGGGATCTCATGTTCTCATTCTGCTTTATGGGCAAAATATCCTGCCAGATTTTATTTCCTACCACACTTCCCAAAGCAGAGCTGATCTCCCACCATCTGTTTAACAGCACAGGCTTCTGTTCCCAACTGGAAAGAAAGTGTTAAAGTGGAGAGTGTGCTGTGGTGTTTTTATATTAATTCGTCACTTCCAAACTCATCTCTGGACTTATTTATTCTGTAATTACTTCTCAGTGACATGAGTGATGAAGTGAAAATGCACTAAGTCTTCCTGATATTGGATTCTGTTGGCTCAGGTCATCCCCAAAAAAATCGTTGTTTGGAAAGGGATGGAGACAGAATATACATTCTGTCAGGCACTTGTGGATCCCTCCAGATTAAACAACAACAACAAAAACCAAAAAGCATATAAAAGACCATCACCTCAAAGGTAAAATGGAAATAGCATTGAAGACCAGAGAATGACCTAAACCTTTAGTTTCATGGTTTTAAAGGCTTCTCAGAGTATTTCAAGTTAATAAAACAAATAGTACAAATGTTTCAAAAAAATGTGCAAAGAAGAGCAAGATCTAAGATTTTGCTATTCATGTCCATTGTATTGGTTAGCTATTATAGTTTTTTAAAATTTAGAATACTGTTCTCTGTGCTTTAGCCAGGATCTTTTCAGACTCTAAGGTCCTAGGGGATAACATTAGAAAGACTCAAGGCTTTTTAACAGTGAATATTTTTCTTCTTTTAAATATTTTTTAATTGGAAATCATTCAGCAAAATGTGAAGGTTTGGGGTGATGGTGTCTCTAGCCACGGTGGAGGTTGGAATGAGATTGTCTTGAAGGTCTTTTCCAACCCAAACCATTCTATGATGGATCCTATGGCAAAGCCTCCATTCGAGGTCAAGTTCTAAATGCAACCAATCTGATTTTTTCCGCAGTGGGTTTATGTCCTGAGGACAAAATACCCCAAACATACATGCACATTTTATGGACAGCCAGTCTGCTCCAGCCAAGAGTGGATACCTTTTCATGATTACTATATAAGGATTCACAAAGTTCTTTAATCTCTACCTCCTTTGTGGAGAAGGGTGACTGTAAGATGGAAAGCCACTAGAACATGAGTGTGTCCATGCATCATAATGAATGAGTGATTCACTCCACCCACCCATTACACAGGATTTTGGTGTCCCAATTAAGCTGGAAAATATCTTCACTTCTCTGTCATGCAGTCACACACTCTCAAAACAGATTCTGAAGGTAAATTCTACTGCAAAGATGAAGTTTTACATTGCTTTGATTCTACATTTAAAGATCTGGCTGGAAGACAGTAAATAATCCATGGATCACCCTTTACCAGTAGTGCTCCTGACCATGAGGGTGGTAAGGCCCTGGCATAAGTTGCCAAAGAACTGTGGATGTCTAATCCCTGGAATTTTTCAAGGCCAGGTTGGACAGGGCTTGGTCTAGAAGATTGTGTCCCTGCCCATGGCAGGGGTTGGAAGGAGATGGTTTTTAAGGTCTGATTTTAACTCAGACCATTCTGTAACTATGATTCTATTTGAGGTACCATCTGAGAGGAATCAGTTTCTTCGGGGAAAAAAACCCTCAGCTGGCCTTTATGCAATTAATTATTATTAACCAAGTATCCTTAGCAGTTAAAATGGACATTATTTGCTAATTTGCTGCAGCTGAGTAGCCCTTTTCTAACAAGCAGGGTTGTCTTACTGTGGAAAATAAAGCTGCAAAGCAGGGTTGAGAAATGTAAAAAATATTACAAAGGGTAAAATAACTTGTAGGTAGAAAACATCTCATCTCTGATGACTCAGTAAATCAGGGTGTTGCTGTAGGAATTAGGATGTGCTGAGCATTAGGACAAGGAAGACATTGCAGAGAACAGGAGTTTAGGGCCAAAGCCTAAATGGGTAGACCAGTGAGAAGGGATGACTGATCTGCATTACAAAGCAGATCAGGGTGAATGGTTAAAATGGTCTCATCTGGCCTTGAATTTTTTTTTGTCTGTGGAAGGGTTTCATTTAAATTATTCATAACGAACAGCAAATTCTGAACAATTGCAGAAAAAAAATCAGTACAAGCCTGCTGTGGATTGTGGGATTTGGTCTTCAATATCTGAGCTCTTGAACTTTCCTAATGAAAATACTAATAACTTTTTAATTCTAAGCTTCAAGCCTCATTGCAGAAAATCATCAATGATATATTAAATTGTAAAATTCACAGAGGGCTTCACAGTTATATAAATCATTCAATTAAAAAGAAAGTGCATTACATAGACTGAATCAATGAAATGGAGGTTGAGAGTGGATTTAGTTCTGTACTTTTCTTTAAAAGCACTGTGTGCAGAGGTATTTGCTGTTCATATAAAAGCTAAAATAAAATTTCAGAAAATTACCTTTTTATGGTGCATGATGTTAAAAAGGATTATAATAAAGAATTATGACTTATTTTTCAGTAAGGATTATCCCTCTGTTTCTTAAATGTGTTTTGAACCCTCAGAAACACAGAATGTGGGTTGTTTTCCCCCTAATGTTGCTAAATCTTTAAATTCATGCATGTACAACTGTTTCTAAGTGAATAAGTAGCAGGGGAATTAGAATTTGATGATTTGGAAGGTCCCTTCCAACCCAAGGCCATTCTGTGATTCTGTGAAGTAGTGGTTCATGTCTCATTTGAATGACATTTGGATGACAAAAGTATCAGCATTGCTTTGTCTGTGAGCAAACACATATTTTCTACTTTGGAATAGTGTGTATAATCCATAACTTCTGCCAGTCCTCTACCACTCATCTCCAGCCATCCTCATTGTGCTCCTTTTAGTTGTTTCTGGCATTGGTAGAAGCTCACACAGCAGCTCTTAGAAATCTGGTACTTGATAGTGCCATTGTTGTCCTGTACCTGTTCATGAGCCTCACCTGGGCTATGTTGGAGGCAGAAGCTGCAGAGTTTGTGCTGTCATACCCCAGAACACCTGCAGTGCTCAAAAGGTCAAATGCTAATTGAGAGAAGCAAAGAAATAAATATATCTATGATTATGTAGGGCATGTGAGCAAGACGGATTGCTCAGTGTGTTACAGGACCCATGGAAAGATGGAAAGAAATATGGCCTTCATTGTAATGACTGTGCTTCTATAGCCCCAGGCATCAAAAACGTCATCGTGTTTATGTGCTAATAAAATCTTAGCAGTAATTCTCTCTCCATGCACCGAACCTTTGCTACAGTCTGTCCTCTGAATCACCTTTGAGGGAAAAAAAATAGTAATTTCATTCTTCCTTAGGGAGGGATAAAGTTTGTGCTGCTGTGAGACTCCTAATGTTGGTGTAATGCATGGGTCATTGTACCTGGGAGTTTCTGGAATGCTTGGGAGCTGCCTATTTAGGGGGTTGTGGGAGGATCAAGGGATTGGATCAAAAGTTTCAAATCTAATGAGTATCTGTTAAAGTTGCATCCCTTGATCATTAGCTTAATAATATTTGAAATCAAAGGAAAATGCTTTCTTATAATATTCAGCTAAATATGTGGAGACTCGTCTTAGATTTTTCTGATAAACCCAGCCTCACTCCTCTCTCATCTAATGGTGGAAGTGAAACATTTCAGTATTTCCTGTTATAAACAAAATAAACATGATACTGAAATAAATAAATAAACACTAAAAAACCCCTCCTTGGTTCCATTCTTACTGGTGATTGGGCAGCTGGAAAAGGAAATGTTCAGGTGCCATCTGTAGTGAGCATCTCAAATACCTTTGGGAATTGAGAACTGGGTGGGATGGCAGGTCTTAGATGGAAGCTCTTCTGAATTCAGAGAGCAGAAGTCAGAGCACCATATTTAGCATCCATCCATCTCCAGTGATGTGGATCTGTGATGTGGAAAGCTGCAAGCTGTAATGTAAACAGCACTGGTATGCAAACACAGCATAGAAAAATGGGTTCAGGAGTACACTTGGAGGATTCTCCTACTGAGAGTTGGGGTTGTTCAGCCTGGAGAAGAGAAGGCTCCAGGGAGACCTTGGTGCCCCTTCCAGTGCCTAAAGGAGCTACAAGAAAGTTGGAAAGGGATTTTTTCACAAGGGCATGTACTGATAGGACAAGGGGAAATGGCTTCATAATGACAAGGGACAAGTTTAGAGTAGATAACGGGAAAAAATTCTTTCTTTGTGAAGGTGGTGAGGCCTTGGCACAGGTTTCCCAGAGAAGCTGCGGCTGCCCCATCTCTGGAAGTGTTGAAGGTTGGATGGGACTCTGAGCAACCTGGTCTGTTGGAAGGTGCTTGGAACTGGATGATCTGTAAGGTGCCTTCCAACTGAATCCATTTTATGTTTTATGATTCTATGATCAACACTGAACAGGGCTTCACAATTTGGGTTTTGGGACTTAAAGTGAACTTCTTAGCACTCAAGAGCCAACTCTTACCATCAGTGATATTTGAGCATCCAACCTCAGCTGAGGGCTGGGTCTCAGAAGTGCTCGGCCCACCCAACTGATCCTGGGATGTCACTGTGAGACAAACCAAGAGAAGAGAATATCAAGAAACAATAAAAGACACCAGAAAGTGGAGGGGAGGAAAGATCTCATGAGAGATGAGAGGTGGAAAGTTTTACCTTAATCATGGGATTTGATCTGATGTACAATAACGAAATAGTCATGGACCTGTTCACTACAGGCAGAGAAATATAAGAGTTTTTCACCTCCCTGGCCTTGGCGCATTTTAACTCTTTGTTCCCAGCCTTGGCAAAGCTGTGTGTGGTTTTAACTAATGTGGAACAGCATCTTTGTGTCTAACATCTTCTATGTTTTCTATTGCAGCTTAACCTGTGTGAACATACATTTCTACAGAATATGATATTCTTCTGGCAGTCATCTCATAAAGTGGGTCAGAGCCCATCCCTCAGACCTCTATTTCAGGCCAAGAAAATATCTCTGTATGCATCCCGTACAAGAGGGAAGAGGAAGCATCTGGGATCTACTAAATGCATCCATGTTCCTCCAAACATATAATTGGCTCCTTTGTGCTGGGGTGGAGCTGTAAATCAAAACACGATTATAAAGGTGAATGCTAATGCTGAGTGACACTCATACCCTAAAGGCTGCTAGGCAATAAATAAAGACATTTTTTTCGCCTTACATGATGTTGATGTATAGGCTAATCCCAGATCAGTAATTCTTCTCTCAATCCTGCCTGTGCTTTTCTCTCTGGCTCCAGATGCTGGCATTTTGTTTATGACGGTCTTGATGGGGTTTATTCTGCTCCTGGGAAGTCTCATCTGTAATTTACTGCAGCCAGATTTGTGAATCTGCTTAAGCAAAGTTATTCACACCCAGAACTTCTATTAAGCCTAGGAAAAAGGATTTTAATTAAGTATAACGGAGTTCTGAAAGGTCTAATTTGAGACTGGCAGTTAATTTCTTTGTAAGATCATCTCATCATGGTAAAAAAAATAAATAAAATCTTCCTTTGTCAACCACAGGAATTTTCAATGTAATCAAAATGTATTTTAAAATTCTTTCTTCCCACAAAATCCTTTTTTTTATGGGGAGGAAAAGAGCAAAACGCTGAACCCAAAAAACATGATAACATGATAATATTTTTGTTTAATAGGTTTTGAAGGGTTTATTGTAATTTTTATTTAAAAATCAAAGAATTTTGGCCCAAGACCAAAGAATTTCAGCACGAGGAAAAGTATCAGTTGCTGAAATGCATGGTTGATGGCTGTAACTTACAGCAATACAACTTTTTTTTTCAGATCATCATGATCCTTTTGCATGATTTCAAACTTGGGTCATGAAATCTGAGGTACAGTGATTTAGTTTTCAGCTGAGTATCCCCTTGATTCAACATTAGAGTTCCAATAACCTGATGAAAGCAAGTAGAGGTTCATATAAATGAGTTTTTCAGGCATCATGAAATATGAAAACTTTTGGAGGGTCATACATTTCCCTTTGGCTGTCACTACTTCAAAACATTTAAAGGTCTATTTTTTTTTGTGATCTATTCCATAGGAAGAGTGTATAATTTACCAGATATCCCCTGCTCTTTTGGTTGAGATAGAACGTGAGTTGTGTGGTCAGCACTTGTCTCAAATATATCACCCAGTAATATAGTAGAAGTACCTAGTTTATAAATCTTTTCAATAATATATAATAGATTACACAGCCATTTGTTATCTGTCTTCCCTTTCTCTGTGTCTCATTCATAGTTTGACATATCACACAACATGGAATTTTTGGGTTGAAAGGGACCTTCTGCAGTAGTACAACCCCACTGCCATGGGCAGAGACACCTTCCACGACTCCAGATTGGTCCATGCCTCATCCAACCTGGCCTGGAACATTTCCAGGGATGAGGAAGTCACATCCAGGCAACTTCTCCCAGCATCTCACCACCCTTACCTTTACAAATTTTCTTCCTCATAATCAGACTCAATCTACCATCTTCCAGTTTAAAACTGTCCTTTATTCTGTCACTACAGAACTTGGTAAAACTCTCTCTCCATTTTTTTAATGTCCTTCACTTCCCCTTATAGAAAAGCTTCTAAAGGTCTCCCTGGAATCTTCTCTTCTCCTGACTGAGCAGCCTCAATTCTCAATGACACAGGCTTGGCCTTGTTGAACTTCAGAAGGTTTTCATGGACTCATTCCTCAAGCCTTCAAGATCCCTCTGGATGGAATTATTTTCCTGGAGTGTATCCACTCATCTAAAAACTGTCAGTGTCAAAAATCCCTCTGTCCATTTCACTGATGAAGACATTGAATAGCACTGGTCCCTGCAGGAACTCCACCTTTAATGGGTTGCAGTTGGACATTGAGCCATTGACTATAACTTTTTGGATGTGGCCACCCAGCCAATTCCTTACCCATTCCTTATCCATCAGAAACACCCCCATGTCTCTTCACTTTAGAGGTAAGAATGCTGTAGGGAACCAAATCAAAGGCCTCATCAGTAGCACTTTATTTGTCCACTGATTGAATTCTTCTGCGTGGGAGCAGCTCTGCTGAGGAGTTGTAAAGGCTGTGAAAATGAACCGAGGACAAGCCAGGCCATGAACCACTTAAATGTGTGACAACAGTGGATTCCCTCCAGTGTTAACTATTAGAAACTGCCATTAACGTTGTGGTCAGAAGAATACAGAGCAATACACACTTGTCCTATACCAATCATGTGATTGTTGTGAAGCAGAGCAAGAACTCTGGCATTGGGCTCTGACCAATTTAAGAGATGTGAAGCATTAGGAAACATTCAAAAGGCTACAAATCACTGCTGAGATTCTTATGAGATGTGGGAAGCTGAGAGGCTCAGAAGATTGACTCATAATAGTCATTTAGGTCCTAAATGCTGATTGATACATTGTTCTGCCTGAATGCATCAATGCCAGTAAGAAGGGCAAATCTGAAAATTATGTCATCATTCATTGGGAAGTAGTTACAGCGTGACATGTCAACCCTCATGATTGGACCTGCCATCCAGCAAGCTGTGCATCAGGGTTTTTAATTTATTAAAATGGCTGTTTTATTTTTCCTTTGGAAAGGATTTTCTAAACAGCTCATTTGAAGGATGGTATCAAGCGTCTTTTGCTTCATTAGTTTCTTTCAGCATATACTATGTCTTAGAGCCAGACAGGGAATTATAAGGCCATTATAAGGATCATAACTATTGCTGTCAATAAAACACAAGGATGAATTCAGAAAATAATTCCCTCTGGGTTTAATTGGCAAATAAAATTGATATTTTTTATGACCTTTATGTCTTTTTCTACAGTGGGGATTAGGTTGGGATTACTCTAGACCCAGGTTTCTAAGAAGATGGATCTTTTCTCATGCAGAATTTTGTCCTGGCAAGAAAAGGGAGTAGTAAGCCATTTTTCTTCCATGTGGCCTCTTAATGAGGCCTAAAAGTAGGAAACATTTCAGATATTTAGAAACCAACAACCTGTATATAGCAACCTGCAGTGATTCAGGCAAATTCTGGATTTGTTGACTTTTTTGCACAAAACTCTGCTATGCCTCTGCTTCTAAGTTTAAGGTCCAAGAAACGCAAAGAAAAATGAGGAACACTTGATCTATTCTGCTGTGGCATGTTGCAGTGTCTTGGGTGTTTGGTCCTTGGATTACTCTAGAGGGGAAATATCATCCTATGTCATATAGGAATAGAGTCAATTCACTTCATTGCTTTTCCTAACCTCTGCCACCTGGTACCTGCAATTATAGATACACATTGTTCCTCCCAGTCCTGTATTCCAGAATTTTAGTAGAGTAATCGCTTACCCTGATCTTTTCAGAAGGGAAGTATTTGATTATTTTTCTTTCTCTAGTAATATCTTTTATTTATTACTTTATCCATTCTAGTTATGAAGTAATGTACTACGGTAGAAAAAAGTTTCAGTTTTGTCAAGAATTAATGAGTCAAATCCAGTTTGCATTGATTTTAACATTTCTTCTGTTGAGATTTACCTCAGGTTTGTCTTCCTGTCCTTCGATCAGCATGGTGACCTGCCTTTAAAACTTCCCAGGTGTACAAAATGCAGAGTTAAAATCCGGATTAACACATGAGAAGGAGCAGCAAGATCACTGTGTGTTTTCAGAAAGGTGCTTGGCCCTCCATCCTTGCTGTCACTGTGGTGGGACATGGCTCAACTCAAACCTGCAGTGACTGATCTGCAGCATAATAACAACGAGCTATCAGCAACAAGACTGTGAGGATGAAAACATGAGGGAAGCCATAAAAGGTCAGAAAGCTTTAAAAAAGTATTGATTTTATGTAGAAATTTCATAACTCAGTTTCAGGGTGTGAAGGTCAGAAAAACTGGGAGGATCATTGGGTGGGGGATACTTCATCCTGTGATCTGTCAGCTGGATGGTGAGACTGGATTGCAGTCAGTAGCTGAGCCCTGAGATTCAGTCTCTTTTATTTTCTTCTTTTTTTTAATTTTTGAGAGTCACACATACAAAATCAGATTTTTATAATGAAATGAAAAAGTGATGATAGAGAGAAAAACTGATGGTATACAATCCATCTTCTCCTCTCAAAATAAAATATTTTAAGGGATTTATATAAGTGTGAAAAAACCCCAAAGAACAAGCCACCATTTTGTAAAAAAAGAAGTGTGAAATATCAAGGATCCATTCTGGAGTGGTTTTCTTTCCATTGCTTCACCATAGCACACCTTCCAAAAAATTACTATACACTGGTAGAATAGAGTTCTTATCTGTCCTCACCTCAGGTTTGGGTCTAAAAATTTCAGCAGGGATTACTGTGTTGGGAATTTGTTTTTCTCATACTATAAGATGTGCTTCTGCTCTTAGGGACAAAATATGGCTTCGTTGGTCTTCTAAAGGGGTTTTCAGGCACATGATTTGAAAATTGTGTGAAGCAAAAGAGATGTGAATGTGCAGTGTTAATGCACTGGGTGGCTGAAAATGGAGACCTCCCTCCTTCCCAATGTTTGGCCTTTGATTGTATGCAAAGATTCAATACTAAGGCCAAGGTAAAAGGTTTGAAATGACAAATTCTGAGAGCTTAGTAGCTTTGCCTCTAAAAAATCTTCCCAGGAATTCAACAGTCCCTCAGATGGGAAAAATTCCCTTAAAAAATTCTCAGTGCTCCCCTCTTTATGATTGTGGATACTGCCTCCTGATTTAAGCATGTTTGGCAGAGGTAATGCTGATGAATAATCTTTTTTAACTGCACAAGGCTTCAGCGAGGCTGCTGAACAATGCCAGAGGCAGAATTCATTGGGAGACATTAAATAGTAAAGTTTAATACATTGAAAATGAGTTTTAAATTGATTAAGGCTTATAAACAACACTAGCTTGGGTTCTCAATTTTTTTCCAAGTTTGTTTTTACTTGTTCTTTATGAAAATTAATCTATTTTCTCACACGTCATTTTTTCAGTACTTTTTATAGGTTGGCTTGATTGCTGTCAATTCATTTCTTTAATGTAAGCAATTAAACGGTTGATCGTTTTGCTGGCTTTCAATTATCTTCCTGCTTGACAATTGCTCCAGCTGTAAGTAATTTTCCTTCTTTATGTTCATAACCCTCACCACATCAGCTGTGTCTTGCAGACAATGGGAATGTCAGGTGTTAGCTGAGGTGAAGGAGAGGCAATGGCTGCAGATTTGGCCTCTTGCTTTGTGTTCCTGGTCGTTTTTGCTGGTGTGAGCAGAGACACAATCCCTTGGATTAAAGATGGAGTCTCTGAGATGGTGAACAGGCTTCCCACTTGGAGGAGGTGGCAGCTTGCTGGCAGGCAGCTGGAGCAGACCCTGATGCTTTGTTATATGTTTATAGGGAATTTGCTTGCTCGGTATAGAGGATTATTTGGCTTGTGATAACACAGGCTTAGGGCTCACTAAAGTGTTTCTCAAGGAATTGAGCCTACCAAAGAGCTTTGAAGGAACAGGAAAGAGTGGGGAAAAAAACAGAGCCCAAGGCCTCAAGTTTTGGATGAGAACTAAACTGACATTCCATCTTCACACTGACATAGAATGGTTTGGGTTGGAAGGGACCATTAAAGATCATCTATACCAATCTTCCTTCCATGGGCAGGAACATCTTCAACTAGACCAGTTCTCAGGGCTCCATCCAACCTTGAATGTTTTTAGGAATTAGGAGTTCAAAACCTCTCTGGGGTATGTGTTCCTCCTTCCCTATTAATAAGAGGTTTCCATTACATCACTGGATCTTTCAATTTAGGTTATCCACCCTGAGGTCAGGGATAGAGCCTTTGTTGTTGAAAACTCTTCCAGGAACACAAAACCTTTGTTTTTCAGAAAAGTTTGTAAACTTTTTAATTTTTTCCCCCTTTATTTCTCTCTTTAGTGTATTTCATATTGGAATTTTTCAGACTACCCTGATACTACCAGGCATAACTTTCCTCAAAGCAGGGAAATTGTCCTTGCAATGAGGAGGCCTAAACCAAATATCCAATAAATCCCACAGAAAACGAGACTCATGCAAGATTAGTATTTTGAAATACAGTGTTCAGACAAGTTGTTACTCTTTGGTGATTGGAGTCACCACAGTCCCTTAGACTGTGGATCATAAGGGCCTCCTTACGCTGGTGGTCCCTCTTCCTGGGTGAATTATTTATTTATTTTATAATTACTCTGTAGGAGTAATAGATTATAGAAAACACACTAAAAATATTATCTGGATCTCAGCTAATGAATCCAAACTATTGTGGCAATCCAGTGCCAAACTTGCTGACTCCAGAACACAGAGGCATCTGTCCCATCAGGAAAAATACTATAACAAGGCTAATTAACTGCAGGACTAATTAGCCAAGGATGGGAATTAGCATACTTATCCAGCTTTCTAGGTCTCACCTGACTATTTTTACAGCATGGAGCTCTGCCCAGAGTCATATCAGCATGTTCAGAGCTAACTTGAGCCTCTCTAACCTGGCACTGCATCCCCTGATGGAGATCACATTCCTCCCTCATCTTCCTCCCTCCATTTCTCACCCAATTGACACTGTCTGCTACAATTACTTGAACACCTCCAGCAGTATTTTTCAGGATAAATCTTAAAAATGGCTTCTCATGGCAGGAAGCTGTCAATGCTGGAAATACTGCTCATGTGTTCATGATGTTCAAAAATCTACTTATATTTAAAAAAATTCAAAGGACATTTTTCTGGGAAGGGTTTCATTATAGGCAAACTTTCCTGTTCCTCCTGTTTTGACAACATTTGTGGTATTGTAAATACTTAAATGCTGAGCATCAGTATCATGATAAGTCAGTGGCACTACACAGCATCCTGCAGGCAAAGATGTTGACAAACTGAAGCTCACATTTCTCTGAGCTCAGAGGAACTGAGAATTAGTTTCACATTAGTATCACAACAGCTTTGCTTTTTCTACCTGTGCAAGGCACTGATTACCCTTTCAGTGCTCGCTGAAGACATCTGTGCAGCAGATAACTCTGCCTCAAGGGCTGAGGGGAGTTAAAGATAAACTTGTGCTCGAGAGCAACGTGCTGTCAAAGAAATCCTCCTGTCAATTGCTCAGGCAGAAGCTCTTTTTCATGAAACTCTGAAAACCAGTTTAAATCTAAAAGTGTTTGTGAAAGCTCACTAAAGGACTTCCACAGCGGGAGTGAACACCCACACCTCTCATTCCAATACACGAAAACCTATAAAACAATGGGAGCAAAAAGTAAGCAATTCAAATTGGACCATGGGGGCAACCACAGGCAATTTATGAGAGTGTTTCACAGCCAGAAATGTGTCATTAACACACCTCTCACTACAGCATGGGCCATGGGGAAGATTTGCTAGCAGAGGGGGAGGATATACATATAAAATGCAGATTTTTTTTTCCTGCAGTTTTCAGAAAAGTATGGGTCTAATTAATGTAAAATAAAACATAAGTTTTGCTGTGTCAGGCAAATCTGTGAAAAATGCAGTACAGACAGTCTGGTAATTTCCAGTACGTTAAGACATGTCAAGTGAACACGTGGTGTGAGATCTATAGAGCGATGGAAGAAATAAAGACAGGTAACAGAGCAAAAGCAGAAAGCAGCTGTTTTCAAAGATGTATCTGTCTGATTGATAGAGCTATCTGTAAACTGAAGGAGAGTCTGACTCCTATCTGTTAATATGTTTAATGAAATATTCTATGGCAGGGGAATATTTAATTTGCATAACACACAATAAATTTCTTTAAGAAGTAATGAAGTTCTGTCTCTGCCTTGCATTTTGGCAATAGTCAGGAAACTTGCTGTACCACGAAGTGAATGGGGAAATTTGGGTTCTTTTCTGCTCAGAGTTTTTACATGACAAACAAAGTTTGCCAGTGCTGTAGAAGATGTTACACTTGCTAAAGAGTACCAAAAAATGCATATCTGACCATATGATGATCACAGAATCAGAGAGTATTTTAGGTTTGACAATAACTTTGCAGTCACCAAGTCCTACTGTTAACCCAACACTGCCAAGTCCACCACTAACCCACGTACCTAAGTGCTACATCTAAGGGCTTTTTAAATATCTGCAGGGATGGTGGTGGCTGCTTTCTTTGGCAGCCTGCCCTTGACCCCTTAACGAAACCAGAAGTTAGATACAGACTGTAAGGAGCTCCTCTAGTTTCTCTCTGCTCTCTGAAAACTCACACAGTGAGATACACAGGAGCTGGAACACAAATCATGCGATTACCGCATGAGTAGTAGGTGACTTTCAAGATTCAGTTCTAAAGCAACAAAGTCGTGGGTACAAGGAGTATCCTACCTTCCCCATCACACATAACTTGATTATGAGTCAGCTGCTTTATTCCACAAAGAGGACAAAGGAAGTTTTCCTTGACCTCTCCCAGCTAGGCATCCTGGCTGCATGGCAGTGATCTCCCCTTGAGCTGGAAGGATTCTGAAGTGAGAGGGACTTTACCAGTAGCAGATCTTTGGTAATTGACTGATATCTGGCATAACCTTGTAGTTTGGCAACTTCGACTTGTCACATGGTAGGCTAGAATCAATGTTCAAATGACTATACCAATCAGTAACAGAGTGACTCTTGATCTCAAACTTTGTTAAGTCACATTTTTGAACCTTGTATTAAAACCACCTTTGCTAATAGCTTTGACAGTGGTTCTTGAAGTGATCAAATCACCCATTCACAACATATTAGTGTAGTTTTCAGGATGGTGAGTAGTATCTCTGATGGCTTATGGCAGCATGGAATAAGTCTGAGTCCCAAATTCTCAGAACTGGTTCACCACCACTGGCATGACTGGAGTGTGACTGCAAAGCAATTTAAATTATCAAGAAGAAATACTGAAAATGGTAGAGGAAAAGAAATTATTAGTAAGATGTTAGGCAGCTGCCTAGAAACCATCTGTGAGGACACGAAAAGGCATAATACAGAGAGACAAGATCTGAGAGAGAGAATAGAAGGCAGCTGAGTTACTACTGTACATGCAAATTGAGCAGTTACAGAAGCCATTACAGGGAGAAAAGGAGAAAGCACAAAAGTTGGAAGAAAAGATCTAAATGATGGCCATGTGGGCCCCACATTCCTCTAACCCCATGAAAATTAGGAAACTGTGTCCCCAGAAGTTTGGTATGGTGGCATTTGGGGTCATCCTGATGACTGTGATGAGGGAAATGATGACCAGTTGTTTCCCTCAGATTCCTCTGGATATGAGACTACACCCATCATTAAAGTAGAATGAATCTGATTCCAGTTGGTCCTTGACAATATCAGCTGAAATTTCTAATAGGATTGGGAGCACAAATTTCAGCACTAACCGTCTAGGATGCCAAGAAGCAGGATATGTGACCTGGATTGTGGAGAGTTAAAGTCACCAGAGAAAATGGAGCCAGTGTTACTCACCAAAGCATGAAAGTTAATTTATGGCACCCAGGCAAGAAGCAAATTCATCTACTTGTTTTGTGATTATGAAGCCCAACAAAAGTAATTTGGGGTTTGATGTTTTGACCACATGAAACAGGTGCTTGCCAAAAGGCAGTGTGTGGTTCTTAAAATAAGTCCTTTAATATTTAACTTGACTGAATTTGAACAGACAGAACAGAGACATTCGAAGTGGGGCAAGGGGCTTCCATCTTTAATATGAGCAGTTAGACTAATTAAACCACTAAGGGGTGAACTGCCTGTAAAACTCCAATGCGACTTGTGTTGTTTTGCCTTTCTAGGAATGACAACGCAACAAAGCTGGGGAAGGGCTGTGGGGAGTAAGGCATGTGAGGAGCAGCCGAGGATCTGTGGGTGTTTATTCTGGAGAAAAGAAGGCTCAGGGGAGACTTAAACTCCCTCAGAAGATGGTTGTAGCAAGGTGGGCACTGGATGCTTCTCCCAGGCAACAAAACAAGTGGAAATGGTCTCAAGCTGCACCAAGGAAGTTTGGATTGGACATCCACTTTTCTTCACTGAAAAAGTGGTCAAGCATTGGAGCTGGTGGAGCCACCATGACTGGAGGTCATGATAAGTCTGGACATGGCCCTCAGTGCTGTGGTTTAATTGACCTGGTGGTGATGAGTCAAAGGTTGGACTTGATGATCTTGGAGGTCTTTTCCAACCTTAATGAGTCTGTGATTCTGTTATATCAGGAATGATACCAGCACATGTCCTCTTTAGATCAGTTTAGCCATTTGAGGATTGCTCATCCTTCTCAAAGGAGAACCCAACATACACATCAACACAGCTTGACCCACAGGGTGAAGACCCTCACTTCTTTATTTATACTAATTGATACGGTAACTATAGTTAAATTCTACACCTTGCGTTACATATCTTCCTCAGCTGTGGCTGGAACCTGCTGCTATAGCAATTAATAGGGATGGCAATGAGGGCACATTGGCCACTGATAAACAAAAGGTAATTTGGGATTATGACACTCACTTTGAAAGGGCTTCCAATCTTTGTGACATCCTGTTAATGACACTTATTACCCCACTGATGGTAAAGCCACAGCTTTTCTTTTAACAGTACTTGGTGCTTCAGTATATTCCTTAGACCCAGTCGTCGTGCTGATTAAATCACAGTGGAACTGTCCTCTATCTGTTAGAACATATAAGTATGAGCCCAAAATGGGAGCAACTGGCCAACTATGGATGTTGATGTGTGATTGGACAGGAACAGCAAGGATTTATTTGTGAAAATAATACTATTAAGAACTAAGGCATTTGCCTTCATGGCTAACAAAATGTCAACATTGTGCTGAAACCCCTAAGACTGTATTTGCATATATTGGAAATGGTTGTATCTGTGCAAGAACTCTCTGTGATTCTGTTTACAATAAACACCACTGTAGAGACATACAATCACTCCAATAGCCATATATGTAGTTTTGCAAAAATTATGGGATGTAGCTTTAACTATTCAGCTCCTTCACAACCCACCAAGTGCTGCAATCCAACAATACACTGTGTCAAGTTCCATTGCCTATCACTGCTGGAGTGAATCTTGCATTGACAAGGAAACTGTTGCAATGTGATGATCTGAGTTCACAGCAAAAATGAACCCTCACAACATACAAAGAACCCAGATTGCCACCCATCGTCATGCAGAGAAGATGCACCATGTCCTAGAAAGAGTGAAGAGAGATAGAGGATATTGCTGGTGGGAAACTATTTTTGGAAGGCCACCCACAGCAACTGGAATTTTGAATTTAATGCTGCATCCAATAGTAGTTTTGTTAGTTTTGGATTTATTGTGTTTACTGTTTATAATCATCCTGTATATGCTGTCAGAAGATTAACCAACTTATATCCATCCAACATATAAACCATATACAATGAACTGATTACATGAAATGTTATATAATTAATAATAATTCTGACCCATAAAATTAATTCTGACCCAAAAAAGAAAACCTATCAAAAAATGGTACTCTTACCTCTGATCTGCAATATGCAATATATTTATGACAAAGTGGAAAGACATAACTGTATTACAACTCAAGGAATTGGTAGTGTGGATTAAATGTCGTCACAGGGTGATGGAACTAAAAGCTGGACATAGGACATGAGGTATGGCCACAGCAGGGCTCACCTGAGAGGGACAGTCACCACCCTAGTCCTGCTGGCCTTACTACTGCTGACACAGAATGCCAAGATGCCACTGCATTGCTGACCATAATCCTGCCCGACCCTCTACCCTGTAGGTATGCATTTCCCACACCCGGCAAGTGTTTTCCATATAGAGAAAAGTTTTAGATTTACCCCTTGCACTTCTTAAAAGGTAGAGAAGCCAGAAACTTCCATACCCTCCTTGCAGTGATTGGCTCAGTGTCAAGAAAGAAGCATCTATTGAACCATTTTGCTGTTCTTCAAATCCTGTATCTCTCCTTATTGGCACCAGGCCCAGTTTTCCCTCCTAAAATATTCAGTATTTAGGAAGGGGCTCAAATAAAGCGAAGAGGATTTTTGGAGCGTATTTAGGAGGGTGTGAGAGGTCTTCTCAGACACCTGTGCAAGAATTTTCATTTGTTTAGTGTAAGGCTTGTTATTTTCATAATTTTCTTTACTAAACATTTTGCTTTAAAAAACACCTCTGAAGATTATTCTCACAAATTGATTTAGCCACTTCTCTGCAAAGGCTGGACCCTCAGACACTGATACATTTAAACATGGTTCATTACACTTGGACCACGTGTTTAACTGTACCACTGTGACATCTGAAATAAAAAATGGACATTTTCCTTGGCAATCATTTGTTATTAATATTTATTTAAAAGAACGCTTTCAATAGTCTTTCACCGTAGTGACTAGATTAAGTTCACACAGAGCTTTTGACTTTCTGATCATATTTCTACCTGCGGTTGGGGCCAAGGGCTGGGACACATGGAGGGATGGGTGGCAAAAGCACTGTGGCACGGCACAGAGCTTCTTTGGGGAGGTTCAGGGGAGGAACACACAAGGTGGGATGAGAGAGAGCTGTGGGATGAGAGAGAGCTGCAGGTCATTGGGAGAAGAAGAAGCATAGGCAAAGTTGAGAGGCAAAGGCCCAGAAAAAGCCTTTATGACCAGGGGTGTCGCTGCATGGAATCCGCCAGGCCTCTATACATGGGGCGGCCATGACCACCAGGCCTCTGTGACCCGCGGTGACATCGTGCCAGGAGGCCATTGTGACCCAGGCCCGTGTTGTGACTGTGTGGGCTACAAGCCCCTGCGGTTGCCACTCCCAGGAGAGCAGCTCTCTGAGGAGGCAGCAGCTTCTCAGGAGGCAGCAACTTCTCAGAAGGCAGCGGATTCTCTGGGTGATTGTGGTCAGTGTTCATCAGAGCACTCCCACAATGTCTAAGAAGGAGGAGGCGAATGCCTACGGCCAGCCCCGTGAGGGGCAGCCACTTCTGTACAAACGGCGACAGGTGAGGGACCCGGGGATAGAGGGAGAGGCTGCAGTGGGATCTGAGGGAAGCCCTGGGGCAGAGACAGCCATGCCTGGCACCAGGCCTTGCTCTGTGGACGGGCCAATGCTGGGATGGCCCAGACAAAGCAAAGGCCCAAAGGCAGCGAGCGCAGCTGGGAACCCAGCCCAGCCTGGCTACCATGGTCAGCGCCTGCCTTGGGGCCAGGCCTGGGCTTGCAGACCCGTGGCAGACACTGTGCCCTCACGGCTGCCTCCATCCCGTGCCTCTTCCTGCCCACAGGTGACCCACAGGCAGCCCCAGGCAGCACCGCAGGTCACCTGGACGACCATCGTGCCCATCCCTGAGGACGGGCCGACACTGTTACCCAGACCCGTGCAATCACGGAGCCCCACCAGATCCCGCTCACGCAGGCGCAGGCAGGAGGGCAGGCACTCGGTGCCCCGCAGCAGTGTCACAGGGCCACAGAGATTGTCGGTGTCGCACTTGCCGCCTCTTCACGGCCCTCACTTGACACTGGCACCTCCACGCCAGCTCAGTGCTCAAAGGCCAAGAGCAGCCTGTGAGAGCGTTAAGCTGCCTGCTCTGCCAGCAGCACCAGCCTCTGGATCCTCTCCCAGAGGCACAGCACGTGCTGTGGGAGCAGCCTCTGACAGTGTCAAGCTGCCTCCTCTGCCAGCAGCAGTAGCTGCAGCAGAAGCCTCTGGGACTACTCCCAGAGCCACAGCACGTGTGGCGGGCCCTAAGGCCCTGGGCCAGCCAGAGCTTGGGCCCCCTTCTCTGAGGGGCACTGTGTCTGTGGGCAGAGCCCAGGGAACACCTTCCCTGGAGAGCAGAACCCTGGAAGGGCTCTGGCATGGGTCAGCGGCAAGGCAGGGCCATCGCCTGCTGCCCATGCGACCCGCATGTGGCCTGCCGCTCTGCACTGGGAGCCAACTGGCTTGGAAGCACCCGTGGTGCTCCCAGACAGAAGAGCCGGTCGAGGTGCAGGAAGGACATGGTGGCAACACCCACAGAGACCATTTTGGAGGCCTCAGCACATACCTGTCGCAAGACAGGTCCATCATGTCCACCTGCACCCATGAGCAGTCAAGCGTCCACCAAGAGGGAGGTGCACAGTCCCAGGAGCTGCCCAGTGCTTCCACTTCAAGCAAAGGCTCCAGAGTACAGGTGAGAAAATGCTCCAAGCACTGTCCCCTGCTGAGCTGGCAGAGCACAGCTGTGTCTCTGAAAGCTCACAGCCCTGGGACACTTCTGAAAAGGAGCTGGAGGAACAGCAGGAGGAGGAAGAGCTCCCGGAACCAGAGGCTGCAGGAGAGCGGGACAGCGACCTGCAGAACGCCTTGCCTGCCCCATTGAAAGAGAATGAGGTAGAGGCAGAAGCTTCTGCCCTGGCTGGGGATACCTGGGATGAGGGGCATGGCAAGCTCTTCCTCACATCAGAGCCTGAGGAAACCTCAGGCTTCTCAGCTTCTCCTTTGTCTGGAGGCCCCTGTGAGGAGGGGGCAGCTGGTTGGCCAGCTGAGCACGCTGCCCTTCAGAAGCAGCTGTGCGTGGGGCCTGATGCGTTGATTCAGCTCATGCCAGAAAAGAGAGAGAAGCTAGAGAAACTGGAGGAAGACACAATGTATGCAGAGCTGTTTGGAGACATCTCCTCCTGCACGAGCAACGGAGAAAGCCCCGTGACATCCAGCTGCGTCCTCAGGGATCCAGCAAGTCCCGCGCTGGAACCTGTTGCAGACCCCTCGGTGCCGCACGGTGCTTGCAGTGCGACCAAAGTCGCCACAGGACGGAGGCCAAACTACTCAGGGTTTGTGTCTCCTGACCTGTTGGAAGACTTGTGGTCAGGCTCTGATGACTCGCCGTGCCTGGAAACTCTTCTGAAGGAGCTCCTGAAGAAGCAGGAGTGGGAAGAAGCGGCACGAGAGAGGGACAGCGCGGTAGAGAGCCCGTTGTCCCTCTCACCACAAGGCGAACAGTCTGAGCCAGCACCTACTCCTGCGGATGGCGATCTCAGTGACGAGGGGCACAGCGAGTCTTTTCCCTTGGCACCTCCCAAAAACCCGGAAAGGTTGGAGGTTGGCGCCTTGCCTGCTGGTGCCGCTGCTGAGGACGACGCAGCGTGGATGGAGGTTTGCCGTGCCCAGCCCACCCCTGGCCAGGAGAAGCCCTGTGGGGATGAGCCGCCGGCAGAGGCTTGCCCGGAGCCCGCCCAGCACCCGGCACGCAGCGTTCCCGCTTGCCCCGCTGGCAGCGCAGCCCTCCCGCAGCCCCCGGCCCCACGGCCACGGCGCTCCGTGCTCAAGACGGCCCGGCGGGCTCTGCGCCGGCTCTTCTCCTTCAGCTGCCTCAGGGGGCAAAGAGAGGAGTGAGCCCGGCTGCCGGCACCAGCTCGAGGACGGACCTGCGGGACCCAGCTGGACCCGAGTGTCCTGGACCGTCCTCTGACCTCTTTCCCACCTCATCCCCGCCCTGATCTTCCCCATGTCTCACCATCCCCACTCTTCCACACCCCACCCCATCATGTATTGTCCTCCTCCCAACCACACTCTTCCACCTCTTTCCTTCTCTCCTTGTCCTTTTCTATCCCTTTCTCTCTCTCTACCCCATACCTTTTTGTCCAATAAATCCCCCATTGTTAACTCAGCTAGATGCGCTCGCTTGGCACCTTAATTTGCGCACAGGCGTCTCTCACTCATCACAGCCCAACAGGGGCACACCTCTGCACACAACATGCCAGGTGTGGCTTCCCCTGTGCTCAGCACAGAGGGACAGTCACAGCCTTGGTCCTCCTGGCCTCACCATTGCTGACACAAAAGGCCAGGCTGCCACCAGCCTGCTTGCCCACCTGGGCACACACTGGCTCACGTTCAGCCACTCTCAGCCAGCGCCCCCAAGGCTTTCCTGCTGGGTATCTTTCCTCACACTCTGCCCCCAGCCTGGGACACAGCAGGGCCTTCTTGGCACACAAAGGCAGCACCCAGAATTGCTCTTCTTGAACCTCACTGCTCTGGCCTCACACCATCAATTCAGCCTGGCCACATCTGCCTCTAGAGCCTTCCTACACTCTGGAAAATTGACACTCCCACCCACCTCGGAGGCATCATAAATTTAATACTGAGGCTGCCCTCAATGCCCTTGGCTACAACAGCAGCACACACCCTGAACAGCAGTGGGCTAAGGGGGCACCGCTACTGACTGCACACCAAGTGGATGCGGCACAATTCCCCACCACTCTCCGGACACAGCCGTCCTGACAGTTCTAAGCCCAGCAAAGAGGGCCCCTGCACAAGCCCTGGGCTGCCAGCTTCTCCAGGACTGTGCTGTGGGAGATGGAGTCAAAGGCTTGGCTCACCTCCACAGACACTCCATCCACCGCTTTTCCCTCTGCCCCGAGAGGGACCACCCACACCCCCAAGGAGATCAGGTTGCTCAGGCAGGACCTGACTTCCCTAAACCCACAGTGGCTGGGCCCCATCCCTCACTTGTCCTCTCTGGGCCCGAGCGGTCGCCCTCACGGCAATCGGCTCCTCGGCCCTGCTGGGCCCCGAGGTCAGGCCGACAGGCCAGCAGTTGCCCGCATCCTTCCTGCGGCCCTCCTTGGCCGTGGATGTCACACGGGATCCTGTCATCTGCGATCTCCCCGACTGGCCAGGTCTGATGACAAGAAAGAACAGGAGGGCGGCCTAGCCAGCTTTTCTGCTGGCTCCCTCAGTAGCCCTGGGGCCCTGGGCCAGCCCCACAGACCTGTCAGTGTCTCAGTGCCTCTGCAGGTCACTAACAGCTTCCTCCGGATTGTAGGCGGTCTGGCCTGGCCTGCTCCCCGTCCCTGTGTGCCCGCTCAGGGGGTCGCTTGCCCTCCCGTTTAACCCATCTGACTGTTGAAGGCTGAGGCAAAGAAGGCCTTGCCTACCTCAGCCTTTTCCTCATCCCTTGTGACCATATTCTCGTCGTCCCCAGGTCGATTAAAAAACGGCCATTTTCCTTGGTGCTCCTGTGTTCCGAATCTTTTGAAATGACGACTTTCTCTTGTCTTTTACAATAGTGGCTTTTATAAATAGAGTTGATTTTTGTGGGAGGGGTTCTAAAATAACGTTGGCCTTCGTTGGTGGGGCCATGAATTATTAATCTAATGAGTTGTTAGGTATTGTTAGTTAACATGACACAGTTGATGTAATGAGATGTAAAGCAATGAGCTGTTCAGTTAGGTGTACTGTTACACGAGAGTGGATAACCGCAAGAGGGGGACAATGAGAGTTTGATGAACTAACCAAGAGAACCATCCAGAAAATGACTTCATGAGGTGATGGCATCAATTTGAACTGTGATTGGAGAAGGAGCCAGCCACTGAGATTAGAGTGTTCCAGAATGATTGGTCAAGAGTGCACCTTCATATGAACCAACCACACCAAGGGAAAAGGACCAATCAACAAGGGGATTGGAAAGTGCACCAATCCGACAGCTCCATTTAGACTTTAAAGCCCCCGGGCGCCAAGCACCTGGGTCCTTGGGCAAAACATTGTGTCCAAAGAAGCACCATGTGTGTGCACGCAGTTACTGTTACTCTGACTTGCCCAGCAGGCCTTAGGCTTATCTTAAGGTCTCATCCCCGGCTGTGTTTAAGTTTTAATAAACAGGCTCAAAAGTCACCAGCCTTGTTCTAGCCTGTGTTTTTTTTAACAGTGGCTGGATTGAATTCAAAAAGGTTTTTGTCTTTCTGATCGTCTTTCTACCTGGGGTCGGGGCCAAGGGCTAGGACACACGATGGGCTGGGTGGCAAAAGCACTTTGGCACGGCACAGGGCTTCTTCGCAAGGTTTAGGGCAGGCACGCACAAGGTGGGACAAGACAGAGCTGTAGGTCATTTGGAGAAGAACAAGCGTGGGACAGGACAAAAGGTAAAAGCCTAAGAAAGGAATTTGCGACCAGGGGCTGCTGCACAGAAAGCGCCAGGCCTCTGGGACACGGGGCGGCCATGCTCACAATGGCCTTTGTGACCCGCGGTGACATCGTGCCAGGAGGCCATTGTGAGGTGGGCCCGTGTCACGCCCGCGGGGGCTATAAATGCCCGCAGCGGCCACTCGCCGGAGAGCAGCTCTCCGAGGAGGCAGCGGCTTCTCAGGAGGCAGCAGCTCCCCAGGGTGCCCGTCGGCAGCGTCTGGCAGAGCACCCTCAGCATGTGGAAGCAGCAGGAGGCGAATGCCCACGGCCAGCCCCGGCAGGGGCAGCCACTGCTGCACAAACGGCGTGCGCTTTCAGCGAGGCCGGCCCTTGGCACGCCGCCCGTGCGGCCCGCACCTGCTGGGCCGCCCTGCTCTGGGAGCCGGCCGGCTTGGAAGCACCTGGGGCACTCTGAGACAGAGGAGCTCCTCACGGTGCGGCAGGGGCAG
This sequence comes from Sylvia atricapilla, assembly GCF_009819655.1. Lineage (NCBI taxonomy): Eukaryota > Metazoa > Chordata > Aves > Passeriformes > Sylviidae > Sylvia > Sylvia atricapilla. Next base: position 149,690,114 of record NC_089140.1, read on the forward strand.
GCGGGCAACAGCTGCAGTGGCCTGTTTAGAGAGCTGGGCCCGTATCTGCGTGAGAGCAGGCCCCTCACGTCCACCCCGAGAGCCACCAAGTGGCTGAGTGGACGCCAAGTGGCGGGGGGAATTGGTCGGCCGGCCCAGCAAACTGTGCGTGGCAAGCGGCTGTGCGCGGAGGAAGAGGAGGCTTTGATGCAGCGCCTGCGCAAGAAGAGACAGGAGCAGGAGGAGCTGGAAGACAAGGTGTATGACACCATGTTTAGAGCCATCTTCTCCTCCCTGGACGACAACAGAAGGCCCAGGACGTCCAGCCGCATCCCCAGGGATCCACCAAGCCCCACCCTGGAGCCAGCTGCAGGCCCCTCGGCGCCGCACAGCCCTTGCCGCGGGACCAAAGAGGCCGCTGGAGAGAGACCAAAGTGCTCCGAGCTGGTGTCTCTCGACCAGCTGTTGGCCGAACTGGGCCCTGTCCCTGAGGACTCGCTGTCCTGTGACGCTCTCGTCAGGGAGCTCCTGGAAAACTGGGAGCAAGAAGAGCTCCCTGACAGAAAAGCGGCAGCAGAGAGGGACAGCCAGGCAGAGAGCGCCGCGTTTCCCCCAGCAGGAAAGAAAGAGGGACGTGTCCTCGGGGATGGGTCGAGCGTCACCCCGGAAGCGGCGGCAGGCTCCCAGGGGCCGCACAGCACTCCGGCCGTGACCAAAGGCTCCGCAGGAGAGGCAGAAACCAGCGCAGAGGTGGCACCTCCTGACCTGTTGGCAGGCCTGTGCTCTGGCGACTCGCTGTCCTGCGACGCTCTTCTGAACGAGCTGCTGGAGAAGTGGGAGGAAGAAAAGCTCCCTCCGAGAGAAGCAGCAGGAGAGAGGGACAGCGAGCCAGAGAGCGCACGGCCGCTCCACCCGCCAGATGAAGGAGCAGAGCCAGCGGCTTCTGACCAGGACAGCCATCCCTGCCGTGAGGGGCACAGCGAGTGTCTCCCCACGGCACTGCCCGAAGAGGCAAAGGTGGTTGCGGTTTGCGCCTCGCCTGCCGATGCCGTGGACGAGGCCAAAGCAGCATGGATGCAGGCTGGCCGTGCCCAGGCCGCCGCTCCCCAGAAAAAGCCTTGCGTGGCTCAGCCGCTGGCAGAGGCTTGCCCGGAGCCCGCCCAGCGCCCGGCACGCAGCGTTCCCGCTTGCCCCGCTGGCAGCGCAGCCCTCCCGCAGTCCCCGGCCCCACGGCCACGGCGCTCCGTGCTCAAGACGGCCCGGCGGGCTCTGCGCCGGCTCTTCTCCTTCGGCTGCCTCAGGGGGCAAAGAGAGGAGTGAGCCCGGCTGCCAGCAGCAGGACAATGCCCAAAGATGCCAGCTCACCCTGAAAATGCTCATCTCCCCTTTCATTATGTTATTGTGATGGTGAATAACATTATCATGTTCCAAGTCTTCTTGCAGGGCATCTAGCAATTTTTATTAAAAGACAACATCTTTTTATACATGGCTTTGGTACAGTGGTATGTGACTGGTCATTAAGACCAACGCCTCTATATAAGCCAGCTGTAAAAACAGCAGGTGCAGAGATTAGAAATGGTTTGGAATGTCTGTCTTTTCACAGCTCCTCCAGAGCAATGCCTGCAAAAGTCTATCTGACCTCTTTTCTGCCTGATGCCTAAAAGTTTCTCTTAGATTTGGCTGTCAACATCCACACTCCCAGGGGCAGCAGCAGCTCCCAGAGGCAACGGCACCAGCTCTACACAAACCCTGGGTATACACATCCATGGATGGATGGATGGCGCTCACGCTGACCACTCGCCAGAGGCAGGTCCTTCTGGCAGCCTCAGCCCCTCAGCCCATGCCAACAGCAAGGCAGCCTGGTCAGGGATGGCCTGCTGTAGAAGGATGCCAGCACTGCCTTGTAGAATGGAACAGAAGCTGAGTTAAGGCCCAGGCTGCATTGTGGGGGTGCATCTCCAGCCTCAGGGAGGGAGATTTAGGAGCTGAGAAATGTTCCTTAGGCCTCAGAATTGCTGGGCAATGATAACCAATCCTCCTTTCACATGGTGCATAAGAAAACACTTCCCTGATTGCTGAAACATGGCCTAGGTGTAGGTGTTAAGAATGGATAAAAGATGACCGGGGCTCCTCACCTCCACAAGAACCAACAGGACCCCCTTTGCACAAGTGGGATTTTCGAAGGACTGATGGGACTGTGCTGGAGCCGAGCATCTTAGATAGTCTTCTGTTTGATCTCTTCCCCATCCCACCCTGGCCCTGATCTGCCCCATCATACCTCTAAAGCTCTGCATAAAACCCATGGATGAATAAAGATTTTTTTGTTTGAGGAGGGATCTATGCAGACATGATGCACACAGGTACTCCTATTTCAATGAGATATTTCAGTTTCCCATGAAGTATTTTTTAGAGGTCTCTCAGTGAGGCCTCCATAGAGAGCTTTCAGTTCAGTTGATGATAAATCTGCTAATAGCAGCTAGCAAAGATGCCTTTTCTTTCTTAACCTTTTAGCATATGGCTGTATAAAGCTGCGCAACTAGCAAACAGTCATCCAGGGAGTGTCAGACAGTTCTTCCTTTTTTTTCTATTAATTTTAATGGATGTGACAATATGTTCTGTCTTGATTCAGGCAAAAGTAAGCAATCAAACCTGAGGGGCAAACAGCAACAAGTGCTGAGGGACTGGCGAAGGCACAGCACCTCACAAGCTGCAGAGAGGGGCCAACAACATCCAGGGAAGCTCAAAGTCTGTAACAGGATGCTGGAAGTATTATACACAGTGCTGCTAAATTACTGTCTGCCTCAGAGAAGAATTCGCAGGAAATTTTACCAATCAAATTTTAAAAATGGAACAAGCTTTAGGCTTAAGTCCCTTTGAGCCTCTGAGCAGAGTTTCTCATGGCAGCAAAGTTCTGCATGCAACCTGTCAGTATGAAAAGTTCACGCTGAAATGTAAATTCACGGAATGGGAAGCATCTGATGAGCCATGGGGACAGGCTCTGATGATTTTCTCTTCCATTTATACAGGAAACTGGAGATGATCCAATGGTTGGAGCATCCATGCAGGCCATGGGCTCTCTTCCTGGCTGCTGGTGCTAACTTCAGGTGGCCGTTTTGCTCCAGGTCCTCATAAAGGACCAGGGCTCACAGCCTCAAGACGTAATACTAGCTATGAGATGTTAAATGGGAGGCTGTAATTAACTTAGTCACCTCCAGCTCTCTCTAGTCACTGGAAAAAACTGAAGATTAAATTAATCATCTTAGCATCTACCAATCCTAACCCTCTGAAGGTACCTATAGCAACTGCTCTACTAAAAGTGGAGAAATTTAGGTTAAATACTAGGAAGAAATTCTTTACTGTGGGGCTGGTAAGGACCTGGCACAGGTTGCCCAGAGAAGCAGTGGATGCCCCATCCCTGGAAGTGTTCAAGGCCAGGTTGGATGGGGCTTGGAGCAGCCTTGTCTAATAGAAGATGTCGCTGCCCATGGCAGAGGTTTGGAATGAGATGAGCTTTACGACCCCTTTAACCCAAAGCATTCTGTGATTCTAATAACTGCCTCAGTTAGATGCCTCAATTTGAATGTGAGGTGTCTGAGCCTGAAATCAGTAGGAATGAAAAACATTGAAGGTCACTCACTTTGTCTAATTTTTTGCATTTTGATAAGCCTGAGTTTTCTTATATCTGAGAATTGTGCACTGTATTATAGACTGTAATCAGGCTGGGATGCCTGCACTAGCAGGATTATAGTACAAAAAGCATCCTTCTTTTCCCTGTTACTGACTCAGTCCATTTAGGTGACAACTCATCCAGATAGACCTCATCCATCCCTTACCTGACCATTTTTTTTTGCCTGCTTTCCCTCCTCAGCTATGGGTAATTGTGACTCTCCAATCATCTTATAGCAGCAACTATGGAGATTGATATTTTGGCAGTGATACTGCCAGATTTATATCATCTGAGAAATATTTCTCTGGAACAAATGAAAATAAACATGACTTGGGAAAAGAATCAAGCAACTTAACTCTGACTTTTGTTTTAGGATCACTTCTCTGCTCTATTCCATAGAGTCTGTCAGGATGCCTACTTATTTTTATTCCTGTCAAGCTAAATATAGCAGGACAGTTGGAAACTGCAAAGTAAAATCCCAGGTATGGTGATCATCCTTCAGCTCCAGTTTTAGACAGCTTCCTTTATGCCATTTATTATCATCCTTGCTAACAATCATCTTCCCCTGACTTATCCCATGTTGCAGTCCATCTGGTGCCTTAAACTCCAGCTTAAGTTTTTATAAAAATATTTTTTAAAAGTTTCAATACTCATTCAGCAAAATTTGCTGGAAGTATTTATTGGTTCTTTTTACTTGGAAAACCCAAACCAGTATGGATCAATTTTTCATTTTGTAGTGATGGATACGTATATATTTCTATCCTATTGGTGGATATGTATGCAGTGCATCTTATGCTCATTCATATCAGCAATATATATATACACACATTGCTATTCCAATAATAAAACATATAAGTCATTCCAGGTTATTATAAGTGCACCCAGAAAACCAATACATCATTTTGGTCTTTTGAGATTTTCAGCTATAAATCTCTGAGTTGTTTGACATGAAGTTCTGTTTTTATTTCCCAGGAGAAATTAACTGGGAATATTTTGGCCCAAGTGAGCCTAAAATGCACTCTGACCATGTTAGAGATATCTGGAAAATCTTTGTTGGAAAATTTCAGATACCTTTACTGGAAAGGATATGCATATTCTTATCAGATTTGATGGAATTATAATGATATTCTTTCTCTGTACTTGCATAACAAAACCAAAAATATACATCCTGTCATTGAAGAAATCTGGGTGCTTCCTATGTCTAAATTCTCTGATGGAAGTCATAGAAGAGTCCTTTACCCATCACTGCCTTTCCTTCAGCAGCTGTTGCACAAAGTGTTGCCACGGGGAAGTTAATTTTTTATATGGTCAACCACCATGTAATAGGAGATGTGTGTCAGCAGGGTCCAGATACACATCACTAGTCTCCTTGTAATCTGGAAATCTTTAAATTATCACTCTCTAATGAAACAAGAAATGTGTATTCTAAATTCATAAAGATTTATAAACATTCACTTCTGCCATCTGACAGATTTATGCATCACCTGCAGTTCTCTCATTCTTCATCTCTGTCCTATGAGCCATGGGAAAATTATGTTCCTGCACCATTATGCAGGACTGAGAAATCTGAAAAAGGTCAAGTTACAGAGTCTGAGGGAACTGGATGACTAAGAATGAACAACAAAGGAAGAACAAGCCACTTAAAATGATAAATCACAAGACAAAATATTGCACAGGAACTTGCCACCTGGCTTTTTTGCCTGGTGTTTGACAGAGTAGTCACTGGATGCCTTTTTCTAGGGCAGAGGTACCACTGCATTGGCACTGGAGCAGTGCACAGTGTTCTGGCTTTTAATAGTCAGTGCAAGACAAAAGCATTGTCAGAAAATAATTTTCTTCCTCCTGTAAGGAGCTGACATTTCATTACAGAAAGCAATGCCCTCTGCCCACACACAACATGTAAACCTCTTAAAACTGTTCACTCCAGAAACTGGGAAGCATTTCCATTAAATTTCACTTTTCTAATCAGGCTTCGTATAATCTACAAATGAAGGGTCTGTTTTACCACTGGAATTCACTCTGATAGCCCAATATTTACTCCACTTACCTGTTGGACTAAAATGACATCAAAGTTTGATGTGACAAATGAAGAATCCACCACTTCCTGCAGGGAATTTGTTACAGTCTAATCATCTTCAGCCTTACAAAATGCATTAACTTCCAATAGAAAATGGTGTAGATTTAGCTTCCAGCCACTGATCTGCATTCCTTCTCCAAACTGAAGAGCCCCAGTGCATGTAATAATTCCCCTCCACGAATTTTCTGATTTTCTATAATTACAACACTTTTGATTCCTGTCTTATGATACAATAAAATATTTGTTGTCCTGTACATGACTCAAACGTCTCTCTCTTTACAGAATGTAATATCATGCATCTGGCCAGATGAAGAAATGAAAACACCTTCTAGCATAGCTGTGGATTGCAGGGTGTTATTCTCCTGAAAGCCTGTGCTGATGTGTTGATGCCGTGGGATCAGGGCTCATGTTCACTAAGCATCAACCCCTTTATTTCTGGGCAAATGGTTGTGTGGAAGATGTGTTGGTTACACAGTCCTGTCCCAGCCAGTGCTCCTCATTGCTCTGAATCCAGACATGAATCCATCTGTTTGAATAAGGAAGGGGAGACAGTGATGTGGCTATTTCACTGTTACATTCAAGATATTGCTCTGCAACAGCATTAATTAATGGGTCATGGAAGAAATAGAATCTCTTTCAGCCTCTCCCTTAACCACACTCTTGTCTCCATCATCTGCCAAGATTGGTTTTGTCTATAAACAGCAATGATGGGGTTTAGTGTATTACACAACCACTGATTCAGGTGTAAAAGCAGGTCTGGTTGAGAGCTGTGCAGGGTTTGCTGTTGGTGTTGATATCCCTCAATGCAAACTGTTTTCAGTTCATGTGTCTTCAGTGCACAGGGGTAGTCTTGCCCAGATATGAGGCTCTGTGGCACTGAGTGCCTCATGCAAACTTTCTTTTGCCAGGTCAGTGCAGATGCTTTTGCCAAGGATGAGTAGACCTGGACAAAGACTGTACTAACAAGTGTACACAAAGTTTGAGTAACACCCTCTGAAACAGGTGATTTTTGTCATTCCTAAAGTACAGCTCAAGAAAAAATTCTTAAAAAGAAATGGCAACACCTAGGTGGGGCTGAGTTGATAAAGAACATTTGGTTTCTTAATTTCCACAAAGTCCCTGATCATAAATCTAGCCACCTTTCTCAGAGAAAGAGATTCAGAACTGGAATAAACCAGCATAAATCAACTCCTTGGGAGAGGAGCACATCAGCCTGTGTCTATCAATGGATCTTGGTTTGAAATTATATTTCTTGGATTTCACAGACATGAGACCATGAGTGTCATTACCTATAGAGAAACAAGAAATGGGTTTGCAATGCATTTATGCAAGAATTCATTAATGATCATCATTTATTTACTCCTAACAAAAGAAAACAGGCATGCTGAGGTTTTCTCAGTGTGTGTGTGTGTGTGTTTGTGAACATACCATTCCCTTTTGTTGTGTAAATCAGAAGAAAACACAGTGGCGATGCCAGGTGGTCAATAAGAGATTATATTAAGCAAACAGCAAGTGTCAGTGGAATGTATTTCTGCCTGACGATCCAGTGGATAACTGTAGATAGCTCCAGCAATCTATGCTCACTTTTAGCCTCCACTATTAAATTGGGTAAGCTACCAGCTCCAAGTAATTTGTAATTTTAAATTAGTACAAGGCTCATGACATTTCTCTTTTGGGACTGTTCCAGTGAGTGGTTTGCTGCCATCATGTTCACATTTAAATAGGTAAGGCTGCTTTGGTCAAACTCTATTTATCAGTTCCCTGTTCCTACTGTTTCCTTGGAAGCAAAAAATGAGATTGAAAGGGAATGCAAAGGAAAACTTTTGCTGGTAAGTCTCCATGTTTTCCGAATTTTTGTTATTTCAGTTTAATTCTGGTTTTCACTTGGGGACATGTAAGAACTCCAAGTATTAGTCTGTTACTTGCCAACTCCTCTGGACTGGAGAAAGTGATTATTAGATATACAAAGAGAGAAAGCTGAATGGAAGTTTTAAAATGTATTGCTGTGTTTCTGTCAGCTAGAATTATCTCTGCTACCTGCCAGCTTGACTTTTTATGTGGAAAGGAAAGCAGAACAAAAACAAACTGAAAGAAAGGCTAAATTCAGGAACATATTTCCCACCTTCAGTCAGTGGGGATGACCTGTCCTGTGGCTATATGACCCCCTTACCTTGCCAATCCTGTTTTCATTATCAGGTTGGATCAGAACAACATTTATGTCCTCTGCATTTGAAATTTCTCAATGTAACTGGTAGGTGAAGAGATGAGCAATGGTGGACTTGGATGAAAGGGAAACGAAGAAATAGGAGAGCAAGGCGAATGCCTCTGGTTCTCCTCAGAAAGTGGACTCATTATCAGGAGAGTAAGTAAGTCCACTGTGATTCTCCCTCAAACCAAATCTCATTTATTTTTTTTTCTACACATTTCTACCATTGTAGTGCCTGAAGGAGCCTTACCACTGTTACTGAAATTGTCATGTCTTTACCCTGGTCAATGGGAAAGCTGAGTATGTGAATCCTTGAGGGAAATCATGGCAAGTGGATCTGCACACAGCTCTTCTCTGTCTGCCCTTCACCAACATGAAGAGCTCGAGTGGACCAGAGGAGGCCATGAAGATGATCAGGGGCTGGAGCACGTGCCATGTGTGGATGGGCCGACAGAGGCGGTTTTGTTTAGCTTAGAGAAGGCTCCAAGGAGACCTTAGAACACCTTCCAGTGTTTAATGAGGGCTTACAGAAAAGATGGGGTAGGACTTTTTCTCTGGAGGTGTAGTGACATGACATGGCAGAATGGCTTCAAACTGAAAGTAGTTTATCTTAAGAAGAGATTCTTCCCTGTGAGGGTGGTGAGGCCCTGGCACAGCCTGCCCACAGCAGCTGTGGCTGCTTCATTCCTGAGGAGTGTTCCAGGCCAGGTTGGATGGGGCTTGGAGCAACCTGGGATAGTGGAAGGTGTCCTTGTCCATGGCAGGGAGATTGGAATGAGATGACCTTTAAAATCCATTTAACCCAAGCCATTCTGTGATTCTGTGAATGTGATTATTTTCACTGAAATGTCTATGACAGGAAATTATCCAAACAAGATAAACAAAATCAGGTTATCTACTCTGTGATTCCAGTATTTGTGAATATATTTTGATTGTGAATAGGTAGGCAGCACGCAAGTGCCAGGAGACATTATGTAATCAGGTGGTGCAGGAAACTGAGCTCTCCAATAAATACTTCTCTTAGGCATCACCATATTTGAAAGAGAGGTCAGATCTGGAAAACTTCAGAGTTCGTTCTCTGCTTTAGTCAATATAGTGCCCTATATAGAAAGTATGACCTGCTTTTGTTTCTTGATTTTTAACTGTTTTCAGTCTTTGCCTGATTTCATTTTTTTCTCTCCTGCCACCAGCCCATGTTGTTGGAAGCAAAGGTTCCTGAGAGAGTCCTGTAGGAAATGATACCACAGCACTTCAGCAGCAGTGTAGTTTAATGGGATACTTCACACAAGAACAGATTAATTTGCATAAACCACAACTAATTTCAGTCTCACACATTCACGAGCACTGAGAAGCTTTTACTTTAGAGAGCCAACCCATAATTCAGGCATTAAGGCACCTGTTTCCAGGGAATCCTTTTGGGATTGTTTACAGTGAGTAGAGGACAAGGAAATCAACTTCTGAGACCCTCCCCACATTTCATGGTTTCTTTTTAAGTGAGTACTGTTGGTTTGGGATGTGTCTCATTGTGCCAACGAAGAGCTGAAAGTGATTAATCTCTTTAACCTGACCCACCTCTCTAAGTCATGAGGACTGAGTCACTGTCTCTGCTCCAGAGCTCCTTGTCAGGAAAAATTGCAGGAAGTTGTGTGCTGGGATCTCGATGACCTGCTGCCATAGGTGTCAGCAGCAAATGCCTTTTGGCACCTCTTCTTCTTCTGGTCTTTTGTTCCTGTGCCTTCACATTCAGCCTTGATTCATATCAGTATAAACATATTTTTTTCTACAATTTGTCACAGCTGTAGAACTTTCCTGGGCCTCTGTTTTCTAATACATCGTAGACATGTTGGTACATACTGACAAAAAGAGGTGATAGCTACCTCTTATGATGCAATATTTTTCACCTCACAAATCTCACAAGCTCTTGGTATTGCCCCAGGTATTTCAGCAATATATTGCAGTAAACTTTCCTCCTTCCTGGCTCAGGATTACAAAGGAATATTATGGTTTACTTCCTTCCATGTAATGATTTTGCCTATAAATTTTAATCTGATCCAATCTTCATATTTTCTCTATTTTATTGGATTCTGGTGAGAGTTATGATGTGTCTTGCTATTTTCCCATCCTCCTTTATTCGATTTATATAATTCCTGTTTATCCAAGACAAACTGAAAAAGGTTTGAAAGGAAAAGAAAAAGATAGAACAGACAAAAGGAAATCTTATGAATAATGGAAAAAACAAGTAATGAGTTCACTTTAAAGTATAATTCTAAGTACTCTATTTGCGTATTGCATTGTTTCCATTCCCCCCATTTTGGTCCCTGATAGACTTAATTAACTTCCCCCATCCCAAACACCTTGGGGCTTATTGAGAGCCTTCTGAAGTCAGGGACCCCAAGTCTCCATTTGACTGTTATTATTTTCCATTCCCTTTAACATTCAATTATTCACATTTTTATTTCTTGTTAAAGAATATTTTAGTCCTTACATACACTTCAATGTCTATATATATACTCAATTTATATGTATACACAATGTATATTTACACACTGTATATACATATATAATTATATGTATGTCAAATGCATCTATGTGTAACATCACTCGTATTTGTACTCTCTATGTTTATATATAGAAAGAGAAATCTACATATCTAGAAATATGTACATATTTTTGTCTGTGAACACTCCTGGGTCCAAAGGAAAGGGACAGTCAAACAGCTCTTAGATCACAAGGGCTCCTGAAGTGTTTTCTTGGATAAAAGCTGTCCATAAATGACTAATATTGAAAAAAAAGAAGGAAATTTAGAAGGGACCGTTGTAATTATAAGCACAACCCTTGAAAGTAAAGCAGATGATTCTGCCAGAGACCTCAAAGGTATGAATGTAAATCACAATAGTTCAGTTAGATGGCACTGAAAAAATGCAATTGTGACATATAGAAAGAGGAACTTCAGGATTTACAAGAATTTTTACAGAATAACAACCCTCACAATGGACAGCAAAGACATCTGTAAATTGTATGTAAGAGCATAAGAACATTAACTCGTTGAACAGGCTTCTCTCTTCCAATATCTGCTGAACTGGTCCCTTTGTGTCCTCTACTGCTACAAATGTGAGCAGTGCTTTGGGGTTATGAAAGGAAAATACACCTGGAGGAGGCAGTGGATGAACACATGGAATGCCTGTGGGATGCAGGGACACAATGATGGCCAGAGCATGATTAATCCCACTTCAGCCCATGTACAGTGATTTCATTCAGATGGACACCAGGACCTGTATGTGGATGGGGACATAAAGCAATGTGAGCTCCTGCAAATCCCAGAGACTCAGCCTGCCCATGGGGAGTTTTAGTCAGTATCACAAATTTATAGAATCTTCTTTAGAACGTGAGGTGCGACCTCTCATCTGGCATGTAGTAGGTACCACAAATCTGTACACTTCTTTCTAAAGAGACTTCAATAGAGCTCAGGAAGTATTTGGTGTAAGAGAGAAATTGTCTACAGGATTTAGCATCTCCTTTTTTTTCTGTTTGACTGTTTGGCTTTTCTTTTAGCAGGATTAGTAGAAAAAAAAAAAAACAGAGGAATGAGGCCAATGGAAAAGAACAATGCAGGAAATTTATAAGGAGGGTAATGCATCCAATTATAATTTGAATCCTAAACAGTGTGCTGTTAAGTGTAACTGCACTTTTAATTCATTTTGTTGGTCCTATCAAGGAAAGCAGGCTAAAGCACACAATCTATTTTTTCACTTGGCATTTCTGTATCCATCAAACAATCTCAAGTAGCCTGAGAGTAATTTCACATTATGACCATTTCCCTTTAAGTTAGGCCAACTCAAGTGTGTAGAATTAAAATTAATTATTCAATGACAACAAAGGCTCAAATGTGATCAAATTTGGCTGGTTTGTTGGTTTGTTTGTTTTTCTCCTCTCCAGGCACTTCAATTCCCCAGGCTCTGTCCTCCTCTTGTGTGTGGCATTTTGAAAGGCAATGACAGATTGTAAATTCAACCCAAGGTTGCTGAACCGTTCAGCAGAGTCAAGGGAGGCCTGATGAATTCCTTTTATGTGTCCTGCATAAGAGTGTATTATACACTCGTTAACAATGTGATGGCCTGAAATTTGTTGCCGTTTTGGTACAATAAATCATTGTTCCTCTGTTGGTTTGGAAAATCTCTGTTCCTCCTGTGAGCTGCTTAAATGCCACTGTGCATAATCGAGTATCCTTGAGGTGAGACAAATCCTGACTGTATGTTTGTGGTGCTGACAAGAAACTTCACCTTCAGCAATGTGGGATGTGAATAGGGCTGTCCAGGACTGCTTGAGGTGCTGGAGGGTGTCCAGGACAGCCACATATGGCAGTGACACATGCCTTGGGCTTGTAATACATCAATACCAATGGCATGGCCACTGCTGGTTATTTCCTCCTGTGACAGATCCTTATCATCTCTGGCACTCTGGCATTTTCTTAAAGCACTGGTTTAAAGCACAAGAAATTGGAATAACAAAACTTCAGATAAGCTTTGCAGAGATGCTAAGGGTGCAGGCTTTGTGCAAGGTTTTTTCCTAAATTTGGGTCCTGCAGCTCTGACAGAAAGGTGAGCTCTTGTCTCTTTTCCTAATGAGATTATACAGAGTGTGCACAGAAACCTCTAGACTACAAGTTTAACACCTGCTTCCTTTCAGAAAGCTTATCATTGTTGCTTTTAGTATGTTTTCACTGAAAAAGAAAAGAAGGTACACGGTTAAATCTGTTGTCTAATATGTTTGTTTAGAACAGAGACAGTTTTAGGAAAAAAAATTGTTACTCTGAGCTTTACCAAAATTGTGCTTCAATGCTTAAATTTCTTCCTCAGAATGGAGTAAAGAGGGCTTCAGGGAGAACCTAAAGCACCTTTCAGTTACTAAAGGGAACTTATTGGAAGGCTGGAGAGAGACTTTTCACAAAGGCATGGAGAGATAGGACAAGGGGAAAGGATTTAAATAGATAGAGGACATGTTTAGATCAGATATCAGGAAGAAATTCTTCACTGTGAGAGTGGTGAGGCTCAGGAACTTCTGCCCTATCCCTGAAGTCTCCAAGGCCAGGCTGGATGGGGCTTGGAGCAGCCTGGTCTGGTGGAAGCCGTCCCTGCCCATGGCAGAGGGGCAGAACTGGATGGTCTTACAAGGTGCCAAACCATTCCAAGATTCTGTGATTTTCAGAGGACTTAGTGGGTGAACTGGCTGTTCCAGAGGTCAAAGCACACCCTGGAATAAGACATGGACATGTCCCTGAAGGAAACATAGATGGGGCAGAGTTGGTCCCTTGAGTCACAAAGGGCACCAGGGTGGGACAGGAAAGGAACCGTTTCCGTAAGTTAAACATTGCCAGGACATATTTGCCAATACATTTGCCAAGTTCACAGGGGTACAGGAATCCGGTTTGGTTCATAATAGCTCTGTCTTCAGCACACTGCTGAATGCTGGGGAAACTGAGGCACAAAACCAACAGGCCTGGAAAGGTGACAAAACTTGTTGTCAGGGTGTTTTTTACTGGTATTTAATGGGGACACAGATGGAAAATTTGATGTTTTCCTGCAGTGGTCTGTGGTTTACATGCCAGCTAATGAAGAATGCAGTAACACTGCAAATATCTGTAAAATGTTAAGTCGGGGAAGAAACGAGTCCAGGGACCATCATGAATAACCATTAGGAGTAAAGCAGAGGGCATTGTAGGCTCTGTATCAGGAGGTTTCCATGGGAAGTGCTGGACTTTTGATGGGAATATTTAATGATTGGACAGCTTATGCTGTGGACACTGAAGAGCAGTACTGGAAGACACACTTCATTACTAACCATGCCTGATATGACATGCTGGTGGGGGAATTATTATTCCAACTGGGTTTCTCTTTTCTTTTTTTTTTTTTCTTTTTAACTTACTTCTTGTGTATGTTCATTATTTGCTAAAAGGCAGAATGACTTTGGAATAATTCAGGGTGTATGAAAATTTCCCACAGAGATTAAACATCTCCTGAGTGGAGTTTGCCTTGTGCACACCACCAGAACGTCAATCTTCCTTCACCTGGAACCACAGTGGGGTATTTTAACTGGATGTCTTTATCAGATCTCTGCTGACAGCCTGTCAAAGCATTCCTGGGGAATGACTCATTTGCAAATAGCTTTCCTACCTTTCCCTTCTCCCTTCACTCCCTGTCTCCTTAAATTGCATGCTATAAATAGTGCCTGAAGAAGCAGAGTTTGAGAAGCAGTGCATTTCATACAAATCAAGGGTAGGATGCTGCCAGGGCTGGGATTTCCTGCAGAAGAAGGTGGCTCCAAGCTGATTTTTGTAGAGTTCTGAGTGTGGCTGTCACAGTCCATCAGATCAGTGACCTGTCCTGGCTGCTGCCACATTTGTGGTGGCTGCTGGTTATCTCACTGACCATTTGCCATGTCATTCCTAGGAGGAAATTTTCTTTCCAATACTGAGTTTTTCTCATTAAGCCATTTAGCAATAGTAGTACATGAAGATTGATCTTATGAATTTTTATCTTACATAGTGTGGGAATAACTGTTAATCAGTACTAGGAAATGTATTTGCTGCTGGATGTTAATAATGCCCTGATATGACTTCTCATATCATGACAGATTGTAAATTAAATTCCCACACCAAGGAGAAGTCTCCTAAAATGCAAAACTTTTTTTGCATTTTGATGCTTCTGGTTTCAAGAAGAAATGGTTTCTACTGAAATTTCCCCTTTGCATCAGAGAGCAAGAACAAGCCAGTTTGTGTTAAACAGTTTCAGATGATGTGAATTCTGTATCAGTGGAGGAGTGATGTCCAGCAAGGGGCTCCCCTTGTTCTCCTCTGACTTCTTCTGTGTTCCTCCCTAACCTTTGACTTACCTTCTTGCACCACCTTGGAGGAGCCCTGACACACAAGGTATTTCAAAACTAAGACAAATCATCCCCCAACACGCAGCTCTTGCAGATCTTTCATGCTGCTAATGGTGCAAGATTGGACTAATCTTCCCTCTCTCACACTTCCACGCTCCATAAATTGAGTTCAAATGATTTGGAGGAGCTTAAACCAGTCTGGCATTGCTCTCATGAATATCAGATCAGCCTAAAACACTTTGAACCCAGGGACTTTGCAGAAGCAGAGACTTCTTTTAGTGTTTCTGAATTTACTGTATAGAAATTATCAGAATGAACAATGGAAAGAATCAAGAAATAACCAGTATTTGTTATCTCCAGAGAGCAGCAAGATTTCTGCCAGTGATGGAGCTCCCTGTACATAGATGCTGCACTGAGAGCAGCTAATTGAAGTGGCCAGATATGAATTAAAAAGATATTAACTTTTACATATCATGGCTTTTTCTCTTTATAACCAGTTTTAGTTGGCAAAGGTTAGCTTTAGCCTTAGGAGGTGAGTTTTCCTCTGTAGTCAGCGGAGGAGGAAAGGGCAATTTGGAACAAAAGGCTGACAGAGGTGCTGATAAATCAGCCTGAAGCTGTTTAAAAAGAAAGACGGGATGAAAGCTGATAAACATAGAACCAACACATGGTTTGGCTTTATGACTGGATTCCTTGTAAAAATGTCATGCCTCTAGTGAGAATTTAAGCCTTTACAGGGCAGGGGGATTTTTATTTTTTTTTTTTTTCTGTTTTGCCTCTGTGCTTAGCATCTACTGCCAGAACTGTGTCCCAGAAAATAGCAGAGGTGACATCAAAAGGCTGCAGGACCACAGCAAGCTGTGCCCATTCCACTGCCCAGAAATATTATGTTGAAGTAATGTCTGCTTGTATTCTGTGATCAGACAACTGACCACAACAAGAGGATGTGCTGATAGCAAGGATGATTTTATGCTCTCAGTTACCAGGTTGTAATTCTGGTGCCTAAACATAGATGTCACTGCCTTTGGAAATGCTGTGTAGTAACCCAGAAGGCATCTATCCCAGGGAAGCTGTGGCTACCCCATCCCTGGAAGTGCCAAGGCCAGGTTGGATGGGACTTGGAGCAACCTGGGATAGTGGAAGGTGTCCCTGTCTGAGGCAGAGAGGACCAGAATGAGATGGTTTTTAAAATCCCTTCCAACCAAAACCATTCTGCTTCTATGAACAAGCGAGAAAACACTTTTTAGTCATATGAGTGAATTTTCTAGAGCTCAGTGAAGGTCCTTACCTCCCACCCCCTACAAAATTCCTGCTTGAAAATGTAATTTCTGGTTGTGGCTTCTGTCTGGAAACCAGCTCATCCTAAAAGCAGATGCAGCCACTATTATTTTTCTTCAGCTTTGCTGGAAGAAGGATGATTTGCTTTCATGTTGAACAAAATTTAAGTTCCATCACTCCTTGAGGGCAAGGGTATTTTCAGATTTTAGATATGTAGACTTGGTGAGAAAACTCAAAAAATCCATCTTGACAAAAGACAGGATCTGGCCATTGCACAGGGATGATTTTAGCAGAGGCAACACTGCTGCTGCTGCCAGTAAATAAAGACCAGCAGGGAAGGCAAGACTTTCACTGAAAAAAAAAGCACCATGAATAAAATCTAGAAGGGTAAAGAGTGAGGGAGGTGAGAGCACTGGTTTGCTTACGAAGCAGGGAAAGCAGCTTTGAAATAAAAGGTAAATTTTAGAACCTGCTGAGACCAAATCTGGGGCCACAAATAGATCTAAAAACTTAGTGAGAGCTCCTTTGAGCAAACATAGTCACAAATGAAAGAGGGGAGGTGAAAGTGTTCAAAAGAGGCTTTATTTTACTAAGTGCTTATTCAGGCACAAATTAAGATAAATGTGAATGAAATATTGTTGAAAGGATATAATTGCTTAACAAGTGGCGGAAAGAAGGGATTTTTAATCTGAAATTTTAGAAGTCTGAAGAGACAGAAGAACGATGTCATATGCAGGCATTTACATTGTAGGCAGAGAATGTAAATAGTCTCATAAATTATGTAGAGGTAATATGAAGAAATTTACTGTGGGGGTGGTGATGCCCTGGCACAGGTTGCCCGTAGAGAAGCTGTGATTGCCCCAGCTATAGAGGTGCTCCAGGCCAGGTTGGATGGGACTTGGGAGCAACCTGGTCTAGTGGAAGCTGTCCCTGCTCATGGCAAAGGTTTGGAATGAGATGATCTGTAAGGTCTACATCAACCCAAAACCTTCCATGGTTCTATGATTCTTTGTTTGGTTTAACAAGGAGTTAATTTTTTTAGAGAGATCTGCAGGCTGGAGTGCAGCTCATTCATTTCCATGGTGCCCACATTCCTTTTGTGATACAGAAAAGGACAATTCACAAGCCAGAGAAACTGAACTGCTCCTGGTAGGATTCATCCCACGTGATTCTGCACATCATTGGAGAAAATGTTCGACTTCATCTGTCACCAACAGACATAAGACAGAGTGGTACCTGCAGGTTGCAGGGACATCAGGGACAGCAGAAGTGGCTGTTCCCTCTCCCCTGCCAAGTCTTGCCTCTGTATTCTTCTTATTTCCCTGAGAGATGTGTGATTCTGCTGACATTTCCTATAGGGAAATCCTTTTCTTTTTACTTTTTGCTGACAGCATCATGTCAAGGCAAATCGGAACTGATCATGCTTTGTGGCAGAAAGATAAAAAGAGAAAAGCCTTTAATTAATGTTAAGATATTTCAGGGTAAAGAAAAAGTGTGAGACTCTACATAAAAACTCAGTATGTCAGTCACAGTGTGGTTTATTCCTTGGTTCCACAATCCTTCTCTGATCTGGGATTTTGAGTCAGTCAGCAGGTCATAGGTTTCTTTGATGAGAATGATTTTTAATTGTCACCCTGGATCAAATTCAGGATCTAGCAAGAACATTGTCTGTCTCCAGTTAACCTGCTTGCACAGGAAGTATACAAATCCTTGTTGGATGTTGGTACAAGATTTCTGTGGTCAGGCACAGGGTTTTTTTTTGAGTAGCTAGAGTCTAGTTTAAGACTTGAAGCCTGAAGGCTTTTATTTAGGCTAAAGTTCTTTTTTTGATTTTTGGTTTTCATCTCAAAACTTTGGCTATTTTCCTTATCCATGAAAAATGATTTTCACTGGCGTTTGCATCTGGCCTGTTCTTTAGTGGTGCCTTGTGAGAGTCTGTTCCACTGTGGCAAGTGGCTCATTGTCTGAGAAAGCTTTTATTTCCTCCTACACTTTATTTTCCCTTTGCCTATATCAGATATCCTTATATTTTTCTTTCATTATACAAAGGTCAGCAGAAAAACTCCCTGTAACCTTCATATCCCAGCTGGTTTTGAACAGGAATATTTAAGTGCTAAAATGAGGAGGAGCAGAGAACTCAACACCTTCTATAGCCAACCCTCAACACTCTTTCAAGCTAAACTACATCTTGTGCTTCTTGAAAATCATCCTTCTTTCTGCTAATCGTGCCTGGTTCCCTCAACTGGGATATAAGCTCTATAATTTTGTTTTTTAAAGTTGCTCCACCATCTGGTGCATTTGTACCATGCTTTTACTCATCTGATTGAATGAACTTAGGGAAATTTGTTCCAGACTGCATGTACCTTGAATAAGCTCCATTTAAGCCATTTTCAAGTCTATTTACAGGTACCTGCAGCTTCGTCTCCTTGTGAACCTGAAAGCTTTGCACATCAAAGCAAGAGGCTGTGCTGTTTTGAGGTAGTAGAACATCCTTAAGGGGATATATCCTCATAACTGTATGCAGTTATGCACTTACAGCTACTTCTGAAGTTCCCAGAGATTCACTTCACATTTTCACCCCAGAAAGATCCTGGAGCCAAAACTAACCACTAAACTTGATGTCACTTGATTCCTAACTCCTAGAATCACTGGGTTCGGCAGCTGTGATAGATTAATTTTAAATGACAAAGCTCAGAAATAATTAAAAAAAAAAATTGGGATCAGGTCTCCTCTGTGTGCTCTTTGCTGTGTGCTCACCCAGGTGACTTCTGTGTCTGTATCACAGTTAATGGAATGACAGAGGTCTCAAATATATTCATTTGCTGTTATTTTTATTAAAATGCAAGAGTACAGATGTTATTGAGCTATTAGACTGAGCAGAGAGATTCCATGACTGTCCTTGCTAAAGCAGAGCCTGTCAGAAGAGCCCAGCCCTCACAGCTTGTTACAGGACCTGCATAAGCAATGTTCTGCTGGTTCCTCTACTCACACAACACACCATGAAACTTCTGATTTAGACAGCTACTCACAAGCAGCCCAAACCCTAAACATGTAAAAATTTCAGACATGACATGACAGACACGAAGAACCAGCCCCCAGAAATCCAGTGTGTTTACCATTGATTTAAATTCTCATGATTTTTAGCCAAACCTGTGATGGGAGCTGACTTTGATGATCCTTATGAATTCCTTCCAACTCAGGATATTCTAGGATTCTCATATTTTGTGGGATGAGAAAAACTGATGGCTGGATGTTGAATTCTGGGAATCTGTGTCATCAAAATCTCTCTAACTGACCATGGAAATGCAATGCTGCATTACTTACGGCTCAGGCAGCCTAAAAATAGGATGTGGTGATAACAGGGTAGGTGACAAACATGGAAGACACCTCTGAAAGAAGAAAAATAATGTCATGCTCCCAGGGCTACCCAGGGGCTCTTGAAATTCATGTGACACATAATCCTACATAAGGACCAGATATTATCGCCACACTGTAGCACAAAGTCTCTTGCTAAGATTTGCACAACTCACAGCCTGATCCTGGCAAAGTGCCCTCCTACGTGCCAGGAAATCAACATGTATTCAGCAGTGACTATCAAAAATATTTTTTCTTTCTCCAGCAGCACAATTAGAGGTTCATTATATTCTTTCCACTCCTCTAATGAAGCAACCAAAGAGTTTGATGTAGTTACAGAAGGGCAGTCACACAAACAGCTAAGTTAGGCAAAGTCCAACTCAGACTAAATTCCCAATTTATTTATTTGACTTCAGAGCTCCCCCATGAGACATTTCCATGCCAAAGGTTCACCTCTTGGTATGATAGATGCTAGTCTATGCTGGTTTTTATATCCCTAGGATGCTGGTCTGTACACTTGTGTTTTCAGTGGAAGTTAAACATTTAAAGAGAATGTTACAGGGAATAGATTTTGGCTATTCTTCCACATCTGCCCTGTGGAGCTGGGGAAATATTTGCAAGGTTAACTTCAGTAAAGATTGGAAAGCATTCAGATGGTGCAGAGACAGGAAACAGATAAATAAACTGTATAGAGAGATGCACAAATTGCATTTAACAGCTGAGCCAATGAATCAGCGTTGTTAGAATACATTTGATTTTCTGTGTGCAGAGCAATTAAAGGAAATAGCTTGCAGGTGAATATAGAGGGGATAGATTCAGGTCTCTGCACAACAATGATGGCTGATATAATGAAGATCTAATGAGAACAAAATTGAGATTCAGAGCTACAGATGGTGTTCCTTTCCATCACTATCTGGGACATTATTTTCTTCAAGGATTTTTGGTATCATTTTTCTGTGGTGCTTTACAGCAGACCCAGCTGTCAGCAGCACTGGATATATAAAATGGCTGGGGAGTGTGTTAGGTGATTATACCATCCAATTTTAGCTGCCTAAAAGCTAAGAGCTTTTTCTAAGTCAGCTGTCTGGTGTCTCTGTAGGTTTGGTGGAAATTGACACCTGAAGAAGACAATAATTTCATCTACTCTTGCACCCAACTCAAAGTTTTAGGTCCTGAAAACCTTGAGGACTTCAAACTATCAAGCTATCCCAGATTATGTCAATAGGGTGTACCATCTGTTTTATTCCTTTCAAATGGGCACATGGCAGAATTTCTATCAGACATCTTAAAAAAGGACAGGACAAGAGAAGATGGCCTCAGGTTGCATCAGAGCAGATTTATATTGGATATAATGAAAAATCTCTTCACAGAAAAGGGTTGTCAAGCACTGTAACAGACTGCCCAGTGGAGCCACTATCCTTGGAAGTTTTTTGAAAAAAAAAACCACATGTGGATGTGGCACTTGAGGACAGAAGTCAAGGGGATACGTGGTGGGGTTCTGGGTTGGAAGCTGGACTTGGTGATTATCTCAGGGGTATTTTCCAACCTTAACAATTATACAAATTGTTCAAGAGGATGAAGAAACTGGGCATTCTTTCAGCTGTCCTCTCTGTTATTTATCTCGGAACATACCTAAGCAAGGCTCGGTGACCATACAGTTAGAAGCATTATTTTCTGACTCACGGCAATGGCTGGACTACTTCCACGAGATACCAGAGACAGGTTAAAAACTTATATTTTTATAAAAATGTTGTTATCCTGTTGTTTTTTCCAGCGATCACAAACCTTGTGTCACTCTGATCAACAACAGACCTAAGCAAATACAAACTTTGTGTGGATGCCTGTGTGTTTGCTACAGAGCTAAATTCTTCTTTGGCCAAGTACCTGTTCTTCACAAAAGGTCCCTTTCTGGCCTGGTGTGGAGAAAGAACCAGCTTTCACTTTTATGAGCAGCTGCTGCTGTCTAGACACCTGTGGAGATGCTGAACTCAACAGTAGTTTTGTCGTGGCAACTGTCTTCACCTTCTAATCGCTGCTGCTCCCTGCTTTTCCTTGGATGTTTTGGGATCTGACAGGCTGCTGATGAGCTCAGAGATGCCAAGAGCAAGGTCTGGAACATCTCAGTCTACTTCAGTTACCAGCTGGAGCTTCATCTTGGCTCCTTCTGCCCGATGGGAGGCTGTGGGTCTCAACCATGTGCTGTGCACTTCCTGAATGGTGTCTGTTGTTGGCTCAGCTAGTGGGGAGCCCATGTTTGGATCAGGCTGAAAAGCTGCTGTTGTTTCCCTTCTGGGATTGCAGGCATCAGTTTCTGACATTCTTTAATTCCTCACAGTGATGTCTCAGTGGATGCCAAATGAAGCACTGCTACATCTGCAGCTTTTTCTGCCTCTCTCCTCATCTGTGTACGTTTTCACTGTGTTGTTTTGGGTTCCTACCAGGGCTCTACCTCCCTCTCCTCCCCTTTAGAGCTGTGGAAACATTTTTGCTGCTCAAGCCATAGCAGCAAATGGCTCTTTACTTTTATCATCATTGTTGCAGTATGGTCTCCTTCCCAGATTCTGGAACTCTCAATTTCACACATGTTGTCCCAATGTTTGTTAGGATACAACACCAGTGGCAGGTCTGAAAACAAATTCTGTCCTACCCATGCAGAGCTCACTGCAAGCTCAGTGCAAACCCTGGTAGAGGACTCCTGAATTTTTGTGTGTGCTCCAGAAATATCTCCAAAACCTGTGAGTTCCAACCTTCTAATCATCAGTGTTTGGGAAAACAATGCAGAATCCAATTGTATTTTCTTTTTTACATGATCATCTCATAGCACAGGGATACCAGTATTTTCTTTTCCCCCCATTTTTCATTCCTTTCTGCTCTGTCCCCAGCCTGACCTTGTGCCACTGATGCTGCAAGGTCTATGTGATGGAGCGTGGACCTAGCCTGGGGCCCCTAATCCCTCAGGTGGATACGTGCAGCACAGACATAGCCACAGACACATTGAGGTGCACCTGCTCTGGCTGAGCTGATTGATGGCCACAGATATTTCAGGGTGTTCTCCTCCCGTGTGGACTCATCTGCAGGTCACCGTCCCTCCAACTCATCCACAGGTCACTGTCCCTCCAACTCACGTTCATGCTGGAGTTCCAGCCTGTCCAGTGAAGCAGCACAGGAACAGCAGTGACTTCCTGGCCATCTGCCAGGGCAGGCACATCCCTGCTCCTGTTATCAGAGCATTCCCAGCGCAGTCAGAGAGGAGCAGAGCAGTGGAAGAAAAGAGCAGCCACTAACGAGCACTGGGCTGCAATAGACAGGCAAACGAGTCCCATGACAAGCACAGGAGCTGTCAATTAACAGCTAAACAGCAAAAGCAGCTCGATCCAGCATATGCCAATCAAGTCTGTTGCTATCTGGAACCCTCCAAGTCCTGTGGTGGGTGCCAAAAAGGGCTGTTGTAGATCAACCCCAGACAGCAGCACAGCCTTACACAGCCGCTCACTCATTCCCTGCTGGAGGGATGGGGAAAACAATTGGATGAAAAGTGGGAAAACTCACAGGTTCACACAATTTAATAGCTAAAGCAAAAGTAAATGCAAACAAAGGAAAACAAGGAATTAATTCACTGTTTCCCTTGGGTAGGCAGGTATTCATCCAACCCCAGCAGCCAGGCTCCATCATACATAGCAGTGAGCTGGGAAGACAGATGCCACCACTCCAAATGGGTCCCCCCATCCTGCTCCTACCCCAGATTTATAGTCAGAGATGGTGCAGTGTGGTCTGGAATATCCCTTGAGTCACTCAGGGTCAGCTGTCCTGGCTGTGTCCCCTCCCAACTCCTTGTGTACCTCCAGCACATTTACTGATGGGGTGAGGAGCAGGAATGCCTTGACTCTGTATGCTCTGCTCAACAGCAAAAACAACTCTGTCTTATCAGCACTGTCCTCACGAAAAATCCATAACACAGCTCCATACTCTCTACTGTGAAAAAAATTAACCTTACCCCATCCTAAACCAGCACAGCTCTCCAGATTCTGATCTTCCCACAGCAGAACTGTCCTTCCCGAGGAGCCAGGCACCGGGCAGGCAGGAGAAAAGCTCAGCTGCACTCCACTAATTGTAGGATGATTAATGGCCTGTGAACATGAGCTATACAGAGATTTAACAACCTGCTAAAAGCTTGTACAGCTCAGAGGAATCAACCCACGGGTTTAAGATGCTGCCATAACATTTCTTCACTAAGGAGGGATTTTTACTCTCCCTTGTCCCATTCAGTGATCCTTTATTTCTGGTTCTGCGCTCCAACCCATCACGCGAAGGGGGTTGGCATCATCCGACTCTTCTCCCCCGGAAAGGTTTTCCCCTCTGCAGTTCCCTGATACCAATTATAGCTGCATCAAGTCTGATTTAGCTTTCAGCCTCGCTGTTCTGCTTTTTTTGGGGCAATGAGCATTGCAATCTGTGAGCAAATAGCTGCCGTATGGAGAAGTATCATTTATTTAGAATAAAGACCCTTCAGATAAAGCAGATGCTTAAGAGCCTCAGCGAAGTGAACTGTTAAGCAGAGTTACCTTCCTTGGCAGGTTTATCAATCCCTGGTGATGAGAAAACCCACCTCCATCAGATTAACCCACATTGTTGCTTTTTTTTCCTTTAACATCCTCCCCTTTAAAATAGACTTTCAGCCCTATATGTCACTTTTTTATTCCTTTATTGCTGCTAATTTTGGGTGCTCAGGAAGGGTAACTACCAGGAATTGAACTTCTCAGATACTTTTAAAAATTGTTTTTTATTACGTGCTGTTTCCTTCCTGGTGCTGTAGGGATGGTGGTCTTATTTCAGTACTTTCAGTTTAAAAATATGTGCAAAATTTAGATTTAGAAAACACCCAGAGTTTTCTAGAATATGTATGTGCTTTTCAAGGGGGGCAGGACTAAACCCAACCCTGTTAAAACTGAGTATTTTTTATCTGTCTTAAATACCAACTTGTTCCTCATTGCCCTGTGTGAATAAAGAGGATTTGTTTTTTGTCTGCTGTTTTCTGTATCTGGAGAGTCTGGTAATACTGTTATTCCCCAAAAAACCAGATTTACTCCTGATTTGCACCACGGTAAACAGAGACCAGAATCAAGCTCCAAGCCTTCAGTGTTGGGGGGAAAAAAAAAGCCAAAAAATGAGCTTTGCATGGGAAAATGAGTTTTTAGGAGTTTTATCCACAAGCTCAGAAAAAAGCAGGGGGTGGAAATGTTGAATGTGGTGAGCTCCCTGCAGACCATTTCCAACACTGGGAGACCCTCTAGAGGAGGCACAAGCTGTCATGCAATTATTTACTCTGCTGTTTGAAGAACAAACCACACACATTTTCCTGCCATAGCAACTGGTGCAGCACTTGGTGTTTGCAATGTGTACCCAAATTCTATGAATCATCATTAAAATAATCATCTTTGTGACCAGTGGACTCTAGTAAGTGACTCATTAGGAGAACCACTGGAAAATAATTAGCACACAAACTTGTTTATATGACTGCATCTCCACAGAGGTCTCGTTCTTGTTGAGGTTTGGTTTAACTCCAGGGGAATTTTGCTTTCAGTGTGAAAACACTTGTTTCAATCAAGGTAATTACCTGAGCAGTACAATTTTGTGTACAGTGTTTCCATTAAACCATCCTATTACCATGAGAGTAAATGGAACAGTTAGAGTCATTTTTGGAGCAGCCCTTGGCAGTGGTCCAGACCAGTTATTTTTTTTTTTTTTTTTTTTTTGGAAAATGTCTATGCTGTTTTCAGCTTGAGCATCTAAAATTGTCTGTCTGTAGAAACCTCATTACCAAATTCTTCAGGTAGAAACTTGCTGCCTCAGGTGCTCAGCAGGTTCTTTGAGGTCATAGCTATCTGTGACTTACTATGGAATTCTTCTGGAAAGGAGCCCCTGACTCTTCCTGTGTCTTGGTGCAGCCAACATACATGGGAATGGATCAAGGTGCTGCTTGTTTGTGCGTACAAATGCCAGTTTGGCAAATGCTCTTTTTTTTTTTTTTTTTTTTTTTTTTTTTTTTTTTTCTGCCACATTTCAAATATTGTCTTTATCTGGATCCATTGGTAACTTCTCAGCCTGGTGCTTTCCAGGGTTTACTTAAGAAATATTTGTTGTTTCTAGGAGAGATTTATTTTAAGGAACTGGAAAACTCTTTGTATCTTCTGTACAATGTAAAATTAAAGACAGGAGCAGAATTCAGTTGTTGAAATATACGTGTTTAATGTTGTTTGGGCTATTGCAAGCTAACTCCAGAACAGTCTGATTTTCCCTTTGTCCAATGTTTTCACTGCCAGCCCCAAATCCATGTTGTGTCCCTTGCCCACGGGCAACTGGGGCAGCTTCAGTGCTCCACTAACTATAGAGATTTCAGATAGCAAATATAGATCTCAGTTATTCCAGCTGGCATCTAGCACCAGCTGAGTTGCCTTTATTATCTCTTTTCTGGCCACTGGAAGCTTCAGGAGTTCTTCTGTCTCTTGTGGGTCCTGTGAGAAGTCTGCCAGCCTAATGTCAGTGCTTTGACTACCTTATTACAGCTCAAATAGAATCACAGACTCACAGAATGGTGTGGGTTAAAAAGGACCTTCAAGATCCCCTCATTCCAATGCCCTGCATGGGCAGAAAACACCTTCTATTAGACCAGGTTGCTCCTTGCCCCGTCCAACCTGGCCTTGAACACTTCCAGGGGTCAGGAGTCCACAGCTGCTCTGGGTAACCAGTGCCAGAGTCTCACCATGCTTATTGTAAAGACTTTTTTTTCCTAATATCTAAATCTATTCTCTGACAGCTTAAGTTCATTCCCCCTTGTCCTATCACCAATTACCTTTAGAAAAAGTCTCTCTAGCTCTCTTGTAGGCACTGGAAAGGGCTCTGAGGTCTCTCTGGAGCCTTCTCTTCTCCAGGCTGAACACCTCCATCTGTCCCAGCTACACATCACAGGTGCTCCAGTCCCCAGAGCATCTTCATGGCCTCCTATGGATTTTCTCTAACAGGTCCATGTCCTTCTTGTGTAGAGAGTCCCAGAGGTGGACACAGCTCTCCTGGTAGGACATGATGACTCCAGATTTTTGCATTCAGGCAGCTGGATCACCACCAGACAAGTACCTTCCTTCAGACACTGAAGTTAAGTGCCTCCTTCCTTCATGTGGGGTTTCTCCTTGACTCCCTCTATTACTGAACTTAGTGTTCCATTTTTTCATTTCATGTAATTTTCATAGCACAATGCTGATTTCCTCAAGGATGAATATTTCCCATGTGTTGAGGAGCAGTTCCTGAGTACATCATGAATAGCCTACCTTCACAGCGTTTCTGAGGAGTTAATTCAGATGCTGTGATCTGCACACAAAATTCCTTTCATTTGAGATAAAAATGTATGCCTGTTTGATGTGGTTGCTGGAGAATCCCAGTTAGCCCCTTTCCAGACCATGCCAAGTGTGGCTCCCCCAGACTGGGAATGGTCTGGGTGGAGGTAGAGGAGGGCTGCTGAATCTGGCAGCAGCAAGGCTGCCCTCAGCAGCAGCTGGGGGTACAGTGTTGAAGATCATGGCTGTCAGATTACACCCTTTTCTGACCCAGAGATGGAGCAGCTGAGAGGTGTTTTAAAAACTATTATTCCAATGTCAGTCTCATGTGAAGGGTGAGACGATACAGATGTTACAATTCACGCCATCACAATCAGAAACCAAATATTTCCTAATTACAACACATTATAAATGGGTCTTGGCCTATCAGCTTTTGCCACACAATGCTGTTGACGCCTTATAGCCAATCTTTCAAAATCACCCTTTGTGGGCGTTAATACAATGCAGCTTTCGTAGCTCTATTTCTCCAAAATATCTAGTATTATTTTCAAGGCCATCATTTGAAACTTGTTTCCAGTTCTGTTAAAAACAGGCCAGGAGACCAGCTCCCTTTTAACAGCCTTTGTTGAAAACAGCTCTGGGTGGGGGCCCGAGGGGTGTGCACACCGCTGCTGCTCCTGATGGATGATGTGCTGGAGGAGGAGGTGTTCAGCTTGGCCACACAGCAGGGCTGGGGCTTTCATCCTCGAAAAAGTCCCTGGGAGGACACTGGCTCATTGTAGGTCTGAGGTAGTCATGGGGAGTGGGTGTTGTTCAACTCAAAGTGATGAGGCAAGGAGCCCCAACAAGTAGCCTGATGCTTTCCCTGCTCACTGCTGTAGTTTGTAGTCCTGTCTGGGCAATGGCTCGCTGGCTCTAGGGGTTTTTAGGTATCCATTTCACTTCCTCTGGGCACTGTGGTCCATGGGAGTTCTCTGGTTCACACGTCAGACAGTGTCATTGCCATTAGGAGTGTGCAGGGAGCAGCAGAGGCAATGCCCAATGGGAAGGACACAGTTACACAATGGATGCTGCTACAGAGTGGGGCATGAGGGACAAGGGTAAAGGTATACAAATGAACTTATTCAACAATATTTAACGAGTGAACTTGGAATGATAAGGGATACAAATGAACAAGTCTTTAACCTAGTAAACTTGAAATAGTAACTTCTAATGATCACTACTTTAGCTAAGGGCGTGTACTTCAGGGTTTTATTTTTCACAGTTCCATTTCTCTCTCAACAACATCCATGCCATTCCATGGCATTTCTAAGTCAGCATTTCTTATCTCAAGGTTTGCATACAGATGAGCATTATGCGAGCCTTCTGTCAGGCTTTGAGAATTCTCTACAAATCCA
This sequence comes from Sylvia atricapilla, assembly GCF_009819655.1. Classification (NCBI taxonomy): domain Eukaryota; kingdom Metazoa; phylum Chordata; class Aves; order Passeriformes; family Sylviidae; genus Sylvia; species Sylvia atricapilla. The sequence continues at coordinate 149,718,279 of NC_089140.1, forward strand.
CTTCTGACATTTTTCCCTCTCTCTTGAACAGGAAAGACTTATTTGATGGCCTTGTAGGTGTGCCCAGCCTACTACAAGCAGAAAGCATTTGGGGAATTGAGGGAGGTTGTTCTGGCAAAGCTAAGATGACCCTCTTATAATTCTCATCTGCATTAGAAAAAACAGGGCTTGTAATTAACTGGAATGGGCTGACTCGTCAAGACATGGCCTTTTCACGAGTTCTTGAAGCTCAGACAGTTAAAAAAGCCCTTTGGGCTGCATTTTTAATATCTCTGAGCACAGCCTGAGGCAAAGTCTCAGCTTGGTCTTCTGGTTTACCATTTAGACCACAGCCCCTGAAGGAACAAAGAGGAACCGTCCATGTGTCTCTCCAAACAATTTACTCCCCGAGACGACCAGGGACAAAAAACCAACTCACATCTCTTTGCACTGGCTTTTAAGTGGGGATGGGACAAGGGGTGGGTACAATGCAACAACCGATCAGGAACAGCAGGGGAGGAACTTAGGGAGGGGTTTACATGATTGCAACCAATGGGGAAAGCAAGGGGAGGATACAGCTCCAGAGAACCTGTAGGGCATTGAGGAACATGGAAATTTCTAGACCTGAGGGCAGGATCGGCTGTGGATTGACAGCATTAAGAGGCAGGGTCAGAGAGGAGTTTAGGATTGACAGGGAGCCTTCTAGATCAAGAGGCGGGGATCAAGAGGGATTGGCAACTGAGTAGGTGTGGTAAAAAGCATGGTTAAAGAGTAAATGACATCTTGGACAGGGAGGGGTAAACTTGGAGCAGACCAACTCCACGGAGGAAAACAAGAACAGACCATTAGAGGGATTTACAGAAAACACACAGTAAAGAAAAAACACACCACCACACCTGTTATCTGCAATGAATTTGTGCAGATTCAAAAACCATCCAGCTGCACTCAGTCTGTTTGATACCAGTCAAAGAAGTAACATAAATGCCTGGGAAACACAAATTCTTATTTCAACTGTACTTCTAGAGTACTGGGGAACTGCAGAATGTCTCTTACAAGATGCTAATTATTAGACTAATGAGCTAGATGGTCTCATTCTTTTGGGACCCTCATGGGACACCCACGTTTGAAGGGATTTACAGACTAGGAAATGTCCAACAGTTCTACTTAAAGATCTGTTCCATGGACTGACCTCATTTGCTGGTAATGGCTGGAACTGAATATGTTGATGAAATAATGAATCAGTTAAGTACTTAATGCAGACATGATGTGAGATAATAACCCCAGGAAGAGCAAATGATGTACAAATGATCATTTTTTCTCAGATTTAAGCTGCCATTAATTAAGACCTATTAATCTGTATCTCAAATTGCTCCATTCAGGCACCTCTGCACAGTGGAACTGCTCTAATCTACCAAACTGCCTTGAAAGAATTTTCTGGCTGATAAATTTGGTGTTAAATTAAGCCACTCAAAGCGTTGAAAGAGTTCTTTCTTGGTGAAAGACTTGGAGTATCTAGGGACAGAATATATATTCTAGAGATTATAAAAATACTTTATAAAAAAGCACTTGATATCAACAAGAGACCTTGTCTGTTCAGACATCAGTAGTGGGATGAGGTCCTCCTTGTGCTGAGATTTTTTATGGTGGCCATTTGAATGATAGGAAAGGCAAAGAGGGTAAAAATTGTTTAGAAAATTATTTTTTTGTTTTCAGCATGAACAACAAGGAGCACCATTACGTGAACATCCGAGCATCCAAGTCTACCTTTTTTTTTTTTTTTTTTTTTCTTACCCCATTTAATGCTGTGTCAAGTCCTGGGAAATTTGATGAAGTTGTGCCTTCCAGACAAAAATTGAATTTTTTATTGTTATTTTCCATTCATTGCCACTTCTGTAAATTACCCTACTGCTAAACTTATCCTTTTGGTTATCCTTTTGGGTCATCCTTAAGGTGCATTTATTGGTAGATAATATTTTCAACCAGAAGCATTCCTTGATTCTGATTACAGCACTAAAGCTCAAAGAAAAGAGTCATCTCGGAAATGGACAATAAACAGTGGTATCAATCACTACCAAAATCAAACTTTGTGTTTTATGAGATATAGACCTATTACAGTGATGCAGGAGATAACCTGAGATATAATAATCTGTGTGATATCAGGACTAGAATAGGCTGAGGAACTGTCTAACAGCATAAACTTTCAGGAGCTGATGTCTTTCCCAAATCGTGTCCTGAAGGAGACACTGGATTTTATGTCCAAACGGAACAATTCTGTGCAGCAGAGATAAAAACATAGTTTCCCAATACAGGAAATTTATCCCCCAGGAGCTCAAAACTAACATAAGTGTTGGTAGCTTGTTGTTTCTAAGCTGCACCTTACTGTGGAGGATGCAGGTAAATATTTGTAGAGGCACTTTTATTTGGAAGGGGTGATAAAATTTACTTTTTAGTGCAGCTGCAAAATGCTGTTAACCAGCAGCCTGAGACTGGAAAAAAACCAAACTTCAATTATGGGTTTAGATTTCAAATGGTCAGCAGCTATTGGAATGATGCTGCTTGAGAAGTCAGTGGCCAAATATTATGTTTCTGTTTGTAAGCAAGAGATAAATCAAACTAGTGAGCTCAGTATGTCAAAATTGAAACTCAGTAGTAGATTACTCTATTCAATAGTGAAAAATTGTGTTGACCTTAAAGAGTGAAAGATTGTCTTGACCTTAAAATTAATAATTTCTTTCGGTTAACTCAGCATCTGTTCCAAGACAAGCATTTTTAGTCACAAATATTCTTCCCACATAACCATAACTTGAACTAAATGCAATTTGTTCGGGGGTCAGGGGACCCAGTTGCTTTACAGGCAGCCAGGTTCTGTTCCTGGAAAATTATATTTAAAAAAAAGAAAATAAGTTAAAACTTCAATTCACCTTTTCATTCTGTTTTCTACACTTGTTATTTCTGCTGCACTCACAGTTTAAAACATAAGTTGAGTGAAATCCACGTCTTATTTCAAGCAGCAAAGCAGCAATATTTTGTTTCATAATGTTTATGTTCTGACTTATGCTGGTGCCATAGTGTTACACTCAGTTGCATATCCAATTCCACTCTTTAGGTTCTTCTATGATTTACAGTGTTGGCATCTGAGATGTGAATTTTGGGCTCCTGCTTATCTGTCCTGTGTAGATTATGCTCGTGATGAAGCTTCTGCCTTTATGTGAAAAAAATTATTGGAGATTTTCATCAAAGTCCATGAATGAAATTCTAAGATTACCAAATGGAAGTTGTTGACAGACAACTAAACAACTAAAAGGAAGAAAGGATTTCTTTTGGGACAGCAGAATCATTTATTAGATCACTGTCCTCATTAGTATTTTGTTCTGTTATTTGAAGCCAAAATCTTCCTAGGTTCAGAGAATGGTTTGGGTTGGAAGGGACATTAAAGATTGTCTGCTTCCAAACACGAACATCAAACCCCTGAGCACCTTAACTCAAATTTATACCTGCTATGATTTAGCTCTTAAGAGTTTAGTCAAAGTTCATTGTCTGGGATCTCTTTATGCTCAGCAGAAGTAGAAATGTACTTCCACAGCCAGACCCATCCATGCACATCAGGAATTTAAGGGAAGGATTCCAGTCCCCAAATTAAATAACTGCAGTTTGGTTTCCACGTGTAATGCCAAGCAAAGTGTCCTAAATCTCATTATAAACAATGGGCATAGCATTAATGGAATTGATGAAATAGGAAAAGCTGTTCTGCTGACCAGGAAATTGGTGAATTATTCAGTTCCCTGAACATGGACATCTGGGGCCATTCAGGTGACCTATGGTGACACATGGGCTGGGAAATATGACACAATCGGAGATCACACCCTTCTGAAGGTTGTGTGGGACACTCTGTAGTGCCTGGAACACCAGTAATTTCCCATGGTTGGGGAATTAAATGTGCAACAGACTCCTGTAGAGTGAAATCAGGTTTGCAGCCCAATGCACATGAAAACATTTCCATTTAGGCCTTTTCCCCTGGAACTGATTCTCATCCTGGTTTACGATTGCATGAACTGTGTTCTGAAGATGCTCCATTCTTTTCATCAGCTAAGACATAGATGGGAATCTTAGATTACATGGCTAATTTTTAGATAGCTGAGATTAGGTGACATAAATTTCTCCTTCTCTTTAGGGCTTAAGGGAAAAACTTTACTTTGAATGTTGGAAAGACTGTAGAGCTATTACATTTTATGAGCCAGGCACTAAGCAAGGAAATGCAATGTACCCTTAATAGCAGTTTATATTTGCGTGTTTAAAAGCCTGAAAAGCCTGGTTGTAGTTTCACAACTTTTTGTGTGACCAGTGCACAAACAGGCAGAGGAATGAAATCATATTATGTGATTTTCATGCTCAGGGAAGGAGGCAGCACTTCAGTATGTCTTGAAATAAAGTGGTTTCATGAAACGTGACTTGGATAGGAATTGTGACATTCGTAATACACAAAGTGATAGAAAGGTTAGAGCTGATCCTGCCGAAATTTCAACTCCAGCCCCATAACTGTGCTGAAGACCTTCTCTGTGTTCATAGAAACATAAAATCACATAATAATTTGGGCTGGATGGGATCTTAAAGATCGTCCAGTTCCAACCCTCTGCCATGGGCAGACCAGGCTCCTCCAAGTTCCTTTCAGCCTGGCCTTGAACTCTTCCAGGGATGGGGAGTCCACAACCTCCCTGGGCAACCTGTGCTAGTGCCTCACCACCCTCACAATAAAGATATTTTTCATAATATCTAATCTTTCATGCTGAAGGCTCAGATCCTTTCTAGGTCTGCTGGTTGCTCCAACCCACCTATGCCCTGCAATAGCTCTATTTTGACTTGATGATTATGTCTTTAATTCAAAATTCACTGAAGTCTTTCCATCAAACACCATGGAGGACCATGGAGTAAGTGCAGGGTGATCAGTTCCACCATACGTGCTGCTTTGGTGCTATTTCCATGGCTTCTGGTGGCTTTTTTTTCCCAAGTTACTAATCTTCCAAGAATTGCCTCAATAACTGAAAATGGTGGCAGAGACCCTCAGGGTTCTTCAGGCACTTTCATTAAAGGTGGGAATATCCATTTGCATAACCGAATGCATCAAGCTCCATTTGACTTTGGGAACAATGGAGTTGTCTGTGATTGGGCCACAGAGATTTACATTAAATTTCTTATGGTTCTTCGTCTGGCTGGGTATCCAACTGTAGCCCCCTGTAAATGTGCTTGTTTGTTCTTTTTATTGCAGCCATCTCCTGCAGACACGAAAATGGCTGTTTCAAACACCCCATTGTAGTTTTGCTGGCCAGATGGCTAAAGGGGCATTACTGCTCCCTCCCCATAAACTGCATGCTTTGCTGCAGGCATTAACAAGGCAATATATTTTTTAGGAACCATTAAATACTTGAGATTTAGGTACTAGCAGGTATTGCAGTTGTGAGCTTAAAGATGCTTTTAAAGTCCTACGCTTTGTCCTTAAAACTCAGCTCAAATGAGGCTGCCTCAGGAGACAAATTAAAGTAAAAATAACCCTCCAAACACAAAGTTTGGTGGTGCTCCTGAGATTAGCTCCTGTTAGGCATGGAATTGTGCAAGTTGTGAAATGCCTTTGAGCTTTCCTTGTGAGATGCAGATCTGGATTTCCATGAGCACAGTAATGATGCCTCCTTTGAAATTGTTATCCTGCTTCCTCCACCCCTGCATCTGCTCCTAACGCATCAGAAGGGAGCACCCAGGGCCCAGAGAATCCAATTACTGAAACAAAGCAAAGAAACTCATGACCCTGTCATATTTCTCATGAGAGAGGCCAAGCTGCCAAATCTTTACTGAAGGTTTACTCCATCACATTACTCCATGCTGGGTAATAACAGAAGACGACTCTGTGCTTGTAAAACTAAACTGTTCTGTAGTTAGAGAGCCATTTATAGCTGCACCTTCCAGCCCTTTCCCTTCGTACTATCAGCTCCAAAGTCTTCTCCCTTTTCCCTCCTCTGCTATTTGCTTTTGTCCTTCCAAGTGGTGCTGTTTCTCCAGAAGGTTTTTCCATGAGTTGTAAGGTCACCATCTTACAGTGTCCACCCCCAAAAATCCTACCTAATTTACTGTGTGTAGCAGACCAGATTTCCAAGTAAAAAGATGCAAAATATGAAGATTTTATAGAATAATAAAATCATTAAGGATAGAAAATCCAAGATCATCAAGTCCAGCCTTTGACTGAATAACAACATGCCCATAATAGTTGAAAATGCTGCATCTGCTCAGTTTTTGAACACTTCCAGGGATGGTAACTCCACCACTTCCCTGAGGAGCCTGACCGAATGCTTAATAACTCTTTAAGTAAAGGTATTTTTTTCCCAATATCCATGTTCTGGTTGCTAGTGACTTGGTTTCCCACTCACAACATCCCTCTGAGGAGAATAACATTATCCCCATTGGAACAAAGAGACACTGGGGAAATTAAATCATTATGTCTGTGACATGTAGTGCTTTCTTCACATGCTTGTGAATGAGCCTTGGATTTGTTTCCAAAACCTGTAAAGACTATTCCAAACCCATCAGGCTGTCAGGAAGCTTCTTCTTTCCTTGCACCCAAGAGGTCAGTGATGCTTTTGCTGACTGATTTTTAGCTTCCTTGAAGGCAGCTTTGTATCTTCTTCCAAATGTCTCACCCTTGGAGGGAGATCTCTGTAAAATAACTGTGGACCTACCTTGCTCTTCTTTTCTAATCCCTTTTGATTCACGATTGGATGATGGCAGTTAGTGATCAGTGATGAGTGAATTTGAACAAGCCAGGGATATTCCTTTCTCACCTCTGTGGATATTAGGAAGACATTCTTTACTGAGGATTCTGAGGCACTGCAAAGGTTGCCCAGAGAAGCTGGAAGTGTTCAGGGCCAGGCTGGATGGGGCTTTGAGCAGCTTGGGATAGTGGAAAGTGTCTCTGCCATGGCAGAAAATTGTAATTAGATGATCTTTAATGTCCCTTCCAACCCAAACCATTCCATGAGTCTATGATCCCACTGCACCCACCTTTTGTGGCTTGTATGTTAAGTTGCTTAGGGACGGGGTTGGTCTGTCTTGGTCTGGGTTTCTACAGCTGATAAATCTGCAGGAATAGGGACCATGATTAGTGATGGGGTGTTGACACAGGATAATGATAAAAATGTCAGTCATAATGAATTACCGATGCTGTGACTCCATCATATCCCCTGCTTTGTTACTCTTTGCAGACCATCAGGACTCTTACACTCAGGCCTGGGTGGACATTACATCTGGTATTTTCCAAATGGAGAAGAATAAAGTGAGTCCAGGGGGTTGTTCATCATCCTGTGCTCTGAGTGCCTGGTCTCAGCTCACTAGCAGACATCTTGAGAATTCCTTGCACACCTCACCTCCTCACAGCAGGCTCTGCTGGGATACTTTGCACTGCCTTACATTGGATTAATGAGGGGGAAAAGTAAAGATTTTGGACAACATTAATCAAGAAGCCAGAAAGAAACTGCTTTTACCCAGTTTCAGTGCCTGCCACCTCCTTTGTGGCACTGACATGCTCCAGTCCATAATCTGCTGTCCCCTGATGATGGCTTTCCTACCCTCCTTGCCTAATTTTCAACAGCTTCTGTGCAGTTTCTGTGATCATAGGAGGTGCTATCAGCAAGCAACCAAAAAAGCACTGGACTGTTTTTCAGATCCTCCTGAAGCTTCTGTTTTTCACTTAGACCTACAGAAAACATCCAGCAGTCAGACAGCTTATTGGGGTCCCTTCTTACCATATTTGTGATTGCATTTTCACTCTTCTCGTATTTGAGGTAGGCACAAAGGCAGATTTTTGTTCCTCTGCATCCTGGACAGCACACCAAGCAGAGAGAAGTTTCCATATTTACTTATTGAGAGAATAAATCAATCAGAGGAATTAGATTACATAGACATATCAACACCTGCTGTGTCTGCCCTGGCCCAGCTCACATTTTATGTGTGTCCATTTAGACAGGAAATATTTACAAAGCAAACTTGAAAGCTTCATGGTCATCATAAGCACTGCCACAGAACGTGTGCTGACCAAATACACAATGAAATAAGTAAATTTACAAAATTCAGGGCCATTACTTGTTCCTGAGAAGTCTGCCAGAACCTATTAGCCCATGTTCGGATCAAATAATTTTGAGTCGCAAAGAAATTTGAAAAAATCAAAAGCTGCTAATTGCAGTTTGCAGATATGAAGGAGAAGTTAAATTCTTTACATAAATTACTCAAGAAATACTTTGCTTGGCTTTTTACCACATTTGTAACATTAGAAAGACGAAAATTTGCAGGCAAATTTAGTCAATTTCTTTAAGATATAGTAATTCTAGTTCAAGATTGTGCAAATTCAAAATTATTTTTCTTTTCAAAACCAAATTAGTGCTTGGATTTTTACAGTTTCTATTGTCTTTGCTTCTCAGCATGCCATTGATTTAACCTTATTTCTTTGGTAGGAATATTTTCTGTTCACTTGGGCAACTCAATCAAAATATGGATTTTGGTCTTGGACTTTTTTGAAGCCGACAACATCAAGAAGGTCAAGTCAGGGCATCAGGGCATTAGAGAAGAGTGATAATTATTGTCTGTAAAGATAAGAGTTCATTTTTATCCAGAGGATCTGTTTTCACACTGCTTAATGATTTCTCTGTTCTATTATCTATTTTCTCTAGTGTTTGTTGTTACAATGGTGATATTGCTTTTGGCTGATGATACTTTAATATAATTTTTTCTTTCAAACTGTTGCTAATTTCCAGACTTATGCATCTCTTTAATCCAAACCTTAATGAGTCAGTATATTCATACTCCTATAAATTTGTCTGTCTACTCCCAGAAATGTTTCTGTCTGCAGAAACAATCTGTCTGGCATTGACTGAAGGTGGCTTCAGGCCACATGCACAAAAAATCATTTTTGTGAATTCTGATCCCATGAGCCTTCATCCCTCATGGAAATACCTTGTTCATCCTCTTTCTTGGAGACAGTTACTGTGAATGGTTCAGCTTCACCCCTTGGATTTTCCTGATCCACACAGATGGTGACTCAGAGGCTTTGGCTGCACTGCTGATGTAATACTGGACTTTATCAGTCTGTCCTCAGTTATCTTCAGTGAAAAAAGTACTTCTCATAATGCAGAAATATGCCTTTATTTTGTTATCTCACTCAATTGGAAGTTTTTCTAGGGCAGAATAGGAAGGGAACAGGATAAAAAAGGACTCAGGGAAATGATTTAACTTGGGCATGGACCTGAGCATCCACCTCTAGTCCTGACCCCCCTGAGCCAGCTCAGTCCTTGCCAACTGTGTGGAGCTGCACTGAATGAGAGAGATAAACCTTCTCCACCTCTGATTTCTCTCACAGATGTACTTTAGACCTTAAAAAACTTACTTCATCACTGTTGTAAATAGTGCAGCGATATTTCATCCTAAGGCTTTCCCCTGAAAACTCTGTGTTTAGACAGGCTCCCCTGTGAATATTTCAGGCAGATATCATTTACTTATCAATCTCCATCCAGATTGATGAAATTGTCATCAAAAGTAATTGTGATGTAAGAAGAAAGTAATTCCAAGCAAGGCTGAAAAACAGATATTCTCTGATTGTTTTTTGTAGAATCAGTTTGTTTTTCAAAGGTGGCAGTTCTAGGGGGAGGTAATAAACTCTTTCAATACAGGAAAATACTGTGAAATTACAAAATACAGTTAAACCTTCAAAAGAGGTATTCCCTATTAAAACAGAGGACTTTTTTTCAACTAAATGATTTTTTTCTGTGCCGTAGTGACAGCAGAGTGCAGACAGAAAGCCATATTAGAGAAAGCATCCACAATTAATTTCAAACATTTGTCTCCATATAAAGAAACCTTGCCGGAATTGACACTTTCCTTGATTCTCATAAGTTTTTGAAATAAATGAAGCTGTTTCACATGAAAAATCATAGAATCATAGAATGGTTTGGTTTGGAAGGGATCTTAAAGATAATCCAAGTTCCATCCTGCTGCCATGGGCAAGGACAACTTCAACTAGAGTTAAAGGTCAAAGACTTGCCTTAAATCCCTTTGGCTGTGATGACCAGATCTCCTTGAGTTGTGAAAGCTCCACACAGAGGTCTCCTGAAATTTCTACACTTTGCAGAGCACTGGATGCTGTGCTGGTGCAGCCAAAGTTAGCCTTGGTGTTGGATTTGAGATTGAAACAACCAAATTGAGAACACTCCACATCCCACTCTGTGATACTTCTCTCTTTGTCCCAACGGAATTAGCCTAAAATCAGCCTGACTGCCAGAGCTGTGAGATCCACATTCAGAGTACTCCTTGCAGGATGACTCTGTAGGAGAATAGGCCAATATTTTTCTCTCTGCTCCTGGAGAAATTTTTAGATGGTTGCTGGAGCAATTTCTGAAACCTAATACTCCATAAGTACGTTTAGAGACAGGGACACATGATTCACCATTCAGTTTAACAGGTTAAGGTTGTAAATATGTTCAGGTCAAATCAAAAGGGTTAGAAGTATTTAGTTTCAGTTTAATGAATAAAAGCCTAAGCAAAATGTTTAAACCTGACAGTGGAGATTTTTTTTTTTGTATATTATAAAGGAGAATAATCAAATGAGCAATTATGATTTTCACTTTTTTGAACAAATATTGCTTGTGTTTTAAGTCAGAAACTGAGGCAGAAAAGAACATAAAAAATGCTCATTACTGCGGAAATCTCATTTTTTATCCCTTCCAGTTACAAATCTTACTTTCCACAGATAGTTTCATAGTATATAAACATTTTTCTCACTTTCGGACTACTTGCCTGTCTTCAGTGGGTTATTTACTTACAGTCAAGTTAAGTAACTCAGTCTGTAAAAAAGAAAAAAGCTAGAAAATAATGAGTAAACCCTTAATTTTTTCCACGTGTGGTTGCAAACAGCTTTGTCAAAAGATAACATTTTTTGTTGTGAGGTGCCCAGAATGACGCATGAGGTGGCCATTAGTGGTAATTATGACCTGGCATCTGTTTAGCGAGCTGTTATTTTTCTAATCTTCCACGGAAGCTCCTTCAGTCAAGGTCAAGTTCCTTCAATGTTTTCATCTTCAAGGAGAGTGCCTCCTCTCCCTCCTGTGACAATTGGTATTGTCACTTTTCTGAGCAACCTCCTGCAATGTGTGCGTGTGGTGGAAGGAAACAACCACATAGAAAAGAACTTTAACATTCAGAGGAGAACAACATGTCAAAATTCCTTAAACCATGATAAATGTAGCAAAATCATCCAGCTCTTTCCAAACAGTGGTGAGTGATGGTGATTTATGACTGTGGAGATTTTTCTTAAACTGGTAGTTTTTGCAGAAGAAAGAAAGGTCATCTAGTTGGAGTGTGCATAGTTTTATCTTGTTCTCTGCAGTCTGCTGTTCCCTTTGAAGGAGGCTGTGCCAGATTAGAGTCCTGCTCTGGGGGAACACCATTAATAATCATCTTTATTGTCCTAACCTAAAGAAAAAGGGGCACACACACACATACAAATTTGCAAGCTCCGTATTTTTGAACCCTTTGACCCTACCACATAAATAAAGCCAGGAATTCACAGATGAAAAGAGCAAATCCCAACAGGAGAAAGAATAGCTGATCCTGAAACTAAGCAAGAAAAAACTGTATCTAAGAAACTGAATGGAAAAAAAATAGCAATGGTTTGCTCTGTGTCAAAGAAACTACAATCTTTTATGGGTAATAAACAGCAGTGCAAGCCCCCCAAAAAAGGAAAAAAAAGAACATGGAAATTTTACATGAGTAGGAAAATGGGAAAACATATTATCCAGCAATTACTGGATAATTACTGGACGGTCTCTTTTCCAGAGGAAATAGCACAGCAAGCTTTGCTTTTTCACTGCTCACCTTAGAGAATTCTTATCTGCACCAAGCAGTGGGAAAAAAAAAAACAAACTTGTTAAGGTCTGGGACTGAGACTTTGTTCCACAAGGAACTCCACAAAAATCCTTACTATCCTCAGATGGTGCAGAAATTAAATACAAAGACCATCAAAGCACCATAGGTTTGTCCAGCCCCTTGTTTTGCCTTTGACAGGTCAGTAACAAGAAAAGTTAAATGACCAGGAGAATGTCATTTTCCTGAGAAAACTCACTTTCCAGTCATTTCCAAATTCCCAAGCAAGAGGTAATCTCATATGGAGTCTTCCATATGAGAATTTAGTGCAATTTCCTTTGCTGCCATCCTACTGACAAATGGAAAGATGGTCCTGGCTCAAAGAGCGGTGAAGGGAGAGCACGGCCAAGGAAAGATTTAACAGATGTCTTTATGGAGGCTGGGAGGGGTGAGTGGTAGAGATCTATAAACCTCTGGCTAAGATCTGAGTACACGAATCTTGTTAACTTTAAAGGTAAGTGAATGGACAGAGATTTGAGGTTATTTGGAGAAAGAATCACGGTGTGAATTTGAAGTCACACAAACAAGCAAATAACTGCCAAGAAATTATAAATACTTTCTAGATTCAGAATTAAATCAACTAAAGAAACTTAGTGCATTTTCTGTTGGCCCAAGCTCTGTTACTGCCTTTTAGCTCACATACAAACCTAATTAAGATATCACACAGAACGGACCCAAAATTTACTTAAGTATTCTGGGAATAAATTAAATTCCTCTGCCTGAGGATGTGTGTCTTGTGGTAAATTTGCTTTGGCTTTAAGCAAGGTTTAAACTATGACTGAAGATTTTCTTATGCTTGGGGCACCTGTAAAAAGTTCTCTCCCATGTGTATTTTCCCATCTATGCCAAGATTTATGCTTGTTTATTTTCCTGCAGTGGCAGTGCCTGTAAGATCTCTCTTCTGCCTCCATGAAATGTAATTATCTATGAGGCTTCAGGCTTTTCTATCGTTTTGTTTAATGAGGTCAGAAGTTATTGGCGATGCACATGCAGAAATACACAATGGGGGTGAGACCACTTAGGCTTCATTTCCTTGGGAAAACAGGGAAATAATTGAACAGTTAACCAGAAAACACACAAAAGGATATTCTTCTCTGAGAAATTCAGGAGGTTGGTTTGAAGAAGTTGGTTTAAAAGGATGTTTTCAAAGAGAAAGAAAGAACTTGAGGCCAAAGAGAACTTGTTAAAGGCAAGGTATTTCCTACTCTGCAGTCAGAGAAAGAAGGAAGGAGAGAGGGAAGGAAGGAAGAAAGAAGGAAGGAAGCAAGGAAGCAAGGAAGGAAGGAAGGAAGGAAGATCCATGAAAACCTTCATTTCAATATACTGGAGAATTTAATGTAAAGAAGCAGCTTTCCCCCGTATTTTCTCTGCTAGAAACAATTCTCATCCGGCCAGATTTTCAGAAGCATAAACAAAGCCATGGACATCTCTCCAAACTCACCCAACTTTTGTACATTTTGTTCATGAGAATTTTGGCCACACAAATGTAACTAAACTTTTAAATTAGGATCTGGACTCCCGAGTCTCATGAGGAGAGGGCAGTACCTGACATGCAAAAAAAAAAAACAAAACAAAACATAGAATGTTTGGGTTAAAAGTGGTCTTAAAAATCCTTTAGTTCCCACCCCTATGCCATGGCCAGGGGCCCTTCCACCATCCCACGTTGCTCCAGGTCCCATCCAACCTGGCCTTGGGCACTTCCAGGGATGAGGCAGCCACAGCTCCTCTGGGAATCTGTACCAGTGCCTCACCACCCTCACAGGGAAGAATTTCTCTCTAATATCCAATCTAAACTTACTCTCATTTTAAAGCCATTCCCCCATAATATCCAGACACAATTGTGACTATGAAAATAATTCCTCACATCGCCGAATTAATGCCCTTAATCAGCCCCGTGTGAGGATAGCATCAGTGAAAGCACTGTCCATGCTCAGAACTATTTTTGATAGATAAGAATGAGATAAAGTCAGTATTATTTCAAGACTGTGATTTTCAGAGCAGTCTGCAGATGATGTGAACAGAGGAATCAGTCAGTCTGCATTTAAATAGTAATTACAGATATTAATGTCTACTTAGCTGCCTTAGGAAAATAAATGTAATGGCTTTTCCTGCCAGGAGGATGCTTCACATGATGGATCACTTTGCTGATGTGACTAAATACCTTTCTGATATTGACTGACAAAGAGAAGGAGACAAAACATAAGAAAATTCTTCAGGCTGCTATAAAACATCCAGGGAGGGAGTTCAGGGATGTGGCAACACAGAGCAGAATTTATAACTTCAGAACTGTCACAAAGAGTGCTTGTGAAATGGCCAGGTCTTGTCAGCAAGAGCTGACAGGCAAAGAAAAGGAGTTGTTTCTTTATCTTTCAGGTGTCTGCAGGTCCACATGTCCTTCTGGAACAGACAGATGCAGGAGTGGGATAAATTTGATTGCATTGGTTTCTGCAATATAGTGGATTTCCAGATGTGTTTCATCTCACTCTGAAATAGATAGGTACTTTTTTTATTTTTGCTCTAAGATCCTCAACCTTTCCTGATGTATCAGATTGGATGGATTCTGTCCAAAAAGGGGAAAGATTGGCAGAGACCCACACAGAGCATGGAACATAAACTTTGCTTCCTAAAGAAGCCATGCAAAAACTGTCAGTCTATTTCATTCAAGACATTCTTGGCCAGTGCCCACCCCAGTAATTTTCTTGTTCATACTTTTTCTGGTTTAAAACACCAAATCCTTATGTGATTACGCTGAAGAGGTCTGGAAAACTCTGTTACCCTCAGCAAAAGAAGTTCCTATAATTTATAATCCTCTCAGGATCATAATTCCAGTCCTTTAGATGCACAGAAGAAGGTGCCTTGCCTCTCAGGTGGAGAATACATTAACTGTTATCATCCCTTTGGCTTTAGAATAGGCAGACTTCAATTAAAACCAGTGCAGGATATAGAAATTACCATTTCCTTTTTAGCTTGTTTTAGCTTCTATCAGCAAAGCTCTCAGATGCTGGGGGAATATTTGCCAAGATGTCTCTTGGGGACCAATTTGCAAATCAATGGGATGCTGGTGGCATACACCTGTAGGCTTTTATTATCCAGCCCCTACAGCACAGGTGTGCTTGGCAGAATGTAATTTGAGTGCCATAGGTTTGCTATGAATCAACAGGATAAAATGGATTGTTATGCGCTAATTCTTCAGGTCCCAATTAACTGACCCTTGTGCTCTGAAAAAATAGAGAAAACAGAAGATTGAGACAGAGACATGCAAAGAGATGTAGGGGGAATAAATGAATATGCACAAAAGTGTGGTTTTATATAAGGCCAGAATATGAAGTTAGGTGGTTTTAGTGATGGGGTTTGGAAAGTTGGAGCTCTGTTACCATTGAGAGGATAATGATAATGTGTCTTTCATCCCCATAATGATTCAGTCAGCTGCTCATCTTCTGAGATCCTGATTTCAGGGTTGAATTTGTATTTTATCTTAGAGAAGATCTAGGGAAAAGGCTAGCTAAAATTACACAGAAGTTGAATCCTGAATTCTCTTATGTTCTGTCAGCAGTAAGGAAGATTTGCTTTCCCCCTTGCCCTAATATTCCTAAATTTTTGTAATACCTGGGAAGACCCATATCCAGTGGGAATAAATATGACTGAAGTTTTATTGAGGTAGCTGAACAGAGGAGATGTCACACAAGATTAGTTTTGATATTATCCTTTTTTATCCAGGTTCCCTATTTTGTCTCACTGAACACCTTTTAAAAATGTTGGATTTCAACCAACTTTGAGTCAGGTATAGAGATTTCAGGGGTAATTAAATTCCTGCATGATTCCCAGGAGCACATTAGAGATGCCCAAATGGATGTTTTCCCTGGAAGTCTGGCAGAACTCAGAGGTGCATCATGTCCAGCCAGGACAAATGATGGGTGCATATTTTAAGAAGACAGAATTCCTTATTTTCACTTCTCTCCTCACAGGTTGCTCATGCTGCTGGTGGAAGTGCTGCACAGAGGCCTCATCCTGCACATGCTGTGGAGCAGTCAGGAAGGTGCAATTATTGTGGATAATTAAGGATATTTTTTTTCCATAAAGATACCAACATGGAATCCAGCTGACCTTCTTTCACCATCACAATCAATCACTGTTGACAGAGTTGTTTTTATGGATGTGCTTCAGTTTGGGACCCAGCTATCCTGAGAAATGCTCCAACACACAAAACACAGACAGACTCCAACCTCCTGGCCTCAGTGGCTCTGCCCATATCCTTCAAAGGCATCGTCTTCACATATAACTCCCTTCTAAAATTTTGTTTCTTACCCCCTTTTCGAAGATAGTTGTTGAATGACCATAGTTTATATTTAGGAGGATTAAAGAAAATTTTATATATGCATCTGAAACTCTGTCTTCTGACATATCTGCTTATCACCACTCAGAGACCAGCCATGCAAAAAGATAATTTTGGAATGAATGAGAAATATTTTAGCTTTGTAAAGAATAGCTGATCCTTGTTGCTTACCTTATGTTCCTTTGATCATGTAATATCTGTGGCCAGAGCTTGTTAAAAATATTCAGAAGTCTGCATTCATAGACGCCAAGCCTATTATTCATATTTTGAAGTCTCTGAATTATCTCTCCATGAAGTGTAGATACGGAGTCTAAGGTTTTTTTGTTCTCATTCAAACACTGGAATCACTGTGGCTCTTGGAGATTTTAATTCCTTTTATGTTCTTGGATGAATAATCCACTCTAAATCAATGTGTTTGCTCTAAACCAGAAACCAGTGAGAGAAAGCCTCTTTCTATGAGACAACCTCAGCTGTGCAGTGTGGCAGCCAAATGCCATTAGATATGCTCTGTGTACCCTCTCCCATTAAACAGGAGCCAATGGAATGGGAATTATCTCCTCAGCTGATGGTTAAAACCTACTCTTGGGTGAATATACCAGTGACTCAGGAGCTCTTGGGCACCTTTTTCCCCCAGCCCTTCAGAGAAAATGTAGTGATATCTCAGTCATCAGGCTGTGAAAGTGGAGGATATGGATGTAGAGACAGGACAGCAATTAACAGCCTAAATCCAGAGTTCTCAAGTTTTAACTTGAGGCCCTTTGGAGGATCCACCCTAATTTTAGACTCTCTGTATTACATAAATACAGCTATTTAAGGCCCATTTATTATGGGCCTGACAGATATGCACAGGACATGAGAGATATGGTTTTCTGGAATGGTAGGTGGAAAAAGGAATTAATCGTTTGCAGCATCTACAATGACACTACACGTGTGTGTTTAAGGCCACGGAATTCCATCCATTGGATCTGGGCAGGTCACTCTGATGTGAATGCAAAGCCAAACTGTTGAATGTGGATTCAACAGCCAACATCTGGCAGCTGAAGATTTTTACCAGCCTGTAGTTTGAAGACCTCAGCAGATGAAATGTGTCTCCTTGCCTTCTGTGGATAGGGATGCCAGGAAAGTCTTACCCAACCCTGGCATAAATTTTAACTCCCCTTTAAGAATCTTTAAGATGATCTTAATTAACTTCAGAGTTTATGAAGATTTCTGTTTTCTTTACAGACTCCTCCCTAATGGATGATATAAGAGCAAGATTATGGACAGGCCTGATCTTACATCTTACAGACAACACAGACCATTCCAAAATACTGGCAGATGACAAGAGAAATTAAAGAGCACTGATAGAAGCTCATGTTGTGCTTAGAAAAGCAGACTGTGAGACTAAAGGATTTGTCTACAAAAATGGTGTAGAATGTGAGTGAAATCTTAATGTGTCAGGAATTCAGATACCAGGGTGATAAGTGCAGTGTAAAAATGGAACCAGAGCCCAACAAAGTGTAGCTTTGCATGAATCACTCCTACTAGATGTGCAAGCAAAACACATATTAGGCTGCATTGCAAAATACTTATTAAACTGCATTGCCAAACTATCTTTTGCAGTGAAAAGTACCAGATGAATGTGGGTGTTAGTTGTTGTCGATGCACTATGATGTACCAATTTCCCTTATTTTTTGAAAATAAGGAAAACTTAAACTTTGACTTTCCTGGGATTTTTATTTTGCATCTTGCCAGATATGTTACTTATATATTCATTTTTACCCCCCACCATCAACATCAACACAAGTCTATGACCTTCTCAGATCAGAATTACAAATAAATTTTTTAAATCTGTTTTTCTGCTGTTGAAGGATTTTTCTTGTTTTCCTTCCATGAAGGTTGTTGTTATGGCTAAGTCCTTTTATGCTAGAACTGGCACTTGTAATGTGTGTCCCCTGAATTTATGTAGATCTAAATGAACAACTGCAGTGAAGCATCTCATAAGCTTCTATATTTTCATTTTAGATTTACTACTGGTAATTACATGCTGCGCATATAACAGAGGATCTAAAATCAATTGTGCGCTTTACATTTTACTGGGTACTTATTAATTTCAATATCTATCTCAATTTAATCGACATTTCCTGCATAAATAAATGAGGTCCTTTTTTCAGGATGCAGCAATAATTCATTAGTGATATTTATGAATATTTTTAAATGACTGGTGATGCCATGAAGTGAAAAAAATATGGAAATATGCAATGACTGATGAAGCACTCATTGCCTTTGAGAACTGACCTGTCCCCTGAATTTCTTACTTTCACTATTTTTGCATTATGAGTCCCAGAACAACATGTTCTTGAAATGCACAAATGGTGTTATTTTATCCGGGTGGAGAGCCCCCCTCTTTATTTTCCTTTTGCTGTGTCTGAGGAGTTTTGTTTGATGCTAAAATGGACTTGCTGAAGGTCCTGATCAGTCAGGAGGAGGATGATTTGTTCCACCACATGATCAGGTGCTTTCTGTGGTAGTGTAAGGCACATCTGGGGGTATCACACACTGGTGACCACTGTCCTGCACAGGATACCCCAACAATCTCACCCTCTGCTTGGGAGCATTGTCCAAATGCTTTTTGAGCTCTGCCAGGCTTGGTGCTGTGACCACTTCTCTGGGAAACTGTTCCAATAACCAACCACCTTCTGGGTGAAGAACCTTTTTGTAATATCCAACCTAAACCTCCTCTGGCACAACTTCAGGGCTCAAGTCGTGCCACTGGTCACCTCAGAGAAGAGATCAGTACCTGTCCCTCCTCATCTTCTTATCAGGGTTTCTGGCTTCTTTTTTTCCTTGCCAAGGTAGGGATCAATACATGGGAAACTCAGGTTTCGAGTTTGGACTTGGATGTTTATTATTTCTTATCTATTTACAGACTCATGAGGCATGAGCTCTAACTAGCAAGTTAGAGAAATGAGGTAAAATGGAGTGCTTCTAACTTCTTCCAATGTTATTTAAGTGATAATTACCCAATAACGAGGTGTCACCTATATTTATTTATACTTTTGACCCAATAATGACCACCCAATGCCCACAATGTGGACCCTTTTCACCCAGTTGCAGAAAACCAGCTAAACTCATGAAGAAGAAGGAAGAGGAAAGTGAAGAAGAAGGACTTAGACAATTCCCCAAATCCTCCATCTTGACTCAGATGTATTACTATATACTAAAATCTTAAATCAAAATTTTTCACCCTCTGAGATCTCAAAGTACTGTTCAAAGTGCACATCCACACCCCCCATGCTATCACTCAATCTTGGGAGCCTGTTCCAAGACCTTAAATCAAATGTGATTCTTGCTTGAGGCTCAGCACCTTTTAACACAGAAAGCTTGAAATTTTCAGCCTCCAGGATTTCAAGAGACCACAATGAGGTCTCTCCTCAGTCTCCTCCAGGCTTAACAGACCAAGTGATTTCAGCTGCTCCTTGTGCATTTTCCCCTCCAGACCCAGTTCTGAGTCTGCTCAAAGTTTAACTCAGTGCCAATACCAGCTGCCAGCAGTAGATGGGGGTGACATTCCTCATTTCGTTGTTGAGGTGTGTGCCTGTTTGCTGTCTCGGGGGGATGGATGGATCCACTTGAGCGTAGGTTTGGATTCGTGTTTAATTGACATTGAGGACATAAATGTGATTATTTAGGTCTCAATTAAAAGAGAAGCATTATAGTGTTGCAGGAATTGTAAATCATTAATAACAATGCTTTCCAAGAGCCCCTGAGGGAAGTTTGTATTTCTTTCTGGGCACATTTTTTTCACAGATTCATAAAACCATAGAATGATTTGGGTTGGAAAGGACCTTCAAGATCATCCCCCTGCCATGGCAGGGACACCTTCCACTAGACCAGGTTGCTCAGATCCCCATCCCTTGAGCATTTCCAAGGATGTGGAGTCCACAGCCTCTTTTGGCAACCTCTTCCAATGCCTCATCATGCATATAGTAAAGATTTTTCTCCTAATATCAAATCTAAATCTCTCATCTGTTAGTTTAAAACTGTTCCCCTTTGTCCTGTCACTATCCGCCCATGTGAAAAATTGCTCGTATTTTCCATAGGAACTCTTCAGCTATGGCCAAGGAATTCTATTACTCTTCTTGCCAAGGTCTTCCTCAAAGTCCCTCCTGTTTTTCACAGACCACCACACCACTGAAACACAGGCAAGGTGACACCTAGAGAGTTGTGTCTCATGGGAAACCACAGTGGGTTTAGCACGCTGGATGACCAGTTGTCCCTTCTCCTCAGGTGTGTAGCTGTAGGACCAGTGGATTTGGTTCATCTGTTTAGCATGGGCACAGTGTGAAAATGGAGTCTTTAACACTCCCTTTCTAATCACTCATGAGGGAAAGGCTTTCCAAGGTACTGCTTACCTGGTCCATTTTAGTCATCTGCTTCTGGTAAAAAGCTGAGTGATGCTGTTGGCATGCCTGGAGGATGAGATGCCACCCTGAGGGACCTGGACAAGCTTGAGAAATGGGCCCATGGGAATCTTATGAGGTTAAACAAGGCCAAGTGCTGGGTTGGGGCAACCCTTGGTGTCAATCCAGGCTGGGGGATGAGCAGATCAAGAGCAGTTCTGCCAAGAAGGAGTTGGGTTTGCTGGTGGATGAGAGGCTGGACATGACTCAACAATTTTAAACTTGCAGTCCAGAAAGCTGAACATGTCCTAGGCTGCATCCAAAGCAGTGTGAGCAGCAGGTGAGGCGGGAATTCTGCTCCTCTGCTTTGCTGTGGTGAGACCCCACCTCTAGAACTGCACCCACTTCTGGGGTCCCAGCACAGGAAGGACATGGAGCTGTTGGACTGAGTCCAGAGGAGGCACCAAGTGGATCAGAGGGATGGATTCCATGAAAAACCATTTCACACTGTGCTCCTTGCTGGAAGTTGGCTCCCGGTTTCTTGTCTGTAAAAAGAGTCAGTGCAGGTAAGTCAAGTGTAGACATCTTTTTTTAGCAGATGTATCCTGGTCTAAATGAGGTAAGCAAGGACATCCCTAAATCTGTAACAGAGTCAGAAACTGAAATAATTTCTTCCACTCTTTAGATCTGGAAAGTTACAAAAATAACTAATTTATATTTTATGCCCATGCCAGTAATTAGGAGATACATCAAATATGTGAAAAATACCTGCATTTCTAATTAGGTTGTCACAGGTGGCCTTAACTCTACCCTCTCTACTCTCACACAAGGTCAGTGAGATGATCTTTAACTACTCTTTTCCAAAATTATGGCTGTTCAGACTTTCACCTGCTGTCACCAGGAGCAAGGGATAAGGGACAGAAACATGTGAATTTTCTAGTGGATGGAAATTCAAGCACTCAGATTCAGGAGTGGTAATTCTCACACAATTATAACTTAAGGATCTTATTTCTTGTGGTTTTGTATTTTTATTTTTCAAATGTTTGAACTCAGTTGCTTTGATGGCTACAGAATACTTGTCACATGCATTCTGAGGTCTGGTCTCTCTGAAGAAAATTAGGAAATGGCTGGCAATCCAAGCAAGTTCAGCTGAGGAATTATTAAGTTACATCTCAATTAGTCATTCGTTAACAAGCTGTCCTTGCCTCTCACTTAGCAAAATTAACAGAAGTCATTAGTTTCTTTCAGCTGTGACCATATTTCCCAACATATGTGGATGATATGCAATTGGTTTGAGAGGGAGCTCAGTGATATGAAAGTCAAGGACAGTTTTTCCTGAGAAAATGGGGCAGCATCACACATCAGACAGGCCACATTTCCACTGATAGCAAAGAAGAGACTGAAAGAAATGGGAAACCTGTGGGTTTCAACCCTTGTCTGCAAATTCCCCCTTCCTCTGCCCTATTCTACCCCTCTTCCCAGCCAAAGTTTGGGAAATCTTCACTCAGGAGGCTGAGAGGTGGAGAGCAGCAGCACCTCAAACACTGCAGGGATAGAACCAATGCCTGTCTCAGCTGCTGGCACTGATTTCTCTGGTACCCCTGCATGGGGCAGGACATGTGTGAGCCTCAAGGCGAAGTACAGGTGGCAGTTTATTGCCACATCTGCTTCCTGGAATGAGGAAAATCCACAGGGAATGCTGCATCTTGAAAATCATCACCGCTTGGGCCACATGGAATGCCCCCGTGATTATCTCAGACAGTTCAGCAGTTTGTGTGATGTTCAGGAACCCAACTTAGAGCTCAATATGGGCAATGAGGGGCAGATGTTTGGGGCATTATGGTCCCCTAGACAAAGCCCCAAATGTTTTTTTTGGAGAAGGGGATTAAGCTCTCAAATCTGTATGATGTTATAGACAACTTGTCCTTAAAATTGCTCCTGTCTGTTGGTATCCCAGGCCTTAATCTCAGCTGAAATGGCTTAATGTTAAAGTTAAAAATAAAAAAAAATAATCAAGAATATTTCACTCCAAACCAAGATGTTAAAGCCTGATCATTCATAGGTACTCTCCAGACAGTACCAGTGAGCTTCTTGGAGCATGACAAATACCACTGTGACTTCAGGAGCTGAGATCTCATTTATTTCAATTTACTGTCTGGCTCCTGAAGATCAGACATTGTTTGTGAGGCAGCTTCTCTACTTGACATTGTCTGGTGGGACTTACCACAGGTTATCCAGAAGGCAGTCTCTGAGGCTTTCATTTTAGTCTTGATTTAGATAGAGAATCAAAGGATTGTCCGTGACCCACTTTGCTGAGTGGAGAGAGCTGGAGATATCCTTCATTGTGGAGGAAAGTGCAAAAAGAATTGGAGACAGATGGAGAATGGTTTCAAACTGAAACAGAGTAGGTTTAGATCAGATATTAGGAAGAACTTTCTCCATGTGAGGGTGGCAAGGCCCTGGCACAGGTTGCCCAGAGAAGCTCTGGCTGCCCCATCCCTGAAAGTTTTCAAGGCTGCAGAGGCCTTGTAGCAACCTGGAATAGTGGAAGGTTTCCCTGCCTGTGGTAGGGGATTGGAGATGATCTTGAATGTCTGTTCCAACCCAAATCATTCTGTGATTCCATGATATAGATCTACACACAAATATCTTTATATATAGGCATACACACATGTTGCTCTGCTGCAGGCCTGAAAAGTGAATGACACTGGTTTAAAGTTGTCACTGTTGTAACTTGGAGCTGTCACTGATTGGGAATTCGTTTTCTACTCAGAGAGAGCACAGTGACTTCTTATTGGGAAAATAGAGCACTAAAATGAGACCTTTCCCTGTGTATAATGAGTTTTGACTGTAAAGCAGGTTGCTGTTTCTGCCTTCCTGCTAGATCTGGAATTCAACAGTATTGCCAGGCATTGGACCTGGTGATCCTTGCAAGTCTGGATATTCTATTCTCTGATTAAATGATCATTTCTTTTGGAGGGCTGACAAATGGAACATCACAAAACCCAGAGCTAAGATACACAGCCAAGGGTCAGAGACTAGAACACAAGGTATTTGCTGGTCTCTGCTCTCTGGAAGCACAACACAGTGAAAACCACCCAAGTCATTGAGGGAGGGACTTGGTCATGGCTTTGAGAGGTTGAACTGGGAGATTTCTCCATTTCAGTCGTCTGGAGCTGTGTAAGAGGCCTCATGATTTCCAATGGACACAAAATTACAAAAAGAATGTAACAGTGGAAGTTGCCCTGGTACTGTTCCCTTTGATGGGCATCACATACTTGACCCTTTTAGGACTTGCCTCCAGTTCTCACCTTTCTATTTCCCTCCAGGGGCACAACCCCAAACTTTTGCTGCCACCAGATCCAGGTTTGTTTGTGCTGCTGAGGAACTCTGATCTGTGTCTTCTGCCTGTCAACAGCTCAGTTTTCGGAGAAACCAAGCTCAGCTGTGGTACCAGGCAGCCAAACCCCATCAGAGGAATGTGGTGGAGGATCCCAAGAGCAGGACAGTGCAGGGAAGGCTGTGGAGGGAAGCAGCTGCTCTGAGCAGGTCAGGACTGCAGGGCTAAGAGATATTTGGGAATATGCCGACTCACAGGCTTGTGGTTTTACACTGTCTTGTAGTTGCTCTCACTTCCAAGAGATTCATGGATTTGTCCTCACAAGCTCTCAGTGAAGGTTGTGGTGTGTGCTGCTCCCTCTCTTCAGCAGGGGCAGCAGGAGAAGCGTTTTGTTGTGGAGAGATTTAACTGAGGTCACAGAATTCATTGAATCCAACCCCTGAGACAGGAGTTGACCTTTTTCCATCCCTTTGAAATGGTTCATTTTGGCTGACACTGTGGAATCAGTTCTCAAGGTTGTGAGATTGTGTATTTAAGCTTTGTATTGAATTGTTCCTGAAAAAAGAGAATTGTCACCAAAAATTAAATCTTTTTTCACACCAAGACATGGAGGTAATACAAATATCAGGTGCCCAGAATTTTGTAAATATAGATACTTCTTGAATAAACTGAAAAATATGTTCTCATTACGAATCTAGGACTTTAATAGTCACAATGTACAAAATATTTCTTTTTGGGCAAAACTGAAGAAACATTATGGACAAAACCCCTTCCTTTTTCAAGGTAGAGACTTGAATTATGAGTTATGAGCTGCATAAAATGACCTGGTGGCAGACTCAGTGAGCAAGGAGAACATTTCCATCTGGAATGATTCCTGTTTCTGTGCATGCCTCCTAATGTTTCTGTGATCTGCAAAAAATCAAGAGGGATACTTACCTACTGGCACCTCAGTGCCTCCATTCTTAAAATGAAAAAAGAAAGAATTCTCAGAACCTTTAAAAATGTATTGTGAAAACTTGATATTCACTTCTGTCTATTTTTTCATCCAGCTAATTTAGAAGTTGGCAAAATTTCTGAGGAAAAAGCAGTTTTATGTGAATCCTATCCTAAAAATAAAAATAAAAATAAAAAAAAAAAAAAAAAAAAAAAAAAAAAGGTATGGAATACTGCACTTACTTCACTAGAAAAAACATACTTAAAAAAAGCCCCAAAAAACCAGTGGTTTGATTTTTTTGCTTTTTTATTTTTTAGTATCAGCTTGAAGATGAGAAATGGAGAAATCTTTCCACTTTCTTCTTTAGGGTGCTGTGGAAAGTCATATCAGCAAGACTGAGCAGAGTTTTCAGCTTTGTGCATCTTTTGACTCATCCCTTAGCACTTCTGGGTGTTTTCTCCCCATCTATGGAATTAGAATAAACTCCACCACCCTTCTCTCCTTGATGTATTTTATCCATAAGCTCCTCTGGGCAGGAATATTTTTTACTTCAGTTATTCTTTAAGTAGGAAATGGATGTAGTTGATTCCCCAAACAGACATTTTTAACCAAAATATTTACCTTACATTTTGTACATTTTAACTTTATTATAGTTATTTGGTGATATAATTAAAATATAAGTCAACAGGAGGAAAATTCTGTGGTG
This sequence comes from Sylvia atricapilla, assembly GCF_009819655.1. Classification (NCBI taxonomy): domain Eukaryota; kingdom Metazoa; phylum Chordata; class Aves; order Passeriformes; family Sylviidae; genus Sylvia; species Sylvia atricapilla. The sequence goes on from NC_089140.1 coordinate 149,743,902, forward strand.
GATGAATCAGATTTTAGCTGGAATTTGTGGATGTATTTACCAGTCTGTCCCGATATGGCAGCACCAACTTTCTCTCAATCCAAGATATCAGGCATGAAATGGGCATTAACAATTTGAACAGGAAAAGCAGACAAAGCAAACCAGCCATAAATTGGAACAAATATGGAGCAGCCTGGTTACACTCCTGACTGTAACAAAATTTCATCTGCTTTTCAATTAATTACAAAGTTCAGCCACTCCGGTAGCAGTCGGGAGTGACAAAGAGAGAGCATCTTGTATATATGTCGAGGAATATTGCATTTTATGACTGCAGCAATTTTAAAGTTTTTTTCAAATGGAAAATGAATATTTTTTCCATGGAGCTGATGGGACCCAGCCACCCTCCAGAGATGCTGGGGATACACAAGAGGTTCTGAACACCATTCCCTGCTGACACACCGTTTGCTCTTGCCACACAGTGACTTATGCAGGGATTTGCACTCATCAGTCCTGGTTCATTTCACATCCATCTCTGGATGGGAGAGGGAGGGATCCCTCTGACAGGTTGAGTTTGAATTGCTTCCACAGACTGGGCTGACACCCAGGTTCTGAGGTGATTTATACAGAAGCTTGGTGGAAGCTGGTGTATAATGCAGTGTGATCTAAAATGATTTTGCTGGCATCTTGAAGTGAGCATCCATCCATCAATGCCCTCAGAGTCACTCTGCTAGCCACTAAAAGTGTTCCTGGCAGGTGTCTTTGCTATGAGGCTTCTCTATCCTGTTCACACATATTTTTTAAACCATTGAGTTAGGATTAGTTAGAATGCCAAGTTTTCAGCTGAAAAAGCTCATCACAAAGGAACTTGGCCTCTGAATCCTACTGGAACTGCATATCATCTACTGGGGGAATCACTGGAATGATAATTTTAAAAGTGTTCTAGGATATCAAGGTGACTCATCTTTGTACTAATTTCTCAGATGTGCTCACAGGGAGAGATGGGCACACAGAGTGAGAGTGAGCAGGGACCTGTCTCTCAGAAGTATTAAAACTTCTGTGAAGCCCAACGAATGTTAAACACCTATATTACATCCGAATACATTTTCACAGACTCTTCTTCTCATTTTCTTCTTTCCAAGAAAGATAAAAATGAAATCAGTACATCTGAGCATGAGGATCGTAAGGTTATTTCAAAATCAACCAATGTGGTTGTTCTGCAAAGATTACTGCCTGATGGAATTCTTGTTTGTCATTGCTTTCAAGTAATTTGTGAGCATTTTCAAGCTGAGTGTTTTCTAGGAAGGCATTGTCATGACAGAACATTGTCCTTGAACTGAATGACTTAGAGTTTAAAAAATAGTGAGGAAAGGAGATGGATCAAAAAAAAACCTAAACAAACTCTCACTGTAAAAGCATCTTGTTGGAGCAAATCCTGAGGAGACCATGAAGATTAGAGGAATAGAATATCTCTCCCATGAAAAAAGACTCAGAGAGTTGGGGTTGTTGAGCTTGAAAAAGAAAAGGCTCTGGGGACACCTTGTTTAGCCTGAAAAAGAAAAGGCTCTGGGGAGACCCTTTCAGTGCCTAAAGGGGCCTAGAGAGCTGGAGAGGCACTTTGAACTAGGGTCTGGAGTGACAGGAAAAGGGGAAATGGCTTTATACTGACAAAGGACAGGTTTGGAATAAATATTGGGAAGAAATTCTTCCCTGTGAGGGTGGTGAGGCCCTGGCACAGGTTGCCCAGAGAAGCTGTGGCTGCCCCGTCCCTGGAAGTGTTCAGGGCTGGGTTGGACAGGGCTCTGAGCAACCTGGTTTAGTGGAAGGAATCCTTGCCCACGGCAGGGGGTTGGAAATGGATGATCTTTAAAGTCTCTTCCAACCCAAACCATTCTGTGATACTGTGATTATTTCTATGGGACACCTGCCCTGCAAATGCTCATCTCAGCTGGGATGGGATACAATGGAATTTTTCTTTCTATCACCAAGATCTGTGTAAAATATGCACAAATGTCACAAAATCTTGTCATCCTCATGGGGTTTCTAATCCACACTGAAGACTGGCAAGACTCTTCTGATTTTTTGTGATCAAAATGTTACTCCAGACTTAGCACTGAGCATGCTGAAATTCCACACTTTAACTTACTCCTTCAGTTAAAAATGTGATGGTGAAAAGGTGAGAGGGAGCCTGGATAGTGTGAGGTGAGTAGGAAAAAAATGTGCAGTATCTCAGTTTACCGAGAATTGTGGATGGGAAGAAATACAGATTAAAGCAATTTTTTTCCCCTGATACTTGTGAAACGTTGAAGCCCCGTGTTGAGGCAGGGACTAATTTGCTGTGCCTGGCTCTAGTTAAAGCAGAATTACGTCCTCTGACTGTGTGGAGAAGAAAGTCACTTTTCATGCTTGTGCATCAAGGGTTTCAGACTTCTGTGAGAGCTTTACCTCTCTCAGAGAGTTCATTTTGCACACAGAGCTCCCTGGCTGGTGCATGGCACCTCCCTCCATTTTTACCTCTACAGGAAAAATCAGGGAAATATCCTCGTTCAGTTCTGTAGAGACCTTCACCAAATTGTAAGAAAACTTTTCTCAGACCCTTTCTGAGCACTGTGGCTGTTCAGAAGGTTGATGATTCTTCCTGAGAGATGCAGCTCAGTTTGTTTTGAAGATGAGAAGCATTTTATCTTTCACTTTTTACATTATTAGGAAGAGCAAGTTGCCCATTCACACTGACAGGAGATAGTTTAATCAGCTGTTATTGGCTGGGTAGGTAAGACTAACCAGAGTGTCTGGATGTCTTTCCACAAATGAATAAACTCAGATTCAGTGGAGGATGTGGCACAGTCACATTTTTCTCACTTGAGTGTTTCTGAATGTAAGGTCACTAACCCCTTAAGTTTATCTGTATTCTCCAATGTGGGTAACCCCAGGGAGCTGTTTTAACTTCCCACACACTGAACACACAATTGGAAATAGAAAAGACAGGGAAAAAAAATAAAAAAAGGAAAGAACCTCTTCCCACCAACAAGCAAGACAGTCAGGAAAAGTCAGGAACTCAAATTCATATGGATAATGCTCAGAGTCAGGACCATGTGTGGGAACACACAAAATACTCAACTGCCTTGAGAAAGCACTGCCAGAATTGCAGTGAAAATGAAATCTCTCCCTTTTTCTCCCTTGTGGGTGTCTGAAAGGGCCATTTCTGCAGCAGATGTCTTTTTAGGCTCCATAACTCATCCTGTCCCTGGTTCCTGTGTGGACACAGCTGGGAGGAAGCTGAGCTCAGTCCAGTTCCAGGGTAGAAAGGGCAGCTGTCACTTGGGATGATGCCTGCAATTATTCCTACTTCCATAGCTCTGCTTGCTCATGAAGAACTTGCTTGAAAAATAATTTGTAATTATTCTTCTCCTGGCTGCTTGTGCTGTAATTATTAATCAATCTTCATTTTTATGTGATATGTACTTGCTTCCTGGTTAATCTTTTAAACTGATATTGTGTTGTTTTTGTAATTATTAATAACGATATTGTTATTTGAGCATGATGATTGTGATTAGAGGTAAATGCAATTTCCCAATGGAAAATTGTTAAGCTAAAAATACCACCTTCATCAATTTCTATAATTTATGGTGGAATCTCTGCAATTAATTCAGAAAGCAATACTTCAGATTAAAATACAGGATTTATGTTCCAGCATTTTACCAAGCACAAACCTCCCATTATATTAATAAATTCTGGAGGAATGGTTAAGTGCACTGTTTTAAGATTACTTCATTGGTCATACTTTGGCTCACTGTTGCTAACTGATGTGCCTAATCATATTCCTTTTTGAGCAAAATAAGTTTCTCAAGGAAGTGTCAGTAAAGAGAGCTGAAAACTTTGGTCCACACAGCTTGAGCTCCACCTTCTTTCACTTTTTTTACCACACTCTGGACCATCTGTGCAATACTCTGCATCATGCACTGACATCTCGTGTCTGGAACACGTACTGCAAACAGACCTCTGATAAAAGTCTGTCCAGGATATCAGGAAAAGACCAGAATAATCACAAATCACAGGATGCTTTGGGTTGGAAGGGGTTCCTTCAACACCATCTTTTTCTATCCCCCTGTCATGGGCACAGACACCTTCCACTATCCCAGGTTGCTCCAAACCCCATCCAACCTGGCCTTGAACACTTCCAGGGATGGGGCAGCCACAGCTTCTCTGGGAAACCTGTGCCAGGGTCTCACCACTCTCACAGGGAAAAATTTCTTTCTAATACCTAATTTAACTCACTCTAATTTTAATGCCATTCCCCCTTATCCTTCCAGTTTGCATGAAAATTGCCATCGTAAAGGAGAAAAGCTCAGAACTGAATGCTCTGAATTAATGTTGCCTCCTAATATTTCAAAACTTTGTGGAAAATCCCTCCTACTATGGCAGACACTGTTTCAGGCCCTATGAATTACTCAGCTATAAGTCTCAAGATACACAAAATGTGCTGCACCTTTTTTTTGGGTCGAAGTACCTGAAACTTTGGACAGCCCACACTTGGGAGGTATTTAAAAGTAATTTTGAAGATCCTTTCTGTGTTGCTTGGAAAAATGTGGCTTAAAAGGAAGAAGAGATGCAATATCATAAAATCATGGAGTCATAGAATCATTAAAATTGGAAAATACTTCCAAGATCATCAAGTCCAACCTTTGACCAAACAATGTCATTTCCACTAAACCATGTGGTGAAGTGCCACATCTACTCATTTTTTTAATACATCCAGGGCTGATGACTGCACCACTTCCCTGGGCAGCCTCTTTCACAATGTTTAAACACTCTTTCAGTGAAGAAAATACTCTTAATGTCGAACTTGAACCTGCTTTGAAATATTTACACTTGTGAATATAATTTAAATATTTAGAAACTGGAAAAGACATCTGGCTGTTCTTTATATTGTGGGGTAGTACTGCTGCAGCATGAACAAAGATGAGGACCCACTTGGGACCTCTTGCAGAGACATGAACACAGCATGCAGATTTAGACCTTCCCTGGAGTTTGGAATTGAAATGGTGAGGCTTAATTAGTAGGCAAAGAGAATTCAACAGTAGACCATGGTTCATAGAATAAATTATGTGCCACATATAGAACGAGCAGATTATTTTTATCGTTTGCATGTAAGGATTAAAGTTTAGTTGATGTTTACTGGCAATCACATGTAGAAAGTTCTTACATATTCCAGGTTTTGTGGTGTCTTTTGTAATTCCAGGCTCTGAGTGGCTATCCTGGGCCATTCCAGAGATCTGATTCACTTGAAGATATTCCTTGTTCTCTTCTCCTTCGACTTCCATATTTGTGTTTAATATTTTATAACAATTGACTGTGAGCAAGTTTAATATTTCCCCTTGCCATCAGCAGAATATTTTAAGCTTTCATTTAACATGTCAATTATCCAATTCTTTGCTTCATCAATATGCATTTGTCACCAGGGGCGTTCACTAAGCCAGACCAAAACACAACAAGGACACCAAATGTCTAGAGAGTCTTTCAGCCTTGCAGCTGCTTGAGTTTTTTTCAATTCCCCTGTAGGGAGCTTAGACAATGTATTAGAGAAATTGGTTAATTAAAACATAATTCCCAGATTCATGGCAACAGATACTCAGCCTTGCTGCGCTACTTGTGCTGGTTGGGTTAATAAATCACTGAAATGATATAATTGTTTTCCTCAGCAAGTGCAGAGCTGAAATGATTTCTGTGGTAGATTTGTTGAGAATTATTGCAGCAGAACACAACTCACTTCCTTCAAATCCCAGGAACTTCCATTTTCAGGCATTGAACAGGAATAAAGGAAATTATGAATCCCATTTTCTCTTGTGAATGGAGGCAATAGCTTGGACAGGGTTTGGATTGAATTTATTGTATATAACAGATTATGTAATGCAACTACTGACATTGTTGCCTTTTTTTTCAGGAGAGGATGGTCTGACTTTATTCACCTGCTCTTCATTCAGAAGGATCCTTCTGCTGGAAGGATCCCCAGAATGCATAAGTGCCTTTTTACATGACACTTTCGATGTTCAAATCACTCATGCACAATTTATCACCTCCAAAGGCCCCCACAACAAATGAGTAAATACAATGCCCACTGCTACAGATGAGAGAAATGAAGGCATAGAAGGCAGAACAAGGACCCTGAAGTTGTTCACTGATTGAGCAGGAGAAAAGAAAGCAACTTATTTTTCTTCAGAAAAGTAAATTCTCAAAACTCTCCATCTTTTGTGTTGAACATAATTATTGGTGAACATATTGACTTCAGCAAACACTATAGCATTCGAAATGTGTAAGGAGCAAAATAGATAATAAATGTAATTTTCACAGCTCCTGAAAGAACCTTTATTTTTACTTTTTAGCCAAAAAATGATGTTTTCACTTAGGAATTGATATTTTCTCTTAGAAAGAAAGGAAAATACTTAAAAATAGTCTGAACATAAAATACCATATTCCAATTTTGATCAAAAGGAACATCTTGTTCCTTCTGGCACAAGAATATGTCATTTCATTTAGATTTTGTTAAGAAACAAAACAAAACCTTTCTTATCCCTAAACATCAGCTTGAAAACAACACTTCATTATTTTTCTTCTTGTAACAACTCTTGTTCCATCAAAAGGATTGCTGAATGACAAGTTCAATGCTTGCTGCTAACAGCTGAAAAATAGACAATATTTTTTTGTTGTTGTGATAAATCTTCAGCTTGCATCATAGAATCAGAGAATCATTAAGGATTAAAAATCTCCAAGAGCAATGAGTCCAACCCTTGACCCAGCACTGCCAAGTCCACCACTAAACCATGTCCCTAAGTGCCACATCCACATATTTTGTGAATGCTTCCAGGGATGGTGGTTCCACCACTTCTCTGGTCAACTTCTTCCAATGTCTGATCACACTTTCAGGGAAGAAATTTATCCTGATATCAAGAGAAGAAATTTTTTCTAATATCCTAAAATTGAAACCTTTCATTGGTGCAACTTGAGGCCATTTCTTCTTATTTTATTACATGTTACTTGAGAGGAAAGCCTGATTACCTGGCTAAAACCTGGGACTTGTAGAGAGCAATAAAATCCCCTCCAAGCCTCCTTTTCTCCAGGTTGAACCCTCCCAGCTCCCTCAGTTGCTCCTCACCAGACTTGTGCTTCCAGACTCTTTCCTGACTTTTCCCATTCTGAAATGCACAAGAATTATTTCCCCCTCTGTCCTGTCCAGATTATCAGTTTATAGAGCTGGATAATTCCAAGTCCTTCCTCTTTGGTTGCCAACTCCTTAATTGCAAGCCATGTTTTTGTGTGCTGCCCTCACCAACCCCACTCCTGCCCTGGTCCACAGCACGGTCTGTAATTCACAGATAAAAGTGTTCTGTAGTTCACAGCTAAAGGTGTTCTATAATTCACAGATAAAGGTGTTCAGCTGAAAGTTAATATCCATGAAGGAGGCAGCGGGCAGATATTCATCATGGCACTGACCAAGCGTGCAGCTGGGCCTGGCTGATCCAGCAACATGACACTTTATTTTTATAGATGAAACATGAATTACCCATCTTTCCCCTTCCTTCTGGTTCACAATGCAGTAACAAGGCTTGTAATGTACAATAAGGGCTTGTAATATTTGCATGACCAGATGCCTTAATAGCATTGGGGGCACCTGCCTGGATTTTATGTTCATCCTCTTTTTTTCTGTGTGCCTCTGGGGTATTGATTTAAAATATATATATATTTCTCCGTCATTTTTCACCCTTTCTTCCTTCACTTGCTTGGTTCTGCAAGAAAGTGATTGCATAGGGAAGATCTCTCCCGTAGATTAGTAAAGTATTTCCAACATTTACTTATTGCCTATGACTAGAAATTTCACAGATCAACCATGTGAAGAGCTATGTGGGTTTTTTGTTTGTTTTGGTGGGTTTTCTTGTTTGTTTGTTTTTTGTTTTTAATCTGCCATTTACTGTCTAAATAGAATGCTTCCTGTGGCTTTTACCAAAAAGGAAAGTGAACATCTGATCCTTTCTCCCCCTCCCCACGTCATCTCTGATTTGAGGGGCCTGCAAGCTGAATGATTAGGAAAATAAGATTGGCTCTGTGTTGTTGCACTCACAAATGATGTGTAATAGACCCACCACCCCAGGAGTGTGTCACTTACACCCCTCAACATCCTTTTAACCACCAACATAAATAATGCAAAGCCATGGAAAATGCAGCCTGCTAAAGGAACAGCACAAGAAACTCTGTAAATACATCAATTACGGAACTGTTTTGCTGATGTTATTCTTGACAGTACGTTTTTGTCTGGGAATCACCACACGAGTGTGGCTATGGAAGGGAGATGTGCAGAATCTCTGCCAACCTGATTAATCTACCACGATTTTGGTGTCAGGAGGTTTTCTGATGTGTTTCCAGATTCTTTCCTTTTCCATTCTCCAAAATGACAGATATGGAGCTAACCCCATAGACTGATGGACGCTGTAACCACGGAGTAAGTGTTGCTCATTTTGACAGACTTATTCTCAGGCACTATTATTCTAAACTCACATTTCAAACCCAGCAATTAAAACCTGCTCTGCCCAGGGAGCCCAGGTTTAGTGTGGTGAGTTCAGACACACCAACCAGTCAAAAGGAGATGAAAGATGAGGAAAATGATCCACAGATGAGAAGTAGCTCTATGTGGTCAGAAGTTATAACAACCTTTCAGCAGCCACGCAGAGCAGAGCTCATCTACAGAGGCAAAAGAGTGTGAAAACCCTCATGACTATGCAACAGAGCACTGAAGGACAGGAGAGTTCTCAGCATTGGCCCAGTCCTCCCACATAAAAGATGGATTCTGGTTGCCATTTGCTCCTTCCCTGCCTTTAATGTAATTTTCTTTTCCTTGTAAGCTCTTCTTAGTTGTCAGAAGTGTTAGTCAAAACAGTTTCTGTGCCACTTTGATTTTATATATCCCTAACCTGCAATTTCCTCTGGGAGATTAAATAAGGTCCACGGGATAAGACAATGTCTGTTACAGGCAGAGTGGTGGGGGAACTACCAATATGAAGCTTCATCTTGAGTATCAGAAGTCTGGAGGAGGCTTCACACTCTACCTTACAACATAGAACTTCAAAAGAACAGCAAAACTCTTTCTGGAATGAGGGAAATCCAGCAAATTTTGTTTGGGTTAGGTAACATTTTCCAAAACAATGAGAAACTTCTTGTCTGTGCTGTACAAATGAGCCTTCATAGTGTTTCATTCAGAAGCAGCTCTTTTATCATGTGAAAATGTACTGAAAAGAAAAGAAAACAAGAGAAAGGGGAGGAGAAAAATAGGAAGGAAGGAAGGAATGAAGGAAGGAAGGAAGGATTAGATGGGAAGGTAAAAATTTTAAAAGACAATTGAATGACCTGAAAATTTGACTGTGAATGAATCAGGGAAAGACAAATCAGGTTATTAAGCTGTCCATTCTCCCTTATTTTCTATGAGGCTCAATGATTTGCCCTTCCTCTTCTCCTGCCACGACATCTGCAGTATCCTTTGCTCTTGGCCAAGGACCATGACATTGTCCCCATTCCAGCATGGCTGTGTGAGCACCCAGAGCAGGACACAGAACTCAGTTAGCTACAAAACAAGGCTGTGCATGGCTCTGAGGTACAAACTTCTGGCTTTCTACACGCTGTAACTCATTGAGCCACCAAAGAATCTGATATTCAACATCAGCATATGATCTGACATTTGGCATCCCACCTGCTGGAACTTCAGGAACCTGAGAGGCATTTCCAGCTCTTCATCCTTCTCAAAAAAGAGGTGCTAAAATCATAAATATATGGTAAAGTCAGGGAAAATACTCCATGAAATGGCTGGATTTGGGTCTGTAAGCCAGGGGGAAGGGTTATAACTTAATTTTGGAAGAGGATTGGAAGGTCCCCCACATCCATTAGCAGAAAACACTTACATTGTTAATAAACTCCTGTTTTCTCCTTGTCAGTATGGCTTTAGCAAAACCAACAGCACAGGGCATGGAGCTCCATCTGTAGTGTATAATAGGAGGGTGTTTTACATTGGACAAACATTATGATTTATTTTCAAAAGGAGAGAGATGCCACAGATCCTTGTGCTCTCAGGGACTCTTAATTTATTGCCCAATTAAACACTTGCTGCCAAATTGTCCATCCTGTCATTTTTAATTCCTGGTCTAATATCCCAGACAACGAAACACTTAAGGAGGCTCTTTTCTACAAGTGAGGCTTGAATGAAGAAGGATATTAATGGTTGTTTCCTAATCAAAGTCAATAGACTATCAGGAGTAATTATTCTTTAGCACGTCTGTTCTTCTGACACCTTGCAATGTACATGAATCTGCCAAGGTCTCGTGACACTTTATCTCCTTGCTGTCGAGGCAGAAGGCAAGGCCAGCAACTCAAAACTGAGAGAAACCCTTGAGAAGACATGCAGGCAACAGAGACAAGCAGAATGTGTTTCTTTTTGGCCTAAAACTAGATTTTCTTCCTTCAACAAGTGTTTGGAATAGATGCCAAGGCATCTTGAGGCAAAGGAGCCTTTAGGACATTTTATCTACGACTACCAAGTGCTCTCACTGCCTTGTATATTTCTTCCTTTGTCTCATTATTCTGTGGAGGGAATGCTGGGCCCTAGTCTGGTAAAATGGGCCCTAAGCCTGAATTTTACAGAGCTTCTCTAGGTCTGTCCTAGAAGTCTTACAGGAGACTGCAAAAATGTAAAATCTGAGAGAAAAATAGATTTGAGAAATTCAGCCTCTCCTAACTGGAATCCCAGCTTTGTCCCTGCAGGTACTGACATGCTGCTTTCAAGTCCCTCCAAAGTTCTAATTCCTACAGGATAAACCTTCCCAGTCCTCTCACACTCTCTCAGCAGCATTTGATGATCTTCTTGTCCTTTAAGTGCCTAGAAATAAATTATATGAAGCTTTGCCCTGTAATTTTCCCAGGAAGTAATACTGATCACCTTGTAATTCCCTCCATCCTTTTTCATGCCTGTTTTGAAGGTGGACATAAGACTTGACAGCCTCTGCTCTTGGCTTTCCCTTCACTCACATCCTTTGCCTGGTGTGTCCATGATCTGGGTTGGGTTTTTATTCCACCGTTTTGGCTGAGGGGTGGCTATGATGATGTCTTCTGTGAGAACCTTGCAGAAGATTCCCTTAATTTTTTGATATGGTGATGTGGACTGTGGAGAAAGAAGCCCATGCCAGGTTTGCTGGCAGAACTTGTGAATTTGGGCTGGATCTGAGTTCCTGAAGGAATGATCCCCTGGGAGGGACCCACATTGGAGCAGTTTGTGAAGAGCTGAAGCCCATGGAGAGAGCTCCTGTTGGGGAAGTTCCTGGAGGACTGTCTCACGTGGGAAGGACCTCACATTGGAACAGGGGAAAAGTGTGAGAAGTTCAGCTCCTGAGGGAAGCAATGGCAGAGACAATAGGATGGGCTGACCATAACCTCCCTTTCCCTTCCTCTATGCCACTGAGATTAGGAAAGGTAGAGAAATCAGGAGTGAAGCTGAGTCTGGGAAGAAGGGAGAGTTAGGGGGAAGGAATTTTTAAGGTTTGACTATAATCCTCTGCTCTGACTGATAATCAATTCAATTTCCTTGAGTGGACTTTGTCTTGACCATGACAACAATTTCTGAGTGATTGCTACCTTTCCCTAAGCTGATCCAAAAGTCTTTGTTATATTTTCTCTCCTTGTCCACACGAGGAGGGGAGAGACAGAGGTTTTGGTGAGCACCTGGCATCCAACCAGGGTCCACCCAGCACTGTACTGCATCCAGGATGTCAGCAAATATGTGCTCAGCTTCTGTGCCCCCTGATGTTGGTTATCCACTGCGAAAACCTCCTCACAGATTCTCCCACCTGAACAGGAAAGTCTGGCAAGGTCATGGCCATGGCCTTGCTTCCCTTTGGATCCAGCAAAGCACAGTAGCAGGAAAAACAAACTTTTGCAATGCTTATGAAACTGTCAGCAAGTCCAAGGACAGCAGAGTTGCAGGTAACTACTCAAATATTGGGGTTTTGTGCTGCATTCATCTCCTCTGTCTCTTTTCTTATTCATTCCTCCCTTCCTATTAAACTTTTGCTATTTTATCCCTCAAATTAGTGACATGATGCTTCCTGTCTCTGCTTGACAAGCTAGCATGAAAGCTGAGAATATGTAGTTGTGGTGTAAGCTGTTATTATCACCTTTAGATAAACCTGGTAATATCTCATGTCAGAATTTATATCCCTTTATGATCTATCTCTTTTCATAGTACCTCTTAGCAATTGCTGTGTCTAGATTTTTTTTGTCAAAAAGGTAAACAAAGACATATATATATATGTATGTATTGTGTCTATGAATTGCATATGTGAAAATAAATACAAGTTATCAGGTTTTTCTTTCCTGAGAGTTCATTTGTCTAACGACAATTCATTATATAATAAATTCCCCTTACTATTTACATTATTCTTTGTGACTTTTCCAATACAAATAGCTTCTTTTTAAGCTTTTTTTAAAGCAGTATCAGGAAGAGTCAATGCCATAATCACCTTACTCATTGATAGTATACAAGAGATTTTTGAAACAATGCTTTCTTTTGCTGAAAACTTTGGACATCCCTTTAGGTTGTCAGTCCTGGGGGTCTCCTTCTGGAGTAGAGCTCAGCAGTTTGTCATGACCCATCATGCTGCCCCACATGTCCATCCCTACAATATTTAGATACAGACTCCTGTGTTTGGACACCTATTTTATTTATGGACATAAAGTTTCAGATTGTGATGTTCTGTTCTGTTTAAACAGTTTCTACACAGCTGTGGCACAGCAGAGCTTTGACTTTAGATGGCTTTACTATAATAGACACTTTTATGCCTAAATGAGTCTTTGTTCTTCCCTTTGTCTCAGTGCAAGCTCCTCTGTTCACAGTGAGTATCTTATGAAACAAGGCTTGGCTTGTCTACCTGGGGGCCAACAAGGTGCTATTGAGTGAAAAGCAGATTTTCACAGGGAATGTGTTTTAGCTTACTTTGGGTCAAGTGAAAAGAAAATCCAAACAAAAGCACTTCTTCCTCAGCCCTGAGGATTTCATCCAGCAAGTTATTGAGAGAGCCCAACTCTAAGGACCTGCAGAGGAATTAACTGGGGGATTGTAAACTCTAAGGACCTGCAGAGGAATTAACTGGGTCAAGATAAAAGAAGAGGTGCTGTGGGGTTGGAGAAAATCAGAGCAAGGACACTGTGTGATTTTCAGGACCCTTTCCCTTTGGGCCAGCCTGCCATTCACTGCAATTTCAGCAGCTGAGTGCTGTGTATGGGTGAAAGCCACATTTGGTTGAGTCATGGCCTTTGCATTCCAACCAACCCCTTGGCAAATGCTTCAAAAAACACCTGTGAAGTTCAGATGTTTCCTCCTCACTCCTTTCGTGTGACTGTTGCTCAGAAATGCACTCAGCAGACAGTGTTCCAGCCCTAGAGTGGATGGATGGATGGATGGATGGATGGATGGATGGATGGATGGATGGATGGATGGATGGAGACTTTTGTGCCAGTTCTGACTCTTTCATCTTGCTGAAATCCCAAGCTGCCTTTAAAGCTGTTCCTTTTCCCACAGATGGTTGTCTCTGTGTTTCCATTTACTGTCACCTCCCTGCCTCACAGGGAAAGAATATTTGAGCAATCTCATCTGTGTCTGAATGGTGCTGCATTACTCCATGTACACAGCCACCAGGATGTGTATAGGATGGCATTTATGTTCCCCAAATTCAAATGCTCCCAATGTGTACATTGCATCATTCTAAATTGCCAGGGCTCCTGTTCTGGTTGATAAAGAGCCAGTTAAAAAACTGTGTGGAGTTGGATTCAAGTTCAGTTTGCCAAAAAGTGTGTTAGTGTTAGGATGAGGGGTGATGTCACTCACTCTGCTGAATCTATTGATTTGCTGTCTGACTTCCTCAGGTGGAGGGGCCAGCACTGCAGACCACTGCATTTAATCAGTCACATCTTTCATAATTAATGCACCCTGAGGTTTGATTTAGAAGGTGATGAAGATGCGAATTCACCTGGAAAAGCCAGATGAATTTTCCTGATAATGTGGCTAAACCCTTACAAGAGGGCTTTTCTTCCCTTTTTTGCCAGGTTGTGCTGGAAGGCCAAGAAGCTCTGCAGTCCCTGGAGGAGAAAGAAATCCTTTCAGTGAACTGAGATAAACCATCTTTCTTCAATTTAGACAGCTCTTCATGGTCTAACTGTCTTTTTTCTTCATCCCCCAGACACAGCAGCTGGTAAAGGAATGCCTAAATTGCCACTAGACTCAGAAGTTTGTTTTTGTCTGTAGTACAGAGACAGGGAATGCTGCAGGCACCAGTTTCACTTCCTTATAAATGATCTATTGAGAGCTACACATTTTCCCTTGATATTTTACCAAAATAATGGTCTCGAGGATAGGCACAACTGATAATACTCTGCTTTGTTCCTCTAATGGCTGAAATGCTGCTTCATAGACTTAGACACAGGATAATATGAATTTCATAAAACAGCTGGAGTGCATGAAAGAACTGTGAAAACAGGTACATTAGGAGTTGTGAGGTACTCGGGAAAGAAAAGCAGCCATAGAAAGCCTCGAAGAAAGAAGTATTAGGCTTACTTAGAATTGTGGTGCAACCTTTTTTAACTTCAGGAACACAACTGTCTAACAGTGAGAAAACTGGAGTTACTGGTTTAACTTTTATCTTAACTGTCCAGAGGAAATTCTTTTGTGCTAGTAGATTGCTTTCATTCAGGGTTGCTACAATAATTCACATAAGTTTTAAGTATTGAAAAGTGATGATATAAATGAGATAATCAGAAGTATTAATGGGGTCTAGAGGCCGACATGCAAAAACTGGAAGGAAAGATGCAAAGGTGGGAAAGAAAGACCTAAGGGACAACAATGTGACACTGGACAAGTAAAGCAAGTGTATATAAGTCTGCAGAAAGTGTGGAGATGAAGCATTTGATTTAAGATGAGAGCGAGTAACAATCACTGATCAAAAAAACTGTCTGTAGTTGAGAATTTTCCCAGGGAAATGCTGTTTCTCCAAGCCATCCCAGAGACTCTCTCCCTCCTTTAAGTGCACATTGGAGTCCATCATCGTCGACATCTCCCTCTCCTCCCTGTGGAGTTTCTCTTTCAGGATTCCTTCCCACTCTATTTCTCCACAACAGTTTGAATCACTTGGCCTTTAAATCTTGGTTCCATCCAGACTTTGAGGTGAATTTTTATAGATGTAGGAATGGGACTCTCACACACTTCACATCTCTGCAGTGACATTTTTAGACAGACCCTCTCCAGGAACTTGGCTACACAGACTTGCAGGGGTAATTAGCTGACAGCCAGGTTGGAGATCTCAGGTGCTCATAAACTCTGTGCTGACAGAGTTTTGCCTCTTGAAGTCTGGAGTTAATTGGTCAGACCTTTCTCAGTGTCCTTTGGATCCTCAAGGCTCAGACATTGCAGATTCCTTTGCAATGAAAATGACTGCATGGCAAAGATCTATTCTATCGCTTTTATTTTTTGCTAGGAAACATCAGAGTGTGAGAAGTACCAGACTGGATTTAAGGCATTGGTAGTTTGTGCTATGCCCTATCTCTCATATAAGGGAGAACTGGACATTTCAGAGGAAAGTTTAAGAATCAGAGATATAGATTTCCTCTTAGTTTCTAAACCAGGAGCTGGCCTCATATATCCTCTTAATTTATGGGCATTAATGATGATGGTTTTCTCTCATTAATTGAAAGGCTCCTGAAGTAGCTCACAGAGTGCTGCTAAGAAAATAGAAAAATTTACATTTATTGTTTGTAAATCAATATAGAGGAATTTGTAATCTCAACTGACACTGCAAGAGGAGTAAAAGGATCTTCTGGTACTCTTCTTCCTGACTAATAAGTGCCACTTTAGTGTTCTTCACACAATAACTTTGAATTTCTCAGTTTTAGCAAATATTTCATTGAGATCTCTTTTTCCACCACAGGCCACTCATGAGCAGTGTTAGATAAAGATCCTGACTCAAGAAGAAGTGTCTTTGCCAGTCTCTTATAGAAGGTGTAAGAGCCTGAGGGGAGATACATGACTCCAGGCAGCTCTTCAAAGGTGCTGTTTATTTCATAGGTTGAAATCACAGCAGTCCTAGGTGGTGGGTAACAGAGCCAAGCCTAAAGCTGTCAGCATCAACTGATAGGTGAAACCTGAAGTTGCTTTAGCTTTGGTTACCATGCATTATATAATTTTCTTTACTGAGCATTTTAATACATAAAAATCAATCAGCATCATACACAATACCTTTACCATTACCTGTAGCCTATCATAACTACTACCATTGCCATGTTATATTACAGTTTAAGCTTAAAGTAGTTTTTCTGTTTTCTTGCAGTGGAGAATTCTTAGATATTTTTTCTACTTGGTAAAAACATGTTTTTGTTTACTTATGGTATCTTTTGATTTTCCTGAGACCTCTTTCTGCTTGCTAAAAACATCTTCTTTGTTTGCACATGTCCTTTGCTTTAGCCATAAAACCTCTTTCCAACTCGACTTAACCTTTGCCTTCTTAGTTGTCCAGCAACAATTTTCATTTAGACATCTTTTATTCTTCTATATCAAAACTTGTTTCTATCTCTATTCCACTTTCAGGTTCCACATTCAGAGAGCCTTCTGCTAAACCTGCATATCTGTGAAACTTTCCTGTCAAACTTTCATCTATCCAAACAGAAGGAAAGCACGATTTGAGGCTTGTGTATTCATACAACACATACAATCCTGACTTCACCTGAAAGCCACGTTTGGGAAAGCATCAGCTTGGCTCCCAGCAGCACTGATAGGGTGCAAGCAGCCTTTAGACTCCTCTTAAACCTCTCCTGACAAGTGGAGGAGAGCAGATTTCTCAGGTCCAAACCCCATTTCTCTGAAATCACTGTCATGACAGCTCTGTGATAATTGGAATGGTGGCTAACCCCCATTTTGCCATGAAAATGTCACTCATTACACTCTACCAACTTCAATTTTGTGCTTCATTCTCAGAGGCACGATGTGCCAGGGTGCATCTCTGCTGTGAAGAGCAAACAGTGCCATTACCTCCTGGCTGACAATGAGAAGAAAATGAATAGAAGCTGAAATATGAAGTGCCATTATAGGAAATTGGTTGGTTATTAGACTGTATTTGCTACTGCAGATACAGAGCTCAGTTCTGTACAAAAACAAAACTCACAAAGCCCAGAAACACAGCTCGTGGCTCAATTTTCAGATGCATGCTGGCAGCCCTTGGTACGCCTGTCACTCTCAGCCAAGTCCCCATGGACCTCCAGCCTTGGACTTCCTTGGCAATAACTTGGCTGATCCGCAGGCAGAGTGGGTTGACTTTGATTTATGTGACTCTGGTTCAATTCTTAACTTCGTAAAATAAACATATTTTTTTTTCTGCAAAGCTGTAAAGAAGCTCCCTCTTTTGATCAGAAGTTTTTGGGACAAAGAGTATTTCTCACTGTGTACTGAGTGCCATAGGCATTGATCTCAGATGGTAACTGGCTTTAATACAGTAATTAATGAAACAGTAACGATATTTCCTTTGTGCTAAGAGCTGTGAGCAGGTTTCCATGGCAACAGCCCATGCACAAGCTTCTTGCCTGTAGCAAATGTGAAGTTATTTGAATCATTCACATTCTTTTAAAGAAAGAGGGCTGCTGTGACTTAAATTAACTCAGATTTACTGCAAGATGAAAGTACACACAGGGGCAGCTACCTCAGGTCAGCTGATGCACTGAAACCTTTTACCCTGCATTAACTCACTGGTATGTTTGAACCTTCCATGCTACAATGAGAGCTTTTATTTCAGAATCATAAAATAGTTGTGGTTGGAAGAAACTTTCAAGGTCATCTAGTCCAGCACCCAAGCACAGAAAGTATATGTATTTTCCCTAACTTTGTTTTTCTCTCTTCAGCTGTCTTCTGCCAACAGAATCCACGCCCATTTTGTACTAGGACAACATCAGATCTTCAGCCTTATAGTCCTGAGAAAGGAGAACATATTCTGGCTTGAATCTTCCACAGCCTTTATTTCCCATAACCATGCTCAAGTGATAACAGCAGTGATGGACTTTTTGGGATGTGTCTGGTCGTGGTGGATCCAGCCTGTCGTGGCTTTGAAGGAGACAGATAAAAACACAATAGCCAAGGACTGGCAGTGCACCTTCACCCCCCCCCCCCCCCCCCCCCCCTCCCCGAGATTGTGCTGGTCAAGGTCTGGCTCAAGCCAAGTGTGGGAGACACTAAATTTTGTAGTCAGTGTACAAATATAGCTGTAAATCAGTTCTTTTCCTCTACTAACAGTGGAGAGTTTTCTGGGCTCTCCTGCACATCAGCAGGGTGCACATCATGATTTCCCTTGAGTATGGACTCTTCTCAAGGTTACTCCTCCAGACTGGAGAATGCTTATTTTGTGACATGCTCAGTGAGTTTGAAATAAAAACACTGAAACTCTGAAATCTTAGCTAAGTGATGTGAAGGACTGATTATGACAGGTAATGCTTCAGACATAAACAACTGACCCTGTTTAGAACATAAGGGAGTCCTCTCTGGACCTCATGACCCAGTGGGAGGGTGTTTTGTCCGACCTTTTCTGTGCAATAAAAAACCAAGAATACCTTGTCACTCAGTCTTGTTAAACCACCATCCCATTTGCTATCAAATTCTGTTAAATCTCTGGTTTATAAAGATGAATATATTGCTCCTGCTCTGTTACAAGTGAAGGGTGTCACAACATCCACGACAAGGATACAAGACCACAAGCAGCACCATTCTTTTTGGTCACTGATCCCCATATTTCTCCTCTGCCAAAAGAGATGATCTTTATGAGCAGATGGTGAGGCAGTTCCAAAAGAGAAAGTTTGGAATGGAGGCAAGTATTCAAGACCAAAGCTTTTTATAATTTATTTGCTGTATCAGTTAAGTACTTGAATAGTCAGAGAGTCAAAGAAGCAAAAGCTATCTAACAAAGGAAAAGAATTAATTATCTTGCAGATCTTTTAGGTTTGTTCTTATGCAGGAAGAAGAGCCTCAGCAGATCAAGAGACAGACAATATCAACAATCACTTGCCGTCCCTTCCAGTGGGAAGCTGTGGTGAAATAATCTTTAAAAGGCTTTGCCACCAATCTTTAAGGAAAAAAGAATAGAGTAAATATTTTATCCCAATGATATTTTTCTTGCATTCATCTGGCGTCACAGCCTAGATCTGTTGCTTGGCTTTATTTTTAAGGCCTGTATGGACCTGATTCTTTGTGCAAATCCACAGTGCAAGGATGTGAAGCATATTGAAGTGGAATATCAACAAAATTCATAATTGGGACCTGGTCTGAGATAGGATATTAGACTCAGATAATCTCACGTTGTCTGTTGGTATCTAAAACAATATTGGTTTAATACCTTGGCAACGTGGTGGAAGAAAGTAAAGACATCTTCAGCTAAGTATTGAATTTAAAGATAGGTTTAGAAGAGACCAGAGTGGTACTTTTGAGAGTACCAGTTGATTTCTCCTCTGTGAACTGTGTCAGTTTTACATCACTGTTGTCTCAATGTTTGAGTTCAGATCAGTCCTAGGGACAAGGCACTGGGAGAGAAGGACAGTGAAGCCAAACTGTTGGACTCCTTCTTCAGCTATTCACCTGGAAATGTGACCTACTAAATCTAGGCCTGGAGAAGATCCACATGGCAGAACCCCTAAAACGCCCCAGAAAGCTGAGTTACTAAAAAGCTCCAGCATTCTTTATTTTTCCAGTCTAAAAATACTTCTATATAAAAGATTTCAAACTGTTTTTTGTGCTAAACGCACGAATGGAATCTCACTGCACTGCACGCCTTATATCACTAAAATAAATATTGTTGTCTTTAATATTTAAAGAGATTTTTGAAACAGCCACTGAGGATGAAAAATACAAGCCAGCAAAAGTATTCCATGTCTTGGTGCCCTACAGAGGCGTATTTCAATTCTCCTACTTTAATTTCTTTAGCTCTCAAGGAATTCCAAGGTCTCTGAATTGGCTTGCTGGGCAGGGAAACAGAGCTGTTGTCCCCAGAGTTCCTCTGGCTCTTTATTATTCACCATCACAGGATTTTTTCTTCGGTATGGGCTGAGGACCTGCATCGTGTACACCTCAAAGCTGTTGGAGTAGCAAATACTCCATGCCCAAACACCATCAGACACTGATACTTAAGGTAGGACAGGAGACATGGGATTTCCTTCATTCTGCCTCTGCTACCAGAGCTGAGTTCAGCCTCTTTGGAAGTTAGCAGGAACTTTGCTGTTGGCTTTTTTGGGATGAGGAGAATTGGGATGAGCAGAAACTCTTCCCTCACAGACTGATTCCAAATGAGGTTCCTTGCCTTATCCCTGTCCCAGAGCTCTGTGCCTGACCCTCTGTTCCTCTATTACACTCAGGACAAAGTCAGAGTGCCACAAACAGCAAACCTGTGTTCCAAACAACCATCTCTCCCTGCAGCTGGATTTCCTGGGGAACTCAGATTTTCTGAGTGTCGAATTTTACAGGTGCATGATGAGTTGTGAAGGAAGCACATGGCCTAATTCTCAAACTGTGGATTTGTACCAAATCCAGAGTCATGCCAAGTCCATTTTTGAGACAGTAACTGGGACCAGAAGTGTGAGCAAAAGAGTAGTCACTTGTTCTCTGTTGGATGCCTTTAATTCCTTTAACCAGAGTAATTCCTTTGCTTGCAGTGAAAGGGAGGGAGAAATACCTGGTGTTGATTCTGGAGAGGGGCATATTGCAATGGCATGTGGGGATAGTACAAGGGGGAATGGCTTTAAGCTGGAAGACAGTAGATTTAGATTGGCTATTATTAAGAAATTTTTCCCTGTGAGGGTGCTGAGGCCCTGGCACAGGTTGCCCAGAGAAGCTGTGGATGCCTCATCCCTGGAAGGGTTCCAAGGCCAGGCTGGATGAGTCTTGGAACACTCTGGGGCAGTGGAAGCTGACTCTGCCTATGTCAAGGGCTTGGAACAACATGATCTTGAAGATCTCTTCCAGCTCAAACCCCTCTATGATTCCAAACAGGTGAGCTGTGGTAGCTTCTACCATCAGAAAAAATCTGTTGTCTTGGAGACTCATAAAGCTAGGAATATTCACATGGCTCAAGTTCATGGATACATACACATCTCTACACATGCCTGGCACAGATTCTTGAATTCTGCATTTCTGGGTTAATATTTTGAGATCTGACTTTTCTCCTGCAGGTATCCCGATGTAAGACTGGAGTAGTACTGTGATCAATCAGAGGCTTTCTGTGCATAACATGCACCATCAAACATAACTCAGGTGTCCTATCCAGTGGACTTAGGGCTGCACTTCAATGTCCATTTAAAGCAGAATTCAGATGCCTTTCCTTCATCAGTTTATTCCCTAATTTTTGCATTTAATTATAGCAGTGATGAGGTATATTCCCTACATCTGGCATCATAGTCCTTCCTGAGGGTCGTTTTGTACTTCCCTGTCCTATTCAACTGGAAAAGTTTCACTCTGTAGAGCAGAGGAAGGATTGTCAACAAAGGCTAATTTGGGGAGTGTTGTCCTTTATTTTCAATGGACTTAACACTTCCACAAAATCTTATCTTGCAGCCAGAGAAAAGATGACTGCAAGGCTCCTGGCATGATTATCTACTCCATCACCCTGCCCTAGGGCAGGGTAGACTCCTCATGGACTGGTTAACCAACCTTTTGTGGTTAGAGTTTTGTCACATGGAGCCAAGAGTGCCATACACACACTCGCTAAGTCATCCCACTGAGACTTTCACCCTTATCAACACCTTGAAGCTGATGCAGGCTACAGAAACATCCAGAAATGACACTTACCTAGAACCTTCCTCTGAGCACAGCTGGACAATGGCTGATACCCTCACCACTGATCTGTCTTGCTGACCAAAACAGGATTGATGCAGCCAAGCTGGATGTTGGGAACAGTCCTTGTCTTGTGTCAGTGCTTTGGAGTTGTGTGGCAATTGTGCAGGATAATGAACTACTCCAGGCTGCAGCAGCACCAGGTTTAGCAGAAGAGATGTTAACTTTGAGTGTTTAACAGTGGGTCTGTCACTGTTTATTGCTAGTAGAGGTCCAGCTTTGGAATTTTCCTTCATTATGTGCTGAGCAGCCTCATCTTGGTCCTCACATCATTATGCTTGGAGCAGCACTGAGCTTACCCAATATTAACTCAGTGTGTGGCTTGGTAATACTCAAATTTGGTGGTCTCTCATCTAATTTAGGTTGAGAAGTGCTAGTTTTCTTTGTAGATCTGACCACATTCAGCTGATCTGATTTTTGTTGTGGAAGAAGGGTGAAGTGGTCACTGCAAAGAACTGCTTAAAAGGAAATTCTCTGGTTTAAAAAGCTGCTGCTTATTGAGATAATTGTGGGTGCCTTGTGCAATGATAGTCTGACCTGATTACCCTGCAAAGGAGTATTTTCTACCGAGGATGTGGCAGGAGACCTGGGCTTTTTAGGGTTAGGAATGTCCAGATTCTTATCCCTTGTGCTGCAGCAGCAGCAGCAGCAAAGCCCAGACTTCAGGCTCACTGAAGTATTTCTCAGTACTTGCTGCATTACTATTTATGCTTTGCTATTTCTACAGCAGGCATGGCCCTGTCTCCTTGCCATTCTTCAATCCTGCTGCCACAAAATAATGTCAGAGAGGGGCTCAACTGGTTATTAAAAATCTACTTCCCAGTTTTTCTTTCCCAGCTGTCACCTTTCCTGTTAAGGGTGCCTCTCTGCTCTTGGTGAAATGCAATTAAACCTCCTCAGTCATCTCCTTACTGGCCTCTTGGTGGTACTCTTAACTCAGCATATTCACTAGCTGCTCTGGCTGCCTTTAAAGGCATCAATCTTCACCCTGCTCTAGGAGGAGGAACGTTTCTAAGTAGATACTAAATATATACAAACTTTATGGACACAAAGCAAGATTTTTTAAAAAGGATTTTCCAGAGATACAGAAGCTCGACTCACTGATCCACGCTGACCTACTTCAGGGCTTCACCTGTTATTCAAAGCCCAGTGCTGAGATCCGTCAGATATCCCTGGAGCACAGATGTTTGGATCCGGTGCTTACCCTGGGGAATGAAGGCAAAATGAAAAGGGAGGCTGTCATTTGCATTCCTAGCAGTTTGTTTAGTGCCAGGCAAAAGAAAAGGGGTCCCACTGCTGTCAGGAATGTGCTACAGTGAATATTGAGGCAGATTTAATTCAGTGTCTGTGTTCCAGTGGAGACCCAAATGGCCCAGGAACAGCCCCACAGAGGGAAGCACTGTGTGGAGTCTGAGAAATTCAAGGCGCAGGAGCATTCCTGCAAAGAGTGCCAAAACAGGGTGAAAACCTATCTTCGCGTTTAGAAAATCCCCAAGAAGCACTTAATTAAGGTGAAACTAAGGATATTTTCATCTAGAGTGGTTAAAATCTAAATTTGAGCATGGGATCTAAAGTTAGAATCATTAAGAGTGTAAAAGACTCTGAGATCATCGAGTCCAGCCATTAATCCAGCACTGCCAGGACCACTAAACTCTGTTCCTAAGTGCCACATCTACACAGCTCTTAAATGCCTCCAGGGATGGTGACTCCACCGCTGCTCTGTGCAGCCTGTTTCAATACTTGACAGCAATTTAGATGCAGAATTTTTTCCCAATATCCAACCTAATCCTTCCTTGGCTTTATACAGCTGTCCTTGATCACCAAGAAATTATTGGCAGATAAAACTGACCTCAAAGTTTAGTTAATTTGCCCAGAATAAATAGAATTGTGAATTGAAAGTTACTCAGAATGACCTAATTATCCCACTGTAGACCAGCCAGATCCTGCAAATAATTTATTTTGGTTTTTTTGCTAAACATTTGTCAGTAGCTTTAGAGCCAATGGATCTGCTGACAGTTTTCATGCCATGGATCTGCTGACAGTTCTCTTTGTTGACTGCCTTGGGTGCTCAGACTACACACAGAGTCTGCTCTGCATTGAGCTGAATGAAGCCTTTTTGAAACAGAAAATAGTTGCTAAGGAGATAACACATAAACAATATATACATATATATTTGCTGAATAGATATCATGTACTGAAGATATTTATTACAGCTGCACTTAGGCAAAGGGAAGAAAAATAAAAAGAAAGACATGGTGGAGGCAAAAGAGAAAGCAATGAAGTCAAACATGACTAAAATAAGATAAAGTCTTCAAATTACAGAATTAGAAGCAAAGAACACTACAAATATACTTGCAGTTATGTCCAACCCCTTCTCTATTCCCACTCTCCCCATCAGGCAGAGGTTTAAATGAAGATAAGTGGTTCTTAGATCCTTTGCTATTCTCTGATACCACTAAAATAGAAAATGTCCAACACCTGCTGCAAGCATATTAATAATCAGATGAAAAATTAATGCCTACAAATCCTCAGAGTTAACTCTTCCCTTCAGCCATTAGCAATTAATAAGAAAAAAGAATGCTGCAGGAAGGAAGCAGATACAAAATACCTGCCCTAGGAAGTCCCCTTAGGGATCAAAATTGCTGGCAGGGTAATTATTAGGACAGGAAAGGTAGTGATTAGGACACAGAGGTTTTTGCTGGCTCCTCAGTGGAGCTCAGAGTGCTGTCTGTGAAAACACTGCCCCTGTCACTGGTTGAGTGGCCAGGTGTGCAAAGGGGCTGCAAAGGAGCTGCAAAGACCCCTTCTTTGTGCAATGAAGGATAGGCCACCTTAGTGGCCCAAATATCACAAAGGGGAGCCAGAGGACCTGGTTCTTGTCCTTGTTTTGTCACTGCCTGGGTCAGGTTGATCAGTTGTCACATTCCATGTCTGTGCCTCAGTTTCTTTTGCTGTAAATGCCTTGACTAGAATATGATTTTCTGTAAATTTCCTAAATAAGAGAGACTAAAACTGCTCTCTCTGAGGCTTTGTTTCTATTATTTATCATAATCTAAAAAAAAATAAAACCAATAGTTTTGTTGGTCTTCTGTCAATTCTTCATTCTTCAAAACCCACCTGAGTTCACTCTTCAAGCCTGCAATGTTTCAGCTTGAGGCCAGCCCAGAGAGTGGCTGATTCCAGGGAGGATGGGCACTGTCCCCCAGGTTTGTGATGCTGTGGCCTCCTTGGGCACAGCAGAATCCCAAACACCAACTCCTCTCTCAGGATCCTCTTTCCTTTCCCCCACAAGATTGCTGGCTGAACACATTTCCCCTTGGAGAGAGAAAGAACCACAGAGAAGGCAGGATCAAAGGCACCAGGATTAGTTCAATATTCCCCAAGGACCTTTCCTTATCTGCTGCTTGCAGTCTGCCTCTTGCCTTGGCACACCTCGGGCTGCCCAGATATGAACAATGGCAGCAAGAGAAGGTGCCAGGGAGGCCTTAGAGCCCTTGCCAGTTCCTAAAGAGATTCTGGGAGAGCTGGAGAGGGACTTGGGACAAGGGCATGGAGTGACAAGACAAGGGAGAATGGTTTCAATCTGACTTTTAGATTGGGTATTAGGAAGAAGTTCTTCCCTGTGAGGGTGGTGAGGAATGGGCACAGGTTGCCCAGAGAAAGTTGTGGATACTCCATCCTTGAAAAAGTTCAAACAAGTTGGAAGGAGCTTGGAGCAACCTGGTCTAGTGGAAGGTGTCCCTGCCCATGACAAAGGGGTGGATTAGATGGCCTTGAAGTTCCCTTCCAACACAAACAATTCCAGGATTCTGTGATCCCACTGGAGAAAAGGATTCATTTTTACTCCATTGTTTTCTGAGATAAAGCTCTTATTACCCAGTGTTTGTCATCCCTTCTATGTCTCTGAAGCATAGAAACAGTTCTGAGAGGAGTTTAAAAGTACAGGCCAACAGCCCAAGGCTTTTTCCTTGCAAGGACAACAGGGCAGCGACTCTCTGAGTCCTCACTGGGAATGAGAAAAGGTCTTTTGTAGAACTGGGTTGTGAGCAATATGGGACAGGATGAAATCCAGTTACGTTGTGCATGGCCAGCTGAACTGTTACAGAAACGAAAAGTTAATCTCACCTTTTTTCTTGCTGTCTCCCTCTTCACTTCCTTCTGCTGAAACCTTGGAGCTGAAGAAAATGGGTGCTATTTTGTGCTCCAAGTGATTTACAGTGACAGAAAGGAAGGGAATTGTCCATTAAGGGTTACAATCGCTGGAATACCAGAATAACAAAATATTATCTTGCTCAGGTACCTGTTATTCCTCATTTTGTAGCAAAGGTGATGCGGATATTCCCCATCAGACAGCCTTTATTCTCTGTGGGCTGCAGAGATTGTGGCACAGGAATGCCATAGACTGGCCCTGGGTTGGCTTGGGATGCTGCTGAGAGCTGTCACATTGCATCTGGGCAAAATTAGTGGGAATGAGGAGTTTCCTTAATCAGCGGGTTGCTTTGCTTCTACAAATGGGATGAACTGTCCACATTTAGTTCTTGTTTGTCCTACAGAAATCTTCTTCCAACTTGGCAAAGGTGAGTGCCTCAGCTTGTCTTCTGTAGCACAGAAGTTTCTCCGGTAAAAAAAAAAAAAAAAAAAAAAAAAAAAAAAAGGAACTGTTACCCCCACATTTTGCTGGAATGCTTTGAAAATGTTTTCAGGGCACGAGCTGTGATTGTGTGATTGTATCATCACTGGACTCCCTATGGTTAAGAATTTTTTTTCGTTTTGTTTCTTTGTTCTGTACTAATTTTTGACTGCAACAGTAGGAATTTTACATGAAGCCCCATTCCTAGAAAAGCATTATCTCTGATTTAACTCACTTTGCCTGGAAATGCAGTCTTGGAAGGTTCTGTCTGTACACGACACTCTTCAAGTACTTCAAGCTATTTGGAGGGATAAAAACTTTGCTTGAAGGTAGGTGCAGCTCTGCCAGCAAGGTAGGGCACTTAAACATTGAAAAACTATTTCATTGTTCGTGTTGCTCCATTTTTCCTTTGAGCTTGGATGTCTATAAATTTCTGACTTCAGGGCTCTCTCTTGTGTGGACTCTAATATATAGCAAGAGTTGGGCTCACAGTTTATGTTTTCCTACAATGCAGAAGTTAATAAGGAATTTTTTTCCTCTTCCTGGCTGCTTATTTTCATGAATCATGCAAGACAATATCTTTGAACTCCCCATCCCTGCACCAAACTTCATTTAAATTTACCACCAGGTTAAAAATAGTAAGGCAAATGTATGCACAGAGGTGAAGGTTCTTGTGTTCACATCTCGATGCATATAAAAGGAAAGAAATACTCTTTTTTCTCCAGAATACAAAGGAGGGAGGAAGGGGAAATGCCCTTTTTATGAAAATTTGGTGTCCAGCAAGGTCAGAGCTCTCTTCCTAGAAATGTTCAGAAGAACTGGAAAGAATGCACTGTATTTATTGTTTTGGTCGGTTTTACATCCCCAGTAGTGCAAACACCTTAATTAAATTTAATTAATTTAATTATTGACTCTTGGATTAATAAAATGTATTTCCAAATATTAAAGAAGAGAGACTTAGACTAATCTGAAAAGGCACCACCAAGGTGGCTGGTGAAGAAATATTTGTTGATTATAACTACTGACCAAAGTTACGGTTTCAGCCCATAATATTCCTTTTACAGTAACAAACAAAACACACTCAACTGTTTTCTGATCAATTTGTCTCAATTGGTCTTAATGAGCTCCCAGGAATTTGGGAAGTTTTTGGTTGGATAAGGAAACCAGTTTATTTGTTTTATTTTTCTTGTATTGCCATTTCTTAGTGACCATTTCACTACGATAGCTGATGGGAAAACAAAATACAGAATTAGAGTATCTTGGGAATAAAGGGATCCACAAGGATAATTGAGGTCCACATGATCACAGTCTATGACAGATTGGATCCATACTTGCTTGTGTAACATGTCCACCAAAACACTTGGCAATTTTAGGATCAGACTCATTCTGTGGTAAAGTTGATCTTTAATTTGTTGATTTTTGTACTCAAAGTCCAGCAATGGTTTGGTGATGAATGTAGACAGTTGGAGCTCCTGGTTAATCCCCAGCCCTTCTTCTTCTTCTACTTCTTTTATATTTGCACAAATGGATTTTTACAGGTATTGTTATCCACATTTTCAGAATTAAAAATTCCCTTTCCAAAGCTTATCAAATCAAAATAAATTTGGCTCTAATAGCAGGCCCTTGCAATACCTGATGGGGATGGAACTGACTGAACTTTGCATTGTTCTAGACTCATCTCTTATTTCTAGGATGACCCCTACTTGCTTTAGGCTTTCCATTCCATAAAAATGATTTAAAAAACTATATTATATGTCAAGAATTTTTTCACAAATTCTTTACAGAAAAAAACCCATCAATTTTTTATAACGTGCCATGCTAATCTTTTTATTAAACTATTTTTTCTAGCATGCACTGTAAGGAAGTGTTTCTGTGCATTGCAAGCTGTATTTCAATTCCTATTGAAAGTATTTTTGAATATTATCAACCAAATTCTCCTTGGATTAATTGTGCACACTTGTGTGTGCTTGTACATCTCATACACACTCGTACACACTGTGGATGTGTGAACAGGAATTAAGTAAGCTCAGCAACACTTAAAATTTGCATTTTGTGACCTTGGTTATGAGCTGCTATTTGAAAGGAAAAAGAAAGATGTTCTTATCCGTGACAACATAATTTAAAAACATCAAAATTAAATAAAAAATTAGTAGCATAAAATAATAAAACAAAATAAAACATGAAACAGACTAAAACATTCAACACTATCCCTGGTTAGTGATCAGCAGAGAAATCGTAGTGGTGATAAATCTTCCTTTTATGTTTGGTCTACTGCACTCACTGTATACACACACATAACTATTACCATCTAATTATAATCCATTAAATCAATTAAATCATCTTCTCTGGTATTTCCCATTCAGGGAAGTAAACCAGTTAATCTGCCATGTTAACTGTTGAGAATACTGATCATTCTGTTCAGGGAAGACGTTCCCTTGCTTGAAAGATGGAAAGATTGTCACACTTCTGGAACTCACTGGCTTCTTCATCCCATTAATCCCCCCACTTTTGTGTCTCCAGAGGAGGAGGGTGAGCCTTTGCAATCTGCTAGGAAGGAATAGAAGAGCAATTTTTGTCTGAGATTTGTGCTTTTGTGTGGAACCAGCCCTGGCTCAGGTGCTCAGTTGGTGATGCCCAGCCCAGCCCAGCAGAGCAGCTCTCTTAGCAGATCCTGCTGCCTGATGTCATAGGAAAACTCAACGTCCTTATTTTGGCCGGCTTTTCAGCAGGAGCAGCACTGAATGACATTCATGTTTCTGATGTCTGGCCCAGAGTGGGAGCAGCCAAACTTTCTTCTCCCATGCATATTCCAGTGACATTGACAGCCCTTCCTTTTGCCTCTGATACCCAAACCCATGGAATTCAAGATATGTCTCAACAGTTCCTGCTACACTCTGTGACATTTCTGTCCATCGTGACTTCAACTGCAGTCAGGATTTCTTCTTTTAGGTGGAGAGCTTTTGGATGAGCCAAGAAAAAAATTATTTTTCCTTAGTGTCATTGTCACCACCTGCTGGCTCACAACATGACAAAGGGGATCTGAGCCCTGTGATGTCTTGTGCTTCAGCCCTTTCACTGTGCCCTTACACAATGCCATGACTATGTGTGAGGGAACCAGAATTTCTCTGCAGGCTTGATGACCAAATAATTGTAGAAGTGTCATCAATGGCACAGCAGCTCCTGTCTGCATGGGTAGTGACAAGATCATGGCAGAAGGTAATTTGGATTCCATCCAAGTGTCCCACATGCTGGATGAGAAACCCTCAGAAAGAGTGACAATCTTTCTAGACCAAGAGTAAAAAAGATTACAAAGGGGTCCAACTCCATCATGGAAGATTGAATGCAGCCTGTCCCAGAAATGCCCTGGCAAATTGTTTCTTAGGATGGGCTGGGATTCCACAAAGATGCTGAACTTTATGTTCATCCCTCATTCTGGCTACTGGATGGACACCATCTGTTCTGGGGTGCTCAGTTTGGGGATCTCAGTTCCAAATATTTCTCTAAAAACCATCCCTGGGCTGGCCCTACAGATTTAGCAGTGATGCAGTGACAAGCTGTATTTCTGTCCTTACAGTGTAAAGGATTTTTGTGATCCAACATGAAGTGAGACCAGTATAAAGAGTGATCCAGTCTAAAGTGTCTCTTGTGCTTGGACCAGAATATGGAAAAGGAAGGAAAATTCTTCACTTAAAAAGGCTGATTTGACATCAGCACTTCAGTGATGTTGGACACAGGAGGTCTTTCCATAAAAATGTGATGGCTTCTTCACCCAAAGATTGATAAAAATTTTAGAAGGGATCTTCCTTGTGGAGACATTCTTTTGTCTCACTGACCATGGCGAGGAGCTGAGGGCAACTTTGTCAACAGTCTGTTGCCTGGTGAACTCTCTCTTGATGGCAGGGAGGGTTTGTGTGCTAAAACAAGTTTTTAAAACTGTTATATAGGGGCTCATGGCTCCTAATTGTTGCGGTCTGGTACTTCAGGTGATGTTTAGATGGTATCTTCTGAAGATAGTCCAGTTCCTCAGCTTTCTTCGTCAGGGTTCAGATAGGACTGGTTTGTTCTCTCTGCCTATTTTGATTTTCTTTTGGGTTAAGGAAAGTGTCCCCCAACAAGGAGCCATGGCAATGTCTCTTCAGTGCTCATGGTGACAGAGTAGAGTGAGGGGAAAGGAAAAAAACCTTATTCTTGGCAAAATTACAAAATCTGCAAGGACAGGATTAGGTCTGTGTTAAGTAATGCAGGCCTGGGTCCAGTTGTCTCTCATGTGCTCCTTTAGCTGTTTCTGGCTGTTCTTTGCTTTTAGGTGGTATGCTGGTTATGATAAAGGTTTATCCTGTCAGCAACAAGAAAAGCTCCTAGGTTTTTTTAGTGCTTGGGTTTGAGCAACTACCAAGCTACTCATTAGCTTATGTCCTTGTCTTCTATTTAAAAAAAAATATTTCTCCAGTCTTTGAGGGGTCTGTTTTTATTGCATTTATTGTATTTATTTATATCAGTGATTTCTGTGATAGCTGTGTGTCCTATTTTCCCCCAAATACCACAAAGCCATCGGAAATGGTTCCAATAAGTTGTCCACAAGACACATATGCAGATAAACTGGCCTGGCCTTTAAGACAGGCAGGGAGAGATTGTGTAATTTAAAGGAGACTCTGAAGTTACCCGTAAACCCAAATGGATGCAATAACCACCAGCTAAAAGTTCATGGGCTGTTTGCACCTGGGAATTGTCAGTCACCACAGGCTGGTGGTGGGGTCACGTGTAAGAGCGCTGTTTATGTGCTATTTTCTTTTTATAGCTTAAATCAATAAGCTGATTGAGCTGAGCTGGATCGATCTTCCCAAGCTTTATTTACAATTATCCTCTAACAGCTGATACAGTGGTGCTCTAGAAGTGAACACGCTACAGCAATTCTTTTTTGAGGCAATATATCTTCAGCTCAGTCTGAATCCTGCTGGACTCGAGGCGTTTGGAGGAGTGAAGCTGTGCCAAAGCTCTTGCTAAATTGGGGCTGATGCAAGGATTTGCAAGATGATGAAGGGTAGTAACAACGGCTGTGTTAGTCAAGGGAGAGCAGGGATAGGATGTTCCCTCAGTGGATGGAGAAAGAGCCTCCTGCAACGGGCAAAGCAAAGGTGATTTTCTGAAGGGAATTCCATTTGTAATTGTGTGAATCTCAGAAAAATCTGCTGAATCCAAGCCTGGACTTTTGTGATCACCCTTCTTAGCAGGCAGCTTCTCCTTAAGAAGCAACCTCTGCCCTATTTTTGTGACCTCCTGCCCCACTTATCATCAAATTCATAAAACAGTTTGAGTTGCAAGGGATCTTTGAGATTGTTTAGTTCCAACCCCTGCAGGGACACTTTTTATTAGACCAGGTTACTCAAAGCCCTGTCCAACTTGGCCTTGAACACTCTCAGAGATGGGGATTTGCCCAAAACCACCCATTCCTGCAGTCCTGTGTGGAGATGACAGCAGTTAGGGACAAGGACTGCTGATGAGAGAAGGGGAGCAAGAAGCAGTTGTCCTTTCCAAAGGTCCTCATTGCTCCTGGCACCACAGAGAAAGCTGTTCAAGATGTTTCTGGGAAAGGCTTTGGTGGGAGGGCTAATGGAAGGTGTCCCTGCCCATGGCAGGGAATTGGAACAAGATGATCTTTGAGGTCCATTCCAACCCAAACCCTTCTATGGTTCTTCCCATCTCAGGTCTCTCTTTTAAAAATTGTCCCAATGCAACCTTTTTTTTAGTAAAGTGCTAAGGCAATAATATTCCAAATTACAAAAAACTAGGTTCTGATCTCAGTTCTGTGAAAATCAATCAGGGTTTGACTCAGCTCTCAGTTCTCTAACTGTATCCTTTTAGAGATGAGAACACAGTCTGAACTCTCTAGATGAGCGAGGAAGATAATTACCTGAAGAATTTAATTAATATTCACCTACTTTTGAGAAGCCTCAAATGCCTCTGAAGGTTTAACTGGTTTATTCACCCATGCTGTGAAAGCACAATAACATTGAGATGTCAGGTATCAGAACCAGAGGGTTCCCTCATCACAGAAAATGAAACTTCAGTCTAATGGAAATAAAAAGCAAACCTCTTTAAGCTTCCAGCTAGAATCGTGTTCCTTTTTCTCAGAGACTTTAAGCTCCTTGCCAGGTACAACTTACAAAACAATGTCAGCCAAGAATAGACTCAGAAGACCAAAATGTTGTCTTTTTCCTTTTTTCATTAAATGTCATATATCTCAGTAAAGGTGAAGCCATTATTTATTTTTAGAGTGTCAAGAGAGATCAGTCTAAAATACAGTTAGACCAAAAAGAGTCCAACACTCAGTGGAAAAATTCCTGGTAAAGCCCAATCAAATCAACAGATGAGGTGGCTCACAGTGGCTAATAATTAATGTCTCTTGGCAAATGTGAGGCCAGTACCAATCAGACTTCATGGCTTTGTATAGGGGAGGACTGAAAGAAAATCAGCCTTGGTCATAGTCCTGATGAATTCAGCGAGGAGAAGAAAAAAATCCCACAAAGGAGCACTTTCCCTTCTGTTTCTTGAAACTCAAGAATCCTACAAGAGAATGTGTCAATATATTAGAGTTTACAGGATGTTAATAAAAATTTACAATAACACAGATACATTTAATTTTTTCTCCATCATGCCATATAATATTTGAAACTACAAAATCAGGGCTAGAAAACAGCAACTCCTTTTTTGTAAACAGTCAAAGCTTCACAGTTTGTTTTCAATTTTGCATCTGAACAGATGGCAACTTTTGCTGTTATAATTTTTCATCACAAAAGACTGATTGATTCTCTAGTTGTTGGGGCATTTACCTCTTATGGGGAAAACTTAAGTTCAGATTCCTGCCTTGAATCAAATAAGGCAGGTTTTTTTTTTCTATGCTAACTCTAAGCTATCATTTTTTAAAATGCTATTGATTTTTTTTTTCTGAGCTGGCATCTATCTCTATTTAAATCCTATCCTGTATGTGAAAGATGTTTCTTGGGAAAAATTTAACTGAATGTTGTCATATGAAGTCTGAAATTTCAATAATGGCTTTTTCTGATCAGAGGATTTTGTTTTGATGATCGTGATCCTCTGACCTCTCCATCTGTTTAATTAAAACAAAATCAAAACCAAAAATCTGCTCAACTCTGTCCCACTTTTCCTTTTCCAATATCCAGAAAATTAGTGCCTTCAATAAAATGAATTTAAACATGATAATTATCTAGGAGGATTTCTGGACAACAAGTAAGTTCCACTCTTTAATGTCTTCCAATTCCTAAACCAAAGTCTGGAACTTACTAAACCCACTAGCTGGAGCTGAAAGAAAAGAGAAATGGGAAGATCACAGGCAACAAAACCTACAAGTGTGACTTTTTAATTTCACTTACTGTACCAGTTTCTTTACTGTTATTTGGCATTTATCATGTATATCTGGTATTTAAGAGCTAATATTACAAGAATCCTTTTGCCTGATGTTATCACAAATGTTGTTGTCCTGCTGATGTTTTTCCAATATTCCTCTATTTTTTTTCCTAGAATTTCCTCGGTAAATACTGAAATTTCAATTATTATTGTGCATATGCGTGCATGTAGTGACATTTTCACAGCTAAATATCAGAAATTTACTTCAGCTCTTCCTTCCAAATAGACCGGGAGAATACTGAAATAATTTGCTCTTTCTATCTGCTGCGTATTTAAGCAATTATGAATTTAATTTCTGGGTTTATTTGCAATCAGGAGAACTAGAAATAGGTTTTATTCCTATTTTTAAAA
Organism: Sylvia atricapilla; assembly: GCF_009819655.1. NCBI lineage: Eukaryota > Metazoa > Chordata > Aves > Passeriformes > Sylviidae > Sylvia > Sylvia atricapilla. The sequence goes on from NC_089140.1 coordinate 149,778,215, forward strand.
GAGAAGAGAGATTCTTTTATAGCAATGTGGTTCATGGGACCTGGAGTTTTATGAAAATAATAAAACCAAAGCCAACAAGGTAAGTCTTTCTACTGAGCTGAGAGAGATGCAAAAGCTGCAGGAACCTTTTCTTAACTGCTTTGGAATTCCTCAATATGTTCAAGATCAAATCTTTCTAAGACAAGTTGTTTTCTGTCTTCTGATTCCTTTTTCATAAATTGTCTAAAAATCTGGTCTATTAAGGAAGACCCAATGGCAAAACCATTGGCACAATTAATCCCTAAGGTCTGCTTATTTATTTTTTTATTTTTATTTTTCCCCTCACTTTGGTTTCTGGTAGCATAAGGAATAAGATACAAACTTTCCTTCTAGAAAATAACATTTAAACCTTGGATCATGTTTTTAAACCACGGGGGACTGGTCTGACACGTGCTGAAGTCAGATTTTTTCTTTGACTGAGTCCCTCATTGATGTACAGCTGCTTAGAAGCTGAGTAAAGCAGAGTCTGCCCCAGAGCATCTCCAAGAGGATCCTATTTCCTGACAATCTTTCAGGACACTCTGGAGGAAACAGTTTTCTTTTTGATATCCCTGTTGTCTGATATTTTCAACACCATGGATAAACTGCCTTTTGCTTACTTGTTTATTTTTGGAATCTGTTGATGCATAAACATGAAACAGGACTGAGCACATGTGTAGATAGAAACTCAGTGGAGTAAAAAAACTGCCATTTATTTTTTGGCAATCTAAGTAACTTTTCAAGAGATTTTACTGCTTCTGAAGTGCTCTTTCAATGGTTTTAATATGATTGTACTAAAAAAAAAAAAAAGGGAGGAGAAGCTGTGCAGTCTGCAGGTAAACTCAGTTGATTCTACCCTGATCAAATGGAGAAAAGGAACCTTTCCACGTATTTTCACATACTTTTGATATTCAGAAACTGTAGGGAAGGCAGACCAGTAGGTCAGGCACCAAAAAGACCTCTAATAGCACCAGAGTATAAAGGAAAACAATTGAGTGATTCTGAATGTGCTCTTTCCGTAGTTCTTCCATCCAATGACTTTTTGAGGCCTTTTAGGATTGCAGCAATTCACCTGCCAGAGATCTGGGTTCAATACAGAATCAGAGGACGATTTGGGTCAAAAGGTAGATTAAAGATCAAATCATTCCAAGCCACTGCAATGGACAGGGACACCTTTCCCAAGACAAGGTTGCTCCAAGCCCCATCCAACCTGGGCAGTTCCAGAAGTGGGGCTTCCTTTAGGGAATCCTTCTTCTTCTGGGCATCCTGACATGTATGTGAAGCCACTCCCTGCTCAGCAGACTACACCTCCCAACCACAAATGTACTGCTCCCACCAACAGTAAAACATTTCCTTTTGTGAATATATATGTGAACAATTGCAGGGTAGAACTCTTGGGTCATTTTTAATACAGTCAATGAATGCATCCCTAATGAACTTCTTTTCTTCATCTTTACACAATTTTTGTCAAAGAGTTATAATCTCTGTTATCACTTTTATCTTGGTTTTCTGTGGGTTTAGATCTTGGTCTATGAGAAAGCAGTAATGAATATAACTGACTCTACCAATAAATAGCAATTTTTTTTTTCCTGTGGCAGTATCTCTGGAAAGGCAAAAATGGTTGATCTGTACCAAAAAATCCCTGGAATTTATCATGTTTGTAGATTTTTTGACACAAAAAATTTGAGATCTCAGATAATTTCTCACAGCATTAACTTTACATAGGGAAAGTTAAGGTGTTTCTTTGTGCTAAAGAGTCTATTTTGTCTCTGTTAAATGCCTTTTTCCACCACATTGGTGTTTTCTAAAGTGAAGCCATAACTGAAGTTCTCTCCTTGTTCTTCCCTTCTTCATTATTTGAGTTTAGTCTTTGATTTGGGTCTTTGCAGGTCTGGTCCCACATCTGACCTGTCTCTGCAATCGTGGTTTGTCATCCTTGAGGAACTCCTGGCTGCATTAAAGATATCTTTGATCCTTTTAAGGCCAAGACTTTACCCTTTCTGCCCTGTGAATGATAAAGCATGTGAACTCTTTTAGCTATTCACTCTTTCACTGCTAAGTGTGTGAGTGTGAGCAAGTTCTGAGTTTAAGTGAATTTCAAACTAAAAAGTTACTTCTTTTTCTTTGTACTCTTTTTGTTTTTTAATTCCCTGATTTCTAGAAAAGATTTTCCACTTTTGCTCTTTTTATCCTGTGTCAGATGTCTCTTCTTAGCCTTTCTTCTTCTTTAAGTCTCCCTGTACAGCCCCTTGTAGTGCCATATGCCATGTGCAGAGCCATCAAGTATCATGTATTTAGCATAAAGTGTCATAATTCTCACTTTGCTTGCTTGCTAACTTAATGAATACAGATGGCTAAGTATAAAAAAGTGAACCCTTGCTAGTTCTTCCCAAAGAAAACTGCAAAGTGAATTCAACATGCATAAACCAGAACAGAATCAAGGCAAGAGACTCTTCTAACCCATGCATTCATTTTATGGGACATGAGAAAAATGTAACCACGGGACAGACATTTCTTTGTGAATCCCTTTCAATGAGGCTTCTACTTTCACAAGAAATATAAGGTTTTAGTTTTCCCTTTTTTTTTCTATTCATGGACATTGCTTGCTCTTGAACATTTTAGCAGTGTAAGTGTTGCAGTCTTTTACTCAGATTTTAGGAATATTGTACTCTGGCTCCAGCTGCACCAGCTGAAGAAGATAATGCCTTCAGCTGCCCCTTCCTAGGATTTTCTAGCTCCTCTTTTCTGCCACCTGTGTTGTCTGAATATTTGTAATCATTTTCTGATAACATGTGAATTGCAAGAAAAGATAATCTGCATGCTTTAAACCAGTCCAGGTTTTTAAACTAAAAATTTGTGGAGGAACAGTCAAGTCAATAGTCTTTCAAGAGGTGGTTAGGACATGGTATCCTATAATCTTTGGGACAACACAGAGAAAATAAGAGGCAAAAATGTGAAAGACATTTCCACGTAATGACTTTGTGATATTCAGACTGAACTCACTGAGGGATTTTGGCTGAATATGTTCCAATATTGTGCTGAATATCACTGATTAATCCTATTTCTTTCCCATTCACTATTGCAAGCAACTAAAAAAAAAAAAAAAAAAAAAAAAAAAAAAAAAAAAAAAAAAAAAAAAAAATTAGATTATGGTAATCCAGGCTGGAAACCAGGACAAGGTCAGGTGCAGGAGTGACAACTACAATAAATATCTGTGATCAAATCCAGACTCCTGCTCTATGCTGTTCTCAGAGCATCAGCAACAATAAAATTGGGCCAGACAAATCTTTGGTAGCTGTGGTAACTGTTTCCTACACTGGCCCTCTTAAAGCACTTGCTGGAAAGCACGAGGTGTGTTCATCCAATTCTAAATCTATGGGGGGAAATCTTCCTGATCCCTTCAGGATGTGTCCTGCTTTTCCTGCATGTGATGCTACGTGAGACTTTGAATGTTGAAATAAAGGCTGCTGGTTGGATGCTGGCACAATCAGCTTGAAAGACTGATCAAGCTTATTTGCCTCCTGCTTAGAAACCTATCAAAAAATGCCAAGAATTAAACTCTGGGATTAGGAAATCTGCCCTTTCCAAGATTTTTGGCACCAGCAATTGACTTCATGCCTTGGTGAGGAGCAGGCTGGAAAAGGATTCACTCATGTGTCTCCTCTAACTGTTTGCCAGGGAAAGGGTTGCCTCAAATCCCTATGAAAACTGGACAAAATACCACAGTGGACCCAAGCTTTGGTTCAATCTGTGCCAAGGAATGCTCTAACATCCTCACTGACTATCGGGTGTTTCTCACACACACCATGTTTTACAAAGACCAGTTCAATAGTCTTCATGCCACATTTGTGAGTCATCTTTTAGTGTAATTTTTGGGAACCCACTTCCAGGAGCAGTGGAGCAGAGAGGTGCAGGATAAGGAAACAATAGGTTTAGCTGACAGACACCTGCCATTGCTGTGGTGCACAGCCCTGGGCTGGGATTTATCTGGCTTTCCTGCTAGGCCCTGCCAGCACAACATACCCCCTGTCAGCTTTCCATGGCAGCCCTGCAGAGTTCCTTTGGGCAATGTGGGAGGGCACTGGGAAGGGCTGCCCAGAGGAATTTTGGATATCCCAAGTCTGGAAGTATTCATGGCCAGGATGAGGCTCTGGTGGAAGTTGTCCCTGTCTACGGCAGGAGGGTGGAATCAAATGACCTTTAAGGTCCCTTCCAACCCAAACATTCTATGTTCACATCAACAACCTCTTCTTGTCTTCTTCCTTTTACCCAACTCCTGCACGTGAACCTCTCAGGCCAATCCTTTCAGTTGCCTTTGATTTAACCAAGAGCTTGCTAGGAAAGGACATTTTGCTGATAGTTCCTCAGAGAAAGCTTTGTGCAGAGCTGACAAGGACACCATGGGTTTGGAGGGGCTCAGCAAACCACTGAAAAGGTGGGAGGTGATTGACTGAGAAGTCATTCTGCTCAGACAAACAGTCCTGGGGGAAACACCTCTCAAGTCACAGGGTGCACATAGGAAGGTAGCTTTCCCTTCTGCATAGGATTAGGCTATGGACAGAGGTTGATGCAGCTGAATAACACCACAAATATGGAGCTGGCTGCTATAATTAGCAATTTCTGATACAGGTTTCAACCCACCCTTCATAACTGGGATGGTGTGTGTCTCTCCATGAGATTGTCTTACAAGAGAATAATTTTTGCTTATGTCTGTTTGGCCCCCTGAGCTTTGTTTTATAGCAGAACCTCAGCAGATAAAAGTTAGCATAGTCCCGCTGTGATGCTGGTTTACATGAAAAATCCTTTGCTTACATCCTCAGGGAAATATTTGTCCAAGGACAATAATATTCCTTATTTTCAAGGTTATTGTGAGGTGGAAATTACTGATTGTAAAATTGTTTGAAGCTGTGGAGGGAAATAGCAATGTCTGATTTTATGCTATTTATTATACCTTGCATCTATTCTGTCTCAAATTGACACTTTTTACTTCTCCCTGTGAAAGTAAAAGATAGAGAAGGGGCTGAAGAGTGGGTTTGGATGTCATGGTGGTAAAAACTGGACCAGAATGAAGCCAAAGTGGACTTAAATAAATTATTTCAGTAAGAAACCACAATAGGAAATCTTGTTTGTGATATATGTGCCCAGTGTAGCCCAGCCTCCCTGTATATAACTGTAGATACACCAATCAATTTCTATTAATTTAATTGCTTTCTTGCAGAAAATTGAACAACAGCAACAACAACAAAAAGAGTCAAAACAAAACTACAGAGGACAGAACAAATGTCTCCTAAACTGAGTGCCACTGAGAGTTTTTCTTCTTGGCTACACTGTGTGATATTTTTCTGCATGTTTTCTGCTCCGATTAAGAACACTTTCATCTTCTGTAAGGTTGGTAGTGCGTGGGCCTGTACAAAAGCATGCACACAAATGAAGACTAAAGCTTCATCTCTGTTCAGCAGCACTGGCAATTTACCATCAATCTGGTTTCTCTGTAACATAGAGAGAGGGATGAGATGTATCTTCTCAACAATTCAAGGCGTATGCTTTCAATTCTCAAGTTGAAAGAAAGAAAGGCAAAGACATGAAAAATCTGGATCAAGACTAAAAAGACTACAAGCAGAAATTCAATCCAAAATCTGGGCATTGAATGCTCTCACTAAGGAACAGAATCATTGCAGTTTCCTGTCATTTTGTGACAATGTCTAAAGCTACATAAGCACCTGGAATTTGAATATAGAGGCACACAATAAAACACTGCAATGTTGAGGTTCTGTGTGCCTCATCCATCTGCTCATGCCCATGACAAATGGTGTCTCAAGGGTGAGTGTTTGGGCCTTCACCTTGTGGGGTGCTGGGAGTCCTGTTCTCATGAGTCACTGGATGAACTAAGAACAAAAACCAGGCTGGAAACCTCTCCCAAACTCCTGCTTTTAGAGTTCTCACCCATTAAGAGAAAACAGCCTCTACCTTCACTCCAGCCTCCCAAGGGAGCACCTTACTCACGTTATAATTTAATTACTTGCCTCTTAGACACAGCTGATTAGGGAGACAGTGAATTGCTCAGACTAAAATTGCAAAGCTACCTACAGCTCCTTGTTTGCATCCCTTGCAGAAGATCAGCATTTGTGATTGCTGGAGGCATGGTTATACATCTAGGAACAAAGAGGGCATCCTGACCTACAAGTCAGGGAAAAGCACTGGAAAGCACCTGCATGGCACAGTAGATGAGCCACTTATTTAGTGTTCCCTGGGCTGCAGAGCTAATGGGAAAACAGTGCAAATGAGATCTTGGGTGCATGAAAGACAAGCTGATGTTATTTCCCCACCCACAGCTGTGGCAATGGGGACACCAGCTCTGGAAGTGAAGCCCAGACATGATGTTCAGTATGGATATAAGACTGGGCACTGATCAAAGTAAAGAACTCAATTGTTTCAATTTGAGAAAAAAAGAGATTTAAAAAAAAGCCTGGAATTTATTATTATTTTTTTAATACGCGTATGAAAGACTTCTGAAAAGACAAAATACTGGGTGGTAAAGAGTGCCTTCAGTGTACCAGAAAAACACATTTCAAGAAAGAGCAGCAGGAAGAGACAGACAAGCAAACACTAATAACTGGCATTTTTTAGCAGTAGGGGCTATTAGTCACTGCAACAAACAAGCAAGGGAAGCTGCATGTTCCCTATCTTTTAGTATTGTCAAATCAAGTTTGAACATTTCTGTGGAAAACACACTTTTGTCATGCAGAAACACAAACCAGCTCAAGTTTAAAGGAAAAAAACCAAATCAACAGCTAAAAAGGATGCAGAGGAGGGCAACTCACAGTGCTGATGGAAAGAAGTTGCTTCATGGAGAGACAATATAAAGTTGGGGAATGTTCAGTTTGGAGAGGAAAAATGTGAGGGGAGTATCCTCAAGACTATTCTAATAAAAATGGTGGTGGATCATATCAATTCAATCCAATGAGTAGGGAAAACCCTGACATCACAGGAAATAGATTTAAAACAAACAAACAAACATAAATGAGGTGATTCAGCTCATCTACTGCACTCTGGTGAGATCCCACCTGCACAGCTGCATCCAGCTCTGGGATCCCCAACACAGATAGGGCGTGGAGCTGTTGGAGGGGTCCAGAGGAGCCACTAAGGTGATCAGAGGATGGAGCAGCTCTGCTGTGAGGAAAGGCTGAGAGAATTGGGAATGTTCAGCCTGGAAAAGACAAGACAATTGTGATTTTTTGGTGCCTGAGGGGATCAGACACAAAAAGATGGTGAGAGTCTATTTACAAGAGCCTGGAGTGACAGAACAAGGTGAGAAGGCTTCAAACTGGCTGAGGGTGGGTTTAGGTCAGATATTAGGAAGAAATTCTTCCCTATGAGCATGGTGAGAGAATGGAACAGATTTCCCAGTGAAGCTGTGGCTGCCCCAGCCTTGGCAGTGTCTAAGGCCAGGTTGGATGGGGCTTGGAGCAACCTGGTCTAGTGAAAGGTGTCCCTGCCATGGGAGGGGTCTGGAATGAGATGATCTTGAAGGTCTCTTTCAACCCAAGCTATTCTATGATTCTGTAACTTTATATGCATATTTGAACAGAGTGGCTATGAATGTCTGGAGCTTTGTTACCACAGGACTTGTGAAGACTGAAAGTAGAAAAATAACATGGCCAAAATCATGTAAGGGAATATCTGGGAATGCAGAAAATAGGCAGAAGTCACATTCTTTACCATCTGTAATGCATTAAATATGGAATTTGTGGCACTACAAAAGGAAAGGACTGCAGACAGTGGCCACGTTTGTGTCACCTCCTTATTTGCATCTCTTGGTACAGATTATTGGACCCAGTCTCCTAGGATATGTTTTATGTTCATATGTTCTTCTTTAAATTAGAGAACAAGGTAATTAGTGGGGATGTGGCCTATTCCTATATGGGATCAGATGATGCCAGACCTCTGGAAGTGCTGTTTTTTGGCCAGATCAGCAGAGTGAGGATGAAGCATCCTCCTCAGGAAATGCCACTGCCCTTTGTGCTGGGAGAAATTGTATCCATACTGGGGTAGACTGCGTCCATTCAGAGCAGGAGTGGTATTACTGATGGCTTGGTGGATGGATTTGGGAGAGGATCCACGATGTGGATCTTCTAAAGGCAGCAGTGAGTCCTGTGGCCACAGTGGGCCATCCTCAGGCTCCATCCTCGGGCGTTTCCCTCCTGTGCATCTGTCTCATCTTCAGAGGAGCTGTGGGTTAAGCAAGTCAAAGGGAGGGATCCATCTGGGAGGAAACCACTCCAGGACAATGAATCCAGGAGGCAGAAGGAAGGAGGGGAGGAAGCCCAAAGCTCTGTGAGGGACCACACTTCTGCTTTAGATGCCAAAATCTCTCTCTAGTAACTCATGCTGAGAAGCAGAATTATTCCCTCATGTCATTCAGAGCAGAGTCTGGATTCCTTGCTAGTATATAAAAGCTGTATCCTCATGTGAAGGATTAAGGATTCCTTCTGATTTATAACTGTATGTTCTGCATCTCTATAGAACTGAGGAATGGAGAGCTTTGTTGTGTGATGAAGTCAGACACAGCTGGGAAGAGTTGAAGCATTTCCAGGTATATTTCTTTTTTGCCTTAGAAAAACCCAAGTGATCAAAAGAACCAGGGTGTAGTAGAGGGTGTCCTTCTCGTCGTACACACCCCTGCAGAAGGACTATTATTCCTGCACATTTTTTCTCTGCAGTCTGCAGGATTTCAAGCACTGTTTCCTCTCAGCTTTCTAATAAGCATCCAAACCCATCTGAATTTTTTTTCAAAGTCCATCAAGCCAAAGATTCACTGATGTTGTACCAGCACTGTGACATGTGTGGTTGAGATTGTTCTCTTTTGTCTGCCACAGAGCCGTCGTGTCACATTTTGCTTCATGTTAAATCACTGAGATGAAGCATGAACATTCTTGTGGATTAGCACAGGATGGAGCCCCAGGAAATGTTGGCTCAATTCCCATCTTGGTCACATAAGCAGCAAACCCTTCACCAGCCCCTTGATCTATCTGGAATCAAATTCACTGGCAGAAGAGCAGAGAAACCTGCAGGTCTCATTTCTCTATTTGTTAATTAAATGGTCATAATATCCAAGTCTCTTTCAGAGTTTGAGGATTATTTACCCAAACACTCAGAATACTGTGATATTTCTCTGTTGAGAAATATACAAGAATCTGGAGGTAAAAGTTAATCATACATGAGGGAAACAAGTAGGCAATGGATTATACGAGAATAATATTCCATGTGCAGCATGGTCTAATAAAATTAACATTTGAGTGGTGACAAATAGAGAGCCTTTGGGGATGAGAGTAGCGGAAACAAGGAAATAATGAAGCGATTTCTAAGAGAAAAGAAATAAAATGAGATCTATTTTTGGTCCCCTCCCAATGCCCTTACATTGAAGATTTTCTTCCAGGTGCTGAACAGTAAATGATGCTTACAAAATCATCTGTGCCTGTGCCAGATTTTATTAAATGCTGATCATAGAAGTAAATGGACACATGAAGGAAACAGAATGGTAAACTAAATACAAATCACTGAATAAAAGGCCACATCACATGAAGTAGTTTTATGTCTGGAGTGGTAATGAGAGCACTGACATCTTGACTTCAGATGTTCATGTGAGTACAAAAATCCAACAAATCGACTTGTAGGGGAAGGGAGAGATTTCCTGGAGTCAGAGACCAACAAATACAGAAGGAGTTGTTGGAGGTCATCGGACCTCACATTTTGGAATGGCTTTTGTGAGTATGGAAGGAGAGGATACCCTTAGAGCAGTGCCAATTCTTGAAAAAGTTTCCCTTACAGACCATGTGAAAATAATGTAGAGTAGAGAAGGAAGAGGTTAAGCCTACTTGGAGAGGAGCAGGACTTCCAGCATGGTGAAGGCTGGCTGTGAAAATGGCTGTGCAAGGAACATTTCACAGAAACCATCTTTCCCCTAGTCTGTGCTAGGCCAGATGCTGCCCAGAACAGATAATTGTCGTCTGCCAAAAGGTGAAGACATCATGGTTTGGTTTTGTTCCATATTAAAAATAAAGGAGCACCATTTGAATTCTTGGAGGGGAAGGACATTTTGGCAAATGCCAGTTCCTGTCTTCTTGTAAGACTTAAAGATAGAGCAAGGGAGACTCCATTTCCCCCAGTGCTCAAACAGCTGTCATTGAGTTATCTGGAGTGCATTTAGACTCATCTTACAAAAAAATAGATCTCTGAAACAGATAAACCTTTCCCATTTTCATATTTCATATCTGGAAGAAGAAATAAGCCAATAGACCCTTAAGAAATTGGCATTTCTATCAAAGCAGAATTGACCAGTGCTGTACTGCCCTGTACCCTGTACTGACCTTATGTTGTTTTCCTCACCTTAGTTAAGTCATTTTAACTAATCCAAGTTAAACTACATGCCTTTAAGAAGCTCCTCTACTCCCTGTGTAGCTTTAAATACCCTGAGGGGCTCCAGCAAGTCTGTGCTCCCTGCTGAGACATCTCTGAGCACAGAAGAAAAAATGCATTAGCTGATGGAAAGATATTAATAGCGCAGAAAAAGGTAAAATTCTTTCAGCTCTGCTGTAACATATTCAGGCTGTTTGGAATATTTGGGTCTGACTATGTGCATGTACCCAGTGAAGCGTTTGCTTTGATCAAGACATTATGGCAACAATCTCCTCTGATAAAATGTGCTTCTGTTAATGAGATCACCTGGGCCAGTGACTGGAGAAATGACAACTCTGTATTCCTTTCTAGGTTGTTCAGATATTCCCTGCTTTGTGTTCTGCCTCCAGTCACAAAGTCAAAGTAAATATCCATCAACTCCACAACACTTCTTCTCTGACTTTCCCCTTGAAATCACAGTTTATTTGCATTGGACAACTTGGCAGCAAACAAGAGATAAGACAGGCCAGGGGAAGAAAATGTGCAATGAGCACCATGCCTCAGATTCCTCTTTGTGACACACGGAATAAATGAACTTGAAACAATCACTTTGATTCAAGTGCCGATAAAATTAAGGTCATTATTTTACCTTTCCAAGGGGTGAGGAAAATCACGGGATGTTCAGGGCTAAGAGAAGCTAATTCCCCATAATCTCACTCCTGTACAGGTTACAGGCCAGTTGAGAGTGAGAACAGCTTGGATCATCATTTAGAGTTGCTCTAAATTGTGTCAACAGCCATCAGAAATCTCACCAGCAGCTGGGAATGAGACTGAAATGGAAATGCTAGTGCAACTCTGATTACAATGTTTACAGCAAGAAAAGTGCCAGAAGGATGATGTTAGTAAAAGGTTTGACTCATGAAGTTAAACCCTTGGAAATCTATTCTGCTGCTTTAATGTTTGTGTTGTTACAACATCAGTACAACTCCTAGGAGGGTATTAAGGGATATAGTTCAGTTTGAATAATATCTGTGGTGCTGGTTTCCTTCTTTCTATTGTCCTTTTCCAAGACGAATTGTATGGGCAGCACAGAATTTCCTGACAGTTGATTTTTTCCTGGATTTATGTGGGAGGAGGTCTGTACTTTGAGAACCCTGAGAGGCACTCGAGGGTCCTTATGCCTTGGTGGAGATCATTCCACAGTCCTTGATGAACTCTTCTGAAACCTCTAACTTGATTTGCATGAGAAGGTGAATATTGACTCAACTTTTCTCCACCTCATGCTGTGCCAGGCCAGCAGTCCAGACTGCTGGTGCTGAGTTCCTGATGAGGATCAATAATCCTGGAAGGGAAGACAAATAGCTTTGGTACAGTGTCACAGACAATAAGGATCTGATGTTTTCAGCCCAGCACCAGGGTAGATTGAGCCCATTTTTGCCTGGCAGTTCTTCTCCGTAAGCAGAAAAATTCTCCTCGTTACTACATGGTGAAATCGTCAAGAATTATATTCCCTTTTATCAGGTGCTAGATTTGCTGAGCTCCCTCCTGGAATTCTAGATATGAAGATAAAGACTCAGAAAGATGACAGCCTTTAATCTCATTCAATCTTATAAGAATAATGAGAATACTGTGGTAGTTTTGTCTTCCACAGAATTAATGCTGATGTGACTGGGTCTCCAAATCCATTTTCATTTCTCTCCTTTCTTTTCAGGACCTCATAATATCACTTTTGGGGTTGAACAAGTGAGCAAGGAATTTTGAATGAACTCACTGTCCATTGAGACCTTCTTATTTGTTTTAATTACTGGATTGTACCAAGTATGATCCTGACAGCACTGGTGCCAGAGGGGAAGGTTGGCAGAGATTTTCCATTGTCGACCCTGATATTTGGTTATCTACAACAATCTTTTATTCCTAGGTTAACATTTCCCACCCCCCAACAGTTGCCTTAGCAGATCATGTCTTATTAACTTTTATGTTTAGAAAACTTAATCAAAGTGGGTTTGCCCATTTTCAGGAGTCAGGTTAGTAAAACATTTCAGTTGTTTCAACACTTCTGAAAAATCCTGGAGATTTTCTATTCCTTTTACTTCCAGTGAGCATCTCAAAAGAACTTTTTTTGTACCTGAGAAACCAATCTAAACCTTAACAAAGTGCTGGTCCTTGCAGATTAGACTAACATTAAAAGCAGGATTCTCAAATATGTAGTCTGTTCTGGATGTCTTCCAGGCAGAAGTTGAGCAGGATTTTCTTTGGGCTAAGAGTTCTGGATTATAGCAGGTTGGATACTGCAGATGAAGAGTTTTAATTATGGTTCACAACATAGAACCTGTGGAATCTGTCGGCCTGGGGGTTGTGGGGTGATGTTTTGCAGAATGGAAAGGGTTTACACAGCTTTAGATTGGGATACAAGAAAAACATGAATCAAAGTCTCACTGTTCTCCTCTCATCATCAAATAATAAAAAATATCATCAAATACCACGTTTTCTGGTTGAGTTTCCCAAAGATGAAAGCAAAAAGATATTTCTATGGTTAAAAACTATTTGAATAATAGCATAAATGTATGTGGGATCTAAATTATGTTGCCAGATTGGATTCATAATTCATTAACAATTAAAATCCTTTGTAGCATTTCCAAGGCTAGGAGTGCTTGAGTTAGTAACCGTATCAATGTATTTTATTGTTATTTTTTTGGTGTGCAAATATAGTGCAGGCAGATGGGAAAACAGGAATAAATGAGAGTTGTTGGATGATGCCTGTTCCTATTGACCTCATTGATTTGCTTCATGGTGAGCAGAAAAACAACAAGATTTCTGTTCTCCTATTTTGGAATCTTTTCTAGCATATAATTTTTTTTTTTTCTTACAGGCCTCTAAAGATTGTTCTTCTTATTTGTACTTAGAAGACTCCTGACCAGGACAGGAATCTAACATTTTAATCATGTCAGACATTAATCCAGAGTTTTCACTTTCTGTAGACGTGTTAGGAAATGCAGTCAAGGACACAGAGATATGGTGAGACATTTCCACAGTTGGGTTTTCAAAGCAGTGCCACATCAGGGGGATAATTCAGGAATCATGTCCACCACCCTCACACATGTACTCATCATATGATCTGATGGAACTCTGAAAGTTTGTCTTCAGTGGTTTCCTCAGTCCCTGGGGGGTTCATGAATGCATTGCCTTTGAACAGACCAAAAACACCTCTGTTTTTGCAATAAAACAGGAAGTATTTTGTCACAGAAAGTGGTGTCAAGCACTAGACCAGGCTGCCCAGGGCAGTGGTGGAGTCACCATCCCTGGAGGGATTTAAAGGACACGTAGATGTGGAACTTGGGGATATGGTTTTGTGGTGGCCTTGGCAGTGCTGGGCTTATGGTTGGACTAATTGATCCAGCCTAAATGATTTTATGATGTTATTTCTCCCTCAACTAACACCTTCCCCTCAAGATAATTCTTCTCAGGAGGTTGGTAGGTTACTACCAGTGAAGTTGGAAGCCTTCGTTTCCTGGGCTGAGTCTCCAGCAAAGCAGGTTTGGACTGTTCAAATACCTTATCATTCTCATAGTGCTCTTCATCATCATCATCATTTTTTTGCTGGGAAACTTAATAAATGAATGTGATTGTGGGTGAAATCTTCTTCATGGAGTGCAGAGTGGTTTCCTGGCAGATGTAGGAGGGAAGGGTCCCTCTTGGATATCCTCATGGCTCCTAGCCCTGAAATAACCCTGCTGAGAGAGGGGGATGCAGGGAAAGGGCTCTGAGCATCCTGTCCTAAATATTTCTTCCTTGTGTCCAGGGTTGTGAACTATAAACTAAACTTTGATGATGTGTTCATTTGTAATATGAGAGAAGAAAAGTAATATTCCCTTGACTTCTTTAGATTAAAGTCCTTGGGGGAGGATGAATCAGCCCTACAAATGTTCTGTCTGCATATCAAAGTGAAACTACTTTCAGCCAGTGGTGTTCCATCTGCATTTGTGGCAGACAGGAAGCAGCTGGAGAATTTTGCAGCAGGATAAGGTTTCCTAAAGTACAAGAGAGCCTGGGGAATCCTGAAAGCCTGCTGAGGAGCTTCAGTGAAGCTTATTCATAGGTAGAAAACCTTGACTGTCAGTGAGGAAAGATGTTTAGTGAGATTGGCAATTCTGAATAGAAACAGTCAGATGGGAGAAGGGATCATGACCTTGGATCCCACCACAGTGGTGTCCCACAGAGCAATCCAAAGTGGCAGCTAGAAAAGGAGAGTATAATCTCACTTCACCTTTTATTGGGTGTTATGTTTCTGTTTACTTCCAATTTTGCTATCATGTTCCTAAAGCTTTTGTTCTGGGGGGGCAAAGATAAATCCCTTATCTTCCTTATGTTTGTCTGCTGTCAGGAGTAATCTCAGCTGAATCTAAAAGGCTCAAGCCCCCTCATTTTCCCAGGAACTAGAAAAAAACCCCAAGAACTGACTTAGCAAACTCTCAAATGAGGCCTCCTGCAAACCTTTCTTGTAGGTTATGTTTGAGACTGACAAATCTGAGGGAGAGATGGTCACTGTTTGGCATAGACCAATGGTTTTACAGTCAGTGCTGCTCTCATTTGGAGTAGGCACATCTCTAATCTTAGAAAAATGCCCAGGGCCTGAAGCATTAGTCAGGAAATAATTTTCAGATTAGTCAAAACCAGGAAACCCAGGAAACCATTGATTCATGGAAGAACTGCAATACGACCACTTTAACAGATTTTCTTTTCATTCTCCACTTCTTAAAATATTTTTGTTCGGGTTTAATAGCAAACAAAGAAGCAAGTTCTTGGTGTGGACTAAGGAAGCCCTGCCTGTGTGTCTGCCTCAGAAAATAACTCCCCAGAGCCTTGAGCTCCTTAAAAATGTGTGGACCAGAAGAATTTCTCTGGGGAATAAGGACCCCTGATTAAATATCCTGTATTACTGGAGATTTGCAATGACTAGCAAGCCTTAAGGAAAACATGAATTCCCAGCAGTCAGGCTATATAGGAGGAGCCAAGCGCTGAAGTTATATGTTATATAAGTTATATATTATATAAGTTATATAAATAGAGGTTATTCAGAAATTAGTATCCCAGTGCTAATGGGGCACCAGATGTTCCAGCTCAGCATTTCTTTAGGGAGTCTTTCAGAGCTCTCTCTCTTTTTGCCCCTCTCCACCCCTCCCTTTGTGGTTTTTGTGGGGGTGTTGTTTTTTGCTTTTTTGTTTCCTCTAAACTTTCCTGTTGTTATTTTTCCATTTTTTCAGCTATTTTCCATCAGGACAAAAAAAAAAATCTGCAAAAATAGGGACATGTTTTTCAAACCTTTTTTTTACTGTTGTTCTTCAATCCATTAACTGTCTGTGCTGAGTGTCAGGGGTTTTATGTTATGTATTGTTCCCTGATTTTTCATCTGGACATCTTTTCTCTCACATCCTGATCCACTTCTTACTGTCTTACTTCAGATTCTTGTCTGTGCTTTGTTACAGTGTGTCTTTTTCTGTGAAAGCAAAGCATCTCTGCCCTGGTTTTGTTTTATGCAGAACAAGGATTTCACAAGAAAAAGGGTATTTCAGTTCACTGACTGACCTACAAACAAATAAACAATTTCATTTCAAATTGACCAGAAATGAACAATTTTTCATCCCTGTGGAAATGGCTGTATATCCTTATAATTGGGACAAAGTTAAGATCAGATCAACACACAGGATAAATTCCCTGGATCAGACAAAATATTTTAATCCCTGTTTCACATCAACAAGCTTCACATCCTCTTGTTTTGAAGGATATAATTTTCCATCGGTATACATGAACTCAGCCATGCACATACTTTCTTCAGCCAATATTCCTGAAGAATTTACCCTAAAATCATAAGAAGTCTGATTTATCCATTCCCAAATATATTGATTTAAGAAACTAAAGATACTGAGCTGGTATTTGAGCTCAGTCAGAAGAGTTACAAGTTTAATTTCTAGAATGCCACTTGAATTGAACAGCTGTTGATTAACCTAATCATTTGTTTTAATTAGAAAGTATGTTTTTTAATTAAAATAAGTCTCAAGTTTGGAAAAAATGAAAACAGAGTGATTAAAATAAGATAGAAGCAAAAGACACTTCTGATTTCAAGCCATGTGCTTGATTTCCAGAGAGCAAATCTGAAGATATGGCTTAAATTCACCCTTTTTTCCATCTCTTTCTTTCCACCTCTAAAGATGGCAATTTCTTTTCGAGGTGGATATGACACACCTCCATTTCACCATACCAAATAGACTGAAAGAAGAAGTTTGTGAAAAAAATAAATAATTTGACTCTGAAATATGTAAATATAATTTTTCACAAATGTATCTGTGAATCAATTTCAGTTGGTAGTACCATCCACACCAAGTTGTGCACGCTTTATCAGAATAATTTTTCAGGAATAAGTGGTTGGAGAATTTGGGAATATGTTGAGGACGCAGTGTGTACAGCAGTAAGAAGTGTCCAGATGGACTTTTGCAAGCTCTCTGTCAGCTTTTCCTTGTCCTCAAGAGGTGAATCACAGCCTGGTGACTCCTCAGCATCTTCTCTGGCCATCTTCTCCTTTCACTCACACCATGGTGCACAATCAAACACTGCAGTGATTTTTGAGAGGAGTTCTGAGGTGATTCAAAGATCATAGAATATGAGAATAGTTTGGGTTGGAAGCAACCTTAAAAATCATTTAATTGAAGCCTACTGCCATGAGCAGGTCCAACTGTCACAAGACCAGGTGGCTCAAAGCTCAATTAAACTTGATTTTGAACATTTCAAGGGATAGGGAATCCACAGCTCTTCTGGGAAACCTATTAGGTTGCTATCAGGTCCCCCCAGATCCTTCTCTTCTCTTCTCCAGGCTCAATCCCATTTCTCCCAGTTTTTCCACATAGGAGAGGTGCTCCAGCCCTTTGATCACCTTGGTGGCCTCCTCTGGACTTATTCCAACAGGTCCATGTCCTTTCTTGTGCTGAGAACATGAGAGGTGGATACAGCCTTCCTCAAACCCATCCCTGAGCCTTGGTATCATCGTGTGCTTGTTATTGTCCCAGACCTTTGTCAGTGACAATGGCTCTGCAGGACAAGTGGAAAACTTCCAGCCTTCTCATCTGCTTAGGGGCTCTGGTCTTTTCCTCCTTTAGATTGGCAAATGAGAGATCTTGGAGTCGAATTGCTCTGAGTTGTGAGTCAGCTCACAGCATAAATACAGCTGGAATATACACAAACGATTCTGCTCATTCCAGTGGTGCAATTTCCCATTATGCTAATTAAAGTTTCCTCTGAGGAGATGAAAGCTTGTGCTCCCATTCCTACAAAGGGAGTTGTACAGATGGGGACTGCCCCAATCCCACTGAATACACTTGGTCAGGCACTTCCCTTGCACTGCCCTGTTCCCTTTCCAGGGTCTTGCTTGCTCCATGTGAGCAGTTCTTTCTCATGTCCCTTGTGTGCAGTGGAATTCCTAAAGTGAGTCCTCGTGTGTAAGGCTTGCAGCATTGCCTTTCCAAAATGTGATGTGGTGAGGGGACAAAGCCAGAAGAGAGAGAGGTTATGACTGGATGTTCTGATGTATCTTTTGCTAAATAAATGGAAAACCCCCAAATGTTTCTCTAGCAGGAGATTCCTTGATTCTTGGGGTTCTATCAAGTGGAATTCTTCAGAGAAGCTGAGTTTCTTCTTCCAGGTCTGTTTCTCATTATACATTTGGGATCAGTTAAACTGTTTTTACTCATTCCTCTCTCATTTCTAACACAAAGGTACCAGACTTAGAACCACAGAATGGTTTGGGCTGAAAAGGACCTTAAAGGTCATCCAGGATCTTGAAGATCATCCAGTTCCAACCCCCTTCCATGGCAGGGACACCTTCCACTGGATCAGGGTGCTCCAAGCCCTGCCCAGCTTGGCCTTGAACACTTCCAGGGATCCAGGAGCAGCCACAGCTTCTATGGGCAACCTGTGCCAGGGCCTCACCACCCTCATAGAGCAGAATTACTTCCTGATAACCAATGTAACCCTCTGTCAGTTTAAAAACATTTCCTCTTGTCCTGCCACTTGAGCTCCTTGTCCAAAGTCCCTCTCCAGCTCTCGTGGAGCTCTTTAAGACAATGGATGGGGCTCCAAGGTCTCCCTGGAGCCTTCCCTTCTCCAGGCTGAACAGCCCCAGCTCTCCCAGCCTGGCTCCAGAGCAGAGGTGTCTCAGCCCTCAGAGCATCTTCATGGCCTCCCACACTCACCCCTGTTCTGTGAAGGTTCTGTGCTCTGTCCTGCCCTTTCAAGACCCACTGAGGCCTTACTTTTTCCACACTTCCCCTGAAAGCAGCAGACATGGCTTTGAGAATCCCGATGGCCACTACTAACTTGAATCCCTCCCTTGGACTATTTCTGAGGACAAGGATGTCGACTTGGCCATTATTGGCAGAAACAGACTCTGTCCTGGTTGTACTTTCATTCTCTGCTTGGGGTAAGGACCCCAAGGAAAAGCCAAAGAAAAATTATTGCTCTTTCTTCAGGCATTAAAGTAATAATGATATTTTTTTTCTGTAAGAAGCCATTGAGCACCTTGCTGGCTGAAGTGAGAGCATTTAGAGATAAAAGTGTGATGTGCCACTTCTGCCTTGCCAGGGCAATAACAGATCAAACCTCTGCAAATCAGCAACACAAAGAAAGGTTTAGCAGAGCAATCGTGGCAGGGACTGCAGGAGGGCTTAGCCTGCTGTGCATATCAAAGTTTCCCTGGTTCTGCCTTGTTCTCAGTTGCAGCTTTAAGAAATTCCTGAGGAAGTGCCTCTGCCTTAATAGGAAGTTGTACCACTTTTAAAGCTGCATTTGTATTGCTCACACAGCAAGAGCTCTTGTCACATGGAAGCCATCAAATCAAAACACTGACATGGCAAGAGAATAAGACGAGATAATGAAATGAGAAATTAAGAGCATGAAAAGTAAATGCTGTAGAAAAGCTGACACTTCATAATACTCCTACTGAACACTTGCCTGTATTTCAAAGTCAACCGATAAATTATTTGCTCTTCTTATATAACAGAAATAGATAAAGGATTCAGTTTGGATAGGAGAAGATTCCACTAGGCTGCAATTTACGTATGAATGCCCAATATTTAAAGGAATTGCTTCTTTCACTTTGTCAACTGGCATAAATGTATGCTAAAGAGGGATTCATTAGAAAAAGCCGTGCAATGCATGAGCTCAGCTCCAATAATCCTGATCTTGCCAGGCAGGTGTTTTGCATCCTATTAGGGTATGGCACATGGAGCTGCCAAGCAGGAGGCTCGCCACATGGGTTCTGATGTTCCTTTCTGGAAACAGAGCAGGAGGATCTCACCTCTCTCCCTTAAAACAAAACAACAACAAAAAACATTTACTCTCTGTGTGCTCAAAGTGCAGATAGTCCAGTGGGAAATGCCTTCAGTTTGTACCTCTGTGGATGAGATGTGAGCCATTGGCTCCTCTCCTGCACTCTGATTTCTCTGCCACAGAGGGGCTCAGCCATGTCTGCCCTTAAAGGTGGGACATCACAGACCTGCACCTTGTCATGGTTGGATTGCAGCAAATGTGCCCCTGAGAGGAACACCTCCACCCCTGAGCTTTCCATGGCAAATGCACTTACTGATCTGCTGTCCTTGTTTAGTCCAGCTCAGGGTTTGTACTGTGCTGCACAAATGCACCTCTCAGTATCCTGGCTGTAAATTAATGATAATTCTTCCTTTTCTTGCAAGGGAACTGTTTAAAAAAAAACCAAACCAAAACAAACAAACAAACCCCAAAAAACAAAACAAAACAAAAAATCCCCAAAACCCAAAACCAAACACAAAGAAACAAACAAACAAAAAAACCAAAGAAAAAGAAAAATATATTTTCTGTAACATCCCTTGTGCTAATGTGCTTGTCATATGCTCTCCCATGGTTGCTTTAATAAAAAAGTTAACCCATTTTAAATCTCTGAGTGTATATTCCCCCAAAACAAGATTAGGGATGTAGAAGTATGAGAAACTCAAAACCAAAGGTTACAGCTTCTTTTCTTCCAGGAACAACAATAAGAGAGACTGTATGCTGCCTAGATTGGTTAATCCAAAGACACAAGAACTTTTCCCTACTTCTTTTCCTCATGCTTTACAAGTGGAGTTTATCATTCATGCTTGCTTGGGATTTGACTTGCTACATCCCTTGACAGATGAAATATAAGAATTTTCAAATGAAAACCTCATTTAAAATTTCCAGCCATTCAAGGCAGCTGGACCTCAAGCTGTGGGATTTGAAGTACAAATATATATTCATAAATATATATGTGTTATCATGTTACATATTTGTTTTTTTTCTTCTATATTTAGCACACATACTGCATTGCCAGAGAAAGAATAATTAACTTTATTTTTTGGCTGCTTAGTTCTATATTTAGCATAGACTTGCAAACTACCTGAAAAAGACAAAACATTTATTTGTTTGTATCTGCTGAGCATTACACATAAAGAATCCTGACCAGACCCCTGGGGCTTTTTAATTTGCCTTTTTTTATTTTGTTTTGTTTTTGCTTGTTTGTTTGTTTGCTTGTTTGTTGGTTTGGTTTGGTTTGGTTTGGTTTTGGTTTTGGTTTGTTTTGTTTTCATGGGATATTGGTGGTGGTGGCAGTGGTGGTGTGTGGGATTTGGGTTTTTTTGTTGGTTGTTTTTTATTATTCCATACTTGCTTGCCAGCTTTGGACACTGAAGATAATGACAAGGCATAAATTTTCCAATCTACTCGAAAGCTTAATGGTTTACTATGTTCTGAATTGGTTAACAGGGAGAAAGGGAGGCTGAAAGAGTGCCTTGCATGTTGGTGTGTATATTTTTCATTACTGCACAGAATTTCCTGGAGTTGTTCTCCAAGGCACCTGAGTGCTTGTTTACCAAGAGGCAGCTGTCCCCCATTGTAAAGGAAAAGCAAGAACTTAAAATTCATTCGTTTCTAACAGAAAGGACACAAACAAAGGATAGAAAGAATCTGTACCCTGTTGGTACATGTGTTTGCAGATGAAGAGCCACTGTTCAGAAATACCTGAAAAGCAAGTACATTGCCCTTAGAAAATCAAGTAGGTGTTCTACAAGAGAGAGTTGTTTATGCACTGTATTAATATCAGGAAGAATGCAATAGCAAAGCAGACAGGAGTGGATTTTTAAAGGTGATATTTCTAAAAGGAGCACATGCAAAAAGTCCTAGCTACTAATACATAATATTCTCATGTTTGTTGTCGTGCGTTCAAGTGGGCTGCAGGATAAATGAGGATAGAAGACTATTTTGAATGCCTCTGTCAGCTTAATATATAAAAGTCTCCCAGGATGAGGTGTCCCCTTGGTTTGACTATTCCTGAGCAAAACATTGAGCTCTTCCTTCCAGTCTGAGAAGGTGCAAATAGCCTGTGTACACTTGGAGTGCTGCAAACAGGAGGAATTAAAAATAAACATAGAGATCATAAGATCATGGAACAGTTTTAGTAGGAAGGGGCTCTAAAAATCATCTAGAGATGTTGGAATAGATTCAGCATTTCAAACAATTATCACATTGGAAAAAAATCCTTGAAATTATTTAATTATTTGACAGTTTATTTTTAATCTGAGTTTCTGTCTCAGTATTTCATGTTCTTTTCTTCTTTTTTCCTCTCGTCATCTCTCTCTGTTTACTATCTGGATCTCATGCTTTGCACTGAGCTGGGAAATGAAGAAGCTGCATTTGATGGACCTTTCCAGGTGTGTGTGTTTGCAGCTGATGAAGATTTTTCAGGAAAACTATTTCCCCTCATTCATTCTCTCTCACAGTTAGATGCAATATCACTTTCCAGCTCTCAGTCTTCAGGAGGAGTAGCATCCCTTTGAATTTCTGAAGGCTGTCAGCCTCGTGTAGATCCTGAGGAGATGAACATTGGGAAGTCAATAAGAGAATCATTTAAGGGCCTTGAAAATGAGAGATGTGTGAGTGTCAGGAAGTAATTTGTTTTCTCAAAGCATAATAAACCTGCAGGATAAACTTTCATCTCCAGTGATCACAGCAAGGTGGTGGTGGCGATATCTACAAATAGACAAGCAGATTTCTGTGTAAAGGGATTGCTGGAAAAGCTAAATAAAAAGAAATACTTGGCATTACCATCGAGACCAAGTAACAGGCCAGATCTTCACTCAGCTGCAAAGGCAGCAGAAGCTTTGACAGGTGCAAGTGGAGCTGAAGCTGAATACTTATGTGAGTGATTCACTGCATCTCTCTGTTTTGCAAAAGCCATGGCTGAACTCCTTAAAGAGGCCTACGTGTACCATAAAGGCCTCCATGTACATTTCCAGGGCTTCTGCTAAGACATTTCAGGGAAAATACCAATTCATCAGCCCTGAAGTGTTTCCTCTAAATCTTGTTAGGCTTGATGAACTTAGCTGAATTCAAGACAGGGTTTCCATGGAAACTTCTCAGCTTTATTTTTCATCTCTGCTGCTGAGGAACACAGCTCTGAGGCAAATCAGCCATGTGGTTTAACCAAGGGCTCTTTCCCAGAATCATGGAATGCTTTGGGTTGGAAGCCACTTTAAAAATCATCTTTGAAACACCCTACTATGGGCAGGGACTTCCACTGTCCCAGGTTGCTCCAAGCCTCATCCAACCTGGCCTTGAACTCTTCCACAGTTCCATAAATTCTCTGGGCAACCTCTTCCAGTGCATCATCATCCTCACAGGGAGAATTTCTAATACCTCATCTAAACCTGTCAGCTTAAAATTTTTGATCCTTACCCTTGTCTTTTTGACCCTTACCCTTGTCTTTACAGGCCTTGTTAAAAAGTCTCTATCAAAAAACTTTTCCTTTGGGGTCTGGAGCTCAGGGAGACACCATCCCTCGTGGATGGTCCTGGGATAGAGAAACCAGCTTTTTTCTGGGGCATTGCTCAATGTTTCAAAGTGTTGGGAAGATATTTTTACTGAGTATAAGTGTAGGTATAAGAGTTAGGTAACACTTGTGAACTGGGAACAAAGTGAAACATTGGGCCCAGAACTGGGACTAAATAAAGTGAAAAATTATAGTTCCAGGTCACCGTTGAATCCATAAACTTTACTGAGATGTCTAAAATTTCACTTAGGTCACTCAGTACACACAATGATGTCCTGCTCTCATCCAAATTTACACAAGGTTGATTTTCCCTAACAGTGTTTGTCCTAGTGACGTTTATCAGTATTGAGCTTTCCAAATGAAAGCACAGACATTGAAAACAATGATAAAAAAGATAAAATAAAGAGTGGTATAGGCCAACTACATTTTCAAATATGTATTTATTCTATGTGTGTTTTCAAAAACAAAAATCACATTTTTAAACGGCTGTAATTGTTTTACTCATTGATAGTCAGCTTCTCAGGTTTTAGTTGGACTGCACTATGTTAGGGAGATTTCTGTTGGCTGACATTTTCACAGAGTAAAGTCACTGATTTATGGATGAAATACAGGGGGAAAAAAGGATTCTGGGGATTCTTTCTTCTACCTGAGTGATCATCACTCCATGGGATGAAGAGAAGGTTAAAGAAAATGAGCAAATCAAAGGGGAAATTATTTTGGGATAAGACCAGTGAGTGTTTGCAGAGCATTTTCTGATGTAGTTGTCACACAGAAATGACAAAGTCCTTGACGTCACACCAACAGACTTTATGGACACTCCATAATAATCTCATAGGGACACTGCATATTTGTGTGAAATGAACTAGAAGGCAAAGGTATGTCTGAGACTAAATCCATTGAGAAACATTTTTTTTCTGGGAATTTTGGCTGAAAGGATAATCTGTAAAGAAAATTATAACAGTACACAAGTAGAGTCCTGGAGTCTATACAGACTGAAAACAAAATTCCATGGTAGAAATGTATTTCAATTTCCTCAGGAGCATTTTTCCTATGAAGTTTTTGATTCCCTCTCTGGATCTTTCATTTGACGAAAAACTTTGAAAAAACTCCACCTCTGACTCCAACAGAGCAAGAAACCAAAATCTACAGGGACAGAATACTTCTGAAAAAACAAGATGAAATTTTTGCGTCAAAGATAATAATTAGATTAAGGTGTCTCATCTGAGAAAATGCAAGTCAATAAAGATTGCCCCAAATGTTTCTGTACTCAATTCTCCTCACCTTCATTGTGAGGATAAGGAGCTTATATCACATTTTTCTTATCATCTATTAATGTGCATTAAAATCTATTAGATTATAAATTTATATCTGAATATATTTAATATATATTTAGTTCTTCTCATCATCTTCTAAACACTTCATAGTTTCAACAGAAGCATGTCGACTGTGGATCTCTTTCTGATGTTGTACAAAACTCTATTGCAATTAGATTTGCACAGAAAAAACTATTGAGGGTGAGATTAGACTGATTTCCTTTTTCATCCAGTCTAATCTGGACACTTCTCTAAGGAACATGGGCATCCAAGGATCCTCAGGAGTCAGTGAAAGCAAATATTTCCAGTGGGTTATAATCTCTGTCTACTGCCCTAATCACAGACCAGGAGCTGACCCTGCCTCTGTTAGACAAGATAAATTCAGGATATACTTCAAAGGATCAACAGTGTTTAATGATGAGTTATTCCATGTGGAAACTCTAATCAGATTGTGTGAGTCCACCCAAAACTCACAACATTCCATTTGCCATATCATTCTTATGCCCCACTGGAAAGTGAATGACAACACCCTCATTCTTAATTGCAAACTGAAAGAGAAAAATAGACCTATGAGTCTTTCTTGAAGTATTTTGCCTGCAAAAAGCAGTGCCAGAAACTGGCAGGGGAATGTTGATAATTCTATTGATGTTCATTAAAACTGCATATTGGAAAGATTCTCTTTATCTTCTGAAAAAGAAGAAGGATTTTTTTTTTTTTTTGATATTAAGAAAAAGCCATACTGACTTAGGAAGTTCAATTTGTTACTGGGGATACTGAACTCAGTAGCATAGTGGAGCATTATTGGAGCAATAGAGATTTGTGAGAATTCATTTTTCCACTGTCATATATTATCTCTTGATCCAGTTCACTGTTGAAACCCCTAAACGTTTGGTTTGGCAAAGCTAAAAAGCTGTTGTGTGTCAGTGGAATGGAAGGAGATGTAAAGGTGGGGTCAAGAAAATCTGTTTCATTAGATGTGAGAGTGGTAAGGCCCTGGCACAGGGTGCCCAGAGAAGCTGTGGCTGCCCCATCCCTGGAAGTGTCCAAGGCCAGGTTGGATGGGGTTGGAGCACCCTGGGATAGTAGAAGGTGTCCCTGCTTGCAGAGGGTTGGAATGAGATATTTTAAGGTCCATTCCAACCCTAATTATTCCACAATTCTCTGGTAAGTAGAAACAAAGTTCTACTGCAATTAAGTAAATTTTTTTGAATACTACAGGTAAATTAGACTTTGAGTTTCTGAAGATTTCTGTTTTTTAATACCATGCCCAAAAAGTAATGGTAAAAAGGAAAAAAAAAATGGACTAAAGCCTATCATCTGATTCAATTGACGTCAGAGCCATTTTCCCAAGAGGGTAAAGCTCACCACAAGGCCAAAAGCCAGCTGAAGGCTTAGCATCACTTCAAATCCCTCCAGAAAATGAAATTTCACTGATGGGTAAGTCTCAGAGCAGGCTTTTACACAGTGGGGATTTCTGCAAATGTGGAGGTTTTATTCTTTTGTGCTTTCTCAGTGACCTTTGACTAAATGTGTCTTTTTTGCAGCAATCAAGCAACATTAGGTATAAAACAGGGAAGATAAAAAGCACCTGGAGAACATTTGTTTTTATTGCAAGGTGTCCCATTCTCTGCCATCCTGGGGAAATGAAGCCTGGAAGGGATAGCAATAGAAACAGCACTTTATTGAATTGGCTCTTCCCACTCCCATTTTATAACAATGAGGGATGAAACACAAATTTTAGCACCTAGACAATTCGTTTTGGCATAAATACACAGCTTTAAAAATTAATAAAACACTAAATCAATTATAAAAGTGATTTAGCAAGTACAATAAATTTTGTCACCTGTCACTTTTACGCTTGCATACCTGCTCTCTCTTCTCATTGACTTTTATGCTTCCTATATGCTTTATACTCTCATGATCCTACAATAGACTTCACAAAGTTTGACAGACAGAGAATTTTGTTGCATTATTTTATTTTTTTTCTCTTTTTTTGGTGGGTTGTTGTTTATGGAAATAATTCAAGTCTCAATTTTATTATGCCTTCATTTACCTACATTTGTAGTCAGTCACCTTGGATACTTGTCTTGTTCATTATTTATTATCACTTATGTGGTGATGTTTAATGCCAGAAGCAGAGATGGGCTCTTATTTGCCCTTTTCACAGACAGAATAAAATATCTTAGTTCTTTTTCCATGAATACTGTAAATTTGAAGCTAGATTGAACTCCTGTGTGATAAAATTCATCTTTATACAGCCTGAGTGTTCTGTAATACTCTTCAATCTCAGTGCAAATGGTTTTGAGCTTAAATTTCTGCAAACGGCTGCCATTTCTTGTACAATTTTTGCATTTATTTCAGTTTTGCAAAAAGAAGAATTTGGGGTGTTAGTATTAAATGGAGAATTATATTTTCTCCCCATTAATGGAGCTAAGTGGTTTTGATGCTGGAAGCTGTTCTCACTGCCAGTCAAAGCTTTAGTGGAATTTACTAGGGAAATATTATATTTTTTAAATGAAAAATAACTCATAGAAAAAAACAGACAAGCTTATAAAACGTAATCCCTCTGCCATCAAACAGTGTGATATAGAAATAAAAATCATATCTATTGTAAAAATTACAGAGACCTTGACAGAAGTTGCATTCATGGGTATTCCCTCAATCTTAGTTATGTCCAATATTATTTAAACTAAGCAACCAATTTTATTTAAACTAACCCTAACCTTAACCCTCTGACCTTCTCTTTTTGAGAAAACAGTTTAGAAGTAGCAGCAGCCTTTCCACTGCCTGTTAGGGATTTTCTCAGCCAGCCCTGGCTGATGTCTCAGTGCCATTCCACAGGATCCCAAAAGGGCAAAGTTCCATATGGAACAGGGGTACAACAAGTGCCCTGTGATTAAAATCTTGTCTCAAATGCAGAAAACTCATGGAAAAGTGTTGGTAAGTGACAGGCTTATAAATTTCCTGAATTCCAGAACTCTGAAAGCAGCCTGGAAGAGTTTCACAGTTGCTGGGTGAGCCGGTGAAACAATGGAGGCTTTTCCCAAGATGGGGCTCTTGGTATCCCAGAAAACATTGGTGACATTGGATGCTCCAGGCTGTGCTTGGAGCTGGCATCTGCTTCCAACCTTGGATGCACCTTTTTTAGGTCAGATATGGACAGATGGCTCAGCAGCAGGAGTACAAGAGTGTCTTCATGTTGTCCTTTCTCATCCTCTCCTGCTGTTTGCTCCCCCTTCACTCTGCATTGCATCCCTGTATGTGAATTCATGCATCAGAATTCCAGCCAAAGCTCTCTTTCATGTTTAGGTACCTGCAGGAAAATGTGAGATTATAGAATCATAGAATAGTTTGTGTTGGAAAAGACCCTAAATATCATCTAATTCCAAATCCTCTGCCATGTGCCCCGTCCAACCTGGCCTTGAACACTTCCAATGATGGAGAATCCACAACTTCTCTGGCCAACCTGTTCAACCACTGCTAAATAAATCCTCTCCTTGGCTTTTGTGTGTGTACAGGTTTTTTGCCACAGAAGTTTTGCCAACAGAAAATTAGTCTCCAAACCTCCTCAAAGGCAGCTTGATGCAGTGCAAATTCTGTCTGTTTGGTGTCAGCTGCCTGCTTAATCCTAAGTGAGGTTGGGAAAATGTGTGTCTCATGGTATAATTTCCCTGTAGTGACTCTAATTGTACCAAACCTCAAGAGGTTCAACTATAAATAATGAGTGCTGGAAGAAAACATTTACTGAAGGCAGGGATTCTGTATAAAACAAATACATCCCCCTCACAAAAAGCACTCAACTCAATTGAAAGTTCTCGTCACAGTTAGAGCTAAATTGCTGATGTCCAACATATATTTTTGAGTCATTAACTTAAAAAAGATGGAGCAGGAAAGAGAGCATAATTTAGTCCTGGAGATAAAGGAAAATATTTCAGGACATTCTAACAGCAAAAAGGATGTTTGTCTTCCTTTACCTCTTCCTAATATCATTAAGGCATTAAAATGGACTAAAATTCAGGTGCTGAGGCTGAAGTCTGAACTTGGTATTTGAGCAGTGCCATAGAAGAAGATGGTGCTGCAGTGGACCAGGAGTGACCTGAAAACCTTAATCTTCCACCACCCCATCAATTAATCTCAGAGGAGGAGATGAAATGTAGGAAATTCTGGAAATCTGATATTTCCCTCTCAAGCTCCACTGCAACAGCTCTTTGGAGGAGAGCAGTGAAGGAAAGTGGCTCACTGCGTGTTCTGAGGACAGGGATGAAGGGTGACAAGGACAGGGATGAGGGGGATCATGCAGGTGTCCTTGGATCCCAGCTATTTCCATCATCTGTGGTGAAATTGTAGTTTAGAAAGCTTTTGTGATCCTACTGGCTTGGATTCAACCCTTGGTCCAACGTTAACTATTTACAAAACTTACATTCAGTGTTTTCAATAGCTTTCATACAGGTCATTGTTTAGAAATTATAACTGGTATATTGAGCAACACAAATGGAGAATTAAGGAAGCAAAACACAATTCCTGTGTTTTCCAGTTTTATATTTATAGATATAATATGTACTAATGGGAACAGTTCCCTGAAAGCTGACACCTGAATTTAGTGCACATCTGTGCTTACATTTTCAATCCTCATGATATTTCAGGCAAACTAAATTTTGCATGGGACTGTAGTAACCACTACAGCAGGAGCAGGAAGATGTTATAACAGGTGAATTTTTTCAGGATCTTAATTTCTTAGTGATATTTAAGCACCCAGATATTTAAACATGGGATGTTATTACAGTCTAGATTGGAATTTTTGTAGGACTTCTTTTTTTCAGCCCGAAATATCCAGTGGTTTTAGTCTAAGCATATTTTGTGACTGATATTAGCACTTAGGCTACAAGACTCTCTAAAAATGTTGTATATATTCTAGTGATAGGTTGTAGATTTTCCATTAGCATTAACCTTTAATGAGCAGTAAACACCTAAGACGTACCTGAAGAGCAGGCAGGGACCAAGATGAGATGCCTTTGTGGGTAATTAAATCGTGGTGAAATCATGAGCGGCTCAGGTCTGACTGATTTTGGTTGGCCCTTTTATTTCTTTCCCAAAATAAACACTGTGGTTTTTTAATTCCTCAAAATAACTCAGTGTGACAGTCAATAACTGCAGACTTTAAGACAAAAATATTTTTAGCTTCTGTAGGTGTAGCCTGTGATTTGGGGGCTGTAAGAGAACTTCAAGACTGGTCCTGATCTCTTGAATCATTTTCTCTGTGGTGTTTTGCCAGACAGATTGTGGACCGTGGCTTTTGTCACAAATGTAAATGCCAGACATTTCTCATGCAGATAGTGTCTCCTGGGAGCTCTTTAACAGGAAAAAATGAAAGTCTAAATCCATGGGCACTTCAGCTGAGGGCAGGGGTGTTGATCTCCAGCAGAATACAAGGTGACCCTGCTTGTCTGATGGAAGTGGAGATTAGAGGGAAGCAAAGTGCTTTTCTCTTGGTTTTTCCCTTTTCTCCATTTTTTGATCTGCATTTTAAGGCTACGGTTCCAAGGCAGAAATGTAATTCTTGTGCATTTTCCCCATGATTATGTGCTTCAATATTACCACAGATTTCATTAAATTGAAGCCATGTTTTTCAAATTGCAGCAATTTGGCAACCTTTCCCAAAGTACTTTCTGGCAAGGGTGAAGCAGAGGCTTTTAAGATTTATTATGAAATGTATTACCAAAAGCCACTTAGTACTGTAGAGTTTTGCTCCAGGCACACCTGAATCTGTGGAAAAATAGGACTACCATTAGGCTTTTATGATCTTAGAGGACAGAAGAATCTACAACCAGAGAAGCAGTGACTACAGGTGCCGTGACAAGTAAATACCACAATAAATTCCATCAAGATTTTTACTTTGTAATCAAGTGCCACATTTTGTTACCTATATTGACACCATTTATTTATATTTTCTACAGTTTAATCTTTAATGTTCTTAGAGGAAGTTTTTTTGATCAAGATGCTAAAAGTAAAGTCTCAGCTCAGTGAATTATTTTATGCTACTGTAGTTCCTGTAGGCAATTTAGGGGATTGTTGTCATCTTTGAGTGAATTCTTTTTCAAGTTTGGAAAATTCTGCTGTGTAATATGTTTAATGGCTTCACATTCAGCCCATGGACAGGTAGTACACAGCCACAGGAAAAAACAGTGTCTGAGATTATAATAGGAGGAAGACATAAAAGAAGGATTCAAGTAGAAGGAAAAAAATGTTTCATGTAGACACCAATATAATGATTGCAACACCTACAAGAATGGCTCCTACCTACAAGTCATTCAAGTTATATTTCAAAGAAAATTGCATTTCTCCTCCTCCCTCAAAGCAGAGCTAGGCAGGGAAAGAAATCCCACCTAGAGGAATTCCATAATTTCCAACTGCTTTACTATTTGGAAATGGAGCAAATATATTCCATCTCAATAAAACTCTCAAGGAAATGAAATTGTAAAAGAAAAAAACCCCTTTGGTTTGGTACATCCTAACTTTCGGAATTGCTTTTTAAAAAATTCATTTCTTCTGCACCAGAAGTGCATTTCCAACTGTTTCATTTTCCCTTTCCAAACAGAATTTTAACTTCCTTTTCTTATTTCAACTTGTTTTCATTTAAATGAAAATGAAAGTATATGATGAAAACGTCTTATGATTAAACAGCCTAACCAACTTTTTCCGAGAACCTCGTTAAGGCTTTTGAAGGTTTTGTTCCAGCCCACACACTCGAGGAGCTTTGTGTGAGCTCCCTTTAGAGGAAGAAATGAAGAGCTTGGGTGAATAACAATAAATGAGATTTCTAAACCCACATGTTTGCATCTTTCTCAGTAGGTTGCAACTATTTCTTTCAGCCTTTCAGTCAGATCTCTGTCGTTGCAAAATCCTGTGTAGAGAGCTTCACCTTCAAATTGTTCAGAAAGTTAATCTCTTCTGAAGGAAACATAAAACTGATGGTTGAAATGCAATGGCCAGATCAGGATAATTGGAGGATTGTGAGTGCAAAAGTCTTTTCTGCAGTTGGAGATTCCTTCCATGCCTGAGCCACAGCCTTTTCTTGTCAGAGGGCTGTAGGCATGAGTAACTTCCATGTTTTTAGACAAATCATAGACTCACGGAATGGATTGGGCTGGAAAGGACTGTAAAGATCATCTCATTTCTACCCCCTGCCATGAGCAGGGACACCTTCCACTGTCCCAGGTTGCTCCAAGCCTCATCCAACCTGGCCTTGGACACTTCCAGGGATGGGCAACCACAGCTTCTCTGGGAAAACCTGTGCCAGGGTCTCATCACCCCCACAGCAAAACAATTCTTACTAATGTCTAGTTTAAATCTCTTCCCTTTTAGTTTAAAAACAAAGCTAAAAGAGAGGTATAGTCATCCAAGTGAGATCAATGTGTCCTTGTTGGGAAAGTGTTACTTTTTATTAGACTTTGTGATGTTTGAACCAGGCCAGACACACGGTGCCCAACAAAGCTGCTCCATCACTTTCCTCCTCAGCTGGGCAGGGGAGAGAAAGAAAAATGAAAGGCTTGTGGGGTGAGATAAGGACAGGGAGAGATCACTCACTGATTACTGTTATAGGCTAGATTTGGGGAAATTTATTTAAATTATTATCATTCATATCAGACTGGGAAAATAAGAAATAAGTAAAATATTAAAAACTCTTTTCCTCTTCCTTTTCCTTGTTCCTGAGCTCAGCTTCACTCCAGATTTTCCCTATCCCCTCCTTCCCAGTGGCTCAGGGGGACAGGGAATGTAGCTACAGTAACTTCATCCCACATTGTCTCTTCTACTGTTGGCTCCATCTTGCTGGTAAGGGTGGAATGAAGTTTATGAGTTCTCGAATGTGTGGAATCCTGTGTGAGGACTGGGATGCTCAAGCATCACCGACATGTGATGGGGAGTGTTAAAAGGGGTGATTTGATTTAAAGTTGCCTTTGTGCATTGAGGGAAGTCACATTAGGCAAAATCTGAACTCCACATTTATTTCAAGATGCAGACCTGCAGTGAGACCTGACTGTAATGTCTTAGATATGTTGACCCTCCATTAAATAGAAGAAGCATGACATGGAAATTCCATTCCTGGATGGTTAGTGAAGAGAAAGCCCAAATATAAACTATTTTTTCTAAATTGCTGTTTCTTCCATTGATGAAAGTGGTGTAGATCCTGCAGTCTTCATAACAGGAACTACTGGCATCTCCCCACAGGAATTTTTTTTAATCATATGCAAATTTTTTTGAAAGTAGCGATTTATCAGAATGGAGACACAGGAAAATTCCCAGAAAAAAAAAAAATCTCTAGTCTAGGAGACAATGAAACTATGTTAAGCAAGGGGGAGAAAATCATTGAAAGAAAAAATGGTATTTTATATTTATCTCTGGGTCCTAAGCACATTGCCTGTATTTGTATAAAATAGGATGTGTGAGACAGGAAACAATCAGAAAAAAATTTGCAGGGGATGGTAGCTGTGTTGTCTTTCCTCTCAGAACCAGCTCAAAGGGTGTCCAAATGAGGATTTGAAATCAAACCCCTCACCATCCAAGTCATTTAACAGGAAATTCTCTTAAGCAGGACAGTAGTATTTTTCTCATTTCTCATGTTTTAAACAGAAGATTGATAGATATAAAGTCAGTGAGCACACCTAAGCTCATCTTGTTTTCCAGTCTAATTTTGCCTTCTTTGATGCAGCGAGGACTATTTTTATCTTTTTCCTCTGAAAAAGTATAACCCTGCCTGGCTCTGGGTCTGGAATGGCATCCTGTAAAACAAAATAACGAGGCACTTCCTTCCTCTACAAACTGTGCCCCAGTGGGAAACTCTTCTGGTATTTAAAAAGATTGAAATACTGGAACAGTATTTTTCTCATATCTTTGTATGAGCCAGAGACTCTGCTTTAGGGACTTAAGCCCAAATGCTGATCTCCTCAGTCAATCTAATGATAGCTTCAAGTTCAAAGAGAGTTGCTCATTTTATTACTAGTCTTACTGCCACTGTTGTAATTATTTTGTTCATCTCACCGTCTCTAGAAAAATTCTGACTAGTTATTAATATCTCAAGACACATCTAAAATTTCCATCAGCTTCATTTGAAAGGAAAAGTGAGGTTTTTGTTTGCAACTGAGCCTGCCATCCTTTTGCATTTGGGTTTTAATTTCACTAGAAGGTGTTGGGTTGCCATGGCAAAGCTCATATCTTCCCTTCCCTGTCTCAGTAGGTGCTTTGGGGAGGGGGAGGTGGTCAGAACAAGAGGTAATTTGTGCTAACGAACAGCTGTGTCCCAAGAACGTGTTCATACAGCACTCACTTTCAAGTTCCTCAAAAAAAAACCACCCCCACAACCAATCCAGCAAATTCTCAGCCAAGGGGATGCACAGAATTTTGCAGAAACTAAAGCCAGGCAATAAAAAGCTTGGATTCAGTTTTTCACATTCCAAGCTGGTAATGACAGCAATAAACATGAAAATGAACAGACCAAACCCTTAAATCCTCACTGGTCTTTCCCTGAAGTTAAGGGAAGAACTTGTTCAGGACACTGAGCCACACCAGTGATCTGAGTTTAATGGTTGAATGGTACAACAGAGAGAATTCTTTGTGATACTGAGTTCATGTGGAGTCCTAACTGGCAGAAATTTTGGAGTGAATTATATTTTTTGGTGTGACTTCCAGGATGCAGCTGAAAAGAGAGAAAAACATCTAAAAACTTATTTAATATGTAGGAGGAGCATTAGTGATTCAACTCACCATGTGGAATAGTTCTGTGCTACTATTAGGTTGTAAACTCTTGAAGGCATGGAATTACATTTAGAACAAGTAACACTGAAATTTATGTGTATTTTCACAGAATCACAGAATAGTTTGGGTAGGAAGGGACCTTTAAGATAATCTTGTTCTATTGCCCCACACCACAGACAGGGAATATTTTGATTTCTTTTGATAAAAACTTCCTCTGTCTTGTTTTGGTCTTTCAAAGCCTTCACTACAACCGTGGAAAATGAGGAGACTCCAATGAGTCATAGGTTAGATTAGATGGTCTCAAAGGTCTGGTAAATTCTTTTATTCTGTGATGTAAATTAATGCCTGTTCTGAGGATAACTTCAGGAGGATTTTAGAGGTGAGATGGGGATCTGTAGGAAAACTCTTCCCTTTCTGTGCTGAATGTTCTTTAGTCACTGCTACAAGTATCAGGACTCAGAGCAGCAAAATATATTGAGGGAGCTTTCAGACAAGTTGTGCCACTGTTATGAATGAAGATCCAAATTCTAAATAAGGTTTATTTGCTGAGTTACTCTTCAGGGCAGTGAGGAATCAAGGAACCACTTAGGTTGGAAAGGGAATCTGGAGTTCCCTAATTAAAATTTCTGCTGAAGACTGGGTTGATTTCCAAGGTAAATATCCTTCCCCTTGGCTGGTGCAGCAAAATCTGAAAGTATTTGAGATGTCACAGGCTCTCCAGTCCCTGTATGTATGTGTACTTAACCATTCTGGTGGTGAAGGGATTTTTTAACATATTTCCAAACAGTGCTGATATTTGTGACCACTGCCTTTACTGGGGCACCTCTGAAAGGAGCATGTATCTGCCTTCATTCTAATACCACCAAATTTTGGGGAGATTAGAGTTAGTTATCCTGTTGCCTTCTCTTTTGGCCAAACAGGTCAAAATATAAAAAAGACATCACTATATATGAAGTATATTTAGCTATCAGTGTGTCTGAAGGAGGATAAAGAAGATGGTGAAGGGTCTGGAGGTGAAATCATACAAGGAGCAGCTGAGATTGCTTGGTTTTCGCCAGCCTGGAGAAGAGGAGACTGAGAGGAGACCTCATTGTAGTTACAATTTACTTGTGAGGGGGAGAGGAGGGGGAGGCATTGATCTCTGTTCTGTGGTGACAGTCACAGGACCCAAGGGGTTGGCCTGAAGTTGTACTGGGGAGGTTTAGGTTGGATATTGTGTTAAAGTTCTTCACCCAGACGGTGGTGGAGAGTGGAATGGGTCCCCTAGGGAAGTGGTCACAGCCCCAAGCCCGACAGAGCTCAAGAAGAGTTTGGAAAATGCCCTCAGACGCATGGTGTGACTCTTGGAGTTGTCCTGTGCAGGGCCAGGAGTTAGACTTGATGATCCCCATGGTTCCCACTCCACTCAGATATTCTGTGATTCTCCAAGTCTCTTTTAGCTTCTCCTCATAAGGGTACTCTGCTGGCTGATCTGCAGCTTGCTCCCCTCAGAACCAGGAGAGAGAGAACAACCCTGCTGCCATCCTCCCTGCCTCTCCTCACAAAATGCTGTGTCCACCACAGTGCTCCAGCACTGCGAGTTTCCTCCCAATCCCTGTAATTCCAGTGGCACAGCTCTGCACCTGCACACGGGTTTCTCATTCCTCCTGTTTGTCGTGCTGGGTGTGTTCAGGTACTCTAAGGAGAGAATCATCCTCTTCTGCCCTGTGCTTTGTTTGCTTCATCTCATCCCAGGTTTCTGATTATCCCAGGGTGCTGCTGTCCCTAGCCCAGCAAGGTGAGTTCAAAATCCTCCTTGCCAGGTTAGCAAGTTCCTTTCCAAAATTGCTCTGCTCTGTCCTCACTCTTTGAAGCAGGTCCAGTCATCACAGACTCTCAGCTGTTTAAGAAAGACTTTTTTCCCCTGTCTTTTTTTCAATTAAGCCTCTCTGAAGTGCACATGCAGTTTCAGACAGTGGGGCTGGAGTGCAGTCATTAATGACTAATGAGGAACTGAGGACTGACCTGCAGGAAACCTCCAAATTGAATATTCTCTTTTCAGATTTAGCACGATTAAACAAATTGCTTTTGTGTCCAATAGCTAGCTTTATGAAAGAATTATTTTCCTGCTGCTCTGTCCAAACCCACAGGGACTAATTTAGATAACATTAATTGGTAATTTCCCAGATCAAAGCCTTTAATCAAATCAATAAAGATACACACTCTGCAGTGTGCTGATTATCATTCATAGACATAAAATATTATTTGTCATGTCTACCTTGATAATGATATCAGAGGAATACCAAGACCAACAAGGAAAGATGTCCTGATACCTTTTAATATGTTGATTATGTAAATGGTTTCCCTAAATTGCTTGCCAGGGCATGGGGGTTGTCCTTGCTGTAGGCTTCCTTTCACTCCAAGATTTATTGGTAGCCTAAACATATATAAATTACTGTCAACAACCTCAGTGATTATTTTTGTAACACTTGCAATTCCTATGGAGACATTTCAGGAATGACATTAGTAATTATATCTTTGTGGAGAAAGGGGAAGGGCTAAAAGGCTCAACAAGTAATCATCATTTATCTTAAGAGTGAGTGGTGTGAAAAGTGACCCAATTTGCCATGTAGCAGCTGTACAGCTATGTGGTTTTCCTATGTCAATACTAAATCTTGGTTTTTTTCTCTTCAAAGGAGAAAAATTGATCTAAAAGCTGTTGGTTACTGCTTCTTGATATAAACACCAAACAGTTAATGTGATTACTCCAACCCTCTAAGTCTTTTAGAGGAAAGCGACCAGATCCATAGTGAAGGAGCCAAAACCAGCTTATGCAGAAAACAAGTGAAAGCCAAGTTGGCAACGGATCTGCCCTTCCTGAGCCCTTAGGTCTCTATTTTCCCACATTTATTCTTCCCAAACCACCTTTCCATCCCTTTTGGTGTTCCTTACCTAAAACACACTGTAACACAGCAGTGGAAGGTGTCCCTGCCCAGAGCAGATGGAATGAGATGATCTTTAAGACTCCTTCCAACCCAGGCCATTTTGTGATTTTTATGACTCTATGATTCTATGATAACTTCTTTTTCTAGGTCCAACATCAGCCATAATTCCTAGGGAATTATCCCATAATTCCTAGGTCCTGCGCACTGCTTTCCGCCTGTGGGTCCCACAGCACATCCAGCAAACCCTGATGTCCAGAAGCCAAGGGAGGGAAGGAGGATAACCCATCCATGACAGAAATCCTTAGAACCCAGCTTAACAAACCCACTCATACTTTTCATCATCCAGTTATCTTTTTTTTATTATTTCTAGTCTCACATTTGTGAACATGTCATTGAATTTCCCAGTTCTTTGGCAAACTTGCACCTGTGGAAAAAAATGTATTTTCTGCTTTGTTTTACTTTGTTTGTGCATTCTACATTTGGGAACAGTGTGGGGAGAGCAGGGAATCAACAGCTCTGTGAAGACCAGCTGCTTGCAACATGCTTCCCTTGCAGCTTTCCGTCAGGAATCTGACAGCTTTAGTTATTGTGATGGAGAAATAATGAGGTGAGAAAAGAGACTGCCAAAAAAAAAAAAAAAATCAGATCTCTTCTTCCAAGGAAATAATTTACTTTTTGTGTGTTCTGTGGTTTCCAGAGAAAAGAAGACATAAGGACTCCATTTATAAGAAAAATTATGAATTTCCCTAAACCAAGGCAATTACCAAAATAAAACAGAAAAAATAAATTGTCTACAAATAAAAAAAGCCCTATTAGTTTGTTATGACAAATTTAATTAAATGTGGGTATTAACAGCACTTGGGAGAGGTGATTATAGGTGATGAGATCACCATGGGTTGCCTTTATGGTTAAAGGGAAAAAAGTTATTAATGTTAATGGATTTTAAGGCTAATTTACCTGATCCTAAAACAAATTCCTGTATTTGGCCAGGTGAATTTCCCTCTAAATTTCCCTCTAAATTGACTTTATTAATCACCATAAATATCTCATGCCAACTAAGACCTTCCATGGGAAACTGGCAGATCTCTGCCCTACTAACTGGATGCAGGAGGGATATACTAACACAACAAAAATGGCACTAAAAACTTGTGGTTATGCATCTGAAACATGCACAAGTTCACAGCTTCAAAGAAACCTGATATTGCCTTGAATATATATATTTCTTTATCTACCCGGCCTATCCACCAGGAGGATAGAAGTTTCAGGACCAGGGATATTTCCTGTGGATGTCTTTTATACCTCAGACATCCACAAGAGGAATCTCAGGGCATCTCCCACAGCACCAGGTCACCTTTGCTGAGACAACTGAACCTCCTTCAGCTGATGCACAGGTGCACTGGAGAACATTTCAGGTACAACACTGCAGGTGGGGTCACGCCAGAGCAGACCAGAGGGGAGGAATCACCTCAAAAACATATTTTTAGACACATTAATTATGCTCCCAGTTGTTTTCCAAATTATTGGATGCAGTGGGCTCCTCTGACTGATTAGTTCTCCACTGGCTACAACAAACATTTAAGTAGTGATGCATATCTACAGGTAAGCACTTAAGCTTCAGCTAACTGTGTTTCACTTAAGGTTGATTTAAACACTGAAAATTAGTTGGTATCACCCACAACATACTTGACTGGACCAACAGAGTTACCTACACTTTACACAACTAAAGAATGGTGAAACACTCTAAAATTTCAGGACTAAGTTTTAGACACAGTCAATTTAGTAAAACAATTCCTTGATAAATCTGGTCATTTACGTGTCCTAACTCTGGGATTCTCCCCTAAGAAGATGGAAATATGATTTAAAAGAAATAACTCATGATCTTTAACATGATCTTAAATGGTGCTTGAATGTTGAGTCACTCTCCACTGCATCATTATTGCTCCATGAAATGATGATCCTGAAGGTACTTAGAGCCATGTTTGGAAAGATGGTTCAACATTTTTTTAGCTCTTGCAGCATTGGAAGTGCAAGACAGACAGAGTTTTGGGGATTTTTTTGGATCCTCTCAGTTTGGCATGTTACATATGGAAGGAAGATAGACTTTTCATTTGCAAACGAAGCACAGGCAC
This sequence comes from Sylvia atricapilla, assembly GCF_009819655.1. Taxonomy (NCBI): domain Eukaryota; kingdom Metazoa; phylum Chordata; class Aves; order Passeriformes; family Sylviidae; genus Sylvia; species Sylvia atricapilla. Next base: position 149,817,606 of record NC_089140.1, read on the forward strand.
CTTTGAACGTGCACGTTCTCCTACATATGTGCCTGACTTTTGCACGAGCATGATTAGCAGAACCAATCCACGTTCCTTATGCTTTGCACACAAACCTGAGGCTCCCTCTTGAACTGCAAATATTCCCTGAAGCAGTATTTACACTTGTAAGACAAGTGGATTGTCACTATCCTACAAACCTTATCCACAGTCAAGGGATCATGGCCAGTGGAAAGAATAAAACTGTTTCCTGTGCTCCACTTGCATGTTAAATTCTGACTTGTATTTTCAGTTTCCTCCTCTTTTTGTTCCCACACCTTTAAACTTCTTTGTTTGGAAGCAAAATTCTACCCCTTTTTCTGTCCCTTCTTCAGATACAATGCATCCAAACAAAACTTTGGTACCTATCTGTTAGAATGCCATTTGTGTGGACAATTGGTGGCACTGCTAGTGACATTTTTATCTCCAGTTTTTGCTTTTGTTCATCCCCAGGTTCACTTCATTGCATTTTTGGAATATCTTGAATGAGCACAGGAGTGAGAGATGTCCTTAATATTCCAGCACCCTGCCTCACCACCCAGCAGCACAGCTTTAAGCGATATGACACTGTAATTGCATTAGCTGCCGTATTAGATGCTCATTATCATGCATTAATTGTTCAGTAATTTTGATCAATGCCTGTTTTCCATGGTGCTGACTGTTGTGACTGCAAAATAAAGCCACAGTTTAGGAGCTGTTGTGTGTACATCTGCTAAGTGATTCCTTCACTTGTGCACAAATATGTGTTTGTGTGTGAGAGACAGACCATGAGTAGTCAGGGCAGCTGCCTGCCAAAATGTTCCCTGCTTGCAGCTGCAGGGAAAAGACAAAGGAGCCCTGGATAATCTTGCCTCTGTGGTTTAAGAAGTCACCTCTGTCAGTCACCAGCCCATGATCAGATCTATCCCCTGGCTGGCAGCCTGGAGGATGGATGCCTGTGTCAGTGTGAAGCCCAGTGATTTTGCTTTGCTGTCTCTGAATGGCTGCAGGCTGGAGGATGGGCTTTGACAGAGGGTTGTACAGCAAACCTGTGCTCCTCGTTGTCAGCTGTGCTCTGGGTGCAGAGTGGCAGAGCAAAGAAGGGCCAATCTGTTGCAGGAAGGGTTGCCAGGATTTATTTGTCAGTGTCTGTGGCCTTCCCAGGGAAAGAGCTCTGTTCATTTGCTATGCTTACATCCAGGGAAAATCACTGACAAGCCAAGGGAGAAATGGGTAGCAATCACAGATTCATTAATGTTGGAAAAGGCCTCCAAGGTCTTCGAGCCCAACCTTTGTCTGATCCACAACTTCTCAACCAGACCAGAGCACTGGGTGCCATGTCCAGTTGTTTCTTCAACTACTCCAGGGATGGGGACTCCACCAGCTCCCTGGGCAGTCCCTTCCAATGCCTGACCACCCTTTCTGTGAAGAAATTCTTCCTGATGCCCAACACGAGCCTCCTCTGGGGAAGCCTGAGGACATGTCCTCTCATCCTGTTGCTTGTTGCCTGGGAGAAAAGGCCAAGCCTCACCTAGATACAGTCAATTGTCAGGGAGTTTTGGAGAGTGGCAAGACCTTCCCTGAGCCTTCTTTTCACCAGGCTAAAAAAACCCAGCTTCCTCAGCTGCTGTTTGTTTCTTATTTTCTTCTTGTTAGGGCTGGGATTAATACATGGAGGTCACAGTTGCATGTTAGGACTCAGTGTTTATTAATTCTTATCTTTATTACAGTCTTATAAATTGTGAGCTCTAACTAGCAAGGTACAAAATGGAGGTGCCTCTAACTCTTTCCATGGTTATTTAAGTGTAAACTATCCAATAACAAGATGACACCTATATTATTTATACTTTTAACCCAATTATTGACCACATAAGGTCTGCAATGTGGACCGTTTTCACCCAGTTAGAAAAAACCACCCTAGACCAAGAAGAAGGTGAAGAAGGACTTAGACAATGCCTTAAATCTTCCATATTGCCTCATATATATTACTATATACTAAACCCCCAAATTCTAAGTTTTTCACCCTATGAGATCACACAATACTATTCAAACTACATGCTCACAACCCCAGTGCTAATCACTCGATTTTGGAAGCCTGTTCCATGGCCTCAGGTCAAATGCAGTGCCTGCCTGAGGGTCAGTGCCTTTCAGCACAGAAAACCTGAAATTTTCAGCCTCTGGCATTCCAACACTACTCCTCATTGGAGTTACTCTCAAGACCCTTCACAAACTTTGTAATGAAGAGTAAATGAGAGTAGATGTTCAGAAAGATGGAACAAAAACGGCTTATGGATATGATTAGTAAGAAATACTGGAGATACAAAATCTGTGAGTGAAATAGAAATGATGGCCAGCTTTGAGATGTAGGCATGGCAGGCAGGAAGACGGTGATTAACTGGAGATAGGTGGAAGGACAGAAAACAAAAGGACCTAAGAATGCAGTCCATCTCCACCCTGCCAAGGCATCAAGGAAAAAGTAGATAAGAAAAGTAGTCTTTAGAGTTTAGAATATAGGATGATATGGTAATTTAGTAGTTCTCATAGGTTGTGTACAAAGTTTGTAGGTTTTGTATCTTGTGCTAGTTGGTTACTGTAAATTAGAATATTCAACACAGAAGGAGATATAATGTGTTATAACAAGGTCCTCACTCTCTTACCTCTTACTCTCTTACTGTCTTATCTCTTCCCTCTTAGCCCTTACCTTTTCCTTTTACCTCTTGCTCCTTGCCCTCTCACTGCTCTCCTTTTTCCCTACTCTTTTCCCTGTGCTCTGTTACCTCTCTTGCCTCTTTGCCCCTTCTCTTGCCCGCTCTCTCCCTCTGCTTCTTCCACCTCCCTCTCTCCTCCTGCCCTGACCCTGGCACTCTTCTTACCTCCCTTACGTCATACCCTCTCTCTCTCTCCCTCTCTCTTTGGGGCTTCCCTTCAGCCGAGGCTGGTGGCTGAAATCAACCCTCTTTACCCACGACCCTTGCAATAAAACCACGTGTTTCTAGAATATCTCAAGTCTGCAGAGTTCCTTGTCCCTGCCGTCCACAGAGGTCTCCACAAATAGACACTGTAATAGGATAGACAGAGGACATTGACCTGGAAGGACAAGAGAACCAAGCAGGAAAATAGGTTGAGATTGGTTTACACTCTTTCTAAGGTGAAGCACACAGTGAATGCACCGACTGTCGCCTCTTACATACAGAAATTCCGTGGTGTCCACTCCATTGCAGGATATTCAATGGCAGCAGACTGTGAATGCAATTTAAAAAGCATTCTTTCTCTCACAGCTCAGGATGATGTTTGGCAAAGGAATATCATCCCTTGATTAAAACATCCCACTTCCCTTTAAACTGAGGAGTCATCACTGACTTCCCAATCCATTTATTAGAGTGGAAAAAATTCAGAATATCCTTTGTATGATAAATGCTGATTTGTTTTGAAGGAAAACATAATTCCAGACTGGAATGAATACTTACAATGAGGAGTGAAAAGCCCACAAGGAGAAAGAAAGTTTTGAAACTGTAGGGCTTTTTTTTTTTTCAGTTTCAACTTTGCAACATGATAAATTATATCCTTACATGTGATGGATTGCAATGAGCAACACACATTTCAAAATGAGAAGTAATTAAAAAACAAAAACAAACAAGCCCTGCAATGAGCTGTTAAAGCTGAAAATCTCCCAGCACAGCGTTTTCAAACAGCTGTACTGCTAAATTGCCTGCTCCCTTGATAGCAAAGAACAGACAGAAAACTCCTGCTAGAGAGTTCAACTAGTACAGCCTCGGGTAATGTGCAATCACCAGAGAGAAAGTGGGAGAGACAGAGCTACAGGAAACAGGGCAGGCTGTTCAAAGAGATGGATTTAGGTTCAGGTGCATGGAGATTACTGGAGAAGGGACATTCAGTACAACAAATGGGTCCATGAAGGAAACCCTTTCAGGGAGGACATTGCTGATATGCATCTAAAGATGAAAATAGTAGCTGATATTATCATCTTAGCTCAAGAAACAGACCTTTTCTGGGTCTGTATTAGCAATGATTGCTCCTCTGTGGGAAGGATTTGATCTTCAGACCTCAGCCAGGTGTGCACCACCATAGCTAAGGGTAAGTCCCATGTTTGGTATTCTGTTGCAATGACCTCACTTACTTCAGGCCAAGAGTCTGAGCATCCTTCCTCATTCCAGAGTCCCCAGAGAACTCTTCTTGGCCACCACAGCTCAGTTTGCACCATAAGGATTTGTTCCTGTGCCCACAGTCCAGAAAATACCAATGTCATTTGGAGCACAGCTCTGATAGGAGTGACTGAGAGAGCTGGGGGGGGCTCAGCCCAGAGAAAAGGAGGGTCAGGGGGCCTCATAACTCTCTAAGCCTACCTGAGAGGAAGTTGTAATCAGGTGAGGGTCGATCTCTGCTCCCAGGTGACAGGTGAAAGGACAAGAGGAAATAGCTTCAAATATTGCCAGAGGAAATAAGGATTGGATATCAAACACAAAATTCTTTACTGGAAGGGTGGTCAGGCATTGGAACAGGTTGTCCAAGGCAGTGGTAGAATCACTATCCCTGGAAGCGTTCAAAGAATGTGTAGACGTGGTGCCTGGGGACATAGTTTAGTGTGGACCTGGCGGTGTTGGGTTAAGGATCAGGCTTGATGCCCTTAGAGATATCTTCCAACCTTTGTGACTCTGGGATCCTGTGATGTATATGAACAAGTTTGCTGTCCTGTGATCTGTATGAGAAAGTTTGGTGGAGAACACTGAAGCCAATGAATGAGGGAGAATTGATAATGCAAAGACACCTGAGCTGAAACAGCTTCTATCGAAAACAGAGAGAGAGAAAAACCAAATCTTTCATTTCTATTGTCTCTCTTGGCAGAACCTTAGTTTTCAGCATGGGTTAATGTGACAGAGAATCGATGTAATGACTTCCTGGAAGATTATTTTCTTTACAACAACAACAGTAAAAAAAGGAATGTACAAAGAATGAGGGCTAAATTTTGCACAAAGAGTCTTTGATTTATTTTCTGCTCAGGTTGTACTTCTTTTCCTCCATGAAATCCTGACAACTTTTAGTTCTTGTAATTCCTTCTCACAAATCTCTTAATTTTCTTGTTTGTTTTTGATAGACTCATCCTTTGCTCTTCAGAGGTTCTCCCAAGCCTCTGAATGAGTTCACAGGATTCATCCAGCTCCTCTTCCCTTGGGCATTCTCACAGCCATTCATAAGAACTCCTTCTTTTTTTTTGATTATTTGAAACTTGACTCAAAAGATAATTCCCACGCTGTCATACAGCTTGACACATCCTTAGCCCAGCCCATCCTTGATATTTCCCTTTCAATTTCCAGCAACTACAATAAAATCACCAATCTCAGTTCTTGATTTATTTAATTTGAATTTTTTTTCACCTTTACTGCTGATAAAAAAATACATTATAGTTATCCACGACAACAAATCAATTATTTGGGTTCTGATTTTCTAGGAAAAGAAATATGAAAATCTCATGACTACTTCCTTTGTTGCACTTTCATGGACAGTCTTTCTTATGTGTCTATATATTGTCATTTTTTTCCAACCTAGCATCATCTTGCGCATTACAAACAAATCTCAGTGGAAAAAAATTCTGCTGTTTAGAAAATGCACATTTTTCTGAACTTTATTTTGTGAGAAATAAATTTTCAGCCTAAAAGTAGTCAAGTAGATAATCTTGTTGTTTATTATTATTTTGCTCAGTTGAAGGAATTAATCTGATTTTACCATCACTTATTTATGATTTATGTATTTTTTAATATAATTGCAATGGTCTATTTATATATTGTACTGAGGCCAATGTACATTAGTGCATTATCAGAAAGGATTCACTTCTTTCTTGACCAAATGAAAGCAAAATTGATCTGCCTTTACCTCCTGATAGGGTTTCATATTTCCAGGTCTCCCTCCCCTTATGATTTTGTCCATATTGTCACTAATTTGCCTGCACATTCTGGTCTCCAGCCAGGACAGATGGCAAGGTCCTGGAGTTCCTCATGATATGAAGGTTTAGTTTTATGCCCACATTAAATTAGTCTTTGACTTAACTTTGTGGCACTTTGTCCTCTCAGCTTTCCTTAGACCCTACAATACCTCATTGCCCTGATTTTCTAACCCCATTAATGGGGGTTATGAAGGACCTCTACAACGTCTCCTGGTGGTCTTCCCTCCTGTCTCTATTTCAACTTCTATTTCTCTTTGTCTCCAGTCATTGCTGACAAAAATCTCCAGGCTACTTTTGAGATCTTTTAATTTTTGTTACTTTTGCCTTTACGTATTTACTATTTTGTAAATATAATAAAATAATAAAAATCTCAAGTACACCAAGAAAAACACGTGACTGGAATCACATTCTGAGGAAGTCTTTAATTATGTGATCACATTCAACCTGAGATTCATACTTCTATTTTTTTTTTATGTGCCCAGAACATAATGATAATTTAGGAAGAAGACAGTCAATATGTTGTTTCTGTTTTCCTGTTCAGTGGCTGCAGCAAGTTTATTCCAGTTTATCCTTGAACCTTACTCAACCCTGTTACAAAGATAAAACTAAAAATACCTTCTTGGGCTCTTCTCTTATGTTCTATACCTCGATTTCTGAGGGGTTTTCAGATTCTTATGAGCCAATTTTCAAAATGCTTCTATTTCTGGGATCATGCATAGTTCACATTATTGAAGGCAAATGTTTCCTCTGATTTTTGGGTGTTGAATTTCAGTTGCCCTGTTTTGATAATAAATGCAGCTGGGAATACAAATTTAGGAGATTTCCTGCAGAGCCTTGTGGTGCCTCAGTGATAAAAGAATTGATTCCTCTTGGATTTGTAGGATCCATGTAGAGAGCTGGCACCAGAACCAGAGGTTAAGGGCATGAACGTGTCTCTTCCAATGAGGTTCTCTTCCACTTGCTGGAAACTTTCTGATACACAGAAGATATGAGGTTATGTCCATGAATCTCACAAACAGTGGGAAGGATTTATTTTATTGGAAGTGGAAAATTGCCATCACCTTGGCACTTGCTATTTGCCATGTCAAACTTTGGTCAACACCTTAACATTGAGGGGCAGGGGGACCTTTCTCATTGTATCCTGAGCAGCTGAGCAACATTTCAGAGAAATGCTCCTGTCTGACCTCTGCAGGCATGGTTTTGTCCCAGATGGTTTATTGACTGCAGGTGGATGATGAATAAATCTCCATAGTGGCAGTATTTTGGTGCTGGTGTACAGAAAGTGCATCCTTGGATTTTCTGGCTTATCTTTCTTGATGGAAAGTTAAAAGCAGCTGTGAGCCTAATATCCCTGGGAAATGGAGTTGGAATTCTATTTGTGGATTTGCATTTTCCCATCTTCAATAGATCCTAATGGATTATACACAAAATTTGGGTCCAGTCATATCACTTCTTCATCCAATGACAAATCCAGAGCTTGAAATTTTCTGTTTTCAAATCACAATCTGAACACTCTAAAGGAGAAGTCCCTGATAAAAGTTCTCCTGGTTTTTATGCCTTTTTCTTTTCTGGAGGGGATCCCTACTGTCTTGTTTCTCTTGCTGGCAAATCCAGAGGAAATTTCCCTAAACTTCAGTACCATCCTGCAGCCTCTCAAGAATTCTGAACTTTTCATAGCTCCAGTCCTTTGTTATTCTAAGTGCAACAGCTCTGCTGTGGTTTCAGTAACTGATGAAAATAGACAATTTGCAGCTTCTTGAGAGAACAATAGAAGGAATGAAAAGACTAATGACAACAGCCAAGATTTGTGGCCCAGGGAAAGGAGGGCGACATCATTTTCCCATATTCGAAGTTGGGAAACATGAATCCAATTTTCTTCTTTTCATCATCAGCAAATAATTCGGATGTTTCCCATCCCTTAATTGTGCCTTTGTTTCTGTGATGAGGGGAAATCATTACCGTGAAAATCTGTTGGCTAAATTTTCCCCACATCTGTGGAGTTTTTCACCAAGTCAGCCGTTTGCCCATTTGCAGGCTAATGAACAAGCAGAATTTCACATTCTTGAGACGGAGCCTAAACTTGGAAGTTGGGAAGCATCATAATTCAGAAATCAGCTTGGGCTGGTCTAGGAGAAAGATTTTATAGATTCTGTCAAAATATGGGCAAATGATGACAGATTCAGTCCTCCTTTGTGAATTTTTTGGGAAAAAAATCATGTGTTTTTAGGATCACGAGATCTTTTTCTTCCAGTTCTCACAACAGGTCATGGAACCATTCCCTGCTGGAATAAAAGTCTTTATTCCAGCAGTCTAGGATTTCACTAGACTGTCACTTTCTTAAGGCTGAGACCCCTCACTCATAAAATCTTTCAGCAGCCATCACTGTAAAATATTTTCACAACATCATCTGCACAGGTGGTATCCAAAACAGACCTCTCCAGGTTTCATTTTGTTCACCAAGGTTTGTGCACGCAACAGCCTCTCATTTCTCTACTCTGTGACAAAGGAGCTGGCTCAAGGTGAAATTTTGGGAAGCTGAACCCTGCAGCAGCCCTTTGATTTTTATTCTCAGAGCTGCTGGAGAGACTTTAGAAGAATATAGTATTAAAAAAAAACCCAAAACAACAAAACCCCCCAAAACAACAACAACAACAAAAACCAACCAACCAACCAAACAAACAAACAAAAACAAAACCAAAAAAACCCAAACCAAACAAAAAAACCCCAAACCAAGACTCAGGAAATTTGCTGTTAAACTAGTCTTTGAGGAGTTGAAGCTGTTCACATCCCAGATGTCAGGAGAGGGAGTGTGGGATGAAACTGAGGTTTTGTCATGAAACTGAGGCCAGGCAGAGGACAGTGTGAGGGGTTACAGCCCGGGTGATGGGTGAAACAGGTCCCTGTGGTGAGGAAATGTGCTGAGGGAGGCACAGTGGACACAGGAAAGAAAAGCCCTGGCAGCTCTGTATCCTTACCTGGCCAACATGGGGATTACACACTCAGTCACAGCCTGTCTTACAATTTAGGAACCAAACAACTCCTGGTTTGTTTTGATAACTGGCCAAATTTGAGCTTCACTGAGAAGGTCCCTTTTAGTCTTCTCTTATCCATCCATAAGGACTTCCATGTTGCAATCCATGCTGTGGGTTGCAAATAAATCACCAAGATGTGCATCAATGTCCTAAATTGGAGGGATCAGGTCAGTCTCTGGACCAGAGAGATGCAGGGATAGAGAAAAACAAAGTCCTCTCTGGGGTTCCTCAAAGCAGACAGAATTTGATCACTCACTCTTTAAACTGTTTCCAAACCTAAATCAAAACCCATCATGGTAAAAAAAAAAAAAAAAAAAAAACAAAAACCAAAAAAAACCACCACCCACAAAAAACACCAAAAAACCCCAAAACAAAACAAAACAACAACAACCAAAAAAAACATGGAATAAACAAACCCTGTGTGCATTGTACTGCTCCCTGTTCTATTTAGGGTGGCAGGTGGCTTTGAAGCCATAATAACAGGAATTAACTGTTCAAATGGCAAATATTCAAAAGCATGGTCTCCATCTCCACATGCCTGTATTTGTGTTCTAGCCCTGGGATAAAAAGGAGTGTTTTTTTCAGGAAGATACTATGCCAGCCCCCTGCACGTGGCTTTCCAGCTTGGGTTACACACACTGATATTATATTCTGATATTCTCTACAGGATATTGCAAATGTTTCCTGCTAGGTTTTTAATATACTAGGATATCTTGTGTATGATTTCCCCCTCCTCTTTATAGACCTTGGGTATGTGTTTTCTCATCTCAGAGACTTGGATTGACATTTCAGCCAGGAGGGAAAAGTCATGGGAAGTCATTCATTTCACCAGGGAGGAAAATAATTTCCTTGCTGTTTTAAATTTGTGAGACTCTTTTTGAGAAACCTCCCAACTGATTTGCAGTTTTTCAGTCAACAACAATTCCTTTCAGGCATGTCTGGTCTCAGATTTGCATCTTCATCAGGATTTGAACCTGGATGCCTTTACTGCATCACTGCCATAAAATTGAGAGAGCTGCTCTGCTTGTTTTGTTCACAGGCTGTGGTCCTCAATCAGACTGATCACCAGAACTAAATATGCCACTCTGATCATCTGCACTCTTAAATACCTCCATCCTCATAAATCTCTTAGTGTTTATCTTTGAATTTAGAAATTGCAACATTAAGGTCCTGGTTAGCAAGGTTTATAACACAAAGGAAGATGTAGAATTCAGGTTAGTTCAACATCCAAGAGGAAATTATGTTTCACTTTAAAAATCCCCTTGCAATTTGAATGTGTCTCCCTGCATTTAGAAAAAAGAAGTCACAACTACCTGAAATAACCTAATCTCGGGTTGGGTTCTCTTTTTTGCCTGAGATTCAAGACAGTCTTTTGCCCTCTGAAGGCCTTGAGCCAGACGTGAGAATGAAACAGAGTCTTCAAGATCTTGTTTTTCTTGGTTTCTCACATTGTTTATTAATTCTTATCTTACAATGTTCTCTGTGCCTGGCCAAGGTGTTCTGCTGTTCGGACACAGGATGATTCCCCCTCGTTGGGAGGTTGCTGTCCTCTTATACAGATAATTATTTGTAATTATGTAATGACTAACAGGTCATCTCTACTCTGACCCAATCCCCTTAAACCACTTTGTGCCACCGTCACAGCAGAAGATGGAGGCCAGGGGAGAGGAAGAAGAAGCCAGGGCACGGCCTTAAATCCTCCATCTGAATGTCCCCCATTCACCTCCATACTAAGAACCCTAAAAATACAATTTTTTTCACCTTGTGATACACTACACTACTGTCTTCTCACCTTTGTGACTTGTAATTCTTCTCTCAATGTTAGAAGCTTTTTTCCATGGACTGAGATTAAAGGCTGTGTCTCCCTGGGCTCTGTGCCAGGGTCTACAATCCCCCTGTACAGCTGCAAGACTCTCCTGTACAGATCTCAAACACTCTTAGTCAGGTCCCAGTCCTCTCTGCCGAGGTCTGTGACCTTCCAGGGCATCCAGAGGAATGCCCTGGACTCCAGCAACCTAACACACAGAAATCTGAGCTTGTTGGTATTGAGTTTTGCGGATCCAAGCAGTAAGGGGAACACTTCTAGTGTGCAGGCTTTTTATTCCTCTTTTTCTCAGGACACCTGGTAATACCATCACAACTGGCATTATAGAGTGTGAACACTGGCAAATGGCTTCAGAACTGCTCGGGATGTCTGGGAATGGTTCTGTCCCCAAAAATATGTCCCAAATGGAGGTCCTCAGATGACATTTTTTCCTATGGAAAATTATGAAAGAGTTTAGAATCTTGTCATTTCTCTTATTTGAAAAGAGACAACTGGAAAGTACATTATTAATGAATGATGTGACAGAGTTTTATAAACTTATGAATGATGGAAAGAGTTATGATCAGGAAATAATTATTCACTGTCTTGCTCAATGCAAGAGGTGGAGTCACCATCCCTGGGAGTGTTCAGAACACTGAGTAGATGGGGCACTTTTTGGTATGGTTTAGTGGGCATGGTTGTGTTTGGTCAAAGGTTGGATGTGATGATGTTTAAGGTCTTTTCCAATCTTAATGATTAAGAGATTATAATTTAGGGCTTGCCCATGGAGCAATCAAACCAAGCAAAGAGAAGTGATTTCTCAGGCAACACTCAGTGACTTTATGCATCTCTTTCCCCAAAATACAGTGAAATACAAAAAAAAGCCCTCAAACCATTTTGAAGAGGAATGAATAGACTAATAATGGATAAATCTGTGACTGGCTGCTAAACACTGAATTCTCCATGTGACTTGTGCATGCAAGAGTCACCTGCCAGAAGGTAAAAATTATCCTGTTATTTGCCTGTTTACTGTGTGCTTTATCAAAACAGCCATTCCTGCCTTTTGTTGAAAGTATTCTGCCTAGATGGACCATTGGTCTGTGAAATAATTGTATTTTTTGATGTGATTCGTTTTGCCCAATGTGAAGGCCTCATACAGACAAGGATCTTCAGCTGCCTCTGATGGGAAATGCTGGACATCCTCAGCCACTGAGCCATTAAATTGTTCTGCTTTGTGGGAGTGAGGAGGTCAAATTTTCATTTCCATAACCTCAAAATTCTTGAAAAATATTCTGATGTGTAGAAGAGGGAGAAAGAAATGAGGCTGAGAAAAATGAGTTCTTCTGGAGCTAAACCATAATCATTACCATTAATTATCAGTACTTAAGAGTCTTAGTAATGGATCATCTTGTCAGGAGAGATAGTGGAATGAATGGCTGGTTGGTAACAGATCTTAAATCTGAGCATCTCCACCTGTTCTGCAGTTGTTCCTTCTACATTAGGTTGGGCTGCACCTCCTGGCAATACACCTTTGCTGCTGATATACAGCAGCATTTTCCCTTCAGGGCTGTCAGTCCCAGGTCTTCTAAGCAGCATTGAATTAATGTAGATTTTTTAAAAAATAAGTTAAAAAGCCTAGAAACTAAATCTTGAAAGATAAAAGAGGAAATCAGTGTTTGGTGACGAGATGATTAAGTCAGGAAAGAAGAAACCTTGTGAATGTGTGGCCACCACTGGAAAAATGCACGCACAAACACACAAATAAAACTGAATTGCTTAAGGAATATGAGTGTAGATAAATTATATTTTATAGTACACCAAACTGCCAAACATGCCATAACCCTGTGAAAACCACTTATGCTTTAATGGCTGAAAGGAATAAAGTGGATGGAAGAATAAATTCCCCGTGCACTCTGACACCCAAATTCATCTCCTCTGGAAGTTGTTCTGTTTCCCTCATTGACTTCAAAAAAGTCACAGAAGGGGGTGACTTTAAGGGAGCCATGCTTGTTTGGTAAGGCTGAATATCTTGGCTCGTATGAAGAAGTCTGGGGAGATGTTTTCCAGTGAGAGTTTAGGATTTGAGGGTAAGAAGTGGGCCAGCAATTGCTGGTACCACTAGTGGGATATCTGGTGTGGAAAAGTTTGGTTGGCAGGTTCCTGGGAGGAACTCTGAAAATTTAGGAGCTGAAATTTGAATTTATTCATACAAAAATAGCAGAAGAGACCATGCTGCTTATTGTGTTTAACCTCTTCTGCTGAGTGGAAATCCTGCCATGGGTGTTTGGTCCTAGAAAATTCACTGTGTGAACCCCCCAAATGCCACAAGGTCTGAAGTAGAACTTCCAGTGCTCATAGCAAGCTAAAATTTATATATTTAAATATTTTAAAAGACAAAACCCAACAGAAAACCAAGATGTCCAAGGAAGCAAGAAAGAGAGATTGAGCATGTTGCTTTTGTAACTTCATTTTCAGTAACAGGAGATTTGTATGAAAATGGCCAGACAGTCCTAGGATGTGGATCTTGTCCTAAGAAAGAAGGTCACCCTTTCTTTCCATCTGTTCCTCAAAATTCAGTGTTATTTGGTGTAAGATATGGACTAGAAGTCATAACAATATCGGAAAGGAACAAAGGACATCTTTGGTTAGAAAAGAATATTCTTCAAATCATTAAACAGTGACATCTCCATTAACCTAAGCTCTCCTGACAGATAAGGGAGTGAAAATGAATATAATCCCTTGAGCTAAGGATGAGAGTCCTGTCTTCCTAAGGTCTAACACAGGTGACAGGACAGATGAATGGGACCCTTAAAACCCCTATTTTTCTGTCCATTTACTATAGAAGAAGTCAAGGTGACAAGCTCAGCAATAGATTCAATAATCCAGGCATCTAAAGTTAGGTGAGATGAATCATACAATAAATGCCCTAGCAGTGAGGACACTCATTATTCTTACATGGAATAATTGACCATGGAAAGGGGAGAAACACCCCCATTGCTTCTCTGGCAATAAAGCTGCAGACATCTACTGTACCATCTATTAGGTTTTCTTGATCTCTGATTTTTATTGCATTATCAAAGCAGATGAGACACTGTGTTGGCATTATATGAGCCTTCTTCTTCATATTTCCATCATTCTTGTGCCAGCTGAACCAATGCTGACATGACCTGAATAAAAGGCATAATACAGTGTCAATTCACACTCAGGTAAAGCAGCTGTAAAAATGTTTATGTATATTTATACTTGCAATGCTTATTTGATCATCATGATGAGCCCTTGAACGTTTCAGTCATTGGGAAGATCTGATTTGGGATTATTTAATACTTTTCTATGTAAGGGCAGACTTCCTAAGCAATCCTACATGAAGTAAGAGTTGTTTAAAATCCTGGCTTCACACATTGCCTGGCAGAGGTGTCAGTGCTGCAGACAGAGAGGAGCAGCAGCAAAGCAGGAGGTGTGTTGTTTTTCACCAGGAATGCACATCTTAGTCCCTTTTCTGATAAAAGATGCAGAGTCAGCACATCAGCACCTGCATGGCTCCAGGGCTCTCCTCCTGCAGTGCCATTCATCCTACAGACTCATTGAGATTAAGAGCACTGCCAAAAAACCCCCAAACTAAAGGCTTAAAACAGCCTTTAAGGGATTGAGCACGCTTCTTTAATCAGCCCTTTGTTCCTTTGTCTTTCTAGCTGCAGGTACTACCCCTTGATTCATCTGTGGACTCCTGCCAGATTCAGGATACTCACATCCCAAACGGGTGTATTTCTATGGAATGGCTGTATGGATACCATGATGGGTGGAATAAAGTTTGATTTTAAGCACAAGACAGGAGACCAGTGTGATGTTGGGAGTCAGGTCTTCCCATGCACCCTCCCCACCACCCCTCAAACACACACCACCCCTTCCTTTTTGAGTCTTTGATGGGAAATATGGGTTGTCCTAAGACAAGACAACCAGGTGGGAATTGCAGGAGGAACACCCTGGATGCATCATTATTGAATTCCAGAGATGAGGGAGCTGAGCTGTTGGTGCACACCAGCCTGAAAAGGGGATAAGATGCTGCTGGAGGCTGGGCCAGTTGGGCAAACTGGTCTTCCAAGGCTTCAGGGAACTTGTGAGGATCCTTCCCCTGGCAGAGATGCCCAGGATAGATTTGTCCTGAAGATGTGGTAATATTTTGGATTGAAGATGTGGTAAGATTTTGGATGGGTAAACAAAAATCACTAAAATCCAGTCAAATATGGAGGTTTAAATCCTAAAGTATCTCCACAGGTGCCATGTTGCTTTGTAATTGTGAATTTTGCTAGTCCAAAGACTGTAAACCTGACAAGGAAATTTCTACCTGAACATGCCTGTATTATAACCCTGATCATCTTATCAGTGTGAGGGAGAACTGGTGAAGACAGCTTGAAAATTGCAAGGGACCCCAGGACCTAACAAAAGTGGAAATCTGACTTTTCTACAAAGCGAATATTTTTACTGTTTTGGGGCTATGGACACTTGAGGTAAGTTAAGAGTAAGAAGGAATGAGGGAAAGGAATAAGGAAAACCTTCCTATTCAGTCACAAGGTTCAGAGGGGATAATTTTGCCAAACTTAGCCCAGACTTGGTTTTGGACTAAAGGCTTAGTCCTAAAGGTTTTAACAGCACTTAAACTCAACAGAACTCAACTGATAGCTTAAATCAAACAATTTAACACAAGATTCTATAGAATTTACCATAAGCACAAGAGTAACTCACTAATAGGCCTGACTCACAAATCTAATGTACTCAAGAATCTATGAGAACAACATTCACTGTACATTTGGTATAGCATATCCCCACTGCATGCACACAGACCTAAAGGAGTATGAACAACCTGTGAATAATACCTCTCAACGTCAGGGAAGCACTCACATTTGGTGCTTTTACATCTGCTGAACAGGTGAGGAGTTGAGCCTTGGGGAGTGAGAGGGATCATCCCAGGATCCATCATGGTTCACTGGTTCCTCAAGTACAGCAAACCTGAGAATTCATTGGCTTTGAGAGGTGCCCACTCAGATGGAGATGCTGCTCACAGCCCTCTGTGGTCCAGGAGAACTCAGAAGGTCTCACTCTGAACCCCTGTTTATAGGGCTGCAAGAGAGTGGGTTTTAGCCACAGCAGTTTTCCATCCTGGCCATAATTCAGGTTAGCAACTTTTCAAAGTTCCATAAGAAAAAATGTTGTTCCACTTTGGTTGTTACTCAGGCAAGAAAAATAAGTTTCCAAGGCTGTTCATTAAAAAGCAGAGCTCGTTAGACAGCACAAGTTCCTAGGAGCAGTCTGTGTTTCTGATAAGCTCAAGAGAAGCTCAACCCAGGTGCTGTTTGTCAGTGTCAAAACCTAATGAGGATTTCACTCAGACCACTTTGGTCTGAGCAGGATGGGATTCACCACCACAGCTACGTACTGGCCTTTTAAAATTATTTTTTATTTTATTTTGAATGAACTAAAATACAAAAAGCAGGGTGGGGAAATGAAAGCTTATAAGAGGATCTGGCAGATAAATAAGATTAAACAAATTAGATATTCTGGAAGCAATCGAGATTGAAAGCAGGTTTGATGGAAAACAAAACCCAGAATATATGGTTACAGCAATCACTCAAAACAGACCTGAGAAATGATGCCAGGGTACTTTAAGGGAGAAGATGTCTTTATAAAAGCCAGCACTGAAAAGTCAGAAAGATTTTTCCTTCTTCTTTCCTTATCTCTCAGCAGAAGAATCTTGTAATGAGAATCAAATCTCAAAGAGCTCTTGGCTGAGTTAGGTCACTGTGGGTTTCCACAGTAATTAGGGCTCTATAAACTTTCTGAAGTAAGACCCAGCTCTCCTTTCATTTTCCTTTTCTCTTTCACAGTGCCTTTGTTACCCACGCTCCTAAACTTTTCCCTTTTCTTTTCCTGTCAGAAAGCACTGCTGAATTCAGTGACATAAAATAGGTGACTGAATGAAGACTGAAGGAGTCAGAGAAATTTAAGGTTCCGTTGGGGCAAGTTTCCACAGTTATTGAGATATGTTATAGTATTTTTGTGTTAGTGAGGCTTCTTGCCTCTCAGTTTTTCCCACTCAATTTTCCTCTCCATTTGCGAAAAGGCTGTATTTTCAGACTTCCTTAAGAAGATAGAACTGTTAGAATGTCAACATCTCTTGATTCAGTGTAAGCTAGAGATCCATGGAACAGTTTCCTGGTGGAGAGCTCTGCCTGCTGCAAATGATATTTCATGATATTACAATCCTTGAAAACCAGTTATATTCATTCTGTAACTTCACTTCTGTAAGAAAAATCTGGATTTTTCAGAGAGAATGCTTGCTCAGTGTATTGGGAAGAGTAGTGAACTGATACTTTTACACTTGCTGAAATATTGCAAGGCTTGGTGTTATACAGAAAATCATTGTGGTATGAAGACACATCCTATTTTCCTCCTGCATGAAAATGTGTCTTGCTCTGAGATAACAGGTTAATTCCATTCCTGAGCCCATGTTTGTCTGGAGAGCAGCAAGCGAGGAAGGCAGTGGAGCCTGGCTTGGAGAACAGGCTCTAGCATTTCCCTGTGTGACTGTATTGACAGAGCCAGAGGGGCTGGGTAATGGGATGATTCTATCTCTTGAGGATACCCAGAGAATGACAGAAGGCTGAGAGGGCTCATGCATCACTGTCCTCTGGCTGGCAAACAAAGCCCTGCTCCAGAATTAGTCGGGAATGCTTGTTTTTAGTGTGGGTGACAGGAAGAAATATGATTTGCCTTTATTCAGTCTCATGAATAGCAGTGGTGAGGATGACAGCCAGGACCAGGGCAGATCCCTGTGTGACATGTCCCCCAGC
Source organism: Sylvia atricapilla (assembly GCF_009819655.1). NCBI lineage: Eukaryota > Metazoa > Chordata > Aves > Passeriformes > Sylviidae > Sylvia > Sylvia atricapilla. The sequence goes on from NC_089140.1 coordinate 149,835,243, forward strand.
CTCCCTGCTGTGTTCAGTCACCCAGCAGCTAAATGAGTGTGGAGGAGGAGGGAAATCCTGCCTTGCTGAGTCTCTTACCTTTCACAGTCATGGGCTGCACACTATTCTTCTCTCTGAGGTGTTTGGTGAGTAGCAGAGCTCAGCTTTTGTCAAGGCTGTTTCAGACTGTGACAAATTTGTTCCCTGATTCCACACTCTTTTTAATCTAAATGTCAGGTAGGAAATTAAAGCCCTGCTGAAATGGAGTGTATTACCAGCATTTTATTAGATCACAAACAATTTAATAACCAGATAGAGGGAGAAGGTCATTTTGTTTTCAGTCCAACTTATCTCATAAATTAGGCACCAGGTTTTGCACAAGAGCATCTCTCAGCAAATAAAATTATCTGGTTTGATGAAGGACCTCTGTCCATGGAAAACACATAACACAGATTAAAGAGGGAGCCCTGTAACAAAATTATGATCCAGAAATGTATGAAAGGGGTTGAGTTCTTCAAAAATATTTTTCACACATTTGCCCTATTAATGGCAAGTAAATGCCAAAGTAGCAGAAGACATGCCTTCCTGATGAATTCATGTGAAATTCTTTCAAGGTCAGTAAACAAAAGGGTTGGCAGATGAAATATGGATGATAAATAGGGTAGCTCTTAGTGACCTCAGTGGCTGAAAAGGGAAGAAACTTGGAACATTATCTCTTCACTAGAAATATTTATAGCCTAGAAATTACATATTTCTGAGCAGGAGCAGGGCAATGAGTGATGCAAAGCAACATGGCATCGATTCCAACATATCACACCACAAATCTCTCTCTGGGATGAGGGAAAGGAGTGACAAGGAAATGGCTTGATTGGAGCAAAATTTATTTCTGAGAATATTATGAATGTCTGGTCTTGCTCAGATTTGTGTTCCTGCAGCTCTCTGAGGCACAGCAATTTCTACACCTCTGCCTGTCTCCCGTTATGTTTTGTTATTTAGCCCTCATTAGAGTGAAATTAGACTTGTGCATTAAGTGTCACACCGGAGTGAGAACAAATTGTGGTGCTTTATGTCCTGAGAGATGCTGAGTCTTGAGAAAAATGTGCAATGGCTGCAGCAGAATCTTCATTAAAATGTTCATTGAATCATTGAAGTTGGAAAAGACCTTTAAGATCATTGAGTCCAACCATCAACACAGCACCACCACCACATTCACCACTACACCATGTCCTCAAGTGCCACGTGTTTTTGTTAATGCTTTCAGGGATGGTGGCTCCACCAATTGCTTGGGCAACTTGTTCCAGTTCTTGACAACAATTCCCATGAAGAATTTTTTTCTTATATCCAATCTAAACCTCTTATGGCTCAACTTGAGGCCTTGTCCTCTCATTGTGTTACTTGTTACCTGTGACAAAGACTGAGACCTGTCAACTTCCTACTCAAACTCTGCTGTCCCCATGCACCAGCAGAAACCACCACAGTGAGAGTTTAATGGAGCCTTTCCCTTGTGTGAGAGGAGCTGACTTGCATCTCATTTCTCCTTTTCCCTGCACAATGTGAAATTGATCTCTCCTCAAAATGGAGCCACACAAATCTTTTACCCCTTTGCCTTGTGGGTCTGGGAATGCCATGAGGCACTGGACTTCAAAAAATTGAAGAATTGGAATGAAATCCTGCAGAATAATGAGTTTTTAAGAATTCTATCACCCCAGTGAGTGGGTGGCAGCATTTCAACAAACTGAACTGAGTACACAAACCAGTGTTTGTGCTGGAAGGCTCATGGTGACTTTGTCTTAGAGCCAGGTCTGGTTCATGTCTACATGGACCAGATCTGGCTCTTGGTTGTGTTCTCTAAAACTCCCTGACAGGATTTGTAGCCAGGTGGGGGTCAGCCTCTTCTCCCTGGTAATAAACAGCAAAACGAAAGGAAATGGCCTCAAGTTGGGCCAGGAGAGAGAGGTTCAGGTTGGATATTAAGAAAAAATTACTTACTGAAGGAGTGATTAAGCATTGGAAGAGGCCACCCAAGGAAGTGGTAGAGTCACCATTCCTGGAAGTGTTCGAAGAAATAAGTAGATGTGACACCTCCTGACATGGTATTTGGTTAAACATTGAACTTGATGGTCTTGAAGGTCTTTTCCAACTTTAATTGTTCTGTGTGTGCCAAAGCTCACAGCTCACTTGATAATGCTGGTAGAACAGCCCATCCTTCTCATTAATCTGCTTCACACAAAATTATTCTGATTAATGCCTACTCTGATGTGATTTTATCTGCCCAAACTAAAGCTCTGACCATACCTGGAAATCTAACCTCATGCAACAAAGTGATTCAGCCTCACTTGCTAATGAACTGCTAACTCCTCTGTTAATGAACTGACTCTATTCTTCTTTTTAATTCTGCAGTGTATTCTTAGCCAGCCTAGCCTAACAATCACTTAAAACAGCTTAAAGAGACACATCTGGGAAATGTTTAAAAAAAAAAGCTGGAGAAGCCTTTCCAGTGCATGGATAGCATCAGTGTGAAACCAAGGGGTTCCAAGCGCTTTGAGTCTGCCTGTGCAGAACAATGTGAGACATAAATGCATTCCTGGAATCAGAGAATCACAGAACAGTTTGGGTGGGAAGGGAGCTTGTAATCATCTTATTCCAATACTCTCACCACAGACAAGGATGAGAGATAAATTTGTTGGTTTAGCTTTCTGATTTTGAGAAAAAAAGCAGATTTTTTTTTTAAAGAGAGGAAGTAAGAATATTTTTAATTCTGATATAGTAAGGGCATACAGACTACTTGGGGAATAAATGGGAGGGCTTAACTCAGACCTTCTTCTTTAGGTAGTGGATTTCCAGTTTGTCTCCTGGCTGAGCAAACAGGAGCTGGACCTACAACTACCACTGCGTTTCTAATGCGATGACTCAATGCCATCCTAATTTTATGCTGCTAGTAAACAACAACCTTGCTCCTCATAATAGTTTGGACATGATGTGTGGATTGATGGGGTGCAGAATACTAGATTGTTTATTCATAGGATATGGGATCTCTTAGCACGGGTACCATTAGTCAAGGATGGGATTTTTATTGCCAAATGAAAAGAGAAGTGCATTCCCAGGACATGCAATGGTTTGCCATCTCAAAATGAAAGGAAAGCCATGTCTCGAGAGAGATTTATGGACCGTTCAAGGTTAAAACCAAGAAAAGCACACAGCATGGTTTTACAGCTGAACATCTAATCCAATGTTTGGATTTATTTACTGTCTTTGTATAGATTATTTTAGCACTGGTGTCAGCAAGGCTGTAGACTTCCACAAGATTTTATAAACCTATTGCTGATGAAGTGAGTGGTTTAAAAAAAAGACTTCTAAGAGGAAAGTAAAGATTAGGATAGGACTTGTGTAGTCTGGATCCATTGGTAAGTAAAGTATGTATAAAAGTGATTTAAGACTATCAAATGCTGAATCCTACCTGTTGGCAGCACAAGTACAACCCTTGCTGGAGAGACGGGGGTCACTACATTTATCCAGGAGAGACTGAAGCAGTTTGCTGTGATTTAACCTGGAACACAGCTAAACATCACAGAACTGTTCACTCACCCTCCCATAGAGGGAACAAGGAGAGACGTGAGAAAAAACAGGGTGAAACTTGTGGGTTGAGAAAAAGACAGTTTAGTAGGACAGGGAAGAAAGGGGAAATTATAATAATGATGTAAGAATACATAAAATAAGTGATGTATAATGCAATTGCTCACCACCTGCTGACTGATGCCCGGCCAGTCCCTGAGCAGTGCCTGCCACCTAAGTCCTGTCAGTTTTATTAACATGACATCACATGGTCTGGAATATCCCTTGGCTCAACTGGGATAAGCTGAACCAGCTCTGTCCTCTCCCAGTTTCTTGTGCATCCCCAGCCTTCCTCTGGCAGAGGAGTGGGACAAGTCCTTGACTTAGTGTAAACACTTCTCAGCAGCAACCAGCAATGTGTCTTGGACATTATTCTCATTCTAAATCCAAACTTCAGCACTGCACCAATCACTAGGAAGAAAATGAACCTTATCCCAGATGAAACCAGGACTTTGTATTTCTAAAAAGAACCCCAAACCAAATAACAACAACAACAAAACACTGAAAAAAGCCCTACTGAAAAGAAAAAAAAAATCCACAACCCCCCCCCCCCAAAAAAAAACAACCAACCTCCCCCCCCCCAAAAAAAAAACCCCAAAAAACAAAAAACAAAAAAAAAACCACAAAAAAAAACCCCACACCTGCTATAAACAAAAAATCTGGAACAAAATATGTTCCCAATCAGATTGTGGTCAAAAGATAACATCACCCTGGGTTTATCCAGAAGAAATTTGCTTAGCTGAGATAGAGAGAGGACTTTACCTGTGTTCTATGACACTGCAGATGCTGGGATGTCACAACACCTCTGGGTTGCCAGGCACTCATAAAGGATGTGTAATCATGGAGAAAGTGCACAGAGGAGTCACAAGGTGCTTCTCTCAAAGCAAATACCAGTAAATACCTGTCAATACCAGTTTGCTTATTGCAAAGCTGGTGAGAACTGACTTGATGGTAGGTACTGGGCAGAAAACAGCAGGCTTAATAGGGACGGTTAAGCCATGGAAAAATTCACAATTTTCATATCAGATAGGTTCAACAGAGGCATACACTTCTTTTTATAAAGTGAGAGGATTTGTTCCAGTGGTTAAACCACTACAGAAAGCAATAAAATTTCCATTTCTTGATTTCTTTTTTAAAAGTGTGCAGCTTTTCTACAAGGTAGTGCTGCAGCTGAATATCCACTTGCTTTTCTGCAGGAGAAATTTGGCAAATAGCTGTGCACGGTGTGATATGTGAGGTTAGATTATGTTGTCAGTGTGTTCTCCTTCTGGCATTAATATCTCTGCTTCTAAAATCAGTGTCTGTTCCAGGTCTACTGACTCTACATCCCACAGAGCGTGGTGCAGCAGGAAACATCCCCAGAAGCTGACCCTATGTGAAACAATCCCAGTTCTTCCCCATGTTGTCACCTTGGTAGGACATCATACAGCTCTATTATCCAGGATTTACTCATATTTTCTTTTATTTCCACGTTTTCCTTTATTTCTTCCTATTTTTAAAAAAATATTTTTAAATTTACTTCTCTGTTGGATACAGCCATAAGGATGTACATGTCAAGGTATTTAAGCAGATGACTAAGCTCTAGTCTGGCATTAGCAGAACAGACTAGAAAATTTGGATGTGACATGAGAAATTTAAAAATATAACAGAGTGAGAAACTTGTAAAAGTTATACGGAGCATCATGATGAATAGCCAGGTTCCACAGGTGGAGAAAAGTAAAGGACAACCAAACTTCAGCACTAATTGGAGGGGAATTCTGGAGACCTTTGGGACATTACAAGGCCAAGAGTGCCTAGAGATCCATATCAGTAATATTAAAGAAGGCTGGGATTATACAGGTGATAGTATCAGAAATAGCAAATTTAACCATGGCTATGGTCAAACTGAGACAAATGGAGAAAAAAAACCCTAAGGGGGAGTTGTTTATCAGTTAGGGCACAAGAGCAGAGAGAAGAAGGGGTCAAGATGGATTGGGAAGAAAACACATTGGAGAATGAAGAAGAGATCAAGGTGAAGGACTGTCATCTCTCCTCTTGCCCCTCACAGTCTGTTCCTGATCATTTTCCTCTCTGAGGATGCATTTGTGGGAAGCAGTCAATGGAGACATAAGTCTCAGAGTACTAGAGAAACCTGGGTACTAGAGAGACCAGGGGTGTGAGACTGCATATTTTGTGGGGCTGCTTCAAGGACATTAAGCTGGGTCACTGAAATCAGCCTTCAACTTTCATCTAGGACAGGAAATGGAAACAACAAAATCCTGTGAAAATGGGAATTCCTGTATTCTGAACATGAAGTCCAATAGGCTAACAGAAATCTGCATCAGTCTTTTTTACAATTTTTCTGTGGAAGAATTCAAATAAAACGCAGCCATGAGGTCACCTGAGCCAGTTATAACCACAAATAATCTTCAAGTCAGATGCCAATATCCAAACCCTGACAGTTTGGGAGAATTTTAATCCATTAAGCAATTAGGTCATTTCTCTAATTGAAACCAGGCCAAGATCCAGTCTCTGACATTGCATAATATTGGGAAAGGCTGTGTTCTGACCAGTCTCAAGGGCCATCTAATTAAAGGCTAATCAAAGTAATACTGATGAAAGGCTTTTAGTTTGTTCTATGACTTTGGGTAGCACTTGGAGTCAGCCAGTAGTGGAGCTGGTTAATCACTGGAGTCATTGCTGCAGATGCTTGATGGAAGCAGAAGGCAGAACCTGTGCTGTTTTTATGAATTACTCCTTCACTGTTGTTGAAAGATAAATTCAGGAGAAGATACAGAAAATATGCCTGATGATATTTAAGAAAGGAATCTTTTCAGAGACCTGAATATCCATTACTGTGGAGGCAACACTTAACAGGAACACCAGTTCAATGCATCTCCATCTGTGCACTTAGGCAGTGCCATATCCCTGCCACTATTTACCTGCTCAAATTTATCTTCTCATTTGCTTTCTTATCAATACATACATCTTCCTCTCTTTCATGTTTCCAGAGCACTTGTCACCTCGTGGTCTGGGTTCTCAGCTTCTGGTTCTGTGGTCACCCTGTGCAAAAGGGACACAGAGGCTCTGGAAGTGATGGCTGGAAGGTAAAGCTCCATGGTGCCAGTGGAGATGAACCTTTCTGAGGGAGTCCTGAGGGTTCTTTAAGCTAAGGATCCACATGATTAAAGGAAGGTGTGAACCTTGGGTCATCATGTTTCAGTCCTTTCTGTGGCAAACACAGCACAGAGACGCCTCTAAAACTGAGCTAGCACCAGCAGAAAACTGGGAGTTGGGGACTGGAAATTGACAGAGGAGCTTTGCTTTAATAATCAAAAATACATCCTGTGAAGTGTGCTCTGGCTGTTGCTCTCTGCTTTGTCCATCTCCAGTATCTTATAATCTTATTTGCCTAGTTATGCATCTATCTTTTTTTTTTTTTTTTTTTTTATCATCTCAGCAATTCTCCTGTGATCTCATGACTGTTTATGTGTTCTTTAAATACTTTCTTCCACTACAGAGGCAGCTATTTATCCACACCAGTACAGCACAAGGAGGAGGAGAGTTTCTTGCTGCATTGATTTGCCTAAACAATTTGCTTCACCTATCAGGTGAAGAAACTTTTCTGTTTGGTTAATGGGATGAGTAGATGAAGTCATCAGTCATCTCAGTGGTGTTTTGTATCAGAAAAAGCACTTTATACTGATGGGAGCTCCTTACTTTGCCTCACTTTGGCAGGCTGCAGTATCCACCTCCAAAATGACATTTTTGTGCTTCTGTGTCTCAAAAGATAACACGTAGGAAGCCTAGATTATTTATAAAAGGTTTATGGTCATCATTGCCTACTGAAACTTCCCCTTTGAGTCTCCTTTTGAGGCAGCAGATTAATTCTCTCCTAAATGTAAAATCTGAGGATATTTTTTCTACAAATCGAGACAATGTCAGGGAATTTACTCCAGGACAGTGGCTCTTGGCCCTGACTTTACAAAACTTTTAGTTTAGAAAGAGTCCCAGCAGAATCTGCCTCTGTCCCCAAAACCTTTCAGTTGCTGGAAGGCAGTGCCAGTGAGATGCTGTGCATTGTAGCTGCTCCACAGCTGCTTTTAGGGTGAGAAATGAGAACAGATGGAGCAGCTGTGGCAGAAACAATCTCCAGGGTGGAAAACTCATGTCTTCTTAGTGAGAGCTGACGAGCTGAAGCTGGTGTCTGTGAGAGATTTTTCTCTGCTGCATAGGTAGAATCAAGCAGGGGTTATTAAATATGCAGTTTTCCAAGGGAACCACTTAAGTACCAGATTAAAAAAAAATTAAGATGGAGTAATGGATTCAGATGGTGTGTTAAATATCACTTTTAGGTAGTGTCCTAGCATGGATGCTTGAGAGGACTGTGTGGATTTCTGTGGATGTCCTCAGTCAGCTTGGAGCCTCAGAATTGCTGTCACTGTGTTCATCCCCACTTGTAAAAAGTGGAAGCACATGAATGCTTTATTGAGCATGAATGTTTTACAAGAAACATGCTTCCTGAAACATTCCATTTGATAAAATAGAGATGATGGACAAGTTTCCAGTGACTCCAATCTTCTGGTATCACTGTTCTGAAGGACAGATCTCCTTTAGGAATTGCTGCAGGAGCGAGGACAAGCACAGCTGGGGAATATCCTGGTTGCTGCCTGTCTCCATCTGAGGAGGATGCAGGTTTGCAATATTGTAGTTCTCACCCAGGAGGAGCAGAGTGACTGGGACAAGGGATTTTTCAGCCTGACAGCTTTCAGAAGGCAATAAACTCAAACAAAGCTTCAAAATTACATTTTTTTTACAGTCAAATCCATTAATGCCCAATGTACTTCCATGTTACCTCATACAAAAGATGTGGCACAGCAGAATTACCCCAGGAGAGCAAAGCTGGCATCCTCACCATCGTATAACCATTGCTTTTTGTTTCCCCCAACTGATTTCTCACTCATTCCTGAGTTATGAGTGCTGGAAAATTTAAAAAGAAGCAGGGATGTACCAAGCAGATTAAAAAAAAAACCAACAAAAAAAATTATTTTTAGCTAGGCTGGTGTCCTGTGAGGGCATCCCTGGGTTTGAAAGGCTGGGCTTTAACTTATTGTTGTTAGCTGACTGTCACTGAGAGCAGAGTTAGGATTGTAGTGAGTTATTTCTGGGGCATATTTCATCCAGAACAGGTAAATACTGTTCCAGAGCCGCAGTTACTCCATATTCTGAGATCACACAAAGCTGCGTTCAAGCTTTCACTACTACTGAAGCAAAATTGAAGAAACACAACAAGAACTATTTGAGGAGGAGGAAGATTTCTGACTCTTGTTTGAGGTCAGCAGTGAATAAGAGTGTCTGTGATGAGCCAGAACGACACAGAACAGGAACAGGAGCTGAGATTTCATTGCCAGAACAGATTGTGTCTGATTGCCTCAAGTTCTTATAACTCCTAGAAGCAAAGCTGAACTATCACTAGCCCAGCTACCAAAACTCATGGCCAGGGAACCTGATAATTCAGTGTTTTTTGCTCAAGTACAGCTGATATAAAGGGACTTTAAGGCAAAATAGTGTTCAAACGCAAACTAAGAAAAAAGTTTTGTCTGTTAACTCTTCCATTAATAAAAAAGAGGAGATGCCTGCACTTATTAAACATATTTTTATAGTTGCTAGAGGAAGATAAATGTTTCTTTCTGGATATATTGAATGTTTTTTAAGTGGATAAACTTAAGGAAGGTAGTTAAAGAGAAGGATCTATTCCCACAAAAATGAACAAAGTCAACCTCCTAAATAATTTTTACAAGTGTGTTGCAAAGAACTAAACAGATGCAGTAGAATGAGCATTTTCTAGAATATCACTGAAAACAGAAGCAAAATGTCTGGGGTGTGATTTTAAGTACCAAGCGATTATCAATTCCTTTTATGTTTCAGTTATCTCAGACTCATTTTCTCCATTTTGCTTTTAGAATAAATGTATTTGGTGAAAGTCCTCTGGGACTTAATGAATCTTGAGATCAACTAATGTCTGTAACGAGTGTTTTCCTTTCAGAACCACTACCAAGGGCAAAATTCATGGAACTGAAGAAAGGAAAATTAGTTTTGTTAGAGGACCTTGTAAAAGAACATAGCACACTGACCTGCAAAAGCAATGGGGAAATTAAACAAATTAATGCTATGTGGAAGCAGAGGTAGTAACATAGGTTCAAATGTAACCACCTTTGCATGCAGGTAAAGATATAAAAGAAAGGCCTGATAAAATATGGTTTAGGCCCTGGTACTCTAGCTGAGCTAGCAGTCAGCTTGTAATTTTCCATGTGAAAAATCAGAAGAATGAAAGCAGTTAGCACAACAAATTATTCTGGTAACTGAACTGTTCACACCTTCATAAACAATGAATCTCTCCCATGAGAATCAGTAAAGAAAATATGTAAACCCAAGAATGGAGAGATTTGATGGACAAAAAATTCCATTTACTAATCAAAGAACTGAGTGGCAAGAAAACTACTACCAAATTGAAGTTGAACATGAGGTCTGTGAGAACTGCATATAAATGAGTTATATGAATAAAAAATGGGCTTTTCCTGCATGAAGAAAGTGATTCCTCTCTGCTTTACTGCAAAAAAAAAAAAAAAAACCAAAACCAAAACCAAACAAAAAGAAAACAACCAAAAAAAACCCACCCCCCCTCCCAAACCAAATAACCCCCCCAAAAAATGGAAAAAAACCCCAACAAACCCCAACAAAAAACTTCTGCAGATGCTGCAAATGATGTCCAGAAGGATTTAGATGTGCAGATGGAACAGTACTGAGGTGGAAAGAAATCAGGTTGCTTTCAGAGGTGCTGATGGCAACATCATGGGCAGATGGATTTATCTCTGTAATTTCTGTTAGTGCACCAAATAAGATACCTTTGGTTGGCCACAGAATTATAGAATGAGTTGAGTTGGAAGGGATTTAAAGATCATCTTGTTCCAAACCCATGCCATGGGCTGGGACCCTTTCCATCAGACCAGGTTGTTCAGAGCCCCATCTAACCTGGCCTTGAACATTTCCAGGGATGGGGCAACCACAACTTCTCTGGGCAACCTGTGCCAGGGCCTTACCACCCCCACAGCAAAGAATTTCTTTGTAATACCCAACCAAAATCTACCCTCTTTCAGCTTAAACCCCTTCCCCTTTGTCCTATCACTGCATGTCCTTGTGCTTGGTTGTTGAAACCAAACTTGTGCCCAGTTTTTGCATTGCATGGCTTCGCCTGTCCAAGGCAGCAATCCATCTCTGTGGGCTCTGCTGGATTAGAGTTTGTGATTCCCTCTTGAAAAGAGCCAAATGAAAAACTTGTTATATGAACTGTCACAGTACAAACTCCCATAATTTTATCAATCAAGAATTTACAGCTTTGTTACACCCCAGCTTTCTGTAGGACTTTTAATCACATCCTGGAAAACTTTCAAGGTTTCCTCATCACAGTGTGTTTAGAGAAACATTTATTTGGTTCTTGATGGGAAAAAGACAGAGACTCTAAAACTCGAGATTTTTCCAAACAGCTGATCGATGACATCCTGTCCATAGTGGGCAAAAGTTTCTCTTGAATCAAAAACTCAGTGAAATGCTGCCTTTCTTGGACACTTTGAGAGGATATTTTATGTATTTAAAATCTACCTAGTTACAGCAGGACACTGGATCTGGCTTTTATAACTTGGAATCAGGGAATGGATGCAGGATGCAAGCTAAGGGAAAGAAGCAGCACCAAAATAAATAGTAATTTACTTTGCACTTGGGCAGTGCTATTTGGACTAATCTGTGGTACTGGGGATTTTTTTCCTGTCCCAAGTATTGCAGTAATGGATGTAAATAACATAAACTAAACTCCTCCATACTTGCTGGGTATTTCCTGGTAATGTGTGTCTCTTGCCACCCTCAGAACCACGTTGATTTCTTTGAAAATCTAAAATTGAAGTAATGATGCAAGGAGTACATCCATGTGACAAAGGGCAACCTGGTGGCTTGATTTCTCAGGCTACTCAAGAGAAAGAAAAGAAAAGAAAAGAAAAGAAAAGAAAAGAAAAGAAAAGAAAAGAAAAGAAAAGAAAAGAAAAGAAAAGAAAAGAAAAGAGAAGAGAAGAGAAGAGAAGAGAAAAGAAAAGAAAAGAAAAGAAAAGAAAAGAAAAGAAAAGAAAAGAAAAGAAAAGAAAAGAAAAAAGAAAAGAAAAGAAAAGAAAAGAAAAGAAAAGAAAAGAAAAGAAAAGAAAAGAAAAGAAAAGAAAATCAATTATTTCCATTCCCATGGCATAATGTAAAATATCAGTGACTGGGACAGACAGGATATATTGGGAACAATTTTGATGAAATCATCTAGACCTGGCAGTCCATGTACTCTCCATTTCCTACCTCAACTGAAATACACACATTGAAGGAGAAGGGTTTAATTCTTATGGTTCAAAAATGAACGGACATGATGTCAGTACATTTTTTTTATCCCATCAAAGTGGCTAACTGGATGGGAAATGAATATGCAAAGAGCATTTTTGTTGCATAATATTGCAACAAAAGAGCTTTTGGGTTGAGTTTTTTGGAGTCCAGAAAAGTTGGGGTCTTCTCTGAGATTCACATCTCAAATCAATTTTATTTATTTTTTGGCAAAGCTGGTGTTCCTTGACTTATCTTTTTGTTCTCTCTCTTTACTGAAAATGTAGAAGATGTGTTCTGCTTAAAAATTATGAACCACAGCACAGCTGATTTAAAGACAGCCTTTGATATTTGGAGCAGGTATTTGTTCCAGCTCAGAGATGGGAATTTTATTCTAGTCCATCCATTCCAACATGGACCATGTACTAAAAAAAAACCCCTCATGCTTTTGTGTTCTTTGAGAAAACTTTGCAGAAGCAAAATAAGTGTCATGATAATAATAAGTAAACAAAGAAAATTAAACATCTGACAGCTGTGCACCACGGCCTTTGAAAATAAAGAAAGTCCAGGCCTCAGCTGCATTATTTCTATCAAGAAAAATTCTGCCCTTCTCTTTCACCCTTCTTTTATTAAAAGGAAACTGAAGTGCATATACACCCAGATAAACATTTTCAAAAATCTTTCTCTTGCTGTTTTTTAAGGGTTTTTTTGTTCTCTGTCCCACATGCAACAAAATGCTTTTAGAGACTTAAGTACGTTCTTAAAGTTAAGTGTGTCTTAAACAGGATTGTGCTCAGAGGAAGTGAAATAAACTTGTGTTCACGCTGTCTTGAATTGGATCTTTGACTATCAATACAGAAGTGTAAAGTAAAAATGTCATTTTTTACTGAGTGCCAAATGATTAACAACTGGGAAGAGGTAAGGGTAGGAGAGGGGATCTGCTCCTGTTATAAATTATCAGTATAGAAGAAATAACACATTCCTTTAAAACATTTGCCTCTAAGGCAACTCCAGTTTCTCATTTTCTAGGAATCTAAAAGGGAAAAAGCCTACTTGAAAACAAGAGAAGCAGAAAGAAATAGAAAAAGGAAAAGAAAGATCTCCTTTTAGATTATTAATGTTGGTAAGATAAAAAAGTGCTTGGAGACATGGTTTGAAATTCTATTTCATTACCTGCACTGCTTACTTACTAGCTAATCCATGTACTTATTTACCTGGATTTGAAAGAAGCTGACAAACTGAGGCAATATTAGAGTGCAACAACACTCCAATTAGCCCTGACAACATTAATAATACTGATGTGCCACTCTTATCTGTTAAGTATTTTGCCATCTTATATTAAGTTAATTGAAAATAATCAGCAGCACAGTGAGGTTAGCAAAGGCTGAGAGAAATTTTTAAGCAATGTGATGGATTCATGGACTCACAGACTTCACCCAGGAACACAACACACGTTTACATGCACATGAAATGACCCAAGACAATTAAGCGCCAGTAGGACCTTTTTTTGTTTTAACAGAATGTCAAGAGAAGCATGGCTAAGTTGTGAAAGAATTGGATTGATTGCTTCCATGCTCCTGAGGGAGCTGACTAAAATATCTTTCTATCCACCTGCATAAAGATAAACATCCAAGAAAGAAAAAAACCCACATTTGTCTGTGTCAACACTTAATTAATGTCAACCCTGGATAACAAAATATCCTGCTTTGTTCTCCAGGTTTTACTGGGCTATGTGTTTTGAGCAGGGATTTCTTTCCCATCTTTCTGCCTGGCTGACGTGCTGCTAGTGGATGTATTTTGCATGATCTCTCTCTTCCATTCAGAAATAAAATCTCTTGGTTGGAGAAGAGCTCTTAGATCATAGATCCTAACCATTAACCCAGCACTGCCCAGCCCATCACTAAGCCACATCCACAAGCTCAACAACCACATTTTTTTTATCAGGGATGGAGATTTCACCCCTTCCCTGGGCAGTCTCTTCCTCATTTTGCATGTGGAAGTTTCTAGACTCAGCATTACATGTCATAATTAAATTATTTAAGAAGCTGGACCACAGCTTTTATAGCTGGAACTGGAGCTTTTCAACCCCTTTTAATCTGTTATGTCAAGACCCTGATCTTAACCTAAAAATACCAGGCCAAAAAAACCCTAAAGAGGGACTGAAAAAGAGAAATTAGAATTGCAGTAACATTCTTATTGGCTTTATCCTGATGCCTCTAATTCTTCTGTCTTCATTTCTTCCGTCTTCATTTCTTCCATTTTAAAAAACTGCACATGAACTTTGGCTCAGTCTATTTTAAGCAGCCACATGTGCCAGCAGTGTGAGTGCTCAGGTCAGCAGAGGAGCCTTTCAAAGCTGACATGGTGAACTCTAATGAGACCATCAGAAGCAGCTTCACTCTCTCCTGCTGATACACGGCATGTTCAGTTGAACTTGACATGGATTACCAGGCTCTAATTCATTTAGGTGTTGGTCAAGGGATAATTCCCAAGATTTAGAGAAATAAATCTTCAGAAATCTGGCAAAGATATAACATAAAATCAGCATGGCATGGAGGGCTATTAATCTATTAATACATATGTGTGTGTAAGTGGACATAGTTTAATCAGGGTGGGGATAGCAAATACCCAACTGGCCTGGGGAAACAGTACTCTCTAACTTGTTGTGACTTCAGGGAAAGAGTAAAAAATATCCGTATTGATTTTTAAAAAACCCTTTGAAAGATGTTCTTGGAGCTCCATCTCTCAGAACGCTTTTCCAGAAATAGATTCAGATGTTGGGGTTTCACTTGTTTGTGTCTGAAGGCCAATATGTTCTTGAGCTAAAAATGAAACACTGAGCAGATGCTGACTCGAAGTGACGCGTTCCGAAAATCAGGGGAGTTGGATGTTGTCAACATTCAATAAACACATACCAACAAGAAAAGCAAAAAAAAATATGAAGGAAAAAGGAAAGACACTAATTAGACATAATATGCTTTGACAGGCCATTTATGAACAGGACTGATTAAACAGATATTATTAACTTCTTACACTCAATTCCCATTTCCAATTAACAGGTGTGGGGAGCACGACACTAATCAGTGTCACCACATCCCTACTGGGGGGCTGAGGTCCTTCCCCTCAAGCCCCTCCTCTGTAGACTCATGTTCTGTGGAGATTTTTTTCTTTGCCACTGGGCAACCCTAGATTTACAGAATTACAGAGTCGCAGAATGGTTTGGGTTGGAGGGGACCTTACAGATCTCATTTCAACCCCTGCCATGGGCAGAGACACCTTCCACTAGACCAGGTGGCTCCAAGTCCCATCCAACCTGACCTTGGATGTCCAGGGATGGGGAGTCCACTCTCTGGACAACCTGTACCAGTGTCTCACTACCCTTATAAAGAATTTCTTACTGGTATCTAATCTAAATCCTCCATTTTAAGGCCATTCCTCCTTGTCCTACCTTCTCCCTGTGAAAATTCCATGTCTAACCCTGGATGTTGCATACCTGTGGCTGATGCAGGTCAGGGAGTCAGAAATCAGTCGCTGAGACCCAAAATACAACAAGAGTCCATTGTACAAATAGACATAGGAGAGAAATGGAAAGAAAACAAACAAAATTAAATCAGTGAATGATTGTTTCTGTTCCTCTCCTTCCTGCTGGGTTTTCTTCTCATTTCCATCTTGATGGGATGACATTGTTTTGTAGAGAAGACCTCTCTCATTTTCCTTCTTCTGGGCAGTAAACTGTACAGGGACAGCTTGGGTATGGGGCATCAAGGACCAGGTGGTGTGAAATATTCTCCTAATTGTGAGATTTTGGAAGAGTTAATATCAGGAAGACAAAAAAACAGGACGTCCCAAATACAATCATCATGAATGTCGTAAAAGCAGATTTTGTATAGAATTCATATTGTTAAGGATACCTAATAGGAAAATTGGAAGGTATCTGAAGCTCTGTTGCTTTTTTCTCTTTATATTCTTGCAAAATTTACTGATGCAATAATTTCAGGCCAAAATGCGTCACCTGTTCGAAAATCACCTGACAGGTCACTTATTCTAAACTTCCAAAGGAATTTTCTGCCAGGGACTGTTATTAGTTATTTATAAAGATTAGCTTTCCTCTTTTACAGGATAAATCTTTTGCTTAGGAGGTTCCTATATTTTCTTATCTTCACAGTATAGCTTTTATGTAAGTTTTATGTAAGTGGTACAGTTTTATATAGGAAAGACATTGTACTTTCAAGGAAGTTAAAGTTTTTATCAAACTCTGTGGTTTTTTTAAAATCTATTTCTATTATAATTTAAATTCCTCCCTTTTTTTTCTTTGTGCCTCAGAAGGTAAGTGAACAGAGGAACTCTGATTAGTCTGAAATTTGTTTATTTTCTGTATCTCATCACTGTAATATTTTCTTTTTCTAGTAAATATGTATATACAGAGGAATTGTTTTCCTTTGTGCTTTTTTTTTCTAAAAATTACTTTAGCATTGTTAGTGTTTTGTGTCCCCATGACTTCCTGTAATTACACCAGGGAAATATAATTCCATGAAATTTTTAGAAAGAAGGTATTCATATAATTTAAAACAACAGCCATCTTTACTTGAAAGAAGAAAACTCTACAATTCCTCACTGATTTTCTCAAAATATCTTTATATCTTTCAAATCAGCTGTAAATTTTATTTCAGTATTGATTCTTATATTTAATTCTGATATGTTGAATTTTGGACTCTTCTCTAAGGAAAGAAAAGGATCAGAACTGGTAGATTAGGTTTGAGAACAAAGATAATATTATAGAATTTGGTAGGAAATTATCAGGAATTTATTTTGTGTCATTGTCAAAAGTGAAATCCAGCAGAAAATCTTTAATGTTCAGGACATCTTTAGAGAAAAAGAAAAAGATGTGAGATTAATAAATATAAATGTGTCCTAGGATCAGACATGCTTAACTATTCTGTTTGAAAATGATCCACTTTGTTAATTTCTTGTTCACTCAGAAACAGTTTGGATGACTTTGGGTACAGACTGAGCAGTTTTAAAGCTTGCTTACAACAGCAGCAACACACTTTCAGGGACTGCACATATCATGGAATCAAAGAATCATGGAATCACAACAATAGTTGGGGTTGGAAGGGACTTTAAACATCATTCATTTCAACCCCCCTTCCATGGGCAGGGACACCTTCCTCTAAAAAATTACACTTGACCTGTTTATCACAGTCAGTCATTCTCTTTTGTACTGGGACTGGTGCTGCAGAAAAGGACTTAGGGAATCCTGGTTGGTGGCAAGTTGAATGTGAGTCAGCAGTGTCCTGGCACCCAGGAGGACCAACCCTGTCCTGGGGCCATCAGGCACAACATCACCAGCTGGGCAAGGGAGGGGATTGTTCTGCTCTGCTCTGCACTAGGCTGGTCTCACCTTGAATATTGTGTGAGTTTTTGGGTGCCTCAATATAAGAAAGATGCAAATCTGTTAGAGAGAATCCAAAGGAGGGTAATGAAGATGGTGAAGGGCCTTGAGGGGAAGCCACATGAGGAGTGACTGAAGACACCTCATCTGTTCACCCTGGAGGTAATGGAGGGGAGACTTCATTGCTATCTACACCTTGAGGATGGCCATCTCAGGATAACTTTGGGATGGGGACGTGTGTCAGTCCAAACAGACGGATTTTGTCATGATTCATGGGTTGCTGATTCAACAGGAGAACATCCTCCTTTATCTGCCTTGGCTTTCAGCTGCTGTGTGTGGTTTATCAGCTGGAAAGTACCACCATGTTCCCTCCCCTGCAATGGAACAGAGTCTGGCTGTGGGGTCTCCACTCTGCTCCATCCTCTGCTGAGTCCCCCTTAGATTGTGTTTGTGGGAGGTTGGGTGCACTGACTCTACTCCATCCAGGGAATTCCAACCGTGTTTTCCACTAGTCTTATCTTTTTATCCCAAGTCATTTTGCCACACGCTTCATGCCTGAAGGAGCCTCTAGCATCCAGACCAATGCCTTAGATTCTTGTCTAAAATATTTGTTTTTCCATTAAATTTTCCTCCATGGCTTTTTTGGAGACAGGTGTGTGGCAGGGGAGGGAGAGATGGCAGGGAGGAGGTGAAGTCAGGAGACACACACAGACAGTGAAGAGAACAGGATTATACTGATTTGGCAGCAGAGAGTTAGTGAATTGAAAGAAATGGCATTAAGTATGGATTGATTAATGGCAATGACAACAGAGACAAACAGCTTACAGGCTAAATCCTCTCCTCTGTGCATTTCACTGCTCTGCTGCACAGAGCAGGGATGTCACTGCTTTTGCCTGGTGGCTCTTTTTTGCCTCCTTTTTCAGCTGGAGGGATGAGCAGTTGTGGGCAGAGACGAGGTGGCAGCTCTCATTTAGCAACAGCTCCAGGACCACATCACCACCAGAAGGACTTGGAGGGGCTGGAGTGTGTCCAAAGGAGGACAACGGAGCTGGGGAAGGGTCTGAAGCACAAGTCTGATGGGAGGAAGCTGAGGGAGCTGGGGGAGTCCAGCCTTGAGGAAAGGAGGCTCAAGGGGCATCTTCTCAGTCTCTACAACTCCCTGGCAGGAGGGTTGCCTTGGTTTAGGAAGACAGGTATCTGCCTGGGAAAGCCAAAGCTTCCCTTGGAATGGAGAATGTAAACCCCTCTCCCTGTGAATTATTATAATTTTCAAATTAAGGGGCTTTCAAGCAAAGATATGGGAACAGAATTAATAGCTCTTTACTAGGAATATTTTTAAAAATGTAGTAGTAACAAACAAACAAACAAAAAAGAAAACACTGACAGAGTCAGAATACAACCTGACACCCTGTCAGTCAGGGTGTTGGGAGCAGTCCAATCAAATCCTCCTGCAGTGACAGATGTGGTTCTGTTGGAGGAGAGATGATCCTTAAGAAGGGTGTACTATTCCTCTGAAGATCCAGTGGTGGTGAGATGGGTCCAGTTTTCCTCTGGGAATCCAGTGCAAACAGGCTGTCCTGGTGTTCTGACTCTCAGGTTTTATCCAGATAGGAATGTTTGGCTTTTTGCCATCGGTGGAGCATCTCCCAATGGGATGATGTAATTTTATCAGCCATGCAGTGAGCCTCGATGGCCCATTAACAGCAGATATCCCCCGAGGGAGGATGGGTCCTGGAAGAGATAAAGAACTCTGCCCCATCTGGTTTTTAACAGCTGGCCCATTGACAGAAGGCACCTGCCCCCTCTCTCTTGGAGTTATGAGGAGTGAGTCATGGAAGAGATAAAGAAAACACCTCCCCAACCAGTTTCAATAGATGGTAACAAAATACACACCTTTGGTTACATCCTGCATTGCAACCCAAGACAAGAGTGTGGCCAGGTGGGGCTCCGTTACCTCTCCCAGGTAACAGGACACAGAATACAAGGCCATGACTCTACGTTGCACCAAGAGAGATTGAGATAGGCTATAAGGAAAAATTTCTTCAGTGGAGGATGTTGGAACAGGCTGCCCAAGAATGTGATGGAATCACATTCTGGAAGTGTTTAAAAAACGTGTGGATGTGGCACCTGAGGACATGGTTTAACGGTGAGCATAGTGTTGGGTTGACAGTTGACTTTACAATTTTAAAGGATTTTTCCCAGCCTTAACATTTATGATTTTGTGATTCTTTTCCTTCCTCCCCCACAACCACCACCACATCCAAAGGAGTGGTGGAACAGGATAAATAAATCCATAAATGGGAAAAATCACATGGGACCTTCCAGTGCCACCCTACTACAAATATCTTTCTGTTGCACTAGGATTTAGTCTTATTTATTTATTTATTTATTTATTTATTTATTTACTATGAAGTAGCTTGAAAAAAAAAGGAAAAAAATTCTCTAAACCAAAGAATGTATGAGAGGGAGGAGCTGCCTCCATCTTTTCAGCCCCAGCTGCAGGAGGAAAGGTATCTCTGCCTGC
Source organism: Sylvia atricapilla (assembly GCF_009819655.1). NCBI lineage: Eukaryota > Metazoa > Chordata > Aves > Passeriformes > Sylviidae > Sylvia > Sylvia atricapilla. The sequence goes on from NC_089140.1 coordinate 149,855,135, forward strand.
ATCAGACATATATGCATGTCTCTGTTTATATTAATAACTGCATTAGATGTTTATAAATAATAATATTATGTGAAATACACAGTATAATGTAGAGGATACAAGCTATACACACCTAATGCAGTTGTCAAAATTAATGTCAATAAGTATCAATACATAAAACTTTTCCTTATTCTTGAAATCCTGCACCCATAATGCATTTCACTGGAGTTTAGTTGGAGTGCACTGCATTTTTCAATTTAAAATGCACTTCTATTAATATTGAATCAGAGACTATTTATCACAAAGCAGTCCGGATAGCTATGACTGTTTATTTCACTTGTGGTATTGTGGCTCATAAAAAAATAGTTAAGATCAAGTCAGGATAATATTTAGAAATGAGATTATTCATTCGAAGTCTGCAGAATGTTTGAAATCCCTGAGAATGTTAACTCTGAGTCAGAGCACCCACCAGGACTCAATTCATTTCAGCAATTGAAAAGTGGGGCGTCTCTTCAGCTCCTTGTCCACACATCTTTGGTGAGACACAAAGATCTCCAGAGCAAATCCTGCTGTGTCTTTCTGTGGTGATAATGTAAAAGTTAATTTACAAGGCTACATTAAATGAGGTATCTCACTCCCAGAGTGTCAAACTGAGGTCAGAAAAATCCTGCCCACTAATCAGGAAAACAAAATACCAAAACCCAAAGCACCCAACTCCCTCAAGTTTTAAGTTCTATCTAAAGAAATTATTTCAAGTCATAAACATTCACTCTTAATAAAGCAGTTGAATTTGTGTATCTGGAGTTCAGTTTTCTCAGAATCTACTCTGTATTTACTGTGAGTCTGCCACTACAGTTTGTGAACTATAATTTTACATGGCCATTTATGGAAATATGTGGGGATTTTTCTTAAGAATAAATTTTCTTAAGCATAAATAATTAAAAAGAAAAAGAAACTTTAAAATCCATCTGACCTTATTGCCTCTTGGAGTTCTTGTGAGCTGAGGAACATTTCTCTTTTATTTAGGAGTCTTAGACTTTAACTATTTAAAGTTCCAGTCAAACAGATCCATGTAAAAAGGACAATAGTTAATGAATGCCAAAGTAAACAAAAAATGCTTTAGTCTTGAAAACACTATATAAAAATGAAATTATGCTAAAGAGAAAAAAAAGCTAAACATATTTCTGAACACTTTAAATATTTTAAATATCTATAAATATTCATTATGCATCTATCCCCAACACATATTTTAAACCCAAAGACTCTGCTTTCATTAAGTGAATGCTACTGGAGATAAAAGTATGTTTAAAAGAAACAGGACAATTATCATTGGACCAGCTGTGGTGATAAATCACAGCCAGGCAGAGAGATTAGGTTCCAAAAATGGAAATAAATGCACATTCACACTGGAGTTCCAACAGAGAGAGGAAAGCAAGGCTAGAAATGCTGGAAAACCAGCGCTACACAGATAAAGAACAGAAAAGAGAATTGCAAAATGATGGACAGATTTTTCTTCAGGCTGCTTTGGACTTTGACATTTTTTGCAAACAGAAAGGGGGGACAACAGTTTAAATTAATTAGTCCTTTAAATTACAATAACAGCTCAGGACTCCAGGCTATGCACTGTGAATCCCTTTCTTGTGCCAGGGGTGGAATTTTTTTTTCTTTCCTGCCAACCACCATCTCTTGTGTGAAAGTAATTTGCTGGCAGAGCCCTTTGTTCTGTGTTAGTAGAGAAAACTTCCTAACTCAGAGACAAGTTTCTAAGCAATCACTGCTTAGTAAAGTTTTTACCACTTTTACAATAATGATTAATAGTATGATATTTGTAAAAAGAAAAGAAAAAAACAAAAAAGAGACCCCTGATACAAACAGCAATATGGCTGCTAGACATTGTTGGAAACCATTGAATATTTTTCTTAAAATCATTATTCCTCCTAACCTTCTTCTTCTCTGCCAAAGTTTCCACTTCCTATGAGCTCCTTTAGCTTTTTTCATGGTGATTCCTGGCTTGTGTTTGATAAAGTGCAGGCTATTTGATGTTCACATTATCTAAACCAAACTGTGGTCACAATATGTGTAAAGCAGGTACAGCAAGGCACAGAGTTGCCCAAAAAATGATCATCTCTACATCAAAGAAAAAACAACAGTCAAAAATTAAAGTGAGATAGAGAATTTATGGATTTGGTGAACTGCATCTTCCAAAAGAGGGAGCCAACATAGGCAGAAATTTGTGCCAAAGAACACAAAGAACGGAGAAATATTTGATTGTTTGTGGTGGCTGGGAGCTGTGCTGAAAATATCATGCCTGCCTTCAAAGAGGGTGAAAAGGAGAACCCAGGGAACAAGAGACTGGTCAGCTTCACCCCAGTTCCTGGAAATGTGGTGAAGAAGTTGATCCTGGAAAGCATTTCAGGCAGATTAAAGAGGAGGAAATGATCAGGAGGGAACATGGCTTCATCAAGGAGAAGTCGTGCTTGACCAACTTGATAAAGCTCTGTGGTGAAGTGACTGACCCAGGAGGTGAGGGGAGAACAGTGAACAGATGAGGGGAGAGGAGAGGTCATTGCCTCTCTGGGCTGCAGGAAGGCCACTGACTGTCTCACATCAGATCCTCGCAATAAAGGTGTTGGTTCATGGGTGTTGCAGTGCACCCAACACCTGAACAGGTGTTCCTATGTTAGGAAAAGAGTTTAAGCCTCACCCCTGAACTTTTAAGGAGGAAGAACCAGAAACTTCTTAGTTCGTCTCACTGTAACTGGCCAAGTGCCAAGACAAGGGACCTGTTGGACCCTTTAACTGTTCCTTGAAGAATGTAGCTATTTTTTATTGGGCAGCAAGCCAAAAATTCCCTCCTAGATCTTTGAATACTTTAGAGAGAACTCAGAGTCTCTTGGGGCTTTTTCAGGGTGTCTTAGCAGGTGCAAGGGACCTTCCTGCATAGTGCATGGCTTTTATTTTTTTGTTCTGTATAGTTTGTTGTTTTTCATTTAATTAAACCTTTTTGCTTTTTCAAAACACCTCCAATCAAGCCATTTCTGGGAAGTTGCTGGCAGCCCTCAGAGCTGATGAATCTTCGTGGGGCTCATAACATGCTGGCTTCACAGGGAAATTCATCACATGGGAAGAGAGGTGGATTGAAAACTGGCTGAATGGACACAGAGGGTGGTGGTCAGGGGGCAAAGTCTCATTGGATTGTGGATTTTGGGGTCAATACTGGCTCCAGCCCTAGTTAACAGCTCCATTAATTACCTGGATGATGAGGAAGGGTGTCCAGTCAGCAAGTTCAATAATGACACCAAACTGTGGAGTTTACTACTTAGTTTCTCATCATATCTAATAATAAATACCTAGAAAAACATAAATGAAGTTACATTTCACTCCATACTTGGTCAGTTTCTTGACATCTTCAACTATCACGTTGCTTATTTTGGTAAAATTCAGATATCCAGATTTCCTTTTAATCTGAGCCTCATTGATTTGTTGAGAAAGGACTTTCTCTAAGACAGGACCATTAGTTGAAAATGTTCGAAGTGACACAGTGCAGATTTATCAACTCACCTCCACTTCAGGAGATCTCCATCATTTATGGGATCACTGTGAGAACTGACAAATTTAGCAAGTGCCAGAGAAGCAAATGACTATGAAGATAAAACTCAGCTGGAAAAGTGCTTTCACAACTCTCTTGGCACTTGGATTTCCAAGTTACAAATTTTATTAAGACACAGTGAAATGCTGTCACAGAGGATTAAAAATAAATAGCAGTTTTCATCAGTGCAGTTCTGATTCAGAAGTTATGATTCAGATGGACTGATGTTTCTTTTCTAGAACCTAATTGCTATTATTAATGCTAACAATGATAATCAACAAGCAATTTTCTCATCTATCTAATAGGGTTTTTTTGCTGCATTTAGAAATAACTGTGAAAAAATCAATCTAGTTTTTGAAAGCAGACAAAGGTCATGTAAAACTAAAAAGCACATGTTTAATCAGAGTATTTGGGATTTTTGTCCTGATCAGACATTTTTAAAACACTTGATAGTATTAAAGGCTTATGATAAGCACCTTAAAAGTTGTGGCAAAATGGATTGGATCCTGAATATTATATTAGGCATGTGATAGGTCAATAAATAAATATATTAAGAAGTATAATCAAGTAAATGCTACTGTAAGGAAAAGAGATGTTGAGCAGCTTTTTAAAGAAGTACCGGCTGCTGGTTTCTTTATAGTAAAAGCCACAAAGCAATATTTTTTCACATCAAAAAACAAATTTCCAACTTCCAAACCAAACAGAAGCAATCCCAGGAGGTTCATTTTCTTATGTCAAGAACAGTTTGAACTCTACCAAGTTAGTAATGCTTGAGTTCCTTTTCTATTTTCTTGATATGATAAGAACCCTCCATTTGCCACATTTTAATATCTTTCTCTTCAGAGATTTGTTCCTGACATGGCTAATGGAGTCCTTGAGAATTACTGTCATGGATAGGAGGGTTAAAAAGTGAAATAAGGTATCTCTCTAGGAAGAGTGCTAGGAAATGAGTCAAATTTCCCTTAATGAGGATGTTCTTTTTATGCCACAAAAGGGATGCCTGCTGCCAGGTGTGACTCTGACTCCATCACCATGGCAGGAAAATGATGGAACATCCTGTGGGTTACCAGTGGTCACTGTGGTGCTGGCCATGGGTCACGTGGCACGGAGGAATGGGATTGACAGCGCTGGTCGTGGGTCACAGACTTTGGGAAGCCTTTGTTTACATCCTTTAGTTCTAACACAAATTTTTAACCTGCCAGGTGTCTATGGCTGCTCAGTTCTTCAAGTGTTTGTCTTTGCACAGTGTTTGTTGTGACCACAGTTTTGAACTTGATGGTGTTCTAACAGACTTGTCAAGATCCCTCTGGATGCCATCACCTCCCTCAAGCAAATCCCCTGCTCCAGCTGGTGTTTGCAGGGCTGTAACAGGTTGGATTTACTCCCAACAAACAGAAATTTTCAGTTCTGTTTTGTTGGTTTTCTGGGAAAACTTGTGGGTGCCTCAAGTGTCTCTTTCCTCCGAGAATTGTTCATTTTGGGTGATGTGAATCCCCTGCAATGAGACCAGTCACTGAGAGATGGGATTATCCTTTATTTAAAAGAATGTGAAGAAAGTTGTTGCAGAGCTTTCCTTGAAGAAGGAACAGCAAAGCCCAAACAGTCCTGGACTGTTAGCAAAGATGGCAACACAAGAATCTGCTGCCTTTACTGAATTTTCCTATCCCTAAATATATTTCTGACAGGTTTGGGGTATATTTTAATTTATACATCTGTTCTCTCTCAGAAGTACTTGTGCAACTGCAGAAGTTGGCTCCTTCTAATGATCTACAGTTGCACCTCGTGAAAATACATTTTCAATTTGGTTCCTGAAGCATGGATCAAGTGATCCTGCCAACACAAATATGCTTTGCTGTCAAACATTTTCATCCTCTGGAGAGTGGAACACCTGCACAGCCACTCAGAAAAAAAAAAAAAAAAAAAAAAAAAAAAAAAGCGCCTTGTAGTGGTGTCACCTTTCGCTTCCAATTTTTCACTTGAATTTTATTTAGCTATTAGTTGAGACAGCCATAAAATACTTTTAAATATTGGCATTATGTATTAACTTGTGCATTCAGGACCAAATTCCCAGCTGGTGATTTACACCTGCTGGATGAGTGGCCTTGTGCATTGCCTTATTAAAAGGCTCTTGTCATCTCTTCCTAGATCACAGGGTTTGGGCTGTGGTCTTTTCCCATAAGCCAGAGGGCAAAATGCCTCCACCTGGCTTTGTGCTGAACCAGAAACCCAGGTCAGTGGCAGAAACCAGGAACTGAGAAATACTGTGAGAATTGCAAGTTACAGTTGTGAATTCCCAATCCCAATTTTTTTTGGAATTAAACCTTAGGGAAACCATATGTAAATTCCTGATACATGGGTTGTAACTAGTGCACTACTCAGCTGTCAGGCTTGGAGTGCTCTTCAATTTCTTCATGTAAGAAACATTAAGAAACATTAAAACAGGTGAAGAGAAGGGATTGTGAAATATGATAGATCAAAAGCCACTATGATGAGAAAATATTGGTTTATTCTCCCAGAGAATTCCCTATTTTGCTGAAGCTTTATTTTGTTTATATGTTGTCATGCTATACATGACACATATATCTACATATGCACACAGAGACACCATAATATATAATATACTGCAGTATAATAAATCATTTAGTATGTCATATATATCTTAGGGTGCATATATGGTATATATGTCACGGAATAGCAGAATAACAGGATCACAGAATAATAAAATGGTTTGGATTGGAAGGGACCTGAAAAAATCATCTTATTTCAACCCTCCTCTATAGGCAGGGTTGTCACAAACTTGATCAGGTTGCTCAGGGACCCATCCAGCCTAGACCTGAGCATCTCCAAGTGGAGGTGCACCCACAGGGATGGAGCATCCACGACAACCTGTCCCAATGTCTCACTGCCTTTCTTCTCTTGGACTATAGGGAACAGCTCCACAACTGTTGGAGAAACTGGAGCCAATATCCAAATGAGGACAGGAATCTGGGAGGGGTGGAATATCCATAAGGATCTACACAGTGCCATTTTTTCTACAACCATCTCTGAACTGGGCAGAATGAAGCAGGCTGGGACATTGGAGGACAATATCACAACTCTTAAAATTTTAAATTACGAGGGAGCAGGGCTGTACACACATAACAAAACGTGCCTTTATTAAGAGATTGGTGGGGAGTGGTGGCTATTTTCCCCTCAATTTCCTTTAAAAGGGGACAGAAGCTGGATTTTGATGGTTCTTGTGGGTCCCAGGATATTCTATGATACTGTGATTCCATGAAAATGCCTGTTTTGAAAGTTTATTTTGCCATCAGAAAAGGCAGAATAGCACTTTGCTATATTATCATGTAAACATTAAAGACTAAATTCTCAACTCATTAGTATTTCATTAGGTTTTCTTTCATGCCTGAAAGTTCTCTGTGGCAAAGTGGATTTAAGTGATTTCCAGCTTTCCCCACTCCCAATCATTTCTTCTGTCCAGGACTGTATTTTTCAAACTTATTACTTATGTCAATGCAGCTATAAAACAAGTCAAAGAAATAAGCTGGCTCTGAAAATCAGAGATTGCTGCATTTTTAGGGAATATGTGGGTGGGTGTTTTGCTTGCTTTTCCTCCCTTGCAGATGTTTAGTTAACTCAGTTTGCAACATGGCTCCATGAAGAAATGGGAATTAATCTCCTGCCTGCTGTCTAAAGAGACAAGGAATTCTGCCGTGTGAGGATGGTGAGGAGAAGCTGTGGTTGCCTCATCCCTCGAAGTGTCCAAGGCCAGGTTTGATGGGGCTTGGAGCAACCTGGGATAGTGGAAGATGTCCTTGCCCATGGCAGGGGGTTGGGACAAGATGGTTTTTAAGGCCCCTTCCCACCCAAACCATTGTGTGATTCCAGGATTCTCTCTAAAAAATAGGCTGAGATTTTTTAAGATGTTGTTCACAACTCCTTTCTGCTCTTTGCTTCTCCTCATGAACCACTGTCACAGTTCAGCCCCTTCACTAGGAAGATCTACCTCAATAACCTTGGTCTTTCAAATTCAGCAGTGATGATCTGCTCCTGTTGGAATCGGATGCTGCAGCCTTTTTGTCTTCACTAAGTTTGTTTTGCTTCATTTTGTTATCTCTACCTGATTTCTCATCTATTACAACATTTATTCTCATTTATTACAACAGCATAAAAATATTCCTAAGCTCCTCTTCAAGCTGTGCTGTGGCATTACTGACTGCCCAAACACATCCTGCTGGAAGCAGCTACAGCTCTGCAGAACTAATGGAGAAAAATCAACATTACACCCAATCTGTTGATGTTGGAAAATAACAGAGAAAATACTGAATGACACTCTTGGATCTTGGGCTCCAGCATCCTGCTCCTGAAGCTGACCAGCAGCTGAGGGTTGGGCAGGAGTTTAGGGAAAAATTAACACTTAGAAAGTGCTGTGTGTCCATACAGCCTCCCAGTCCCCAGTGCCCTGCAGCTCTTAGACTGCCTGAGGAGAGGCTTCCAGTGGATGCTGGTGGATTTGCTTTTCACATAATGGAGTCACAGAAAGCAATCATAGTATCACTGAGGTTGGAAGAGACCTCCAAGATCATCAAGTCCAACGTTTTTATTGATTTCTCCTTTCTGAGGTTGGTGATTAAAGGCCGCAAAAAGAACATTCAACTGTGTACACAGCAGAAGTTTCCACATGATGGAGGGTGACAGAAATAAAATTGAAGTTCAAATGTTTTTTTTTCTTGAGTTTTTCTCTATCTTAACTATTCATTTCCTTGCTTAGGGATCAGCCAATTCCCTTTCAAAGACAGGGTTTAACTGTCACAAAAACATCATCTGTTCTGAGTGTTCAGTCTAGCCTAGAGCAGAGGCAGTGGATTTCAGGGGAAGGTGAGAGGGAAGGTTAGCCTTTTATGCTCATAAAATCTCCCCCAGATCCCCGAATCTGGCACAAAATCCCATTAAGAGGCACTCCACACGCAGCAGACCAGGAAATCAGCACCCCTGCTGCCTCCTGAAGCCAGGTGTCCTTGAGGAAGGTCATGGCAGACACTCCTTTAAAGCTGTGACGTTTTGTGCTCCAGCAGCCCAGGAAAGCTGCACCCTCCCTGCTCTTCCCAGCAGCTCCCTGTGGAGAGGAACATTTTGTTGTCTCCATGAATAAACACCAAGGATGGATTCCTGTTAAACAGCAAAGGCTGTCTCATGTACAGGAAATCAAACCCAGCTTCTTCGGCTCATGACTGGATACAGACTGATAAGTGTGAACAGTGAGGAGAAATACTGTAATTTGCAATAGATTTCTCCTTCCCTTTACCCCGTAGCTTAGAGATATATTTAAAAACAAATATTTTTTTGTCATTGTTGTTGTCTTTAATTACACTGATTCCCGAGGGCTGCTGTTTTACTGAAAAATAATCCCTCTCTGACAATGGAAGCTTAAGAGACTGGTGGAACAGATTGAAAACCATTTCCATGCCTGGTTTAACTGCTTGACTGCCAGCCTGTGGAACTAATTTTCTGGAGAAGTACTTGTAAAACTCTCTCTAGTTTTCCCTTGCTATTGGGCTACAATGACACCAAAGGAAATGTCTTGGTTATTGCTCTGCACAGGCACAGATGGGACACAGGGAAAGGGTAGGTGACTGCAGAGAAGATGGTTTTGGCACTCCTCAAGTGGAAAAAGTGTGAAAAGATAGAAATTCAAATAAAATAATACTAATGAAACACATTGTCTTAATTATTGCTCGCACTTCCACACTAACTGAAGGAGGTAGTAGAAGCAAAACGTCAGGTATAAAGAACAAATTTCATGCAAATCTCTTGAATTTAGGTTCATTAAACTGAACTTTGGCCAGGTAAAAGATACATGGTGTGACTTAAACCTTAATTTAGTCCTCAGCAGCAGGTCACTGAAGTCTAAGAAGGTTACCACGGGAAAAATAATGTGATTTCCCCACTGATATTTGTGGGAGTTTCAGCTGCCCAAACACTTAGTAAGATCTGGTTTTGCTGTGCTGAAGTGAAGGGAGCTGAAACTTTCCCAGTGGTTCTGTGCTGATCTTGTGCAGTTGGGTGTCAGGGTCTGTCCAAGGATGTGATATGCCTCATGACTGACTCCAATGATTGAGGACTGAGACCAGAGAATCTGAAAGGAGCCCCTGGCCTGGCTGAGGTGGAATGTTTGCCAAGTCCTAGAGGACTGGAATGCATCTCCATGAGAACGGAGTGCAAGAACAATGGAACTGGTCACAGTGGACTAAGCCAAGGCTACTTGCCCAAACTGGTCTGTCCATACCACTGTATGAACATGTACGGTGTGCAGCCTGATCACCCAACCTCAACATGGGTGGCTCCTGCTTTGGCTCTGTGCCCCTCGCTTTGGTCCCCGCCTTGACCAACCTATAAAACCCTGGAGACCCCTGCTCACCTTCGTGATCACCCCACTGGAGAAGATCGTGTCTATAGGCATCTCGGCCTCAAGGACTCGTCCCTCCACGCTGGTAGCTATAATCCCCTTCTCCTCTTTCTCTGTCTTTTCTTACTATTCTTTATTTCTCTCCCCACTATTGCATTTTGGTGGCACTAAATAAAGGTGCATTTTTTATTGAGTAAACTGAGTTGTCCCCCGCTGTGTCTTTTGAGCTCTGAGATCCCTAAAATGAACCATCAGGTTCCCTGCATATATTTGCGGACCCTGACACTGGGTAAGGGGGGTGAATCTGGGAGCCAAAGCCCAGCCTGCCCCTGGAGGAGCACCAAGCTTCATCTTCACTGGTGTGCTGTAGAAATTGTGTCTGACTGTTGATTTCAGAGTGAAAGATGAGAAACAGGTCGACACAGTGGTGAAGCAGTGATTCTGGCTGGGGTGATTACGTCAAGAAACTGATATTTATTCAGTGTATTATCATAAAAGCATGGCTGATGTCAGGACCACACTCATGAAAACCTTACACAGTATTACAGCAACCTGATGAGGACAACAACGAAATGGATTCTGTGGAACTATTGCTTTCCAGGAGGAAAATAAAATTTCTCATAGGTTTGTCATTTTCTGCTCTCACAGTCCTTCTCTTCAAATCTTCATTTTCTTCTTTCATTCTCTCAAGAACAGCAAAGTTGAAGTCAGACGAGGTTAGAAAATCTAACTGCTGTGCTGTACAAATGAGGTGATGTTAATACAGATTTAGTTTGGTTTTTGAATAAAAGAAACTATTCCACTTTTGTCAAGGACTACAGCACCTCTTCAGAGCTTTATCAAGGGTGGGAGAATGCTGGTCTCTGAGCAGACATTGCTGAAACATGATATAATGATGTTATTTTTCTCCCTGGTAGAGACAAAAGTAAATTTTGAACCCCACAGGTCCTAAAGTCCTTTATCAACTTGTTTCAAACTTTCCAGCATGCAAAGTGTGAGCACATGAAGTAAGAAGAACAATAATTTCCTAGAGTAAAATTACTCAGAAACAAGATGAAAATGAACAGAGCAATGCATAAGTGTGTGAGCAAAGTGTATGTCAAGAGAAATTTCTGTCTTCTCCTGACACCAGCTCCAAACAACCCATTCGTTAGCTGTAAATACTCTCCAGCTCCAACAACTCTCAATCTGTATTTATTTGTTTTCTTTCTTCATTGTGCCAAGAACTAGAAAAATATAAATGTAGCATGTCCTTTTGCTGGGGTTTTCCCAGTGCAAAGGTACTTTCTGGGTTTCTTTTTTATTTTCTTTACCTGCACCCTTGCTTTTCCTTCAGTAGCCTCATTAGTGTTCACAGCTTTTTTCAGGATTATAACAGGCTTTTTAAAAACCTGCATCATGAGAATTTGCCACTGGACACGACATACACAGATATCTTTGACTCATGGATTTAAGCTGAAGGAGGGAAGATTTAGGTTGGATTTTAGGAAGAAATTCTTTCTTGTGAGGGTGGTGAGGCCCTGGCCCAGGGTGGCCAAAGAAGCTGCAGCTGCCCCATCCCTGGAAGTGTTCAAGGCCAGGTTGGATGGGGCTGTGAGCACCCTGGGATAGTGGAAGGTGCCCCTGCCCATGGCAGGGAGTTGGAATTGGATGATCTTTAAGGTTCTTGCCAAGACAAGCCATTCTATTTCATTTCATCAACAGTTTCCAGAGACTGAACATATCAGAAAAGCAGGGCTGATGTCAGGGCTGGCTTAAGAGTGTGGAAAACTTTATCTACTCTTTTCTATTTTCTGTCTATAACAATTTTTATTTAAAAAAAGAGTGTGTGTATATATTTATGTGTGTGTATGTGTTTGTATGGGTGTGGTTTAGATATGAATCAGTTTGGTCTAGAAATTTAAACAGAGCACCTAACTGCTGAAAAAGTGAGGTTTTAAAACTTAAAAAAGGACTGTCTGGATCTTATGAGTTTAACAGTGAACTTTCATTTATCTGCAGAAAAATCTAGAACAAAGATTCTAACAGAAGAAAATCTAGAACTAGAACTAACAAAATCAAGGAATAGAAATGATTGTGAATGTCTACATTTTGTTACATCTCTGACTGAAGGATTCAGGTGAGCAGCTGCAATTCTCTTAGTTTGCACACAACACTTCAGAAGGCTACTCCCTCAACTTCTTACTTTTAAAACTTGTAAGAAATTATAAATGAAGATGACAATATCTCTTCCTCAAAGGATTATATATTTCTCGTTAAACTTTAACTTCATTTAAAATCCGTCCTTGATCCTCTTAAAGTATTTGTGTAAGTGAATGAGGGCTGTAAAACACGACTGAAGCTTTCCTCCTTGGGGAAGCAGCTTCACCAATTTACATATTTATTAAATATTTTATATTTTACCAGATTGTATGCACTTCGAAATGTCACATCTTATTTTGGTCTGAGCACAGCATAACTATAATGGCTATTTCCAGTCCCAGAAGAGGAAAAAAAAAATAATCTGCATCTCCTAATTTGACCACTTCTTAAGGATTTAAGTTTTTTTTATTTCTATGTTTAACTCTGCTCCAAAAAATTTTAACTTTGAGTGTTGTGAAGTTTTACTAGTTCTGTGCAAATTAATCTCCTATGAGGCTACATGACCAACCTCTCATTTTCCCTCTGGAACGAGATTCAGCTTTCTAAGCATCTAGACTGAACTTCTGAACCTGTTTGATGGTTATTTCAGCTCTAAAGAAAATAAACACAAGGCTGTTGCAAACCAGAAATGCATATGGAGAAGTGCTTTCCCTTGTGGTACAAGGTTCTATCAAAGCAGAGTTGATATTTCTGGTGTAATTCCTCCCCTCCCTCACCCTCACAGTGCAGCTGCCAGCATCTGGAGCAGAGACTTTTTCCTTTGTTAATGATGTACAAGACTGGGGCATGCATGAGATTGTCATTACTGGGGTTTCCTGTGAGCAGAGTGGAGTCTGGAGACAATGGATTAAGGCTCCAACAGGGTGCACAAGATGAGGGCACATGCCCAGTTTTACTGCTGGATTCCTGAGTGTTGTGAAATGTAGTGGTGTGTTTTGAAGTTTTCCCAGTTTTATATACATCTGTTTGTCTTTTACTGTTTCAGAACGGTTTTTCCCATGTACCCATGTGTTATTCCATAATGGTTTATCCCAGTTGCTTGTTATTAATCCATCATCATTATGTGACACCTGGGTCCTGCCTGTCACTTTGAAGCCTCACCCTGATCTCTGGAAAGTTCTGGTGAGGACATCAGGTGATTGATGGGGTCCAGGTTCTCCTTCCCCCTTTGTCCCTTGACTTGTTCTATGGGTTGTCAGTTGGGTTTGGGGCCATTCCCTTCCCATTCTGGATTGGTTCCAAGTTGTACCCTCCCCACTCCCCCATCCCCATACTGAAGGGAAAAAAGCCCGTGAGTTTGGGGCGCTCCGGTGGCTGACTCCTGGGTGGAGAGAGGTCAGATGGATTCAATAAAACCCAGTTGAAGTACACCACCAGGGTTCCATCCCTTTATTTCTCATGTCGTTCACACTTCTGCTAAGGCAAGGACTCAAAGGATTGGAACTGTGTTCCTGAATAAAGGGCTGTATCTTTTTGTGACATGGGTGCCAGAGGTGGCCAGGAAGAGAGGGTGAAAGCCCTTAGAGAGGCATCATCGCAGTGGAACAAACTCCTTCCTTCTCCATGCCCCCATTTCTGATGAAACAAGCCTCCTTCACAGGGAAGTGCAGCTGCTGAGAAGATATTTTGAAAAAAACCCAATTTTATTTATAAGCCATGGAGAATGTTCACTACTCTCTTTTCTGGCAACCTCTAAAATGCATGATTTCCATGGATGGAACTCTGAGTCACAGAATCACAGAATCAGTGAATCACAGAGTCAGACAGTCACAGAATAACAGAATCATGGAATCATAGTCATGAAGTCTTACAAACAGCGAATAGTTTGAGTTGCAAGAGACTTTCCAGACCGGCTTGTTCAAACCTCCTGCCACAAGAAGGGAACTTTCTACTATCCCAGGTTTCTCCAAGACTTGTCCAACCTGGTCTTTAACACTTCCATGGATGGGGGCAGCCACGGCTTCTCTAAGTATTCTGTTCCAGGCCTTCAGCACCTTCAAAGGGAAGAATTTCTTCCCACTATCTAATTTAAATTTACCTTTTTTGGTTTAAAGTCACTCCCCTTTGTCCTTTCAGGCCATGCACTTGTTTAAAGTCCCTCTCCAGCTCTCTTGTAGACCTTTAGGCACTGGAAGGGTCTCTGATGTCTCCTGGAGCCTTCTCTTCTCCAGACTGAACACCCCAAAATTTTTCAACCTGTTTCCACAGCAGAGGAGCACCAGTCCTTGGATCAGCCTCGTGTATCTTCTCTTGACTCACTCCAACAGATCCACGTCTTCTGTTGGGGGTCTCAGAACTGGGTGCAATGTATCATTTTTTTAGGATACATTCTTTAGGGAGAAGGAAACAAAAACCAAAACCACAATACACCAAAATACAGATTTGTAGATGAAAATATCTGACAAGGGAGACGTTGCCACATTGTCCAAGTGATCAATTACTGTAATAACATATTGCCCTTGTCTACGTTTTTGGCAATGTTTTCTTTCCATTGTCCTTTCTGCAGAAGTCAGCATGAGTATCAGAACTTTTGCCCCCCTCTGAATTTTTGCATGGCCCTGTTATTCCATTTCTTTCCTTTTCTTGATAAAATAGAGACCAAGTTTCTCTTTGAAGGAAATGCCAGTCAAAGGTTAGACCCCATAACTATTTCCTCAGCCTGGGTGAGGTAGGGACAAATCTTTTTCAGAGTCATATCTTCCCTGGGGAGAGTCCACATTATTCATCTTTTCCTCTTCATAGGTCCTTTGACAGCCTTATCAGTAGGAATTTCTTCCAGGTCACTGCACAATAAGCACTAAAGACAGTCTTTAAGACTCTACTTGAAGCAGACCATGCTAAAAATAGTCCTGCATTCTAATTGCTGGATAGGAACTATCTGCTGACCAACAATTGCTCCATCTGATCCGTGCCCTGTTGATTTCTTGTTAAAATGTTAAACATTTTATAGGAGCTAGATATGTGTCCATTCAGCCCAGGAGTGTGTCTTTAACAGAGGCAGATATTATTTCAACACATATTGAAGATTAAGCTCTATTATTTTTCCAGGGTTATAACCTCACATTAAATTGATGGTATTTCTTTTCTATAGATTTATAACCTTGTTATTGCTCATCTTCAACTACACATGCTGCATGACTTGGACTGGAGCTGAAATGCATCTTTTAATGCCAGAGTTAGTCAGGTGTGGATACACACCCATAGCTTCTTCCAGCAGTAAAGGTAAATTATATCCTAACTGGGCACAACTGGACACTGTGAGCAAGTAAAAGGAAAGAGTATTTCAGCTGTTCCTTAATTTCCTTCGGGCTGACATCATGTGTTGGTCTAAACACATCAAATGTTGATGGCATACATCAACATATCAAAAAGATGGCAAAGGACAGGATGAAAATTTACATCCCTTTTGAGGGCATTAAATAATGCAGGAATTTTTGTAATGAGGATTCATGCAGGTACTTTAAGTTGAGTAGTTTAAGGTGAGTAATAGTACCTTATTAGTTTATATATTTATACCTTATTTGTTTATATATTTAATACCTTATTAGTTTATATATTTATACTATTCATAATAGTTTAAGGTACTTTAAGGTGAGTAGTTAGGAACACTGTTTCCTAAATGCCATTTCTGTTTCCAAGTCAGTATAGAGAGAATAGTCAGAAGGGGATTTTGGCAAAGATCACGTCCTGGGCAGCACCTGTGTGGAAAAGCTTAGAGGAAAACTGCTGTCTTCCTTTTTGGAGAAGACACCACTGCTGTTATGAGATTAATTTACCCTGTCATTGTGCTCTGCACCCTCCAAAACCAGCAACATTGCTACTATGGAGATTTTTTTTTTTTTTTTTTTTTTTTTTTTGTGTGCGTGTGTGTGTGTGTGTGTGTGTGCATTTTGGTTTTGTTGGTTGTTTGTTTGTTTTGTCTATGGCAGTTCCAAAACTGTCTCTTCTTTTCCAACAAATCTGTCCTTTGCTGACACCCTGCTTAGTAATCCTTCCCATATAATCAAAGCATCACCAAATCATGGAATGGTTTGGGTTGGAAGGGACCTTAAAGTCCATCTAGTTCCAACCCCACATCATGGGCAGGGATGACCAGGTTGCTGAGGGTCTCATTTGACCCAATCCTTCATTGTTGTACTGCTGATAAAATCATGGGCAGGATATGGATAAATGGAATTTACTAATCTATTGCCTCTCCTCTCTGACAGAGGGAACAGTCTTAGTCTTTGAGCTCAGGACGGGCACCACAGCACTGCAGGAATTAAAGGAGTTTCCCCTGGTGTTTTCTGAGAGTTCTTCCCTTTGCATTTAATGTCAATAAAGGAGGTGTAAAGATGGATTTTCTTTAATTGCTGAGCATGCAGAAAGCACAGTGTGTCTCAGTGAGCTGTGAACAACATTGACCTTGTCACTGTACATAACATCTGAGCTGTGATCCTCCCTCGTGCTGCTACTGGCACCCAACACTGAGAAAAAGTGGGAATTTGGCTCTGATGGAATTTTTTTATAGTTCCCATACAGGATTCTCTGTGTCTCTTATTCAGAAGGTCCTTGAAAGGTCCAGACCTGCCAGCCCTTGCTTGGAGGGGCTTTACTGATCTGTCTGAAAATCAGCATTCATTGAATCACATTTGGATATTTGAAACATCTCTGCAAGGCCAGCAGGTGGATCAGGGGATGCAAGAGAGAAAAGTCTTTCTGGAGCACCAGTAGGAAGAGAATCAGGAAAGCTGGAGAGTTGACAAGTAGATAGTATATAAAGCATAGAACTGTTGAGAATGGAAAAGATCTCCAAGATCATGGAGTCCAATCATTTACCCAACACTCCCAGGTCAACCACTAAATAATTTCTCAAGGCACCTCACTTACATGTTTTTTTAACATTTCCAGGTTGGTGATTCCATCTCTTGCCTGGACAGCCTGTTCCAGAGCCTGACCACCCTTCCAGGGAAGAAATTTTTCATAATATCCATTCAAAACCTTCCCTTGTTCAAATGGGAATTATTTTCTCTAATCCTTTCTCATGTTACCCGAGAGAAAAGACTGACTCCTCGTCTGTCTATAACCTCCTTTCAGCTAATTGTAGTAATAGGAATTGTAGCCATACCCAGAAGGGATGAAAATGAGTGCAGGAGGAATATTTTACCACTTTGTACACCTATGATAGGATTAATTTCAAAATGAGGATGCTAGAAATTTATTATTTCCACAGGTGCTTCTTCAAAATAACCAAAAAGTTCTTGTGAACTTGACCCAGAGCTTACCCTTAGTACCCAAAATTCAACACTCATCGTGTGGCTGATGGACCCAAAGTGCTGCCTTTACTGGAAATGATATAAAACTTTGCAACCTCTGGAATGATAAAGTAATCAGAGCAAGTACTTAAAGTTGTTGCTGTGATTCATGGCTGCCTCTTCATTTACAGCAGCAGAAACCTAACTCAGGTGTTAGATTTTATACAGCTGGCATTGAAAGTGTTCTGACTAGCAGTGACCACAGGCTTTAAAAGCAGAGGAAAGCCCACAGAGGTGCAATAAATCAACACTAAATTAAATTATAATCCCAAGTTAGGAGACCATTTATACACTTGTGTGACAAGAACCATGCTGAAATGTCTAAAGCTGTGCAACTGCTGAAGAAAGAGCTGAATTAAGGCCTACTAAATTAATCTAAAAAATGTAAAAACACAATCAGCATTAGTTAAGTAAACTATCTTCTCTACTCTCAGAAGCTTTATTTGGCTTGGATTTCTCCTGCAGACAGCAGATTCCTCAGATTCTTTACCTGACTGAGAGGTTTAATTAAACTTTGTCATGTTTTCCAGTAGAACAATGACACATTTCCACCTGATGGTGGAAGATACAAACCCCCCTTAGGTTCCCTAGGTATTTCTGGATAAACAATACAAAGAGACCTTGTATTTCCTCTGGCCCTGGAGAGCACATGAATCAAATGTCAGTATCTGACTCGATATTTCTTTTCACAGAACAGAAAGAGTTAAGGCTTTGATAAAGAGATTGCTGTCTTCTGTATGAGGCCCCTGCAAGCACTACCACCATGAAGTCAGGGGATAAAAACTGCATAAACTATTTCTCCAGCCTCATCACTGCCTTGATGAGCAAAAGAAACCTGTGAATATTAGAAGGGAAAATGTTCTTGCCTTAATAGCAGCTATCAGGTTATATGATGCTGTCTTGAGGTGCCCCCAGGCTGAGTCAGATTTCCTTCACAAGCAGCTCCTCACCAGATAAACCCTTCTGCCTGCTTTCTTTTCCTTTTCTTTCAGGCAGTGGAGTAGATATCAACAAAATGAGATTGGGAACTTGATCCTGTTACAGCTAGATTTGAGACAACTGTTTTTTCTAGGACTCACTTTAAAGTAATTATACTATTCTTGAAAAATACAGTGCCCTGGTAGCTGTTCCTACCCAGAATGTTTTAAGCTACCAGTGTCAATTATTCCTGTGTATCTGTGTCTTTTTTTCATTTAGGCTAAATCAAAAATTTACATCCCAGTTTCATTGCAAGGAGTGTTTTTTGTGCCTGGAAAGGCCATGATGTGGGGTGTTAATGCCCAGAAAATGTGCATGCAGGGCTCTTATGTGCATGTTCAGAAAGCTGGCCCCAGATATTCTCAGAGTGATTAATCTGTCTGCTCTTCTCAGTTTCTTTAGTAAATGTTCTGTGACACACTCAATTAAATCTGGTGATAAAACATCTTCCACTGGGATGTCTGACGTGCTTGAAGTTAACCCCACGTTGGAGGCTTTCTTCAGCTCATGGACCTTTTACAAATTCATTGTGCTGAGAGTTCTTCTGTGACAGGTGCAGGAGCTCAGTGTTTCTTTTCGTGTGGCTCCTGGCATTTAGAGATGCACCAAAATCACCCCTAAAAATGAAACAGAAACCACCCCAAAGCAAAATACCCCACACTAACATCACTAGGCCATGTATTCTAATCCTCAATCTGCTCTGGGATTGTTTCTGCCAGAATATCCCCTGGTGCTGTGTCCAGATCAGTTTTAAATGCTTTAAGTGGTGATGAGTTCACTGCCTCCATGGGACCATCATCCTTCAGGCTGATAGATCTGTCTAATAGTGCCTAATGCCTGTCAGCATAAGCCTTGTTCTCAGTTTCTCAGCCTTATCTCTGCTAAAAAAAAAAAAAAAAAAAAAAAAAAAAAAAAAAAAAAAAAAAAAAAAAAAAAAGTACTTATCCTTTTGCCTTGCTAGTGGTTGACAGAAAGTTAATTAGAGCGAGAAAAAAACTTTCTCCCTAGAAAGTTTAGCCAGAAGTGGCTTTGACTGAGGAGTCAGTCTAACAAGTACTTTCAACACTCTACACACAGGCAGAAGTGCTGAAGTTTCTGATACACATATTTTTGAAGGAAAACTTCCCTTTCAATATTAAAATGTGTGTGAAATTGCACGTAGCATCTTGAGTCCCCTGGGAAAGCAGGACTGCAGAATCAATCTTCACAGAGCAGCATGACCAAGGCTCAGGTTATTTCATCTGCCTCTTCCAGCTGCTGAATTTTTAAACTGTACCTTCATCTCCAACAGCTGGGTTGTGAGCTTCATGCTGACACTGCACGTAGGTGGATGAAGAACTCAGCATGACCTAGCCATGTGCACTTACAGCCCAAAAAACCAAATGTGTCCTGGGCTGCACCCAAAACAGGGTGGGCAGCAGATGAGGGGGGGATTCTGCCCCCCTGCTCTGGTAAAATCCAATCCAGCTCC
The DNA here is from genome assembly GCF_009819655.1 of Sylvia atricapilla. Lineage (NCBI taxonomy): Eukaryota > Metazoa > Chordata > Aves > Passeriformes > Sylviidae > Sylvia > Sylvia atricapilla. Next base: position 149,874,991 of record NC_089140.1, read on the forward strand.
GGGCCCCCAACATGGAAGGATGTGGAATTGTTTGAGCAGGTCTAGAGAATGGCCACAAAGATTCTCAGAGGGATGGAGCACCTCTCTGGAGACTGAGATGGCTGGGGTTGCTCAGTCTCTCATTAGTTGGTCATGCATGGAGGATGGATCCATTTTGATGAAATTATCTGAACTTTTCATAGACTTGGAGTTTGCCCAAGTCACTCAGTAACTGGAGTTATATCCCAACAAGGATACAGAAATGAGGTAATTTTTTTTCTTTTCTGTTTTAAATGGTCTCAAATTGTTGCATCCCAAATGGGGTTTTGTACTGGGTATTTTCAGTATTGGTGTTTTCACAGAGCAGAACAGAGAGCATCTCCCAGGCACCACAACAACCTTGATGAGACCCCTATCTCACTGGAGGTGTTACAGAACTCTATGGACACAATCCTGTGCCCTGTGCTCTGGGATGACCCTGCCTGAGCAGGGGGTGGGACCACACAACCCCACTGTGGTCCCTTTCAAATTGGACCACTTTGTGACTCTGTGATTCTGCGGCTGGGAATAGTCCTGCCAAGCTGAAATAACGCTGCATGATAGGTGGAAAAGAGGCAAAATTCCCATGAATTAGGAGAGTGTAAGAAGTCCTCATCACATGAGGATGCCACCCTGGGGTACATTCAGAGGTGGTGTGCAGCAGTCCTAGGTGGCCTCTCACCCAACAGTTTCCAGCTGCTTCCATTATTTGCACCAAGGGGAAATGAGCTCCACTTTCCCCTAAAGAAGCCTGGATCACCTCTGGGAACAGGATATTGCTGAAAAAGAGAAGAAAATTACTTATAAAATAAGACAATGTTGCAACAGAAGCATCAAAATGGCAACTAAAGACGTCCTTGAAGTGGTCTAATGAAACCTCCATGCCTGATGTCACCTAAGGAAATGCTGCTGATACCTGCTCTGATTTTAGAGGCAGGGATTATTACCTTACAGCATCACAGTCACTCTACCCCAGTCTGGACTCAGTTGAGACTAAAAAGGACTTTTGGGGATTTTTTCCCCCATTCTGAGATTTAAAGACTTCTTTTTAGCTCTTTGTCAATTTCCCAGACAGAAGGAATATTAAAGTAATTATAACATAAAGCCCTGAGCAAAATATTTAGGTCAGCTCCTGAGAAGCACCTGACAATAGGCTTGTTCCCTAATGGGTGGTGTTTGAAGCAGGTTTTCAGTGGGCTTTGTGAGTTTCAAATAAGATACTAGACAAATTTAGTACTGTGGATTATTTTATGTGCTAATTTGGGAGGAGAATGCAGATTGGTGTGTGGATGAATAACCCAGATCCAACTGATGGCTTTCACTGGTGATACAGAGAGAGAGCCAACACTGATATTTAGAAGTTTAGGATGAAAAAGGAGGACAAAAGAAGATGCCCTTTTCCATGTGTTGCGGGTGGAGTGGGAGCTTCAGAAAAATTTATTAAAGAAGCCCTGATGCTGAGTAATGAGGTGAAGAGAGGCTTCCTAAACTTCTTCCCAGAGAGAGGAGCCTGGGAGCAACTGGATCTTATCCTGGCCTCAGACTGTCAAAAGTTTAAATTTTGAAACTTTGTCCTGCAGTTTTTAATGATGGCAGATCAGGTAAATTTGTATAAAAATTAATTATTTTTTAAATAAAATATAATATAATCATAATAAATCATTAAACAAAAATATCTCAATCAGAATTATTTACAGCACAGTATGAAAGCTGAAGTACTAGTAGAGTGTAGCATAATATAATGCATTATGTTAAAACAATTTTAAATTAACTATATTAAAGCTAGCAAAGGAAAAGAAAAATATATAAAGATTGATTTAACTCACCATATCAACACTTGTGGGCAGATCTTTCTTTTCACTTTCGTAATTATCATTGATAGGTGTTCCCAAGATCCAAGAGAAGTATCTCCACAAATGACAAGGAGGAATATGTTAGAAGAACTTTACAGGATGAAAGAGAACGAGAATTCATTATTCTAAAGATCAACCCCCAACACTATTTATTCTTATAAGGGTTGTTTCATTTTGCTAAATGATTTTAATAATTCTAATTCTGTATCAAAATTATTTTTAACATAATTTATTTTTCTGGACTGGCTGTGATATTCAACTTTGCAAATTGAAATGTTTAAACATTGAAAGAGTTTGGATGGGAACTTGGACCATGTGGTAAATTTTAAAATTTTCTTTGGCAAATGAAAGCTGCTTTCTGAGAAGATGAAATTTCCCAGAGGACAAAAATTCTATTTCCCAGACACCTCTGGAGGAAAATCATGAGAAAATGACATCTTTCCCTGCACTGTAAGAAAAAATGGCCTCAACTGAGTGCTATTTATAACCAAGCCTACAAACTATGATTCTTTGAAAAGCATAAATAGCATCAAACAGAAAAGGTCTCTTATTGCCTTAAAAATGGACAATTTACCTCCAAGTGTTTGGTGGGGTTTTTTTAGTAGTTCTATTTTTTAAAGAAAATTTCTTTTCTAATGTGAATTGAATTATCATTCCCCTGTATTTGGTTTAACTGTGTGAGCTGATCATTGAATCACAGAATGGACTGGGTTGGAAGGGACCTTCAACATCATCTAACTTCTAATTTCCCTGGAATGAGCAGGGACACCTCCCACTAGACCATGTTGTTGATACAAATTAATTTCACAAAAATGGCTTTACTTAGGTCAGATCATGGACCCAAGGTTTGTCCAGTCTTTCTCTGACAATTTCTCTTTGACATGGGCCACTAGTAGCAGCTCCAGTAGTGCTTAGAACTGGAGAACTTGGAATCACAGAATGGTTTGGGTTGGAAAGGACCTTAAAAGTCATTCAGTTCCATTCCCATGCCATGGGCAGGGACACCTTCCACAGTCCCAGGGTGCTCAGAGCCGCATCCAACCTGTCCTTGAACATTTCTAGGGATGGGGCACCCACAGCTGCTCTGGGCGACCTGTGCCAGGGTCTCAGCACCTTCACAAACAAGAATTTCATCCTAATATCTAATCTAAACCATTTCTCTCTCAGTTTGAAGCCATTCCCCCTTGTCCCATCACTCCAGGACCTTGTACATAATCTCTCTCCACCTTTCCTGCCGGCTGCTTCAGGTACTGGAAGATGGCACTTAGGTCTCCCCAAACCTTCCTTTCTCCAGGCTGAACAGTCCCAATTTTCTCACTCTTTAACCATAGCAGAGCTGCCCTCCATCCCTCTGATGAACTCAGTGGTCTCCTCTGTACTTGCTCCAACAGGTCCATGTTCTTCCTGGGCACCCCAGAGCTGATGAAAGCTTTTTAACCTTCTAGCAACAACCAGTGGCCTGCACCAAAGTTAAACTAAGAGGAGTTAGAAGGAACAGCAAGAAACTTTATCTTCTTCCTTTTCCCAAGCTCAAATTGCTTTATTTCACTTTTTTTATGCCCTTTTGGGATGAAACACTTAGTGGAGAACACTTTCTTACCTTTATTGGTACAACCCCACCATTTAAAGCTTCACTTCAGAAGGTGCCTAAGCACCTGCTGAAGTCCCAGTTGTGTGCTCAGAGTAGAGCTCCTGCTCAAAGAAGGTTTCTCTAAATGCTGCTCAAAACTTTTTCATTACAAGCTCTGAACTAAATACAAAGTCAAGAAGGGGTAATAATAAGAAAATAAATGCAGAGACAATGTTTGTAGAGGAACAAACAACGACTAAACTGCCCATGAATAAATTTAGGCTGGCAATTAGAAGAACATTCCTAATCATTAGCACACTCATGTTCTGGAAACTGACTTTCGGCGGTAACAATGAGGCAAAAAGGAGCCAAAATGAGGCTTCATGGGGCTTGATAAATATCTACAAGGCGTAGGGTGATATAGGCTTGCACTAAGAGAGTTGGATTCTGTTACTCTGAGGGTCTCAGGAAACTGCCAGAAACTTCACACTAAAGCAACCCTTGAAGCAAATCAAGGTGGTGCAATGTGGTACCCTGGTATTGAATGTGCCAGGTGAACCAAATTTCAGTGGAGCTCTAAGTGGTGACAAGTCACACAAGTTTACAGCTGCTGAGGGTCCGATTGTACAACTCAAGAGTTTACAGATCCAGTAACAAGTGCATTGAAGAAGAAATATCTGGAACATATTTTGAACCTTTATTGATCTGCAATGTTTCTAAATTCAGTGGCCAGCAGAAATAGCTCCTTATTGACAAACACAAAAAAACCCAAAGGTAGTTTCTTTCTCAACTTCACTTTCTTAGCTCTCTATAAGAAAACTTTGAATCCTATAATTTACCTCCCAGGCTGGATGTCTCTAATGTCAATGATTTTTTTTTTGGTCAATGACTTCTTTCCCCAGGTATGGGACAGTAATGGAAAGAAAAGTGTAATTTGGCTTCATTTGTCATATGCCTTTAAGAATTGAACAAGGATTTTCAAAGCATAAAAATGAAACAATGGGGTTGGAGATTTGCCTAATGACCTTTCAAAAATCAGCCCACTTCTGTTTTCTCAGACAGGGGAAATAATATAAGGATGGTTGTATGATTTCCATTAACAGTGGAGTTTACAAAGCTGCAAAAGAATGGGCAGATTGAGTAAAATCTGTTCAGCTTGTTCCTTTGTCTCCACCAGCATCAGAGGAGCACAAGCTCTAAGCTGTTTCCTCTCAGGGAATAATATTCAGGTTTTAAGAAATTCTAGAACAAGTCCAGAGGAGGCCAGGAGAATGCTCAGAGGGCTGGAGCACCTCTGCTATGGAGACAGAATGGGAGATTTGGGGATGTTCAAGGGATCTGGAGAGGGACTTTTCAGAAGGGTGTGGAATGACAGGACAGAGGGGAACGGGCTTCAAACTGAAAGAGAGTAGGTTTAGATTGGATATTAGGAAGAAATTCTTTACTCATAGGGTGGTGAGGCCCTGGCACATGCTGCCCAGAGAAGCTGTGGCTGCCCCATCCCTGGAAGTGTTCAAGTCCAGGTGTTCAAGTGTTCAGGTTTAATGTAGCTCTGAGCACCCTGGGATAGTGGAAGGTGTCTCTGCCTATGGCAGGAGTTGGAACTGGATGATCTTGAAGGTTCTTTCCAACCTAAAGCATTCCATGATTCTCTGACTTGCTTGTATGGAGTGTTATTTTTATTATTGGAGTGTGATTTTTATTATGTATGTATATACTGCTTCAAAATTCATTTCATAAATTTTTTGCTGTGACATCCTGTCAAGTCTTCCCTTTGAAAACAAGGTATGTGTGTAAAGAGGGCAGTGTCTGGTTAAATTAACACAGTACCCCAGTCCCAAACTCAGTCTTTGACCTGAATTTCTCAGTGTGAATCTCCCAACAATTTTTTTTTCCAGTCATTCACCGATAGAGAGTTTGTAAAGATTGATTTTTGTTATCCTTCAGAGAGTCATAGAATCATTAAGTTTGAAAAAGATCTGCAAGATCATCAACTTTCAAAGTTTTATGTGTAACATTCCTGGGGTCCAGATGTCTTAATGGTGCTGTTTTACATTCTCTACTTTTTCACATGTTAGTCAAATGTTTGGTAAAAGGGAATATGGAGAGATTTTAAGAGCATCTGATCACACCACCATCAAAGTGACTTGAGGTCCATTATAAAATCTACCACGGAGGGTCCTGCCCCAAGTGACTTAATGAGCCTGAGGGAAAATCCTGCTGCAGGCCAGGGCTTTGTCCTCCTTGCTACAGCCTCTTTCTCTCCCGTGAAAAATCATTTTGTTCAGGATTAGAACTAAATCCCAGGGTTGTGTGGAATAAAGCTATCAGGATCACAAAATGAACACAACCTTTGCTTAAAATCAAAACCGTAGCAGGTTTCCCTAAAATGGAATTATTTTACAGACAAACACAGTACCAGATAAAACCTAGAATTTCCTGTAGGCTCCATAGCTTGGTTTATATATAATTCCTCTGCTGATTAGTAGAGTTAATAAAAAATAAAAATGTCTCCCTTTAATGCAGTGAGAGACTCATATACTTGAATTTACCTATCTCCAGGATAAAGTTTTAATTACCTTGAGAAAAAGCTGGAAGAAAGATGAAACTCAGGCACCTGTTACAGCTGGGAAGAAGCAAAGAGGGCCAGCATGTAGTAATTAAATCTTTATCACCCAGAAAGGAGACTGCAGCCTGTGGTGTCTTCCTGGTGAATATCACCATGTTTATTTTTAAAACTGCTCCCTGCCAGCATGTCCCAAAGTCATTCCATATACACAGCTGGCTGGGAAGAGGCAGGCTGGAGCTAGGAAAAGCAAGATCTAAAAGGAGAAAGACAGAGACTAGCAAAAAGTTCAGCAGAAAAAAGGCTGGGAAGGAAACCATTCCAAGTCCAGCAATAGATGACCTACATTTACAAATCTCTGAAAAGTCCAGATCTTGGTGTTCCTCTTTCCTTTGGGTGGTGCGTTTACTAACTCAGGGCTTTTCAGTTCTCCTGGAATTTTTGCTTTTCCAGATAAGGTGATAAAAATATGAATTCAGGGACTGAACCCTCCCAGAGGAAGAGCAACATGGCCACAGCTGGTGAGTTCTGTAAACGGTGGAAAACTGGTCAGAGACTTTTAGCCAAAAGTGTGAGGGATGGCAGTGGCAGCTCAGTGCTGCCTTCCCCAGCCCACCCATGTCACCCCCCAAAATCCACAGGGTTTTGGTCCGTCAATCAGCTGCAATAAATAACCAAATGCCTTAGGGTAAAGGGAGAGATTATTCCCTTCTGCCAATATTTAGGTCCTCTCATGGAATCAAAACATAACAAAGAGGGATTTGAGCTGCGGAAAACTTTGATGCTGTCTCTACTCCATGTGACAGGTTGAATCAGAAACCTCCAGAAATCTCTCACTACTCAAGCTGTTTGACTCTCTAGTTGGTTTTTTATCAATGAAATCTGTAATAATCACAAGAGGGGCCCTCCTGAGACTACGTGGGCTAGAGGGACTGCAGAATAATTCAGGGCTTCCTTGGAGAAAGATGTGCTCATGGCCTGAGCATTGGAATATCAGCCAAGCAATCAACCCCTAAGTTCTTTTCTTCTGACCGCTTCCCACTCTTTGCCCCTGGATCACATTGTTCCTTCCTTCCATGCTGCTCTCCACAGAGAGGGAGAGGAAAGTCCAAAGGTTTTATTCAGATTCAAGCTGCACATGGCACCATGAATGTCTGATAAAACTCTTCTGATAAAACTCTTCAGCAAGCTCTTTCCCCACTCTAGTCTGGTATAATCTTTTAGCTCACAGCTCCACCACAAGATGCCTGTGTTGGGTGTTGTTGGGATTTGGACAACCACTTATTTATCTTCCTAACAGACTGGCAAAATGGATTACTTTAAAATGTGTTTAAAAAAAAAAAAAAAAAAAAAAAAAAAAAAAAACAATGGGAAATTTACAACCTGGGAGGGTTTGCTGCAATCCTGAATGTACATGCCAAGAACTGAATGTGTTTTTAAGTGTAGTTATGTTGCTTTGTTCTTTACCTTTCTCTCTGTGTGTTTGTGTGTTCTGCAGGGATTAGTCATGGATTCACAAAATGGATTTTCTCAGAAAAAATTCTTTCTGTGTCTTATTCTTTTGGTACAACTTCAGCATCTTTTTCAGCATAAATTTTTCTCCTTCTCCTCTCTGTACATGCGTGTGTCTGTACTGTGGGTGTGTATAAATATGTACATATATTCTGGTGGGCTGGAAGTAGAAAAATTAATTTTCTTTAACAGTCATATCTCTGAGAAGCAGACTCACAGGAAGGCTTTTAAATACTAAATTAAAAGACTTTAACTGCTTGGCTTTTCTGGTCAGCTTCTCCTTAATTCTTTTCCTTCTCCCTCTTGCTCTCTCTCTCATTCTTACCCCTGCGCTGGGGGTTTTATTGCTTAATTAAGGGGAAAGGAAATAGTGACATCAAGTCAAGGACATAATCTCTTTCCAAACAGGCAAAGTCAGAGTTTAATCCTCCTGGCATAGTCCTGTCCAGGAAAAGGAAAATTCCCTCCTAAAATATGAAGTTAAGTTCTCATGTAGCACCTGTTGCAGACTGAAAAGCATTTCTAACTGTTTCTGTGTTTTGCTTTAGGTGCTGAATCCCTTTATCTGTGGTAAAAATCTTTGGAGGCTGAGGATTGCCACGGCCAGAGGCTTTTGCAGAGCTGTCAGCAGGACCTTGGGATCAGAGGGCCCATTTCTGACTCAGGAGGTAATTTCCCTTAAGTAGACTGATAAAATGCTCTATGATTCAACCATCCAGACGGCAGGACCATAATCCTGTGTGATTTCCTGTCTTCAGGTTGAGAGACAGCTTTCATCGCCATTTACTCATGCTGTCCTACAGCACATCCTTTTTTCATGTTAACACCCTGTGTTTTGATTCACATTCAAATTTTCTCCATTCTGACTATAACCCACCTCAGCTGAGTCCAGCATATTGCATAATTTATCTACAATAACTTCAAGGATATTCATATATTCATGTTCTTAGAGACCCCTTTTTGGAAGGGGTGGTTTGCTTATGGAGTTCTGCTCTCCACTGAGGGCAGAGCAGGTCTTCAAACCTACTTTAGATGTAGATCTTTCAATTGTTTACCATTAGGCATGGTGGTACCACTCTATGAGAGAAAAAATGATGCAGAACCTCCAGCTTGAATCCTATGGAGATTCTCAATCTGAAAAGACATGTGGAGATCTCCTCTGATCCTGTTCACTGTGAAGAGGATTCAGTTCCTGTGACAGGAATCATGCATAACATCAGGATGCACCTTATGTTTATAGGAAAACATTTTTCTCTGGAGTCTCACTGCCATTTTGCATTTGTGAGTCATTCATTATAACATTTTATCCTAGAGGAAATTTGAGATATAAGCTGTCAACTATACCTCTAAATTCCTTGCTGCAAACTGTGGCAACCATAAGGTGCCCATATACAACAAATGACAAACTACTGCAGTTGCTGTTTTGTGAAATGCAGCGCATTAGTCCTCATCCTTCCTACAGAAATCACCTTTATTTGGCATATTGAGGGCTTCACCTATGTGCACACTGGGAGCAGGTTTTGGAGTGTGGATTGGACTCAGGTGTGCAGTGGGGAGGCTGAATGACAGGGAGTCTACAGAAAACACTTACTTGCACTAAAAATGCAGCTATTTCCTGCCTGCAATGTGGCAGCTGAGATCACAGAGCAATTGTTTCCAGGCAGAGAAGTGTGGAACAGTGTCTCCAAATGAAATTATAGCTTGAGGAAAAGATTTCTTTGAGGCAGGACGGAATGTAATTACCCAAGCTGGACTTCTGCCAGGACAGTGATGTTTAAAACACTTCCAGCTCTTGTGGAAAGTGCCACAGGACCTTTTAATGACTGCAAAGGAATGGGCTTTTGGAATTTATTTTTTAATTTTTTTTTTTTGTTTGAGTATCTCATCCAAAAGGCAGGATAATAAAATGAGAAGGAAAAAACTATCAAAGAAAGAGCTAATCTTTGCAAAGTGTTGGAATATGTAAATCCCACTTTGAAATGGTAATTTATTAACTTCTTTTTAAGATAAAAATGCAATTAGTTCATTCTTTCATTTCCCTCATCCCCCAAAAATGCACATATATTGTTATCACATCTTTTGCTCCTGTGTCAAATCTGTATCATTTAATTTTGTTGCAGTGAAACTTGTGGATTTTACAAAAGCTTTTGGTGAGGGTTTTTTCCTGCCTTGTTTCAATCCTGATTGTAAATAAAAGAATACATTACTATATTCAAGAATGATTGCTGTCAAAAATCTTCACTTTGTTGAATTTTATAAAAGCTATGGGCTATTTTTATATTAGTTGCCATATCAGTAAAGCATAATCAGAGAGTGAAAGGGATTTTTATCATTCTCAGTTTATTCCCAGAAACACTCTCTTGGGCTCTAAAGGAAATATATAAAATATTATCTGTGATAGAATTGTAAGCTTGCCTTATTTTGCACTTGATCATTTTTGGTAAGGGAATGAATGTAGCTGCATGTCTATCTATGCATCTCTATCCTCAGCACATGATTATTCCTAGCTAGGCAATCCAGCATAACTTTTCTGATTCCATTGCATTTTTATCACATTTAATTAAGATTATGTAAAGCTGGATTTAACTGGCTGGTCATCTAAATTTGGGTAAGTACCTGTAAATGTCAAGCAAAATATATACAAAAAAGTTAAATGAAAGAATTGTAGCTGTGGCAGGCTTGATTTTATACCAATGAAATCTGGATATTCCAGTTCATATTAATATACAAATTCAAACGTTCATGGAGGGCGTTAATGGAGTTCCAACTATTTTCTGCCCGTAGGGACTTGAATTTCCATCTAGGACTGAAGAGACACCTGTTCCCACAAAGCTCTAGAAGAGCCCATGATACTCCAACTCTCATGGTCCTTGGCAGAGCTGCTTCATACTGCTTAAAATATTTAAATATGTACGAGTCTAAAAGAAAAAGAGTGAGAGGGAGTCACTTGTAAAGAGTGAATAAGATTCTTTGGCAGTGAAGACAGGGAGGGTGGGATTCACCTCCCATTTTTAGGCCACTTTGGAGTGAATGCCTCCATCTGGATTATGTGGGAATCATAGAATTATAGAATATTCTGAGCTGGAATGGACTCACAGGGATCATCGAGTCCAGCTCCTGGCTCTGCCCAGGACAGCTCCAAGAATCCCAGCATTTGGAGCTGCTTCTCCTCGCTGGTGTTTTTAATTCAATGCAAAGATAGATTTATATGTTGTACATGGTGATGGAACTGAAGAAAAAAATTAAAGCTAGAGATGTGTGCGTGGTCAGAAAGAAAAAACTCATTGAGGTACAACTTAAAGATTTCTTCCCCTTCCTCTGGATGTGTTGTGTCATCTCACGAGCAAAGGAACCCCTGCACTATGGTTTGGGGTACCCAACACCTCTCAGGAGGGAACCACACCAGGTTCAAGTCTGTAGAATCTCTACCCCCTCAATTTCCCTCCATGAAACGCTCAGTGGAAAACCTGCACCTCCCAATCCATCCTGCTGCTGCTGGAAATTCATGATCCTTCCAACCTAACACATCATGATTGCCATTTCACTGGCAGGATTTTTAGCTCTCTGCTTGATCTCAGCATCTTGCTGAATTTCAGTGCTGTGACTAAGGCAACAGAGGAGGAGCCTGGGGATGGAGTGTACAGTGATGATCCCCCAAACCAGGAGTGAATCAGCTCCACTCCAAGGGCTGTGCTGGTATTTCAGCAGGTGCCCCATTGACCAGATGGAAACACACTTCTGGGGAAAAGATACTAATCACTGATTGTCCCTCCAGCACTGGTGAGGATGAAATCCTGAGATTTGGGCTGCCCATGCCCAGCATTCCTGGTAACCATGGTGTCCAAATGTGTGCATCCAGAGCTCCTGACACGCTGCCTGCAGCACCAGCAGCCCCGCCAATTAAGGATTTGCCATGGAGAGCAGGGATTAAACACTTTTCATTAGCAAGTTTAGGGATTCTAAAGCCTTGTTACAGACATCTGCCACCCACACTGTGAGGGGAACAGCTGTACAATGAGAGATTATAGAGCAGGAAGATGAAGTGACGTTTTGGAACTTTATTGTCTCCATACTCTGAGCCCTAAAATCTCATGGAAACAATTATGTTTAATATGAAGCATTGTTATTTCCTTCTGGCGGGTGGGCTATTTGCTCCGTCTCCCCATAGAGGTTAAAAATAACAATGCATGGCTCACTTTGTGCTTTCTTAAGATTACCTCACATTTCTATCACATTCAAAACAAAAAAAAAATCACATAGAATATTCATAATATTGTGCTATATAAAGCTCACGATGCAGGGGAGAGCTGAATTGTTATTGTATATTTTTGTTATTTAACAATTATCACCATGAGAGTTTCTAGAACATAATTTTGTGGCAGAAAATAAATGAAATAAAATAAGCAGCCACCTTTTTTCGAAGTTTGATTCTGCAGAGCTTTAATTCCAATCAGCTATAACAAAACTGATGACAGAAGGGGCTTTCAGCATGTTAATGGCATAGCAACATACTGGGTGCACTTGCAAATCCATTTGCTCTGAGATGCTTTGATCACTTAATGTTCTACATGCAAAAAGCAGTGTTTTCTGAAGGCAACACCCAGTGTGTGGAGCATCTATAAAAGAAAATAATCTCCCTCATTTCTCAGAAATTCTCCATTTGTCTGGAAGAATTTACAGTCACCAAGAGCTCCTGGAGCCCAGATTTTTGTAGGAATCACAGGCCAGCACCACTCCTCGTGCATGAAAACTCAGCTCATTTTTGCAACCACTGTAAAATATTTATTTGCAAACAAACATGGAAATGTTAGAGACCACCTGCTCCCAGGGTGTCCAGAGCCCAGGTCCCCACACAGTGAGGCTCTAAGGGGACTACTAGGAAATAAAACTGTGTTAGGAAACAATGCTGGGCACTAGAATTTGCTGATAAACACTTTTACAATGATCCCTGGGGGGTGGTTTGCCTGGACACTGTCTTTACAATTCATGGATGCTGATGGATAACTGGCACAGGCCCAAAATCTTTCCCAGTGGTCAGTCTGGATGCAGCAACTTCAAATCCCAGTACAAAAGGAGGTTTAGTTGTATAAATGCAGCTTGTTTCTGGCCCCAGTGTTGGAAAATGCTCTCAGATCTCCTTAATTTATTTATGGACATGTTGCCTTACCATAAAAAATATGTGGTTACTGGTTTAGATGCATGCAAGACACAGTTTTATCTCCAGCCTTTGGCACCAGGGTGTGCAAAGTATTTACAGCTGGAGCTGGCACAAAGCAGAGACACAAAACACTCCCCCAGTGACCAGGAGGGGCTGTAAAGTGGCTGTTTCCTGGCAAAAGCCAGGAAAGTGTTGGAAATGTTGGAAAGTGCTCTTCCTTCAGGGGCTGCTACTCTGCATCTGACTGATGGACAGAGCAGCCAAGTGTGGGGGGACAGAGATTTACTGCTGGGTCACAGAGCAGAGCAACCTGGAGCTCAGGAGGGTGACAGAGCTTTTCTCCAGCTGCCTCCAGGGCTGAGGTGATCAGTGACTCTGTGCAGGGTCACTTCAGGAGCCTGTGCTCACCCTCAGAACCCCGAGGAGCTTCTCAGCCAGGTTTGTTAACTTCGGTTTAGTGATGGTAACGTGGGGGGAACCCAAAAAAGACCTGACTTGTGTTTGACCAGCCTGCAGTGAAGTAAAAATAAATATTCAGTTCTCAAGAACAGAAGTCTTAAATTAGCCCAAAGCAGGACTTTTACAGAAAAGCTGAAGTATCTTATTTTAGATGTGACACAGAAGGTTCAGTAGGTGGGAGGGGATCTCAGCAGTTCATCTTGTAAACCAAAAGACCAAGTTTTAAATGGTATTATTCTTAACCTCCTTTGTTTTCCACTTATGTAGTCATATAACTGGTCAGAAGTGTTATAATGTTCTTTATTTTTACAAAGAGAATCACAGAATGGTTTTGGATGGAGAAGAACTCAAAGATTATTCAGTTCCAAGGCCCTGCCATGGCAAGGACACCTTCCGTGGTCCTAGGTTGCTCCAAGCCCCATCCAACCTGGCCTTGGACACTTCCAGGGATGGGGAATCCACAGCTCCTCTGGACAGCCTGTGCCAGGGTCTCACCACCCACATCATAAGAAATTTCTTCCTACTATCCAATCTAAATCTATCTTCTTTTGGCTTGGAGCCATTCCCCCTTGTGCTGTCACTGCATGCTTTTGTAAAAGTCCCTCCCCAGCCTTCCAATACAAATAATCTTTAACAATAACATAATTAATCACTAAAATCAGTCTAGATTTGTAGAGCACCAAATAAAATCCATGTGTAATGCATCGTTAGCAAAGCCTCAAAGCTGGGATATCTTGATGTCTACAAATATCTCCTTGTTTGTTATATAAGGTGATGGGTAACACACGTCATCTGATTTGAGGTGTCTAAGTCTAAGCTCCCATTTTAGTTATGACAGATTTAATCACCAACAGAGTAATTTTATATCTTGATAAATCATGCAGAACTACTCAGGGAAGCCAGGAATCTCTCTCTAGCCTCTGCTGGTGAAGGGGGTGGACTTCAGATGGCTGTCAGAGGATCCTGAGGTGCATTGTGGATGTTGATGATTTTTCTGTAGACACCAAATGTAGTCATGTGAGAAATAGCCAAGGTCCTAAAAGTCTGCCTAGATGGCCACAGCTGGCTGAGATAGATTTTACAGAGACTGGAAGACCACTAATTCAGCACCAGCTTGGCTTTGCATAATGTGAGGATAGCAGCTATCAGGGCAGCCCTCTGGGTGCAAGCCTATCCCTGCCTGTGGTTGGTGATCCATACTGGGGGGAAAATGTGGGGAAAGCAAGATATGTTTTGAGTATAACATTCCTTCCCTGGTGTAAACCTCCCAGCTGCTGCCTGCAAATGGCTTGGAAAATTAGGAAAACCATAAATTTCTTCAGAACATGGGGTTTAAGGGAGTCTAGTCAGCTTGCCCTTCACCATACTTACTTTGATTTTTTTCATCCAGACATGGATATAAACTGATTATTGCCAGCCCAAAGGTGCACATTAACATTGTGTCCTTGTTTAACGGGGTAGTAACACTGAATGTTGTCAAATAATTTTACTGCTGAGAAAGGTATGATTGTTCGGCCTGGAGAAGGCTCTGGGGTGATGTTATTGTGATCTTTCAGGATCTGAATGGGAACAACAAAAATGTTGAAGAGGCACTTTTGACATGACAATACAGTGATAAGACAAGGCAGAATGACTTTAAGCTGAAGGAGGGTAGATTTAGATTTGATATTTGGAAGAAATTCTTCCCTGTGAGTGTGGTGAGGCCCTGGCACATATTTCCCAGAGAAGCTGTGGCTGTCCCATCCCTGGAAGTGTCCAAGGCCAAGGCTGGACAGGACTCGGAGGAACCTGGGATAGTGGAAGGTGCCCCTGTCCATGGCAGGGGTTGGAATGAGATGATCTTGAAATTCCCTTCCAACCCAAACTATTCTATTATTCTGGAAAGAGAAGAAGTTCATATGAATGAGGGAAGATGAGGGGATTTGAGGCAAGATGAGGGTTGGTGGCTAACAAAGACAGACAAATATTTTGGATTTTATCCTTTCCCATTTTTCTTTCTGCTCCTAGATGTGTTCTTTCTCCAAAATCTCACTTCCATGTTTGACATTGCTTCAGTGTACAGGGACCTTCCTCATCAACAGATCAGTTATTTACAAAATATAAAAATATGTCTGTTGAGTAATTTTACACAGACACTTTGATTTGTTGGTCCTTCATTGAGCTGACTTCTGAAATCAGAAATGTGTGGCCTTAAATGCCAGGTTTATTGACAGAGTGCATGGGGTTGGAGGCAGGTGCAGGGTTACACCTGAGTGTTTGCTCTTGCTGTCAGCTTAAGTTCAGTGTCTCTGGGTAAAATGTGCCCAATGCCTTCATTGTATTTGCTTCTTTCTTTCTGCAGCAGCATTAAAGAAAACAGTCAATACTTCAGCAAATAGTGGGGAAGGTTTGCAGTACGTGTTATGTGTCCCATTGCAAGAACAAATGGGTTCCATCCTTCACTCTGAGAGTTTAAACAGCAGATTACCCTCTGCACTTGGGGTACATAATATTTCAGTTCAACATTATTATCTGAATTTTGCTGTCATTACAGGTATAATCAGGCTGATGTTGTGCTGGGCACAATACAAAGAAGCAGAAAAAAAGTAGCCTGTGCCAGGAAGATTATTTCCCAATGCATTTTTACTATTGGAAATCACACTCTCAGTCTTTTCCATCCAATAGGAGGACAGAGGTAATGCCATGTTAAGCGTGCTGCTGATAAAAACAAATATCTGGTTCTATCCCAGCCGGTCACATGAGCCTGAGATGTCACTATCAGCAAAACTCCACAGATAGTTACACCACTGCAGCGCACGGAGCATGAAAAGGCTCTGAATTATTTATAACAACTGTGTCAGCTTCTCAGCAGGAGAAAACTGGCAGAGCTAATTAACTGATATCCCCCAACTGATCTTCCAGCTCGTATTTGAGGAATAACTCCAAATAATTCACAGAAATCAGGAGATGCTTTGCCTGCCACAGAGTGTTTTGCTCTCGAACTTGCAAGAGGAGCACATGGCTGGACGTGCAGAGCAAGTTTTCGAGTGGTTTGTAACCAAAATGTGCATGTGTGATTCCAGGCTGGAGCAAAATGGGATACATTCCATTTTCCTTCCTTGCCCCACTACAGAATAAACCTAAGTGCTGAAATAAAGGCTATATTTTATGGCAAGTACAGCGTGAGGGTCATTAGCTTTCCCATTCGGCTTCATCAGATGGCTACACAGCAGGACGCATTCCAAATTTATTTGATAGCTTGTCAATAAGCAGCTGCCTTTTAATAGCTCTTAACTTCATGGACTTGAAAAACAAAATGCCTGATGCTCACATTAAACCAAGTGGTCCATCACAGGGATCTCAGCTTTTTCTGGCGTAGAAGGCAGAGCAGAAAATGACCTCTGACTGCAGCTTTCACTGTAATTTTGTGAGCACTCATCACCAGGGAACAGAGGCAGAGAGAGTTGCTGGGCTGGGAATTGCAGTTAGGAGAAGAGGGGATGAATCCTGCTGGCTGTATCCAGGGAGGGATGTGGGCAGGACATCAGCAGGGAGCAGGGGCAGCAATGGGGACTCCAACGTGTCCCCTCTCTAAGCAGGGACAAGAGGGTAAAGTGATTAGCTTGTCCAAGGTAATTCTAATTAGCAGTCAGCTGATCTTAGAGCTGCTTCTGCTGGGCCACCTCCTGCATATTCTGGAAATGCTTAAGGGTGATCAAAACTAGGTATTTCAAGGGAGGATGGGAAACTCCACTGTATCCTAACCCATCCACAGGTAGGAGAGTCTGTTCTGCACGTGGTGCTGGGCTGAGGGGCTGGATTATCACAGACATCTTATCAGCTGGAAACTCATGACCAAGGGTCAATACTTATGAGATCAAAACACAGAATCTCAGCAGTTTTATTATAAAAAGGCCAAATGCTTGCAGACCAGTTCCAGTACAAGGCATCTTTGTAAGATGTGCTGCTTGCAGGCACTTCTCAGCATTAAATAGCTTCTCTTTATTGTCCCTCCTGTCTCTGGATTCTTTGAAGACACAAACTTCTACTGTTATGCAATTTAAAAAAAAAATAAAATCTTTGGGTTGAATTTTTCTTCTTATTTTACCCCCAGAAATCCCTGAGAGATTTGCCTATCTGTGTGATTGTCCATTCTCTGTCATCAGAGTTTGTACCATCCTCTCATGTCCCATGGAGAAGCAGCAACACTTAATTGTGCCATTTAAAGACTGTGGAATAAAGCAGCCTAATTTCACTCAGTGTTGCTTGGTCCTACTCTGGCAGGTGGAAATAAACACACAGTACTAATTTTGTGCTCCAAAACCCTTTGGTACATGAAAGACCAGAGAAGTCATATCACAACTGCAGACCTAAAGTCTTGAAGGTCAACTCCTTTTCTCACAGAATGGCAGAAAGGTTTGAATTGGAAGGACCTTTAAGATAATTTAGTTCCAATCCCCTGCCATGGACAGTGACACATTACTCTGGATTAAGATGCTCCAAGCCCTATCCAACCTGGCCTTGAACATTTCCAAAGAAGAAAAGTGCACAAACACTCTGGGCAACTCCCCTCTACCCAAATGTGCTTTGCCACATTTTCTCCATCCCACTGATGCAGCTTCCTCCACCTGCAAAGACACCAACTCCTGCAAAAGCCATTTCCAATCAGCCAGAAGGGAATACATGGCCACAAATTTGTGACTTTCAGGTGTAGATTACATCCCCTTCCAGAGGTCTCCAAGGAATCCCTGATTTCCTTCAGAGCTGCAACCCCAAAGACAGTGTGCATGACCTGGTGGTGTGGGGCTGAGTGAGGCCTTGGCAGGTACAGAAATGAAGAAATAAACATGAGGGTGGAGTTCAGGATACAAATGGAACCAGAGGAGGCGAATTACCAAGATATTGTAAAATGGTCAGAGATTATTCTTTTTGTTCTCTCAAAATCTTCATCCAAGATTATACAGATAGTGTTTTTCTTCTGAGCTGTCCTTCACCCCAATTCAATTCTATTTATTCCCTCTTGTTATGCTGTGAACTTTTATCAGCCTGTTAAACTGACACTAAATAGTTTTTAGCTGAGAGTCTAAACTTGTTCTTACCTATGGATTTATTTGTGGCTATATTTTATATCTTCCAAAGCATCTGTAAATAAAGATCAAGTTCAAAACAAAGTCTGCTGTCTCCCTGCTTTGGTCAACTCTCTTTTCAGCCCTTGAGACACACACAAAAGCAACAAGAATTCTCTTTTTCTGTCACCAGGGTTAATTTAACTTTTAATTCTAATGGAATGATGGAAGAGGAATCATATTGAGTAAGCAGGCACTAACAAAAGGGCAACCATTGCAATTATTAACTGCAATTTACACCATGTAAAACCCAAGCCAGGTACCAGATACCCATTTTGAAATGGATTTAGAAGTCCTTTTTGCTTGGAATCAAGTTCATGACTCCTTCAGCTGAACTGGCTGGGGGAAATTTAGGAATACACTCATTAAATTTCCATGTGGGTGCTGACCATGGGTTTTTTCCCTCCACATTGTGTCACAGGCAACACAGGGAGGCATCATTGAGCTACAAAGTGGATTTCTCAGCAGGTCCTGCCAAAGAGAAAAGGATCATGTCAATATTTATTAGACTTTCCAGCAGCTTGTTAAGTCAGTAGGAGAGCTGAATCCCAGACAAACTCCAATTAGATTTAGTTTCAAAATGAAGGCTTCTTCCCAAACTATCCAACAGGGAAATGTCACTGGCACTGGTGTGTGCTTCTTTCTTACCTCTTTCTTAACTCTTTCTTCTCTGGCATTATCCCTTTGGTCAAAGTTTTGATGGTGCTGGTATAGGAAGCATCGGTCTCCAGAAGTGGACAATATAGGGCAGACACTAATAAAATGTTTGTTTAAAATGCCCCTATTATTTACATAATTTTGGCAAAAGATAATGCTTGTGTTGAAAAGGAGCAGAATGAGGGTGGATGTAGATAAGGTATTAGGAAGAAATTCCTTATTATGAGAGTGGTGAGGGCCTGGCACAGATTCCCAGAGAAGCTGTGGCTGCCCCATCCCTGGAAGTGTCCAAGGCCAGGTTGGCGCTTGGAGCAACCTGGGATAGTGGAAGGTGTCTCTGCCCATGGCAGGAGGATTCAACCTGAATGATTTTTAAGGCCCTTCCAACCCAAACCATTCCGTGATTTCATGAAAATCTCTTTTCCCAAAGAGGAAGAGCAATCTCTCTGTAGATGGGGTTGGCTGTTATGGTTGCAAAAATCCTCACAGCAGCACCTTTGGCTGATTCTGTCAGACTAAATGAGTCTCAAGGCAACCAAAATGTCCCTGTTTTTGAGGGCAATTAAAGTGCAATCCAGAAAGTTTTAACAATAATTCCTTTTCTGGTCCTATAAGGCGAAAAGCCTCTTTCTTGGAGGTGCATTTCTACTGCTTGATGGAGGAGTGGAGCAGGTCCTGAAAGAAGGAAGGGACTGGTGTGAGACATCTCCTTTCTGCAGCACTTGGGAGACTTGGAGGCAAATGTGAGATGCATCAAGCTCCTCTTCCCAGCTTGCAGCTGGGGTGGGACAGAGTTCATAACCAAAATTGATTTATTTTGGAGACCACTGTGGATTAATTGCAAAGGAAAGAGTTGTGGAAAACAGGAGAGAGAGATGAAAGCAACTGCTCCATGAAGATTTACCCCCAGGGAGAGCTTTAGGGTGAAAAGTTCTCACTTTGCTAAAGAACTTGGCAGAAGTAACACTTTTCTTCTGAGTACTAGAGAGGCAACCTGGGCTTCCCTGGGGAAAACAATAAAATAAAAACATTAATTCAGATCAGTAGCCATTTCCTCTGGTCCTGTGGATCTTGTCACTGAGTCCTTATTAAGTGCACATCAATAGTCAAAGATATTCCAATGAGAACTCCATTACTCACTGCCTAAGGAAACAATATTTTCATCAAAACTGCCTAGATTCATGTCCCTACCTGTTTTTACCCCTTGGGAGTTTAGTCTTAAGTTGCTTTTGAAAGTAAAATTCAGCCATTTCAGCCGTGTGACCTTGCACTGCCATGAGGAACAGCTGACATTGTGGGCACTCCAGTCCCTCACACTAAACACAAACCAGAGGTCTGTATTCAAACTCCTCTTTTTTGGGCTTTCATTTACATTCCTATATCAAAGCCACTACTGCAGAAAAGAGTAAAAAACCTGTATTTCTGTTTCAATGCCCCCATTTTGCAATTCAAGACATTTTTACTTTACCCGAGGAGCAAATATTTAAAACTAGAATGAAAAACCATTTGTTTGAAGTGTGCTTGTGGAGATTGATTTAGTCTGTTCCCTTTCTGGGAGCACAAGTACAGAATATAATCCACCTGGGAAAAGAAGATTTCTATTGATGGCTTAATTAACAGTCCTTTTTTGCAAAAAACTACTTCTTTTACAAATCAGGATATGTTCTTTCACGAAGACTCCAGATGATATGTTCAAAATTCTACATATGTAAATAAACTAACAAACCAGGGATTTTTACATCCTCGTGCTCTTCATACTTTCCCTTTCCACCTCTGACCTTTTCTTGCCTTCAATAATCAAAGGTGATTATTGAAAAAGCCTTATATTGAAAAAGCCTTATTTAAGTACAGCATTTCCTTGAAATAGTAAAATTATTTTAAGAGGAAATTTCTACATAATGTCATGTGCAGAGCAAATACTTCCTCCCCCTTTGGACAGTGACTTGTGAAGAGAGATGAATAGAGAAAAGTAATAAGACATAAGTCTTTCTGGAAAGAAACAAACAGACCTGTAATCCTGGTACCAATCTAGTAAATCTGAATTCAATTTAGCAGTTCCAGATATTGCCTGTTGGGAAACAGCAGGTTGAATTTTAGCTGCTTGATGGAGTGAAAACCCAGATTACCTGCTCTCTAAGGTTATTTTAGCCCAAGTTAAGATTTTTTTTTCCATTTCTTGATAACGTTCATGACCTATGGAAATTCATCTCTGGCAAGGCAAAACAGAAGAGAGCAAATAACAGAGCTTTGCCAGCTTTTCTTCAGGGTCTAATAATTTTTCCTACCATCAACTTCCACCTTTAGTACATTTATTTTCTCTCCAGGATTTTTGTCCCATCTTTCACTGCTGATTTCCCTGAAATATTAGAGAGCATGGTAACTTCTCTTTCATTCTCAGTCTGCATCCCCTGCATCCCCAAGGGCTTGCTGCAGCTTGAGATGGACTACAAACCTCAGAGCACTGACAAAACACAACTTGAGTAATTTGAAAGTTAGCTAACGTCTAGATGAGTCAATATATTATTCCAAGATAGACTCGAGGTACCAAGAGAGAGCCCTGAGGTAAAACCTGGGACAGAGGAACAGCAGAACAGATAATGGGGAAAGCAGCTGAGCTGCAGAACTCTTGAAGGTCCCAGAACTAAATCAGCAGTGAAACTGTACAGAGAATTGCAACCCCCTGCTTTATCAAGTAACGAATTTGCAAAAATAAATATTGAAACATACCTAAAGTATGTTTGTGTTGGGGATTCACAGAAAGGTTTGGGCTGGAAGGGACCTTAAAGAAATCCAGTTCCACATCCCTGCCATGGGCAGGGACACCTTCCACTATCCCAGGCTGTTCCAAGCCCCATCCAGCCTGGCCTTGGACACTTCCAGGGGTGGGGCAGCCACAGCTTCTCTGGGCAACCTGTGCCAGGGCCTCCCAACCCTCACAGGAAAAATCTTTCTTTAATATCCAATCTAAACCTGCTCTCTTCACCTTAAGCCATTCCCCTTGTCCCATTACTACCTGACTTCGTAAAAAGTCCCTCTGCAGAATTCTTGTAGCTCCCTTCTGGTTTTTAATCGGGTGATTTAAGTTGTCAGAGGTGTTTAATCAGGGTGTGATGTTATTAATTATCTTGAATGCTATAAATTTTATCACCATCATTTGAAAGGGGCAAAGAACCTGTCCCAGCTCAGTAGCATAATTCTGCAAAGCCAGGCTTGAGCCTCCTTCCCCATGGAGACCAGGAGTTAGCAAAATTAATTGTTTTGTTTTTGCAATTGGCTATGGCTGTGCCAAGCTTTCAGCATGGTGACTGGCCACTCCTCTGGGCTACAGGGGCACAAGAGGAGACCACCTGGAGAGCAACACACTGAATGGATCCGAAGTGGATGATTATAATTTGCTATTTACTCAGCACTATAAATAGCATGACATTTTTCGGTAAGTAGCAAAGCAATAATCAGCTCCCCACTCTGAGCTATTGTAGCTTGTGCTGATATAATGCAAAATGATGCTCATCTATTTATTTTTTGTTGTTCTGACTAATGTGTGACCCAATACAAAGCATCCTCTGGTGTCTGATTCATCATGTGCTGCTGGCTTTCATGTGGGATTTCTTTTCCAGCGTGCATGAAGGGGGTCCCAGCCCTGGGGACCTGCTGTGCACACACAGGGAAAGATTGAATAACTCACCTGAGACCTGATCTGGGAGCAGAGAACAGAAGCAACAATCAGAGGGAAAACTAACAGCAGCCACAGCGTGTTTTCCTCAGGGCAAAGTCCCAGGTTCTCAACTGATGTGCAGGTGAGATTACAAAGCTGAGTGAGTCCAATGAGGGGTTTTTTGGTGTGCTTTACTGTGACAGAAATATTTAACATAAGCAGATGTAGATGTGGATGGTTTGTGTGCTGCATATGTACATGCAAACAATTACTATCTGTGTTTCTACCTAAGCAGGATTGTGTAATATTGGAGAGGATCGATCTGAGTGTGCCTTTTCAGTCCCAGGACAGCTGGATTGTCCCATGGGCCACCCTGCAGCAGCAAACTGTGAAAGAGCCCCAGGACTTTAATGAGGTGGCCCTAAAGACCAGAAGTTCAGCTACCTAGAGAGATGCCAGTGAGGTGTCAAAGACTTGGGGACAGAGAGCTCAGATGAGTCACAGCCAAGGTAAAACCCAATAATGCCAGGCAGATGTCACTTTCAATCCCAGATTTGTGTCTTCTACTGTTTAGGCCTTTATTTGGGGGAAATAACTTTCCCTCCACACTTGAAAAGCAGTTTCTCTAGGCTTCAAAATTCTTCACTCTTATGAGACTCAAAACATTTGACACAAGGAGCTTGTCAGCACATTATAAATCTTTTTTCTCCAGATAAACATTAACTTCTCATCTTTCCCTGGTCTCCATCTCTAGTCATTTGTCTTTTATTAACTATTCAGTCTATTAAGTTCCCAGGACAGTAACTTTCTTTTCAGCTGATGATTGTAGAGCATCTTGCGCAAAGACTTTGTCTCAGGGTTGGGATTCTGAGTAAGTGCAGATAATTTCTCTTGTTTATTTTACCTGGAACATATGGGATAAAAAAGGATTTGCCTCAAGACATTTATTCGAAGTGAACTTTGCTCATGGTACAGTTCCTCACTCCTTCTCCACAGCAGACATTTATTGCTAAATTCCAAATATTCCAGATAAATAAATTAACATTACAGTGGAACTGTTTCCAGGTCTGATATTGCCAGCAAATAAGGAAGTTCTGCATTATTCCAGATGTATTGATTTGCTATGGGAGATAATTTGGAAATAACTTTTTTTTTCCTCTTCAGGATGTGTCAGTGGAATAATTCCCTGGATTCACCATTTTATGAGGGGAAAAGAAGTGGCTTTTTTGACATCAAATTATAAAAGTTGGTGTAAAGTGATTTTATAGAAATATTTTCACTCAGACTTATCTCATTTAGGAAATTTCTGTTGAGCCATCCAACGTGGATATCTGAGTCTGTGAAATTCTGTCTTGGGACATCCCTGTCTTCCGTCTGTAAGTCTGGAGAGGGAGAGAGCACAAGAGAAATATTTGGCCACAGAGACTTTTAGAGACATAAATTCCTTGAGGATGGAAAATCCCTCTAAG
This sequence comes from Sylvia atricapilla, assembly GCF_009819655.1. NCBI lineage: Eukaryota > Metazoa > Chordata > Aves > Passeriformes > Sylviidae > Sylvia > Sylvia atricapilla. The sequence goes on from NC_089140.1 coordinate 149,899,013, forward strand.
ATCAAGTTCACTTGATCATCAAGCACTGCCAAGCTGCCTCTAAACCATGTCCTTAAGAGCAGCCTAAACACATCTTTTAAAACCCTCTGGGGGCTGTGACTCCACCACTGCTCTCAGCCAGCTCTTCAATCCTTCTCCTTTATTTTTTTCTTTCATCTTGCTGCTTTTCCTTGCTGAGTAAACTGAGCTAAAGGTTTTTCTGATCAGAGCAGGCTCAGAAGCCCTAAGCCCACTCTGCTCATGGCAAAAAGATTCCACAAAAAAATCTCTTGGGATAAAGGTCCAGACCTAAATGTGGCTCTGGCAATGGAATAATTAGATTCCATTTAAGGAATTCCTTTAAAAAAGAATTTTTAAAGGAATATAAAAAATAACAATATTCAATTGTTTATTTCTACTTGATTTTCTCAGCTTTTTTTTCCTGTAACAAATTAGAAGAATCTTAAAGATTAAAGTGTTTTTCAGTTCAGAACTTGTCATTAATTTTTGTGAACAAAAGATCACAAAAATGGCAATTCAGAGGATGAGGTTTCAGCTTTGTTTTACTTTTGAGGTACCGAGCATTTGGCTTGATTTTCTTTTCTTGGTTAGGGGTTTCTTGGTGATGAGGTGACTGCTTATGTGAGTTAATCAACCTGAATAACGTTCAGAATTTAAAAATTGCAGCTTTTCAGCCTTGTGCCTGAGACTTAAATTCAGAGTCAGCATTAAAAGAGAAATGTTCGGAAATCTGGGAAAAGATGCTGCACACCTAATTGCAACATTAACCAGTAAAATATTAGCAAATTTATTGAGCTTTTTCTGCTTGAAAAAAAATTTAAAGGAAGTTCATTATGCTCTGTAATCCTGCTTAAATATTCATCATGTTTTTAATGAACCACATTCATTTTTAAAATGTTCAACCTGAGACGCTGTCTAGCATGATTTGATAATAATATAATTTCTGTATAAGCGTAAAAGGGACAAGAACAGTAAAAATAATTGTATCTCTAAACACCCTAACCAGTTTTCTCCTGACTAATGAGCAGCTGTTTTTCATTAGCAGCATGGTTTTATCTCTTGCCTATCAACCTGCACAGCTGGGCATATTAGAAATAGCTCAGTGCACTGTGGAACGTATGTTTCCTAAACTGCAGAAACAAATGAGAAGGAGGTATTGGATTTTTTTTTTTTCTATTAAAAAAAATAAGAATTGTTTGGAGCGTATTTCTCTCACACTATTATTCACCATGGTGTCATATCTGGAGGCTTGATGTGGGAATGGGATATTACTGCTCTGCCTGCTGCAGAAGTGCAGAAAATAGTTCATACCTTGGAGAACTTGTGCTACAACGAGCAGAAACTGAATCACAGGGAGCCGAAACCTTTTGCTCAAGTTGATGGAACAAGAAAGGAGCAACAGCTAAAGCAGAATTGTTTCATCTGCCTTTTCCAGCCCTCTAACTTCTGCCCCACTCTGTATCAGACAGGAATCCAGCTGAAAGATGAACGATGGGAGAGTTTGGAATTTGAATGATGCAAAATAGAACAGAGCCTGATCATAAATATTTCTATGTGATCTTGCAACTGTCAAGGTGGTTGCAACTTCAGGCCAATAGACACCAACTCAGTAAGATTTTTGAATAGTTCTCATAGTCTTGAAAAATACAGAACTAAAACCTAAGGCAAGCATAAGATGACGAAAAACTAATTTTTGAAACAAAAGAAGTAAAGAGATCATAGAATCATTTGAGGTTGGGAAAGACTTCCAAGATCATGAAGCCCAGCCCTTGAATAAATACCACATGTCCACTAAACCTTATTGCAACCATATTGCAAAGTGTCTGCTTGGTTTTTTTTTTTTTTTTTTTTTTTTTTTTTTTTTTTTTTTTTTAACATTCACAGGAAGATCCTCCACCTCTATTATTTATTTTGTTTATATTGTATTTATTTGAGAATCACGGAATGAGTTGGATGAACCTTAAAGACCATCCAGTTCCACCCACCTGCAATGGGCAGGGACATTCTTCACTATCCCAGGTTGCTCCAATCTCTGTCCAGCCTGGCCTGGAACACTTCCAGAAATGGGACAGCAGAAGTTTTGCATTAAAGTGGAATAAACTCAAACAAAACCACCTCATGTCGGTGTGGATGGGATTCTTCTGTAGATCACAGCATTGGAGGGAATCACTGGGACTCAGGAATTTAGATTACAGGAATAATGCTTTGTTCAGAAGGAACCTCTGGGTATTCCTAGTCGTGTTTAAAATAGGATTGTAGCCAATACCAAGAGTGGAGCCAGACAGAGGCAGGAAGGGAGCCTTCCCTGCCCTTCCTGCAGAATAAGGTACCTTTACTTTTAATTGCAGTGCCAAAGTAAGGCATTATTCTGCAACATTTAGGTCTAGAAGAAATACACAAATCATCCTCCCCATCAAAATAAAAACAAAATAGTCTCTTCTTGGCAGGCCCTAGTGCTGGCTGCCTTTTTATTGCAGCTCAATGTGTGAAGTTAAGGTCTCATTATTCACTTAAGCATCACTTGGTATTCCTATCTTTAAAGGTAAACGCAATTAATGAAAACCTAGAAATGGGTCTTGTGCTTTCACTCAGAAGTTTAATGTACATGTCTCCCTGTATACTCCCCTGGTGTAGGAAAGCAATCAAAATCCTATTATACTAACTTAACTACCTGCTGCCAGCTTTGTTGACCTTGTTCATTTGGAAATTAAAAAGACAGGTCATGACAGAGCTGAACTGCACAACCTGGTAGCACAGAGAGGCAGCAGAAAGGTGCTCTGCTTATTTACAGGGTGTCAGGCAGATCACACCACACTTGGGCACCAGTTTTGGATGGGAGCAGTGTTTTAAACTGGCTCCTCCCAAATGCAGAAATCTCATATTTTTGTGTGCTTTGAAAGAACGCCTTGATTTTGTTTTGTTTTCCTGTTTTTCCAAAGGACTTGTGAATCCGGGTTTCTGCTGGGCTTTATTAGCACCCACTGGCATATTTATAGATGTATAAATACACATTCTGCATCTAGATGGAGACAGCTGAAGCAGCTGCCACACTTCCACTCCCAGGAGAGAAATGCACACAGCTCCTTGAAGCAGAGGCACCCAAAAAGTCACAATACTGTCTTGAGGATGGGCAACTGATGTAGAAAGAAGATTTAAGGAGGTAATTTATCATGGTAAAGCAGGATGGTTAAGAGCATCCATAAATTACACTGAAATAAGGAATTATCTTCTTTATTCTGTGGGAAAGAAAGAAGTTGTTGCATTGATTTACAGCAACGAATCCACAATGTCTCCTGAAAGGAAATACAAACCCTGGGGTGGACCAGGTATTAGTTTGAGATAGAAAGAAAAGAAATTTGGGTCTGTGTTGGTTAACCCTTCACTCACTTTGTCTTGTGCCATTTGCCTTTGGGTAGGACACATAGATTGGTGTAGGCCAGCACTACTTTTCAGGGCTACTGCTCAGAGACCTTCCTGGCCCATCCCTGCCCCAGGACCCTAATCCTAACCCCAGCCTAAAACCTGGCTAAAAACTTGCCTAAAATCCACCTAAAATCCCTATAGGGCATTAATTTGACTGAAGTGGCACAGGGCAAAGCAATGAGGCAAAGCAACTCATAATTCTACCCTTTTTCCTCCTTTTTTAAATTTCACATTTTATTAACTGTACAGTAACAGGAGCCCTTTATGCAGAAGACATATGCAAGCCAAAATTCTTCCCAAGACCACTGTAAATGGCTTCCTGTCCATCTGTCCTTTACTCTTCCCCAGTCACACTCATCCTACTAAATGGGGAATTCAGTAAGTAATCTGGAATCTGGTTCCCTTTTCCATGGAATGATAGAAAATATAGTTTGGAAAAAAGACCTTTAGGGTCATGATATCCAACTGTCAATCATGTTCACCACTGAACTATACCCTCAAGTGCTATCTCTACATGTTTTTGGAAAACTTTTCGTCAGAGAGGTGCAATGTCTTGCAATGAATCTTGGTTTAAAGTCATTGTGCGAAAGAGTTCAGCTGAATTTCGCCCTGAAAGTGCAGATTTGCTCTCTGTTTCTTTACAAAATGAATCAGGGATGACGAGGTCTAGTGTAAATATCTGTATATATTCATGTATATGTATGCATATATGAAAGCAAAACTGGCCTGTTTGGTTTAAGTGGAGAAGAGGAAGATGGCTCACACCTAAAGATAGAGGCAGGGAAATGAAGCAATACATCATAGAATTAAATCTTTCTGGAAGAGCAGTTTCTCCTAAAAATCTCAAATGATATTTTCCAACTGAGACTCAGAAGACAGGCTAAATCCTCCTTATAACTCCCACGCTCGTTTTTTCTTTTAGATGAATAAAACTTTCAGTACAGGAAAAACTCAATGATTAAAAATTACAAATGTACTGAATATGCAGCACTTTGATGCAAACATCTTTGCAGTAAAAGGCCAGGTGTTATATTAAACAGTGTTTTTATCTGATCCCTGTAGAAATATTCCCTCTGGAAATGTGGCAAATCTTTCATTTTAAAGGAATCTGTGAATTCTGGGGCATTACACATTTCCAAAAGGTGCATTCAAATGCTAATACAGCTTTGGATAAAGCTGTGGAATTGCCTCCTGCTTGACGAGTTTACATGGAGAGGAATTTTCTTCCGACTTTTCAAAATTCCTGACAATAGCTGAGTACAAAACCTGAAACTTCAGCACTGGTTGGCCTTGTCCAATGGTATTGGATTGGAGGTGATGTCAGCTCAGTCTTGGCTGGAAGTATTGATCATACATATATGTGGAGGCTGAAACTGCCAATTAATTTGTTCATTATTAGAGATAATTCTGTCCTTTTGCTTCCACCACATTTGCATTTTGCAACTATACCTACCAGAGGAACCATTGCCTCATGCAACAACATGAATGGTCCATGAAAGTTATTTCTAAGTGGATTACATTAAAAAGCAAAGTTATTTATGATCCCTTCTTATGACATGTTGCCTGCATGGCTTGATTAGCTTCAGAGAAATTCAATTTTCTTGCCTTATTTTCTTTTTCCTTTCTCTGTTTTCCCTTGTCAGTAGTTCAAAGCCAAGAGTGGCAGAGAAGGGAGAAGGAGGCAAAGGAAAGCTCAGAGCCATGGTTCTGACTTTTGTAAGGCCTGGTCATTCTGCTCTAAGCAGGGCCATTTTTCTTATTTGCTCTCTTTGAATTTTGCTTCCCTGTATTTCTTGTCAGTAAAAATGATCAAAATTCAGCAGGCATGATATATCTGATTGCAGCATCAGATCTGAAGCTGGAACTGATTGCAAAATCATCATGAAAACCTGGCTGGGGACAGACCTGTCACCATCAGGGAGGCTCTGACTTCCAGACTATGGCAAACATTTGGAGAGAGGTCACATTTTTGAGTAATTAGTCAGAGAGGTCATTGCTGAAACCCCACTTCATCAGTCCTGCTTTACACTTGTCTGTCTGATTCCCCATCAGAGCTGATCAAAATCTAAAATTAGTGACATCCAGCCAAGGTGTTCAAAGGGAGATCACAGCAGCCAAAATCAGCCAGGCTATAAATCAAAGAATCACAGAATGGTTTGGGTTGGAAGGGACCTTAAAGATCATTTCATTCCAACCCCACTGCCATGGGAAGGGATGCCTTCCACTACACCAGGTTTTCAGGGGTTCCTGAGGTGTTTTAATTAGCAAGAAGCTTTTTAAATGACAAAACCTCTTTAAATAAAGAAAGAAATTCACCTCTCCATACATGCAAATAAAGGGGAGAAGTGCTTGCTAAATAAGAGAAAAACCTTTCCTCTTTAGTTGAATGTGATAGCACTTTTCTATTAAAGTTTAACTAAATAGGGTGTTTTAAGGATTTTTTTTAAAATTATTAAAAGAAAAGGTTTAAATATCTGCCTTTTTTTTTTTTTTAATATGTGGGTATATCTTTATTCTTTTGGATTTTTTTTTCTTCATTTGGAGATTCTCTGGAATATTTTTTTCACCTGAAGTGTCTGCAAACCACTGGTCTTGCTGCCTTCTGAAGTCAGTGATTCAGAAGGACATCGAGGCTTTTCAAAGTTCTGGTTTTCCTCAGCAGTTCTTATCTGCAATTTCCAAACTGAGGCACAGACTCTGCAGTCACACAGATTGCAAGGGAAGGTGAAGCACCTACTGATCCAGTGGAGAAACTGCTGTTCCTGGTGCAGATGTGCACATATTGTCTACTTTATTCCTGGGTATGTTTGTAAAGGCTTGCACACGCTTTTTAACTAAAGGCTCACATGGGTGGAACTTGTCTGCTTTTAACAGTATTTTAGCAGGCTTGAAAAAAAATTAATTCAGTTTTACTCTTGGAAGTGAAGTGGCAGATGGTAAAAGAGCAGGAGGGTTAGCAGGAAGAATATTGTGGGAGTCTGTGCAGATATACTTAGCTAATAAATAAGGTGGAGATAATAATGCCTGTGAATTTATATATATATATACATATAAAACACACTGCAAAACCTGGAAGCAAGCTTGTTAATATCTCTCTTCTTTTTAATAATGATTCCTAAATCCAGCAAAGCACTTTTTGAGAGTATATTTGATGGAGGAATCACTGGGTGTTGCCATGGTGTTAGGTTTTCTTTTTCAGAGCGGAACCACACATTTAAAAAAGAAACCTTTACCTCGTTGCTATGCAAACACAACTTGGTGTTATTACATCCCCAGAAAGGAGAACAACAATATTGCAAGACAGTCAATATTCTGATAAGATAAATGCTCCCTCTCTTTGCCCTTTCACTCAAATGCAATGCTGCAGTAATACTTAAATCTGATGAATTCTCTGGAGGCCAGGCTGCAAAATTTCCAGTGTGCTTGTCATTTCTGTATAAAAATTGCCCACTAATATCCTATCCACGGCTCTATTCAGACCCAAACTCTAACCTTGTGATATAAAGGTTTGCTCTCAGGCAGCAAAATTTAGTTCAGACTTGATAGGATTTTGTTCCAAGTGATTGGGAAGCATCACTTGTTAAAAAGAGATCAAAGGTCCTTTTTAAGGGCTGTGTTTGTACCACTCTATGCTCCAGCTGCCTATTTTATCCTACAGGCAGTGATGTGGTTGCTGCCATATCCATCATCTTGGGCTTCCTCTTCCATCCACTGGAATATCTGCAGTGCCAGGCAGCAGCTGGTTCTGCCAAGTCCTGATTCCCTTTTTCCACAGGCCAGTTCTGCTGAAAGATAAAATCTTTCAGCAAGATAACAACTTGGGCAGCTTTTCCACTAGAAAGGTATGAGAGGTTCATAACCACAGAATCACTCACCACAGAATCATTGAATAATTTGGGATGGAAAGGACCTTAAAGATTGTTCACTTCCAGCCCCCTGCATGGGAAGGACACCTTCCACTATCCCAGGCTGCTCCAAGCCTCATCCAGCCTGGCCTTGGACATTTCCAGGGATGGGTCAGCCGCAGCTTCTCTGGGCAACCTGTGCCAGGGCCTCAGCACCCTCACAGGGAAGAATTTACTCATAACATCTAATCTAAACTTGACCTCTTTCAGTTTAAAGCCATTTCCCCTTGTCCTGTCACTACCCATTTGTTCCATAATTCTCTGTCAGTGCTGCTGGGCAGCTGGGTGGCTGTTCCAGTTCCTGGGATGGGAGACCACTGGCTGAACAAGGCCTGTTTAAGCAGATGAAATTGAGCCCCAGCCTCATTTGGACTCTGTTGCATTACTGCATGTTTAAGCTTGCCCAGATGAGAAAATTATTCACCCTGCAGATTGGTTTAAACTCTTAATTACCAGAAATGTAAAATGGCAGCAAATGTACATTATCCATACAAGGAAAAAAATTAGCAGAGATTCAAGGAAACAGTTCCAAACATGATCATAGGACAGTGCTTCCAGCAACCTTTTGTAACCAGAATACAATGGAAACTGGAGCATTTCTTCCCTTTCCCCTTATAACACAAAGGGTTGTGTCATAAAATGACTGTGGTAATCCAGCACAGTGCTACATCGCAATGTCTGCCAGGGCAGCCTGTCACAAAACGTGCCACCAATTAGCCCAGGCACTAATTTCATTTTTCTTCTTGCTTTGCACAGGGTCTGTAACCAGGCCATGAAGAGAAACATCCCACCCTGTTTTAGGAGTTAGTGAAAGCAGTGAATGAGATTGGCTATGGAACCAATCTCCTTTGATTTACTTCATTAACCAATGAACTAATTAGATTTCTTGCTCCTCAAAACACTTTCTGAGAGTCTTATTTTGGCAGTTACAAAGTCTGACATGAATTTTTCGGTGCCTCTTTAACCCATTTAATAATGGATTAACATTGAAAGGGCTGGAAAGAATAATTAGTGCTTGAATGAAAAGTACTGAGAAAAAACTAATCAGCTCTAAAGCTTGAAAGCTTATATTTCATCCAACTCTTATTTTTTTTTACCTGCAGGGCATATGTTTTCACTTTGAGGTGTTTATTTCTTTCTCACATTCCTCTGAAGTGTCTATTCAGACACATCATGAGGTTGCTGGGTTGTTATCTGAGTTTATGTGGCAGCTGCTTTCCAGGAAGAAAAAGATTGCAAAAATTAGAAATCGAACTTAAACCTCTGAACTTCTCAGTGTCTAGCTCCACTCTCTTTTCAAGCAGACTGCATCTTGCCAGTCCTCAAATGACCTACTCATTAAAATGGTACTTCCAGGAACAGCATTCCAAGGACCATCCCTTCTGGTAATTTCATGCTAGAAAGATGTCCTTGGAAGTCATTGCTGTGAAACTCAGAAATTCTGAATTTGAGACAAGAGCATCAATTTCTCTCAGCTGAAAGCAAGGGCAAGCCACAGCTTTGGTGTGTCTGGCAAGGCTTGTTCAGCCCTGAAGCCGAAACTCTCACTCAGGGAACTTTGTACTTACAGGGATTCAGAAGAGAGGCCTCAAAATGTGAACAGTGGCCTCCCATCCCAGCTGAGCACTGCTGGGGAGGGAATTCACTGCAGGATATATGGTGGCATTGAACCCAAGACATTTTACTGTCTTGTTTTACCCTGTTAGGACATTTACAGTGATCAATATCATCAAGCTGATGTCTTGAGGCAAATTCCATCTCTATAACTGCCAGACTTTTCCAAAGACACCCAACCCCAACATGGTCATGAGGCAAAAAGGCTTTTAGTCACATTGCTCCAGGTGGTATCTACTTCTTTGATGAGTATACGATATGCAATACTTCTTTTTTTCTTCTTTTTTCCGCCTCTTTTTTTTTTTCTTCCCCCTCCCCTTTTTTTTTTTTTTTTTTCATTTTTTAAATTTTTTTTTCTTTTTTCTCTTTTTTTTTTTTTTTCTGTCCCTAGAGAATTTTGGGGTTGCTTTTCCTGCTTGCATTTGATAAGTTAACTGTCTGCAGATAATTAACACCAGAGCACAGCTGGTCTGGTGTATGCTATACGTTGCTATCTGGGCAAGAAAAAGAGCATTTGAATGCATTTTTTACAGCTATCCATCTATTAATCGCTCTGATAATTTCTGCACAGCATTCTTGTAATATTCTACAAGGGACATTCTCTTGCTTTACTTCTCTTTCTAGAAGCAGCCCGACCTGAGCAAATTTTCTTTCACAAAGAAAGCAAGATGCATTAAGTCTTGGATAGTTTCCTAAACTGAAATCATCTATCCAGAGAGACTGTGAAATAAAATTTCTCTTTATTTATTTTTAATAAAAAATTTAGAGCTTTCATCTGGCCTGCCTATAAATTCAAGATTTAATTTCATGGTCTCGAGTCCCCAAACTTACTGGAAGATGAACAATTATCACTGCTTTCTAAGTTAATTTCTTTCTTCAGGACAAGTTCTTTTGGTGGCTGTTTCTCTGGTGACATTCTCTCTGTTTGCCCTAAATCATCAATCTCATATTGGGTCTATGAAATAGTAGGAGGGTTTAGGGTTAAGATCAGCAAAAGAAAACAAAAACAAATGCTCTGAACCTCAATTCTACTTCTGTGTTACTGAAAACAAACATCCTTGAACAGATCCCAGCAAAATTTCTCTGTAAAGAAGAAACACCCAAATGCACAGAAAATCTCTAAGTATGGTGAACAGAGTATGGGCTCATCAATTTCCTGACCTTTCTTAATAACAATAGCTAAATAAATTTAATTGTGATCAAATCAGATGAATCATAATCCGATAATCACCTTTGAATTTCTTTTAGAGATTCCCAAAAAGCCAGTTCAGTCAGGTTTTCCTATAGAGATTTCTTTTGTGCCACATCAGCACTTCTAATGATTGTAGCAGTTTCTATCAGGTGATGCTTTTTATTTTTTAATCACTCTAATAATCCAGTTGAACCTTGTTGGCCAGAGTAGAACAGAAATACCACCCAACAATTAACAGGTTTACCCTTTCTGTGGGAAGACTGGAGCAAAAAGATCCTAATATTCTTAAAACCTGTATTTCAGCACAGTGGGAAGCAAATACCCATCAGTGGTGATCAACCCATTAAGGGACAGAATGAATTTTACACTGCTTGCGTCTGATAGCTGAAGGCTAAGATCACTGCAGCTGTGTTTTAAAGAATCCTCCAAACCTGTCAGATGAGATCCTTTGCTCCAAGCAAAAGGATCCTGCACTCCCTGAAGCTGTTTTGCTCCTTATGATATTAATAATTTTTTCTGCCTGGAATTTGGAAGGACATCACTGGACATAAGCAGAGCTATGCTTTGAGGAGCAGATTTTAGCACTGTGGCTCTGTTTACACGACCCTGTGATCAGGCACACTGATTCACAGTGTGAGAATGTAATATCACAGGATTGCTGCTGCAGATAAAGAGAGATCCCTTCCCCTGTCTGTTCTATCAGACACAGTGAACTCAAATGCCCCAGCTCTCCATCCTACTAAACCTTCCTTATGCTGACTGCTAAGAGATCACATCAATCCTGCTTTTAGTGTTGTCACACATGTAACCATCTGGCATCAGGACAAGTGCCAAAACATGACTTGCATATTTGCTGGAGTGGGGGACAGACGTGTTTGACTGTGAGCTGAGCCAAATTTTTGTGATAAGCACAAATATTGCTTCTCCCCACAGCTTGGAGAACACAAGTTTTCACAGAGCTTGTTAACTCCAGTCCTCATCCCCTGCATTCTGCCCCTGCTCTGAGCCGTAAAAAGTCTTTATGTCTGGCAGGTCAGTAAAAACCAGAGCATCATCCTGTTTATTTTATAGCTAACTTCATTAGCAAGAAACAGCAAGGACTGAAATACAGGGCTGTAAAAGCCCAGCTTAGGTCTGTAACAAAATGTAATTCAAGTAATTAGTCCACTTAAACTTTCTAATGGTCTCTTGGTTTCCAAAGTGCTAAAATGCTTTTTAATGGCTTTTCCATGGTTTTTCATTGGTTTGGCATCCTGGCTTTTGGCATGAAAGAACAAGCCATATCTTAATATCTCTGTTCTTTGTGCCAGGATCTCAGATGGTACATGTTGACGTGACACCCACAGAGCCAGTTGAAATATGTCACTTTTCACCAGCTGAACCTTGTCGTGCTTTTCATTAACAAGTCTCAAAGAACTCAGCTGTACTTCCAGTTCAGTCTCCATTTCTGCCTGACAGTGGGAAAAGAAGTCAACTGAAAAAGTAGCTTCATAACTTTACAGTGAATTGCTTTGCACTTGTGTTGTGCAGTTCCTCTTTTTCTGCTTAACAAATCTGCAACTTAGACATCTTGGGACTCCACCTGCAGAGCTGCTCCAGCTTTGGGGTCCCAGTGCAGGAAGGACATGGAGATGCTGGAATGAGCCCAGAGGAGGCACCAAGGGGATCAGGGGGATGGAGCAGATCTGCTGTGAGGAAAGGCTGAGAGAATTGGGATTGTTCAGCCTGGAGAGGAGAAGGTTTCAGGTTCACTTAATTGTGGCCTTCCAGGATGTGAAGAGAGGCCTGTAGAAAAGATGGAGAGGGATTATTTACAAGCTCATGTAGTAACAGGATGAAGGGGAATTGCTCTAAATTGAAAGAGAGTAGTTGTAGTTTAGATATTGGGATGAAATTTTTACTCAGAGGGTGGTGAGGCCATGGAACAGGCTGTGCAGAGAAGTTGTGGTGGCTCCATCCCTGGAAGTGCTCAAGGCCAGGTTGGATGGAACTCTGAGCAATCTGGTCCAGTGGGAGTTGTCCCTGCCAGTGGTAGGGGGTGGAACTGAATGACCTTGAAGAATACTGGACTCAGTTAGACCATGTATGCTAAACATTCTGAGGACCACTTTCATGTCAGAAACTGTAATCCAAGCTTTCTCCTGAGTTTGTTTGAGTTGCTAATGAATTAAAGGACATGTTCTTTGACAATTTTTTCCCTTAATTTTCTTATGTTGTTTGCTCAAAACTGGACAGAAAACAATTTTCATTCTGTGGGTGAAGGGTGAAAAAATCAACAAAGCAAAGTAATTTCAAAACATTTTATTTTTAATCAGATTGAATCTCTTGGCAATCGTATGCAAAGCTTGATAAGAAATGGTAATGTAGCCTAGATAACTTTTGCAGAAAGAAACTAATCAGATAAACGTTTTCTGTATCAGAAAAACATTTTAAAATGTTCAAAGCAACTTTCATAGCCTTTGAAAAAGTATGTGTAACTTTTAGACACAATTTTGTGAACAGTTTGCATGGGATTCATGTCACTTAATTTCAGCAATGAGGACAATAAGTCTCTAAGTTAAACTGAAGTCTCCCTCCAGAGCAGAACATTATCACTGTCATCACGCTGGTTTGGAGACATAAGCAAGACAGAGTTTGTAAGGAGAGGTAGTATTTTTATTATGTCATTTTACACAGTTGGAAAAACTGAAACACATCGTTCAGTTGCTCACACACAGATCTGAAACTGAAAATGGAGGAAAAAAATGCACTTCTAGTGGGTGATTCATCCCTTCTTAAGATAGATTGGGTGACTCACCCTCTGTAGGTGCCTATTCATCTCTATTGACCAGAGAAGGATTCTGGTTGACAAGTAAGAGTAAACACCTAACTCTGAGACAGAAAGAAAAATAGAACAGATGATATGGACTCCACCTTGCAGTTATAAGGGTTTCTCATATGAACCTTCTTGTTCCTTCTATTTTTTGCATTGATTCAGGTGCAAGTTCTGAGTATAATTATAATTCTTATTTTTTAGATACTGGCAACACATACATTGTCCTGTGAAGACCAATCAGAAACATTTTGCTGTTCAGAATGACTAAATTATCTACCCCCAAAGAGACATTTTTTTCTCTCTAAACGTTTCAGAGCACTCCTGGAAAACAAATCTAGGAAACTTCAAGGATTACAATATCTCACACTAATATCTGGTTGATTTCAGTTGATGATGAAATGAAAATGTAGTTATTGGTGCAGAAAGTTGTAAAAAAAAACATCCAACAACTGCTGAATATGTTCTTTCTGTCTCTCTGATGTTCTTAATAAATTATCCCATATTTTTCATATGACATAAGCATCCAAACACTTTTCCTTTTTTTTTTGTCTTCCACTGTGATTAACAGTGAATTTTAATAATAACCAGTGTAAATAAAGGTCAGTACTTGCTGGAGACCATTCCTAAATTATTCTGAAAAAGGACAAGTGTTCATAAAAGGTAAATTAAATGCATGAAAGTCCAATCTAACTGGAGACTTCTCCTGCATGTGAAGTATGGTCACTCAAGACTGATAAGATGACTCAAGAGTGATAAGGTGGTATGTATTGTCAGAAATAGTATCACTTGTTCATTTAGCTGGCCTTGAGACAGAAATTGATCCATTTTCTCTCTCTTTGGTGGTGTTGGGCCTTCTGGAAAGAGAAAGGTCAAGAGGAAGAGCCCTCTAGTAAGGCTGAGAAAAAGCAACATAACCCTCAAAAGAGACCAAAACCATCTGACAGTCATGTTTCCCACAGGCACCTTTAACCAGAGATCAGGAGCAAAGCAGATGTAGCTTCCAGAGGCAGATCAGGCTGAACTGACTCAGGAAAGACTGGATATGGAAATACAGTCCTTGAAACCTAGCCATTTCCATCTTACCTCTATTAAGTAATGGGGCTTTTTTTCCCAATACCTATGACCATTTCTGCCCTTGGTTGGTGGGTGAACACTGACAACAGCAACATCCCCTGAAATTCCAGCAGTTCTTTTACAAGATGCTGGGTAGACATTGTCTTACTCTGCTCTGGGTCCCTTCCAGGTGACTTTGCCTACTCTGGACATGCACAACAGAAACAAAGACAGAAGCCTGGGGAGATGACTTCACTCTGGATGAGACTGAAGACCAGATTGCATTTGCATAGATGCCACTGGAGGGGAGAGAGGCTGAAGCAGAGCAGTCAGAGTTCTGTTTCTCTTCATGTCTCATGAAAGTCAAATATCTCCACTCTTCCAAGCATGCTTCCTAGTCTGCATTCCCTCCAGCTGATGAGGCTCATCCACCCTGACTGATAGACCTGCTGAGAGAAGCCAAATGCTGCAGAGCATTATGTGTCTCACTGGAGAGCCAAGACTGGCATGCTCTGCCCATCCTGGACTCATCTGTAATTTGCTTAATTCTTTGTGGATAACTGTCAGGTGATTGCCAGAGGTACACATATATTAGAGTCTGACAAGGGTAAGGATGAGAAATTTCTGAAAATTTAGGTTTTTTTTTTTTGTGTGTGTCCTTTATAATTATATAATTTGCTATTAGTGATTAGGCACCCTGACCATTTTTTAAAACATTTTTTAAGCTATTAAACTCTGAAATAGATGGGTTTTGCTTCTTGTGAGAATTTCCATAAAGTTTAGACTGTGTGCTTTGCCAGGTGTTGCAGAGGCAAGCAAATCTCCAGGGAAGTTATGCAAATGGTGGGATACAGAGCGTGGCTGGGAGCACACGACTGTGTGGATACAGCTCTGGCCGGGGACTCAGCAGGGTATTAGTCCTAACCTTGCTTTCTCTCTGCTTGGTGATTATTGGCACATCACTCCAGGCTGCTCTCTGTACCCAAAGCAGTAGAATGTAAAGTATATATTTGTCTAAGCTGTCTCCACTTCCTTCATCTTATTTTCACAGAATCACAGAATCATCAGGTTGGAAGAGACCTTCAAGATCATCAAGTCCAACCCATGCCCTAAACACCTCAGCTAAACCATGGCACTGAGTTCCACATCCAGTCTTTTTTAAACACATCCAGGGATGGTGACTCCACCACCTCCCCAGGCTGACCATTCCAGTGCTTTATCACCCTTTCTGTTAAAAACTTTTTCCTAATATTCAACCTATATTTCCCTTGGTGCAGCTTGACACTGTGTCCTCTTGTTCTGTCAGTTTCTGCCTGGAGAAAGAGCCCAACCCTCACCTGACCACAGCCACCTTTCAGGGAGTTATAGAGATTGAGAAGGTCACCTCTGAGTCTCCTTTTCTCCAGGCTAAACAACCCCAGCTCCCTCAGTTGTTCTTCACAGGGTCTGTGCTCCAAGCCCCTCACCAGCCTCGTGGCCTCCTCTGGATGTGCTCAAAAGTCCCAATGTCCTTCCTAAACTGAGACACCCAGAGCTGGACACAGCACTCAATGTCCATCCTAAACTGAGACACCAGAGCTGGACACAGCACTCAATGTCCATCCTAAACTGAGACACCCAGAACTGGACACAGCACTCAATGTCCATCCTAAACTGAGATCTCAGGACTGGACACAGCACTCAGTGTCCATCCTAAACTGAGACACCCAGAGCTGGACACAGCACTTGAGGTGTGGCCTGACCAGTGCAGAGTACAGGGGAAGAATGACCTCCCTGCTCCTGCTGGACACACTATTCCTGATCCAGGCCAGGTGCCATTGGCTCTCTTGGCCACCAGGGCACACCCGGGCTCATGTCCAGCTGCTGTCACCAGCACCCTCAGAGGTCCCTTTTTGCCTGGCCACTGTCCAGCCACTCCGTCCCCAGCCTATAATGTTGCAGGGGGTTATTGTGGCCAAATCATCTTTTATTGAGTAGTTTCTTGTCTTTTCCCCTTTTTAGCACCCAGATTATAAACATTGCCCTCCTACCACACCCAAATCAGTGTAATATTTTCTGCATTCCCCACAGACGCTCAATACCTCCTCTTTCTCCTGCAAAGGCCATGTGAGTGGCCATGGTTACTTCTGCCTACTCCCTTAGGTCTCATACTAAAAAATAGGGACAGGATTAATTGATTTGTTCCAGTCATGACCTTCTTTTCCATAAATTTCAACCTTTTCAAGCTGGGAGTTCTCTTTACTGTGTATAGTTACCAAGTCTTGCATAGAATAAATTATTTTATGTAAGGGAAAGTATCTTATAAGATACCTCAAGCTTAATTTAGAGAAAATTAGAGAGTTTGGGAGTTTTATCATTTGCTGAAGAAACTTAGCCTTTTTCCTACTACACTAATTTACTATTTTTCTATTTACTTACTTAACACTATGAAAACTCCCACTTTCTCTGTGAAGACTGTGGGAATATAAGGGAAAAAATTTTAAAAAATGGAAAAAATTAAGAAAATCAAGCCTTCTGGGTTTTGCATCCTTCAGTTTAACTTTCCATTTTGAATAAATCCATGAAAAATCAATACCTACAATCAAGTTAGCAAAGATCAGTCTTAAATTTTCTCTGGCTCCTTTCAGAGACTCTCTTAAACTGTGCATTTCAATTCATGTCTGAACAGAAGGTCCAGATCTCATTAACAACTGTAGAATCCTGCCTTACAGATGTGCTTCTCGAAGTCCATTAGAGCTGAGGGCAAATCCTCCACCTGTGGACAAGTCTGATTACCAGGATTATAAAGGATCTGTCTTTATCCGTCCATCACCCCAATAAAGGCACTGCGCAAATATATTTTGGGTCCAGTGAAATGCCAACCCATTAATGACTTTGATCCTGAACATCAGCTCAGGATCTGTTTCCCTGCAGCCCCTGAGTTTGACAGAGACTTAGAGACACATCATTTGTGTTGGATGAGAAAAATGTTGGTAACACACTGATAATTTAATTATTGTTAAGTCATGTTTATCCTCAATCAAGGACTGTTCAGTTTCCTGTGTTCTGCACAGGTAGCTGGGAAGAAAAATGTCCAGGACAGCTGACCTGAGCTGGCTAAAACTCCACACCACACAACACCATTCCCAATGTATAAAGTGTGGGGGAGCTGGCCTAAAAGGGTTAATTGCTGCTTGGGATGGTGAGTAATTAAACTGTCCATCATCTGGTTATTTTTTATTGAGATTTATTTTTATCTCTTTCTTTAATATATCCTTTCATCATTATCATTATTATCATAATCATTATTTTATTTTACTCTAATTATGAAATTGTTCTTTTCTCAACCCACAGGTTTTACCTTTTCCTGATTCTCCTTCCTCATCCCACCTGAATGGGATTGAGGGAGGGAAAATGAGCAGCTGCTGATGTTTAGTTGTGGACTGGAGTTGAACCTGGGTACCACAGAAGAAAAAAAATCCTAAAGGCTCCATCTTAATATTTTATGAACTCTTGAGCACAAGTTTGAAAAACACAGAGAAAAGGTAAAGTGTTCCAAATAAATGGTTAAATATTTTGGTTAAATGTGTGTTCCACTTGGATAATTGCAGAGTTGTGCCTGCTCTTATCCTGTGTTGTTCCAGGGAACATTTTTTACCCAGCCAGATCATCCCTTGACATTTGGATTCTCTTGGCATAGAGATCTGAAAGAAACAGATGATCCTTGAAATCAGAAGGTGTGCAGGGCTGAAATGGCTGTTTGAAAGGCAGAGACATGAGAGAGACCTGAACAGAAAAACGCTGACCCTGTCTTAGAGAGACACAAGCTGCTACAAATTTCTCAATGTCCCAGGACCCAGCTCTGACAGAGGCTTGGTGACCCTGATGTCATGGTCTGAGTGCACTGCACATTATCAGGGAGATGTTTTGTTCCTTTGATTTGGCCTTCAGGCATGACAAGCAAGAGGAAGAAAATTATTTTATTTAGAGACATCTGTTTTGAGATATTAACTAGTAAATAATGCATAAGTTGGGATAGCGCTTTGGCACCACAGGGCTGTGTAGCTGATTAAAACAAATAAAAGAACCATGAAGTAATACTGAATTTTACCCTTGGTCCATTTCTTGCTAGATAGAGCTAAATAAATCTGTGAAACTATAAGCAAAAGGGAAACAGACTTTTACTTGAGGTTTTTTTGTTTGTTTTCTTGTTTCCCCAAGGTTAGCATTTCCCTAAAGCAATGCATGATAATGCACACCAAACAATGTTAAGGTCATGTTCTGTCTGGTAAAGAGGGAATGAGACCATGGTATGGCTGATGGAAAACATCCCTTGGCTCAGCCATCCTTCCCTCCCTTCCTGCAGTGCAGCTCAGTCATTTCTCAGTGGCTTCTGATAGCAGCAAGAATTCCAGAAAAACTTCCTCTGAATTTGAATTATGTGGAATTTCTGTGCCATAGCTGGTGAAAGTTCAGACTCGTTATTAACTCAGCTATCCATCCACTGGGATAGAAGAAAAGGTAAGGAGGCAGCTGGAAGAAACATCCTCACCTTCCTCTAGCCAAGACAGAAGAAGTTTCTTTTATTCCATATGTTTTGTGCAGGAATAAACTCACTTTCTTTGGAGGAATTAATTTTTCATCTCCATCTCCTGCCTTGGCAGGAGGCTTGGACTAAAGGATTTCCAGAGGTCCCTTCCAACTCTAAAAATTCTGTGATGCTGTGATCTGTGTTGAAGTCACCAATTGGCCCAATGGACATAGAGTTGAATTTTGGATCAGTTTTCCTACTCAGGAGGACTGAAAACTCCACCATGTTCCCATGAAAATTTGTAAATGGATGAAAATCTGGGGGAATTGTTGAGTAGAACTACAGGATTGTAGAACCCAGATTCAGTTGTTTCCATGCATTTTGCAAAACTGCTGGGCATGTCCCAAACTGTGGCCTTCATACAGATTTTATCTGTCTCTCTGAAGAGCACGTGAACATCTGAAAATGGGAGGGGATGAGTTTTCTTCCTGGCAAAACAAGAACTCAAGGAGAGAACAAAGAGAGGTCAGCAAAGTAAGACCAGCAACTGAGAGTGCATTTCTAAACCAAGTGGACAAATTTGGCTTCCCCAGGTCACATCAGAGGCACAGGCAGGACAGAGAATGGATGAAGCTCCAAGGTTCTCACTCCTCATTGTAGCTGAGGGAGGCTCTGATGTGTGTTCTGCATGGGCTTTATTGGTTATTAATTAATTATTGGTTTATAAGGAGAAAGTCTTCCCTGTGGAGGTGATGAAGCACAAGAATTCAGATCCCTGGAAGTGTTCAAGGCCAGGCTGGATGAGGCTTTGAACAAACTGGTCTAGCAGAAGATATCTCTGCCCACGGAAGGGGGTTGGAATTAAAAAATCTTTAAGGTGCCTTCCAACTCAAACCATACCACAATTCTGTCATTCTGTGATTCTATGTTTCATGATACTATGATGTGACAGAGTAGAAATATTAGCAAGTTCATTAAACGAACATTTTATGTCAAAAGTTCACTTGATCCAGCAGGAAATTGGATCATTGATGATGGTGGCCCAAAAATCTGGGAATTTTTGATTAATTGATTGATGATGATGATGGTCCAAGAAGCTGGGAAATTTTCTTTTAAACCATTGTTCAATGGAGTTTCTCATCTCAGAGACATTGCCTTAAGCTTGTCTGGATGAATTTCATTCAGGTTTCCATAAATTCATAGAGATTGATATGACAGAAAAAAGCTATTCAAATCCCAGATATTTCTAAAATAGGCACAGTCTCCAGAATATTCAGTTAAACCAGCCTCTAGAGGCAGGTTTAGGGTCATAGTGAAGAGCATCACAAATTTTTAACTCCAGTGAGACACTGATTTCATGCTGAATGATACTTCTTTGTGATTTTTGTTCTTTATTTGTAAATAGCTGCCTTTCACTACATTATATCAATGCTTATAAAATCTGATGGGCTTTAAAACATGCAAAAAGGAATTAAATGAAGTTAGCAGAGATCTGAGGAGTATTTAGCATTTTGTACAGAATTAATATATCCCCCTGTGTTTAGCATCTCTCACTCAACACCAATGAAGTTTGTACTAGAATTAGTAAATCTGTTTCATTTACTTACTTAGATGAAAATATTTAATTGATGCCACAGGAATTTTGCAAATTGCTCTAGTTCTGATTCTGATTATTAGGAAACCATGTCAAATGTATAAATAATTTATGGTCTTAAATTAGTGCTCTTTCATACTTAAATCTTGGGGATAGATGTAGGCTCAGAATATTTCATTATAACTGCGTTAGTCATACTTATTTCTTAATTGAGGTTCATATTAAGGTGAAATAGAAGCACATTTAGGATGGAGATAAGAGTGTCATTGTCATTATCTCTAAAGGACAAAATGGTGCCAGTCTGTAAAATATTTAGCCAATCTCAAGTTGTCTTGATTAAACAAAAGTTTGACAAATTATTTCAGGCTTAAATGCCTAAAATCAGAGGAGGTGGAAAACAATTTAATAAACTTAGTGTGAAGTGCAATATCTCCTAACTCTGACTGATGGGTGACCAGTTAGTCATTTTCTGCAATGAATTACAATTTAAATTAAGAGCTTGTTCCTTTGGAGCTTGATTTGTCTTTAAGATTAACTGAAATATTTTTAGAATTTAAGAACAGCTGATATTTCTCTTGGTGGTGTTTGAGGGCATTTACTTGAGTCATTTATTGCAATCATATTGATGCTGTGGGCAACATTTACTGAACTTTAGTTGAGAGGTAGGAAATTTCATCAGAGGCATCTGATTCAGGCTCAACCTAGACCTAAACAGACTCAGAATATTTATCACACATCAAATTTTTCACTGAAACAAATCTAGGAAGAGCAGGAGAAATATTCACAACATAAAAGCTGCAACTGTAAATTGGCACTTAATTATCCTCTTGTTGGTAGTCCCAGCACACAGGTAAAATTCTAACTGCAAATGGTACTGAATTTTTGTACACTTTGTCCACAGCAGGCTCAGACACTTTGGTGGGGCATAAAAGGGAGGTTTGATTGCTGTTGCACAAAGGGAATTATTGAGAGTTTTTTTTGTAAATTTTTCCCAGGATTTCCAATTTTCTTCTGAGAACACAGGAGAAAGTTATTTGAGATCAATTATAAGGCCTGGTAAAATCCTTATTTACTGAAGATATCTGGTAGTTTTTAACCTCTTTGTGAAAACACTCAAACAGGATGTGCTAGTTCCCTTCCTGGTCAGCTGTCAGGTGCTATCAGACATGCCCATGTCAGTTTATTTCCAAGGAGAGGATGAGAGAGGAGAGAGGAAAACACAGATCTTTCCATCTGCTGTAATCCCTTTGAGCCTGGAAGGATTGCAGGCAACAGTAGAATAACACACATACGGCTGCAGCCCATAAAAGTTCCCCTTTAGGTAGACAACAATTCCCAACAGGTTGTTTAAACCTCCTCAACCATCACACAGGAGGGATCAGTAATTCCAGAGGGTGATTCATCCCAGTCTGAGATGGATGTCTAACATAAGTGGGATGAATTACTCAGCAGACACATTATGTCTCTTCAGAGGCACAAAGGGACTGAAATAAGTATGTCTCCTAAACTGTGGGGGGAAAAAAAAAAGCCTAAAACCTTACAACAACATTTTTAGTGTTAGAGAATCAAGGCATTACTTTGTTCTGGCCAGGATGTGCAACAGAAATAATTTCATCCACACATTGCTCGGCTTGTGCGGACAAAATCCTTCCATCACACATGAATTTTATAGATTTTTCACATATTTTATGCAGTCAAAATGCTGAGAAATTCATTGGTTCGATGTTCATCTGTCCCAAGTAGTTCAGTTTTTATTATTTTTGTTCCTACTGGATACAGATTTCTTTGCCTCCGATGCTAATTATGTTGTTTTTTTTATCTTTCTTTACCCAGACCAGGAGTCTCTGACGATGCCAGGGGTGATGGTTGGAACTGATGTTCATTAGTTGTCATTAATGGTAATTAATGGTAGTTAACAGTCATTAATCATCATTATCTTTTGTGTATCTTCTGTGCTACCCCCAGTCTGTTGAGATGTTCAGCTCATCAGACCTCACCTGGTGGAACAGTCCTCTGAAAAGGAACTACAATCCCCTTCCCCTGGCACAAAGGAGAACAAAACTGACTTTATATAATTTTAAAAAAACTTTATATAATTTCCAACAAGTAGAGAGAGTGAACTCGAACTGGTGGTTGATACAAATCTTCATCCCAGTGTGCAATCAGGAACTCAGGGGCAACAGGAAGCAGAGACATTTGCAGAGACATTTTACAACACCAAACCTCCCTGTTATTCAGCAGCCAATGTTTAATTACTCCAAATATCCATGTGTGTACACAGAGGCTCTTGGAGTACACCATTAATGTGGCAAACATTTCCTCCCCCAAAAAAGAAAGTTCGTTATTCAATCTGATGTCTGAAGTCTGGAGATCACAAAAACTTGTTCACCACTCTAGAACTATTTGTGACATCTGGGGATTGAATTCTAATCTATTCTTCTGTCTTCCAGTTACTTGCATGTTTCTTTGTGTTCTCCTCTAATTTCGTATTAAAAATAAACTTACTTGATGCAAAGCCTTCCCTGCCAGCTAATAAAACAAGCTATGATAAAGTTATCTTGCTCTTGGTTATAAAATTCCCTTTAATTTGTTTTTGTTCTTCATTATTCACCACAGAGTAAAGGATTATTCCAATATTTTACAGTCACTATCTAAAGTAGAGTTGATTTGTCTGTCTCACGACATGCTATCAATCATCCCAACAATCAAACTCTTCAGGTATTCTGTCTGAATGTGAAAATAATTAGCGTGAATAAAGTTATACGAGTTAAAGTTATATGGAGTGAATTCCAACTCCTGGTTTTATCTTTTCTTTTAAAGTTAGTAGCAATATATTTCCATGGAACTATGTAAAATATATTCTGGTGGATGCTTACATTTAATGGCAGTATTACACGTATTTTTTTACTATGTTAACTCATCATATTAAGATTGGTCACCCTGTTCCTGTGCCTGTGAAGACATTTTTTAGGTGACAGGATTGCCTGATTCATCTCTAAAATCTCTCCACTTTTAGCTGTCAGAGTCACTGAACTCGTACAATCATAAATGGACTTTTCTGCATTTCTTTGTCTCTAATTGCATGGTCATCTTTGCTGCTGAATGGCTTCATCTTAGAAAATCTTTTCTGGCTGTAATAATGTGGCCTTTGAATCAGCCCTCTTGCCCACTTTTCACTCAGTGCTCTGTGCTTGATCTCACAAAGTCCAAAATTTGTGATTTGAAGACAAACAAGAGACAAAAATGAATGATGAGCTTCAGATGAGATAACAAACCACTGAAGGAAACATTGAAACCATTATTTCTGTGTACATCTATGGGCATCCAAACTTCTCTGGGCAATCTGTGCCAGGGCTTCACCATCCTTTAAATAAAAACTTTTGTACATAGACATTTGAAATGCACTTTATATAAGCTGAGAAAATACTTCCTTTCTTCCTTTTCCCTTTTTTGTCTAAAGCCTGTTGAATCCAGCAGGCTTTACAATTTTACATAAAGGGTTTGGTATTGTTGCTACTTAAATAGGAACCATTTAATCATCAACTCTATTAGGAGACTAACTGGAACTTGCTATTCTTTAATTTACTTGGAGACTTTTTGCTCTTGCTAAGTGTTTTTGGTTTAGTGTTCTGGAAATAAATCATTAGCAAATGTGCTCAGTAAAGCCTGGAGGAACAAATTACCTGTTGAGGTAATTTGAATGTTATTTTTTAATGCTTTTTATTTGTGTGTAGGAGGATGGACAAAGCTGGGGCTTTTAGGAGATTTACCTACTCCTGAAAGTGTCACTGTTTGACTGTGTGGTCTCAGATAAATTATTTGAGCCAACCTTTTCTAATTTGCATGACTAAATCAAAGTATGTAAAAAGGGCTTTGTTGTTTCAGGAGTTCAAACACTGCTACTCTTACTTCAGTTAAAAAGTAATTAATCCAAAAAAAGTGTGACTTTCAGGAGAGGTGTGATTTTTATGTCTCTGTGTGTGCCTACAGTGTATAAAGTCAGGGCACTGCCAGCTGCAATTCTTTCCTAAAAAGCTAAAACTTATAGGATAAGCTACACTTTCCTAATAAACATGCCCAAGTTTAAAACTATTTTTATCGCTTCAGATTTAATTGGGAATACATCCAAATTTTTTTCAGTTTTGTAAAACTGATGTGAAGCTGTTTTCTCCTGTTATTTTTCCATCTTAGATGTAATTGATTTTGGGATCCTTGAAGGTGTTCTTGCAGACCAAAAAGGAGGATGGTTTCAAATGAACACCTTACCCAGTGGTGCCAAAATTATAATTCTGTTTTGATTTCCCTGCCCAAGGGATTTCAGCCAGAATAAACAAACACCTTAGAAGATATCTGTGCTAAAATTGTGTTACAAATTCAGCTGGCAAATTTAGATGTACCCAAACTGTTTCCCTCCTTTTCTTCCTGGAGCGTGCAGCCTCCTCTGCTT
Source organism: Sylvia atricapilla (assembly GCF_009819655.1). NCBI lineage: Eukaryota > Metazoa > Chordata > Aves > Passeriformes > Sylviidae > Sylvia > Sylvia atricapilla. The sequence goes on from NC_089140.1 coordinate 149,923,566, forward strand.
GTTTTCCCAGACACAGTGATTCTATTATATTATAGTTTACACAGCTCTGAAGCCATCAAAGACATTTAGTAAATCATAATCTCTACATGGCAGAAATGAGCTGCATTTCTACATGAAGAGTGAAATCCACCTTAGGTAGAGAAACTCTGTCGTTAGACAGAGATTTAGATTTAAGATTTAGATAGGGAAACTCAATCTTGTAGCCCTGAACAGGCCACTGAGGGTCTGAGACTTGTAACAGGAATGTCTTGGTGTTCTTATTTGTATTCCAGCCCGAAAACAGTTTAAGGGTTAGTTGGGTGTATTGTTACAGGCTTATCTGAGTGAATAATAGAAGGACAGAAATAACAGGAGGTGTCTCAGATTTCCAGGAAATAGGCTGAATAGAGGCCTCTGGGGTGCTAGACCAGTGTATTTACTGTACAGTCATAAGCCCACTCATTAAAAGGCCATTAAGCAAATTAGAAAGTGGGTAACCACTCCTCACAGCCTGTTGTTTATTTGCAGGTCAATGTAGGCTAATCGAGCTTTTTGTTCTTCACAAACACTTCTCACGACATTAACAGATTTCAGTAAAAATCTACTTCATTTATTACCATTTCAGGCTCACTGGAAGAGATAAATAGGACATTAAACATCTACAGAAGTTTAAATTAGCAAAATCCCATCTGTTCTCATCCTTCCTCTAGAAAAGCAGGAGCCTACAATCCATCAGTCTTGTGGCACTAGCCAAGCAATTAAGGCTGCTGACACAGTCCTTTCAGAGTGACATGTTGGAGCTGAATGCAGAGTGAGTTTTGGTGTGCAGTGCACGCTCTAGGGAAGGGGGATAAAACCACACAGGCTTTTTTCAGCCCTTTTCCTCCTCAGCAGAGCATTGAAATGCCAGTTGAGAGGCAAGGAAGATAGTTGGCTCACCCCAAAAATCCAAAATTACTCAGTTTTATAGCTGAAGCCAACTCTGCTGCAGTAATAATGACTTTTCTATGGAGAGATAATTGTGGGGTAAAGTAGTTAATATTCCTGACATTACCAACTACACACCGAAATTATCGTATGAATGAAACCCACGTGTCAGGTATCACATATGAAGGGAGATTCAGGACTGAAACAGCTGCAGGAATGGTGTAAAGATGGGCTTTGATAATGATTTACTGCAAACCCAGCAGTCCTCAGAGGGATCATGTAAGATTTGAGAATGAGGAAAAATCTCAAGGAAAAATAAACCATGACCACAGCATCAGATCCTTGCTGGCTTAGATCTTCTGTCAGCTGGGAACTGGGATTGACAATCAGCACCTTTCCATCACTTGAGACAGTCTCAGGAGCTGAACTCGAACAGCTCAAGTGCTAATATATTTCATTTCAGTCAGGAAGCAAGTAATGTCACGTAGAATTATGATTTCTCAAAATGAGAGCTTCTATTTCACTTTCTATTGAAATTTTGATGTATTCAATTAAATAGCCTTTTCCTAAGAACAGGATTATGGATCCTAATGCAACTCTGTTAAGAAATAAATTATATCAAGATGATCTGATTTGCATAGATCTGATTTGATTTAGATATTTTACGTCCTTCAATGTTTTGAAGGAGGACTAAAAATCTAGCAGGTCACCTCTGTCAGAAATTTACCTGCATTTCTCAAAGGACGAATTAAATTATAAGTCTTTAGGTATTGGGACAAAATAAGAGGAGATAACCTTGAGGTAAGACAGGCTTAAAAGCAGAAGAGGACTGGGAGAGTCTGGGAGAGATGGGCCTGGTGTAGATCACAGTAAGTTTCTTGAGGAACTGCAATGACAGGACACAGGAAATGGCTTCAAACTGAAAGAGGATAGGTTTAGATCAGATGTTGGGGAGAAATTCTTCTCTGTAAGAGTGGTGAGATCCTGGCACAGCTTGCCCAGAGGAGCTGTGGCTCCCTCTTCCTTGGATGTACCTAAAAATTGAAGATGACACCTGCAACATTTGAAATACCTGAAAAATTTTTCTTTCTTACATTTTTTCCCCGCTTTTGTTTGTTTGTTTGTTTAGAATAAATTTTATAGTAGCCCCAACATAAAGGAATGTCAAGGTCCATAGTCAGGGATTTAGCCAGTACCTCAATTAGCAGTGCTGCTATAGTATTTTTCTCCTCTGAATCTGTTTCATGATTTCCCCAGCAACACAGCCACACTGTTGGTTCACTCTCTCCAGTGCTTTCTAAAAAAAGGAAAGTGGGAAACAGAGGAACCTCTGCCTGTTTCCAGATCTTTTATCCTGACTCACATGAGAGAATGACAATTCTGCTATTTGGGTCTTTTCTCCTCCAGAAGGTCCATCTATGTTATAGTCCAGCAAAGAGGGAACCAGTTCCTCTTCATCAACCACCAATGGAAAAGTCAAAGTCTCATTGATCTAAACTACTTTGGGTCACATTTGAATTACTATTCAACTGAATGATTGTAACAGCAATGATGTAAGAGGAAGGTGGTGAGTAAATCAGGCTGTCTTGATACTTAAGACGGACAAGTTTTGTCTCCCTGCAGAGGAAAGGGAATGGGAGAGAGCAGTAGGCATTTTACTAAAGAATCATGGAAGAATTGTAATTTTTTCAACTTCACACCATAGTAAATAATAGGAAAATGTCCATCATTCCTATTAAATGGCACATTTAACTTCCATGCTTTTTCTTCTTTGATTGATTTGAGAGAAAGTAGCACCACCATGGGAAGTGAGAGATAGAAAAACTCCAGTTGTGCCTTAACAAAATATGTGACAATACCTCTGATGAAGGAAAGGTGGAATCTATTTATTGAAAGCTTTCTACATCTGAACAAATCACCCAAAGCTACACTTATTGGCACTGAAGAGCTGGAGTTTAAATCAGTTGTGGAAGCACTGGCATGTGGTAATAATGCCTGAAGATACCTGAGACCTCAGGTTGATAAAACACCAGACCTTTAAGAGACCCAAGCTCTTTTGGACCACCAAATAGATCCCCAAAGGGATATTCTGGGGTGTCTCAAGCTGCACTGATGTTTTTGTTTAGCTGCCTTAGTTGAAGTTATACACAAGAGAATCAATAGTCTTAATGTGTAATTCAAGTGCTCCTGAGGTAGGAAGTGAATCAGGGAATTGTGCTCCTGCCATTCTGTGCACACAATGTCCTCCAGCTGCAGCAGAATCTCAGATAACTTGGTTCAGCATAGATACCTGCACTGTAGGCATCTGAATTTAGTGTGGATGAGTCCTGCTAGGATTGAATTCAGGCACTCTGAATATCTCCTACTGAGAGATGGTGACACAGGGAGCTCAGCTCTAACACCACCATCCTGGCCCTGGCCTGCTGATATTTGGCTTCTTTGTTTCTGTTATTGCCTGTTATCCTTGGTGGATGTCCTGTGATTAATATGGAAAAGTGTTACTGCTGCTGTGATTAACTTTTTCAATTCTAAGGTTTGGCTCGACAGTATCAGTTTTTCTGCCAGCCCCAAGCAAATATTAAAGGCATGCTGGAAATGATGACATACCCCATAAAATACTGGGCTTCTCTTCCATATAAACCACATCTGAATTGAAAATATTGTTCTTCTTAGATAGACACTATATTTCTTCCCTCTGCCTTGCCACAAGCAGGCTCAGGGAGATAATGACCCTGGCCTTAGAAGGCCACATTATTCACCTTGAACAGTAGCAAGTAATGCAGTTTCAGTTTGCTAACAGTACTGCTTCCCAGGCCGAAATTACCTGGCAAACATAGATGGATGAGCAAATGGTCTTCAGCAAGAATTGATTCTCCCTCCTGGAGCTTTGCATGTTTGTGTCTTTGTGTGTTTGAGTCTTCCTTCTTCCCACTGATTACTGAAAAAAACCCCTTTTCCCCTCCACACAATAGCACAGTTCTGCAATGAACTGGAAGATGGATACCTAATCTAAGATGAATGCAATGCTAAAGGGAAAAACCTTCTGATTATTTTGTGGAAATAGAGAGAAATGATTGAGAGTGTCAGAGTTCCTCGTCTGTTCCCCTGAGAGCAGGTTAAAAAATCCATACTCCCTTAAATCATTTGAATGCATTTTTTTTTCAAGACTTTTTCTGGTATTCCCACATAGTTATAAAATCCAGAGCAAGAACCAATATAGTCAGTAAATAGTGCTGAAGAGCAAGTTTGAAAGGGGATGGAAACTTAGGAATTTCAGAACTTGCAGGCATTCCTGTGGGTGCACCTCAAGCACACAGACTGTTCTTTGGAAGAGCCAGGGCTTGAGGAAGTGTTGTTGTTGAAATACAATAATAATAATATTTCAATAATTAAATTGTTCTTATCTCAAGCCTTTACCTTTATCTGATTCTCCCCATCAGAAAGTGAGCATGTGGCTGCCTGGTAATTGTGGCTGGGATTATTAAACCATGGCAGTCAACTCTTCATTTCTCTCCTTCATATGTAGAAATATGTGAAGAAGTATCTTCTATGATAGCATTCATTTTTTGGCAGCTGGCCAGGCAACTCTGAAACTGAAAAGTCTGCACACCATGAAAGCAGAACTCTGCATGCCAGTGATGTCAATCCTCTTTAAAAAATCATAATTACCAGCAATTATGCCCAAGTTATTACCCAGTTTACCCTTGGCAGTTGTGTCTTGCAGCAGGAGTTAAATGCCCAGCCTACTCAGAGGTGGGTTTCACTGCTATAACTCAATGGTCTTTTCATCACATTTATTGCAATTGTCTCCTTTGGATTTTCTCTAAAAATAATAAGGGCCAAATTGAAAATACAATGAGAGCCATGGTTATCAGGATATTGCTTGTATCTGAGAGCAATCAGTTATACGACTACAAAATCTGATGTGTATTGAAAACCCAGTGCATTTAGTTTTAACTGGGGCTATCCATTTAAATCCCCTGGCTCAAATTATGTTCAGATAAGCAGCTTGAGGCTGTATTACTCTATTTTTAAAGACATGGCTTTTCTGTTCAAACACAGCAAAACCCGTCATTGATACTTAATTTTCCTCCTTTAACTGCCAGGAATATTTTAGTAGTGCTCATATTTTGATTGCATTTGCTATTGGGGCAGAAGGAAAGCAGAGCTGGAGAAGAGTCTGGGAGCATTTTTAAAAGACTGAGGTGAAATGTCTTTTCTCTCACTTTCTGTGAGGAGCAGAGATGCCCAGTACGTGTTGCACTAACCTTGTTGCTGATTGAGCCTTCTGCTCCTTCCATGGGAGGAAAATATCTTTGGCATGGAATCACAGAATCAGTAATGTTGGAAAAGGCTTTTCAGATCAAGTGTGAGTCAGCACAGCACCCATTGCTGTATCCACACATTTTCTGAACTTTCAGTGATGGTGGCTCTTCCACTTCTCTGGACAGTCTGTTCCAATCCTTGAAGTTTGTTCTGAAATCCTGAAATCCAGTCCAAAGCTCCCCTGGTGCAACTTGAGGCCATTTCCTCTCATCCTGTCACTTGTCACCTGGTAGAAGAGTCATCCTCCAGCAGCATGTTGATTCCTACTTGTTAAGCATCACCATCAGATCAAACCCCAAGTCTTTTTTGTCAGAATTTCAACAGGAAAAACTTTGATTTCTAAAATATATATTAAAAAAACCCTGTAGATTTTTCCACATGAGATAAAAATGCTGTCTAGTATTGTTAGTTATATTTCATTAATGTGAAGTACATTTTATTCAGTACTCCCTGCACAATAGTAAGGATTTCATACAATAGTAACCTTAAGATACTCATTTAGAGGGAAATTTAAAGGAGTGTTTTCTTTATTGAAAGGAAAACATTTTGACTTTGTCAGAACTATAAGATGAAGTGATGATGGTTCATTTTATCATTTTCATGTTAAAAATGCCATAGAAATAGGGCACATTTCTTTGAAGTGTTTAGATTAAATTGCACTTTCTGCTGAAAAATTGTCTTGTCAATTTTACTCGTGGCTGGTTTTCTCCTCCTTTCCATCCTTTTGTCCTATGTGTGTAAGGTTGCCAAGCCATCCTTTCCACTTAAAACTACCCAGTTTTGGGGTATGGATTTCAGGGGGAAAGAGTAATAGTTTCTGTGCTGTTACTGATATAGCAGCACATTGTATGATACGAGCAAGAGTTGTACTGTGCATATTGCCGCTAATTTTTTCATATTCAGGGCAGATAAACCAACTCAGATTCTTAAATTCTAGTGCCCTGAAATGGACCTGGAGCTGAGTCTCAGAATCATGGAATATTTTGGGTTGAAGGGACCTTAAACATAATTTTGTTCCATCCCCTGCCATGGGCAGGGACACCTTCCACTATCCCAAGTTGCTCTAAGCCCTGTCCAGCCTGGCCTTGGACACTTCCAGGGATGGGGCAGCTTCTCTGGGAAATCTGTGCCAGGGCCTCACCACCCTCACAGGGAAGAATTTCGTCCTAATATCTAATCACAGCCTGCCTTCCTTCATCTTCAGGCCAGTCTAATCTGTAAATAACACTGTTTATACCCATGTCAGCCATATTTGCAATATGGGCCAATTTCAGAAAAATTTAACAGAGAGGCAGAAGTCACAAACATTATATTCTTAAGCATTTTGTGCAAATAGCCTAATGAAAGAGAGAGAATTGTTAATGTCCCTGCTCAGAGAGAAATTGCTCCATTAACTGAATGCTTTGCAGACACAAAGGGATCCCTTCAGGATCCATAAGTCCAGAAGAAACCTTTGGCACTTTGGTTTTTTACGAACCATTTACCAAAAAATCATAAGACAAAACAGTTCCCCAGATGCTTCTATTTATACAGCAGACAGGCTGGTTAATCCTCAGAGTGCCAGGAATCTCATATGTGCATTTCCACAGTTGCATAAGAATATAATTAATACTGAACTATAAAGTTAAACAATAACACATGTCTAAAATTGCCTGGAAAATTAAGGTACTGCAAACAACATTCACAAGTCCATTATGGAAAGTTAGGGAAGCCTGAGAGGTGTCAAATAATCTTCAGGATCTTTCCAATATTTACAACCCTTCCAGATTCACCAGGGTCCCAGTTCATCCAGTGAGACCTTGCCATGAGCAGCTCTTCTCTGTGCATAAAAAAACCTGCAGCACCCTCACTCTGAGGAGTTAAAGGTGCATAATTTAGCAGATCAATATTTCTTTGTTTGCCCAGGGAAACTGTGTGAACTATGCTGACAAAAAATCCCACTGCTATGCCAGATAAGACTATGGCATTGCAAAAATAACATAAAATTACAGAATGGTTTGGGTACAAAGAGATATTTAAAGATTGCCTAGTCCAAATCCATGCAATGGAGGCATCTAAAATCATAGAATCATAGAATATCCTACGATGGAACGGACCCACATGAATCATTGAGTCCAAAGCCTGTCCCTGCACAAGTCAGTCCCAAAAAATCTCCCTCTGTGCCTGAGAGAGTTGTCCAAAGGCTTCTGATATGAACTATAGGAAAATGAAGGTTGAAGGGCAAAGAACAGATGAAGGTTAGAAATCTTTGTCTATTGGAGCTGAAGCATTTGTTCACAAAAGGGAGGTGATAGAGCTCAACAGATCGTTTCTAGGTTTCCTGGAATGTTCTGAGATTGCTGAAGGATGGCACCAAGACAAAAGAGTGGGTGAGAAAACATGATAGAAAGTCCTAATTTAAAACACATTTCATGCACGGCACTCCACACATACTCATAGGAAATCCCAGTGCAGATCTCACAATGGCCAAAATCTTCAGGCATTTCTGCATTTACTTGGACATAGGCCCCTTCTTTTCTGTGCAACTTTCCCTCTCACTTTAACATGAATTCCTAAGTGATCAGGCTGCAGACCTCCAAAAACTGTAAGAATTTCACACAGTTTAACATAAAATGAATAATTTACATAGTTTTACATGAGATGCATGATTCAGTTCTGGAATTCATCATCAGAGCCTGTTATGTAAGGCAAATGTGTACAGAGACTCAGGAAGGGTTAGGACCAATTCACAGAGAAAAGTTGATTCAGGAGTTGTGAAGTCTGGTGACTCAGACTCCATTAACTTCTTGAGCAGGTGTAAATCTCTGATTTATGGAGAGGGTAACATTAATCTATACTTGCCTTGTTTCTGATGTTGTTTCCATCAACATCTATAACATTCTGTTCTCAGAGACTGCACGTTGGGCAAGAGGGACCGCTGCCTGATCCAGTTGAGCAGTTCTCACACAGTTTTATTTGTAAATGCAATCCTTGGAATTAAGAGAAAGAAGCAATTTTATGAGCAGAGGCAGCATGACAGCACTAGGAGCAATTGTGAAATGTTTTCCACTAAAAAGCTGAAAATTAAGAGCTCTGCTGTTTGCTTTCTAGCAACTAAATGTTCACATTTCAGTTGGAAGCTAATTAAAGACAAAAAAAAGTCAATAAAATTTTGCTGGTGAAACAGTTGTTTTCCAAAAAAACACACATTGTCCCAATATAAATAGCTTTTTCTTGCATAAAATAGAAAAGCCCAGACCAAATCAAACCAAAAGAACTACCGCACTTTTTTTTTTCATGTAAATACCATAGTTAAATAATGACAAATATACACTTCACACCCCTCTCTAAATGAATGTTGAGAAAATATGCAAAAAATTATGTAATCACTTTTTTCCAGGCAACAGGGAGGTGATGAAAGACAGCCAAAATGGCTTCATGAGGGACAAATTGTGCCTGACTAATCTGGTTGCCTTCTTTATTGGAGTGACAGGATGATAAGGGAAGAGCAGCTGATTTCATTTACCTCAGCTACTGCAAGGCCTTTGACACAATCAAGCACAGTTTCCTTGTCATTGAACTGGAGAGATTTGAGTTTGCTGGATGGACTCTTTGAGGGGCTGGGAGTTGCCTGGATGACTGCATCCAGCAGGAATGGGTGTCCTGTGAAGAAAGATTGAAGAGTTGGTCTGGTAGCCTAGAGAAGAGAAGGCTCCAGGGAAACCTTATTTTATAAAGTCATGGAATCATGGAACCATAGAATGGCATCGTAGAATTATAGAATCATGGAATCATAGAGTCATGGAATCGTGGAATTATAGAGTCACAGAACCCACAAGGATCAGCAAATCCATCTCCTGGCCCTGCACAGGACAATTCCAAGAATCCTGCTCTGTGCTTGAATGCATTTTCAGACACTTCTTGAGCTCTGTTAGGCTTGCTGCAGTGAGCACTTCCCTGAGGAGCCTGTTCCTGTGCCCAAAACCCCTCTGGATGAAGAACCTTTTCCTAACATCCAACCTAAACCTCCCAGAAACCACTTCAGGCCATTTCCTCGAGTCGTGTCACTGTCACACAATGCAGAAATCAGTGCCTGCCCGTCCTCTTTCCCCCTCAAGGAAGTTGTAACTGCAATGAGGTCTCCCGTCAGTCTCCTCCAGGGTGAGCAGACCAGGTCTCCTCAGGCATTCCTCATGTGGCTTCACCTCCATACCCTTCACCATCCTCGTGGCCTCCTTTGGATCCTGTCTAAGAATTTTATATCTTTCTTACATTGGGTGCCCAAAACCTCACACAATATTCGAGGTGAGGCCACCCCAGTGCAGAGCAGAGCAGAACAATCCCCTTCCTTGCCCAGCTGGTGATGCTGTGCCTCCTGGCCCCAGGACAGGGTTGGTCCTCCTGGGAGCCAGGACACTGCTGACTCATATTCAACTTGCCACCAACCAGGACCATTCTCACTGTTTTTTGGGATATCTCAGGCCTCTCATTTTCCTTCCAGATGGCACCTACTGATTCTACAAAAGAGCCGCTGACCACCTCAGCTACTCATATTTTTTTTCTATGTAGGTATTATTATAGAGTTTCTCCACTATAAAAGAATTGATGTTATTTGAGGTGCAGGGAAGAGAGTAGATGTTTTAACTGGAAACATCAATGACCTTGATTGAAGGTCAGTAATTTTTTATTTTCTAGGTAGCTAGAAGAAAACAACTAAAGGAGAAAAATCTTTTAACAGTTTCTAAGTTCATTAAGACTTTGCAAAAATCAGCAGTCCAAAGAAGCCATCTTAGGAATTATCCAAGCTCAGATGCCAAAGGCATCCATTTCAATACTCAGTGAATCTCATGGTTTAGGAATTTGCTCAGGACTTTGCACTTAATGCTGTATGAGCAAAGAAGCACAAGAAGCAAAAGCTGTCCTGGACTCCTGCTGAGATGGAGTTTTAGAGAAGACGGGTAAAATTAATAGATAAGACTGAGTGGCTAAAATGACTTGATGAGGAAGCAGAACTGTGAGATCTCAGAGGCCACACCAGATAGGAGCATCCAAGCACCCAGGCTGGTAATTTTATCCTAAATTTTTTGCATGTTTTGCACACTCAGGATGAAGATAATGCTGCAACGACAACAACAGAAAATGTTTTTTTAGTCTCTTATCGTATGGTCTTGCTATCTGGTCCTCACTCTTTCTACACTGATATTCAGCTTTCATCTGTCCATGATTTACCATGCCACAGCATCCAAATTCCTGGAAAATATTTTTCAAAGAGAGACAATTTTCATGTCTCAAAGCCTGCTGAAATCCGAATCTGCAGCTCTCTGCAGAATGCCAGGCTCACTCCAGGATTAATCAATGCTATTCCTAGACATGGACAAACAGGGAAAATATGGACAAACATGGAAAACATGCACAAACAGGCTATGGCTGGAGCAAGAAAGCTGTTGAAGCTTATTTTCTATTTCATTTGGGTCCTAAATTCTTCATTATCTAATAAAACATAAAGGCTGATTTTTTTTTTTTTTTAATGTTTGGCATTTTTACAAAGCCGCTTTCCTGGATGGATTCTCTAATTAATAATGGAAACTTATTACATCTTTCTCTGAATAGGGGCACTGATAGGATCTCTCTTCTCTCTTGTCTCCTTTTCCTGTGATTTTTGAATCTCTGTCATTTTGGCCTCTCTGTCCAATATGTCTGGCCAAATTTGTTAATTGCAGAAGTAAATTAGTCAGGAAGACTAAAAGAGCAGAATTGAGGATACTTTTCTAGCCTTAGTTTTGGTATATCCTGATTTGTGGATGTCTAACTTTGAAAAAAATTATTTCTTCATGGAGTAGATAAATAAGTTGCTGAACAAGATGCAGCAAGAGTCAGACATGGGAGAGGAAAGCTGATGGAGCTAAATTCCTTAGGTGATAAATTCACATTGTTCCATTAAAATCAGTAGTCTGGGAGCTTCTAGCTGTGAAACCTTAATATAACTACTAACTCCCACAAGCCCAACCATCTGACAAAACTAAGGAACAGTCTTTCTTTAAGCTTTGGGTGCATTCCCAGCACTCTTTAGGAAATAAAGTAAGATGTCTAAGTTGGTTGCCTCTCTGTCAGGCATCTCCAGAGGAAAACTCAGATCAGCTGTGCTAAAACACCTGCTGGAAGTGCTTGTCTTTCTCCTCAGAGTATTTGGAAAACCTAGGTAACTAATTTAGGCTAGGCACATCGAAATTAGTTGTCCAAAGTTGGGTACAGCTCTCTCCTAAAGCAGCCACCGTTTTATAACAAGCCACCTTAGTATGCACAGGAATGTGGATCCTTCAGGGCAAGAAATTCAATAGAGGTGCTAAGAACAACAATTTATCAGCCTGTTATCTGTGACTTAGAAGGAGTGAATGTTGCTATTTGTGTCTGAGTTCCCCTGAAGAAAAATTTTATGAGCAATTTATTTTGTACAGGGAGAAGTGGTGTCCTGGCACAGCTTGAGGGGATGACAAGGATCGTAATATATAAATAATACAATCTATAAAGATGAAATATTTAGAGGGATTAAAAATGCAATAAAAGTCCAGAAATAGCCACTTTTCGGGCATGAGAAGGGAATTTTGCATTCACCTTTTTTATATATACAGATTAAATGTGAAACCTGATTCACCACCCAATTACTGAGGTTTTAGTCTCCTGTTGAGTGGAGTCCTTTAGCATGGAGTGAAGTTAAGAATGTGTGTGATACCTCTGACAGAAAGAGGCTCTTGTGTCTTTTTTGCTGAATCTGACCTTGCAGTAAGACATGTCTAAAAGGCTGTTCAGGATGTCCTGTAGTCCAGGAATGTTGTTCAGCCTGTGGACTGTGGCTTTTGAGAATTTTTATATTAGAAGGTGATCTGAAAAACAAACACAGGTAGTTTAAACACTAATGCAGGCCACCCTGTGTGCAAGGAAACAGGAGAACAGGCTGAAGGGGAAGGATTTCAAAGTAATAATGAGCTTCTAGTAATAAATACATTGTTAATTGAGTGGATTAATAAAAAACTTTGGCAACACAGCATAAAGAAAACTCTGCTCCACTCCCCAGAGAAGAAAATCCTCCGAAGGCATCACTGAACTATTTCACCTCTCAAAATGATCTCATAATTAATTTTTATGTAGATGTCCAATTTATCAAAATCATCAGTGCTCAAGATTCAATCACCTTATAGGCAACATTCCCTGGTACTTAACTATCCCCAAATTTTGCAAGATTTCATTTAAGTCTAACTGAATTTCTGCTATCACATCTTTTCTTTTGATTCCCCTGATTTTTAGCAAAACCAATTCCATCTCTTTCAGTGTTCCCCTAAAGGCCATGTGCTGTAGACCTCTGATCACTCCTGGTGCTGCCTTCTGGCCCTTCTCCAGTTGATTTACATTTTTATTGGATTTCAGTGGCCAGAAATGAATGCAGATGTTCACCTGACAGCTTTCCAGTGCTAAGGGGAACAGAAGGACCAGCTCTGATGTCCTCCCTTCCTTGTGACAGCCTGACACTGAATCCTGTTAAGCCCCTGATCCACTCTAATCCCCCAATCCTTTGCTGACAAACTGCTGCCCAAAGTTTCACTTCTTTACTTATATCTCCTAAATTCCGAAACAATGGACATTATTCTCTCTGTCACCACCAGCTCAAGAGCAGACAGAATCCAACACCTGCTTTAACAAGCTTCTTGTCTCAGTGGTCATCCTGGAAATACCTACCCACCTTCAAGGCCAGTGCTATTCCTTCCTGCAAAGGTAACTCAAGTGGGAAGGTTGATTCATTTCCTGGGGGAGTCAGTGTTCATCTGTTTCAAGGGATCCAGATGATCAAATGACACCAAAGACTTCCCCCCTGTGGTGATTTAGGCAAGATCAGAGCTAAGTCCAAACTCAGCTGTGTTGTTTTGTTCTTGTCTTATTGGATCACATCCTTTCTTTCTTGTATGAGTTCATACCTGTTAGAACTCTGAAGGCTGAAAATTTCAGGCTTTCTCAATTGAAGGTTGCCTACCTTCAAATAAACACCTCATTCTACCTGAGGCCTTGGAAAAGGCTTCCAAAATTGAGTGATAGCACAGATGCAGTGTATGTGTAGTTTAGATTGTCTGGATAGTATTGTGTGATCTCACAGGGTGAAAAACTTAGATTTGGGATTTTAGTGTATGGTGATATGTGGGAGCCAAGATGGAGAACTTTGGGCGTGGATTAGTTGTCTTTTTGCACCTTCTCCTTTCTTCTTCTTCACAAATCTGGGTGGTTTTCTCTAGTTGGGTGAAAGATGTCCACATTGTGGATTTTGAGTGATCATAATTGGATTAGAAGCGTAAATAATATGGATGTCAACTGCTTATTGGATAATTGGGACTTAAATAGCTTTGAATAGACAACCTTTTGGCTCACTTTCTTGCCTTCTTGGTGAGAGCTCACATCTCGTGAGTTTGTAATAGATAAGGATAATAAATTTCAGAGTGAGACTTCAAAAACAACGTCTCCTGAGTTTTATTCATCCTGACCTTGGAAGAGGAAAGAGCCAGGAATTCCAACACACACCAAAGTGATTTGGAGTTCTAATATTGCTCTCCAAAGTATTTTCACCCTGATCTTAGGGAACATGCTCCACTTTTACCCAGCCAACAGAAAAAAATGATCAAAGTTGACTGACAGATCCAGCAGATGACTGCAGCATCCGCCCTTTCATTCTGATAAAGGACCACTGCTACCTCTTTCCACTCTGCAGCAGCTTCATCAGGGGTTCTGAAGGGAAGGGAACAGTTCTCTGAGCTGATCAGATATGAAACAAAAGTTGCCTGCCCAGGACACACCTTAGAAAAGTCTCTTTGTCTCTGCAGCTGACTCCTGTGGCAAAAGGAGGGTGCATATCATGAACACAGTGCCCCGGATTTAAGCCCTCCACAAACAATGGTATTCCTCTAGAAGGGAAAATAATAGCCTTGGCACTGTCAAACATATGTATTTTAAACCACTCATATAGAAATAAATCTCATTTTATCAGTGCTGGAGTCTTCTCCTGTGGCACTCAATCATGGCCCCCACGGCAGCTCTGCCAGCACCAGGGCTTCAGAGCCGGGCCCAGAGATGGCAGTCACAGGCTGGTGCTGTTCTATTATTCATTTTTAGGCAGCCAGTAAATTACAGAGGAGAGATAGGAGCCCCATTTTACAAGGCAATAACAGCCTGGATTTTAGCAGAGAACAAGTCACTTTGTCTGGGTTTCAGGCAATAAATCAAGGCCCAGTTGTTCAGCTATTATTTATAATATTTTATGGATATTGCCAAATAGTTCAAAACTGTGATTAATGCAACCCACTCCAGAAGCTCTACATTGTGCCAAAGCAAATTATCAGGGTTCTGTTTGAATAGGAAAAGGTGACACAGGAGAGGTATCCATACCCCATTTCTTCTTCCTAAGGTAATAGATCAATCTTTAATATCCAAGTTTCCTTGCATGTTTCTTCTTTAAAGGATACTCCATCCAACAGCCCTGAAAAGATGGGAATTCTCATGAAGACACTGGTCAAACACCTACTGGACATGTGGCTTTAGGACTTAATTTTATTTGACTTTGAAGTTATTTCTGCTCTGAGGGAGCAACTAATGCTGTTGCTTTCAGTGGCACATACGAGATCTGCATGTTTTCCTCAGACTTCCTCAAATATGTTTGCAAGTGTCATAATTCCAGCTATTCTCTTCTAGCAGAACTTTCAGTTGTGGAGAGAAGTGCAAAATTTATTCCAAAGTCCAAACACGCACATGCACAGAGTGATAAAAATCTTGTAGAAATCATGGGCAATCAGTCTTGCTTCAGATGACAGAATACCTGGCTAAGAAAATCCTTGGATCATAGAAGAACAACCCTTTATTTACTGCTTGAAACTTGCAGATCTAGGATAAATTTTAGAAAACTGGTACCTGGTCCATCTTCTGTCAGAATGTTCAGAAATTTCTGCTTGGGTATATTTTATACTCAGTATCTATTTGACCACTGCATTAAATATTTTTTCACCTCCCAGTTCACCTCAAAATGTGCTCAGATATGCACAGATTTTTATCTGCAGGAAATATTATTTCAAAGACATTTTTCAAAGCTATCACACTTTTTTTTTTTTTAGTGAATGCTTCTAATAGGGAATGTTCTCAGTATTAAGGCTTGTGCATTGACTGAAAATGCAATCATTAGAGTCAGTTAGTAATTCCTTTCTCTTCCCTCTGTTCTTCCTCTCTCCTGATTCATAAATCAGAATAGACAATTTATTGAATTAAAATTTTCCCATGTAAAAGAATCATTCTCCTAATTTAGTGTTTTTATGGTCCCTCCATGGTCCTGGAAAAGTGGAGAGAACCCAATTGGAAAAATAAGGAGTTCAAGCATATCCTGATGCATAAATCCACCTTATTATCAGAAAGTATCAGTTCAAATAAGTAACTTGAACAATTTGAAAAGTTTCTTATAATTTTTCTCCCTGTTCTGGTGAATTTCTAAACAAAGCAGTCTCAATGCACTGTTCTGCAGCAGGGACTGTGACCCCTCCTCGGCCACTGCAGGAGGAAGTAACAATTTTCCTCTGGAACATCCTGGAGAATAAACTGGCTGGATAGAAGGTGCCCAGAGAGGGCCTAGAAAATCCTGGTTTCTGAGGCATTGCAGTCACTTCTCTATTTAAGGTGAAAAAATAAACAAGACCTTCCTACTTTGAGTACATGGAGTAGTTTTATTCAGAAACTTCACCACAATAAATCAGAACTAGATCAAGCATCTGTCTCACATGGTACATCTTCAGTTTCTGAAATATTATAGAAGGAGGTAAAAAACCCAGGATTTTTCTCTATGAGTTATAGATATGTTTATATATTTTAGATGTTTTATTATATGCATATATTATATATGAAATATATAAATATTCAGGCTATCATTATATCAGTACATATAAATATACATACACATTAAATAACATAGTTACAGTCTAAATGGACATGTGATATAATTATATGTAATATATCATACTAACATATTTTATTTAAGAGTATTTATATTACAGATTCACATTTTTAAAGAATCATAGCATATTTTTATTAGTTTATTGCCTACTAGAAACTGAAACTTTTCCCTTGGAGCATTTTACATTTTTGTTTATTTAGGTAGATATGAAAATAAATGTTACTAATCCTGATGTTAAATTCCTGCCTGCATTTTTCCTCTAAACAGGCTAAACACAATCGTCAGTGCAATGAAACCCATGGCACCAAAGCCTGCAAAAAGAATCAAAGCCTTTAGCAAGAGTAATTACAGTTGTTCACATTTCCCAGCTAATGGCTTAATTGAGTGCCTGGAACATGTGATGCTTACAGGAAAAACCATCATTCTTATACCTGACTTTTCCATACAACTCTCTCTGTCATTTTGTGCACTCTCTTGGGCACAGAAGTGGAAGTTACTGTTTTTTTGTCTTACAGAAGTCTGTGCCACATTTAATCAACAATTACAGATTCTGTTTCTGTTGCAACTGTGTACCAGTTATTAGGATTGCAGCATTCCTAAAGCTACAGAAATGAAATAGAATCACTGATCTAGCTTTACTAATAGCACAGAAGAATCCTGATGTGAGAGGGGATTGGCATTTGTTCCTTCTAATCTCATATCCATGGGACACATGGTTTCTTTTGAGCAAGTTTGAGCTGCAGTGGTAGGAGTTTGTCTCTTCGTCTTCCTCTGAACACCAAAACCACCAGATAATTGTCCCAGAAAATATGATTTTTCATCACAGTTACTTTCATTGACTCCTAAGATGATGTAGGCATTCAAACCTGTCCTTTTCTCAAATTTTAACATTTTCTTCATTTTCTATCCTCTTTTGTTTTGCTTTCACCATCCACTCAGTTGAAAGAGAAAGCGAATAACAGGGCTTTGAAATTTTCTGATAGAACAGTTTTCCATTTCAAAGTGACAACACAACAGGATCTGTATGGAACTGTAACAATTACAGCTATTTTTTAGAGGTTATTACCTATATACTTTGTAACAAGATTGTTACTTTGACTATAATAGAGGTGCCTTGGGCCCTGACCTAATATTAACCACCCAACTCTGTTTTTCCGTGTGGATTGGAGCAGATGACCTCATGAGATTTCTGTAACCTGAGTTAATATAGATATATCAAAGTTTTATGCTGCAGCAATAAAAAAGCAGTTAAAATATTGGAATAGTTTTCTCTGGAGTCATAGGATTTTGATTTTTCAACAGATTACTTGCTTGAAACTAAATTTGAAAACACCCTAATCCTTGTGGTACTCAAAATCCATATCGAATAGGTTTCATAGACAAAGCTAGCACTCTTTTATTCTTTTGGAGTATTATTCCTGGCATAAATAGACAGATGTCATTTAGCATTAAAGGATTTAGGATATGGTTTATCATGACCTTTGAGAACATTCACGAGGAGAATGCATGTTAAATTACATTTCAACCTAACAGAAAGCAGCAAAAGTCAGTGCACTGAATGAACATCAACAACAAGAGAATTGGAGCTGTCCCAGCTAAATGCTACCAAAATGTATGATACAGGTATTCAACAATATTCATAACTTCCTCAGGCTGTGGATTTTAGCACTATTCTGTGCCCCTAAACACAGATCATATGTCTTTCTGTTTAAAAATATATCTTCCATCTTAAACCCATACTGGTAGGTTATACTCAAGATCTATAATATTTTACTTTTTTATGTACAATACATTTTGCTCTATGATGTACCAGAGTGTGGCTACTTATGATTATGATCTCTGTTACCTCCACAAAGTGCTCTCTCCTTGAGAAATAAATACCTACTTGCTCAAATACATGGTGACCATTCATCTACCTGAAAAAAAATAGTTCATGCAAAAAGAAGAACACTTTGGGGTTTTTTTTGTTTGGTTTTTTTTTGTTTTTTTTTTTTTTTTTTTTTTTAAGCTATTTCTCCCACAACAACTTATCTCTTTTTATAGCTTTTCTTCTGCTCCAAGTTATTATTATTCTAACGCCATCCCGTATTTCACACCACAACATGTTTATTGGCAGCAATGTGAGATGTCCCAGGCAGCACAGGAATCCACAATTTACTGACTCCCTTTCCCTCCAGTGAGCATTAAAGGATGTTCCAACTGATCTCATGAAGTTCCTTGGTGGCCTTTGTGCTGACCTTAGTGGCAGCTGCTCCTGTGGGTTACCTGAGGTTCAGGGTAAAGCACCAAACTGAACTTGTCCAGAGCTCAGAGCTCTCTGTGCTTGTCTGATACTTATAATTTATGTGTGCTCTGCACAGATTGTGTCTACACTTAGGAGGAACTCTGACTTTAATCCTGAGCACCATCCTCGAACGATCATGTCGGTTGCCTATTTATATAAATTCTCAGGCAGCCCCTGCAATCAGAATCACCTGGGGGCTCTGATGGGGCTTTCAACCTTCTGATTTGATAAAGGTTTTCCCCTGGACCACTTGGTGGAAATGGGTTCAGAAAGGCTGATGTGTCTTGGATAATTTAGAGACTGGTGAGCCTGTCTCAGTGATAGGGGAATGCAAACACATCTCCTGTCCCCTCAGAAGCTGTGTCACTGCCCCAGGCAAGGCCAGAATTCAGTCCAGGTGACCAGACAGTGACTGGGTGCTCAGAGCAGAGCTGAAGTTCTCCTGGACTCCACTGGATCTATCAAAACTTAGTATAAAACAACCGGGAAGGTGATTAGAAGGATGGAACACTTCCTCATATATGAGGAAAAGCTGGGAGAATTGGTATTTTTCATCCCAGAGAAGAAAGGTGTTCAAGGCCAGGTTGGACAGGGTTTTAAGCAACCTGGTTTAGTGTAAGATGTCCCTGCTCACAGCAAGGAGATGAAATGAGACGACCTTTTAAGTCCTTTCCTGCCCAAACCATTCTATGATTCCATGAATCCACATCCTTGAGGGCAAGATTGGAAGCTCAACAGACAGCACAGGACATCAATGTAGTCCAGAGGAGAAAAAAATTCCTCTGACCAAATGCAGGCATCCTGTGTGAGATAAGATAAATTGCAACTACAATTTAATAATTTAATGACTCTCTCCTTAGCTCTGAAAAGGAGCACATAGAAACCTGTTTAAAAGGTGATGCCCAACAGAGAAAACACACACATTCAACCCTACCCCTGAGCTCTCTTTGCAGTCAGTCAGGAGAGACCAACACCTTGCCTGAGACTGGAACACTTTGCCATCTGGAGGTGTTCATCTTTATCTGCATTGCCTGCAGATAGAGCCTAGAAGCTTTCTCAGACTTTATCGTAGTTCTAAATTAGACAAGTTAGACTTCACCAGCAAAAATACACATTTTTAGTATCTGCTCTCACTTTCTGAACCTGTTTGATGGGTCCATGTCTTTAGGGTAGATCAAATCCTAGTAAAAAGAGCAACGTACTTCATCAGATGGCTGAATTTTAGCATACTAGATGTACATGTAATTTAAGAAGATATTAAATGTTTTTCTTCCCTATACAAATGTCCTTAAAATTTAATTGTATTTCCTTGCATCATTTAGATTGACAATATTGTTAAGCACCTAGAGATGTGTATTAAAAGTGTCAAAATCCAGTTCTGATCAAAGAGATATCACTTGAGATAGGGGATTTTCTGAACAATTTAAAAAGTCCTGAACAGTTTAAAAAGTCCTGAACATTTTGTGCCAAATGATGAGTATTGATTGCCATGGCTGTTAGGGTTTGGGGTGACTTCAGAGGTTTGAGTATACAGCTGAACTATCTTGTCCAAAGAGCAGGAAAACCTACACAAAAGTGGTAATGTTGATTTAGGAGAATGTTGAACGATTTAAAATGGACTCCTTGTATATCTTATGCTGGCAAATATTTATCCTTAAGCACAAGACTGTGACGAAGTAATGAAAAAACAACAAAAAACCCTACAACATCTAAATTTGATTTGGTTATAGTATTCCCCAAATCTGTGGGATTTTCAGCTATTTTTCAGTTCTATTCAAACAGAACTTAGAATATAGATTTGACAAAGCATACAAAAAGATAGTGTCTGGAAGTTTAAGAATCATTATCATCTTATGCAAAGTCTCCAAGGCAAGGTTGGATGGGGCTCGGAGCAACCTGGCATAGTGGGAGGTGTCACTGCCCATAGCAGGGGTGTTAGAATAGGATGATCTTTATAGTCCCTTCCAACCCAAACCATTCTGTGACTTTTTGATGGTTGTATGAAATCAGCTTCATTCTTTATATCTCTGGCAGAAAAATATTTGTATTCTGTTTACATGTATTGCTATAAAATTACCTATATATATGGGGTAAAAGCATCCCATATTTTTCTTAAGTCTTGATAAGGAGATTACGTTGACAGTACCTCATACAATGAAATTCACAGCTCAGATATGCATTGAGTAAAAAATGTACTTGATCAGTTCTCAATTTTGTAGCTTTCAGTCTTCTGAATTTTTTCCTGTCACATATGGTGAAGTAAGAAAAATAAACTAACTCTGTCTGCCTTCTGTATAATGTTCACAAGCATATTCCATCACTTTTCCCTCTTGTATTTATCATCTTTTAGAGTAAAATCAGGATTAGGACATGTTTCTCAATCTTCCATGTGAATTATGGTCTGTTTTTGTCCTTCTCTGTCTCCTGATCTCTGTATCGTCAATATGCTCTGTTCCAGAGTGGAGCTGCTGACTGCACTGCTCTCTTGTGCTTGAATGGGATTTTTGTTTCTTCCCCTCACTCGAGTGGAAGGGAGGGAAGTGCACAGGGGATTCCCATCTCCTTCTTGATGGCCAGGATATCTTTGCACCACTTCATTCATTAAACACCCTCCTCTTTTCTCAAGTGCAATTGGTTATTTTCCCAACTTTTGACACCAATACTAGAGATTTAGGATGCGCATTATTAGTCAGAGTGATTTTTTGGGGGGTTGCAGTGATCTGCATTCATCCAGTTAAAGAACTCTGATGTCAAAAGACAAAGGGCAAGAAGAAGCATGATGATAATCCAGTTTAGACAACAGGATTTAGAGCAGTAAAAGATTTCAGCTAAACTTGGAATCTGGAAGGTGGAGATGTGATGTTGCACCATCAGATGCTGGTGGGGCATTGCCCTTTACTATTCACAGACAGGGAGAAAAGGTTGAATTATTTGTCAAATTTAAATGTTTGAAACATTTTTCTGTGGAGAACATGATCGAGATCATGAATTCATTTCCTTGTATTTTCACAGAGATCTGAGCATATATCCTTTCAGTAACATGCAGATTTAATCCAGAATTTCTATTTTCTGCAACCTCCTTTGCAAGCACTGGAAGGCTCCTATAACACACTAACTTCTCCCTTCTGGTTTTGGTTTGGTAGAAGAAAGAAGAAAAAAAGTCTAGCCCAACTTAGCTCTTTCAAGATTGAGGGCCTTGTGTTATCTCCCATCTAAACAAACAAAGGAAGATAAATTATATATTTTCTTGAAAACTTCAAATTTTATAGTCTCTGAAATCTAAAGAGAGGTGCTCCTATTGTTGTGATAAACTACTGCTTGATTTGTGGCCACAGATGTTTATGAATTAAGGGATTGTGAAAAACTGTGGAGTTTCTGTTTTTCCTTTGTCTAGCAGAGCTCCTTCCTTGGCTAGGAAACAATATTCTCAGCTCATCAGACACAGAAAACAAACATTAGCTTATAGATCCCTAATGTCCTCATCGATAAAGGGAAGATTTATAATCATTAATTTATGCCTTTTATGTCTGTGTTTTGTGTCTATTCCCATTGTACAAGAAAAAAAAATGGAACCATTTGTGTGATAAAGATCAGATCTGTAAGAGGTACGGAACCTATTTGCATCTTGTTCCACAGCATGTTCTCAGGAAAGCCAGATGTCCCCATGTATTGCAGCAGTTCTTGTCTGCAGCTTCACTATTTCGTTCTCATCTAAAGTAAATTATTTGAGGAACAGCCAAGGTACACTTCAGACACAGCTACATTTCAGGGAGGTGTGAATTAATTCAGATTTGGAAACCTTGCACAACTGCATAGCAGAAAAATCTTCACTGCTTTTGAAGTGGGTGGGATCGATATTCTCCACTGGAGAGTCCCATCCACTGGAGGTTTTCAGGGTCAGTTTGGTTTTAAGACAGGGCTTGGAGCAACCTGGGCTAGTGGAAGGTGTCCCTGTCCATGGCAGGGGGTTGGAACAAGAAGGACTTTTAGGTCCCTTCCAACCATCCACAAACCATTCTATGAATCATTCGATGATTCATCCTGTGATTTCACTACTCCATCAGCCAATATCTATATCAAAAAATGCCCAGGGGCAAAAAAATCACTCTAAATACAGCAGAGCATTAAATTCTTCCAAGAATGCCCACGACAGTCACTGCTGCTTTGTCTGCATATGTAGTTTTCATTCACCTTTCCAAATCATTGTCTTTCTAAACACAGGCTTTGGGCTACATTTTCCAGCAGTTGCCACCAGATATCTTTCATTGAACACACTTTTCCATTCTTAATTCAATTTATGAGAGCCAGAGGTATCTTCTGTGCCACAGGCTACTGAGTCCATGAATCAACATCAACAGGGATACTGAAATTGAGTTTAATAATTGCCACACTGTGACAATCCTGGGGTTTTTACTTCATCAATTGATGCAAATTACCAGGAATGTTTTTTAGATCATTCTAAATATCTACAAAGTCAAATATCATTTTTCCCACCTGACACTCATGCCCCACAAGAAAATCATTATTTCCTCTATTTAGTGTGAGTTGCTGAAAGACTACTTAGATAAAAGTTCAATGAAATTTTATTACCTTGACTATTAAAACAATGCAATAAATTTATGTAATGTTGATCCCCAGTGTGCCGTATCTTTTGTAATTTTTCTCAGGTCAGATTAAAGTGGTTTTACACACATTAGAATTTTACCTCCAAAGTGTTAACCAGTTATATATGGAAAATATAGTGACATCTCTATACTTCACTGATTTCCAGAAGTTGTCCCAGAATAACTTCTTAATTATTTTTCTAGCAATTATATTGAAAATCTAATTACGAGCTCTAATTTGTTGAACTTACAGAGCTGCTATTATTTTCCAAAATAAAATCAGGCTGGCTGGTAAAATTCTAATGACGGATGAACTTATTAGAGATTTCTCAGCTACAAAATACAAAAAAACTTCAACAACAACAAACCCAAACAAAAAATAACAACAACAACAAAAGAACAAAAACCCATTCTGATAATTTTGAAACTTTATCTAAACATTTATTAATGTGTATAGTCCTTACTGCACGTTGCAAGACACCTGAGAGGAAATTACTGAGGGATGAATAGGAGGTTAGTTCTCAGAAAAGAAAACTGTTAGACTATAATTCTTTTAAATCCAAGGTATTTTCCATTGCTTAGGGCATTTTAAACTGTGTATTCCTTAGGGAATACTCAGTTCTTCTTCAGCAAGGGTGAAAATCATCTCTGTGTCTCCTCACCACAAGCATAGCTGGTAAAATCAGTGGGAGCTTCTCTCCCCTGAGAAGAGGTCACACCTTCCTGGCAGTTTCCTGAGAGGATGGACCAGTTTCCCAAGAAATTTGTGATTCAAGGGAAAAAAATCTGTGACCCCTGCCCACCTTGTGAGGGGTCACACACACATGGCCACCTCAGTATCAAACCCAAGCTTTATCTTCAAACATCCTGGGAGCTCTTCACCAGGCCCTTGGTGTGAGGTGACAGCATTGGGCTGTGTCCCCCTGTAGTAAATCCCCCACCCCTGAGTGGGCATCTCTATAAGGAAAAAGTTTCAGGTTTACCTTTAGACATTTTAGGAAGTTTAACTAGAAAGTTCTGTGCCCTTCTCACTATAATTAACTCAGTGCCAGTGCAGAGGCATGGATTGGGCTTGGGAAGTATAACTCAATGCCTGTTGCTGATTTCACTGGGCCAAATAGTGCACCCTAACTATTGAGTACTAAAGAGAGATAACAAAGAAACTCGGGGCATTTCTGGAGTGTTGTAGCAGGTATGGGACCTGTCCCTATACTGTGCTTGGCTTTGCCTTTGTGTTTGTATTATTTTCTTTCCTTATTAAAATCTTTTTGCTTTTTCAAGACACACTCGATCACGCCGTCTCACTAATTGATATAAGTCACTTCTCTGCAAGTGCTGGACCCTCAGAGATATTGGGAACCCCAATATCCCCCCACACTCTCTGCCTTGCTGTCTTTACTGCTGCTGCTTTTTGTCCTGTGGCACAGGATAAAAGTGCCCATGCTGAGTTTGGGAAGAGATGAGCTTGGCCTGCCTCACGGTGCAGCTTTGTGGTGATGCTGAACCCTCACACTGCTTTTCTTAACCCCAAGCATGGAAGTGGGACCTGAGTTAAAAGATCAGGTTCACCTACAACCAGCTCTGGAAGCAGAGTTGAAGTAATTGCTGGATGTAGAGTTAGAGCGTGGGAGAGAAAGAAGAAAAATAGGCTTAAAAAGAGGAATTTCCTTCCCTTGTGACTGTAAAATCCTAAAATGCTGTGAACTCCTACATCTATAAATCTGTTCATTTTGCTGAAAGGTGGTGTTTGCGCTCTGTGGGATGTGGGTATTTATTTATTTATTTATTTATTTATTTTGTGTTTATGTTTTAGTTTTTAATTAATTTTGTCTTTTATTTCTCTGACTATTTTTTAAAAAATATATTTTTTATATTTTCACAGTGATATGTAACCAGGAATTGCTTTGACAAAGTTGTGGGTTTGAAGTCTGCTAGAAAAAAAGCTCTCTCTGAACATTTAATCAAGCCCACTCACTGGGACTGAAATGTTACTGTGTAGTCTCCAAGTTCTGAAAAGAGGCAAAACCAGCACACTGAGCATACAGTCAAATGGCAAAATAAAATCTATTTCATAAGAAAGTTTTGCTTTTTTCCCTGTTTATATAAAAAGGTAGCTGCTGGTGCTTTCTCTTAAAAACAAAAACAAAAACAACAACAAAAAAAACAAAAACAAAAACAAAACAACAAAAACAAAACCAAAAAACAACAAAAAACCCACCCAAAACCAAGCAAAAAGAAAAAGTTATATAAAGAAGGGGAAAGAAATCAAATGACTTTCTGAACCCAAACTGAAAATGGCTATTTTAGAGAACTGCAGAGGTATTTATTTTTTGAGTGCCCCCTCGTGACAACCTTTAGCAGGCAGGTAATACATCATCAGAGGTCTGTGCTTCCAGCAGCACGTCCACTCCAGCAGATTGCTTTGAAGGAGCAGAGTAGAGGAGGGAGTCACAGTCATCAATTACAACTGCTCCCAACGTGTCAACAAGTCCATGACTGAGATTCCTCTCAAGCCTTGGAAAATCAGAGTGAGAAAAGCTCCACCAGCTGTAATTTCAGTGCCTTTTACACTGCAGGAAAAAATAGAATTTGCCCGAACTTTCTTGCTCAAGGCCAGCATTAATTATGCAATGAAATACATTTGTTACTTTTAATATGACTAAACATAATTTAAGATGATGGGTTTTAATTATATGAAAACGGAGAGTCTCGCTTTGCCTACAACCTTTGATGTGTTTTGGCATAATTCTTCACTTCCCTAAGGCTTCATGAAGTTTGTAACATTATTTTATGTTGTGGGGCCTCCAGCAATACAACATTTTCCTAGACAGAGCACATACCCTGAGAAGAGACCAGGCATATCTGGGAAGATGTGAGTAAGGAAAAGGGAATTTGATCCAAAGCAAATTGAAGGCTGTGGAATGACAACTCTCCCCTCTAAGTTTTGGGTCATCTCTGTGACCACTTCAGGTCCTTTTGTGCCACCCAGCTCAAGGACTGACGACTGGAATGTCTGTGATGGTGGCAGCAAGATGAAATTCTAGTCCTTAATGAGACAAAAGTATTTTTTTATAAAGTTGGATCTTCCTCTAACTGCTGTGAAACTCCAGCCTTTTGACACTAGAATAAAGAAATAAATTTTATTGCAATGGAAGCAATTGCAGTGAAACCAGAGTGATTATTATTTGAACTGAGAAACTCCAAGTTTCATGAGCACAATGCCTGAATTAGGTGCGGGACATGCTGAAATCCCTTACTAAATCATCTGGGTTTTGCACAGTAAGGCATTCCAGTGCCTCTAAAAGCATTTCAACTCTGCCTTTCAGGTCTCAACCTCTGAGTGGCTGGAGACAATGCTGAAGAATTTAGCATATACAGAACTGGGATTTGTGAGTGATGAAAGAGCCACTCAGAAGACATTTAGAACACGATCTGTGATGAGTAAGGAGAATTTGCAGCTAGACAAAGCTCAGAAAGCCTGCCATTATAAACATGAGTCTTCACCCCAATGTGAGTACCACGGAGATTGATCATTCTCTGAAATAAAGGCCGTGTTCTCCAGTCACTTTAAATGGCATCAATGCAGGTGATCAGAAAGTGGGAACTTTCCACTTTACTTTAACCAGCAGGACACTCTGAAATGAGCTTTTAAGCTTAGCTGGAATGAATCTACAGAGAAATTTTCATTTTATTCTGAATAACCAAGGCACCTGTGCTTCAAACACTATTCCCTTCCTGGTGGATGGCAAAGCAGTTTCCAGGGTCCTCGACTTCTTGAAAAGCTCTCTGCTCCCTGTATGCACTGGAAGGCTGATTAAGATGACCTTACATATCTGCAGCCCATCAGCCTTTTCTTCTTTCTCCCAGGAAGGAGAATTGTTTATGAAATTATGTTTTCTGCAGCAGTAGCACTCAGAATTCTGATTAGGTGAGTGGCTTGCCCGTTGGAAAAGGAAAAAGGATGATGCAGAAGCCAAAGTTTTAATTGCATTGGCAGTTTTCCCCATTCATAAAAGTTCAGGAGAAAGAAACATTCAGGACAGGGTCATGTGCGGATGTGCTGTGCATATGCAGAGCAGTTGTGCACTCTGGTGTGTAACAGACTATTGTAAAGTACTTTATTTTTGGGGTGTGTGCCCTTGTTTTAACACAGAAATCATCCCAGTGGTCCAGCCACAGAGTAACCAGCTCTCCTACCAATATATTGCTCAGGAAGGTGACCATTCCTGTTCTACCATGAATTTCAGAAGAACATGGGTGACTTAGCTGAGATGAAAACTCAGCTCTTACATTGTATTGTGAAATGATGTCTTATTTCAGAATATCAAGCCTATTAAGGCATCTGTCCCAAAAAAGAAGGGGGGACAAATGGAGAAAGAAAGTGAATTATAGAATTGTAGAGTCAAAGAATATCCTGAGTCAGAAGGGACCCACAAGGATTGTTGGAATTCCTGGCTCTTTCCTCTTCCAAGGTCAGGATGAATAAAACTCAGGAGACGTTGTTTTTGAGGTCTCACTTTGAAATTTATTATCCTTACCTATTACAAACTCATTAGATGTGAGCTCTCTCTAAGAAGGCAAGAAAGTGAGCCAAAATGGTGTCTATTCAAGGCTATTTAAGTCCCAATTATCCAATAAACTGTTGACATCTATATTATTTATGCTTCTAATCCAATTATGATCACTCAAAATCCACAATGTGGACATCTTTCACCCAACTAGAGAAAACCACCCAGATTTGTGAAGAAGAAGAAAGGAGAAGGTGCAAAAAGACAACTAATCCATGCCCAAAGTTCTCCATCTTGGCTCCCACATATCACCATACACTAAAATCCCAAATCTAAGTTTTTCACCCTGTGAGATCACACAATACTATCCAGACAATCTAAACTACACATACACTGCATCTGTGCTATCACTCAATTTTGGAAGCCTTTTCCAAAGCCTCCAGTAGAATGAGGGGTTTCCTTGAGGATTGGTACCCTTCAACTGAAGAAAGCCTGAAATTTTCAGCCTTCAGAGTTCCAACAAATGATCATTGAGCCCAACTCCTGGCCCTGCACAGGACACAATGAGAATCCCACCGTGGACTTTTGAGTGTTGTCCAAACACTTGAACTTTGGCAGACCTCAGGCTCTTACCACTTTCCTAAGGAACCTGTTCCAGTGTCCAAACATTGCAGCAGAACCTTCAGACATCTGGCACCCAACATCTCCCTTGAAACCATGATAAATCAATGAATTGCTGCTGCACTTGCTGTTATTAATAAAACATCAAGAACCAGGCGTCATTAGATAAGATCTAAAAGCAGCAGCGTGTTATGCCCTGACATGAAAACTCGAGTTATTTACAATATATTTAAGATTCCAACATGGGGCCTAATGCAATTAGTCAAAATCATTTTGAAAATAGCTGGAAATCCCTAGGATGCCTCAACAGGCAAAAAGGAATCTAAGTAAAGTTAAAAAGATGCTATTAACGACCCTGCTGTGATGGAATGAAATAGGAGCTGTTACTCCTTGCTAAGCAAATGAAAGCAAAGATATACTACTGATCTCTGCTTTCATGGCCTTAATTCCTAGTGGAAATTTTCTGATTTCCTTTCTCATAAATACATTTTCCTCCAGGAATTTAACATACATCTTGAACAAATGCCAGATTGCTTCAAATAGCTCAGTGCTGGGTCGAGGTTACTCTATAATTCAGTCAGAGCTAATATAAATTCCACTGGGTTGTATTTTTCTAAGTTTTGTAAAATGAAGACTTTGTTTTTGCTTTATAAATTTGTAACTGAAAATGTCACACATTTCAAGGATTTATTGTGAGGGTAATTAGAGAAAACAATGTTGTGTGCTATGTACATTTGAGAGAAGTCTAATGGATCAATTTATAAAAACATTATTAAGGTCATTAAACACATTACAACGTGTGCTGCATTTGAGGTTTTAGCATCTTTTTAAGATTTCTCCATTTACTGTGGAGATTTGAGCAGTTTGGTTTTGGCTCATTGGTTTGGTTTTTCTGGTTGCTGTTTTTCTCCTCCAGATCTCTGCCCCAAGATGAGATATTTTGTTTTGTTGATTTTGTCTGGTTGGTTTTTCAACGCAATAATAATTTTAATCAAGGAGGTTGGGCGGAATGCATTCACTTTTTTTTCAACATTTAAAGAAAAATAAAGTTTTATTTCACTGCTAACAGATTTTTGCAATCTGTATAAAGGCTTGGAAGTTGCCAGTAATTCTGCTGGTTTAATATCTGTGAATTTCACTTGAAAGTCCACTGAAAATTAATTATGTTCAGACAATTTTTTAACTGTCCTGGAGGAGAAGAAAACTGCCAGATGCTCCATTTCCACCAAGTCAGTGAAACCCCACAATCTCAAAAAGAACATAAATGAGGTTGCAGGTAGCCTTTTCATACAATTCTTACCAATAAACCAGAAAATACTTTTTTTTCCAGCAGCTTTTCCAATAGTTTGGTGATGCCCAGCTCTTAGAGGAAGCGGAAAGAGGCATGAGTGGGAAAAGCAGAACTGCAGAGGGATTGGATTAAGTTTAGGGATATATCAGGGACAGGTTTTAACATATTTGTTGTCTGTAGTGTCTTTGTGGTATAATTTAGATGATGTAAAATTTAAGCCAGGTGGTGCAAAGAGGGAAGAGATAGGCTTACTTTCATGTATAGAAAATTGGAAGATATCCTGAAGGATAGAATATTTTTCCTGTCTCTGACACTGAGCTCCTCACTTGAATTGAGCAGTCACTGCTGACATCTTCATTTTCTGAATGGAGAGCATAAGACATCCAAAGCAAGAACAGTTCTGAATTGAGCTCTCCCAGCTACTACAAGAGAAGCCCATTGGAATTTGTCTTTGATTATACCAGACCACCAAACACCCTGGAAAAGCAGTGTCAGCTCCTCAGGTCCATTATGACAGTGTTGTGTATTTTCACAAGTATGACATTAATAATCCCTTCCCCAACGATTTCTCCTTTTTCCCAGAATTTATCTGAGAAAGTTAAGTCAGGAACAGCTCTGGGAAGCTGCTGAGTGGAAGTGAAAGGAGTTACAACAAACACAGGATCCATTCAGTGAGGAGGAACCAGGTAGGCTGAGCTTTTGCCTCACCCTTGGTTGCCAGAGCAACCCTTCAGAATGTGAAATCAGTCATTTAGTTACAGAAATATCTGGGTTTGTCAGCACACAAAAAGCTCCCAAATATCCCCCAAATCCAAATCCCAAATCCCACCCTGTTCTTCTCTTTCTTTGGTTCCTCACTGTTTGGATTGTCCTAAAACTCCCACTCCAAAATCCCATTTACTGCTCTGCTTTTTTGACCAGGAAGCAACATCCACATTGTCAATTCTGGCTCAGCATGAACTTTCCCCCTGTTTCAGTCATCCAGGAAACACTTCTGGTCACAGATTCATGTGCGTTGCAATTTTTTCTCAGTAACTGCCTCCTCTGGAGTGTTGTCTGTCTTCCAGCAGAATGAACAATGTTTCCTGGGAGTCTGTAGATCTTCCAGCAGAGTCAGCTCCCTCTCAGGGTGGCTTTCTGTCTCTTGTCAAGCTGTGTGGGACAGACTCGGTGCCACGATGGCAATGCTGGGAATTGTGGGGAGCACTATGCTGAAAGGGAAGAGAGGATGCAGGGGGGAGCCACATCCTTGTGTTTTCATATTAAACATCACCCACTACTTCTTTATTTTTCCTCCTTTTTTTTTCCTTTTTTTTCTTTTTTCTTTTTTTTTTTTTTTTCTTTTTTCTTTTTTTAATTACCATTGTGTTCACCAGCTTTGCAGGAAGGCATGAAAAATTTTAAAATGTAATCAACTCACTAATCCCAGGCAAGCTGCATCTTCTTGTGGCTTTCATTTCATGATGCCTGCAAGGAGAAGGCTGTTTTGGGTGCTCTTGACTCACACTAAGTATTGAAGAGAATTTGTAAATTGAGCTGTGAGCTGGAACTTGGCTCTGACTCCCGCTGAGCCCTGGATCCAAAGGTGTCAGTAAATGTCCAGCTCCCTCTGCTGCAAAAAACCCACTTTTGGCATTTCCCACAAGGAGCTCTTCTCTGGTTACAGGATCCAGCTTTCAATCATAACGAGCCTCTCCCTGCAGTATCCTTGGTTCTCCATATGCAAAATCAGGGATGTGCAGATGAGCTTCTTCCCTGATATTTTCCCCTCACCTTGCTCTTTTGTTTTTCTGCCACAGGAAGTTTGACAGCTTTGGAGCCTGGCATCCCAGATTTTGTGCCCAGTGAAGAATCAGGTTAAATGTTGATGTCCTGGATTTATTTTTAGGAAATACCTCCTGGTTTTGTAGCAAAGCCCTGATTTCCAAAGCCATTAACCTGGTGATCAGGAAGGGAATGTTCAGGGACAAACAGCCACAAACAAGCTGTTCCTGAAATGGCTCTCCAATTTATCATCCATGTCTCTGATTGTATTGACTGTGTATAATCACACAAGGTAACAATGCTGCTGAAATTATGCAAGTACAGTTATCTGAATTTGTTGTATTATGCTTTTCTAACCAAACTTCTGTTTGCATGATAAAATCCATTATGCAGATTGGCGTTTTTGCCACTTTCTCCTCCTTGTAAAATTACCTCATGAAAAATGGGCAAGTAGATATTTCAAATGAGTCTCCAAAAAAAAAAAAAAAAACCCACCCAGATTAAAAGAAAATAGGGAGAGCAGGCCAATGATTTAAGAAAGGACTGTGTGTAATTCCATTTGTATTAAACCTAAGAAAGGTTTAGGGCAGAGCAACAAGATGATAAAACCTCAGAAAGAGCTTGGAATAAATGAGCAGATTAGGCATCTTCAACCTGGAAAATAAGTGACTGAAAGGAAAGATGATACAAGACTGCAGACACATGAGTGCCACACAAACATTGTAGAAGGGATGAGAATGAAGTCTGAGGATTACTCTGTTCCTTTTGTGCAGGGACAAAGTGAGTCCTCTGGAGCACTTATTATCATTAGTTTACCTGATCCAGGTTTGTGATATGGGCAGAATTAAAAAAAAAAAAAAAAAAACAAACCATAATGTCAGTGAAAGTGGTTTCAATAGGTACTGACCACTTCTTATTGATTCATAAGGAGAGAAAGGAGGCATTTACTGAAATGTAGATATTTCCAATGAAAGTGGCTACATCTGAACTGTGTCCCTCCAAAGCTTCCTTTATAGTGGTGGAGAATGAGTCAATCAGTTTAGTGAAGTCTAGGACTTCTTCTCACCTTAAAATAGATGAAATAGATTTGACTGACTGCAACCTCTGCAGGCCTGTGGCTGCAGAACAGAGACCAAGGTTCAGGTGTAGAAATTTGCACTGTAATTAAAATAGTGAGATCAATCTTTCTGTTTTGTCTGGCTGCACTGGACACTGATTTCTGTGGCTTTCATTGGCTGCTTGGCAGTGGTTCCATCACTTCCCTGGGCTATTCCAAATCTTGACCATCTTTTCAGAGGAGAGATTCTTCCTAATATCCAATCTCACTGTACACTGAAGTGCACTTGGCTGGAGTGAAGCTGACAATGACTTACCCAGCTTCAGTTGCAGCATGGCAGCATCTCTGATCTTTGAGTAACTTGTCTGTATTTTGTGTCTTTTTAATATATGTGTGAGCACAGCTGAAAAAAACTAGTCGAAAGCAGTATCAGCACCAGAGGGAAGTGACCATCTGCTGTCTTTAGAGAGAAATCTGTCTTGAAAAATATAGAAACTGCTTTTCCTTCTTTGTATGTGTTCTGGACAACTTGAAAAACACAGAAACCAAATGCTCTTGAGTACACACTCCTGGTAGGTAAGAAATGTGTTGCAAGAAATTTTATTGTAAGGGCTTGTAGAGAAAGACAGAGAGAGACTTTTTACCAGGCTTCTTGTGGCAGAAAAAGAGGCAATCATTTTAAACTGAGAACAGATGTAAATTGGAGAGGAATATTTTTATGATGATAGTGGTAAGACTCTGGTACAGATTGCCCAGAGAAGCTGTGGCTGCCCCATCCCTGGAAGAGTACAAGGTCAGGTTGGCTTGTTGAAACCTGGAATAGTGGAAGGCGTCCCCTGGAACGAGCAGCCTGATAGTCCCTTCTAATCCAAATAATTCTGTGCTCCTGTAACACTAAACTTTACACCTTGGCTCTGGATATTTCCATGTCTCTGTGGTTCTCCCAAAAAGACAAGGGATTTGCTCACAAGAGGATATCTAAGGTACTGAATAGCAGCTGTGGAGTGGAAGAAGTGTCTGGTATCAGGGAGTTTAGTGTCATAGCAGAACACAGTTCTGACAAATGGTTTTGTTTCTCTTTTCAGGGTTTTCCAAATAGGATTGAGTTGACTTAGTTCCCAAACCCAAATCATGATGAATAGGAGCTAACAAAAACTCAATCTTTCTCTTCCAGAGAAAGGATGATCTATTTTTAGTCCATTTATCTATTAAAAGTTTCTTATCTTTTCATGAAATCATAGAATCTCATAATGGTTTGGGTTGGAAGAGACCTTTAATACCATTCAATTCCAACCTCCTGCCATGGACAGGGGCACCTTTCCACTATCCCATGTTGTTCCAAGCCCCATCCAACCTGGCCTTGGACACTTGGATGGGGCAGCCATAGCTTCTCCAGCCACTTGTTCCAGTACCTCACCATTATCACAGTAAAGAATTCCTTCCTAATATCCAATTCAAATCTATCCTTTTCAGCTTGAAGTCATCTATGTCATGACCAGTGAAAAAGAATAGATGGCAAGTATCTAACTCTTAATTAATTTAATGGATATCATTATATCCATGTCAGTGAAAGAAGGACTCAGGTCCCATGATATCTGAAAGCTCCTCCACCCTACACTGAATATTTGGAGGATGGAAATGTTGCAGCATTAGGAATCAATGACATATTGCACTGACTGTTCCCTGTAAAATCTGCAGTGATGGATCCCCAACAGTTTTTTAATTTAATTCATCCTGTTCTGAGGAGGAGGAATCGTATACTCTGAAACACTTTTAAAAATAAACTTTCAATATGCTGAAGCCTCACTGCCTTTCCAAACTTTGAAATGAGTAAAGCTGTGTGCAATACAGTGGCTCTCATATCTACTCTAAAAGCTTTTTCTCACCTCAAATTAGTCAATAATTGTGAAACATCAGACAAAATCACTACCTGCTCTTTCTGACACAGCCTCAAAACAAAGTCTTCAAACCTGGTAATTTGTCTTAATGGATGACAAATGGATCCAGTGGGGCAGATTAGAGCCTGGTGGAGGTTTCAGTCATGCTCCGCTTGATTTACACCTACTGAAGTTCTCCATGCCACAGATGGGTTCCAAGCTTTTTTGAACATGTCTGGTCTCCCTGCATTACTATTAACACCTTCCCACATTCCAGAGTGGGTGTCTGAACCCCAGAGTGGAGCTCAGTGATTTATTTGCTCTAATAGATGGGATTGAATGACTGTGGTATTTGTTCACTCCTGACAATCTCCAAAGAATCTATGAGAAACAGCATCTCTGTTTTTTGGGATCTTCATTCTCAGCATGTCATAATCATAGAATTGGGAGGTTGCCTTTTTCTCTTTTAAGTTTTTTCTCATGCCTTTCCTCTGTGCCACCTTCCTCCACTGTGGGGGCTTTCCTCATCCAGAAAAAAAGGCTTTGATCTCATATCTGAAGATGTGATCTAGATTGTATATTGGATTTCAGCATATATTTTCATATATTTTCATATATTTTCAGCTGGTTTCAGACTCTTCCAAGAGGAAGATGATAACAGTTGATGAGAATAGTTTAGGACCATATGTTGCTACAAACCAGAAGAATTAGGCACAGCCCATACAACTGTGCTGCATGGGGTGCAGGCTGAAAATAAAAAAACCTGAGGTATAGCCCCAGACAAAAGATGCAAATACTAATTAGCAGCCCCTGGGAAAAACAGGCTTTTAATTGTTAGTTGTTAACCATAACTGGCCTAATGGTCACTACATGAGGAGCTCTTTTCCTGAGGAAAGGGGAATATTAGAAAATTCCATATGCATTGAAACAGTATGTCCAAAGCTGTTGCATTCACTAAGAATTTCATCCTCCTGAAGCAAAGCAATTTTTGGCCTGGGAATCTGTGGAGTGCTTTGCTAAAGAAAACACTGACAGAAGGCTGGGTTCTATTGTGTGGGGACATTTCACAGCTAAGACACCATTTTAGGGTCGTTCCTCCAGGTTCAACCTCTGTCCTAGCCCAGCTGCAACATTTTATCCTGGTTGTGCATTGCATTTTTAACTAAACAGGTATTAAATAAAATAAAAAAGTAATTAGGAATCACCCTGTAGATCTTAATAGGTCTTGGGACATTCTATTTTTACAGTTAATAAATGTATATGCAAATTGTTATTATTAACATTAAAAACAAATCTGGCATCTTTTAATTAAGTATTAAGAAACACTCAAGTGTTTGTGGGAAGTCCTTCTGTTGTGTTTTTTTTCTTTGATTTAGAATTTATGATTCAACTAGGCGTAAATCCTTTTTCGTGTGTCTTGTTCTGCTCGTAAAGAGTCATGGAATTGTAAAGGTTGGAAAAGACCTCCAAAATTAACCAGCCATTAAATTATGCTCCAGCACTAAACCCTGTCCCCAAATGTCACATCTACACGCCTTTTAAACCCTCCAGGAATGGTGACTCCAGCCCCTCCCTGGACAGCCTGTTCCACCCACCCTTTCAATGAGGAAATTTTCTCTTATATTCAATCCAAACATCCCTTGGAAGGGATCATTCTGCATTCTTCCTCTGCTGCTTTTTTCTCTCATTTAAAAATCCTTGAAACAGTTAAGTTGCCTGGAAGATTCAGTATAATTTCACACATTGCCCTCTGTAGAGCTGAATCTATTTCTTTTTCTGCGGCTGCATCATTAACAGTTAAATATTTTGTATTTCTCACTGTGTGTATATATAATGTAGATATACACTCCAGCTCTCTGCAGAGTTATAAAAAGCCTCCATTTGCCCCATGTGACCTTGTCACCACAAATTGCTTTTAGATTCTGTGCCATTTGAACAAGCACAGCAATTCACTTTCATGTTCCTGCAACTGCTAAGAAAGAAAAAAAAAAAAGGAAAAAGGGGGGAAAAAGGGTTCCAAAGTATGCAGTGTATGTCCCGGCTCATTCTCACTTTGACACACTTTTCCCCACCTCCCTTTGAGGCTGAAGTTCAGACAATTCATGCTACTGACATGGAACAGTTTCTATTCAATCACACTTACTTGGAAACATGTGTTCTGCTTGGGCTCAGAGGATGAGCTGAGCTGTGCTCTGGGAAGGAGAACAGAGATGGATTTGCTCTCAAGTGAAGTTATTTCAGTGAACTGGTAAATGAAAGGGCCCTGAACTGAGCAGTTACAACACCAGACTGAAAATGAGGCCTCCAGTGTTTTCTGTTCAGCCACCTCCTTGGAGGGATTTGTAATACAGGAAATTGGGAATTTATCATGTACTACTAGGAATACTAAGAAACAGCTTTCCCGGATAAATTGGGGCTGCCCCACCCACAGAAATGTTCAGGGACTGGTTGTACAGGGCTTGGAGAAACCTGGTTCGGTGGAAGGTGTTCCTGTCCAAAGCAGGGAATTGGAATGAAATGATCTTAAAATCTCTTCCAACTCAACCCATTTTATAATTCTATGACAGAGACGATGGACCCAGACCTCACAGGGACATATTATGAAGGACTGCAGGGAATGGATGAGAGTGGTCAGAGGAGAAATTTCTGTTTGGTGTAAGGGCAAAATTCTCCACAAAATACATAGTCAAATATTGGAACAGGGGGCCGGAAGGCTGGGGTGTCTTTTTCTTTGAAGAATTTTAAAACTGAGTTCATGAGGCCCTGAGTGATGTGATGTATGAACTTAACCAGGCCTTCAGTAGAGAATTGGTCCAGAGGTGTCCAGAAGTCAAGACAACTGCAATTATTTCAGAATTCTGTATATTAAGAGAAATTAATAGCTTTACTTAAAGCACTGGCTGTCGGGCAAAATGGACTTCTCGATCAGCCAGAGCTAATAAATCTTATGAAGACTTGGAGAGGAAATGACCCTTCAAGGAAATGTTTCTCCATTACACTTCACACAAGCATAATGGAGACTTCAGTCAGTGAACAGCTTCCCTGAGGTAACAACTGATAAAGCAGCATCACATCACACAACACACTGGATTCTTCTGTTTCCTGTCTGTTCCTTGAATTTTCATCAACATATGAAAAACAGTCTGTTTTGTATCTCTAGTTGTGTGTAGACTCTCTTTGTAAGCATTTACTTTAATTATATTTCAGAATTTGGAATATTATTGCATCAAAATAATATTCCAAAACCCTTCTTCCAAGTAAAATTTAAGGGAACAATATCACTTAAAATAGCACTACAAAAACCTACCTTTATTAAAAAATCATTCTGGAATTGGACTTTCAAAGTCCATGACAAAAAGAATTCTGGCAGGTATGTATTATCTAATTTAGAGAAAAAAGAATATTTCTTCATGCTCATGAAGCCATAAGGGTGTCTGTTTATACAGTCCCTGCTGTGTGGACATTGGAAACTGGAACTGGCATGGGGATCAAAGCTCCCCTCCATTGTCTCATGGAGAAAACCCATTAATTGCTCATCTAGAAAAAAACCACATTTTCTGGCTAGATAAGTTTCCCTTTGTCAATTTTTCTGGCTAGATTTTCTTTTTTATACTCAAAGAGATGCCCATCAAGGTCTCAGTTTTTCCATTTTCCTATTGCAATTTAAAGTATTCATGGTGTCCCCCTGTGATTACACCTTCCTGACTTAGGCTAAATTCCCTTTTTTTTATTATTTTCTGGCCCTTTAACACTCAGGGGTTGCAAAAAGGGTGAGCTTCAGCCCCTCTTTTTGGGCTGAGACATACAGCTACAAGTGCTTGAGTGAAGCAAAGCCAATGCAGATGCACCCAAGAGCATGTTGTGGCTGCCATCAATATTCTGTCTAACTCTATACTCTCTGTGAAAGAGGAAATAGGAAATGATATCCAGGAAAAGCACATGTCTGGGAACTTTTTGTCATTCATTCCCCTTGAATTCTCTGAGCATGATCTGTTAGTGATGCTAGAGGGCCTGTCTCTGCATAATCTTTTTAGTATCTATTTATGGACCTGCTGTCCATCAATTTATTTAATTTCAATTTGAACTTGTGGTCCTGTCTGCCTGTGTTCTGTGGAAACAGAGTACAGAATCCTATTCTGTTTCACTACCCTTTATATAAAAAAAGTATTGTGTTTCACCCAGCTTTCCTTGTTTTACTGAGTGTCCCCCCACTCCAACATTATGGGATCTGTTACATTCAGCTTATCCACCATCTTCATGGTTTTGTGAACTTGCATTTTTTTCCCTTATTTGCCTTGTGTGTTATAAAGAGAAAGATCCTGAGCTTTACAGTCTTTCTTTTTAAGGCATCTGTCTCTCTCATTCCTTTATCATTTCCTCTCCTGTTCTCTGTGTTTTACTCAGCTTCACTGAGATGCTCAGACAAGAATCAGAGGCTCGGAGGAGGAAGGGAGGGAGGCAAAAGGCACAAGGCTGGAAATTCCCCTGTAGGCTCAGTGAAGACCATCCTGATCCACGTTGTTCCCCTTCAGCCCATGAAGGACCATGATGGATTAAATATCTACTCATTCTAAAATCTTCTCTTTTCCAGGCTGAACAATCTCAGTTGTTTCAGCTTTTCCTTGTAAGAGAGCTGCTCCATCCCTCTGATCATCTCGGTGGCCCATATATGGCTTAAAAGGGAATTACAAATTTCCATGGGTCTATCCCAAACACAGTTAAAAATATCACAGAAACACACAAAAATGTTATGAGAATCAAAACTATTTGAATTTTCATAAATTTCTTTCATTCCAGTGCCAAACAAGCACAACATTCTATGTTCTGAGCACTTGGATGGGGTAATGATTAATGCTTCAGAGTAGTCATGCTGAGGGAAAATCAGACTTAAACGCAGGAAAGTAGTGGGCAACGAAATGCACATGCTATGCAAATTGATAGAGGAATTAGCCATGATCAACAAGGAAAAGAAGAAAGATCAGATTGTATAAAAGCAAACAAACCGCATCTTTTCCATTTTCTTTCTTCCCATCATCTATCCACTGCTCTCTTTTCTTTCTTCCAAGGCGTACCTCTAGCTCTAATTCCAGTTTTTTATTGTAAGACAGAAATATATTTAATTACAACTTGAACTCATTAAATAGGTCAGGAACATAAATGATGATATAAATTCTAACACCCACCCAGCCTGCAAAAAACACAGTTAATTTGCCTCTCATCCAGAAGCACCTAACACCTGAGGATTGTTCTAGCTTAAATTCTGATATTGAAAAGAGACTAATCTGGGAGCCCTTGATACTGTCCCAATTCAGCTTAATTTAAGTAAAACCTGTTAAATTTTATGAGCATTAACCTTTGACTCTGTTAACATAATTAATTGAAATATAAATGCATAGACAAATCTCTATAGAATAATATTAAAAAAAATAAGGAGAGATATTTAACCTTCTCTAATACACCAAGAAAATAACTGTATTATGTTGCCCCTATGTGATTTCTGAATTTTCTAGGAGCAATGACATCCTTAATGGCTCATTGTGATGGCAAGGGAAAGGATGACCACTCTGTGCCAGACCACATCCCACACATCAAAGTTCTCCTTTGCTGTGAATATTTTCATAGAACCAGATTCTCTGGCCCCTCACTCAGAGCAGCACCTACAGCTCTATGAGAGAAAAAGGCAAAAAAATAAGTATTTACTAAGATAACAGCTTGGATTAAAACGTAGACTCTGAAATTTGTTAAAAAGGTTGTGAAGAATTGGGGAATTTTGCTAAAGAATGTTCTCTCCACTTATCCCCTCTGCTTATAATCACTTTCTAAAAAACAGCAGCTGGTTCTACTTGGAGATTACACTGAGGGCATCCTCAGTCTTCCCCAAAATTACTGGTATTACTCTAAGAACAGTTTGTGCCCCTTGACTATCTTAGGAACAGGGATAGAAGTTAGAGCAGAGAAGAACACACTCTCCAAACTGTCATGCCCAAAGGAAAATGGAATTACTCTTCAGTCTTGTCTCAGGTATGCATATGAAAACTCAGAGCTGTTAAGACCAAGAGCAAGTCTGAGGCAATATTTAGAGAGAGTTCCCCATTTATTCAAGAGTGAGGCGCCTGGAACATCACTGCTATAGCTCCATTTTAACTTGTACCGTGAATTTCTGCTCTAATACTTTTTTATTATAAATATATTATAAATAAAAATGTATTTATATTATATAAATAATATATTATTTATTTGTACTATGTAAAATAGTATATTTTACGTGCTATTCTCAGAATATCGTGTGTGGGAGGAGGGAAACTGAAAACTTCCCCAGATTTTGCCATCCACCTTTGAGGTGAACGCCCTCCTCACTCCTCAGTAGAGGGTGGAGAGGTGGCATAAAGTCACATTACCAAATTTCTGCCTACAGTTGCTCTTTAGATACCTACCCTGCTTTCGGAAATATTTTACACAGTATATGGGGTGTTATTACTAATATTTTTCTTATCTCTGTCTGTAACATCAGTTCCCCTCATAGCCTTGAAAACTGTACACAGTTCCAGGAAAGAAAAATGTTAACCAATAACTTTTAGAAAACACTAAAAGCTGCCTCATTTTCCTCTCTGAATCTCTAAACAACCTTAAAACAAACTGTGTAGCTATAGAATTAGGGGGTGCTGGATCTGCTTTTCTGTAATTCCTTTCCAATTTTTTCCTTCATCACTTGTCCTTTTTTCTTTTCAATCTTATTCTTTCTTTTATTTCTTTTTAAACTCTGAGATTGCATTCATTAGCCTTGTAAGCTAATTTAGGATATTTGTCCAGAAATTGTTGTGTAGCATGTGATGGCTTTTTATTACGGTCTTAGTGTGCACAGAATTTCATTACATGCTTCATAGACATAACATTACAGACAATTTCAAATCCAAGGCCCATTCCAAACCTTTTCGTCATTTATGATCTTTTTAGGAAGCAATGTGAAGTTTGATTGAAAATGACAAGGACACAAAACTTTGATCAAAGGGCTGTATTTTTCATTCTTTTAGCCATCAGAAAATAAAGGTTTAAACAGATTACATCTCCCAGTTAAAAGTTTTGATATAAGCAGTGAATTTTCCCTGTTTGAGATGGCTGCTTTTGTGGTTTTTTCCTTGACTGTTTTCTCTTACTGTCCAGTCCCTCAGGCTGGTTCTTGGCAGAAGCACAAAAACCCCAGATACATCTTCCTTACAGGTGTTCACAGACAATCAGTGTGTCAAGCTGAGCAAAAGACAGGAGTGTCAGGTGGGTCTGTGCAGACCTGCTGGGCAGGGAAAATGGGGATGTTACAAAAATTAGAGAAGTAGGAAATGTTCAACATGGAGCTCTCTGCTGATGGGAAAGTGGGTTTAAGGTATCAGGCGTGTCTTCAAGGAAGGGGCAGTCTCCAGCTCATTCAAGGTTTGTACAAATAACTTCAGAGAATTGTCTTTGTTTCTGGTGGGATTTATTTTCCTGATGGTGAAGTTGAGATAATGACAGTAAAATTTTTCATTTCACTTGGCCATGTTTGAGTGTCTTTAATTACCAAACATTCATTGGCGCACAGCAGATCTGGGCTGCAGTTTCTCTGG
The DNA here is from genome assembly GCF_009819655.1 of Sylvia atricapilla. NCBI lineage: Eukaryota > Metazoa > Chordata > Aves > Passeriformes > Sylviidae > Sylvia > Sylvia atricapilla. The sequence continues at coordinate 149,965,350 of NC_089140.1, forward strand.
GAAGGAGCAGTAAGAGTATTCTGTGTTGCCACAACAAAAACAACTAATAACGAGTTATTTTAGTTATTTTATCTTTATTTAGTTGTTTTATGAATTATTTTAAGTTATACTAAAGGCACAGTAAATTTGATCTCCACTTAGAGGACCAAATTCGGTAGGGAAAACCAAGAGGAAATGGTTTTAGGACAGAAAGAGGTAGGTTTAAAATTGACGTAAAAATATGTATTTTTTTTAATGAGTGTTGGTAAGACACTGGCACAGATTGCCCAGAGATGTTGTGGATAGCCATCCCTGGAAGTGTTCAAGGTCGGATTTGACAGGGATTGGAACAACCTGATGTAGCAGAAATTGTCCCTGCTCATGGTGGTGGGGTTGGATTGGATGGTCTTCATCTCCAAAGAGGAGCAGTGAAGCTGATAAAGCATTGAGAGAAAAATCATTATGAGGAGAAGCTGAGGGAGCTGGGGGTGTTTATCCTGGAAAAAAGGGGAAAACATCTTGCTCTGTAGAAATACCTGAAAGGAGGTAGTAGCCAGGTAGGGATCAGGCTCTTCTCCCAAGTAACAATCTACAGGACAAGAGGAAATGGCCCTAAGTTGCACCAGAGGAGGTTAAAATTAGATTTAGGAATATTTTTTTCATTGAAATGCACTATAATTAGTTTTAATTAAGCACTAACACAGGCTGCTCAGGGCAGTAGTGCAGTAATTCTATGATTCAATAAATTACATTCTCTTCCAGCTTAAACCATTCTATTATTCTACAATTCTATAACGTCTCCCTAACTCTTGTTTTGTAGAAAATTAAAACAAAATCTATGTGAAATTTCTCATTCTGCTTTGTTTGCTGGCCTAAATATCATGCTGGCATTGAGACAGGATTCCTTCTTGTTTCAGTCCATCTAACCATTTTTAACCTTTCAAACTTATCATCTCACCGAGCATTTCCTGGATTGCTGCAGTGATAAAAGCCAATTTGGGGAACATAGGATCATAAACATGTGGAAGAATGAAAGAGTAAGGACATGGTAGCAAAAAAAAAAATTTCTTAGATTCTGGCAAGGTGTCTTGGTTTGGGAAGACAGGTGTCTGCTAAGGAAGGCAGGATCCTCCCTTGAAATGAAGAATGTAAATCACCACCCTCCAAATTACTATAATTTTCAAATTAAGGAGCTCTCAGGTAAAGATATGTATAGGAATAAGAGTTCTATTAAATGAAAATTAAATTGCAGTAGTACAAAAACAAACAAACAAAAAAACCCCAAACCCCCAAAAACAAACAAACAAAAACCCCAAAACAATGACAAAAAAACCAACAAAATATTAAACAAAACAAAGCCAAGCAAACCAAACCAACCCCAAAAAACCCAACCCAAAAACCAAAAAATAGTCAGAATACAACCTGACACCCTGTCAGTCAGGGTGCTGGGAGCAGTCCAATCAAATCCTCCTGCAGTGACAGATGTGGTTCTCTTGGAGGAGAGATGATCCTTTGGAAAGGTGTAGTTTTCCTCTGAAGATCCAGTGGTGGTGAGATGGGTCCAGTTTCCCTCTGGGAATCCAGTGTAAACAGGCTGTCCTGTGTTCTGACTCTCAGGTTTTATCCAGGTAGGAATGCTTGGCTCCTCCCCCTGGGTGGGGCATCTCCCAATGGGATGATGTAATTGTATCAGCCATGCAGTAAGCCTCGATGGCCCATGAACAGCAGATATCCCCTGGAGGGAGGATGGGTGGTGGAAGACATAAAGAACACTGCCCCAGCTGGTTTTAACAGCTGGTAATAGAACACACACTTGGTTACATCCTGCATTGCAGCCTAAGACACAAGGAAATAGAAGGGGGTTTTTTAATACGTGGAGGTAGCTAGTGGGAACTACTCCCTGCCATTCTCAGAAGCCCCAAACATGCACAAAATAGGGACACAGCAGGAATGAAAAATTAAGTTGAAGAGTCTTTGTGACAGTGTGGTGAGACAGAAGTCTGAGCAGCGAGAAATAACCCTATTTGCTGAGCCCCGAGTGTGGTGTTTCAGTGATTTAAAGCTCCACGACCAAGGTGCCAGTACCAGGAGCAGGTTATGTACAGAAAAGCCATTTCTGAGGAAGTAGTTTTCAAACTGATTGAAATCTGCATAATTCCAGTGAAAACAGGCTAGTACGATGCTGAGGAGTGAGAACACAGTCTTAACCTTCCCTAAGGAAAAAAACAGAACCTTTAAGTTTGGAAACTACCTCTAAAATCATCAAATCCAACCCTTCATCCGGTGGTGAAAGCTGAAAAATTTTCTCTTTCTGCAAAAACTGCAAATGTTTGGGTGCATCAACATGTGATTAGGTACCCACTGGACCTGCTTTGATATTTGGAGACAGAATATCCTGCAGGAGCAGAAAAATCAGAATTAAGTCAGGGAGCAGAGTCAGAGCCCCATGTCTAACAGGCAGCTTGGAGCCTCATGGGCTGGGGTTTCAGAAAAAGGGAAAGATGAGTTTAATTCTAAATCTGTGTCTCTCACTTACAAACAGACCTTTACAGAGGGAGAGGAAGATGGAAGTTCTGCCTTCTTCCTCTCCAGTAAAAAATTTAGCTGTAGGTGAGAACAGAGGGGATGGAGAGCCTTTGCCAGCTCTTCTGCCCTATCAGAATTGTGCTGGCAAAAACTTACTTTTAAAGATACTGATTAAGTAATTTAAAATTTCCCACTGGCTTAACTTCCTTTTAACACCTTTCTTTTCCTGATGTGTTTATTAATTCCAAAGCTTACAGGAACATGTATTGTAGCATCAAATGTAATGTTCAAATGTGTGGAACACAGGATTTTCCATACTGGATCAGGCCATGAAGTCACACCAGTCCATAGCCTGGCTGTTGGCATGGCTGTTATCTTGTAGTTCAGAGGATGAAATAACCAGGCAGAAAATCTAAATTCTGAATTTCCTTCTTGCCTGGAAACATGGACTTGCCTCTGGGCTTTGGAAGTGGAAAATATTCAATGATATTTTGCTTTCCATTGCTTCTGAATTTCATTATTACCTATCTTCTTCAATTTTATTATTAACAATTTAGGAAAATAGATTAAAAAATGTTTTAAACTGTATTTTAATGGTCTTACAGTGGAAAATATCCAATGATATTTACTCATGACTGCTTTTGAATTTTCGTTACTGCCAATCTTCTTCAGTAAAAAATTTATACTTGATTTTATACTTGAAAATTGAAAGTTTGTTATACTCATATATGCATATGTATGTATATATGTATGTATGTATGTATGTATGTATGCATACATCTTAGATAACTTTCACAGTGATGTTTCAGTAGCCTCCTATTTCTTTGTTGTTGGATACTGGGCTATAAATATTTAAAGTTTGAATAAATATATAATAATACATAGTAAAATATGAATATGTGTATGTGTATAGGTGTCTGTGGTGTCACCACAAAACCTGAATCTCTGCTTCCTGGTTTTAAAGCCAGAATGGAATATCCTGGATAAAGTTTTTTTTTTTTTTTTTTTTTTTTTTTTTTTTTTTTTTTTTTTTTTTTTGGTTTTTTTTTTTTGTTTTGTTTTTTTTTGGTTTTTGTTTTGTTTTGTTTTGTTTTTTTTTTTTTTTTGGCAAAGAAATAACACAGGGATTTTGCTCTTCCAGTCGCTGTCTTTGAAGGATGTAAACATTTACTTACAAGCTGTGAGGCTTGAATAGCAAGAAAGCATTTGAATGCTTTGTCAAGTAAGTTGGGATAGAGATTTGATGTTATAAATGTAAGTAGGTGTAAAAAGAAAATGAACTTGTATGAGATTAAGATGTCATAGTGTTCATTTGTCATAATCCTCCACTCTAGGATTATATCAAAAGTTTTTATCAACAAATCAAGGAAAAAAAACCCCACATCCATCTCCCTGTGGTAGCCACTGACAAGGAGAGCAAGTCCTGGCAGGAAACAGTGGGAAAAAGGAAGATGTTCCTTTGCAAATAGGATCCAGGAAACTTTCTTGTCTACATAAACCCTCAATGTACAAATCATTTTTGTGTAGTTTTATCTGACCCAAATGCAGCTGAGTTAGGAGGGCTGGAACAGTCAGCACTTGTCAGCTTAGCTGCAGTCACTGACCAGATGAACATTCTTAGCACCCAGCCAGTAAGAAATAAAGCACATTAGTTTGAGTCTCAGGGAGAGAGAATAAAATACTGTGAGTCGTGACACTTCTTACAAGGAGCAAGGAGTGTCCTTAATCAGTTATCCAGGCTCAGCTACACATTCAGAAACTTGTTCAGCTGTGGTTGCTTATTTGGAATATTATCAGAATTCAAATCCAAGTGCTCCAGAATTTATATAAGAAACCCTATTTTTTTTTTTAATTTTTTTTTCCCCAATGAGGACAATCAAGCAGAGGAACAAGATGACCAATGTGGTTTTGCAGTTCTCTGTTGAAGATTTTCTGTGCTCAAAGCCCTGAGCACCTAGGACTGCTCTCATCCCTTATAGGGCTTGAGTAGGACCTGTTTATTTATACAGGACCTTTTCATTGTTTTTGTTGAGTTTAATCTTGCAATGCACTGAAAAATTTTAACAGGAATGATATGAATCTGCAAAGTTACACTTAAGTCAGTAGAGAGAAATCAATTTGCATGAATTGAAACTTTAATTTAATTTCCATATGCACTTATGAAGTTTTGTGCATGTCTGTTACATTTTTAATTCTTTTCTGGAATACAAAATTTGCCTCGTGTGTTTCCATTAAAATCCAATATTCTGCTTCTGTCAATATTAGTCTTTCAAAAGCTTATTGATTAAAGCTACTGTCTTTCTTCTCTCTTTTTAATTGACTCAATTTAGAAAAATGAATTAAAGAAATAGAAGTTTCTAACTCCCATTCTTGAGAAGAAAATTGTAGTGCACAAGATATTTATTTGGTCAAATACTGCCATCAGCTAAAGCTGCCACTGAGAAGAGGTGGCTGCCTCTACTTTGGAAATTTCTTCCCTAATGGATGTGACCTTTGTTCCAATTTTGTTTAAGTCAAAAGAAATAATTCTTGATTGTTTAGAACAGCAGTGGCCAGAGGTTGGCATTAATGACACAGGATGGTGCAGCACTGGAGAGCACCTTGTTGTACAAATGGGACACAATTGCTAAATCACTGAATTTTCTGTATTTTACCAGGTTCTGCTTAAATTCCCCCCTAATATCCACCACAGGTTGCTCTGTGGGTTTGAATCCAGCCCTCATTTCCACTTCCAAAAGAGGCTTATTCAATTCTTTCCTTAAAAACAACTCTGATTTTGAATCCAGAATTGAAAATCTTGTGCCTCGTGTTCAAAACCTGAAGGATGCCTTCCACTGTTCTGCTTTCTCTATCCCAAAGTTGACTTAACAATTAAATCCTGACCAAAATTCTTGCCAGATGCACTTAGACAGTCTCGACTAAGCTTCATCAACTCTCAGCTTCCCTGCAAATCTCTCCAATAGGCTTCTATCTTTCTCTCTTGTTTGTTGCACTCTTGTCCATTTCAAGATAAATTCTGTGATTCTATGGGAAAATCTTACTGCAATTGACTGGCATTAGGTACCCCAAGTCTTATGTTATGTTATGTTATGTTATGTTATGTTATGTTATAAAATAAAATAAAATAAAATAAAATAAAATAAAATAAAATAAAATAGCTGTATTCCAGCTCATACTGGGAACCACTTAGGTCAGTCCAGGACCTCATTGCTGAGGATTTTCTCCGAGAAAATGGATTTTTTTCTCTTATGACTATTAAAACATGGTACAATGAAGATCTCCACACTTTGCTATTTCTTTTGTCCACAGTTGAAAGTTTTTTGTTCCTACTGCTTGGACAAGTAACATTTCTCGAAACTCTTTCTCCAGACAGTGCCAAGCATGATGCCCAGATTTGTTTCTCTCCCTGAATCCTCTCCAGCTTTCCTTTTTCAAGATCAAGTGTTGTGAACTGAACATGATATTTGCTCCCCTGTGCACTTCTTACAGACAGACTCTGCCCTTTCTGCTGTTCCAAGATCCCATGGATGATGTTATGCATTGGCTGGCCTCACTCTTAATTAATACAGTCTCACTTTGAAAAGGTTTCACGTCTTTAGATGATATGAAACTTCTTGAATGCTCTCTCATCCCAAGATCTTGAAAAGCAAAAAAGCCTTTTTCTGATGAGTGATTGCTTGAGAAAGCCCAGCAGTTCACAAAAAAGCAGTGCTAAAGGACTGATTAATTTCCATTCTTCCATCTGCACCAGAAATACCAGTATCCAGGCAGGAGAGGGGATATTTGATTAGGTGAAGCTTATGTGAGGGACTATTTCAGTATGAGAATTACAATACAAATATATTATTATCCATCTCAGAATCCACTGGAATAGTCAGTCCCACACTCATCACATCACAGTATCTGAACACCTCAGGGATGATATAATAATGAAATTGATCTAAAAAAAGGCAGTGTAATTATATAATTATACCTTTGCTGCTGTATTTCACACATAGAGACTATTTATAATGAATACTCTTTTACTTTTGAAAGGATCTATTTTCTTCAATGGGAGACAGTGGGGTAATTAATAGACAGGAAAATTCTTTTATTGGGGAAAGTGTTGAACCTCAAAGTGAAGCTCAGTGTTTGCATTTGAGCAGTTGATTTCCTCTTTGCACCTCAGGAGTCCTCAACAATAAAAGGTAACAAGGCATCTTTTTACCCCAGTGTGTCTTCTCTGGTTGGATACTCAAGAGAAATACTCATTATTTGGGGAGTCTTTACCCAAATTTAGCAGCTAAAATGCAAACCTTTAGTCTGACATAGTCCTCCTGGCTCTTCTGCAGTTGATAGGGAGAAACTGGAACCACCAAGAAGAATAATTTATACTACCAAGGGTGTCTGATGGGTGGGACAAGAGACTGTGGCTGGAATTCCTTAACAGTCAACGGAACCATGAAATCAGTCATAGCATAGCCCCAGCTGGAAGGGATCCACAAGGATCTTCAAAGTCCAGCTCCTGGCACTGCACAGAACAATCCTAGGAATCACATCATGTGCCTAAATAACGTGAATAACCAGTTCCAACTGGTTCTGGATTAACACAAGCACTTCCCTACACTTGTGGAGTTTGGCTGCAGTGCATTAGGACACAATTTCTTCTTCAGCACTGCATTTTCTCTTGCTTTTTTTGAAGCCCAAAATACCTACAAATTCCATGTGGCACGAAGGCAGAATTTTATACTTATATGTCCTTATATGTAAATATTTATAGATGCATGATATAGTAACTAATTATAAAAATAAAGTGACACTACAACACAAGAACAGATCTGGCATTGCAGTGCTGAAGGGAGCACAAGAAAACTTCTGCACCTTAAGCAGCAGAAACAAGGCAGAAACAAGAATTCCTTAACACATAAATATGTACTTTCTGCTGCTCACCAGAGAAATGTGTTTTGTTTTGTTTTTTTAAGAAAAAAATCTTCAGTACCAGCTTAATCCTTTTTCAGGGAAGTATTGAATGGAGGGATATTTTTAACGCATATGTTTGAGTGTTGCTGCCTTCAAGAGGACTGAGAAACATGCTAAAGTTAACTAAATATCATCATGGTAAAATAATGCATCTCTCTAAATTACAAAATATGAAAGGATGGCTGTAATTGATTGGACTCCTCTCAAAGGTCAAATGCTGCCAAGAATTGGTATTTGGGTTTTTTCATTTTTTTTCTATTGCTGTTTCTTCAATTGACTTTCCTTTCTGTAACACAAATGTTAAAAATTCCTTTGCAAGCAACATTTTAATTCACAAATTTAATTATAGCTCAAACACCTGCAAGCAGTTATTAAAATTTCCCTTTAACCATATTCTCTTATATGATCTTCATACACGCACAAAATCTTAATTAAATTTTGTTTGTTTTCATGCCCAATTTGCAATTTCTGATTTTCCTTTTCTTCATTAATTAGATAAGGAAAAAGTGATAGGGTTTTAATTACCCAAGATATGTGTGAACACATCTCCATTTTCAATTAAAGGTGAGATAGGAGATTTGAAGAGAAATTAACTAACACAATAATTTTTTAACTATTATCCTGACAGAAAACATATATACCATAAGATGCTATCAGCAGGCTTGTTTACTCTTCTTGGGAATTTCTAGTGTATGTTGTAAATGGAAAGAATTCAGTTATAAGAGGAAGAAATAAAGGTCTAAATCTCAAAAAAACCTCCAGCAAATGCAGCACCTCTGACTTCTTTTAGCAGGATCATTTCCAGTTAGGCATAACCTAATTTCTCTAGGGGATTTTACTGGAGCAGTGTGGCACTTGGTATACAACCCCTCCAGTGAAGAAACTTCTGATTTCAGAGAGTTCAAACTCAGATTTAGAACATACTGGTAGTCCACCTTGCTAACTTTATGAGCAAAATATGCACATGATTTGCTGTTAAATGATCTTCCTAAAGGGAAGGAAAAGTCAATGGGATGATAAATGCCAGTGAGCAGAGCATAAATACACTGGGAAAGACCACAGGCAAATCCATAACTTACTGCTCATGCTCAGTGCTAAAGGAATGAACAACTTGGGTGGGCATGTAACACACCCTTGATAAAGACCTAAAGCTCCTAAATCACCAGGTACCAGCTGCAGAGTCTCCTAACTCACCCTTGGGCCCTGACGAGCTGCAGCCAGGCCATGATGGCCAGTCACACAGTGCCTGCTCTGAGTCATTTGTCAGGAATGACAATGCCTCTGCCTTGTCTTCTTGTCCTCTCATCCCGAGAGCTCTGCAAAGCCCTTTAAACCTGTCATTTGTTCTCTGCTCTGAGTAATGTAGAAATGGATGTCTGAACCAAAGTTGTCAGAAACATTTAGAGATAAATAAACTACAGCATAGAGGGAACTGCTTGTGTGTGCTTTCGATTAGCTTAACCAGGTTTTAAGAAATTGCAGATATACCCAGGACATTAAATATGTTTTCTTCCTTATAAATTATGCAAAGAAAGTAATACCAACTTTAATGGAGACATCTCTCCAAAATGAAGCAATCTCAAATCATCAACACTGAAGAATGTCTCATTGGTTCCTGTGATTTCATCACACTGCAGTATTGCACTGACAGATTGCTTCAAAATTATATATGCTAAATCACAGCACCACAGAGCCAGGAGATCGCTGATGTTGGGAAAACCCTCGAAGATCATTAAGCCCAAACATTAACCCAGCACCACCAAGAGCATGACCAAACCATGTCCCAAGTGCCACATCTACACATCTTTTAAATCCCTCCAGGGATGGTGTCTCCACCAGCCTGCCCCAGTGTTTGAGAACCCTTCCAGTGAAGATTTTTTTCTTTATATCCAATCCAAACCTGGTGCAACTTGAGGTTGCTTCCTTTTGTGCAGTTGCTTGTTACTTAGGAGAAGAGACCAACCCACACCTGGTGGTTGTAGAGAGTGACAAGGTCCCCCTGAACCTCCTTTTCTCTGGTCTGAGTCTCCCCAGTTCCTCAGCTACTCCTCATGGGATTTGTTCTCCACTGAGGGGAGAGGCTGAAGGACCTCAAAGCAAATACCACAGATATAGTTATGAACCTGTCATGGCTCTGAGCAATCCAAGGCCCTCTGTTGTGTATAGAAACCATTGTTCTATAGCTGTGGGGGCTGTGGATATTGCTCCAATCCTTCTAAAATGTAGCTGAACATGAGAACTCTTGATTCTATGTTTTAGCTAAAGGCAGCACTGCTGCCTACACAGAGCGCAAAAACCTAATATTTGGAACAGCCAGGACACAGAAATTTATAACCAGTAACATGTTTCTTAGCTTTCTATTGTTGCTGTAGTCTAAAAAGATTTAGGATCTATGAAGTCTTAAGGACAACACCGGTCAGGACACAAAGGCTGTGTAAATTTAACAGTGTTTGGGCACAGACCCAAGAGGTGAAGTGCACCATTGACACTGTTGATCTCAATAGTCCTTGGCAACCTTTGGGCCTCCTGTACCCTCACAGTCTTGTAAATAAAAGTGAGGCAGAGCCCCAGAATTAGCCTGGTCCAGGGGCTAATTGGAAGCCTGGAAGTGGCCATCATGCTGAAGGCTTGGAGACTTTGATAGTGTGCATGTGGTAAGATTATTTGAGTGGGCATCAGCTGGAGGCCAGGCTGTGTAAAGCCCTAAGCTGAGGTGTAACTGGGACAATGACAAACATCTCGTTTTGTCTACACTGGACACTTGCCTTGCATCACAGAATCACAGACTGGTCTGGGTTGAATGGAATCTTAAAGATCATCCATTCCAACCCCCATGCCTTGGGCAGGGACAACCAGATCAGGTGGCTCCAAGCCCTGTCCAACTTGGCTTTGAACTTTTCCGGGGATGGATGGGAGTTCCCCACTCTGAGAGTGCTTGACACTGTCAGCTGATCACAGGTGGTTTGCTCACACTTGCCAGGTACCCTGAAGGCTAAGGATAAAGGAGGCAAATAACACCACTTGTAGAATTCCTTAGGTAATTTTTCACAAATTCTTTAGACTTCATGTCATACATTTTCCCTGCTTAATGGAAAGGGAGAATATCTGTCAGACTTTGCAAATGTCTGGGTTAAAAGGGTTGTAAAATGGGGCTTTGCTGTGTCTGACATTACTGCTTTTTAAAACGGTTTGGGTTTTTAAAGCCCTATATTCTGGCAGAGATAATTAAAGCTTTTTCAAATCTAGTTCAATAGCACTGTTCAACAAGTCCTAAAGGCTGCTTTTTCAGTGAGGGTATTTTGCCCAAATTTCCTTCAATAGTTCTGAAATCTCTAAGCAGTCACCTAAAATACGTGTCCTGGTTCTGAAAGGACTGGGCATTCACCACTGCAGCTTAAATGAACTGCAGAATCCCCCCTGCCATGGGAAATGAGATCACTTGTTTGTCAGGAATTACTTTGGCTTTGGAGTACCAATGAACCCAGGCTTTCTGGAAGACGAATGATTTTGTGTGCCTGTATTTGTAAGGTGGGGTATTCAGACACAGACATGACATGACCAAGGATATTGAATTGGGAAAGGTACCACACAGCGGCCATAAGAAAATCAGATTTTTTTAAAAGGTGTTCCAGGCTAGACATGCAAAACGAAAGGTCACATTAAAAAATTTCCAGAGATACCTGCAGGCAATTATTGCATTCAGAATTCTACGGCTTTAATTAGCAGAGAATGAATAATTCCATGGGGGGTGAGTAAAAAAAAAAAATTAAAAAAAAGAGATGAAGGATGGGGGAAATGAAACTAAATTTCAGCAATAGACAAATAGTAGTTCAGGTCCAAGAAATATAATTATTTGGAATCAGACCCAAAGTGAATGATAATGACACAATGGAAGTTGTTTTTCTATAACAATTTTCAAACTTTAGGTAATCAAAAGCTTATTTTCTCTTTCTGGTTTTTTTTTCTTCTTTTCATTTTTTTAACAAAGCAAATACATGAACTGCATGCTTAACTATCATTGAATGTTGTAAAAAATATGTATGAATTCATTTGGCAGTTAACAACACGACCTGTGGCAATTAATATTTTTTATTTACAGAACTCAGAGCTGATAATGGAAAACTGATAGGCATGCTTAATTGGCTTTTAACTACCGGTGTCTTTTTATAGTAGTTTCTTCTTTGCCCAATGGCAGCAATATTCCTGAGGATTTCAATGTGAGTTTAATATGTTGCTGATTTTTAATTACATTTTTATTGCTTATGCAAATGCATGCTCATTTGTATGGCAAACCAGGGGTCAGTAACCAGGACAGTTTTGTCACGTTTTTCTCTTCAGGGCCTTCGCTCAACAGCACTGCAGCTTCTTCCTGTTCAGTTTTTCCTAAGTCTGGGAGAATTGGCCCCTTCTCCAGCTCCTTACAGGAGAGTTCATGTCAGGAGGGCAGATATCCTGACTGGTGGATGGTGATCCAAGCTTTTATTGAATTATCACTCCAAAAATTGTTCTCTTTGCAGGCAACAGCCCTAAAGGGAATCTGGCATCACCTGGAGCTACCTGCTCATGTTTATGAACTCTCCTCACTCTTGCTGGCAGATGTTGACCTCCCATCCCTGGAGCTGCCAAAGGTCAAGTTGGATGAGCCTTGGAGCAACCTGGAATAGTGGAAGGGTGCTGGAAGGGTGTGCAACAGGAAGACCTTTAAGGTTTCTTCCAACTCACACCTTTCTGTGATTCTGTGAAAATTGTTGGCCAGGCAGGGGCAGAAACTCCAAGGAAACTGTAGGTTCTGGCCTCAGAGCTGGAGGAACTGGAACCATTATTTTGGAGCTTATCTCTCTCTCACTTTTTCCTGATTTCTTGAAAATTGAAATGTCACTGTAGAGGACATAATCCAAACAACAAATTATACTGACAACCAATTTCACAGAATCAAAGAATCATTAAAGTTGGAAAAAGCCCAATCTTCTTTTTAAGCTTGGAAAAGCTAAAAAGTCCAATCTTCTACTGAGCATCTCCATGCCACTAGACCACATTGCAAAGTGCCACATCTATTTCCCCTTTTTTAAATCAGTAGCCAGTGGAGGCTGATTTATGTCTCCAAAGCCTTCTGAAATGTCTCAAATGCTTGGACTCAGAGGAGAAAGGAGAGAGAATGGAAGTTTATCCTGAAACAGGACATATTTGGGAATCTGAGGCAGGGATCTCCATAGCTATGAGAAGATTCAAGTCAAAGTTGTCTCCTACTCTCTGAAGTGTACTCTGTTCCTGGGAGCCAGATTGTCAAAAATTCCTCCGAAGGACCCATTAGCAGTGATCCTGAACATTTGAGGGAAAAAATTACTTGTTCTGACATCAGTAGATGGCACTGTTTCTATGAACTATCGACTCACACCCCCAGAAATGCAGCTGCATCTACTTCGTATATTCTACATGGGGAGAAATCTAAACAAAACCAAACAAACGAACAAAAAACCCAAAAGAAAACCACGCCCCCAGGGGAAAAAAATAAAAAAAAAAAAAAAAAGGAAAAAGAAAAAAGAAAAAAAAAGTCAGCAAAAATAACATTTTTAAAGTATAAGATTAGTACCCTGAAGTTCGAAAATGCCTGAATTAATGTTGCTCATTATATTTTATCTTACCCTTGCAGGCTTTATGCAGTGTGATATTGTCTTCACTCATATGCTCGTATTTTCCATTTCCAGAGGACTGCTGTCTTAGTTAATGCAAAGAATAGAGTTGATTTGAGGATAAGACAACTGTATAGGATAAAGAAGAATATCCTCGATGAAATTCCAGGCTTCTTGTGTATTGAGGAATAGGTGGAGGCCCAGCATTTCTGTGTCTGAGAAAGGAGGTGTGTGGTTGGTCACTGACTTACACATGAAGAACCTTCCAATACCTAAAAGGAACTCATAAAAAGGATGGAGGGAGACTTTCGACAAGGACATGCAGTGATAGGACAAAGGGGAACAGCTTTGAACTGAAGGAGGGTAATTAGATTTGATATTAGGAATAAATTATTTACTATAAGGGAAGCACAGGATGTCCAGGGAAGTTGTGGTCTCCCTGTCTTTGGAAGTCTCCAAGGCCAGGTTGGACAGGGCTTGGAGCAATCTTGGATAGTGGAAGGTGCCCCTGCTCATGGCTGGGGGCTGGAACTGGATGATCTTTAATGTCTTTTCCAACCCAAACCATTCCATGAATCCATGATTATTCAGTGGTACTATGATTCTTTGATAAGAGTGAGCTTGTTGCACCCCAGGTGTTGTGCATGTGTTCATGCAGTGACCATTCACCTGGCTATCCAGCCACACCAAAAATATCTGGAAATATCCAAATAACCAAATTCCTAAAGTCCTAATTGGACAAAGCTTCTGCACAGGACAAAAATGAAGATATATCGAAAGAACATGTTTTGGTCTCATGAATATCCTTAACAGCATCATTTGACAGGATCCACCTCATTAAGATATCTGTGGAATGGCTTTAGGGTACCTGATTTATAGTCAATTCATGTCTTTTCAAAACATGATTTCCTTGTTTGGTTTTGAATCAATACAGAAATACAGAACAAAAACGTATCGAACATCTGTCATGCATCTCCCTGATCTTGGTAATGCTGCTATTTTTGTCAAATTTGTCAGTTGCTATTTTGTCTTTTTTTTTCATAATTATTCCTGATCCCTACTTCCTGGCTCAGTTCCTTGTCTCTGTCACACTGTCCTGCTAAATTCAATTCCCCTTTTCCATAACCTGTTTTTTCCTTCCTGCTGTATTTTCTCAGTGTTTCACTTCCCTTTTTCATCAGCATCTCCCACCCTGTTGTCTACCTGTCTTATGCCCCTCTATCCTACCAGATGTTATTTCACCTCACAGTGTAGTCCCTGTTGAGCCTGTAGAGGCTTGTAGAGTCATTTACAACTTATTCTTCCCAAAACTAGTTTCACTTCCAGTCTGTCCCAGCTTAATGCATCCACCCAGTTAACAACACCCATCATCCCCAGTCTGGTAATCTTCAGTCCTATGTACATCATCAAATTCTTTTTTAACCAACTGTTGTGTGTATTCATTTTTATTCCTCCCAATATTTCTCATCCTTGATTTTTTGTTTATTTGGTTTGATTTTTTTCTACTCTTGCATTACAGTTTTGCTCTTTCTGTTTCTATTCCGTCCTGTTTCTTGGAAGTGTACAAGGATGGATGTCAGGAGAACATGAGAAGCATGGCCTTTGGTGTCTGTTGATATGTCCCTTTTCCCCAACATGAAAAAGTCTCAGGAATACACGAACTGTTACTTACAAATTTTCTAGGAGTATTAAAGGTAGATAAGTTGCAAGAAAAATGTTTGTCAAATGAGAAACTTAGACAAAGTCACCAGCAATCAAAAAGTGTAATTTGGAATGGAACAAGACAGGTTGCCCTATTATAGGTAGAAATATAATTTTCTGTGGGATACAGTAATTTCCTGAACTTTAAAAATCTTCCTAATTTCTTATGACAATTTTTCATGCAATGGAAGTAACAAAACCAGGGATGCCACGAGGACAGATAGAAGGACCTTCTCCTGCCCTTGCCCACACCAGTTGTCATTCTGACTCCCATAAGGAGCAAAATTACTTCAAACTGAACATTTCAGCCCCTAAAGTGTCTCACTGGAAATTCCTCTTTGCTTTAACCTGTACAGTGAAAAATAACTGGAGAGAAATGAGTCACTTCACCTGTTGGTTTACAGCCGTGACATTCAGGGGTTTCTCAGGGACAACAGTTTTTTAAAGAATATATTTATCTTTGGCATCCCCTTTCTATTTTCTGGGCTTGCTTTGAGGTGCTGGCAGCCCCTTGGGGAGACATTTCTCTGGAGATCCACTATCAGAGTCTGGAGTGATCCCAAGTGTTCCTGGCATCCCAGGAGCTGCAAATCACCTTTGCAGGAGCCTCTGTGAAAGCTGTCACACCTCTGCTGTCAGCCTTTGTCCGACTGAGTTAACAAAATCACATCAGGAAAAGGCAAGGAAAGACAAGGCTGAAGCTCTTTGTGGTAGCTTTGAATGTGAATTCTCTTCTTTGCTGACAAAGCAGGAGCAGAACCAAAGTGACACCACACAGGTCTGCACTGCCTGTACTGCCCAAATTCCTCAGCAAACCCCTGGGAGACCCGGAATCCCAGCTGGATAACGAATTCAGAAACCACCACAGAAAACATTGGACTGAAATTATCAATCTGATTAATTTTCCTAGAGAAAGCACTTCTGTCTGCAGCAGAGATTGAGCACAATCTGGGGAAATGACATTTGTCTGATTTCGTGTGAGGGTCAGCTCTGGTTTCTTCCACTAAACTCAGGGGAAGTTATTGCTTATAGTTAGATAAAAAGTAAGTGATTAACCTGCAGTTATTACCAGAATTTATGAATCTGAACTCAAATCTTCCTCCCCAAAAACCCCTGAGGCTCCATATATTGTACACATGATGCACAAAATGACTGGGAAAATGAACTTCCTTAACATCTTACTTTAAATAGTGCTTGAAAGCACTCTGGGGTTTAATAAGTTTTCCAGTAGAAGTGGAATACATAAAAAAAAAAAAAAAAAAAAAAATTGGAATGACTCCATTTGAATATTGCAGTGGGATTTTTTTACATTTTTTAATGACAAGCCGAAACAAGGAAATGCTTTGCATTTTCCTCAGTGCAACACACTTTGAGATCTATGGATTTACAGAGCTGGTGCAGAGCTGAGTATTGCTGTTATCACTGTGGATTGTTATCAGGGAAGATATCATTGAACTGATCTCTTTTTAATGATGTTGTACTCAATTACTACCTACCCTTGTCTTTCTTCTTCCTGTGTTTCTATTTCTGGATGTGTTCAAAAAGAAGGTGGGGGTCTGGGGAAAGGGAGAGGCATTTTCCCTGGTAAATCAATTAACTTCTCCAATCCAGCAAACTGTGAAAAAATACAATAACTCTCTTTAAATGTTCCATTAGGGTCCAGTAACAGCTCATTAGATTATACAAGGTATGTGTAATTGCCCAGAAAAGATGCACTACCTTCCTGCAATGCTTAATTTAATCTCCACTCTTTACATACAACTATAACCACCCACTAAAGAAGATTCATGGCCCCGTGCTTGGTGCTGTGTGTGTACGAGCCTGTGTTGTAAACATAAGGATGTGTTTAAAAGTCAGAACTGGCATGGCTTTGTTTCCACTTGCTCGCTCTAATCTTACAAAACAAGGCTGTGGAGGTTTGGCATTGTCCTTACAGAACGTTTTCCACTTGGCTGGAAACACCTCCCTGTGTTTTGTGTCTGCTGCATGGAGGGATTTGTCCCCCTGTGCTGGACTCTGGTGAGGACACATCCTGAAAACTGGGGTCAGTTTTGGGGCCTTCACTACAAAAAAGACACTGAGGTGATGGAGCATGTCCAGAAAAGGGAACAGAGCTGGGGAAGGGGCTGGAGCAGAAGGCTGATAAGGAGCAGTTGAGGGAGCTGGAGGGTTCAGCCTGGAGAAAAGGAGGCTCAGGGGGGATCTTCTCTCTCTCTACAACTCTGTGACAGGAGGTTGTAGTGAGAGAGAAATCCATCTCTTCTCCCAGAAAACAAATGGCAGAATGAGCGGAAAAGGCACCAAGTTGCACCAGGGGTGGTTTAGATTAAAAGCTATTAGAATATTAGAAAATTTAAATTTTAAATTAAAATTTAGAATTAAATGAGAAAACTGAATAGTAGGAAAAAAATTATTTGTGGAAAGCATAGCCAAGCACTGGAGCAGGCTGCCCAGAGAAGTGGTACAATCCCTGTCCCTAGAAGCTTTCAGGTGTGTCGTTGTGGCACTTATGGACATGGCTTAGATGGACTTGGTGATGTTGGGTTGGACTCAATGATTTTAGAGATCTTTACCAACATAAATGATTCTGCAATTCTCTGTGAGGTCCTGAAGTTACTGAGCTGTACTGGTAAAGGAGAGGGAATCTGTGAAAAGAACTGTTGTATGTATAATTCTGCTGTTAGGTTTTTATGCAATAGAGGTAAAATTTTCTCATTTTTTAGCTGTCATGGTAGAAGATGTAAAAACTTGAATTTCTCCCACAAAGCCTTGGCTTTTTCTGTGTGCTTCCCCTTAATATTACAACATGAATTACTAAATATCCTTCCCTTCTCCTCCAGCACAGAAATGTGATCCCCATGAGCAGCTCTGCCTCTGTTCACCTCTGCAGCCTTCACAGCTGAGTGCTTGAGCACTCCAGAGTCCTGCCAGGGCCATTCACACTTCACACTGGAGAGTTACCACACTTCCCCACACTTCCTGAACCTTGATTGCTCAAGTTCTGCTAGGGAAGGTTTAGATTGAATATTAGGGAAAAAATTAATTGAAAATACTTCTAAGCATTGGAACAGACTGCTCAGTGAAGTGGTGGAATCACCATCCCTGGGACTGCTCAAAAAACTTTTGGATACAGCACTTGAGGGCACAGTTTGATGATGAACATTGCAGTGGATCTGGGTTACTGGTTGGATTTAATGAATATAAAGGTCTTTTCTAACCTTAACGATGCTATAATTCTATATTTCAGTCTGAGAAAGGTCATTGGGATAAATTCCTGGTTTTCCAATACTAAGAAAATATATTATTAAAAATATTATTCCTTTTTTCATCTTCATGTGAATTAGGATAACAGACAGTGTTTTGTTCATGATTATTACAACTATTTCCACTTTCCTGCAAATGGAAACATTTTATCAGCTTGCTCAGAGAAGCTGTGGCTGCTCCATCTCTGCAAGTGTCCAAGGCCAGGCTGGATGGGGCTTGGAGCAACCTGGGATGGTGGGAGGTGTCCCTGCCCATGGCAGGGGGGTGGAACTGAATGATCTTTAAAGTCTCTTCCAAACCAAAGTTTTCAATAATTGCCTCTATTATTTTCTATGAAGTCTCTCACAATAAAATCTGTTTTCCTGTGATCAATCAGATAAGAAAAGGAGAAAGCCTAAAGCTTTGGAACTCCTCTGTTCCTGCAAGAACTTTTTTTTTAAGTAAACACATATGTATTTTTAAACAAACATATTTTACTTAAAGCCCCTTCCCCCTGATGTCCTCCTTCTCATTCATATTTAATGATAACTATAAAGATTTTTTTTTAAACCTCATTGATGAAGTTTTGAGTGGTCTGAGCTCCAAGCCAGCAGAAGAAACTGGCACAGAGCATTGTGTTTCCAGTCCCCGTTCTCTGAAAAGTGTCTACTCTACTGCTCTGCATCATTCCATGTTTTTCCCCTTCCTGATAAAAGGCCATTTTTCTTTCTGTGCCAGACTGTACAGCACATCAATCCTTATTTGTAGCTCCAATGATTTCCAGACTATTGGTTTATAACAAACAAATAGAGGTTTCAAGTTCTCCCTGATGCAGCGCCGGTTGGACAGTCACCGATTTTGCTGGAATTAAGGATGCTAAAATGGCACTGGGGCAGAAAATACAGAGCTTTCCAAAGTGACATGGTAGGCACAGATCAGGCATGCGAGTGAGGATGGGAAATTAAAACAGGCCAGAAAACATTGTTTCACTCTCTGGTAAAAAAAAAAAAAATCCTATGGAAGCTTAAATTCATCTGACATTTTATAATGTAGTGATTTTCCCTGGAGTTCCCACCATGAAGAGTTTCTTCTGGATGGTTGAGATTTTCTGACACAAGGTAAAGCACATGGACAATAATACACAGTCCAGTTGAATTAAGGCAACATGGAGCCATTTTGCACCTGGAGTAAAAATGAACACTTTCCCAGGCTCTAGCCATGAAAATTACCAGATACCTCTGACATTTTAACCTATATTGAGAGGTAAGACATAAGGAGGAGTCTGACTTACAGACTCTTGTTATTCTGTCTGGGCACCTTAAAAATTTCAGATAGTTCAGTGAGCATAAATGTTTTTAATCCTCCAGTCAAGCTGAAAATATTGGAAAATGGGAAAATATATTGAAATAGACCCCAGAAATGAAAAGGCTTTGCTGTTAAATAGTCCCACAAAATGAGCTTCCTGGTTTCAGAAAACATTTTTGTTTGCCTCCAATAGAAGCATCTGGGTTTAGTGTTGTTTTGGAATTAGTAAGTTTTTAAGTTAATTTCAGAAGCAAAAATTTCAGAAGTAAATTACTGAAGAATTTCATTATGAAAGTTCTCCCCTTCCTACATTCCTGTCTCCTTCTCTTCATTCTACTCCTCCCCTTCCTTTTATTCTTCCTCTTAATTCCTCTTTCACTTTATCTCTTTCCTTTGCTCTTTCTCTTAATTAGTATGAATTTGTAAGATCAACACAGAATTTTACAGCCAAACTAATAAGCAACAGCAAAATGCTCTGTGATGTTATGTGGAAGATAATTTACAAACTCACATGCAAAGCCAAATAACAAGGTTGGTAAAATTCACAGAGGGAAAAGCAGAGAAGCTCAGTTCTTCCCCGTTCCAGGCCTGTATTTTCCTGCACCTCTTTTCACCATTTCTACACAGGACAAGAGCAGCACGGAGACCACTGAAGTGGGGTTTAATTGTGGAAATCAGATTTTGTGTGTTTGCAGAACTAAACTCCCTAAAACTGCACAAGAAGAGATAAATGACACTTACAGATGGAACTTGCTTCTGTATGAGGATGGTGAAGGGCACTGAGGAGAAGCCACGGGCAGAATGACTGAGGGTTCTTGGTGTGCACAGCCTGGAGAAGAGCAGACTGTGGGGAGATTAATCAGGGTCTGGGGAAGAGGAGGATCAGGCCTTGATCTCTTCCCTGTGATGACAGTGACAGGACCCAAGGGAATGGCCTGGAGCTGTGCCAGGGAGGTTTAGGCTGGGTATCAGGAAAAGATTCTTCACCCAGAGGGTGGCTGGACCCTAAACAGGGTCCCAGGGCAGTGGTCACAGCACCAGCCTGACAGAGTTAAAAAAGCATTTGGACAACACTTTCAGGCACAGGGTGGGATCGTAAGGGGTTTTCATGTGCAGGGCCAGGAGTTACACTTTGACTATCCTTGTGGATCCCCTACAGCTCAGGAGGTTCTATGAATCCATGCTTCTGTGTAATTCTTAGCTACAACATTCTTTAGGAGTCACTTGTGCCTTAAGAAGTCCCCAGAGTGCCTTTCCACAGGCAGAGAACTTCCAGAGAATTTCCACTGGGGCCATGTAGTGACCACAGGTCTGCTGTGATGAAGCCTTCATGAATACCTGTGCTGTAAAATGCAGAATTGCAAAGAGCCCTTGCCTAGTGGGAGTTTGAAAATTCAGATATCAAGCAGTGGGATAAAGGAGAAGGTAGTTTTTCTTTTCCCATGGCTTTATTTGTCTTAGTAGCAGATATGCAGCTTCCATGAAATGTGTGGGTCTGAGCATTCTTGGTCCTGGAGAAGGAGAACCAATTCCTATTTCTTTGAACAGGGGAGGATAAATTACTC
This sequence comes from Sylvia atricapilla, assembly GCF_009819655.1. NCBI lineage: Eukaryota > Metazoa > Chordata > Aves > Passeriformes > Sylviidae > Sylvia > Sylvia atricapilla. The sequence goes on from NC_089140.1 coordinate 149,986,258, forward strand.
AAGAGATTATCCTTTATCCAGCCTATGTTTAAGCACATTCTTTAAAGCCAGCAGAATCAGGCAAATGTTTAATTGGGAATTCAGTGAGTGAGTGCCATAAGAAATAACAGGATAGTTTTCTTTTTCTTAAAATGCAGTTCTTAATTAATACAATATTTTAAGTCTCTTTACTAAGGCATAGTTATGACTTTACTTTGTAAACTGATCTAACTCCCACCTGACCTCTTTGAAGGACCAAGGCTGCTCTGTCTTGGCCAAGTTTTGGCAGTTTAAAACTGGTTATAAAATCACTCTTAATTTAATCCTGGGCAAATGTAAATCTAATTTCCTGCAGTGGAAGTTAGTGGTATTGTTTCACACCACCCCAAGTCTCATCAGAAGTAATCAAGCACAGCAATGGAGAGATTGTTCTCTATAAGACAAGTGACAAGCAATCTCTGAACAAAACTTATATTTCCATGCTTGGTATAAAAACACTATGATGAAAAAAAAATGATAAATATCGGGAGCACAGTGGTGGCAAATTGAACAGCATTAGGAGTTAAATGGTGGTGAGAAATGGGAACTGACACAATTTAAATGAAACTTTAAATACAGGTTTATTCACTGCAAGAGGTGTTGGGACATAAACCACTTCTTTCATCTTATTTGACATCCCCCTCCCTCTGAAAATTTTTGAGAATGCTATTTTCTACTTCTATGGGAGTGAAAAATGCAAAGGTAGATGTGTGCCAGAGAAAAATTTGCATCTGTGTTTAACCAAAGTGTTCTATAACACCTCAGCACCTTAATCATTCATCGAAGTGTGAATAAGTGGTATCTTCCTTCTTCTTTCCTTTTTTTCTTCTTTCTTGGCAGGAAACAAAACCCATACATGCTGGTTTGATTTGAAATATTATGTGACCTAGGTTGAATGGACAGATGAACAAACCACCTTCTGGGAGCAGTTCTAACAATTACTGAAACTTGTAACCATTCTTCATAATAAGCCCTATCATCTACCACTAATAATACTAATACAAGCACTTAGGGTAATAATATCCCAAATTTAATAAGAAGGCAGCAGTGGTAGTTTGCTCTGTGTATGTGTTCCAGCCACTTTACATACATTATCAAGTCATGGATCATTTGAGAGTGCCTCAGGAAAAATAACGTGGTAAATGTTGTATAAGTATTATCTCCAAGCGTAGGACCCGTTTGCTGTGAGCTGATGCCACTTTCAGCTCCTACTAAAGCTTAGCTGGTAAAAAAAAAAAAAAAAAAAGCAGAAGAACAAGGAATTTTAAGTGAGACTTACTTGAATTAGGCTGGCTGGGTGTGCATCTGCAATTTGCACACATAATTAGAGCACAGGAATGCCACAAGTGACCCTTGTCTCATCAGGAATTCAGACATCTCCATGTTAAACATGAAGCTCTGGCAGTATTACTCCCCAGCGAGCCAAGTGCACATATTTCAAATCTTACTAAAAAACATTGTTCCAAATGTAGAATACCTCTGAGACAATTAACTCACCATTTGTGATGAGAAGAGAAAAATCCAAGCTTCAAATAAAACATTTGAACAGGGACTTCTTGATCTGTTTTGAGTAGGCAACTTGTTGCACGGATGGGAGAGGTCAGCAACGCTTCCAGGGCTGTGCTTGGGTGACAATCCTGAAGGGAAATAGATCTTCTGAGCAGTCCCTGAGACACGGAAAATTCTCTTTTTAGCAGCAGTGGAGAGCAGGGAGCTCATTACAAATGTGTAGCCCAGGTCTCCAAGCCCTTCACTCAGTGCATCAATCACAGGAACGGAGTACTTCAGCCAGTCCAATTATTTCCATTGACGTCCTTGAGCTTGATTAAGATCTGAATTATGAGTTCATGTCTTGTCTGCTCAGTGGGGGAGCATTTAAACAATCAAGACTGGCCTTCAAGGACAAATGGATGATCCTGTGAGAGTGGAGACTCCTTTGCAAGGCCTAGGGAGTGGTCTGAACACTGAGTCTACAGTACCTGAACTATTGAGTGCTCTGTGAACTCGTCCAAGGGCCAGGGATTCAAAGAGAGCAAATCAAAATATTTCCCTGCTTGGCTGTAAGCTGTCCTTCTGGAGTGAGTGGGTTTTAAGTTCATGAACTAACAGGAGAATACAGGCAGGAGCCTGAGGGAGAGCTCCAGCACAAAGCTGGTCTAGCAGCATGGATTTTGTGTTTGATTGTGTGTTTAAAAATAAAGCTCATCACTGAATTCAGTGAGGGCCTTGCTGTGCCTTGGCTGTGTTCTGAGGAATTCTGAGGTGCACAAGTCCTATTTTGGATTTGACCTTTCCTTTCCAGCTCATCTCAGGACCAGGAGCTGGACTTGATGATCCTTGTGGATCCCTTCCAACTCAGCATACTCTGTGTTTCTGTGATCTCCATAAGTAATCTTTCTGTTTCATTTCTAGCAGAATTGTTTGAATAAGAATTTGTCCCTGGACTGAGGTGCTGAAGGTAGTTGCACTCTTTCTCTGGGCAGTTTGTATCAAACCATTATTTTAGTTTCTTATGTGTACATGAGGCCACAGAGGGTAACCCAGACTTGTGAATGAGCTTCCTGACTGTTTCACACATTCTTCACATTCTAATTTAACTAAACATTGCATTTTCTGAATGGCTGCAAAGATGGCCTCTCTCTCTCCAGACTATCACTGTCTCGCTGTCGTACCCCAGCAAATCGAAATGTTGTTTGTTTACTTGTTTGCTTGTTTGCTTTAGGGTATTTTGGGCTGGTTTTGTTCCGTTTTGTTTTATGTTTACCTGAAGAGAATTCCTCAGAGTTAGCTGAGGGTTCCAAGAAACTTCATCCATGTCTGGGCTGGAATTCAGGTGCCTACACAGAAATGTCTAGAGGCAATTTGAAAGCTCTTGGTATCAGGGAGTAGACAAGAGCATGGAAACTGCGTCGCTGTGTTGAGTTTGAGTTTGCAAATGGATGTCAGGCAGGATACACTGAGACATTTCAAATGGCACCAAAAATTAAAAATTGCTTTCTTGGAGAAACAGAGACACAGAATAGAAAATTCTGTCTGCTTAAGGAAAAATAGAAATGACATTAGTGTTTCCAGTAAAACGTGGGAATTCTTTCTGTGGCAATGCACTCTGTAAGAGTCACAGGGGAGATATATTTAATGAATCCTACAGCTTTGTTATTTGAGATGCTCATTTGAAAAGCAGGCAAAGTGAAATGCTAGGGAATGGCTTAATTCCCTGAAAACAGGTGACAACTGTAAGGGTGACCAGAACTACTTGCACTGGATTTATTTTGTCCATATAACTAAGTTTTCCCATCCTAGGACAATTAAATATCCAATATTTAATTTCATTACAGATAATCTGATGCAGATTCTGCCTGCAGAGCCTGGCATCCACCTTATTGTGATCTGTGACTTCAGCTCTGATCTCTGACTTGCTGTGGGCTTGAATTTAGCCTCTCCATGATTGTGGTTTTTTTTTTACTTCAAGTAGGAACAGTTCCGCCAGGCAGTGAAATATTTATTTGTTGGTTAAAAGAAGGCACTGATGAGAACAGAAGTGTTGGAGAGCAGTGTGGTTATCGAAGGAGGTTTTCCCATAGGATTTATTTGTTTCTTTGTTCACTGTTGCAGAAACCTTTTCTGAGACAAAGTGAAAGCAGCTAGAAATGAAGAGCTGGAGCGGGGTGAGCATTCCTGGAAATGCCACAACCACTTAGGATGACAAGGTCAGTTTATATGTGCTCCCTTTCTTCTGTTTCTACTCTCATTTAATCAGCTGAATCTAGGCAAGGGGAAGGAAAACATCCCTGCCACAAACACTCAGTCTGCAAAACTCCTCCACTTTCCCTCAGCCAACACGGATGCTCTCTGAACTGATCAGGACTTTTCTAGATGCCAGGAAGCATTTTGTCATTGCGAGGATTTAGTTTTCTTTTGTGCCATTTTTACGGGGGGAAAAAACAATGGAGAATAATGAATGGAAATATGATGCAGATAAGGAGGCCTCAGTGCTTGACTGCAGTCTTTCTTTCTGGAAGTCAGAAGATATTCAGATTTCTGCTCAGGTCATGGTGAAACCATGGAGCATCTTGGTCCTATTTTCACCTTGTAAAGCAGAGTTCTCAGAGACACTCATGTCTGGCCATTAGAAGCAGCCTAGATTCATACTGTTTCATAGCTCAGTTCATGGGGATTTTGGACCACATTTTCCATACGGAGCTTCCCCAGCAAGGAAGGTTTACGTTAGGTAACAGAAAAAAGTTACTCACTGAAAGGGTGGTCAGGCACTGGAGCAAGCTGAGCAGGGAAGAGATGGATTCACCATCCTTGAAAGTGTTCAATAAACATATGGATGTGTTGGATGTGTCAGTGCAGGGTGAACTGTTTGACTTGATGATTTTTGAGGTCATTTCCAACCCAAAAAATTCCATGATTCTATATCCAGCAGAACTGATGTTGCACTCTCTGTCTGAGGAGACCATGATGAACTCCTGACCTGGTATTTCCTACCTTAGGTTAGTCACAACTAAAACAAAGCTGTTCTGGGTTGAAAATGCTATTTATAGTATTTGACAATTTTTTTTATGAGGTCCATGGGTAAAGAGGAGATGAAGGCTCAGACATAATTCTCTTCCTTCAGGCAAGCACATATTCTGCAAACTTATGTCCTTTAACATCCTTTAATACCTCAGCCTCCATCTGGAGGGCCTCACTTTTGGTACCACATCATCAGCATCTTTTTTGCATGTGGGGGGACACCCCAATTTTTTGATCAACCTGCTTCAAAAGTCTGAGTGTAAATTCATGTTTTCTTTGTTCCCGCTGAGGTTTGGTCCCCTCACCAAATACACAGCCTGATGTGAATTCATTCCCTGGTTATTTTTGCAGTAAACAAATTATTTTCCCCCAAAAGAAGAGCCTACACTGGTTGTGGGAATAGGCAGCTCTAGGGACCCTTTCCTATGTGTAGTAAACATTGCACCAGTTGTAACTCCCACACATCTGTAAAATCCTCCAAAACTAATCCAAAAATTTTCAGGCCTCCCAAATACCCACCAGATCCCTTCATGCCCAGCTGTAAGGCACCATGTACTTTTTATGTCATAAAAACACTATACTATAATAACATCTCTCTGGTGGGTTGTGACATATTTTTACACCATCACAGGCACTTCAAACATGAAAACCATACATACACAAAAATATCACTTTACTTAAGTACCAGAGGTATGTGACTACTTGATGCTCAGATGAGACACTTGTCTGCATGTTTATGTCTAACTGTTTCAGAAGAAAAACCAAAACCTTGCATTAAAAGACTGCATTTTGCCCTGAGTAAGCTCAACCAAGCAGGATAAACTGAGAGAAATGGATAATGTTTCAATGCAGAAGACTCCTCTGGCATGCCATGGGTACTGCTTGTAAAGAATGTCCAGCCCATGGGAACTTTGTGATTACAAGCAGCGACAGGCACAGAGACAACCTGGTGAACAAGGGAATTCAACATCCTGGGAAGACCCAGAAACCCTGGATCTGAATGCTGGAGCACCATCTAGTGAACACAGGAGCTCACCTTTATTCTGTGTGGGTGTCTCACTTGGCAGAAGAGAAAAGTGTGCAAGCAACAGCCCATACACCCTTGTTCTGTGCTGGGTGCCCAGCTTATGCTAACTTCTTGCAAGCTGCAAATAGTCAAGAGAAAGAGATCTTCCTCTTTATGATTCTTCTGGCTACTGGAGTGTCTTAAAGAAATCCTCTCTTCTTGCTCTACAGGAAATATTTGGGAAGGTTGTCTGCACTCTGATGGTGGTGGTAGAGAGACCTTTGGGAGAAAACTGATGGCAGACTAATAATGAATGCAGAAGCCAATGTATGAAAACCAAAGTGGTTCTTGCTGTGGTATAAGGTACCTCTCTGCTCATAAATAATTTCTCTGTAACTCTTAGATGACCAGATTCTATAAGATCTAGCCCTAATCTATAGGGTTTTCTCCTTTTCCCCTCCTTGCCTTGGAGATATAGAATTTCATTCCTTATTCTACATCAGTTGAAAAGAACCTCTGGAGGTGAACTAGGCTAACACCTTCTGAAAATATAAGCAACTTTGGATTTACGCTACATTGATCTGGATTTATCTAGTCAATCTTTTAAAAATACCTCCAAGCCAGTCTGTGCCTAGAAAATTAAAATATAGAATTAATAACATCTTGACTATGCATTCTTGTGTCAGTATCTTTCACCTAGTGCAGGTTACGATGAGGAGGTCACCAGAGTTAGTCATGGAGACCAAAACTGAAAAATAGCAGTAGGGAGTTATTCTAGAGGAGTCTCTTCCTCACAATTAATTTATGAACACCTTTTCCTCTCCTACACAAACACCTTAATGAAAGATGACAACACTGCACCTAAACCAGTAGAGCAGGAGGCAAGGCAGATGGCACTTTTGGAAGAAAATAAAAAGGACTTGAGAAGCAGAAAGGTGAGCTTTACAGTCTATTCCAAAACAGAGGGATGTGAGAAAGTTCGTGTAGGTAAAGGTGGCTCAGCTATTGTGTGAGGTAAAAAAAGATCAGAAATTCTCAAGATAATGATGAAACAACTGTCGTGCAAGTCCAAGTGGGATTCAGTTCTTACTTCAGGGTTGGGATTTGCCTGGTTCAATGAAGGCACTAATAGCACAGACTTGAACTCCCTTTGCAGTCAATAAGGGTCTAATTAATTGAGTAAGTGCATTTTAGGATATGATCTGGGTCACTTTACAGGCACATCCACACTTAGTCAGTTGAGGCCTAAGCAGTACAGATCCTGCCCCCAAGAGTGGGACTGGACAACCTGACACCCCAGAGACAGACACTTATTTTGTAAACTAATAAAATATATTCATTAGATGAATAATACTTAATTTAGACTTATCAATGGATACAAGAGGAAGAAAGTTCTTGATCTGTACATAAACTGTGCTCTCTTTCTGCACATGATAAAATTTTAAGATCTACATATTGTATGAAAGGTTGGCTAGATTTTTTTGCATTCTTCTTTCCTTCAATAAGCCCTTTTGGAACAATTTATGATAACTTCCATCTTGTTCAATCAATTTGCACTGAATCTTAAGATATTTTGGGTTCCTTTACTGCTTTAATTTCAACCTCCCAAAAACTTTGCTGTTCAGTCTGCCTCATTCTGCTCACACTTTGACTCATGTCCTCTTACCATTGTCTGTTTTCTGTGTTTGGGTCATTTTATGTCAACCTTTCCCCTTTTTTTTTTCCTTACACTCCTCCATCATAGACCCATAGAATAGTTTGGGTTGGAAGGGGCCTTGAAGATCTGCAAGTTCAAACCCCTTGACATGGTCAGGGACACCTTTCACTAGAACAGGCTGCTCAGAACTTCTTCCAAGACTGGCCTGGAACACCTCCAGGGATGGGGCAGCCACAGCTTCTCTGAATAACCTGTGCCAGGGTATCACAACCCTCATAGAAAAGAATTTCTGCCTAATATCTATTCTAAACCTGCCCTCTCTCAGTTTGAAGCTGTTCAGCCTTGTGCTGCCACTCCAGGCTCTTGTAAATATTCTCTCTCTATCCTTTTTGTAGACTCCCTTTAGGTATGGGAAGGACACAATTAGGACATCACAAATCTTTTCTAGGCTGAAGAATTCCAATTCCCTCAGTGTTTACTCACAGCAGAGCTGCTCCATCCTTCTTACCATCTTGGGGCCTCCTCTTGACTCTCCAACAGCTCCATGTCCTTCCAGTGCTGGGCCCCAGGGCTGGAGGCAGCTCTGCAGGTGGAGTCTCACCTGAGCAGAGCAGAGGGGAGGAATCCTCTCCCTTGACCTCCTGCCCACACTGTTTTGGATTCAGCCCAGGACACAGAGGGTTTCTGAGTGCACTGGAAGCTTCCAAATAAAGGTCTGCTTTTTATTCTACTGTTTTAACACCATAGCAAGACTTTTTCCCTTGATATCAAGTAGGAATCGCCTCATCCTGGGTTGACATCAGGGGTTGCCCTGACCCATGTACAGAACCAGCACTTGGCCTTGTTCAGCCTCATGAGACAAAATAATTTGTCTCCAGCTTGATTAAGTCTCCATGGATGGCATCCTGAACCTCTGGGTCATCCTAAATGACCTATTTTTCCATCTGACCTCAAGAAAAAGCTTCTAATCCTGTGCTCCTCATCAGCTGGAAATCCCATAATACCCCTGACCAAGACAACTAAATACAGCCCAGGGAACTCGGTGAGCCATTCTAAATCATCATGAATACATTTTGATATTTTCATAAATTCATAGTTTTAATGTGTTCATGGTATGGTTGTCCAGATGACTGGTGGGATATACAGGGCCATATTTTGAGCCCTCTGATAGCATTAAAGAAACTGAAATGTAATTAGAAGAGAATGCTAAAAACAAATGGCAATAAAAAGGTGGGTTTGATTGACCTGATAGAGAGGACTTATTTTATACATATTATGTAAATGCTACCAGTGAAGATGAGAAGGAATAAGAAGAGAGACTTCCCTAAGGTTCTCAGTTTACAGAAATTAAAAGGAAGAGACACACATGAGTCACGTTTAGTGGAGTGGAGTGGAAAGGATCAGCATTTCCTGTGCCATTTGTGTATTTTCAGCTCTCCTCCACAACACTCAAGTTTTCTGCCTAAATAAATCATTTTAGAAGTCCCAACAGCAGGAGAGTGATGAATGGGAAGGCAGAAGGAGAGTGAAAATGAGCTAATCTCCCCAATACATTAGAATAATAATTCTTTGTCAGGCCTAACATTCAATGAAAAATGACTCTTGCTAGCGCATTAGTCTGGAGAGGAGGTTTTGATAATACAGCAGTGGAAAGCAAAGATTCATCTTTGAATCGAAGGAAAGTGAGAGGATTAGAGGATCTCTCAGAATAATTCAGATGCAATGAAATGCAGTTCATGGCAAGAGAAGAGCTAACACAATAGCCCCAATCAAATATGATTTAAGCACAGTTAGAAGTAGTTCTTTAATTACCGTCAATTGATTTAACTAAAGAGCTTCCTGTAACTTTGTAAGAGTGAAAAAAGGGATTTTTTTTATTTTTTTTTACAATGAAATCCATTCTTTTTCAATGGTTTCATGGTTCTAAGGAGGAGAACTACTGGTTTAGCTGGGAAGTTTTTATAGAATAAATCAAAGATATTTTGCCATCAGTAAATCATCAGGCATGGAAATCCATTTCCTAGAAAGTGGCTTGGGATTGTATGTGAACAAGAGTGTCCTCAAATGCCAAATCAGTGTTTCAAAGAACATAAATGAGATATCCTGACTGTTTTAAGCCACTTTAAATATCTTTTTTTTAGGTAATACAAATTCCTGGAACCACGTGGGGTGTTGAGACAACTTTCTGGAGGCTGAATGACTAGAGTGGGGAGTTTGTCACTGCTGGCAAAAAGTGCCCTGAGTTGTAGGCATTCCTCCAGGAAATATAAAATATCTACAGGGAGACAGGCAAGAAAACTGGAGGCCTAAACTTGCAGATCTTAAACAAACATGTCTTGCTTGATTCGTGGGAGCCAGGCTGATGCAGCTGTAGGTCCTCACCATGAATAAAACAGTGAATCTTCTAGAACAGGATCAGGTAACAAAGAACTGTGACATTTTCACCTCCACCCTATGTCAGCAGTAGTGTGGTCAGCAGGGCCAGTGCAGGGATTGTCCCCCTGATTTGTCACTGGTGAGGCCACATCCCAAATCCTGGATTCAGATTTGGGTCCCTCACCACCAGAAAGACTTAGAGGTGTCCAGAGAGCAGTAACAGAGCTGGGGAAGGGTCTGGATCATGAGTCTGATGAGGAGCAGCTGCAGGAGCTGGGAGGGCTCAGTCTGGAGAAAAGGAGGTTCAGGGGGGATCTTCTCACTCTCCACAACTCCCTGACGAAAGGCTGCAGCCAGGTGTGTCATTCTCTTTTCCCTGTTATCAAATTACAGGATGAGATGAAATGGGCTCCTGTTGCACCAGCGGAGGTTTGGGTTGGATATCAGGAAAAGCTTTTCACTGAAAGGGTTGTTAAGGGTTGGAAAAGGATGCCCAGAGAAGTGGTGGATTTGCATCTCTGGAAGCCCACAGATAACATGCAGACATGGTGCTTTGGGACAGTTTAGTGGTGGCCCAGCTGATGTAAATATCTCAAAAGTACTTTGTCTAGAAGGGGAATTTTAAATAATTGTAGTGTTATGAGCTATGAAAACACAATAGGATTTTTTACACAGGTATAAAAGTGGTGAGAGGACAAGTCACGTGTACATCAGAGCATGGAGTTAACAGTGTAACCAACAGGATGTGTCTCCTTGAATTCTTTTCACCGTTTTTGCAAGTTCTATGAGTTTTGATGATTTCATCCTTGGGAAAGGCACTTTTTTGCTAATCAGCCATCATTCCAGATTGGCTGTGGTTTTTGTCAATGGAAGTTATACCAGCCAATCCACGCTCAAACTGTTGCTTTGTCAAAGTTACCCCTCCAAACAATTCCACTGCCAGAAGTCACATAAATATGGCACCATTTCAAGGCAAAAATTAACCTTAAGTGTTTCCTTTTAAATAAGTAAGGAGGTGGCTAGAAGGGATGGGCATTTCTACGTTGAACACAAGATGAAGTAAAGATCAAGATAATTTCTAAATTGTTGCAATTTCATGCCTCAGTGCTTTAAAGGAGTCCTTTAGAGTCAATTGACTCTTTGATCATTGACTAAAATCTAATAACTTTGGCAGTAAATGAGGTGTGAAATGCTGTCAAAATCACTTCAATAATACCTGTGTGGTACTAAACATTTTCATCTCTGTGGTAACAGTTTATAAAAAAAGCCACAGTTTAACAATTGATGGGTCTAGAAATCAACATGCTTTTGCATTGAAAAATATTTGCAATGAAAAATATTTGCAATGCCCACCTGAAACTTCAAGTCCAAATCAAGGGAAACTCCTACATGGTGACAAAAATATTGATGGACTGTTACAAATATCTAGAATATTTTATGTAGACTATATTGAAACCATTACAATTCTTTGTAAATGTAGTATTCTTTGTGCTCAAGGATTCCAGAGAGATTTTAAGGGTTGATGTTAGTAGGTCAAAATTTTTGTTTTACTTTTCATATAAAGCAGATATTCAAGTAACTTTTTTCCAAAGGAGATACCAGGTAATGGTCTGTAAGTAGCAAATTCCAAAACTCAGTTTCTAAGTTTTGCTTTAGAGTAGAACTATCTCTTGGGGCTGCAGCAAACAATGTGTGTGTCAGCCTGAACGTAGTGTGGATGAAGATTGATTTTTGGATTCAGGAGTCCTACATTCTTTCTTTGACCTTTTCTTCAAATTTTATATGTGACAATGCATTCTTCGACACATCCAGTTTTCAAAATCTCTGGAAGCTGAATAATAACACTGTCTGACAATGGTTTTTTTTGAAAGAATTGGATGATATGTCTAAATACATATGGTTGCAGGCTTTCAAACAGATAGTGTCTCAAAATTATAATTTTTCTAAGTCCTTCAAGTTTAAAATTACTTCTTTCCATTCAAAACAAAATCATAATTTTTATTTTTGTTTCCACTGAACTGAAATACTGTCTCCTTTCTGAAGAACCAAAATAAAATATGGTTGCAAATTTACTTCCTTCCCCACTCTTCTCTTCATTTTATATTTCCCCTCCTTTTACACAGGTCATTAATACTTTATACCTCATTCTGAATTACTATGAGATCTTTGAATGTGAGGTACAATGTAAGCATGAAGTACTAGCTCATGTATATTACAATTACAGTTCCAGGCAGAACTCAATAAGCAGAGGGCATATCTGATAATGTCTCATATTCTGTCAGAATAAGGAAAAAGTACATGATAAAAAAAGCTTAGAGGTGACCCACAGGGAAAGTAATGAGTTCTAACAAATCTGGCATTTTTTCCCAGTAGAAAAATAATGAAGTGAAGAGAAAGATGAAGAGAAATTAAAGAAAAAAGTTATGCCTTGTAAAATATTTAGAGAGACAAGTTCAGTTGATAGTAAAGCAGACAGGTACATTTAGCAGGACTAGAATTGTTCTCTTAGTCTTTGGTTTCTATTCAGATAAAACTGAAATTACAGGATGAACAGAAACTGTATTTCTCCCTCTGTCAGCAAAGGCAGCAGAGGTTTTGTGACAGAAATTGAAGCATAACTGGGTTTTTTCTCCTCTTTAGGTCATCTCCATATCTGAATGAAATTAAATGGTACATTTTGTAAAACACTGAACAGTGCATTTCTTTTTGTATTGAACATGATCAAATATGTCTATTCTTGATGTCCAAATCAAGATGAGAGACAAATGGCACTGCTGTGCAGACCAGCCAGTCATTTTATGGACTGTATTTCAGCCCGTGGGCCTGGCTGCCAGCATTCACCCTGTTTTGCCAAATCCTACTTATATCACCTTGAAATGGAATTTCAGCATTTTTAATCCCTATTATTGGTTCATTTTGAGGTTGATTCAGCTCATGCTTTGCTTTTGAGAAGCTGGAAAGTCTGTTGTGTAGGGTTCTGATTGCGCTAGATGGAGAAGACCCTTTAGGGCAGGCTGTCCCCTCCCTGTGCTCCTCGAAGCTGGTCCCACCCTGTTCCAGTTTCCCAGCTGGTTACACTGCCACTGATTGCCCAGTGAAGAAGCTTTATAGTTATCAGTTCCCTATCGGATGAACAATTCTCAATATTTAGGTGACATTTTCTCTGTTCAAGATTCCTGTCTCTGTTTACTTTTCTATTTCTATTCCTATTTCTAAGGTATGATTTTTTTTTTTTTTTTTTTAATATAGCCAAAATAATTTGTGTCCATCTCTGGTATATTCCCCTCTCAACTGAGTAGCTTTGAATGATTTATCCATTACACATACTTTGATTTTGATCTTGCTAAGCAGTTAAGTTACTGCTTTCATATGAGAACAAGAATAGTTGCCAGATCTTGGAATGTGAATAGTTTCTTACAAGCCCAAGTAAATCTGAGGTGAGAACTACATTTCATTTTTTCTCAGAGATAATGTCTGTTTTTTTCTAATAGCTTTTCTTTTGCTTTTCTCTAAAGTTCCTTTATTTTGTGTGGGGTTTTTTTCAGACAGAGATCTCAGCCTGCTTCCTTTTTTTTCACTCTGTTCAAAATTTTGTAAAGCGGTCCTGCCCTGTGTCAGACCAAAATTAAAATCTAAAACATAACATGAAAAATGTCCTGTGAGCTCATTCTAATGGTGGAAGAAAGATCTTCTAACACTATCTGACTGCTGTATGGCTCTTATTTTTGTTGCTGCCCTGGGGACTGTAAACTCCTGCATCTGCTCTTTGCTTTTCCTTCTTAACCTTTTGAATTCCTTGAATGGTGCATCTGTCCTGATGAAAACTGTGTGTTCACCTCCTGTATATCCATTGGTCAACAGAACTGTGCTGTTTGCTCTTCTGTCTCTGCCTCACGAAGTGAAGTAGAAAATAAATAAAGCAGAAACACACAGAAATTTTTACACTGTTCAAAAAATGCCTCCTCATAATCTGGCACACAGGGCACTCGCCAGTGTGAACTTATTTTGGGGTATAAGGTGATAGTGAGACACTTTATTAAGCATGAAATAGGACTGCTTATCATGCTTCTCTCATGCATGAACATACACCCAGACAATCCTGTGCCTGAATAATTTATACCTCTCTCAAAGAGACATTTAGTCACCCAGCCATGCATTACTTGCTACTGCTCACATTTGTCATGTGATGGTTGGTCTCTTCCTGAAGGTCTCCTCAAGAAAACCATCGGCCATGGCAGTGTTTTACTTTATTATGGGTTTATTTTTGCTTTACCTGTGTGCAGTACTGTGACTTTATTTCGAAGAGATGCTGGAGATAAAACTTCCTTCAACCTATTGAGTGACTGATCTAATTTTTTTACTATTACTCTACTTTTGTAAACCTGTCCTCCAGATCACAGGAGAGAGTGAGGAGCTGTGCTGGACACAGCTTCCTTGGAAATGTAATTACTTTGTCTTGCCAATTTCTCTAGCAAGGGTTGTCTCCTCTCTTTTGAGATTAACTCTTGAAATAGAGATGTCTGCTTTTCCAGGTTGAGAGTTATTGCCTGTAGAGTTATTGACATTGCTCCACAGGAGCTGTGAAAGGATCAGCAGAGTGCCAGGAAAGAGGGTGAATGTTAAGAAGTGTGTGGATTAACGATTTTAATTATATGGTTTAACTATCTTGTTCAGCTTGGAGAACCTCATCACAGTCTAGACCTTCCTCAGGTGGGGCAGTGGAGGGGAAGGTGCTGATCTGCTCTAACTGGGGTCCTGTAGCAGTAGACCCCTCGCCTTAACAGGTGTTTCAATAAAAAGAAAGACTTTAAGTTTTACCTTTGATCTTACAAGGCAAAAGAATCAGAAGCTTCGATACTCTCTCACCATAATTGGCCCAGTTCCAGCACAAAGGCACCTGTTGGATCCTTGAAATGTAACTCTTTTCAAAACTGTAGTTATTTCTTTTGGGCAAGATGCCAGATCCTCTCCTAGATCATTAAATACTTAAAGGAGAGCACAGAGTCTCTTGGTACATTTTTTGGAGTGTGATAGCAGGTGTTAGGATCCTCCCTACTCTTTTGCGTAGTTTGTTATTTACATCTTTATTAAGACCTTCTGCTTATCAAACACCTCTGATCATGCTGTCTCACTATTTTTGTGAGCCATTTCTGAGGCTGTGGGCAGCCCTCAGAGTGTGATGCACCTTTGTGGGGTTAAAACACTCTGGCCCCACGCAGAAACACATCAGTGACCAAGAGGACATGTGGAATTGTTATGGAGCAGCATTGGGGAAGTTCAAACTGGACATTAAGGAAAGGTTCTTCACTGAGAGGATGGTCAGTCCCTGGGACAGTCTCCCCAGGAAAATGTTTATGGCACTAAGGAGATCCTGGATGATGCTCTCAGCCACAGGGTTTAGTTTTAGCAAGTCCTGTGAGGTGCAGGGAGTTGAACTCTGTGATCCTTGTGGGTCTCTGCCAGCTGGAGATTTCTTATTATTTTATTCTTGTTACTTTCTCTGTACATAAGCACTTCGCCTGCATTATTATCTTCTCTTCTTTATAATTGGACTTGTGATGATTTTGAATTAGACTGTGAATTATTAGACTATAAGTTAGATTTAAATTACACCAACTAATTCTTGGTTTTACCTAATCTGTAGGTAAGGTGTGCTTCCTCTCTGCCCATAAACAAAACTCTGAACTTATGGCACCATGGCTGGTCCTTCAGATTTGAATATCACGTCATAACTTCCAGATGACACATATAAATAGGTAGCCATATATATGAATATGATCTATAAAACACCTCAGAGGCAACTCCATAAACCTCTTGCACAGCTTGGTATTTAGCAAAATATTTGTGTAGAGAGTAGAGGGAGGGTTTGACATCATCACAGCAGTTTGTGTTCCTAGATGAGGGTTTTAGTTTGAATCAGAATAGAAAGATCAGTTAGCTTGAATCAAAAGTGCTGAGAAGGATCTCACAGTAATTCTTATGTGTTGCACTTTGTTTTCTGTTGCAGAGCTTGGCAGACATCAAACTCAGCTCCATTTAGAAGGAATTAGAAGAAATCTGGGATTCACCCAAACCAATCAAGCATTAAGTGTGCAATATGACCATGCCATGGGATTAGGTCCAGTATTAAGCCAAAAAACTTGTTATCTATAGTATGGATGTATGGCCTTTAAAAACAGCTCTCTTTGCTGCTGACCCACTGCTGCTGGTCTGAATTATTTCTTAAAGTAGGAAAAGCCTTCATTTCTGAGGAAAACCAGTGAGCTGGGAATCAGAATTTAATGGCCTAAATTGGGACAAGGAAGATTTCCCAATGAGTCAAGCTGTAAGGTGACAATGGGGCGCCTATCACTGATACTTGGGGCTGTGCTGATATTGGAGGAAGAGGAGAATCTTTCAAACCTTCAGCCATGCCAGGGAGTCCTAAAAAGCTCTCCATGTTCCTAGGAAGCTGGATACTTTCAAAGTAACCCAGCATGCTGGTCATGAAAGTTGAGCTAGAAAAACAAAACACCCATGTTTCTGAGATGGCTTTAACTGTTTCCAAAACAATGTCAGCACTGAGGCACTTTGCAGATGGGTAGGATATTCCCCATGTAAACTTCCTCATGAAATCATTCTACCAAATACTTTCTATTTGATCCCAGTCTCATCTGAAAGCATTTTTAAGCTGTAGTATTTTGGAAGGGGAAAATATCACTGCTATGACTTCAGTGATCTAAATTACTGTTTTGCCACAGGGATAAAGAAGAGAGAAACTATTTTTAAAGAGACAATGGAAGTAGGATGCAAACGTTGCTTTGCCAGTAATACTCAATCATTTTCAGAAAATGTTTGAAAAAAAAGAGAAAAAATTTATTTGAAATAGAAAGAGAAATGAAAACGTCACAAAGCTTAATTGCATTTTCAACATTGTAAAGATAAAAAAAAGGAACAATGAAGAGACATAATTATGTTAATTCCATCACACTCTGGTAATAATCAGACCCCACAGAACAGGCCCCAGAAATCAGTGCACATACATCTACCTTGAATATGCATTTGGGCAAAACATTTACATATATCTTGAAAGCCAAACAGCATTAGGACATGTTGTCATTTTGGATCATATTGCTTGCAAAATACCTCAAAAATTCCTTTATCAATGAATGTTTATAAACTTTTCATGATTTTCCATTCAGAAGAAATTGTTAAGTAATAAATTTTATATTTTCTATATTCATTTTGTAATGTGAAATATTAATGCTTGGGGTTTTTTTTATGCATAGATTTCTTGCATGTTTTCTTGCAAATATTTTCAGGCTTTGTATTCCTGTAGGTTTTGAGCACACGTGTCAAAGTGGCCAAGAAATCTATTTGACACGGTTGTGTTTGCCTTACATGTCAGTTGAATTCTCTTAATCCAGCTAAACTGTTATATGTATAGAGACTGGGAAGTTAAATTGTTGATACAGAGGAGCTAAGCAGAAGACACTAAATATTTAATACATTGGCAGAAGGACTTTGGTAACATTTCCTTCATTGAACAAACAAGCTGGCCCATCCCATATGGAATCCCACATGTAATTATTTCTGAAAAAATCTGTTGCAAACTTCTGAGTATCTGCGTAGCTCTTGGAAAGAGCTGCTGGGGAGATCTTAGGCTAGAAGTGTCCAGCTTCATCCTCTTGTCTGGAATAAAGCCCTGTGCTCATGAGGATGATGAATATCAAAGACATTTCTTAAAAACAATCCCTAGTCCAGCTTCCATGAATTGACATTTGCCATTCAGATTCCCCTGGTCATATCAGCTGTACTGATAGACATTTGGGGATATTAGATCCCACGTTTCCACTGTGTGGGCTCAGTTAGGAGCTCAATATGAATTCCATCCTCCAGAGACTCCCCACAACCTGAGGAGCACCAAGCGTGTTCTGGACTGAAATAGTTTGGGTAACACAGCATTGTTCAAACCCTCTGCAGCAAATATCCATTGAGGTTAGATGCAAAATAATGGATTAGTGGTCTAATCTGCTGAACAGCCCCACGTTTTCATCTCTGTGTGGAAAACACACAAAAATTCCCCAAGGCTGATGTTTCACCATTGAGTTGAGCAATAAGGATTTTACAATTAAAAATTGCAGACCAGGTATTATTTCCTGCTGGGATGCATGGGGGATTTTCCACCATACATGTGTACCTGGTCAAGACAGGTTCCAGGTTTAAATATATATAGATTCCACAAAACCACACCTCCCTGCCCACCCATTTCCCACCTCCTTGCACTTCATATTATAATAAGTCTTCTGTGGTACCAGGCTGTTGGAATGCATCCTCACACCCGAGCAGATGTTTTCTGTATAAGGGAAAAAGTTTCAGCTTACCTTGGAACATGTGAGGAAGTTAAACTAGAACTTTCCATAGCCTTCTCATTGTAATAGTTCCAGCACAGGGGTACTGGGTTTTAGCAATGTTTCTCAAAACCTGTAGCTGTTTCAAACTCTTTCTGGCAGTTTGCTGATAGAACCCTCCTAAATCATTCAGTACTTAAGGATGAGCACAGAGTTGCTCTGGGCTTTTTTGGGATGTTTTTAACATGTGCTTGGCTTTTCCTTTCATTCCTGTATTGTTTGTTACTTTGTCTTTATTAAAATTTTTGCTTTACAAAACACCTCTGAAGAGCTGTCTCACTATTATATTAAGCCATTCTGAAAAGTGCTGGACACTCTCAGAGACTTCGTAAATCTTTACATGTCTCATTCCATTCTGGACAAGTGGAAGATTTTATCACCACACCTCCTGGTGGTCTCAGGCAGGGCTCTTCTGATGAACTAAGAAATCTTCCTCAGGTGTTCACTGTTTGACCCCCATGTCTGGGCAGGCACAGTGGAGGTTTGACTGATTGCCAGGTCACTTTGTCCTGGTCAAAGCCAGGAGCCTGGTTCTTGCTGGTTTCTTAATCAACTGGTTCTATTTTATCTGGTCTTCACAATACCTAAATCTTGCTTTACTGAGTTTCCACAATATACATCTTATCTTTATGGCCTTTACCTGGCAACTAAATTCTCGTTTTCTGTCAATTGTTTCTACCTGAAACTTACACTCTTGTGTGTTCTGTTACAAGCTGCTTTCTCTATTTTCACAAAATTGCTAAATAAGCTATCTATTTCTGTTTCCCCTTTCACCTGTTTAAGCACATGCTTCTGAAATTCTGAATTTTCATATGCAGATATATTTCCCATATCATCATCCAGGCATCAAGGCAGTGATACAGGATCTCCTGGGAATTGTAATGTTGCTGCCTTATATTCTTATTATCTTCTGGATGATGACTGAACCATCCAGACATTTCTGCACTACTTTAAAGCTTCTTACTGGGGTACTGTGTTGGAATACAGTAGCTGCTTTGCACCCAGGAAGAGTTTTTTGGCATTCTTTGGGCAGCTGCCAGCAGGATGCCAATTTCCACAGTTGTGCAAGCACCTAAGTTGGGACCTTATCACTCCTTTGAGGTTTGATCTTTTTTTTCTCTTACTGGAATTTATTATTCAGTGAGTATGTGCATGTTCAGACAGTTTGAATTCTCCTAGTACTATCATTTTCCCATAAATATACATTATTGGTCACTGCCAGAGGCAGGAACTATGGGCTGGATTAATATTTCATCCAATCTTAGTACTTACATAGTTACAGCTCTGAAGTTTCACAAATCTGACATCTGCACCTCTCTTCAAAGGTGATGGAGTCACATCCCTACCATGGCTCAGGTTCTGTATCTTCACTGAAACTCTTCCTAGAGCAAGGAGTGAAAGGAGAATGTTTCCTTTTGTGGAGGTTTTCTTTGCATTGATTTTTTGTTCTTTTATGAGTAAGAGAGAGACGACAAATAGAATTATGTTTTGTTTGGAGTAGAAAATGATGAGTTTCTTGTGTGTTTTTTTGTCACCAACATGTAACCCTGAAGAAATGTGCCGTGATTACTGAGTGCCCACCCGTGTGGATCTCTGGTAAGGAATAATAAAATAAATCATCATGAAAAAGAGCCTTATTTGTTCTGACCATGGCAATGTTTTATTATGCAAAGAAAAAGGACAGTATTTTCATTTAATTAGACCAAGAAAGGTTGAGTTACTTCACTTGGGTGGACATCTCATGGGCTCATGGGTTGTGTTCCAATGAAGGTGTTGGATAAAGTCTTCCTTACTGTTTCTGGAAGTGCTGTAGGTATTCAGGGTCAATGTCATTAAATAGCTGAAAAATTGGGCACTGAACTTTCATCATTAGATATTTAGGGATGTGAAACTTCTACCCAAAACAGCTGAATTGGGCACACAAAACTAGACAGGCATCATAAAAACATCCAAAGCAGTAATTCTAAACCACAGACTTGTGCAAATACTCTTACTCTGAAATCAAAGCTCTTTAATTTTCGCTTCTCTCTAAACTCTTTTCTAAATGACACAACCCAAGCTGAAAAAAACAATGTAATTTCCATGCCAGAAAAAGAGCAGCTATTAGCATAATTATCCTGCTTTCCTGAGAAACCAGGGCCTGAAAGGGAATATGAAAATATCCAAAAGACAGAGAAAAATTATCAGCCATGGATTTGTGGGTATTAACCCTCTTTCTTGTAACAAGCAGGTGCTGCTCTAAACAACAGCACCAGATAGGCCTCAGAATCATTTATATTCAAATGGTTTTTTGTTCAAAGATTTCTTGTGTCGAGAATTATGCAAAGTGGCTCTGTGCCTTTTCTTCACTAAGTAAATAGGTTATGTAAAATTTCAGTGATATTTCACTATGCATTCCATTTTGCTGGCCAATAAGGTGAGTGCATGTGCATATTTCCTTAGATGAGACCTGAGCACAGTGTCATCCAAAATAAACTCTGCTTTGCCAGGAATAGACAATGAAACATTTTCTTCCTCAGCTGCGACCTAAACAAAGGAAGAGAACCCCAGTAATTTGTATTGGTTCATCCCAAGAAAGGCAGTAAATGAACTTGACATTTCTTGCTTTTCTTGCATTTCTTGTCTAAATTTTGTATAGAGGATAGAACTGAAATAAATATTTCTGCACAAAACCTCACAATATATTGATCCAATGGCTTGACATATAAACTTGGAATAAAATAATTTCAGAAAGTTTTGAAAACTAGTTAAAACTGCATCCCACCTCCACTGCCAAACTGATAATATCAGGTTTGGGATCCCATTCCTGGAAAGCAGTGACCTGAGGCAGGTTTTACTTTACTGTGTGACATTTTCAGTCTTCCCTTAGTGACTTGACTGAGCAGTGAAATACGAGATATTTTGACTCTGATTTTATCACTCTTAGTCTTTAATTGAGTACCAGTGAGGAGATACATATTAGTTTTGTCTTCTGGACAGTATTTCAGCCTCTATTTCACCAAATTGCCCAGGGAAGCTATGGATGCCCCATCCCTAGAATTTTTCAAAGCCAGATTGGATGGGGCTCTGAGCAGCCTGTTCTAGTGGGAGGTGTCCATGCCCATGGCAGAGGGTTGGAATTAAATGATCTTTAATGTCCCCTCCAGCTCAAACCCTTCTGTGATTCTGTGATTCAGACAGCTGGCCACCCCCAGTGGGTAATGTCTGATACTCCCCCACCAGCTCAATCCTGGGACATCATCCCTGTGCTGGGGGCTGTGATCTCACATCAGTACACCCACACCAGTGTGAGGAAGAGCCTGGCATTTGGAGCACAGTGAGTAAATAACCTCAAATCAAGTCTTCTCAGAGAATATAGATGGATACACCTTGTTTTTCATGCTGTGTGCAGGAGCATAGAAAAGCCTACGAGCAAGTATTGAGCCAATACTTGAAATTATCTGAGAAAAGTTGTTTGGGATTCTGAGCAGTGGCTGCAGCTCCTGACCCTGCCACAGACAATCCACAGACCTTGGGCAAAGCTCTCTGTACTCTGCAGCTTAAAATGGAAGTATTGAAACTTCATTTCCTCACTTTTTGTCTTCTTTGCCTCCACAGAACAGCAAGATTTTTCCTATGATTCTGCTCCACAGTGTCTAAGAAGGAGACCAAGGCTTTTCACAGAGTTGCCTGTCTGCTGTGAACTGTAAATAATAAATACGCAATTCTGTTCTATGAAACAACAAGCTTTATCTTCCGTATTATATTGCTGCTCAAAAAGTCCTACTGCTATTTCAGCTGGAAGAAATGAGCATCAATTTTCTCTCACTAGTAGGACAGGAATTTTTTCTGCATTTTGAAAAAAAAAAAAAAAAAAAAGGAGGATATGTGGCACCCTAAAGCCACTTGCGTATTTTGATTACTGAATGATTTGGAATGTGCATTATACATTGGAATCTCCAAAATTCTCTTCTACCTGCTAGGCAACCCCGTGCAAGAAGGCCATAAAAGCTGAGGTTTAGATAAACCCATGACATTTCCAGCTTTACAACAGTGTCCAGCTTGCTGTTCCTACTTCCAGCAGTACTTCTGGATTTAATTGTTGAAATGCTTCAGCTACTGAACAACTGATATAAAGTGACACTTAAAATAAGATGAGGAAGTTTTGTAGATGGAGAAGGTTTCATTTTTTTATTTATCCCCCCCTCCCCCCCCAAGAATTTCCTAATGAATATGGTACCAAAATTAAAGAACTGTGAATTTCCCCCCAGGATTTTCCAGCTGGACAAGAGGACTGCAGGATACACAGCTCTTAGTTGGAGGACACAGCTCTGCAATTCTACACCTGGAGTCCTTCCCCTCCTTCCCCATATGCACACATGGCGTCAGCTCACGCTTCCTTTCACACTCCCTCCTCCCCAGCTCTGCAACTTAGAGACTCAGAAGTTTGACTGAAAGCTGCTCTAAAGCTTTTTGCTGCTCAAACCCTCAATTAGCTTTTGTCCAGACCCAAGTCTAGACAGAGGCATTTGGAAACACAGGGCTGTGCTGGGCTGGAATTCTGTCACAGTCAGAGCTGAGCTCAGCAGGAGAGCAGAGGAGCCGTCCAAAGCTGTCACTTTGGCCACACTGAGTTCACTGAAGAATTTTATATTTTACACGCCTCAGCCAGCAGCTCTGAGGCTGAGTTCCTCTGCACATGCTTGATAACAAACTCCCGAGAAATTTCCATGGTAACACTTGGAGATATCACAGTGAATTCAGCAGCCACCTCTGCCTGACTTTGTTTTTAACAGAGAGAGCCTCACTTTACACTTTACACTGGTGTTGCCTGTCCCTCAAAATCCCTGGATCAGCACAGGGTGAGGTGGGAATGGAATATTTTCCATGCTGCAATGAGGAGAAACTGGGCATTGCTCCCGATTCTGCCACTGGTTTTGGGGGTAATTGGGACCAAACCTCTTTGAAGAGAGAATCATTAGTGTGGAAAAAGAACTCTAAGATCACCCAGCCCAATCTTTGGAACCCCAGGCTCATGGTCAATCAGACCATGGCTCTAAGTGCCATGCCCAGTCATTTCCTGAGCATTTCTGGGGATGGTGACTCCACCACCCTCCTCTTCGAATACTTAACCAACCTTTCACTGCAGAAATCCTTCCTGATGTCTTACCTGAGCCTCCCCTGGCACAACCTGAGCCCATGTCCTCTTGTCCTGTCACTTGTTACATGGGAGAAGTAACCCCACCTTGCTACAAGCTGTTATCGGGGAGTTGTAGAGAGGGATAAGGCCCTCCCCTGACCCTCTTTTCCAGGCTAGAACACAATAAAAATATTTTATATTATTAATTCTATTTTTTGTTACATTTAATTTTTTAATTAATGAGCTATTGCAATTAATGTTTCATATTAATTCCTGGCAAGGTACCTGGAGAAGTCTGAAGTTCTCTAGGGCGGTGGTTCCCAGTTCCAAAAATACATGCACATCCTATAGGACCTTTGTCAGATCTGCCAGACCCCTGTGAATGTCTCAAGAACCTTGGGGTATCTGCAGTCACACTGGGTGCATCGTTAGGCAAATGAACTAAGCTCTGCATCTCTGTTCTCCCTGATGGCTCCAGCCAGATCAGCAAAATGCCAAGAACTACAAAATGCTGCTGCGAAGCACATTGTAAAGCAAGGGTCAAATAAATTTCTTCAGGAAAAGCTGAATGCATCAAGCTATCAGCTCAGCCTTGTCTCCATCCATCTAGGTTTAATTATTCTCATTTGTATACTTGTCATTTTTGCACACAGGATTATTTTCCATTAAAATGGTATGACATAACTTCCTCTCCTCAATCCTTTCTCCTCCTAATGAAAGCCTTCCCATCCCTCAAAGCTCCAGAAGAGAAAGAAATGCCATAACATCTGGATTTTATTTGTGGGAGTAACAACATGCTCCAATCTTTCTTTACAGTCAATTGCTCCCTGACAATTAAAGAAAAACTCAAACAAAAAACGGAATTTCCACAGCAAATAGGCAGTTTTACTGTGAAGCCAAGAAGTAAAATGCATTTGTCTGAGAACAAGCTCACCTGAATGATTATCTCTTTTCCAAGAAAGGATGCAATCAGGGCAAAGAAAGCAGAATTCTTTTCCAAAATGAGCTATTGCAGGACCTCAAAGACAAAGGCTGAACTCAGGTTTTTGAGTCTGCTGATACAATTGAACACAGTTTGTGTATTTGTGTCATTTTTTAAACATTTTAGAAAGAAGCAAGGTTTGTTTTTCTGTGAACAGTTCCACATGACTAGAGAATTTTGTGGGGTTTTATTCTCCGAAACCCTGTGCTTCAAAAACAAGCAAAGTTGCTGGTGTTGTGTTTTTTTTTTTTTTTTTTGGATTTTTTTTTTTTTTAAATGGATCCATTTCAACCGCAGAGCAGATCTTGCTATTTTAAGAAAAGTAATTTTTAGAAGGATCTCCTGGAGCTCCCATGCACCCCACCAGGGAACACAGAAATGACAGTTTAGGAGTACCAGATATAGACTGAGCTCTCAGGTCTTAAAAAAGGTTTTTCTTGGTCCTAAAGGTGCTCTGCAGTTGGGCACTTCTTGGTCTCAGTGTTCTAGTAATATCCTTTAAATCTGGGATATTACCTGTCTCACTTAGGGTGCCAAACCTTTTGTTCCATTATTTTTCATGTAAAAATAAATATTCTCTCACTCATTTGGAAGAGTGAGAGAAGATTTATTTATTCCTTTATCTATTTATTTATTGAAATGTAGTGCAAGTCAGTTAGGAGAACTTTCAGTTTTAAATTCTTTTTATCTTGAAAATAGGGAAATGAAGACTTAGAAAATGAAATGTGTTTCAGAAGACTGACATTTCTCCCCCAAACCACCCCCCAGGTGGCTTTTAACTGAAGTGTTTCGGTAGTACAGAAACTTAAATGCACTTGGGGAAGTCATGCAGCAACACAGAGATGATGCAGGAAAACGGGTTTGGACCTACAGCTTCTCCCGTGGTGTTCTACAGCTTTGGGTGTATTTGGAAGGGTGGGAACCCACAAAAAAATCCACCCACTCCTCTGCAGCAGCCAATTTTTCTGTGTGGTTCAGAGCACGAGTCTTGCAGCAGCTCAAACCTTCACATCTCTTAAAGCTGTGTACAAATTGTCCAAGGGCACACACATACTTTTATTTACTGGGGTTCCACATTCCCCCGGTAATTATATTACAGTATTCCCAATCAGTATTTCCACATTGGAAATAAAATCCAAGAAGGACCTGAGCTTAGTGCCAAAACCAGGGTTTTATCTTGTGACAGAGACTGTCTTTTTTAATGGATATTGTGGGTAGAAGTCCTGATCTGAGGTGTGAGATCTGGGATATCACAGTATTGTAATGTCTCCTCTGTAATTCCTGCACCTCATTTCTGCTTTCCAGTGAGGATTCACCAGAAGCAAAAGGCCCCTTCAAAGAAAGGCTGTTAAATAAGAATATAAGTGTTTCCTAGTAATTCTCTTGCCTATATTGTGAGTTTAAGCAGCTTATGTTGTTCCAATTTGTTCCCATGCAGTCTGGGTTTCTGAGTGCTGTTTTTAGGAACATTATGCCTATATATTATGCAGTTTACTAATTATTTCTGTAAGTGGCACCTGCTTCTGTTGCACTATTTCTAGGTCAGAAAATATAATTACTGCAAACATTATAAATTTTAGTTGAAAACACATGGAAAATCATGCTGTGAAAAGCCAGTGTCCATAAAGGAGACAGAGGAGTCCTGCAGCTTCATTCAAATAAAGGCAGATATTCCACCAGAGCACATGCCCTCGGGGTTTTCTCTTTTGAGGTTCTGGAAGGTGCAGCCTCCTTTTATCCCAAACTCCCCACCTCACATTACCCTCTTCCTTTCCCCATTGCCTGAGACACCAGGAAGGTGCAGCCTTCCCAGACCTCCTCCACATATCCCCCCTGAACCTGGCATTTTACCCCAAAGTTCAGAACTCAGGCTTGTGCAGACCCACTTGTCTCAGGAGTCAAACTGTGGGGTTCTGTAACAACCCTTGCAGTTAATAGAGACACCGAGACCCATTTCAAAGACATTAACACCCATCCCCTCACCCATGGAATTGTTTGTAAAGGCAGTAGCACACATCTTTCCTGTCAAAGTAATAAAAAATATTCAAAGAAGGCAAATCTGTAAAAAGGGAGGTGAGAGGACATCAGCAAGATTGCCTCAGAGACAAATCACCAGGATTAATTTCTATTACCAGGCTTGATTTTCCTTTTTTCCAAATTAGTGATTGGCATAGGTGGTGATGGGCTGTTTTCCAGCCTGACTTCCCAAAATGCTGTTTGTCCACTTTCTAGGCAAGAAGTTCCCCATGGTGGAGGCAATTTATTAAATCACTGGATGTGTGTTCAGATCCAAACTGTTCACTGGTGATTATGCTTGGGAGAGGGCCAGGAGCCCAGATCACTCCTGGGCTGGGGGAGTAATTGTTGAAATATTCAATACAGGCAGAGAAGCAATATCAGCTCCCCTCCCAGTGTTATTTCACATAAAATCCCTGCCCATGGCAGGGGATTGGAATTGGATGGTTTCTAAGATCCTTGCAGCCCAAACCACTCCATGATTCTGAGCTCCTGAAACTGTTTATTCTGAAGAAAACTCAGATGTTGTGATCCAAAAACTACAGACAGAAAGGAAAGACTCGTCTTGAGGCAACTATTGGAAATTAAATACTCCCAGCATTCAGGTAATTCTGGCCTTGTGCACTGCAGACCCACAGGAGGAACCTGAAGCTTGGATGAAGCTTGTCCCCTTTGGTTAACCTCAGATATCTCAGTGAATTTCCTGTTATCCTGCTGTCCCTAGGCAACAAAAAAGGCTTTGTCATTAAGCAGTTCTAGGCAAGACTCTTCACCATAAGAAGTTTGTGGCAGTTCAAATTGATCACAGTCTAAATGTACTTCCCCATTCTTTACAAAACCAATTTGGGCAACAAGTTCAGGTGCAGAATTCCTATTTAGTGCATCTCTTATCTGGGAAAAGATGCTCCTGATTCCTGGTGGGTTTGAAAGCTTCAAAAGCCTCCAGGGTTACTCAGTGGTGAATCATAACCAACGAGACTCTTGATTCCACTTTCAGTTCTAGTTTGGCAGCAGACAGTCTCCCAGGTTCTTTCATGTACCCAACTCCTGGTCTTTCAAAGTTTAAGCCTTTGTTAGAATTAAAAATAATCCAAAAAATATCCAGGACCAGAAAGATGCTGTGAAGATAATTACGGTCAAAATTGAAGGTGATAACGGCACTATAGAAATGGAATCATGCCTTGAATGCTTTAGATCATCAGTAAACAGTTTGTTCTTCAAAAACATTTATACGATGTCCTGGAAAATCCTTGTGGACATCCAAAACGTGACTTTGTTCTTTTCCCTCTGGCTCTCAGTCTCTTTTAAAGACCACATGTGATCTGCTTGTTCACTGCTGATCACTGAACTAATTTATTCCAGCCTGCCAGCTCCATCATCATGCCAGTTCGTTTCTCATCCCAAGTCCCTCAATTATTTTATGCAAACTGGGGTTGCCAGTGGAAATACTTTATTGAATCAGGCCACCTAGGCATGTCTTCTGCTTTAAATGTGCTTCGTCAGGAGGTAAAGGGAGAAAATGGGGGGCAGAATTAGGGAAAAAAAGAGAGAAAAAGAAAAGCATTCTTATTGCATCTGCTTGATTTTGCAATAATGCAAATGAGAAGGAATTAAAAGGACATTTTACTCGTGAAGGAGAGAATATGAGAGAAGGTCATGTGCTGTTTCACGAGTTCCTGTTTGTCATTAGCCCTGCACTAATTTCTTTTCTCTCTTTTAACTTTGTGTTTGCTGTTTGCTGCTCCCTCAGCTCCTCAAACTGCAGCAGTGGATGATGGACACGTTTCCCATTTAGTCATGAAAGACCTGTGTCTGTCTCCCATTAGATTAATGTTTTCAAATCGTATTGCTCAAAGTAATAACCATCAGCCTGCTGGTAGCTTTTACACATTTTAAGTAATTTTTCTCCCTTGACAAGACATCAGATTAACATTGTAAAGGAGAAAGTTAATGCCCATGCAGTATTTAGACAGACAAAGAGAGAAATTACATCTAATCAGGCCTGGTGTGAATGATTTCCTTAATTCCTGTTCTAAGAGTTCCAGATATTTTATGCTGTCAATCATTTACTATCTTTTCTGTTAATAAACAGGTTAATTCACTCTGTTCTTTTTCACCTCTTCCAGGAACACTGAAACCTTCCAACTACACTACTTACTCTGAAAAAACCCCAAAATCTGCTTGAATGAATCACCTGTGATTTCTAGAACTTATTCCAGATAGAGTGCTCAACAGAGAACACAAACCCCTGAAAATGCATGGAATCACGGGGTGGTTTGGGTTGGATGGGGCCCTAAAGACCACCTCATTCCCACTCCCCAGCCACAGGCAGGGACACCTTCCCCTGGACCAGGTTGCTCCAAGCCCCATCCAACCTGGCCAGAACAAACTGATACGTCACTGCTATAACATATATATTAATATAAAGTTACCTTTATATGAATATATAAATAGTGTTGATGGAGGCTTACAGTTGTGTGGCACAATATGCTCAAACCAATTTAGGAAATTTGGCTGTTTGCAGCTGTCTAAGACATTGCTCCTGTATGTTAACGAGGTTTGGGAATCACAGAATCACAAAATCACAGAAAAGACCTCTGAGATCACTGAATCCAGCCTTTGAAGATGAAAACAAAGGTGTAAATCTGTCCTTTAAAAAGGACATTTAAAAAGAACATCCGAAACAATCTTCTGGATGCGCCAGAATTCATTATTCATTGTGTCTCAAGGTAATAAATTTTTTTGCAGAGACAGTTGGAGTTTTCATTTTTCTCTTTGCACTGTTCTCCAGTTGTCCATTTCTTCCCTTGAGTCATTTCTTTGTTTTTCCCCATTCTTTCCAAGGTCACCTGGAGGTTTTCCCAGCTGATGCAATAAATTAATTCACTTTGTTTTATTTGTTCCCTCAAATATAGCCAGACCAAGACTAGTATGTCCAGCAATCAACTTGTCCCTTCCTTTATCCAGACTGAGAGGCAGAGTTGCTTAACAAATAGCTCCAATTTATGTCCATCATTCACAGTGTAAGGCAGTTGTCAGTGTGGGAGAAGATGATATAATACAGCTCTGTCTGCTCTGTTTCCCCAGCTCCAGGGGCCTTTTTGTGGTGCTATTGACCTTGGCAGAGCTGAGGAGTTTTATTTAGTGTTGCTGTTTTCCTCACTGAAGTTTACATATTTTAACTGGCTCGGGAGATGTGTGTGTGTGTTTCAGACAATAAATGACTTCAGGCATTCTGATTCTATCAGTCAGTGAGATCTATCCTCCCTCTGCTCTGAAGGCTACCACATTTTATACTGAAACAGCTGAAGATGTATGCTGCTTGTACTACTGAAAATGCATATTATTTCATTTTTTTTATTCTATTTTATGAAAACATCTTCATCATTGTGTTGATACTTTGGAAGCCCTGCTTTGTACCCAGGTGAGACTACATTGACTCAGTGAACAAGTTTTATTCTTGGACTTGTGAAAAATGAGGTTTACTTTCGTAGAAAAAATTATAAGTTTAATAAAAAATAAAAAAATCAACAATTAGGAGACAGAAAAGCAAAAGTATCTCAGCAGAGGGTGCCCCACCAGAAAACACACCTTTACTCTTTTGAATTCTGTGCTTTAAGGATTGCTGTGTTACATATTCAATAGATCCTAATGCATGATTCAAACATTCTCTTTGGGTTCGATCAGTTTCAGTTCTTCCCCCAATCATTTTATCTGGTAGATCCATTTGTAGGTGGCTCCACTTCATCTGGTGACATGGGTCTCATAAATCCTTCTCCTGATGTTTTTGGGTATCTTCATTTGAATAAGAAAAAGAAAGTCAGCAGTCTTTATGCAGGAATGCAAGGTGACCCTCCATACCTTCTGGTTCGGTCAGTTTAGATATTACAAAGAGAAAAAAACTAGTCTTTTACTCTTAACAATATGCTGCAATCAGAAAACATACATTTATCACCTTTCTAAACTCTATTAATAAAAGATAATGCAGTACTATTATACATATAGTGTTCATTTTAATATTTGCAAAAAGCCAACTTTATAATATGCATTTATAACAGAGTTAATATGCTGAAATTTATTTTAGCAGTAGAAGTTTGTAATATTAAATGCTTAACCTATAACCCTTTATTTTTCCAGGATTTGGTAAAATTTTAAAAAATAAATACAGGAAAAGAAGTGCTTCTAAGGAAACATGACTACCATAACAAACTACTGAATGCTAGATGTGAGTGGTGCAGTCTCCTCCAAGAAAATTCTTGTAAGATTCAGCCAGAAAACATTTCGTGGCATTTGTTTATAATAACACTTTAAGACTTTAAGACTTAGAGAATCTGAACATAAACAGAGATGAATATACATAAAAAAATAAGTAGTTGCCTAAGTAAATAAATGAAAAATAGCTGCAGTATTTGGTTGTCATCTCTGGGAAGAAACATCCCAGTCAGAGGAAAACATGAGATAGTTATCTGTAGATCTTGGATGTCTTTCTATAAAATCTGTTGCATTCTTAGGTGTCAGATCAGAGATTTACCAAGTACTGAGCACAGCAGATCTGGAATAGCTTTGGGAAAGACATTTCTGTCCAGAACAGGAATGTGACTGAATTAACATTTCTGAATGAGGACATGCTTTTGTGGCTGATTTCCCTAGAGCTGTTGGCAAATTATAACTTCCCTAGCTGTTGCAGACAACGAAATGGACAATGAAAACAATCAGGAAGTGCATAAAGGGGAAAAAAACTTCCTTATGTTTCTTCATGATTTTTCACAGACAAATGCTTTTCTGTGCTCAGGTGAGCAAATAAAAGACCAAATAGACACAATCATTTAAGCATGATTTTCTTCCAGTGTGAGCAGGATTTTGGTTTGATTATAATGAGTTCATTAAAAATTGTCTGAAGCAAACATTTTGACCTTTTGTGACAGGTCCCATCGGTCACAGCAGAATTGTCACCTTCCCTAAATTTTCATCAGAATACTCACCTTTTGGGATCATTATTTATGAAAAGGAAAGATGGTAGATGTTTTTTCAAGGAAAAAATGACTGTTCTGACACTTCCTACCTCAGGTGCAATACAGGTCCTTTTGTAGCTGTGAACAGAGGTAAGGCAAGGTCAGGAAAAATAAGAAATATCTTTTATAATATCCTTAAAAAAACCGCACGACCATCACAGGTGCTTTTAAACTCCTTTCCTCAAATCTCCAATAGAAACAGCAGTTTTCAAAATAAAATCCAGCCTGAAAACAGTTGCTCTGAATTTCTCTTGATCTTTCATTTCTCAGTGTCTCCAAGGCTTTCTTGTGTAATTGTACAACATACCTGGAGAGAGACATGGTTCTCAATATTTTTTTACTATAAAAACTTTGGGGTGAAGATCTATTTTACTTTTGACACCCAGGGCAAATGGCTTGATGTTTCAGTGCTTGGATGCTTCTCCAACATTTACTTTTCTCTGTTTACTTGACATCTGAAAAGACATCTTCTTTCACTTTCTACTTCTAGTGCATTGATGTTTCCATCAGAGCTGAGCCATCTCCCAGACAAAGCAGAAAAAATGGGGCTTTTGGGTTCAAGCCTTCTTACCTGGACTTTTGTTTTGGGATGGGATGAGTCACGCTTGATGGGTCTTATTTTTCTCCATTTGTTAGAGCAAGTTCAGAGGAATATATCATATGAGATATATGTTGAGATATATCAGATGAGATATGTGTTGAGAAGGAAACAATTTTGGGTACCATCCTGGGCTACTTATCCATCCCTTCAAATGTGGGGTACTGAATTTGTTCAGTGATCATACTAGAGGATTCAAGAAGTCATAATGCCCAAGCTTCATTTTCAGGAGTTGGGAGAAAATGCAGATTTTAAAAATTTATTTTGCAGATTTTATTTGTTACTATAGAATAAATGATAAATACTATTCGCTATCTGCTTAAAATAAACTACTCACAGTATCACAGATGGTTTGGAAGAGACCTTAAAGAAATCCAGTTCCACGTCCCTGCCATGGGCAGGGACACCTTCCACTACCCCAGGTTGCTCCAAGCCCCATCCAGCCTGGCTTCGAATCTTCCAGGGTTCCACATCCACAGCTTCTCTGGGCAACCTGTGCCAGGACCTCCCAGGAGAAAGGAGGAAAAATCCTCACAGGAAAATAATTATCCAAATATCTGATCCAAACCTCTCATTTTTCCAGTAACCAGATTTGCTAATGGCAGGTGCAAGGCATATCCCATTCAAAACATGCCTCGATGTGCTCAGCTCTATCTGTGAGCCAAGGAATCTTTGGAGATGTTTCCTAAATAATTTCACCAATTTGTGGATCAGCCAAACCCTTCCTGGTAACATGGATCATGATGCAGCTGAAAGAGTTTTCAAGATGTCTTCCAAAAGTTTTTACTCTTTCCTGGCACAGCTGTTTTTCCACAGCTGTTGCCTCTCTTGTCCCTCACATCCCACAGCAAAGTTCTGAGCATCCAGAGGCAGGATGGGCTCCCAGACACTACCAGAAATTAAATTTGCAATTCAAAAGAAACTATTATGATTCCAACTGTTGTTAAAAATCAGGCCAAGGTTTAGAGCCTTCCAGGATGGGCCACAATAGCAGGAACAAGATCCCTGCTGGGGAACTTGTATATCTTTAACCTCCATTCCCATGCCTTTATTTCCTTAGGATCTTGAGATAATGTAACTTCTCAGCTTTTATCAGATTATTTGTGAGCACTGGAGGAAATGTTTTGCTATTAAGGCAGCATCTGATGCTTAAACACTTTCAATCTCTCCCAGGGAAAGAAGAGGGGAACAGATGTTAACATCTGCTCCCTTGAATCTGTCCTACATTTTCTTGTTGCCGACCCTCTCTTCTCCTCCCCACAGTGAATTGCAGTAGCATCCTGCCAGACAAAACCCATAAAATTTCATTCTGCAGTTCTTGTGCTGAAATCAGAAACCTGTAACTGGAGCACAGAATATCTTGAGAACACAAAGAAAGTAACAGCAACAAACCCCTCAAATTCAAATTTGTAAAGTTCAGGTGACAAAAGACTTTCCTTCAGGCATCTGTTCCTGTGGCTAACTTACTGTCAGTGTTACCTTTCCAAAGATAGAATAAATAAATAAACAACTAAAAATAAAAAAAGGCGGAAGAAGGATATTCATCTTGAATTTTGCCTGCTCTGACTCCCCACAGCCCAGTTTTGCACAGGAGCTATCTGCTCAGCAAAGAGCCCTGCAGCACCATTTCAGAGAATATCTCTCCTAGATCCAGGGTTTGCTGTAAATCTTCTAGAACTGCACAAAACAATGACATGCTTCATCCCAGATTTTAGCAGCCCACAATCTTGATGTTATGCTTTAATTGAACTGAAATTACATTTAGTCAGAGCTTGAAATTTCTGATTTGCTCAGATGCCATTGTTTTCACAAGCAAAGCTCTTGCTCTGTACTTTTTTCCCCTCACCCTTTCCCTCTTGAATTATTTAACATTTAGAAAGCTGAGCTTTGCCACTTTTATTTCCATCCCCAGTTTTATTGCTATCTAAGTGATTTACAAATCAAGCCTTGCATCTAATGGCGCTGTGTATTTCCATTTCCAGTGCTCTTCTTTACTGTCGGCTCTTGTTGGATGGGGCAAACCTCAGACACAAATAACTGAAATTAATGTCAAATTGCATCATGTGCAACTTGAATTTCAATTATGGGATCTGAGTGAAAATGCATGTTTTCAGCAAACAGCAATAACGCTGCGACTCGCCTGGCCCCGGAACTCGCATTACTAGAAAGCATCACACGCAAGACAAAGACACAGGATCTCAAAAGCTTAAAACAAATCTGCTTGGCATTTAGTTAAGGCCAATAAGCTGAGAGAATGAGAAGTCATTCAGGCCTTCAACTTCTGTATTCCCTGCCCTATGATATGTCTGTGCCTGTTTAGAGCCTGGAACTCCAGTGTTTTCTTCCAGAATAATGGGAAGTGAGCAGGGATTAATCTACCCTCCTAAACCCTTATGCATCCTAAATATATGGCAGTTTGTGGCCAAGGCAAGTGGCTCAGCCCATCTTTAATTCTCTACTCATGGATATGGGAGTGCTGGTTGCCAGTGGCTGAACACAATCCAGTATGTGCCCAGGTGGGCAAAGAGGCTGGTGTCAGCAGTGGTGTGGCCAGGAGGACCAGGGCAGGGATTGTCTCTGTGCTGGGCACTGGGGAGGCCACACCTCGAATTCTTGGGTTAGTTTTGGGCCCTTCATGATCAGAAGGACATTGAGTTGCTGGAAAATGTCCAGAGAAGGGAACAGAGCTGGGGAAGAGTTCGAGCACAAGGCTGATAAGGAGTAGCTGAGGGAGCTGGGGGGCTCAGCCTGGAGTAAATGAAGCTCAGGGGGACCTTATTGCTCTCTACCCTTGGCAGGAAGGTAGAGCCAGGTAGAGTTCATTTTTTCTGCCATGTCTCAAGTGAAAGGATGAGAAAAAATGACCTTAAATTCCACCAGAGGAGGTTCAGATTATGTATTAAGAAAAAAATATCCTCTGAGAATATGGCTAGGCATTGGATGAAGTCACCTAGGGAGGTGTTGGAGTCACCATCCCTGGAGGTTTCCAAGAGGAAACCTGGATGTGGCACTTGGGGATATGGGCTAGGAGTGCTTCTGGTGCTGCTGGTTTGATGGCTGTACTGGATGGTCTTGAAGGTCTCTTCCAACCCTGATGATTTTTGCCTCACTGTAATGCCCAGAGGGTGTGAAAGCTCAGTGGGAAGACGATTTTCTCTCCTGGTTATTTGTGATCCACCTGATGATACAACAATCAACTTTGTTTAGTTTTCTGGAAAAGCTGGAGGGAAAGAATTATAAGTAGTGGGGACAGATATATCTTATATTCATGCGGATGGTGAAGTGGGTTGAAGGAATCACATTCTCCCCTGCCCGTTCCTCTCCATTGACTTCAGAGGATGTTGAGGCACAAGGTTATATTTAGTCTACAAAGTGCAGTGCCCTGTCACTGCTGAAGTTTTTGTGGCTTTGAAAACTTCAGCCAATGGAATGACCTATATATCCCCTCCAGACAGGGGCATTGCAATGCAGCTGCAGGTTTTGCCCCTTCAACTTGCTGAAGAAAGTATGTTCCTTTCATTAGAGAGTGACTGCAACGTTTGGACATTCTACCAAAAATTTGGATGTTCTACCCAAAAAGTCATCATATGGCACCCCGTCACTTTGCAAGCACTGCTCTCAAAGGAAGAAAAAACAACCTTCAAATAGCATAGTAAATATGATTTTTTTTAATGCTACAGCCCAAGTGAAGCTAATGAATGTGCCCAGATGGCACTTGAAAGAGCCAGATAAATCCCACTTAACTTATTTCTGCTAAAACCATTCAGAACTTGATGTCCTGGTTAAAATGACAGCAACTTGAAGTATTGGAAAACTACTTTTTTTATAATCTGGTGCAGGTCTTGCTGTCAAAATCAGCTCTCAACAGAAACTGAAGAGCTACCCAACACATTAATAATCAGGTGAACTTTGAAAGAGTTATGACTTTAAAATACAGAGAGCTTGTAAAGACATTTTTATAGGGGACTGGGATATGGGTTTGTGTTAGACTCTCAGTGATTAAATCTTCCCTTTATCTGCATAAGAGAAAGAGCAAAGATGGATTTCTATAATTATTCCTCTGAAAATACATTTTAAGCAGGAAAGAGATAACAAGTTATCTTTCACTCTTTCTACTGCTTCCCAGCTCAAGATGTTGGCTTTGGTCAGACACTCAGATCCAAACTGAGGTCATAAAACCCATTTGAATGCCCCCCAAAATGCTTACACAACTGAATTGTTAATACGGGCTTTAGAACGGGAAGGGATGAGCCAAGCCCCGTCCTTCTATCCCTATCGCCACCACGTCACCTGTGCTGATGCTTCTGACCACATTAGGAGTTCCTAAATGTAAAATATCTGCACCCCCACTCCCTGACAGGGCACTGAAATTACTTTGGATTGACTTGGGGAAGATGCAGCTGCTCCTGTTAGGGTTGTGTTTCAGGAAAGAGATTGTTTTTCATTTACTGTATCTGCCCAAAAATAATGTGCTTATTCTAAGCTGATGATTTAGGCTCCCTCTGTAGCTGCTGGACTCACAGATTCAGCACCAGAAGTTGCTTCATCCCATTCTGAGGCAGAGCTGCGATGTCTCTAATAAATATAAAGGAAGTTTAGACATCTGGCTCAGATTAAACATTCAGTTTTTAGATAGTTAAGTTAGGTGAAAGCAAGCCAGAAAAGTTGCTGACAACCAAGATTAGGCATGTCAAACTCAAGACATGCAACTTAAACAAAGAAGATCTTATTTTGGAAGGATTCCTGCAGGAAAAAATACAAGATACCATCCTTTGTGGGGGAAGATAGAGGGGGCAAAGCAATCTGTGAGAGCTCTTTTCCATGGGCAGATAAAACCCAGTGTCAAAGGTAAACCAAACCATTTATATTTCTGTCAGCTTCCCTGGGGTTTATTGTGTGCAAAAGCTTTTGGAAGTCAACAGAAAGGTCAACCAGCGGGGTGGAAATTTTATTAAAAATATTTAGACTGGCTTCTATTGCGAAATGTAAATGGAAACCAATTAGATAATCAAACTAAAAGTAGGCAAAGAAATGGCATTAACACTCCCAGAATGTAATGATCATTGTTAAGGACAGATTTTGTCCAGTTGCTTGTCTTTGGTGGTGGTGGCAGGAGGAAATCAATTATGGTTCACCTTTTAACTGCCTTTTAAAGCCTTGCAAAATTGATTTCATACAGCATCAAAATCCAGCAATAAAACAAGGAGAAAGTGGATAATGGAGAAAGGATGATGTAAACAACATTTAAATGCTGGTCTGCAAAAAACCTCCAAAAACCCACAAAAACCCAGGGTACCTTTTTACATGGGGAAATGGGTTAAATAGGTACTGCTCCATTGCTGCCATGAGTGCAGAACAAAATGATTGTGGCAAAGCTCTGTATCCATGGGGTGAGAGGTGTGACTCCTTCAGCACAGTCCCCCATGGAAGACTTGGCATTTGAGTTTGCAACAAAAAAGCAATGAACATCATCAGCCTGCGACCACACAGGTCCAAGTGACAGCAGTCAGCCCATCACAAGGCTGTGTTTGAATCATTGAATCACAAAATTATTTGGGCTAGAAGGAATTTAAAAGTCCCTCCAGTTCCAACCCCCTGCCATGGACCTTCCACTAGACCAGGCTGCTCGAAACCACATCCAAACTGGCCTTGAACACTTCCAGGGGTGGGATGTCAACAATTTCTCTCATCAACCTGTTCAAGAAGAAATTGTTTCTGTGAGAAGAAACAAAAAAAAATTTGTCATCAACCTGTTCAAGGTTGATGAGAAATTTTTTTTTGTTTCTTCTCACAGAAACAATTTCTTCCCAGTATCTAATCTAAACCTGACCTTTTTCCAAATAAAGACATGCTACAGGTGTAGCAATTGTTTATTTTGGGTTAATCCATCTTGTCTTCTGCATTTTGAGCACAGATAAAGGTAGCAAAGATAAGTAGGATTCAGGACCAGGTAAGTTCCTTCAATCCACCTGTGAGGCTTCTGTGACACTGTAACCCCCACTCCAGCAGCAACTGTGAACATCTGAACATGTGAACATGAGAAAAGTTGAACACGTGTCCTCAGAAAGTTCACGCACAAATACACACAAACAGCCACAAAGTAGAACACAGAGAGCACCTCATAAACTCACACAAACACGAACAGCACAGTCAGCACATCGCCTTCCTCCTCCCCAGCTAACTGGGATTGAAGTTGCTACAGGAATAGGCACAGTAGAGATTTTTCCAGCAACTGGACTAAGACAGATTTTGGAACAGATGGCCTTGAGGTCCCAGTCCTTGCCTGAGGCTTTTACCAGGACTCTCAGAGCCCTGGAGACCCCAGTCTGGCTCCAGATCTCTCATCCTGCTCACAGCCATCCCAGCTTGCAGCCCATCACCTTTATGTGCTGGCTCACAATAGTGAGTTCACTAGCACAGGAGAAAGCATCAGGATTTAGGAATAAGACAGGGTAAATTGTGGTGAAGGGCTCAGCCAGACAAACATCCTGCCCAGCAGACAGTTTGCCCATAACTCTTTTCCATCTATTTTGCCACTCTTTTATTCTTCCTGGTCCATCTTGATCCTCACTTTCTGCTGCCTTTGCTCCTGCTAAACATTCCATCTTTGCACATTCCCACATTCATTCTGCCTCTGTGTCCCACAGTAAGCCATGATCCTCTTCATGCTGGAACCCCTCCAGTTTTCAGAGCATTCCTGAGAAAGTGGTTTTTGGCTGACTCACCCACCTGGGCTAGATTCCTGATTAGATCACAGGGACTCAGACTTATCCCTGGATCTCTGAGTTTGGAAAGAATGGCCCTTAATCACAAGACCCACCAAGAGCATATGACATTTCTCTCAGACCTCTTCTTATTTCTTCTTTTCACTTGCCCTTTGTTTTGCCCTCCATTCCCTGCCTTGTCTGCCAAATAATAACCAAATGTCAACAGTTCTGCAGCAGGGAGAATGTTGCTGGTTAGTCCAGAGAGGGAAATTTCCCCCTGTGCCACGGATCATTGTGACATCCAGTTTTGTCTCTTCAGCCCATGAAGTGGTGCCATTAGCCCATAATGCTAATGTTGTGGCTTGGGAACCAAGGGAATTTTTTTGTCTATTGGAAGCATCTCCTATGACAGTAACTCATTCGGCTGAAGACACATCCCAGTGAAATTGCAAAGTTGGAGAGAAGTTCGTGAAATGTCACAGGATGGTTTGTGTGGCTCAATGAGATTACCTCAAACTCTGGCCTTATGAACTGCCAGTATATCAGCGAGGCAGCTTGACTGGGCAAGACCCCAATTGCACTCCCCACTTTTCCTAAAGAACAGGAAGGGTAAGGGAAATGTCAGCCTCTACTTTGTTGTGATTTGGAGCCTGGTCTGGCCTTCAGACTGGGGTAATCCGTTCCACCCTATTAAAGAAAAGGGAAAATCCATTCAATCTCCACTAATACATTCCATCTCTTTTAAAAGAAATAGAAGCTGGTTAAATAGGAGAATTTTTATCTCTGTCTGAAATCAAGTTCTTAGACAACCTTGTTATTTTGGCGTGAGGTAGCACACTGAAAGGTGGGTTCTGTTATGTTTCACACTCCTTTTTTCCTTCTTCCCAGTGCTTATAACTGTATGGAAATCCTATAACATCATGTAGTTAACAGTAGGAAAGAATATTGGTACCAGTAGTGCTGGTAAATCATGAGAGCTCTGCTTAAATAAATTATTATCTTCCGTTCTTCACTGCATGTGATGCTTGATGAAAGGTCAAAGACAAACCTTTTAAACTAAAATATAAAATAGGTTTAAAGGCAGTGCAACCCTATTCCTTTCTTATTACCTTTGACTTGCTTTATAGGGGACATGAAGGGCACAGGGCAGCTCTGCAATCTGAAAATCTTATCATGTCATATTGCCTTTCAAACCCTTTGATTTATGT
This sequence comes from Sylvia atricapilla, assembly GCF_009819655.1. Lineage (NCBI taxonomy): Eukaryota > Metazoa > Chordata > Aves > Passeriformes > Sylviidae > Sylvia > Sylvia atricapilla. The sequence continues at coordinate 150,025,865 of NC_089140.1, forward strand.
AAAGTTATTTAATTTAGCCGAGAAATCCCATAAAATTTCTGCAAGCCATAAGATTTTTTCACATGGAAAGAGGATCTGTCTCATCCTTTGCATCCCATCCTTCATTTCTTCTTATCCTCTCCAGGACTAACTGACCCTTCCCAGATGTTTCTCCTTAATGCTCACCCTAAAAGTAATAGATCTAATTATCTTCAGTGTTTGGGAATTTCACCACTGCTGATGGACTTTGCCTCTTATTCTTATAAGAACTTAGTTCAAAAACATCCCTCTTTTCTTTTCTCATACCATGACAAGTTGCATTCTTTACAAAGCAGTTAGGACTCTCAGGGGCAATTAAAACACAAATTCTGAATATTTCCATGGATCCACTTTTATTTTGCTGGAGACAGTAAAACAAAGCAACAGCCCAAAGGATAAAGAGAATTCATTACTGTGCATGTTGTTATCTTCTAATGTCACCATAAATTAGTTGGAAGACTCTCCTCCCAAAATAAGGATCAGAAAGATCCTTTGAGGTTAAAGTTTTGTTACAGCAAGATGATGTCCTGAAAGCATCCTCATTTCAGAGACACTTCAGGCTTGGAAATACTCATACCTTGAAGGGCCCCATTTTGAGTCATACACATTTCCTTAGGCAGTGGGGAATATAAAGAAATCAGTAATATTGAAAACATCCTTTCTTACCCTCTTTCTGAGTCTTTTCCTACTGATAAGAGTTTGCAGAATTCACCTTCTTCCTTCTGTGCCAAATACTCATATATTATAATGCTTTACCCCAATTTAAGTATTACAATAATAAAATATTAAAAAAAACCTTCTTATTGCACATTTCTTGAGAGTTGATGTAATTTTCTGTTTCACATCCCTTGCATAGTCTCTTTCACTCAATGCTATTTCAGTTTTATTCAGACACACAGATTCACCCAAGGAAAGAGTTTCATAACAACAGAAAATCCTTTCTCATAAAAGTAATTAATCTAAGAAGACAGGGGTCAGAAAAGGACATGATGAGCATTTCCAAGAGCCAGGGAATGTGGAAGAGTCCCAGATAACCTGATGCTGTTTGAAGCATTCAAAGGAGTCCCACCTGAGCTCCAGCCACTGCTCCAGGAAGGAGCAGCTCCCTCAAGGATCCACTGTCGTGTTTACAGCCCTATGGAAACACCCTGGACAGCCTGGAATACTCCAGATACAACTGGGAAGGGAAATTTCCTCTATGGTGAGACAAAATCCAGCTTTAATATCTTTAAACGTGAGTATATGGGTGAAAGTTACCTCCATCTGTGTGAGGTCTGGTCAGTATAGTCAATATAGCATGAAGAATAATTCAACAACGAACCTCTAGTTGTATTCAATGATAAATACAGCTCTCTTTAGTTAGTCCTTATTGACAATTTTTTCTATTTTTTTCTTTCTCCGGGATTTTTTAAAATTTTTTCTTCCCAAGTCTTTAATGTCCTCCTTGAAGTCTGTGTCTAAAATATGGTTTTGGAGATGGGGAAGTTTAAAAAAATTATTTCAGTTTCACCATCTGGTGTATCTTTGGGTAATCATGACAGCCAAAAATATACAATTTTTCAGGTGTTTTTCAGGTGTTATTAGCAATCTATCCTTTGGATGTGTGAAGATCATTTTGAGGACTTTCAAAGGACTGCTGATTTATTTTGCTTTCGATGGTATATTTTTTTTTTAAATATATAATGTAAAGCAATTCAGAGAGATCTGATTTTCAGAATGAGTGTGAAATCCATCCATGTCTTCAATTCTGATACCAGCATTATTATCTTGCTGGGATCTTTGATGGGCCTAGCATATCAAAACTCTGAAAGAGTTTCCCATGTTTCCCCTCGGCTCGGGGAATATTGGCATTCATTTATTCTGAGGAGTGTTTCTGTTCTGAATTAAGATATTTTGCCTAGAATTTCAGATAATATCTTAAACTGAAGATAATTTCTTATCCCAGAAAATGCCTTTAAGGTTACAGTTTCAAACCAGGAACTAATACAGAGGATAATCTACTGAAAAAACAATGATGAGTTTTCTGCACCTGTATCAATCACACGGACAAGTAACTCCTAGACTTTCACACTCAGGAATCTCAGAGGTGTTTTTTTTTTATTTATTTCTTCTGAAATACTGATGAGGTAGGTGGTACAATTAGCTCCTAGAAATAATTGATAGTGTTCCATGACATCAGACACCTTAACATATCTGTATGAAAAATAAGAAGGGAGAACATTTTTAATTCTAAAGGTAAAAAAATAAGGCAGATTCCTGTCATGGTCATTCTGCTTTTCGCTACACTTGTGATCTAATTAGATGATTTTATTATCATGAGATTCATCCTGGTTAATGTCTCAATGATGTCTTCTGGTTACTCAGGTGGTTTAAGGAAAATGAATCTATCAGTATTTTCTGATAACTGAATTCCCAAAGCAATTAGTTTCATATTGTGTTCAACCTTTTCTTCTAAAAGAGAAGGGTTAGCCAATTATTTTTATACTCTGAATTTTTACTGTTTTAATTATAAAAATTCTTCTTCTTCTTCTTCCTCTTCTTTTTCTTCTTCTTCCTCTTTTTCTTCTTTTTCATCTTCCTTTATTATCATTATTGCTATTATTATTATTATTACTGTTCTTATGATGTAAGATCTCATTGTTATCACTTTCTTACCATGTATAAATCCTTTGGTCCCCCAATCCATGTTCAGGCACCAGAAATATAACTTTCAAGGTATCTGCCTACTGATGATCTTGCTATTAATGCCCAGAGTTTGGCCTTTTCCATGTTATTAGAAATAAACTATCAGAAGCTTACCCTTATCTACTTTTCTGGCAATATCCTGCTACTGCATTTGAAGAAACACCAATATCTTGGACAGAAATAAGGGATTCAGGATGGTTCATATTCCTGGTAAAGAAAACCTGGATCTTTTGTATTTTCCACAACTCTCTGCTCTGTTGATTATTTCAACTCAACATTCGCTGGATGTCTGAATCTATTATTGACACATATGCAAAACAAATCAGCAGAATAAGTTGTTAATAAGGCAAAATTACTTGTAAATTAAGAATGGGGTTTTTTTCCTGCTTCAATACAACTGCATTTTTTCTGAGCTACAAACCCAGATTTATACTCTTTTCCCAGAATCAAAGGAATCAGCAGAAAGAAACAGACATTTCTGGGATGTGATATATCTGACATCTAAAATAGATCAGATGTGCCACGTCTGTTCCTATCCACTGGCTCCATAAAAGGAACGGAGCTGACTGCTCAGGCTCCTGCACTGCAGAATTTATTTTAACTAATTTTAGCAGTGCAATCCATTTTGAGATGCAATTAGGGGTCTGTGGTACTGTATCACAGTGAAGTTGGGTGTGTAGGGTAAGGGAAAATCTTATATAAGAATACCAGATTGAGAAAAGACAAGGCTTTCTGCATGTTCCCAATTTTAGGCTTGCAGCAGAAGCAGCAAACTCCGGGCTAAAGAATAAATTGCTGTGACAACATAATTCTGTTAATCAATTAGACAACTCAAGAGGAAAAAAAAAAAAAAAAAAAAAAAGGAAAAAGGTGATTACTGAAAGCTGACAATGAGTTGCCCGCAGAGGAAGACATAAAAGCAAACAAACAATTCCGCCTGCCAATTTAGCCTGGAGGGTACACTCACATTCTCCTCTGACCCCAAATCTAAGTAGCAGTTGAACTTTGAGCACAGCAGCAAGTCCCATCAACCAGCTGTTTTCCATTCCACACAGGATTTCACTGTCCAGCCTACTGCCTCCGGCCTGAAAGATGTGAGGATGTGCTTCCAGCAGTCATTCATCAATTTTTCTACTCTGCTGCAGGGATGCACAACGGGCTGGAGGTGTGCCATTTTTATTTTATTTATTTATTTATTTTTATTCCATTGCTACCCAAAATAGAGAGAATGAATGAGCTTTGTTCACCATCCGTCCTGCCAGGGCAGGCACCAACCTGGCCCAGCGTTCTGAGGATGAGAGAGTTATAAAATACCACATTTTGGCTGTTGTTTAGCAGACAATAGGAGCCATCACAGAGAGAGGAAGTTCAGAGTGGCACTTTGCTGACAGCTCCTCTCTGGCAAGCTGGCAGGTGCAGGCTCTGAGGAGCTTCCCTGTAGCAGGAGCAGAGCCCAGCACAGCTCCAGAGCAAAATCCTGACCTGCGGGGCAGGCTCCCATCGACCAGCCTGATGTGTGCTAATTGTGTACCAAAAGGATTAAATTAGCAAGGCAACCGTCTGCCATTTGCTTTTTCTCCTTCTCTTTCTCTCTCTCTCTGTTTCCTAATTTGCTTGAATCACGCACTCGAGAGGAATTTTTAGACTAGGAAGCTTGTTAGCTAAAATATACTTCTCCATTCACTTGATTTCATCTGCCAAAAGCCTCAAGCAAAAGTGCAAGTAAGGACAGATAAAAGGGTAGTAATTAGAGCATATCGTGATTAATTCTTTTTAAAAATCATTTATGTGATAACGACTGTGTTTTCGTTGCCACTTATCTTTCATTATGGAAATTAGGGAGAAATGAATCCATAACTTCTGACCTCAGGTGTATGAAGACTGCAGATCCTTCTCCTTGGTGCATTTCTCCTTGTGATGTTAATGAAATAATTTTACTGTCAACTGTTCTTTCAATTGTTGAAGAACAGAGCTCCAGCAGTGAGACAAGATTTCCTGTGGATTTGGAAAAGTTTTGGAGCCACTTCCATCTTTTCTAGAATAAAATCAGATCAGAGACACCCCAGTATTACATTGTGGTTCATGTATAGCAGACTTTGCACATATATATATATCTATAATATATATAGATTTGTATACATATGTGAAGTTTCCAGTTACTATCCTAATTTTATTGTCTTTCTTATTTGAAATGGCAGATGAACATGGATTCTTCCACAGATAAATTAAATACAGTGAAACAAGAACAGTAACTTTAAGGAAAACGAATATATGGACTTCAAAATCAAAAAGGAAGAGGAGGAAAATCCTGAATTGCACATTTGTGAATAGACTTCACATCCTTTGATTCACTGTCTTGATTCAGTCTCCTACCTATGGGCAAAAAGTGATGCTGAAATGCTCCATTTTCCCTCTAAAAAAAAAAGCTTAAGAAGGAAAATGAGGTGAAATCAGAAGCAAAGAATCATTCTCTTGATATTTTTGCTATTTTGTCTATCTCAAATTTGACGAGAGACTCTTAGTAAGCAGAGTCTGGAATACTCCAAGCACAAAGGCTTTCATTTCAGTAGAAAACAGCTGTGGAACACAGACAGCTGTCTGGACTGAGGAGCCTTGTCTCAGACACTGCTCCCTGCATTCCAGCAGGGGTTTTTCACACACCCAGCATCTGATAGAAAGTCAGATTAGCACTGGGAGGACCATGCAGGGAGTTTCTGGATGCTGTTGGTCAGAGTTTGTTTATAAAAGTGACAGAGGGGCCAATCAGGGGTGATGCTGTTCTTGAGCTGGGAAGAGTTGCTGGGAAATGTGGCCACAGCAGTGAAGATGAGGTGATTGAGTTGGTGGAATGGAAGGCTGGGAAGGTAAGCAAAAGAGGCAAGGGTGGGTTCAGAAGAGCAGATTATGATTCCTGGAAGAATTCCCTAAGAAATTTCAACAGGAAAAGTGCAAGAGAGACAGAAGATTTGCAAAGAAATCTGAGGAACAAGTGTCCCATTATGTAGGAAGTTTAGGAATTTCAGCAGAAGACCCTTGTGGCTAAGCCAGGCACTTTCCAATGACCAAAATCCATCCTTAGAGGTTTTCAAGTATTGGCCAGAAAATATCATTCTGTCTCTACCTAGTGCTGAGTGTATTTCAACTTCCAGTGAGCTACTGGACAAGAGACTTCCACAGAACAACACCTAGAAATTTCTAAGGAAACAGAATCACAGAAACTTTTAGGTTGGAAAAGGCCCCTAAGATTATCAAGTCCAAATGTCAAGTCCACCACTTAGCCACGTCTCTTAGTGTCACATCTACATTTCTTTTATAAACCTCCAGGGATGGTGACTCCACCACTTCCCTAGGCATCCTTTTCAATGTTTCCTGATATCCAATCTACCCTGCCCTGATGTAACTGGAGGCCTTTTCCCCTTGTACTGTCACTTGTTACCTGGGTGTAGAGTCTGACCCGTTTCTCACCAGCCCTGTACTCCAGACCCTTCCCCAGCTCTGTTCCCTTCTCTGGATGTTTTCCAGCACCTCGACACTTTTCTTATGGTGAGGGGCCCAAAACTAGACCCAGAATCAGCAATGTCGCCTCAGCAGTGCTAAGTACAAATAAGGGATTTCTTTTGTTTCTCTAGTGTTGGTATTAATGACAGCACCAATTCAGTATTGGAAAACCAGGAAGACATCCAGAAAACATCATTTACATTTTCATGCTCCTGTAAGAACACTAGATTGATAACCATGTTTAATATATATGAAAAGTAGATCCTTAAACATTCCATATAGATAAAAGTTTGGGGATTTTTTTTTTGTTTGTTTGCTTGATGCTCAGTGAATTGTCCTCTAGTGGAACCTGAAAACCCAGGGCACAGCTCAGGACAGAGGGTGCTCAGTCAAGTTTCTCTCCATTTGCACAACAAAGAGTGTCACTGTACCTGGAATTTTGGTTGCCTTCCAGGAGGCAATTATTTGGTTCAAGGAATGCTGCTTAGGTTGAACATCAGGGGAAAAGGCCTTCAGCCAGCTAGAGGACTCACCCCTGCACTCTGCTTTTGTGAGCATGAAATCTCCTTCTGCCCTGGCTGTGGGTTCTGAGAATGGGAGAGTCAGTCACTTGTCAGGAATGATTTGGATAAAGTTTGACCCTGCCTTAGGTCAGAAACGTGGAGGAGATGGTGTTTTGAGCTCTCCTCCAGAGAGCTGCATCCACGAATCTCAGTTTTTACTACTGCATTCCTATGATGTTCTATGAATATTAAACTGCTGTCGAGGTCCAAGGCATATTGAGATAAAAAATAATGTTCCTGGAGGGTGATTCAGTCCATCCTAAACAGAGGTGAGCGTTTTTCTAGGGGAAGTGGGTGAGGGGGAATAGATCTGAAAAAGATTTCCCAGAAAATTGATTTTTCAGTTCATCTTCACAGCAGGAAGCCATGAAGATGTATTGAATCATTTGGATAAGTTGTTGGGTTTTTTTTTTTTTTTACAATCACAAGTCTTTTGATGTACTGAAGATAAAAAAGAGGCCTTGTGACTCAGACTCTTTCCCCAAAACAATGAATTCTCAAGCAACAGGAAGGGTGGGAGTTCCATAGAGAAAAAAAAAAAATCAGTGTTTGGCATCTTCAAAATAATGAAATAATGGGTTAATGATATTAAAATTACATATTTGTTTGGATTTGTCAAAAACATATGTTATATACCTCAAGTTTTAATAATTTTCCTGCTAATTGATTATAGACATGCTCAGTAATTCTGCATTTGAATTAGCTATTCACCTAGAAGTTTTCTTTTTTAGCTTTGTGAAAGATATCTTAAATATTTTAATTCATTTAATTATGATTGAAAGAAAAGAAGAAGGTGACACACACACAGAGTTGCATGCCACAGTGTTTGTTGGTTAGATTTCCTCTAACAATGAAAAGGAAAGTCACCTTTTGACACCATAAGAAAGAGTTTATATCGCAGAGTAGGAAATGTACCACCAGTGTCCTTATCTAATACAGGACTCATAAAAAAAGTTATTCAAATTTCTATGATGATTTTTACTCTCTTCAGCAATGGAAGATTTGCATTGCTTTGAAAAGCGTTTTATTCTCAGAAGATTCTCCTCCTAGACTAAAATCTTACATTAATTCATGCAAAAGCAATTTTCAAATAAGCCAGTCTTTGGTTTCAGGGAGCACAGGAAAAATTTGTATTGCAACCTCTGCCACTGATTGTGTAAGAATAATTCTATTTTGAACAAGTTGCAAGAGCCTTGTAAGAATTTTGCCTTGCAAATCCAGCTGCTGCCAATGCAGGTGCCTTACAGGTGAATTTTGTGGTTCAGCAATCAAGATAATAATAATTTCTGGAAGTATAAGTAATGATCTGTGCATTTCAAAAATCTGTGGATAATTTTATAATGGATGGGGACTCCAAAAAAAATCTTTTTTACCAGCTTAATCTGTCTAATTTTCACTGGTTGGTCTTTGAGAAATTGTATCAGACTCTCCCTGCAGTCAGAGCAGACATAAAGGAATATCCAGAACTGAATATTTAATTTTCCAAAAAGCTGCTAACAAAGATGAGGTGAGGAATTGGCCTGTAAGTCAAGGCAAAGGTAATTTAGAGGAACTCCAGCTTTGTCCCCAGTTCCATTTGATATCTACCGAGGCATCAGGTGAAAGTGGGAGCAGCTGGATGGGAATATCTACAGAGAGAAATGTCCCATCTGTATGCTCACTTCAGGCTCCTTGAGCTCTGGGACTTGTAAACACATCGGAAATAAATTCCTGTCTTAGACACTAATCCCTGGCATTATTTCCCTTGTATTATCTTGTCTGGAGTGTAAAACTCAATCCTTGATTTTCTTCTCCCCACTTGGAGAATATCATTAATGCTAATTGTGAACTTGGCTGTGATTGCATATTGCTTAGTGTGATGCTAATGAATTTGAATAGTAATTTGTACTATATTGAATTAGTATCCTATCTCAGAGACCATGGAGAATTGAACCCTAAAGCTTTCATCATCCCTTTCTTCTCCTTTCACCAGCCAGGCCTCGTGGCTTTTCTGCTTTTTGAAAATCATTTAACAGTCTGCTCACTGCCCAGCTGAGATGAGATCAGCACTGCTGACAAGAGCACTCAAATACCTTATTACCAGCTAAATATAGACTGGTTTGAAATCAGAATGAGTTAAGGTCGGTGCTCTTCTTTGGGGTATATAATTGTTGTTATTATTAATTAATTAATTTCTTTATTATGTTCACAGAACCACAGAACAGGTGAAGTTGGAAGGGGCCACAGTGGGGTCACCTGGTGCCACCTCCCTGCTCCAGCAGGGCCATCCCAGAGCACAGAGCACAGGAGTGTGTTCAGACAGTGCTGGAATATCTCCAGGGAGGGAGACTCCACACCCACTCTGGGCAATCTGTTCAGTGTTAAAATATAGACCATGTACAGAGCTCAGAAACCTCCCACGTCCTCTGGTGTGGCTGAAGCAAAAGCCAAGTTAAGTGCTTATAGAACATAAGAACAAAATCAGTGTAAAGACATTTTCCACTGAAGGGGTGGGACCTTCACGCACTCATCAATAGTAATAAAAATTGCATGCTTTGGCTGGAAATTTTAGAAGCATAAGGAAAATAAATAAGTTGTTTGGTAATTCAAAGATTTTTCTCTTTTACTTTAACAATCACCATGAGAATAAAAGGTTAGTCGTTTTGATCAGTGACCCTCTATACATGTTTAGGTGAAGAGGAAAATTAGACAAAGATGAGAATATATAGAAATCAATTATAATCGGATGTAATTTTAAAAATACGCTAAATTTCGATGTAAATTTCAGTATGTCTGCAAGATCTTGGCAACAGAAAGCCCAAGCAATCACAGCTTTCAAGCTCCTAAGCAAGTAGAGTTAATTATTTGCAAATAAATATGTTCAGAGGATCATAAATACTTTTCCAGAAGATCTTATGATTATGTCACAGTAACAAAATATAGCTACATTTGAATTTCTGCAAGTGAAAATAAGCTTTGATTACAATCTAGAATTTCGGAATAAGACTTTAAGTATTTTGGGATTTTTTTAATCTTTTCCCTGAGTTAAAAATGTAATTCATTATACATATATACATATTCTTACACTCAGTAATGTAATATCTAAACTATTTTCTACAAAAATCAAAATATTTTATTATCTTGATATTTAATATATTTCAACCCAATCATCCTGTAATCCTATGATGGTTTTTTTAGGTCTCACGGTCCTACTGGAGAATTACCTTCTCCTCATTGCCTTTGTATTCAAGGGCATGAATATTTTTGAATCATTCCTTCCTCACTATTTTCTCAGAGCTGTGGGACATTTAGTACATGAATATTCTGGAAGTTGCTCTGATACTCTCTGTGACAGGGAGGGGCTTGGAAATAAGATAAAGGAAATTTACTGAAGGGGTTAAAGCTATTTTTGGATCATGTATATGTGTGTAGATTTTTACACAATTTTTCCTATTGACTAGAAAATAAAGAAACCTGTGGGCACTGGGCAGATCTGTGCTCACTCATTTCTAAAAGGGAGATTTATTGCAAAATTAGTGCATTCTCTAGCTCAACTTGCCTTACATGAAACTCACCATGATATTCATTCTGCATTTCTCCACCGTGACTCCTCCACCTGACTCTTTGTTTTATGACCTTGAACCAGTCTAAACAATCTCTGACAAGCTCATCAGTGATTTGTGATTATTCCAACAGAAGTATAAACAGTAGCTGAGCAAAATCTGAATTAAATAAGTAATCTATGCAATACTTTGCCAAGCTTGAATCTCAGTGTCAGGCTGGAAAAATGACACTTTATTTTTCTAAATTCTTCTACAGAATTCCTGCATTAAACGTTAAAATTCAATATGACCAAATTACCTGTGTTAATGTAAATTGCTCCTGCCTGGAATCACACAACTCATTGAACTGAACCTTCAAAGGATGAAAACTGGATTGAGCTATCTGAGAATCTTACTTACATAATCCATATGAGTTCAAATATCCTCATGAACAGCATTTGGCTGCTTTTATTTGATTAAACTATTTGATTCTGGTACTGTAAGCCTGAAAACTGGTAAGACCGTTTCAGAGAAGGGAACAGAGTTCTGGGAGGAAAGGATCGAGCACCAAGAGAGGAAGGAGTTCCTCAAAGGTCTGATATCAGGTAGATGTCCCCAGGCCATTCTGTCAGAGTGGGCCAGGAGGTGTTACCCATGAGCTCAATGAACAAAATTCTGATTGATGAGTGACTTGGAGACCTGGAAAGACCCACAAGAAAAATGAATTTGCAATGCAGCAGCTCCATGATAAGAGTTCGGAGGTGGGAAATGCATTGGTCCCTTCAAACTCTGCTTGCCATCCACATGGGGTTTCAGAGTACCCCTTTAGCTAAATAAAAACTGATGTATGGAGACATTCTGAATTAATTGCCTGTTCCCATTTACCCCAATTATAGCATCATTCTCTCTCATTCTCTGGAGCAAAGGGGTTTTTGGAAATTTCTGTGGTGGAAAGTGGGGTGATGTGTGCCCAGGTGAGCCCTACCACAAGTTCCCAGCTTGGCTGACAGAGAAAACACAGAGGAATCCCACAGTTTAGGAATATTTTCATGTGGCTGACAGTAGAATTTGCTCCTACTCTGATCACCCACACTCTCCCTTTCCTGATTTCACAGCACTGTGAATTGAGTCTGAGATTGGCACACAAGTGCCAATTCCCCACAACAGTCTTGCCTATATTAATTTTTTTTTTCTACTTTGCTTGTGTCTCAGTAAAAATGGGTGACAGTATTGCCTTGCTTTGAAGGACTGTCATGAAGATTACTAAGCTGAAGAGTATGAAGACATATTTAAAGTATCATAAATGTGTTCAAAGCTCGTGCTAATTTAGGATTGGGGAAATTAACCTGAAGTGCAGAGCACATCTGTTTTGCCCTGATCTCCAGTCAGCATAGTTCACCGAGTCAGACTGCAATATGGTGATAAATATAATCACTGGAGATGTCAAACTGCAAACAGCTATGAGCAATACAAAGATAATGTGGAAGCACTTCTGAAATCCACACTGAAGAAAAAATTAGACTACTAGGAAGGGCTTAGAAAACAATAATTCAGTTCCCTCAGAGTGTGAAATGCATTGAATATGTTGAAGAGGAGATTAGCAAGGAACTTAATGAAAGTCTACATGTATGTGTTAAGATTTTTTTCACTGGTAAGAGAACAGATAATTGATAAGTGACAGCTTGGTGCTGTGCACATCTCAATGAAATAGTCAAAATGTAGGAGCTTTCATTTGAAACAAGATAAATTCAGATTATAAATAAAACCCAAATATTCAACAGGGAGAACAATTTACCACATGCAGAGATTCAATCAACTCATCTTTATATGAAGAGATCAGTTCTCAGGAACAGAATGAGGGTGTAAGTGCTCTGGCTTCTGTTATATAAGAAAACAACTCAGATCAAAATGATCCTGTCTGACTCATAAACATAAATATCCATTGCCTATCAAGCCCATTTATTGTCACCTGCAGCAGGGAACTGTGCAGAAATCCTGTTCAGAATTGGGATCCCTTCCTTTTGGGCAAGCACCAAACCCTTGGCCGTGCTCCTGCCACCGAGGAACGTCCCTCTGGAGTAACATCTTTAAACCCGAGTGGCATCTTTCTGCTGCAGATCTCCTGCATGGGAGAGGAAACAGTTCTTCTGTGATACATTTCAGACCCAAACATGAGATTAATCTCAGCTGAGTCTCCGTCTGCAGGCGCATTTCAGTGATTTGACCGTATATGCCTTTTGTCAAATACATTTGTCGTAAGATGGTATTTTCCACAAACCTTCCAGAATAAATATATTTTGTTTACAAAAGTAGCCTTGGGTTTAAAGTAAAGAAAAAACAAAACAAAACCCAAACCTGATACTTTCTGTTTTCAATGTATTTTCAACAAAGAACATTTTAAACTATTGGAAGTTTCTATAAAAGCAGCATTTTTAGAAACAATAAGTTGAAAGAAACCTTGTTAACTGGGCTTTGACATCATAATATTCAAGAAAAATTTAGAAATCCAAGACATCAAGAAGTGTTTTTTCTTAATTCACGTCCCAGTTAATCTATAATTCTGTCCAAAACCAAATAAAACTCCTAAATCCTTCTATATAATGAAAAGAATAAACAAGCATTATTAAAAGATATAGATAACTTTAAAAGGTATTTAAAGAAACTAAAAACAAAATAATTGAATATGCCTGTAAAAATAGGTCTTTCAGTATCAGGGTCAAAATTTCATCTGGGCCTACGTGGACTAAACCAATAAAATGTGTCATTTTCCACACTATGTGGTGGGACCATCTGCTTCAGATTCCCAGGGGATGCAAACCCTTTGTCTGGGCCTTGATGCAAAGCTTGAACTCCTGTTTCCACATTTCAGCTGAGATCTCTGAAAGCCTCTTCACATATATCCTTTACTTCCAACAGAGGTGTAAAATCACAGAGAAAATTCTGTCTTTGCATCCATTTATCACACACCTTTACTCCATGACCCAGCTGCCATTGTCAACACAAGATGAAGGAAAAGAACCAACTCTTTCAAATTAAAGTTAAATGTATTCTCTACCTTTCTTTTCTTCTTCTTTTTTTTTTCTTTTTTTTTTTTTTTTTTTTTTAACCCTAGGAAATGTGCCCAAACATAAAAGCACCATGTACTCTCAATTAATAAACTGTAGCTGACTGAAAATTTCCTTAACGGTAAGACATTGAAATTGTACCTTAGGAACACCCAGTTTCCATCCATCAGTCTGTGGCTAAGTCATGTATCATTGCAGAAATGGATGTGCAGTGCTGCCTCTGTTCAATAGATGTCCAAGATTTCAGATGTTCCCTCATGTGCTGTGGACTTTATTATGATGGTAAAGCATTCATCAACAACCAGCAAAGTAAAAAATCACTTTCAAGTGGACTTCAAGGCTGGGTATTCATGAGCATAAAAACAGCTCATAAATCATCTCTAAAAATATTACCATTCTTCTGTGAAATAATTTCTTTTCTTGATGTATCCAGGGAACTTGTTGACTTCCTTTCACAGAGTTGCAAGAGAAATATTACACACTCCTTTGTCAAAGTGAGAGTTTTTATTGGAATGAGTTTCATAGGAGACACTTGAAGCCAGGGTGATTTGTTTCTGACTAAAGATATTGGGACCATGTAAAATATTCCTCAGACAGACCATCCCATCCAGTGATGTCCTAATGCAAATGAGTACCGCATCTTCCATGAGTTCGATCTTTCAACTGGTAAAATCAAGACAGAAACTTTATATAAAGAGAGGGGGCTGGACTGAACCAGTGGGAATGATTTAAGGGCTGCAAAAGCACTTGCATACTGGAAGTGAAGGGGGAAAAAATCACAATATAAAGAAATTTAGAAAAAAAAAGTTGAATGCAGTAAAAATTCAGAGAAATAATTAATGGCTTAGAGAAGGCAGATGTGGTGTTCTGTTCTCATCTTAGACTGTGAAAAAAAAAGGCAGCAGAGCGAAATAAAAATAACAGTTTGTTCTTTTCTTCTTATCTCAGATGCTCCTAGAAGTTAAGTCCATTCATTCCCTGGTTCTGCTGTGGAGCTCTCACTAAGTAACTCCTCAGGGACAGAAAGTTACAGGATTAGACATGCAATTGTAATTTGTAAAACAAATAGCTTCAGCTAATTAATGGTACTAATTCTCAATTGCTGCAGCCATAAAGCTCAGGAGACGATCTGGGTTGGTATTTTAATGCACTGGATTCACTCTGTTTTGGCACTGTTGTGTTGCTGAAGAGACAGGGCTTGTTTTTATGTTAATGCGATTTCCTTGCCAATAACTTTAGCACAGCAAGGATAAGGAATATTCCAATTTTTTTAAACTAGGCTTTTCTAAATGCTGCTTTCTGCACTGCCATGCGTGTCTGTCTTATCCTGAGCTCAGAAATTTTGAGCCACATTTAGCCAAAAACATGCACAAAATAAAAAAAAAAAACATCATGAGGAGGTTAACGGTCTATTATTTTTTCTACTGAATGGAGCAACCTGGTAAAACTTCTCAATATTGGTTAAAGCATCTCTTCCTCACCCCCACTTAATCTTGCTGGTTTCTCCACTCTTTACCTGTCTCTCCTCTGATTTTCCTGCAGGTTGACCACTGGAATTTTCTAGCTCTGTGTGCCACTATCATCGGAAATTCATGTAATACAGTAATATATATATATATATATATTCTTGTAATTAAAATGAGCCACTACTTCCTGAGTCAATTGGAGAGGTCTCACAGATATCCTAGGGGAAAGGTGTGATCATGAAATTCCAGTATCATGGCAGGGTTTGGGTTTGAAGGCATCCTAAAGGTCATCTCATTTCAACCCCTGGCATGGACAGGAACACCTTCAACTAGACAAGGTTATTCAGAGCTCCATCCAACCTGGTCTTGAACATTTCCAGGAATGGGGTGCCCACAACGTCTCTGGGCAAGTAAGTGGCAGGAAAATCAAATTCCTGGCTCTTTTTTCCAGCTTTGTCCTGTATGTCAGAATGCAAAGAGGTCCTGGCTGGCAGAACATGGAGTTGAACTCAGACACTACACTTCCTCATCCAAAATCAATGAGGATAATTAGCAGATGAAAGATCCACTGGAAATGGCTAATTTTCTGTGTCAGCAGGTAGATAAGGAATCAATGAGAGAGTCTTGTTCCTTTCATTTCAGTAAATTTGTTTCCATTAGAGGATGGAACACGCCTAATGCAAAACATGTTTGTTTGTTTGGGATGCTCGTGTCTGTCTCCTAGGCAAAAACACACAGGATAAAATATCTGGAAAAGGACAGCTTCCTGCCTATAAATGTCCACTTTTCCAATTATCCCAGACCAGGAGTCTGACCCAAGACTCACTACTCCCAGGCATATCCACCTGCCTTAAAACAAACTACAAACTGGGGAATGTCTTTGTTTACTCAGCAGAGTCTCAATCCAGATTGGAGCTACAAAACTCAGTCGGAACTCACAACTAGATACCTAGAAGAAAAATTCCCCAAAAACATGAATATTCATTAATCCTCCTCTCTGGAAAGCTGTAATGGAATGGCCACAGGATGACAAAACAAAGGTTTTTGCTGAGCTTCAGAGGAAGTTTATCAACAGCAGATCTGAGAGCCTTAATTAGCCCTATGAGCCCAAATGGATGTGGGCAGCTGATGACCTGCAGCAGTGACAGGGAGAGGCAGCATTAAAGGAACTGGAGATCTCAGTTTAGGATGAACAGGGATTTGGTAACTAAAAGTCAGGGATGGGGTAAATTGAGTGTGGCATGAACAGAATGGACTGGGGCACTTCTCCTCCTCCCCGGTCAGCCTGGTTTGGGCCTGGAGGAGAATTTCCTTCCATTTATCATTGGATTGGCACTTCCTCTCTTCCTTCTCCATCCCTTCTCAGTCCTTTCCCTTACCTGACAGAAATGTTTATGAAAGAAGTTTAATGTGCATTAATCCAAGCACGCTGCTTTTCCGGTATTTAAATTAGACCTGGGAACAAAACTGCTGAACTAATTTTGAGTAGGTTTTACTCCCTTTTGTGTCTGCAATTCTATTTGAAGTATGAACTTAGTTAGCTTACACTAAGGGGTCTTATCTCCTCTCACCACTGCTTTAAATGCTGTTCTCTTTCATTGATCAAAAAAGACTCAACTTATAGATATAGCATATAAATAATTTAAACAATGGAAGATGTTTTGTGTTCACAGTTAGCCTTTTCCTTTGCAAATAGGTTTCTTGTACATTTAATGCCTTTTAATGCTTTTTTTTTTTTTTTTAATCCAAGGAAACACATAAATACCTAAATAAATGCATGTGTTCATGAAACTTACCAAAATCAGATTTTGAAAAACGATCAATTTTGCAGTTTGCTTACAAATTTTTAGAAAGGTCACAGGAAACATAACTTATTATTTATTTATTTTTGTTCTGTATTATTGCTACTGCCAGAAAAACAGAGAGCTTAATTGTGATCGTCATAATTATGAGCAGGAAATTTAGGCATGCATATGCAATGTATTTAAATTTACATAAATTGTTTATTAAAAGAAATGAAAAGTCTGAGTATCACGTCTCGTTTTCTCTAAGTAAACCCTGCCCTACCGTTCTTTCAGCAAGGACTTTGCAAATAATTATGAACCACTATTTATAACAACTCTGGATTCACAATTCAATCTCCCTCTGTAACTTAAAGACAGAAGATGTTTCCTGGTCAATAAAATTATTTTTCAGGTAAAAGATTATGTACTTGGCTATGTCCCTCTCTCTTTTGAGGTTCATATTGACCTTTGTGCAAAAACCTTCCCTTCCCTTCCCTTCCCTTCCCTTCCCTTCCCTTCCCTTCCCTTCCCTTCCTTCCCTTCCCTTCCCTTCCCTTCCCTTCCCTTCCCTTCCCTTCCCTTCCCTTCCCTTCCCTTCCCTTCCCTTCCCTTCCCTTCCCTTCCCTTCCCTTCCCTTCCCTTCCCTTCCCTTCCCTTCCCTTCCCTTCCCTTCCCTTCCCTTCCCTTCCCTTCCCTTCCCTTCCCTCACTTCACTGTGTCATTCTTGTTGCTGCTGTTTGCTAAACCCAAAATAACTGAAACAAATTTTGTCAGTCACGAAATCTATTGTTTGTCATAGAAGAGAAAAATTTCATTTTCCTGTGGATATGGACCAAGGGCTGTTTTTACCAAACCTTGTCTGAACTTCAGAGCTGCTGCTGGAAATGCAGCAGATCTCTCAGGTATTTATGGTGTCCTCCTTTTGCTCTTCTTTTTCCCCTTTTAATTTTATAAAAAAAAAAAAAAAACACAAAAAAAAAAAAAAAAAAAAAAAAAAAAAACAAAAAAAAAAAACCCCACAAAAACCTAAAACTGGAGAAACTCCAGAGGGAGGTGTCTTTATTTACCCATGGCACAAACACAACACAGGGATTGCACAGCTGCCCCTTGATGCCCATGGGACACCTGCTCAGGACAGTGGCTGAGATGCAGCAGGACAGCACCGTCCCCACTGCCCCTCACACGGATAAAATGGCAATTAGTGCTGCCCAGGGCAGAGCTGGTGTGCCAGGAGATGGGCTGGGGCCACCAGGAGGGAGGGCTGAGATATCAGGGCTGGCTGGAGGTGAAGGAGATGCCCTGGTGTGCCCAGGGTGGGACAGGGAAATGGTACTTTGAGCACAGGTCTGTTTTCAGCTCTGCTGCTTCTCAGTTTCCTGAGCTGGGCTGAGCTGCGGTGTCAGCCTTGTCTCATCCACCATCTGTGCCTGTCTGTTTGCATTGAACAAGCTTTGGGGACAAACTCTTCTTTTTTTTCCCCTTTTTTTCTTTTTTTTCCATTTTTTTTCCTTTTGCTCCTTTGTGCTGCACTTATCAGCAAAAAGCCCAGAAGCTCAAAGAGGATTCTAGGGGAATGAACGTCTGTGCTGTAAGTATAAGAATATTCCTTGTAAAAGGCAAGCAAGCCACAGAAATGCTATTTGACAACCTGCACAGACCTGCCACTGCACTTGTCAGACCTCTTGGGCAGCAAATGTTATCTTAGGAGAGCCTTTTCTCAGTCAGAGACGCTTGCAGGCATTTCCCAGGTCTCCAGACGCCTCCCTCACAGGCAGACAGGGCTCAGCACAGCCTGGACACCCTTTGCAGAGCTCAGGCAGTGCCCAAAGAGTTTCTGGTGAAATGTTGCTGTTGCTGAAGGGACTCCTGTGACAACTTTTTGTCCTTTCTACCCAGCAACTCGCTACAAGTATAGGAACAAGTTGGGAGGTTTTTTTCAGGACATTGACTGACAGCTCCAGCGACAGATTTTTGAGTTCTTGACATAAAGTGGAAGAGGGTAAAGGAAGGGAAGCACAAAGCAGGGGAATGTGTGTGCTTGCACAGAAAGTGCCAAGCACCACAGCCTGGAACTAAGTTTTGACAACCTGAGCTGATGGAAATAAGATGGAGACAAATGTGTCAGTATTTGTGAGGGGTGAGAGCTGCTGTAAGCAGAGAAGCAAAAATCAGCAGGCTTCACTCAATGGTTAGAACGGGTTTTCTCCTCTCTGCTCTGCATCCACATGTACACCTGTGTGATTTTGTGGCCAGCAAGGCAGTGCACTAAAACACTGAAGCTGTTAGAAAATGAATATTCTGATAATTCTAATTCTTTTTCATCTACTCAGTTTCTCATTTCCGTATTGAAGTTTCAAACAAGGCACTATCTTGTTAGTTTAGGGCTTGTTTTGTGTTCAGTTTCACTTTCTGATCCCCAGACTTCGACATCGCAGTATTTGGGTGGTCAAGGCTAACAGAACCATTTAAATTACCCTTATTCGTTGGTCTGCCTTGAACAGAAACACTCAGATTGATCTAATTTACTGAATTTCCCAATTAAAATTCAATTTTATAGAAAGCATTTTTCTAGCCATTAGTCTCCACCAGAGTTAATGTCAAAGGCTCAGTTTAGATCAGCTTAGATCCCTGCACTAAGAGCACCTTGTCAGAGCCACTTCGGGACTCGTAATATTTATCAGAATTGCAGAATCTCTCTCACTCAGCCCAAATTTATCAACTTTTAGGCAGAAAGCACAAGCTCATACTCCCAGTCAAATAGCAAAATCCAGCAGAGGTAGAACAAAAAACTGCATGACCAATTTCAAATGAAGCATATTGAGCAAGTGCTTCATTTAGAGTAGAGAAATCACTCGCTGGGTTCTGAATTACATTAAAAAAATTAAAGCATGACTATGCGAGGCTGCCATCAGATTGTGCCTTGATTAAAAGTCAATAGATTTGTTTCAACAGTCATTACCCTTTCTGGGATGTGAAATAACCTGGAAATAAGGGCACAGAGCATCCAACTCTGGGTTGAGCCCAGCATCAACCTCAGCTGCTGCCCAGTGCCTTACTGGGAGGGACAGGAACTCTTGGACTGGCACTTTTATGGAAAATATCCTGCAGCGATGGTTGTAGCCAATATTTCAGGCCAGTTTAGCTCCTGAAAAACACACAAAGTTCCTGTGATTCATCCACCTACTCTGACAAAGCAGCCCCATTTTCTACTTTTGTTTACAGGCCTGCTGTTTGGTCAGCATGTATTTGATTTAGCATGATGGGTTTTTTAAAAAAAGGTCATCAGAAGTTAAAATACAATTCCAGATCAAGTCTCAGGGGAAAAAAACAACACAAACAGAACCAAACAAAACAAAACACACACAAAAATCCTCTCCAAACAAACAAACAAAAAATCACCACCCCAACCTGTCCAATTTAACTAAATAGTGCTATTTCCTCTTTTAGATCATAATAAAATTGCACTGACTAACATCAACCATGCTGTGTGCTTGTGATAAATAAAAAGTAATTTTGGAGTCATAGGCTTTTTTATTTCTTTTATTTTGGCCCCTTCCAGATCACATCAAATAGCATTAATGCAGCAAGCAAGAATTTTCCTGATTGATGGAAAAAAAAAATCATGGAAAAGGCAAGAATTCATCCTTAGTAAATGAATGTTAGGGGTCCTGGTATCCCCATACTGAGATGCATTACCAAATACACGCGATTTATGGTTTACTTTATGGTTTACTTTAAGGTTTAACAGATTATAGCTTAAATAAGAAGGTGTCTGGCACTGTGGAGGATGAGAAAAACCTGATGGATGTATTATAGTATCACAGAATATTCTGGGAAAGGGATCTTCAAAGGTCTTCTAGTCCAAACCTCCCAACATCTTCAGCAGGACCAGGTTCCTCACAGCCCTGTCCAACCTGACCTTGGATGTTTCAATGGATGGGGCGTTTATCAGCTCTCTGGACAACCTGGTCCAGTGTTTGACAGCTTCACTGTGAAAAAAAAAAAAAAAAAAAAAAATCCTCCTTTTATCTAGATTTCTTCCCTCTTTAAGTTTAATATGTTGTTGGCTGTCCAACTGCAACAGGCCACATTTAAAAGCTGTCCTCATCTGTTTTATAATCCCATTTTAACCACTGAGAGTTTACAACTGGGTCTGCCTGAGCCTTCTCTTCTCCAGATTGAACAACCCCAACTCTCTCAACCTGTCTGCACAAAAGAGGTGCTCAACCCCCATCCTTCTGGCCTCCCTTGGACCTTCTCCGGCAGGTCCATGTCTTATCCATGTCTGGATAAAGCACTGCAGGAGAGGGAAGGTGTGGGAAGGGGAGAGGAGAGGAGAGGAGAGGAGAGGAGAGGAGAGGAGAGGAGAGGAGAGGAGAGGAGAGGAGAGGAGAGGAGAGGAGAGGAGAGGAGAGGAGAGGAGAGGAGAGGAGAGGAGAGGAGAGGAGAGGAGAGGAGAGGAGAGGAGAGGAGAGGAGAGGAGAGGAGAGGAGAGGAGAGGAGAGGAGAGGAGAGGAGAGGAGAGGAGAGGAGAGGAGAGGAGAGGAGAGGAGAGGAGAGGGAAGAGAAGAGGAGAAGAGAGAAGAGAAGAGAAGAGAAGAGAAGAGAAGAGAAGAGAAGAGAAGAGAAGAGAAGAGAAGAGAAGAGAAGAGAAGAGAAGAGAAGAGAAGAGAAGAGAAGAGAAGAGAAGAGAAGAGAAGAGAAGAGAAGAGAAGAGAAGAGAAGAGAGAGAAAAATAGGAAAAAGCCAATTCTTTCCCCTGACAGCAGGTTTCATTTTTAATAATATTCTCCCAGGCTGTGATTACCATCAAACTTTGGATAGGACTCTTCCTGCATTATTCAGGTCAATTTGTACTGTAATCATATGCTTGTTAATATGGCTGCTTGTGACTTTAATTCCAAAGAGTTTTCTTCTGTGCCCTGGAGCTGCTGCCATCAAGGTTAGAGATAGTCTCTGTTTAACAATCTGCTTCTCAGCACTGTGCAGAAAACTACAAGATGCTCTGGAACTTGCTGCTCAGAAAAAAGAAAAAAGAAACCCACTCAACAAGTTATGGGCAAATGTCAAGAGGTTCCTTTCCCATGTTCAGGAACTTTTGGGCATTTGTCATATGAGGTCACTGTGAATTTTCATTTTAATGGAAGACCCCTGGTTTGTAATCAAAGAGAGGGGGTACAGCTTGGTTTGATATCTCCCACACGGGCCAGGATGAAGGCTTGATCAATCACTGGAGATGGAACCCTTCTGTTATACCCTTACAAACTATTCTACACCTTTCCTCCTGTGTAGAGTCAAGCAGGAGCTGACACAAGGCTGCCCAAAGCTTGATTCTGTCCTTGTCCTTATTACTCGTCCATCTTGAGGACAGAGACTAAGGTGAAATATTTTCTAGCCCAGAAGTTTGATAAAAACCATTCCATTAGTTAGGGCGCCTTTACCAGTTACTCAAGAAGTCCTTTTTCTCAGTGGCAGTGGATCTTCATCCTCATCCTCACAAAATCCACAGGATGTGTGAAGGAAACACCACCAGGATTTTCAGTCTTGGAAGAAAAGGCAACTTTTTTTTTTTTTCTTTCTTTCTGATCAGAGGCATATATTATAATTTAATTCTATTCACTTGAAGACTGATAAAATACAGAGCCCTACAGCCACCTTTAGCCATTAATTTTAGCCCGTATTTTCTGCTGCTCTAATCCACCAGTAGTTGACACAGCCAAGCTTATAAAGCCCTGTATGATATTTTGCAAATCTAAATTGTTGAGCCACACAGGGAGCAAAGCTCCCATTGAAATGTCAGCACACTAAAATTACAATTTAATGAGTAGCTTTCCAGCAGCAGCTTTCACATATCACTTGTGCCTCACAGCAATAACAGAGAGTGGTGGGGAAAAAAAGTATGAAAAAATCTGTGTCTGTTTAAGATAAAGGTCAACTGCCAGGTGACACTGAGTGATGCCTTCTAATCAGGTTTGGTTCCCAGGCACTGTGGTTATTATTGTTCCTTTCATTATTTTACTATTTGTGTTACAGAAGTAGGTAAAGATTCTGCATGAGATTAGGGACCCATTTCTTCAGGTGTTGGTACAAATTCTTGAAAAATCAGCTCTGATCCCAGAATTTACAATTTAAGGAGATTGAGAAGCAGAAATAGAAAAGGTGAAGTGATATCTCCCAAACCTCCGCACGATTCCAAGACAAGGATTGTGTAACAAAAGGAATGTCTGGTTTGGTGTAACAAAAAGAATGTCTGGTTTGGAATTGTGTAGAATATCTGGTTTGATCGACAAAATGGAGAAAAACCCACCCAAACCCACCAGCCTGGCACATTCTCCCAGTGCACACAAATCAAAATAAATAATTTTGGGTCCAACTGTTCACATTCAACTCACGTATTTCTTGATGAAAGAAACTAACACAACGAAAAATTTTAAAAAGTGTTTGTAGAAAAACAAAGTAGTCCATTGTATTGGTTAGACTAATTATATATTTTTTTTTTAAACCTTAGTTTTTGATCACTTCAAAGAAGAAGAAACATTTCACAATTAAATGTTTTGAGCATTTTTTCTGGAAAAAAAACAAACAAAAAAAACCCCCAAACAAACAGAAGAGAAAAAAACCCTGCCTGTTTTATTTTTAATGGTTTTTCAAGCACTTTTTCTTGTGTGACCCTGACAATTTTAAGATTTTACAAACTGCATCTAGTACCCTTCCAAATAAAATTTTAATGCTTATGAAAATTTTGGAATTCTGATTATGTCTGACAAAAAAGGTAATAGAAAACACTTTTAAGGTTTGATTTATTTATTTCATACCTAAAGCCCCAAACAGAGCCTTGCCTTTGCAAAACTTTCACAACAAAAATAGCAAATAAAGAAATCTGCTGTTGTTTCAGGAGAGCAAAATCCTGTGTTGTGTTCAGGTTTTATGTGATCATAAACGTACAAATAGATAAAGGAGGGTTGAGCTGGCTAAGACTTACAGTCTCTAAATACATTAGAAATATTGTAAGGTACTGTTCCACATTTGGAGACAATTGAGTTATCAAATTAAGTGGTTTGTTGTCCCAAAATCAAGAGATCCTCCTGGGTTAGATGACATATTGAAAGCTTTCTCAGGGATGCTGACAATGTGGCTAGTTTTAAAGTGGTTTATCATCATGGGCAGAATATAGAGGCCTCCTAAAATGTTATTTTTCTGTCTTTTGGTGTATAGTTCAGTATCTGTAGAATGGTTTGAGCTGAAAGTGGTCTCAAAAATCATAATCTTCTGCACCCTGCCATGGGCAGGGACACCTTCCACTATCCCAGGGTGTTCCAAGTCCCATCCAACCTGGCCTTGGACACTTCCAGGGATGGGGCAGCCACAGCTTCTCTGGGAAACCTGTGCCAGGACCTCACCCCCCTCAGAGGGAAGAATTTCTTTCTGATTTGTAATCTAAATCTACTCTCCTTCAGTTTAAAGCCATACAGGTGGTACATATTTCTTCCCTCCCTCTATCTTATGCTGTAGATTACATGAACTGTTTTGTCCATGACAGTCAAAAGGCACAATAAATTACTGAATAAATGAACCAGTTTTATGTCTTTTTGTGTATAATTTATACCCAAGAGAGGGTCAAACCTCAAACTAGTATAATAAAGGATAAATATATCCTTAATCTTATTGATAAAATGAGGAGGGGGGTGCTTATTTTTATTTTCCTTGAAAAAAACCACCTGGGAAATGAACAAAACTAAAAACACCCACTAGCTCCCCCACAGAAAAAAAAAAAAAAAAAAAAAAAAAACAAAAAACAAAAAAAAACAAAACCACACCAAACCAACAAGCAAACCAACAACCAAAACAACAACAACAACAAACTCCCCCCCTCCAAAAAAAAACCAGGACCGCCCCCCCCCGCCAAAAGCAAAAAACAAACCCCCCCCCCCCAAAAACCAAAAATAAAACCAAACCAAAAAACCAGCTGTGAAAGATCTACACATTTTTCCAGAAAAAAATAAGGAAAGAAGGAATAAAAAGTTGCTGCACTCTTCTTGGCAGAAGAATTTGCTCTTAATACTCAATCTAAATCTACCCGCCTTCAGCCTAAAAACAAAACCACTTTCAACACTTTTTTTCATTTACTTTTTTTTGTCCATTGAAATAATGTAACCAGAAATTAAATGAAGACTTTTTCAGGAGAGCAATATAGAAAGATCTTCAAAATAAACTTCAAAACCACACAAGTGTTCAGTAGGTAAGATATAATCTGATTTCTATTAAGTCCCATTAATTTTAATGGTTTTATTCATTTAGGTAGGAATTGTCAGCTTAAATGTGCTTGAATGTCTCTGCCTTTGAACCTTAGCCCACGGGTCAGAAATAGTCTTGTCTTATTTTAGTCCGTTCCTGCCCTGGTCCCTTTTTCTGTTCTCTAAGTCGTGATATGTACCAGGGATCTTCCACTGAAGGGCAGGGAGGACAAATGCACACAGACAGCAAAACATGTTTTATTCATGGCACTTCCCAACAGATCACCTCCATGATTTGTCATTTTATCTGCCTTTTAAGGCATTCCTACAGGCAGCAGGGTGAATTGTGTTTCCCCCTGCGCAGCCCATCAGTTACCTCAAAAGTAAAAGGGGAGAGGGAGTTTTATGGGAGTTTTCAGCAGGAATTCTTGGCTCAGGTATCTCTCCTGGTGAGGCTTGTCTGTGTAGGAAGGTCAGGAAGCACCATCTGTGATGGGAGAATCTGATGAGGTTGCAGTGTTAGATCTTGGTGTCTGTTCTTACACATTTACTCTGGTTTAATGTCTGCTTGGCAGTTCATGGCTTTTAAGTTCAGTAAATTCTTCTCCTCTTTAGCAAATCACGAAATCATCTTGCCCTGCGCTGTCACATTATTCTTGTCAATCACAGCTCTCTGAAGGCTGAAGGTTTCCTCTTGCTGCTTGAAACTGAGTCTGCATTTAGCATGGGAATTACAGAATGATTTTCCAATTTTAGTGCCAGCTAAAATGTGAACTTAGGAACCAGGGTGTACTGGATACTGGAGCAAATAGTACTGGAAGGGTTTTGCAGCAACCAAAGGTTGCATCCCACAAGTCATTTATAAAAGACTGCCAAATTTATCAGACTTCTTTCTAAGTCTTGCCATTCTACTCTGTGACTGAAAGTAGATTTTTTTTCCCCCAAGGATATTGATTCCAAGTGAAGTGGTAACTTTGTCAGAATGAGATGTTTGGGCATCCTGTCTTGTTAGGGCTGTCTCAGGTCAGGTTACTGGAGGTCTAGAGGAACTACAACCCCTTAAATTCAAGGTCTCACTTGACTCTGTAAGATGAAGTGATTTCTACTCCAAGAAAAAGACTGGGCACTTGAACTTATTGCACTAAGCAAGATTTCTTTTTTTCCCCCAGGTGCAGCTGTGGTTTTGTTTTTCAGTGAAAAGAAACAGGAAAAAGATTACATTGGAAAGTGAAACCACTGCCCTGTGCCAGCAATGTACACACTCTCAGTGGCAGCTCAAATGACACATTTTTGAGAGGTAGATGCCCCAAAACCCTCTCTGAATTATCTGCATTGTTCCTGTGCTGATCTCTGCGTCCTTTGAAACCATTGGATAAAAGCTACAACTTTTGTTGGAAAACCTGTCATTAGCAATTAGGCATAAACCTATCTGATTGATTTATCAATTTACCTGATATTCTCAGTTGATTCTTCTTTCTCTCACTCAGCCAAAGAGGCATCAGAAGAAAATTTTAAACCCCAGATGACTACTCAGTTATATCCTCAAGTCTTTTATTTTGTTTTCATCTGCAGCACAATCTCTGTGCACATAAAAG
This sequence comes from Sylvia atricapilla, assembly GCF_009819655.1. Taxonomy (NCBI): domain Eukaryota; kingdom Metazoa; phylum Chordata; class Aves; order Passeriformes; family Sylviidae; genus Sylvia; species Sylvia atricapilla. Next base: position 150,052,294 of record NC_089140.1, read on the forward strand.
CTCCATAACTTTCAAATTTCAAGGTCGACCTCCACGTATCCAAAGAGCTCAACATTTCAGTCAGGCTTATTGATGGATAGTTTTTCTTTTGTTCTGCCACATGTACATCTATACTTACATCTGATACTCGGATAGGTGATCTTTTCTCACACAAATAAATATTCTGCCCTAGGCTCCCCTATGCAGTACTCTGGAGGGAGAAGAAAATTTTCTTGGGACTCAGAACTGACAGTGCTGCATAATGTTATTTGAAATTGAGACATACTCAAACCTTGCACTAAAGTACATATTAATATTTCCTTTTTGATTATATATATTTTTTTTCTCCCGTGTCACAGTTTATTTCCTGTGGGCAGCTGAGTCACACACAAGGTCTCACTCACTCCCCTCTCCCTGGCATGGGGCAGTGAAGAAAATGGGAAGGTAAAAGTGAGAAAACTTGTGGGTTGAGATAAAGACAGTGTAACAGGGGAAAGAAAAGCTGTGCCCACCAGAAAAGGAAAACAACAAATTCCTTCCCCACTTGCCCAGGGCAGGCAGATGTTCAGCCACCCCCAAGGAAGCAGAGCTCCATCATGTGTGACAGAGACTCAGTGAAACAAATCCATCACTGAGAACATCCCTCCCTTCCTTCCTCTTCCCCCAGCTTTACATCCTGAGCATGCCATGGTTTGTCTGGGGCATCCCTTTGGTCAGCTGGGGTCAGCTGTCCTGGATGTGCCCAGCAGATTCCTTTGTGCCCCTCCAGTGGGAGGCAGAAGAGGCTTTGATTTTGTAAAATTCTCATCACAAATCCAAACTGCAGCCCCGTACAAGCTGTTGTGAAAAAATTTAACTGTATCCCAGCTATATCCAATCTATTCCATCATCATGCCTGATTAATGTCCAGATTTGTCCAATAATTACTTCCAAATAAACACATCAGAGGAGCCTATTTGCCTGCATAAAACATTGATGGTAAAAGCAGATGAGCTTCCCAGGATGGTGATTGATTTCCCAAGAAAACCAGATTATATTTTAAGGATTGTGTGTAATTAGTGTAGCCAAATACTAATCTGATTGGAGCAGAAAGGGTATTTGGGGGCTGTAACCTGGGACAAGTAAAGGTTTGAGTACTTTGAGATGGTTTTGTGCATGTCATAAACTTGCCACACAAAGAAGGCCAAGAGATTGCAAAGACAGAGGGGGAGAAAAGAGTGAAGCATTGACACTTCCAGGGACAATAATTGATGTGGTTCTTTTCCAATTCATGGATCCTGAACTCCTGAAGGTTGAGCCTTTTTCCTATGGAAGAAAGGCACAAGATTAGAGAGACAACAGCAGTGGTGGCAAATTAAAACGAGAAGACCCAAGGGTCAGAGAACAGGTTGTCTGCAAATAACTCAAGCCAAGGAAATGCCAAATGTAATTTAGATGGATTTTATTGCTTTTTCCAGCACAATTCCTATCACTGAGGTTTGTTTCCAGATGTTTTGGGCTTCTGTCCTCTGTCTCTGCTTTGGGTGTTACTTTTCAAAGATTCAGAAAAAAAAAATCCCTCCACATGCTCACACACATTCCTTAACAGAGGTGCAATGGCAATGACAAACCACTTTTCTATGCTGAGCAATTAGCTGGAGATAAGTCAAAGCAGTGTCAGAGGCTGCTCAGTGGGACAATCTTGACCAGGAATTTCTCCTGACTTGGCTTCTCTGCAGCTAAAGGACACAGAGTCCCTTTGTGAGGGCTGAGCCTGGTGTGACTGCACTGTCAGCTCCTGGTAAATTCATATATATTTAAGTGCATTAAACATCTGCTGAATTAGTTCTGGGAGGGCTCCTCTGCCAGAGGAGCCCTGCTGCCCTTGAGAAGGAAATCACGAGGCGGCTCTCGCTGAGCGCTGACGTTGCGTGTGGCCAGAGGCAGCATCGCCCTCCCGAGAAGGGATGGAGGAGACTCCATCCTCAGATTCAAACTGCTGACATTCCCTGTCCCAGGCAAAATAATGAAGCCTTAACCTTGCAAAGCTTCATCCCCTGTGATCAGAAATATATCCAATTCGACCCAGCTATGCACTCCTGGAAGAAAGTACTCCTGAGCTAAGCACTTCTCTTTCCCTCAGTGCTAGGGGGAAGTGAGCTACAGAGGATAATGTTGGCAAGGTGTTTCACTGCCTGGGAGCACTTGGATGGCCCTGGAGATGCATTCATTGCTCCAGGTTTGTTTAAATCTACAAGGCTGATATGTGGATTGCCAGGACACAGACTGCTTGAGACTGGCTGAGAGAGTTGGAGCTGTTCAGCCTGGAGAAGGAAAGGCTCCAGGGAGACCTCAGAGCCCCTTCCAGAGCCTGAAGGGGCTGCAGGAGAGCTGGAGAGGGACTTTAGGCAAGGGCCTGGAGTGATAGCATGAAGGCGAGCAACTTCAAAATGAAATAGAGTAGGTTTAGATTAAATATTAGGAAAAAAACATTTCCAGTAAGGGTGGTAACGTCCTGGCACAGAGAAGCTGTGTCTGCCCTGTCCCTGAAGTGTCCAAGGCCAGGCTGGATGGAGCCTGGAGCAACCTGGGATAGTGGAAGGTGTCCCTGCTCATGGCAGGAGGGTGGAACTGGATAAACTGGATAATTATTGTTCCTTCCAACCCAAACCGTTCTGTGGTTCTGTGATTATTCCATTTCAATGTTCCTCATTTTTGGCTTGATGTTCCACAAGAGTGATACTGGACAGATACTCTCAGGATTTTCCAGGTTCATTTCTGTTGTTAATGAGACACAAAATTCTCCTGAAGTGACCACAGACACGCTGGAGCTGCAGCTGGCAGAGAAGTGGCACCAGCTGGAGACAGAGCAGGCAGGACAGAGGAGGGCAAACAAGTTACACTGGGGGTGTTGAGGGGAACATGACATCACAGAGAGTTATTTTACATCTGCATCCTATCACAGCAAAAGTAGAAGATGTGCAGGATGAAAAAATAACAGCTGGTTGAGATTTCTGTAAGCATGAGGGCAGTGGCCTGCCAGCTGTTTCCAACATCTGCACATTCTTTAACAGCTGTAAATTCATAGCCTTTTTTTTTTTTACCTTAGTATTTCCAAAAATAAAAATATATGGTAGAATTGGTTTTTTTCTGTACAAAAAGGTAATTTTTGGCTCAATACAGGACAGCCCATAAGTGTATATGATTATTCCTTTAATAACTCCTTGCAAAATTCATCTTCACACCCACAAAAGACCTGCAGAGGAGCAACTGGGGGTAGGTGACCCCAAAAAAAGCCCTGCACTGGCTGCTCCCTGGCTCATCACAGGAAAATCTCCCCATACACAGAGGAGCCAAGAGGAAAAAGGGCAGTGGGAGAACCCTCAGTGATGGGTCAGAGTAAGCCCCAGCCTCATGGGTCTGGGGGCACCCCTCAATGGTCAGGGGGAGGGTCCATTCACACACCAAGAGGGGTCCCTGCCTTGGGGAAATGGGAAATGTCATGGGATGCAAAAAAAGAGTATTTTGAGACTCCACAATAAGTTATTATTGAATGTGGAAGGGAGAAAGCAGTGGCAGGGAAAGGAATAGGTTTAAGTGAATTGAGAAGGAACAAGAATTGTGAAATAGAGGGATCAGGGACTGGAAAGATGTGTCTGAGGTACCACATGATGCACACCTGGGTGTGTTTTTGTTGTGTGACACTGTGGCCTCAAGGGCTCATCTCTCCAGGTGCCAGAAACTGGGAAGAGCATGACCCAGAGGAATGGATCCACACTCTGCATATACATTTTTTTTTTTAATATATATGTGTATAAATGTATATGTATATGTATATATATATATATATGTATGTATGTATGTATGTATGTATGTATATATGTATACACATTTATCTAATTAAACAAATATCCCTCCTATTAACAGACCTTAATTCTGACCTGCAGGACAATGCTATGAGTAAGGATGTGTCTCTGTCTGGTTCAGTGTGGCCACCATGGATGTATGGATTTATGAGCTCTGTATGTGCCTACTTGGAATATCAGCTCAGTTTGACCACTGATTGGGCATTTTTTTGGCTAGGATATGCCAACCTCCCAAAAAGCCTCCTAAAGGAGGCTCCCAAATTTCTCTGTAAAAGATTGCATAGACCACACTAATGATCTGTCTCAAATTATTCAGTGCATTTTCCTTTCCCCATATCTTCAGTCTATTATTATCTGCCTGAAAAGAGAAAGCCCAAACTGGCTCACCTTTTTTTTCTTCCTTTTGGTCAGAATGGGAAGTCTTTGGCCTGAGATCTACTATAATCCATAGATCCTTTCAGAATAACTCCCACATTTCCAAGTGTTCCCCAGCTTCCATTTTGGAAAGTAGTTTTACCAAAATTGAGGGTATGTGCCAATCTAGAAAAATATGCAGCCACAATTTTCAACCTGTCTCTCACATTTGTCAAGATTTACCACTGTGTCCTGCAAAAATATGAATAGTCTTCAAAAACTTGACATGAATAAACTAATCCCAGTTTCACCACTAAGAATATAAACTGAGCTCTGCCCAGCACAGATTTCTCAAAACCCTTATTTGATACAACCCTTCAGTCATCAGCACAACTTTGTTATGTGCTCTGGGCAGAAGTTACTGTCAGGTTTGCCTTCCCTCAGAGTAATTTTGTTTAGTTAATGTTTATCTTCCTGATGGGATTGTCACGTCCTGCCCTGACAGAGCTTTGCTGCAGACAAGGATTGAAGGCTTTTCCACCCTTCACAATGCTCCACAGTGTTTATTATCCTGCCATGCAAAGAAACCACATTCTGCTGTTCTTGACAAATCCATCCACTCGTCACTCTGTTTGTTTAGAGGTGGTCTGCTCAATATTGTTCTCTTTTACTAGGAACTGTTGTTTTTTTTTTCTTTTCCATTATAAAGAGAGCTGTTGTGGACTTTTTCTCTTCCAGTTTCCTTTTCTTCCACAAGGTCTTGAAATCTGAGATGGCATTAGCCAATTACATAAATCACACAGGATGAAGTTAATTGGAAAAAGGTATATTTCAGCTGATGACTATTTAATATTCCTTTCCTATCTGTGAGTTTGGTTGGTCATATTAGTATTTATTGGACCAGTTATTTCTCACTGAAATTTTTTATGAGCCCTGATAATACATGAGAAGGCTCACTCTAACTTTTCTAACAACTTTTCCGTGCCACAGAGTGATTTGAGCCCACTGAGTATCTACCTTCTTCTTAGTGATGATGCACTCACATGGGATTTCCATTTTCCCCAGGACATTCTTTGAGAGATTAGCTCAGTTTATCACTGGCCTCTCACATTTTACCCTCTAAATACTCACATCACAAGGAGTCAGAATGCCAGAGAGGTGTCAATATTTTTTCTGTAGCAGTTTTATTTCATTAATTTTCTCACAAGACTAGATTGTGCCTTTACTGCTCTTTCTGCTGTGCTTAGTAATGTATCCATAAGCTCATCTGGGCCTCCTTCAGTGGCATCATATCCCTTATAATTATTAAGTTATTCATCCAGGAATAGAGCAGTAGAATTATTTGTGACAATCTTTTACTGGCACTTTCTATTCCCAATACTAGAAAATGAATTTGAAGATACTTTCCCTGAAAAATGATCAGCACTCCTGGCAAAGTGGGACAAATTTAATACCAGAATATTAAATTTGCTCCTCAATGCTGTTGTCCTCATGGACCACACAAGAGCTCTGAGCACGTGGTCAGGGAGGAACATGCAAAAATCTCTTTTACCCATATTTGTGCTGTAATTAATTAAATTTATGGAGTGGCTTGGGAGAAAGCAAAGTCTCTTTGGGGCTGAGCTGATGGGAAGATGGGATGTGATTAATCTCATCATGTCCTTGAAGAATGAATTTCACTGAGGAGTGAATTCATTATCAAGCATCATCACCAGAATAGAGATGTTTTATTATTTGAGAAATTTGATGGTCAAAACTCCGCTCTAGAATCATGAAACAATCCTCCAAATGGTGCCTGTCTCTGACTCCTGTTATAGGGAAGGAAAACTGGTACTTGGGGGCTTGTAGTTTTGAAAGGTCTTCCCACAAAAGCACAATACTTGGGATGCTTTTCCTTGTTGTATTTATAATTATTTCTACCAAAAAAAAAAAAATAAAAGCCCAAACAAAAAACCAAAAAACACCAAAAACCCCCAAAAAAACCCCAAACCAAAACAAACCAAAACAAAACCAAAAAACCCACAAAAAAAACCAAAAAAGAAAAAAACAAAAAACAACAACAAAACCAAAACAAAACAAAACAAAAAAAAACAACAAACTGTAAAATCCTAAGTCATGGCCAGAAATTTGAAGTGTTATAACAAGGCAGTAAAAACAGGGAAATCAACTTATTATATAAGTTAGGCTTGAAAAGATACAAATAACAATGAGACTTAAAAGTTTAAAGAACATAAAACCTGATTGATTGATGATAAATAATGATCCAATGTGGATGCTTAGAGGATCACAAGTATACCATGATATTTCCTCAAATACTTTCTCAAACTCCAGCAATTTTCAGCTTGTGAACTCTCTGACCCAGAGGTCATTTTTCTGTGTTTATTAGTCCTTGGTAGGTTATGATTCTATGAATAATTTGAGATATAAATATTGCTCTGCATTGCTGCAGAACAGCAATATTATTTATTAATAATAAATGTTTATTCTTCTTGACTCATAAACAGAGATTCTGTAAAACTATACAAATGACTATGTATTATGAAAAATAATGTCCATGTAATCATTTCCATCACATGTTGTTTCTTAGCAGGATTTGGACAAAGTCCCTGTTCCATAGAGAATCTTGTTCAGAGAGAGATAGAGGGATATGTTTCTAACCAGTCTTTTGGGCTTTTTCCTGTAGCACTCAGAAAAGTAATATCCAATTCAGATTTCGTGATACTCCATCTTTATTTTCCCCCTCTCTGTAGTCATTTGGCAAAAGAGAACATATCATATTGATTCAAAATTGTCCTTAGAAATTCTATTTTGTCTGAGCAGAATCTGATTCATTTTCACATAAAATTTATTCTCTTCCTAAAAAAAATGAAAACTCAATCATTGTTCATGCAAAAGGAGTTGAATATTTTCAGCTCTTACATAAATGCCTCAGCTTATCTGGGAAGGGAAATGTTTTTTTATTTTTATTTTTATTTTTTTTTTTTTTCATTGGACAGTGCCTGAAGAACCTAAACCTTCATGTCCTTCCCCAGGACACCTTGAAAGGCTGGAAGGGATGAATTGTCCCCAAACACAAAATACATAACTCAGGTTCAGTGTGAATAGTGTGGGCAAGGGGCACAGCGGAAGACTTAATTTGGTTTTAACAGAACTACCCACCATCAACTAGTTCTGAGAGGCCAAGGAAAGCTCTCCAGAACTCCACTAGCAATGATGAATGTAGAAAATCCCTGGAAGTGTTCCAGGCCAGACTGGATGGGGCTCTGAACATCCTGGTTGTGGGAGATGTTCCTGCCATGGCAGGGGGTTGAAATGGAATAATTTCTAAGGTGCCTTCCAAACCACTCTATAATTCTATGGTTCTGTGCAAATTCCATGGCTGCTTTGTCTCCAATATCGCCAAACAATTCCAGCTCATCCTGCCATATTTACCTTCCTGGATAAGGCTTTTTTCATTTCATACTCACTGTTTTACAGGACAGAAAGACTGGGTCCTAGTCTGATGTTATGCTCCAGTTCTGATCCCTGGCTGTTCTCTAGTTTTAAACTATTTCATAGACACTGTGCGCCAGTAGCTGCTCCCAAAGGAATGTATTCCTGATGCATTTTTGAACAGCTGATGCACTTCACAGCGAGTCAGTGGGAGCATGGCTTTAAAAGTCTCACAGACTTTTGTTTCTTCTGCCTAATTTTTCCCCTTTCCCTCAGCACATATTAAAATGAGCTGTTATTTTCAACAGTGAGCAGACAAGCAAGAGTAAAAGAGGACTGGAAGCAGAAAGCTGAGGAAGATCAGAGAGGGAAGGAATCAAACAAGACTTGGTGACAGGCAGTAAATGAGCATCAGACAGGAGTCATCCAAGAGGGAGAACTCATTTTGGAGTTTGCACCTTGTCTCCTCAGATGAGGGGTTGTCATTCCTCCTTCACAGAAAAGGTTGAAGACACCCACTATACAAAATGCTTTTGAGCCCAAAAATCTGTGTGGGAAGAACTGGAAGGTTGTGTGTGTGTACTTCCACCATCCCACCAGCTTAGCACCATTCATTTTCTTGGGAATGTCCTTTCTCCCATGTGGTGCTTCTGCTTCATTCTGACTTTGTTAGGCTGGGAAGGCAAAACCACTCCATGGTAGTATGGGTAGTGGGGAAAAAGTGTGAGGAAAAACTGTGAACAAGGAAGCCAGAGGAGGAGGAGGATCAGGTTTAACCCACCTCAGCCATGGGCAGCTGCCAGTCCTGCACCTCACTGTTCTCTCACTCCCACTCAACAGGTGGGAAAAGGTCAAGATAAAAGCTGAAAGCTGTGTATGACACAGGAGAAATCCAGTTTTGTCTCCCTGGCTACCTGCAGCCCCCACTGCCAACACCTGGACACAGCCAGCCAGTGAGAGTCACCAAATCATGGGATTCACAGGTCAAGAAGCCAAAGTGGCCTCTGAGAGACATTTCACTAGGAGAGTACTGGGGTAGGAAAGGCCAGAGCCTGAATTTCCCCTACAGCTCCTTACAACTGAATTGTTCCTAGTGTCTGCCCAGAATTGACTGCATTAGCTCTCAAGGCAAGCCAAAGCCAAAAGGAAAGCTTAATTAAGCAAAACATGTTAAACACTCAACTAGAGAGTCATCTATCCCCAGAATAGTGAAAGCAGATGATGTTCTAGTCTGGATATGCTTTCTATGGATTCATATTGCAAATTTCCCTTTGTATTTCTAAAAACTTTTTTTAATTACACTGCTTCTGTGGGAAGAAACCGTGACTGAGGGTTCAGCCACTACAACTTTTGAGTGCAAGCAGACTCTAAATTATTCACCACTAAACGCAGAAACTGCCCCAAGCTGCTGTGTCACAACTAGGAAATGTTAAAAAAAAAAGATGAGAAGAAACATTTGATTTCTGTACCCCAGCAAGTGTGGGGGAGGTAACCACTAAAAGAAGAAGAACTGAGACTGAGCTCTGTCCTGTACATCACCACTGGAAAACAAATCAGAAGAATTAGTCTGGATTAACATTGCACAGATTGTCCAGGAGGACAATTGTTAGGTTTGTTAGGAGGTACATTCCCCGACCAACAGAGCTTTGTGAGGCAGCATGTTCCAAACCAAAGGAGCCTTACCTGCGCTGGTGTCACAGTCAGATTACCATAGCAGAGTAGATTTACTCTCTTGGTTCAAGGCACAGTTGGTTTGCACAGCTGCATTCTGCTTCCAGAGCTCTCTGCGAGTCCATCACACTCTTAAATATTCCCTCAAGTGCTGACATTATCACAGATGCTTGGTTTGGGAGAAGGGGGAATTCACTCTTGGTTGGAGCTGCAATTTGGCCTGACCTCTTCTCCTGCCTTGTGAGGCAATTCACACCCTCTCCACTCCCCATACTTCAGGAGAGAACTCAGTTAATGATTCATTGAGAGCCCAGCCCTTTAAACTCCATTGATTTCTTTCGTGTGGCTCTCGATTGCATCTGGTAAATTCATTTCTGTTGGATGGTATTAAGTGTTTTGAATAATTAATATGGTAATTTATCCCAGGCTGAGGAGTAAATGTTACCTTCTGCTGGGAGGAGGGTTGGGAGGGGAATACTCTTTAGGGCACTTTTCCCAATCCCTTTAATGTCAACATGGTACTTATTGTAAGTGCCTGTCTGACAGCTATGGCTGCTCTGAGGCAAGCTAGGCTGGGAGAACAAGCACTCCATGCACAAGCATCCATTCTTGCAGTTTGCCTTTGATTGTCTGAAAAACAATTAAAATGCCTTTGTGACATCAAACAGAAGTGGGGGAAAAAAAAAACAAAAACCAAAAATCAAAAAAAAAAAAAAAAAAAAAAAAACACAACTCTGATCTATTGTGGTCTTCTCAAACCAAAGGAAGATTTTGTTGCGAGGTCTTCAGGGGTTGGGCTGAACCCCAGGATCCAAACTATGCTAAGAACACTCTTTTACGGGATGCTCTTGGAAACTTAATCCAATTTGGATTTAGAAGGTCTGGTAATGACTTCTGGAGCTTCCTGTCCAATCCACAGTAATATAATCTCTTCCTTAATGGAAATCAACATTGGGACATAATTGAATTTTCTCATTATTTCCATTGTGATACATCTAATAATCAGAAACATTAATTACAAATGGGCTTACTTTCTATTCCATTAACTTATTTTCTAGACTGGTATTGATATCTTTCAGGGACTCATACCATAAATCCCAGACCCTGAAGTCATCAGTAAACCTACAGCTACCTAAACCAATCAAAAACGTTAAGTCGAAATGACTCCTCCTTTGATTTGTCTCTGATGTGAAGATTCTTTTTCCTTGTGAGGTCGTGCAGTACTAAGCACTAAGACACTGGAATAAAAATCATAAAGTCCAACTGCTAAGTCACTTTTCATTGCAAAGGTGTTTCAGAATCAGGATTCCCCCTAAACAGCAAACTGAAGTAGCCAGTGGTGGTTATGAACAAGACAAGCTTAACTCCTCAAAATGTTTTCCATTGTTTCATTACTTCCCTTTAAGGGTTTGACTTCTGACAGAGTGATTGGTGGTTGGTTTTGAGTTTGTTTCCTTTTTTTTCCTAAGCTGATCTTGTCTTCTCACATGTTTTTACTATCACTTGAGTCTATTCCTGATCTGTTTTCTCTCTAGTGCTGTGTGCAGCTTTTGAGGGCAGAAATAAGAAATGAAGAGACAATTTATTTCTTTCAAAACTGTAGAGATGAAGGTAATTTAATTCTTTTTACTCATTGGATATTTCCATCCAGAGAGGGCTTGAGCTACATTATTTCTTGGATTAGACAGCAGTACTTTCAGACCAGCTGCAGAACTTTCCTGTTTGACAGTGCCTAGAGAGCAGTTTCAGTCCCCTGGCTTGGTTCCAGTAGAGCAAAATCCAGAATAAAAGTTTCAGGTAAGTGATGTGGCTCCAAACCATTGCAATTGTGGATTAGAATTACAGCTCCAGTTTGTGGGCTTTTTGTCCTTGCTGGACTGTTAAAACCTTGACATCTTTCTGCTTGTGCCAGCTCCATTCTGTCACTACCCCTGCCATCTCCAGGAAAAGAGAGACTCAATCAGTGACTGAAACATGTAGCACGTTTGGGCACATCTGAAGCAATCTCTGCTTCTACACATCTCCCAGCCCTGTTTCTCCACTACAGGGTGCCATTTCTTTCCTGGAATGCCCATTTTCAGCTTCAGAGATTGATTCCACATTATATAAACAGTTGATCTGTGAGAACATAATCATTTATTAGCTAAAATGTCCTGGGGGCTCCTATTAGAAGAGGAAAAAATCTGAAAGACATCTATTTGGCTGTTTGCCCGCAATTCAAAACATTTAATATCTAGTGCTATCTTAAATAATTCATTACTGCTCAATATGCCTAATACCTCTGTTGAGAGCGAGGATAAATGAGGTTAAAGGGGATTCCTGCTGATTTCTTCTCCTTCTGTTGGTTTAAACTTTGATAAATATATGTTTTACCAGACTTGATAATAACATCAGGGAACAAACGCTTTTCAGTCAGGGAAATGAGTCAGAGGCATTTTCTTCTTTCTGTGACAGCAAAGATAGTGTTTCCTCTTTAACCTTACAAGTTTCTTTGAATTACAGCTGGTGAATTTGTAGGAGGAACTGGTCCTTAAGGACCAAGCTGTGTGGATCAGCTCAATAGCTTGAAAATTCAGATTAAAAGAGACTTTCAGTGGTATATGAATCTGTGTGTACGTATTTGTCTGTGTGCTGCTAAGCAGCTAAATCAAATAAACAAATTATAAGAAAAAATTAGATAAAAAAGACATTTCACATATATCTGCCTAGTCTCAATTTATGAGCATGTACCCCACTGGGAACTTAGGATAAGTGTAAATGAATATCCAGACATTAACCACGAATCTTGCAAATATTTCAGCCTGTCATCTGTAGCTGTTCAGGAGCGTAATAACTTTGCAGACGATGAGAGTGTGAAATGCTTCCTCTCTCTTAACCTATGCCCCTCCTCTGTGTTCTTGGAGCTTTCCTAACAGGCAACATGATTCCTGCACAGGAAATTTATTAGCCCAGCATATTGTTTCTGACTTGCCACCTTTTGCTTGTAATTAAATCCAACTGCAGACGGAAAGACAACAGATCCCTGGAAAGGTTCACTAGGAAGACAGATAAGCTCGACATATGGGATAATAAAGGACAACAGATCGTGGAAAAGACCTCTGATCTGAGGTTTTCTTATCCAAAATCACACTGAAGGCTAAATTACAGTCTGCCCGCCTCGTCCTATAGCTCCTTCACTTGGCAATTCAGTGTTTAAACTGGTGTGCCTCTCTCACACGTGAAACTACTGTCACCTCCCGTGCCAGATCTCCCACTGGTGAGACTTGGGGCACTGCATCCTCCCTCCTGGGGCTTTGCCTGAAGCCAGGGAGGAGATTTCTAGGAATGGGATGATGCCTAAAGATTTTTACCCCTTTAATATATTTTTCGTACATTTGTATCTTTGTAGATAGAATACATAGTTATAGCTTCTAGCACTTTTCCTGCCCTCTACCATAGTTTATCAAACCTTTACAAATGCAATATTGAATTCTGTTTAGTCTTGCTTTTAGTCCAGTAAGGACATTTTGTTTTGCACCATACATTGTAGAAACAATAAATTGTAGGAATAAAAGTTGGGGGGAGGGCAGGGGGGAGCTCCAGTGGGGAGCAGAACCCTGGAGGGAAATTACCTAATCAACTGCTCTTGTAATTGGACAATATTTTATAGAGATACTAATCAACAAACCTTATAAAAATTCCAGAAATAGTACATCACGTGTGCATATTGCCATATTGTGCATCTTTGAAGCTTTCAATTAAACACCTTTTTTTCTATATTACCATTTTAACACTGTTTGGAAAGGTTTTGTGTTTTATTCCAACAAAGGCAACAAAGACACTGGAGCACTAGTTCCATCTGGTACCAGAGACCATGTCTGTGCAGACTCCCCCAGTCCCACACTGTCTTAAAACCAACTCAAAGCTCACCCTAGGCCTGACAGCCAAAGTCCCTTACAGCCTGTCCTGAGAGCTGTGCTTCTGTTAGTGTTGAAACACGTAAGCACAGAATGATTATTTGCAGGTGTGTTTATTGAAGAGCTCTGGGAATCAGGGGTACAAGGAAGAGACTCAAATCTGACTCCGACATGGATTCGAGAAGGACATGTTTTTATACCCTTTCCTTATATAACTACATATTAATTATTAAACCCATGTTACTCTATTGTATGAACTCTTGTACTTTTCATCAGGCTTCCAAACATTGTTTCTCATGATTCTTAAACAATAATCATATTCAGTTACCAAACAATCACTACATTGAACAATCATATCATATGATGATTATGCAGGCGTAGTTTCTTCTGTACATGATTTAGTAAAGACAAAGCCTAACCTTTATTTCCAGGGCTGCCTAGTTTTGGTTCCCTTTCCCAGGCCTATCCAGGCCTTTCTTTCTACCTCCTCATTTCTATTGTATATAGTTTCTATGATTTTTTAGAAAAAAATTAACCCTATTCTATAATTTCTGCTTAGCTTTTCTAGATGTTCTTCCCAGTAACACCTGGGTAAGAACACTGAGAAGGAATTATCTCAAGCTAAAAAGAGTGGACGCTCTTTTATCAGAAAATCAGAAAATTTTCAAGCAGGGAACAGCTTAGGAACTTTTGACTCTACAAGCTGCTCTTTAAATTGTCATTTATCATTTTCTATTGGAAGGACATGATTGCTGTGTTACCTGCTGAAGTTCTTCTTGGCTGGTCTTGTTCTGTTTTATGAGATGCAGAACTCAAATTATGAGAGCAGCTTCTGTGTCACAAGTTACTGGAGGAAAAACTCCAAGTTGCATTTAAAATCTCAAAAAACCAGGGCTTAAAGATGCCTAAACACTTCTGAAGCACAAATGAGAAAACACAGAGAAAATCTATAGTCTGTTGTGTTCTTTGTGCCGCTGAATACTATTTTATTGAAAATTGCAGTGTTGTTTTTGATGATTCTCTTATTTGAAAGTCCAGTAGAGAGACTGTAGAGCTACAGATTTTTGACAATTAGGAATCTGGTTATAGGTTGTCTGGAAAAGAAAAGTAAAGCTGCACTGTGAAAACACTTATTTTGCAGACAAGCTGTCATAGTTTCACTGCATACTTCCATCGTATCTTAATTCATAACAATAATAAATATTTAAATACGTGTATGGGTGGAAATTTAGGTCTACATATATTTAAGCATTAAAACAAGTACGAGAAAGCCTCGCATCACAGAAACATAGAAAAAATATTTCCTATGAGGATTAGGAGGCCTTGGCACAGGGTGCCCAGAGAAGCTGTGGCTGCCTCATCCCTGGAAGTGGATGGATGGGACTGGAGAAATGTGGGATAGTGGAAAGTGTCCCTGCCCCTGGAACAAGATGATCTTTAAGTCCCTTCTAATTCAAACCATTCTATGACTTAGTGATAGAGATCCAGAAATATGTTATGAAGATTCTAGTGTTTATTTATCATTTTTACAAATATAGAATTAGTATCCATGTTTCTTGTGCAGAATCTGTGAGAGGTTTGTTGAGTTTTGGTAATTCCACCATCAGAGAACAATGGTAATGAGACAGCTGGAGCATAAGTACAGTTTGGGTGAGCTTCTTTTGGTCATTTTTAAAGTGGTATAACTTTTAGGGAGAAAAAAAACCAACCAGAAAACAGGGGAGGTACTATGAGTCACTAAGTGAAAAACAATATTCAGCGAACATAAATTCTACTTTTCTAAAGTGATTATATTCTGAACAGAGAAGTCAAAAAGGGAAACATGCTGTGACTGTACAACACCTCATGGCATTCTTGAATTACCTGTGCAATATGTCATTATGGTTCTATAATAAAACAGATAAAATGCTTCCAGATCTCTGAGACCAAAATGATTTCTGCATCCAAGAACAGGAACATGGAAAAGAGACAAGCATTAATGTATTTCTGTTTTTCAAAATTGATAAAGAAGATAAAATTTGTCCTAATTTTGTTGAAAATACAAAGTTTATTTGGAACTTGCAATAATTCTGTGAGTTTGGTGGATTGGGTGTTTTTTGGTTTTGGTAGTTTGTTTGGTTTTTTTGGTTTTTTTTGGTTGGTTGGCTGGTTGGTTTGGTTTGGGGTTTTTATTTTTTGGTCATAAAAAGACTTTTCTTATCCAAACAAAGTCCCATTTCCTGGGCTATGACTACAGTACTTCAAGTAAAACACGCCAAGAACAGGGATTGAATGAAAAAATAAATAATTTCCCTTTCATTTTACAGATGATAAAGCTGACATTATGAGAGACTGAGTAATTTATACAGCACACTGAAAATTTAAGATGGGCTTGAACAATTTCATGTCTTGAATTCCCATTCATTGCATCATTGATTTAAAGACAAATAAATAAATGAATACTTAAATAAACAGATAAAATCTCTTCCAGGAAGTCATTTTGTTGAAGGTTGTTTAGCATTGAGAATAACAAAATTATTTTATTTTTAAATGCTTTTGGGAACATGATTGAAATATCAGTCATATTCATTTAAGTGTTTTAAACACCACTTTATAAGAATACTTTTAAAAGGTATAATTTCTTTGACTAGCAGCTAACCATGCAGCATTTTTATGTCTTGTAAAAAAATAATTTCATCGAAAATATGTGTAACATTTCAATGAGATGCAAACCAGCTTTTATGACCCCATCCAAGCACAGTGAAATCTTCAGTCCCTTTGCTGCTGCACTGGAATAAACAGGCAAATTCATACCCCTTGAAAAAGCAATTTTTTAGCAAAATGCTGATCCTGACGCTCCACTCCCAGAAACTCAACTGTTTATCTGCCTCGCCCACAGACACCATACGGAGCATATGTAGGACACACTGAGTGGCTGGAATTAGCAGAGTCATTTATGAACTGCATATAAATGCATCATTTCCACAAAATTCACAGTGATAATAGCCAAATTAGGGAACGTGATAGCACCATCTTTTTTTTTTTTTTTTTTTTTTTTTTTTTTTAATTTGATTTAACATTTCTGGAAATGATGACTTTATCCAGTTCCTATCCTCTTCAGAGCTGAAGTTAAATCAGAAACAATATGTCTTAGGACATATTAGAAATAAATGGTGAAAATTTTCTATTTCAGTGTATATTGGAGTTATGAGAAGTTTCCCTTTTTTTTTTTTGTGAAGGACCAGAGGAATATTTTGCTCACACTGACTGCAGTTTAAAACCCTGGTTAAGCACTTTCTTAACCTCATGGATATCAGTGGATCTAAGTGTTTGCTGAACTGTTACCACAGCAACTCTTCCATACCCTCAAATGCATGGATGTGGCTTTGGTGCAAGCTAAAAATCACTTCCTTGCTTTTGAACACTGGAGTCTGAATGCAACCAGAACCCAGCCCAGGGAGACCAGACAGACTCAGTGCAGGGAAATGAGTTGGATAAAAGCTTAACGTGCCAGCTCAAAGAACATCTGTTCCTGCTTTTCAGAGAGAATGGAGCAATTTAAAGGCAGTGAAGCCCTTTGTCAGACTTCCTGCTTAGTCCATAATTGATCTGTAAAGGTTTTTCAAAGTGTCACCAGAGGAAAGGGGTGAGTGGGTTCAGGATTTTTAAGGTGTTCTGGTTCTTCTGTTAAAATCTGCCTGAACCTTTTTTAGAAGCAGAAACAAATGCTCTCCAAGACTGGTGTTTTTTCAAATCAAGATGAAAATATGGCAGTGGCACTGCCTTTCCTTCTTCATCCCACATCTCAAGGCACGACCAAGGAGTTCAAAGGGAGGCTAAAGCATCACCTACAGCAGTCAACAACTTCTCAGTTTCTCCAGGGACCAGATGTAAGAGAGGAGCAAGTGTAGGCTGTGATTATTGCCTGACCAATTTTATGCCAGTTTTACTTTCTGGCAGCAGCTCAGTTCCTTGTGGGAGGGAATGAGTGCCAATACTTGCTGAAGTCAGTTATAATTTCTCCTCATCCTGAGTCTTGAAGAAACCAAGCTGCTTCTGAGAATAATGCTCCACAGACACAGATGAATGAAAGAGGCTCCTACTTCCAAAATTTTGAGAAGCACTGGCATAGCGTTAATCACTGTCATTTGCCAGTAGAAACAATCATGGAGTGCAATCACTTCTTGATTGCTAAAGAAATTTTCCTTTGCCTAGAGTACTAAGGTTTGATTTTTCTTTTTTTTTTTTTTTTCAGCAGAAATATCTGTTGCAGCTGCTACTGAAAACCACAACTGACAGCAGAAGATATTTGTGATATTTTGGTGTTTCTGTTTACAAACAGAAGCTCAGAAAGTTAGTATATATAAATGAATGTTTCATAGATGTGATGGAGGTTGTCATATCCATGAGAATTTCTCCTCTCCTTGAACCCATAGCCCACAAGAACAAGTGTCTTCTTCTCACCCAAGGAATGCATCATTATGGCCTCCAACTTTTCAAGGGATATCAGGAGCAGAGGTAGAACAGTAATTGGGATAAACATCCTTTGAAATGAGCCTTCCACTCCCTGCTCTATTTCACTCAGTCATGGCTGCTAAAACAATTCTGCACTGCTGGGCAAATAATGCCTTTATGTGATGTTTTATGTAATGCTTTTATATGATGTTTTATCCTGAGTCTTCACCAAGCAACAATTAACATTAAATCATACTTTTATCAAGCATTTATTCTTTTATTCCCTCTGGGCTTTGAGATATCAATGTCATCCCTGTCACAAACCGTGACAAACGTCTCTACTGAAAATAAAGATATGTGAGAGAATGTAGCTTGGTAGGAATTCAAAGAGATAACACCTGATCTGGGAATAACAATGAACATGTCCAGGAAATGGGTGCTAAATCACAAAATTCAAACAGATGTCTCTGTAGCAAAGACGAGCAGAGAAAATAAGTTTTGTTGCCCTTAAGGTTGGAAGGTGCCCCATCCCTGGAAACATTCAGGTAGGAGGGAGCTCTGAGCAAACTGATCTAGTTGATCATTTCAGTTGGACTAGATGACCTTTAAAAGTCCCTTTAAGCCCTGAGCATACCAGTGGTCTATTTTAGACTTCTGAGAACTAGAGAAACCTATTTGAAATTATTGTATGACTGAGACATTTGAATCTCCCTGCAGCAAGTCATCACAGACACCTGAGAGTCAATAACTTGCAGCTGAGGGCCTGATTCCAGCCCTCAAGAGTATTTTCATCTCCATTGTAAGGAATTGACTTCCTACAGAGACAATAATTACACGAACATGAAGCTTGATCTGGTTGTCAATGAGTACCACAAATGACTTACGAATTTAGGTGTCCTTCTGCTTCCTTTCTCTGGGATGCAAAGCCAATAATTGGGATAATAGGTAGAATATTCAATGTAACGTGAATTCTCTGTTAAATTGGTCAAACTGCAATGTTCAGGATGGTTTGTTTTCCTTACCAGTTTAACCTGGTGTGTATCCTGAGCAATCTATCATTTATTGATGAAGAAATTTAATTAATCTGCTGTTTTATTGGTTAAAGAAAAAACAACAACCTAATGCACAGACTCATCTCTCAAATTAAGAATGTGGAAGGGACTACAGGATAGACAGAGAGCAGATATAATTGAATATCAATAATCTGGTGGCAATGGCCATTAGTCTCTATGGGAACTTGTAATCACATAACTACAATTAAGGAGGCTGAATGGGTGATAACGAGATAGAGAAATGCTGGCAGTGTCACTGGCCATGAATACAGGACTCAGGAATTATAGAGGATAATACAGAGCTGGGCAGAGGTTCAACAAGGGCAAGTGTAGGGCCCTGAATTTGGGGAGGAATAATCCCAAATACGAGCAAAGGTTGGGGGCTGACCTGTAGAAAGCAGCTCTGCTGAGAATGACCCGGGTGTCTTGGTGTGTGACAAGTTGTCCATGAGCCAGCAGTGTCCCCTGGTCCCAGGAGTGTTCCCTGGGGGCCAGGAGGGCCAGTGGGGTCCTGGAGCTCATAAAGAAAAGTGTGGGGGTGGAGGGAGGAGATCCTCCTGCTCTGCTCTGCCCTGGTGTTATTTTGATCTCCACAAAGACAAGCAGCTACTGGAAAGGGTCCAGCAGAGGCCACAGAGAGGATGAGGAGCCTGGAACAAGTCTGTGGTGGAGAGAGATGTGGGAGCTGGGGCTGGTTAGTCTGGGGAAGGCATGGCTAACAAAACAAATGTCTCAAATATTATATATCTCAGAGACTGGTGTCAAGAGGAGGGTGCCAGGCTCCTTTCAGCTGTGCCCAACCATAGGACAAGGTCAATGATCACAAACTAAAACACAGTAAGTTCCACCTCAACGTGAGGAACGACTTATTTCCATGAAGGTAGGCAGAGCTCTGGAAGAGCTGCCCAGGGAGGGTGTGGAGTTCCCTCTCTGGAGACATTCCAAACCCACATGGATATGTTCCTGTGACACCTGCCTTGGCACAGGGGTAGGACTGGATGATCTCCACAGGTCCTTCTAATCCTAAATCTTCTGTGGTCCTGTGATTCTGTGGTTCTGTAATTGTTTAATGAACAGAATTTTTTTTTCTGCTTTCTTTTACCTTTCAGAAATCAGACTTGGGATATCATTATGACCTGACCGTTTCTCCTAAAAATGTTTTAACCATTAGCCAATTTCAAAAAAACCCAACTAAATAGGGAGCCATCTGGAACATCTTAACTTTTGTCATTAAATTGATATTAAAAAGAAAGAACTGAGAACTAAAGGAACTGAAGTGGTTCACAGAGGGAAATGTCACAATGTGACTATACACCTTCCAAGAGACCAGAAAACTCATATGAACATTTCTCTAGGTGGCAATATTTTGAATAAAAATTGTTGCAATTATTATAATTATAGGATGATTTGAGTTAGAATGGACCTCCAAAGGACCTCTAACCCAACCCCCTGCAATGAGCAGGGACGTTTTCAACCAGACCAACTTGCTCAGAGCCCAAACCCATAGGGAAGAAGCTTCATGAGCTCCTGTGTTTACAGAGTAATTTGTGCCCCTGATCTATTTGTCCTAGCAAAACTTTAGAAGAAAAGCATCTCTTCCTGACTCTTTCTTTCTAAGGTCGCCACACCTCTCCTAGACTTCTGTCTTCTTCTGAGCTTCCTTGACTAATCAAAAACTACGTTTTCAATCTGCTCTTAATTTTCTCAGGCCTGAATTCTAGTTCCCAGTCTCAAAAACTTTTACTGCCCCTTCCCTTCCACTTGAATTCTAATAAGGGAAATTACTTCCAAAAAAAAAGTGAGAGCAAAAATTAAAATTTCCCCAGAAAGCTTTGGTTCAAATTCAGTGTGCAACAAACGGAAGATGGATGGCATTCCTGACCACATCCATTATATTTTCATTATGATGACAACAACATGAAGTTCTGACAGTTCTGGATGGAAGTTCCAACATTAATCAAAAGCTGTCTTCATTGTTTTTCTGGCACTTCTTCATTAAAACTATTGCAGCTGAGCTATAGTCCTGTAAGTTATTCCTAAACTGACTCCTTTTCGAGTGCAAATGTGGTCCAGCTCTAGAATATGTGAGTATTTCCAGGCATGGAGATTTCAAAGCACAGTAGGGGGGAGATAAAAGTAATTATATCTCTCTTTTAAGAGAAAGACTGACAGAAGATAATGCCGAATGTGTCTGGCAGTTGCTTACTGTAATTTCTCTAATGTATGTGTAAGCACTCTCTTACCATTAGCTCACAACTTTTATAAATTCATCCTCATAAGAGAACTGGTTTTACAGAAGAGCTAGTGAACACTTTTCCTAGGGGGGAACTGAGGTGAGACAAGAAGAGAAACACATCTGGGGTTGAATCTAACTCTTCGCATGGATCACATTATTCCTTTAAAAATGAGGAAACTTTTCTCCCAAAAGTCTAACAAAGCTTTCGCACACATCTTAGATAACAAACATCTTAGCTCCAATAATATTGTCATGTTTATTGACAGTAACCAAAAAAAAAAAAGCCCAAATTTTGCACCAATATTAATCAATTCTATATCTGAAGAGACCTTCTCTGGTCAGGCCAGCAATCACAATCTGTGTTTAGGTTTGGAAATAGATGGTCAGTGTCAGGAAAAGAGGAAATGGCCTCAAGCTGGGCCAGGAGATGTTCAGGTTTGTCATCAAGAAGAATTTCTTCTCTGAAATGGGTGAAAAGCTGGTCAAGATGGAGTCTCCATCCCTGGAGGTGTTCAAGGAATGACTGGAACTGTCACTGAGGGGCCTGGTCTGGGTGACAAGGTGATGTCTGGTCACAGGTTAGACTCAATGATCTTGGAGGACTTTCCCAAACATCATGATTCTATGGATCTAAGGCGAGGAATATCATACAGGATTGCAGTAATACTGCACAAAGTAAGGCAGAGTTCTGTGCCAGATCAGGTTTTCCACCCAAAAATTGTACATCATCTCTGGAAAACCCATTCCAGTGCTTTACTCCTGCGATTTTTTCTTTCTACCCAACAGCAAAACTTCTTGCTGTACAATACCAGTGTCATCTCACGTGATGACACGAGGGCTAAACATGCTCTTAGATCCCACAGACCACTCTCAGCAACAACACTGACCAGGACTATTTCCCCAGGGTTTGCTGAAGACAGGAATTTTTCAGCAGATTTCTCAGATGCCTATCTTGAAATTTTTAATGAATTTTTAGGACCTCTCAGTGTTTGTGGTAGACACTGAGTAGCCACTCCAGCCTCTGATGGAGTAGAATGAGGTGTCCTTTGTAATTCTCTAGCACTATCTACATTATTTAATTATTTTACAAGTAGTCCTTTTTTTTTTTACCATCAATTCTCCCACTTTAATTCATAAAAGGCCCAGTAAAACCACTTACCTTTATTTTGTTTTTGGTATATGCAAGATTGGCTCACACCTAACCTACAGTTCTTTTAATCAAATCTTTCCCTGTGTTTTGCCTCCCTTACCATGTATCCATTTTCTCATTTCTTAAATCATATTTATTGTTGTAATTCCTTCCACCTTCCTTTTGTTTATATTTCTATGTCTAACTAGAACTTGTCATCCTTTTACAACTTACTTTCATTTTCCTGGCAGCCCAGGCTGGCTAATAATCAGTGTGGCCTTTCTTGAACTGCAATTTACTGAGTGTCTAATAAAATACACTTACAGCTTTTAATTTTTCATTTTGGCTGTGTTTTGTTTTTCATATTTCTAAAGCTGATTGAAGCAAAGGAGCCAGAGATCACCTCCTTCTGTCCAACAGGTCAAGTCATAGGTCTAGAATAAATGCAGACACACTGACCTCCAATTTTTCCTTTTATGTATTGAAATAATTTTGTGACAACCAGCTGCCTCTCTTTGCCTTTGGTTGGAATATTTCTGGAACACTCCACACCTACACATGCAGCTGTTCCTTGGACACAGAATCGGACGATGCTCTGCCTTCTAAGAGAGTAAATAGTGAGCTGAATTTCCTACTGACTTTGTAGGGTCTTTTTATAGATCCTAATATTAGCTATTGCAGGTGTTCAGTGGCACAAGTTTTATTTTCAGCTCAGTTTTGTCAACAGCATTCGTTGTGCCTGTGATGCAAGAGCTCCTAAGTGCAGGAGACACACAATCTTCTATCTGTCAGGTTTAACTTGTTTTGAGCTAATAATATGACAAAAAGAGAAAAAAGAATTTGTTGTTTTAGTAGGATATTCACCACTACCACCCTGAGTGGTGTGTAACCACCTTTGCAGTTAGTGCAATAAAACTACAGAAGTTTTGTTGGACTTGCCATTTAACACAGCATCACAATAATTGTCCCTCCCAAGGATGGGTACTTCCATCAGTTGACACATGAATTAAAGGAAGTCCAGAAAATGTTTCTCAGCTCCTTTAGAAGCACCTCAAAAGCATCAATTATTCTGTGTATCTATTACTACAACTCCATGGGGAAAACCTGTGATTATAATTTGAGGTGTTCGTTTAAGGTTCAGTCCTGTTGCTCCCAAATTTTGTTACAGGAATTTGTTTTATTCTAGGGAGCTCTTTATGCTTTTGGTGACCATGGGACACAGAGCCCAGCAGACAGTGGAAAATTCCCTGTTGAAGGCACAGGGAGAGAGTAATTCCTTACAACTCAAACTGTATATGTCCATATATTTAATTATTGAATGAAATGCTCTTAACCACTATGAATATATGAAACAAATCATTAAAATTATAAAGAAATAATTCTGTATGAAGACAATATCTCTCCAAATTTCCAGGAGTGAAAGCCCAGCTTTCCAGAATTTATATCAGCAGGACCACTGTGTCTTGGATATTTCAATCTTTACCTCCCAACATGCTACAAAAACCAGCTGTTCAGGCCTTTGTTTCTCCTTCACTGGGATGTGTTTTTTTGGCCTGTGGTGTGGAGGAAACCTGGCTTGCAGCAGTTACTCCTAAAATAGAATTATCACCCTATATCTTCCTGAAGGGACTAAAATAAATGTATGTGGAAAGAGGGGCAGTGAAGCTGGGGTAAAACTCCTGGGAGGAGCAGCCTGGGGAACTGGGATTGTTTAGCCTGGAAAAAAAGAATCCCACTGGAGTTGCTTTCTATAACTCCCTGAAAGGAGAGTGCAGCCAGGTGGGGGTCAGGCTCTCTTCCCAGGATGAAAGGAAGTGGATATTAGGAAAAATTTCCTGACCAAAAGGATTGTCAGGCATCTGGACAGGCTGCCCAGAGAAGTGATGGAGTGACCATTCCTGAAGGTATTTAGAGGACGTGACACTTGGGAACATGGAATAATGCTGGACTTGGCAGTGCTGGGTTAACATTTGGACTCATTGATCTCAAAAGTCTTTTCCAATGTAAACCATTCCCTGATTCACTGAAAATATTTAGGATAGACTCAGAAAGGATGGGGAGCTACAGGCAGAGATTTGAGATGTAAACCTTTCTTTGGATCACTTTTATCCCCAAACCCAAGAGATGTCTCTTTCCTGGCTGGTTTTGAAGCAACCACCAGCATTGCACCAGTAGCATCTCTGACTCTCCTTGGTCTCTCCCACTGGAGACTTCCCGAGGCCCTTCCCTCTACCTGAAATTGTTCAGTGTTCAAAGAAATACTCAGTTCAGTTTTCCATAATAGGCAGATGCTATAAAGACTTTCAGGCAAATATGGTTGGTCTTACCTGCTCCAGGTCGGGACTTAGCACAACAGGAGCTCAGCTCAGCCTCTGAGAGATGAAAGACTCCTCAGAAATGAGTATGAAACCTTGCTTTTTATTTTACCTGCCAGGACATTTTCCATTTTCTCCTGAAAAACTTTTTTAATCTTTCTGTCTCCCTTCCCTGCTGCTTTGAGAACTCCCTTCCTTATTTGTTTCCACTTAGCTGAAAACTGCAAATGGCCAGCAGTTTTCCATGTAAAAGAGGCTGATTTCCTTAAATTTGCCTGAAATTGAGTGACTTCACTGACTGGGTAAGGAGGCTGAGCCAAGTGTACCTGCAAACAAATATTTTTTCTACCTTTTCTCTGAAGAAAGTGTATTTGCTCATATGTGTTGTCTGTCTGTCCAGGCTAATGGTGCTTCACTCTGCTTATTCATCAGAAAGATGCAGCTCATGGAGGCAAAAAGTATGAAAAATTTTAAAAGTCGATTATTGAACCCAATGAGAGACTTGAACTAAGGTTCTCAACATCCTATGAGATCAATCATCTCAACAGAGACTGGAGAATCCATATGGCAGAGCTAAAAGCAATCAGACCACAGAGTTCCTCTGAACATACACAGTATATTTTAAATTTCACTTAAATTTCATTAGAGTGCATCCCTTCAAGAAGAAAGACTAGTTAGGCACAACCATGTTCAGTATGTTGTTTATTTGGGTGGTATCAAAGTTTATGTGCTAAATTGGTTGCTCACTGAGCAAACAGACAAAACAACAGTTTTTACTCTGATATTGATTGGGATGTTATTTGGACTGATAACTCCCTTTATCTTCTCAGTCATCTCCATGCTATGGGGGTCTTTTTTCTCAGACAGAATGGAATTGCACCTAGCATTTCAGATTGGGAGGGTGGGTATTTTAGGTTCTCTTGAAATTACTTTCCTGCTTTCCTCAATATTTCTGCGCTGGAAGTGGCATAATTTATATAATAGCCCTGTCTGTCTTTGTAAAATATTTACAGAATGACTCTTCAACATTATTATTATTATCGTTGTTGTTATTGTTATTATTATTATTGTTGTTATTATTATTGCTATTATTGCTATTATTATTGCTATTATTGCTATTATTACTATTATTATTACTATCATTACTGGACTAGTTCCATACATAGGAAATTTATAATGGTACAGCAAAATTCTGTGAAGATAAAAGAAGTGATTTCATTTAACTTTTATAATAATAAAATCAATGTTTGAAAGGCTGCTGCATCTTCTTTTAAACAATGAATTCCTCATCCCAGCCCTTGCAGAGACCACAGAGAAATGTATTTGCACAGGAAAACAGACATTGAAAAAATAGCAGTATCCCACAAACAACCAGTAAGCAAAAAAGTAATTATTGATAAAAATATTTTTTTCCCCAGCATAAATTCAGGATGATCTCTGAGTTTGATTTTGAAATGCACATTATATACAGGAAAAAAACCCAACATTGCTCAGAAACACAGCAAATGAGGTACTGGGGCAGAACATCACCTGCTTTACTGCCTGAACTGTCTGGCACCTTGAATCTAGTGGGCTAAAAAATCCTCCATTACAATATTGATTGCACTGTGTTATTCTGCTTTAGTGATTAAATACGTCAGCCACACCATCACAGCATTGAGTGTTGATTAATCTTTCTCAGAACCACAGGAGTGATAAACAGAATATTTATTTAAAATGTAGGCAGAGAGATCCACTTTATGATTTATTCCTAGGTCAGCCGTCCTTTGACTTTTCTTGGGCTTCCATTTTTTTCGTTTTGATTTCTCCCAATTCCTTACAGTTCAAAGAATCACAGAATATCCTGAGCTGGAAGGGACCCAAAAGGATCATTGAATCCAACTCCTGGCCCTGCACAGGACACCCCAAGGATTCCACCCTGTGTCTGAGAGGTCACATCCCACTCCCCAAAGAGCTGGCTCAGAGCTGGGAAACATTAAAAATCTACTCCTAATACCAATGTTAATATGATAATCCTTTCTGCTTTTGTTTAAAAAAACCACTTCAAATATTTTTGACATGAAACAAAAAACAAAGCAGTAGACAACATCCAGTTATTATCTAAAATGGTAAAACAAACAAAAAAAGACAAATCAAATAGAGGAGCCAAAAAATTTATACATCATTAAAAAAAAAAATAAATTCTGAGGTAGTTTTTTTCATCCTTCAGGCCACTAAGATATGACCAAGCTCTAAGCTGCTAAAAGTTATTATCATAGGGCAGCATTCAAACTGGTAAATCCAGACTCCAAATAAGATTTTATAACCTCCTGTCCATTGTTTCATTAATGCAAATACAGGCTCAATATCTGAGTGAGGTCTATGCTCCTGTGATCAGAGGAAACCTAAAGTTCTGGCTTTTCTTACAAGAAAACTCGTTAACATCCAGTAACACAAAGGGGAAAAATATTACTTATTTAAGTAGAAATTAAACAGAAAAAAAAACTATGTTGCATTAGGAATGTTTTTACTCATCTCATTGTCTTTTAACCTCCCTTCATAAACCTCACTTGATAAAGAATTATTGAACAAAACAAATCTAAAATGTTACTCCTTATCAGTGTATGATTAAATTACAAGAAGGAGGAAGAAGTGTTTATCTAGAAGATTTGCAGAAGAACAAACACCCTCAATTTTCATTGCTGCCGTTGAGTAAAGTCTTTTCCTGGTGGGATAGTCTTCATTTCAGACAAAATGTGCACAACCAAGCTGGAAATGACAAAAAGCTTCAAGCAGATTGTCCAGATAAGTGAGATTGTAAGAAATCCCAAGCCACTAAGGACTTCTTGTTTGTCATTTTTCCACTTAGTCAGGCATTTTCACAGTGATGCCTGCAGAGCTCTGTCTGAAGACTTCATATTTTCATATTTTCACAGGATCCTAGAATGGCCTGGGTTGGAAGAGGTCTTAAAAATCATCTCATTGCAACCATGGGCAGGGACACCTTCCAAGAGGCCAAGATGCTCAGAGCTCCAACCAGCCTGGCCTTCTACTCCCTTGTTCTTTTTCTGCATGTTTTTAAAAGAAATAAAAAAACTTGTGAGTCTTTCTAGGGTTTCTATTCATGATAATTGCTCATGGCTGAATTTTGAAGTTGGCATTCAAGGTTTGCAAGACTATTTCTGTACCACGAGGGAAATCATGTTCCTGTGACTCTCCAGTTTATTCATAGGAGTCCTGGAACATCCTGAGTTGGGGGGATTCATCAGGATTAGTGAATCCAACTACTGGCCCTGCACAGGGCACCTCAAGAATTCCACCCTGTGCCTGAAAAAGCTGTCCAGACACTTCCTAAGCTCTGGCAGTCTTGGTGCTGGGACTTGTTCTCTGGAGAGCCTGTTCCAGTCCACAACCACCCTCTGGCTGAAAGATTTTTTTCCTGATATCCAACCTAAACCTCCTCTGGCACAGCTCCAGCCATTCCTTCAGGCTCTGTCACGGGTCACCAGAGAGCAGGGATCTTCCTCATGAGGAGGAGGCAGAGCAGTTGCAGGTAGAAATGCACCCCACACCTGAGCAGGTGTTTCCAAATAGGGAAAAGGGGGTTCAGATTTACCCCTGACTTCCAAGAAAAAGAAGCACCAGAACTTTTTGTTCTTCCCTTATTGCAATTGGCCCGGTACCAGCACAGGGACACTGGTTGGGCTTTGGAAATATTTCTCAAAACCCCGTAACTGTTGCTACTGGCAGTAGGCCAGACTGTCCCTCTTTAATTGTCCTATATTAAAGAGTGAGTTCAGAGTTGCTTGGGGTTTTTTTGGGTGTCTTAGCAAGGTATCAGGAGCTTCTCTGACACCTGTGCTTGGCTTTTGCTTTTTTTTTTTTCTGTATTGTTTGTTATTTTCTGCTTTCATTAAAACATTTGCTTTACAAAACATACCTAAAGAGCTGTCTCACAAAATTATAAAGCCCCTCTGGGAGGTTGCAGGTCAGCCCTCAGGCTTGATAAGTCTTCATGGGGTTTATTATGCTCTGGCCACTGCTGCAGACCTCCAAGGAGAAGACTGGTGTTCACACACAGATATATCTCTACAGGAAGATGGATCCTTGAACATCTCACACCAATATCTGCGCTCAGCTCTCCACTCTGCATTACACAAGGATCTGTCCCAGTGAGAAGTGAATAAAAAATGACAGCATTAGAAGCAGAAATGAGGTCCTGGGTGTTGTGTTTTCCGCCTCATGGTACAAACTCGTTTCTTGTGTCACCTGCTCCCTGTTTTTAATACTCAGCTTGAATATCTCTTCAATGCTGAGCCGAGTTCCAATCCATCCTGTGGTTCGAAACCCTTCCTGGGACACATTTTGTTCTGAAAAATCTTTGTAATCATCTCCATAGAAATGTCTGATTAGTTATAACATTTACCTGGGATAAGAAAATGAACTGTCATATTCCTGAAAATATGTCCAAGGGTTACAGGAGACTGAGTTATTCAATTCCTGTAATTCTGGCACACCTTTTTAAAGGTGTATCTCATCTAACTGCCAGTTTTTCATGCTGCCTTCTTCTTGCAGGATTTCAACACCCTAAATACACCTCTATGGCATGAGGGAACCTCAGTAGCCAGTCTGAAATTATGACTTTCTCTAGGGAGGACGGTGTGTGCCCTATTTCTGTATATTTTGCCTTTAATATATGTATATTATGTAGAGAAAAAATTGAAATAAATAACTCATTTTTATTTCAGTCCTTAAATTAATTAAATCTAGAATCTCAAGCAGGCAGAGATTATCAGCAGGTTTAATTTCAAATAAACTAAGAGGAAATACATATTTTTTAACATCTGATAGCCAGTCATTTGATAATTCTACACTTAAATGGAAGCTCAGTAGAAATATAAATAACATCCCTGTGAACAGCAGATGGTTTTCCATGATGGATGCCATTAAAATAAAGGATGGGAACACTTCTGCAAACAAACAGGCATTAATTAAATCTGTTATCTGTATTACAATATGGGTGTGTAAAAAAACATATTACAGATGTCTGATGTGTTAAAAGTGTTTTTCCTACCAATTAATACATTACTAAATGGTTTTTTATTTATTTATGAAGTTTTGAGTGCAACTAACTTAGAAAAATAATCTACTGAGTGTAGATCATTTCTTTATTGGCCTCTGGAGAAAATTACTCTCTCCCTGGAGAAGAGTAATCTATATTCCTTCCATTCTTCTTTAACTAGATTGTGTTTGCAAATACAATTGCATTAATAAGACTCCCACTTGCTCAGAGTCTTAGATAAGTTTAAATATAACATTTTGGTAGTGCTCTCATGATGAATGTATCTATTGCTGCAGGCACTCCAAGACCAATTTTTCAGAGCTATCTACACAATTATTCAGGGAAAACTTGTTCAGTGTGTCCTGGGAGAGTTTAATGCATAATGACTGCCTTTCTTGTTTCAAATTAGGTAAATACCTGAGCAGAGCAAGTTAGAACTGCAGGTAGCTATTTATGTAAGCAAGGTTTTCCTGTGTTTACACTGAAATAATTGTGTGTATAACCCAGAGGCGTCATTACATCTCTATTGCACGAGCAACTGCATCAGTCCTCACAGCACACGGAATAAAATCCTCTTTTCCTGCAGTATTTTGATCTCCCAGGCTAAGCATGGACTGCTGCACTGCTGCTGTGTCCACCTGTCCCAGTACTCTGGAGGGTTTTCTCCCAAAGGATCATGTGCTGTAAGAAATGATTGAGAGCAGCAGCAAAACGTCCTGGGAAATGGAAGTGAACCTGTAAGAAGAGTTTATTCAGTTATCAGTGGTGTTCCAGGGTTCATTAAGGACTGGAAAAGGCTCCCCGGGGAGGTGGTGGAGTCACCATCCCCAGAAGGGTTGAAAAAACCAGCAGATGTGGCACATTAATGGGGACGGTGGTTTTTGGTTGAAGCTTGGACTTGATGATCTTGTTGGCTTTTTCCAGCCTCAGGGATTCCACGATTTGGTGTGACCGCAGCCTCCAGAAGGATCAGGCTTTTAGAAATGGGAAAAGGAATGTTTAGATTCCTTTTTAGATTCCCATGTGTTTATTGTGAGCTTGAGGTGTGTGTGTTAAGGGGTTCAATTTTATCTTTCTTTTGGTGAAAGGAGCTACAGAATGACCAAAGCAGGGCAAAGGGAAACAGGACATATAAAACTGAGTGTGACCAATGTAGGAAGCAACTTCAACTGGGTGAATTTGAATTTCTTTCTATGTGGCTTTTGGCAATGTAAAGAAAAGGAAATTAAGACCAAGTGAGATTGTTATTGGCTCATTTCACCTGCAGTAACTGTCTGTACGGTGTCTTAGTATGTCGTGGCAAAGCACTTCCTCCTAGATCTGAGGCAGCCCTTGATTTAACCAGGTTCTTCTTTAACCTTGAATGAAAAGGAAATATTTACAGGATTAGCATACAAACTGAAAATTCATTCAAGAACTTGCTGCTATTGAGATCTCTAAGCATCTACAGCACAAAACTTTGACCTTCCCTTTGTCCTTGTTATTTTTAGCAAAATATGTCTAAGTAGGGATCTGGGCCCACACCCTTTCCTCCCCAGAATCCTCTTTTGAAGGATTTAAAAAGGGAATTATGCACTTTCCATAACTACTGTAAAATAGGTGTGCAGCTTGCTATAATGATTTTGAAGAATTTAGGGGAAAAATCAAGCGGCAACTGCTTTTAGACTTTATATATTCAGTTTTTTCACTAGAAATGCAGAAGATGGTATAGGAAAAGCACTTCAGGCATTAAAAAGAAAGAGATTATTAAAGGATTTAAAAGGATAGGATTAACATTCAAAATTATCTTGAAAATTTACATGTGGGGCTCAGACTGATGGACTGAGACTTTTAAAGAAAAATTAAAATCATTCTTCTGTAGAAAATGCAATCCAACACAGAAATTTGGCAATCAAAACTGGCAAAGCAGCTGAAGAGGAGTAAAGGATGATCAAAGGCCTGGAGAACCTGAACTGTGAAAAAATAGTGAAGGAGTGATGTCTCCCATGGAGAAGAGAAAGCTCAGGAAGACCTCACCACAATATTGCAGTACTTAGAGGGTGGCTCAAGGAGAACAGAGTCTCTCTCTTCATGAGGAGCCACCTGCAGAAGACAAGGAGAAGTGGATATCAGTGGGAGAGATCTCACCTTGATGTAACGGAGAAAATTTTTATAGTGAGGAAAATCAACTAACAAAACAACCTCACAAAGGGGTTCTCAGGATGGGAGGGGTGCTGAGTGACCTCATCTGGGCCCCCTTTCCCAGGGAAATTTGGACCAGATGGTCTTTTGATGTCCCTTCCAATCTAGGCTGTTCTGTGAGTGTATGAATTAATATCTGTCCTACACTGTTTTTTCTTCCACCCACTCATATCAAGAGTGAGATCTGGGAGCAGGAGGGCCCATATGCTTCTGTGAGGGTTTTTTTTTCTCCTCAGTGTGCCTGTTTCTATATATTTCTGTTAGTGAAGACAGGTTCTGTGTGTATGTGTCACACGGAAATTAAATTTGCTCTGACCCTTTGTACATCAAGGTCTCTGTCTCACAACTAAGTTCCCATCCTGCTGTTGTCAGTTTTTCTCATAATATCCATAGCAACAGGATTGTCTTGTCAATCAAACATTTCACAAGTTTCAAGACCCAAAATAATTATTAAAACATCTTCTATAGCTTACTGAAGAAAAAAAAGCAACTATTTTTTTCCCCCGTCTCTCCTGTGATGAATCCAAAATGCATATTTTTAAAAATACCTTCCAGAAAGAAACCACCTGCATATGGCCAGGAAGATGGAGCATTCACCAAGACCATCAGGGATTTTAGTCTATGTTAATTTTTTTCACGTGTTTTAGAATTCATGTCTTGTTTCTAATTTGAATTTATATGTTTCTAGCTTCTGGGCTCTGTTTCTTGTTATGTCTTTCTCTACTAAATTAAAGATCTCTTTACTACCTGGTATTTCTCCCTGTGGAGATATTTAAACCATAATAGAGTCACCTCTTGGTTGTCCTTTTTTAAGACAAACAGCCCAAGTTCTTTATGTGTGATTAAATAAGTCTTTGAGCACATGAAAAACCTAATAACTGAAAACAAAACAAAACAAAAAATTCTTCCTCTGTCGGCTTCAAACATCCAAAAAAATTACGTGGCTACTCAAAAGGGAGTACTTACAAGAAAATATAATAATCTATACAACACTAACGAGTTAGACTACAAATGCTGAAGTTATCCCAATATGGTGGTTCTTTAGAAGAGAGCTGAGAGGGGAGATATGAAATAAAGATGAAAATTTTGTATATAGCCTTTTAGTAATTAAAAATAAGTTGAGCAGCCTCTGTTCAGAGAAAAGGATGCAGTCATTGCTTAGAGAGTTGGTGTAGAAGGGCCCAAGCATCTCTTTGAGTCAAATGGAACCCATAAACAGAACAAAGCAGGGTGTGCAAAACTAGGGGGACTTCACTAACGAGGACTTGAAAGGAACATCAAAAGGAATATCATAACTTAACAATCATTCTGGGATTAGAAGTAATTGTCAATGAAAGTTGTGGAATTGTCATCAGAGGAATTATTCCAGCCTTGTTATGAGCTTTTGAGATAAAACAGTGTGCCAGAAAGCTACAGGGAATGATTAGGAATCCTACAAGGTCCCGTTAGAAGCCAGAAATCCATAATTAGATATTTTAAACCACACCAAGGAAGTTTCCTTCATTTGGATATAAATAGAGGGATGATGGTGAAACATCAAATGAGCGTCATTAAACCACACTGAAGTCAGTGCTCCCGATGATCTGAAACAACTTTTTTTGTCTTTAATTGGAGCCCAGCAAATGGACACCAAAGTTGGACAATTAGACTTGGAAGAAACTTCAGGCCCATCTTCCCATTGTAAACTGGGCATATTGGGTTGAATCAGAAAATATTTCTGACCCTGCCCCAACAGTGGGAGAGCAGCAGCTTCCTTTGCCCTGGGCATTGCATCACTGATAGCTGCAAATCACTGGAACTCAATCAATCAATCAATCAGTCAATCAATCAACTACTGGAGATCAGCAGGAGAATTCTAGGTCCCTGGTGCTGTAAAACAAGACATTAGTGAATGAATGATAGGAAAGAGGATATTGCTTGTTGGAAACCCTAATTCATTGTGAAGAGAGGAAAATCACTTATTGCTCTTAGGAGAGGATTCTCAAAGTTGATGCCTTGCTGCTGATAGTGTATATAGGGCTAAATTTAAAATGATTTCTGCAGCTGCAAAGGCTGGGGAATAGAACCTCAGCTTCACTGCAACCAGGATGTTGCTTTTATGCTATTATTTTAACCAAATCAAGTATAACTTTAACTGGGTAATCAGGGGAGAGGGAGGATTAGGACGATTTGTACTTAGGCCTATGTATCTTAGAAATAAAGCTGTTCTCTACTAGATCGGGTGAAACTGTACCTAAACATCATATGATAGATGATATAATTGTAACAATTGTTGGTAGCTGAATGTGATTATTACCTTAAACAGAATCATGAGAATCACAAGGGAAGATATTTACCAAAATTCATGTTTGAGTGTATACAATAGAACAATGGGAGCTTAATGATTAATTGTATAATGAAGGGGTATAATACTGGGCCCCTCTTGGGCCCTCGTTGGAGTTGGATTTGGGTCTGTACCCTGACTCCTAGCGCTCTCAATAAAGCACCTCATAATCATCTGTGATTATGTGTTTTCCTCGCTAACATTGCTCTCATCAATTAGGTCACTAACTCAAGGACTTACCAATTTGTTTTTCTCCATGCTGAACATGTAACTCGCCCACCTGGTGTGTGTTCCAGTGCAGATACCCCCAACAGTGACATTTCTGAGACAGAAGTGTGCTGGGCTTTCTGTGGGTATTAGGGCCAGAAGAGCACTGAAAACTGAGAGAATTAAGCTGAAATTCCAGATTACCAGAGGCTCTGCAGGTCTGTGTTTAGTGGTTAACAACATTTCTGTCCTTGTTTATCCTTTAGGATGATGTTAGAAGATTAAGGGGTAATTTGTCTTTCCTTTGAATCAGGGCTTTGCTCAGTCTCTTGCCATCCATGATTACAATCCTGGGAACTCTGGACAAATCACAACCAATTAAGAAAAACAGTAGAAACACAAACCTAGAACCATTTATCTAATGGCTTAGACTGGGACATGGCTTCCTGAAAGTGTGAATAAAGTTTTTTAGAACTGAGGCCACCTATGGTCATTTTCCAGTAGGTGCAGGCAGTAAGCAATAAAAACAGGTAAGATACAGAAGGGAAGAAATCATAGGATGTGGGATACAAATGCTGGATGTTCTCTCATCACAGGTAAGGATGTCTTCCATCATCATGTTGTATTAATATATTTGGGATTTTAATGTAGTTAATAATGACTTAAAAATGGGAGATTCATATGCCCATTCAAGACAAACCTGAAAGGAATTTAAAAAAAAGCCAAACATTATATTTTTTGTGGACTACATCCCTTTCAGCAGGGGATCACAGCACAGTGGTCTCTCACAGTGCAGGCTTGACCACAGGGTTAGATAATGAACATCCGTAGGTCTCCTATCACATTCTTGGATCAAGACAAGGCACAGCAAGGATGGGGGCTATTTTCCTGTAAGAGGATAAATTTATATTTGGACAACTTAGGGTCAAATATTTATCTGGCTCTGAATGTCTTGGTTACCAAAAATGAGCAATTAATTTTCTTGTTACAGGCAAGATATTCTGTAACTTAGACAGGAATATTTTACTTAACATAATTAAGTCCTTTACAACACCATGTATCAGTTTGGAAGACCTGAGGGTAAGATGGATAGATAAACACCTCTAATTTATTTTTTGTCTCCTAGAATTTAATTCGCCATGAGCTTACTACTATATCTAGTCAATCTCCTTCAGCCACATTTCACTCCAAAAGCTGCAGCCACAGCAGTGTATGTTGTTTTAGAGACTACCTGAACATTTCTGCTTTTTTATCCCAGTGACTGAAATAACATTCAATAGTTCTTCACCTCTTGCTGCTTCCTTATCAAATCTTGCATCCCCATCAAATTTATAACACGGAAGGAAAATCAAATTACTGTTGTTATTAATTATAATGTTTGCTTTTGCTATTGAAAAATCATAATTTTTATGAAGCATTTTCAGAAGAACCCTAATCTAAAGTCAACAGTGTTTCTAATCTCACCAATGTTCTTGTCCAAGATGAAATAACTTGCCTGAAAAGAGGAGGAATGAAAGACTTTAAAATTCCAGAAAATGTTGGTTTCAAGTGCTTCAAGAGCAAGCTGTAGGTCTTTGAATTTCTACCATGGCCAAAACCAAAATGAGTGGCTCCAGCCATCTCTTTATCCTTACAGAACTCCTTCCACAGTCTGCATTCCAGAAATTTGTTATGTTTCATGATAAACTTGTCGTCCTACTTAGGAAACATCAGGAAAAAATACTGTGAATCCATACATAGTGGGATCACAAAGTAAGGGGAATTTGACAAAATCTAATATCCCTGAAACAAATTAGAGCTCTTTTTTTGTTATTTTTTAAAAGGTAATTAATGGATCTCAGTTGTCTGCAAATGTAGTTATGGCAATTAGCTCAGCTTAGCACAAGTCTCTAATTTCCTACATCAATAAATGTTAGACCAGGCAGGATCACTATCTAACATAGTCATTGTTTACAGCATATTCATCTTCATAAGTGCCTGACTATAAACAGAACATCTTTCCATTGAGGTTTGTCTAAAAATATCCATCAACGTGCCTTAGAAATGCTGGGAAATACTGGAGGGAGGGAGAAAATGCAATAGATCTTCTGCAAAATTGTAAGCCAAAATGACAGTGTAAGGAAGACAGTTATTTTCCTCTGCTACTTAAGTTCTTACATGAAATAGAAAGTCTATGGTCTTGTCCAAGGCAAGTGAGAAATGTTTTCTGAGGAGCTGGGCTTAAAGGATCCTTGGGGGTTCCTTAAAACTCAGTATATTCTCTGATTATCTGTGATTTGCTAAGGCTACACAGTGGGGTCAAATGTAGAAGATGCGTGAAGAGGGAATGAGAGAAACAAGGATTTCATGGGAATGTAGTGGTGAAGACAGGACTGAAAATCAGGTATTCACCTACAAACCACAAAGGGACACCATAATTTGGTCTCCATTCCTTGAGAAGAGCTTTTAGGGAAGAAGAAATCTGAGAGAACCCTCACTTTGCACTCTTAAGGAAAGACTTTAAGGAAAAACCATTCCTCTACTGTAACAAGATACTGACTCAGCCACTGTTCCCTAGGAAAG
Source organism: Sylvia atricapilla (assembly GCF_009819655.1). Taxonomy (NCBI): domain Eukaryota; kingdom Metazoa; phylum Chordata; class Aves; order Passeriformes; family Sylviidae; genus Sylvia; species Sylvia atricapilla. The sequence continues at coordinate 150,088,951 of NC_089140.1, forward strand.
AATAGCAAGGATAAATCTACTCCAGCATGAGCAAAACTCATACTGAGGGCAATGAAACACCAAATGCATTAATTTCTGCATTAGAATGACATTTGTGGTCCTTGATAGTGGCAGCACTAATGAAGCAAACCCAAGGAAGAACCTTGTGCATCATTTAATGGAATTACTGCCACAGGCTACACTGGTACTTTGTATTTGTTTTTAATTACGCTGCCTGGATTAAAAGTAAATTTTAAATCGTGTAGGGAGCACTCAGATATTTGTTTTTATGGGACAGGAAGACTACCTAGTGTTTAAGGAGGTGGTTGTTAACAATAAATAAGACTTGAAGTACATTTCTTCCAGTGGCTGGTGTAGCAGACCTGGGACATCACAAACCTGCTCTGACTCCCACAGTTTTGCTGTTTCTTTTTGAAGAGAAGAGTTCTGCTTCAGTTAACAATTTTTTAAAGCACTTACAGAAACCCTAAAAGAGTGTGAGGCGTGTTTGAAGATTATCATCCTTTATCTCCCTTTGAATTCTATAGATTTGGGCAATCACATTGGAGGCTTCCATAGGTTCTTACTCCATGTATCTGTATTAGGAAAGTTGCTCATTACCAGAAGAGTCTCCAGAAAAGAGGAAACAAAAACCACTTATGAGCATACAGTTTCCTCTTTCTCCTCCTCAAATGAGCAAAAAACCTGTTAAGATGGCATTTTCGATAATGTATTATGGCAGGTAAATTAGGCAAAGAGTTAATTAAAATCTGAGAGTTAATTAATGAGATCCATTGCACGTTAAAGATCATTACTCCATCTGAAAAGAGTAATTAGAGAGCAGTTGCTGGTGTGTTTTATTCTCCTGGGTGTTTTGCTGACATGCCACATAAGTCATTCGATGTTGAGAAAATAATCTGCTGATCTCCATATTTACTGTGATTATTAGATAATTGTGGAAAGCTAAGCTGTAGCAGCGAGAATACTCTTTCTACCAGATTTCCTCAGAACTACTTATTCATCTGTCTATTTATCTGGCCTCTTATGTCCATTAATTAAGTCATTAGTGATAATAATCATTTTCAATCTCCATTTTAACTGGTTGCTTTCACATAAAAAGCTCCTATTCTTTAAATAATTTCAGATAATAGAGCAGGAAGTTCAAGAAATCTGCTCTCTTGTGCTGCTGGCACTGCTGGGTTGTGTGGCCATGGGCAACCTTGGCTTACTTAATTCCCAAGCAGTTGTCAAAGTGTGAAAAGTGTGATGAGACTCTGATGGTTGGGATGTCAATCAGCAGCTGTGGTAATCATTCACAGGGATAACTCTCAGAAAACAGTTAAGTACTCAGTGGATAGTTCTCCTTGCCATTTTCTAAGTAGCAGATCCTTGAAAATTTCCAGAGTTTCATCAGCATTGATATGAATTGTTGCTGCTGAATAATTCACAGTCGTTTGTCATTGTTGTCTCTGGTTGCTTTAATTCATTGTGGATTTTTTCATCATAGAATGGTTTGGGTTGGAAGAGACCATAAGGATCATCCAGTTCCTGGCCATGTGAAGGCAGTCTTCCACTATCCCAAGTGGCTCAGAGCCCCATCCAAATTGGCCTTGGACAGTTCCAAAAGCAGGGAATTCACAGATTCTCTGGGAAACCTGTGCCAGTGCCTGACCACCATCACAGCAAAAAATTTCTTCCTAATACCCAGTCTAAATCCAGCCTCTTTCAGCTAAAGGCCATTTCACCTTGTCCTATCACTGCAGAGATGTTCTTGGGGAAGCCTTTGAGAAATCAGTTTGCGTTTTTCTTCACACACTGGCACAGCTCATAGCTCACTCTGTGATCGATTAGTTTTCCCGATTGTTATTTGTGGTGCCTTTATTAATAAATGCCCTGAAGAACGTTGTTTGCTTCGTCTTAAGCTTGATATTTCATGTCCTGCCATCCCCACCCAAGAGAAGTGCTCCTCTTTCCCTATCAGCTCACATTCCAAACCCACATTCTTCTACATCTCTCCTCCACCTCTATACCCCATTCCTCTTCCCAACCTTACTCTGTCCTTCACCTCCAGCCCTTGCAAGCTGTTACCTTTCTAAATCTGTCCTGCACTTGTGAATTTCCCAGATGTTTTCTACCTAGCAGTACCCTGGGTCAGGATCTATTGGCTGCAGGACTGAAATTGCTCATTTCATCTTTAGCTTCATTAGATAATATCAAGGTTTCTGCTATGAAGGAGGTGGATGCCTTCTGCAAGGTTTTTGGGGTGTTTTTTTCAAGCTAAAGATCTCTTCAGAAATCAAATTAAGAATCCACAGAGACCAGACCTGTGTGATATCTTACAATGATATTTAAAGTGAAGAGAAGCTGAAGAAAAAAAATCAAGAACTGTATTTTGGCTCTATGGAGTAAACTCCAGAACACTCTCTCCTCTCTTCTATTTTGAGTAAACATTTTTCATTTTCTCTCATACAGGAGCTAACAGTTTAAAATGATTGCTGTCTTCTCTGTAGACCACTGATTTCCTAATTTTTCAAGAATGGTTGACCCTCTATAAACTTTCAGCTGGCAATGCAGTGTTCTGAAGAGCCAATGGAGGTGTGCTGTCAGCTGCTGTGGTTTTTTGTGGCTTTACAAGGGTTTTTAGACATAGTTTACTAGATATTGCACCATGCAGCCCTCTTATCTCCCAGAAATTCACTGTCTGTAACTTCAAAACGTTTCCTGTGTGCTGCACCCATAGTGGCAAAAAGCCTTTTTCCACATTTGGTGAAGATGCCAATATTCTTCACCTGTCATTCAAGGAGCATTATTTAGCTCATGGAAACAAAAATGAATAAATTTTTGAGTATAATACCAAACTCTGATGGTTTTTGTCTTGAAATTTTTGTCTGACAAACTTTTCCCATGTCTCAGAATTTGGTTTCCATTTTTCCAAAGGAAGTTCAGATTTTATTCTTGTTCTGCTTCAGGAAGTGATTCACTTCAGGGAAGAGAAGATCTAATAAAGCACACCAGAATGGCAGAAACAGTAATATTTACTGATTAGTAAACATGTGCAGGTCTCAGTGTAGCTGATGGCTCCACTGAACTGGAATCCTCCTTTCATCCCTCACGATCTGCCTACCTCCTCCCTGGATACACGTGATGATAACTCTTTATTAAAATGTCAGGCCATTCTGGGACTTAATTAATAAAAAAAGAACTCTGGAACTGGCACAACACTAGATGTTAGAAATTCTTATTAATCCACAAACTACATCCACACAGCAAGATGACAGCTCTTCCCAAATGCATTAAGCAGGGATATGACACAGACAAATGGTTTAGAGAATCAGGGAATGGTTTGGGTTAGAAGGGGCATTTAAAGATCACCCAGTCCTGCCATCCTGCCATGGCCCAGGACATCTGCCACTAGATCAGGTCACTCAGGGCCCCTTTCAACCTCATCTTGAACACTGTAATATCCCAAGAATTTTCTCAATGCCAATATCGCTGCCTAAGCGTTTTTTTCCTTGTTTCATTATGATCACAAGATCCTGACTCAGCCACTCTGGTCTCCTTCCATCCATGCCCATTTTCTCGGAATGAAGAACTGTTGTGCCCTATGAAAAATTGTTTGAGTTGCTTCCAGTGCCTCCTACCCCTGTACCCCTGAGGGTACTTCTCCAGTTCAAGCCACATCTTGCCCCAGGATAGCTGAGATGCAGCCAGGACTGGAATTCAATCCCAGAAAAACAGATTTTCCCAGTTTTCCCACAGGGAGCAGACAGACTCCTTAAATTAAAAAGCCTTATTGTTCAAGTGATTTAGTACTTCAGGTTGTTCAGAGGATTTACTACTACATGAAAGTTGATTTGCAATCAATTAGAGTTAAGAAAGGAAGAAATTGCTCCCAATCACAATTATACAATTCTATATTATTATTCTATATTGCACAATTCTCATGTACACAATTAGATTCCAGTGAATATGGATGATTACCTTTCAGCCTGAACTATCAGCCTAATGCCTAAGCTACAAAGCAGCAGATAAAATATGGGGTTTTTTTCCTATCAGATCATTAAAAAAAAAAAGATAAACGAATAACTTACAATTTCACTATTAGATCAGTTATGCTTCTGATTATAGTGAGGTACTATTAAAGACCACTTAAAAATTATGATTTTACTGTGTTGCTGAAGGGTATTAGAGACAATGAAGACACCACTGGATTTGGAATTTCCTTCATAGCAAGTCACTACAGGCTGAAATTCTATTCTAGGAGAGTATGGATTAATTCTTGCTCTGTCCTTGTAATGCCAAGGAGTTGTCCCCACTGTGTCCCCTTCCCAGGGCACAGCCACCTGAATTAAGGATTGATAAATCTGAAAAATTATATGCCTAGGTTGAGTAAAAAAAAATTATGTTAACAATAACAGAAACTTTCTAGGGCAGGGATCCAGATTTCATTCAGTGCTTGTGGGCCAGGTTCTTATTTATCGAAGAAATTTACCTTAAAATGTGGGGCAGGGCAAGTCCTGCAAAGGCTTTTTTTTTTTTTTTTTTTTTTTTTTTTTTTAGATTTATTTATTTTTAACCTCTCCACCTTGAGTGTGAGAATTTTTTTATTGATCCAACGTACCTCTCAAACATCTATTAGAATACTCCAGATTCTTTGTTTTCAAAGTAGACCTTTTGCACTCCAAATGCACCTGCTTCTCTTTTTGAGCCTCTTTTCCCATTTTACTTCTTTCTTTCTTTCTTAACTGGTAGATGGCTCTAGGCATGAATTAGTTATAATTTTCTCATCTCTTGCATCTCTATTTATCAAATGGAGGCAGAGCTCTTCCCAAGTGCAGTGGTTTGTAAACGGTGCCAATTAGACTCTTGTTCTGCTCCAAGCTGGGACAGAGCAGAGGGAGGTGCTGCCTTACAAATGGGACTTACTGAGTTATGCACGCCAAGACTCTATAAAAGCTTTATCAAACAAAGTCAGTGAGGGAAAAAAAAGCACAGAGCTAATTATCAGGCAGGACTAGTAAATTAAAAAAAGTGTTTAAAATCCGGATAATTAAGCCTTGGTCTAGGAACAGGGGGATTCCTGCCTGCATGTTCAAGTTTTTTAAACCTGAATTTGAAGGCAAAAAGTACTGTTGTTTAAGTTACTTTTATTATTTTGCCCTCTGGTGAAGAAGAAGAAATCACAGCAAAATTGCTTTGTTGTTTCATGAGAGGAAATCAAACAGATAACAAAGGGCAACCTTCCATGTTGATTGTCTGACAACCTTTTTAATGAGCGGTTCTGGCAAACATGTTGGGAGAATTAAACAAAATGCTTTCTGTGTGATATCCCAAAGTCACCTGGATGGAATCCTGTGCAGTGTGTTCCGGGGTGACCCTGCTTGAGCAGAGAGGCTGGATCAGATGGGCCACTGTGGTCCCTTCCAACCTGACCCATTCTGTGGTTCTGTGTGGGTCTCTGATCTGAGAAAATGTCAGCTTTAAACTGAGAATAGATTTAAGATAATCAGGAAGAAATTCTTCCCTATGAGGGTGGTGAGGCCCTGGCATGGATTGCCCAGAGAAGCTGTGGCTGCCCCATCCTTGGAAGTGTCCAAGACCAGGTTGGACAGGGCTTGGAGCAACCTGGGATAATAGAAGGTTCCTTGCCCATGGCAGAGAGTTGGAACAGAACGATCTTTAAAAATGATCTTCCAACCCCAAAATTTTCATATTTCTATGATTTCCAATGCAAAGGACTTTAGAAAACCCCGGTTTGTATACCAAGGTAAATATGTTCCAAAATCACTCAGATGTGTTTAAATATTCCTAGGAATGACTATGAGAGGCAATATGTGAATGTTGATAGTTTCATTCCACCATTTCTGTCTGGATGGTTGTGGGAGACCATGGAGGGCCCCCAGCTGCTCATGGGGGACTGGAAAAATCCAGAAAAGAGAGTTTGTACAATGCCTGTAGGGGAAAATTTTTCTTTTCAGTTTATCAAAGCTATTAGTTTCCTTAGTCTGGATGTACAGGAACACATCAGACCTCTGCATCTACCACACAGCCCAACTGAACGCACCTTGTAAGGCTGTTGTGTTCATGATAATAACAACTGTCCCATAAATCTGATGTATTTTGGTAGCAATGGTCAATTTTCTCATATATTTCTGATTTCTTGTCCAGGAGATTGTGCTACTGTTATGGAATGCTGAGGTGCTGGAGTGTGTCCAGAGAAGGGAATGGAGCTGGGGAAGGGGCTGGATCATGAGTCTGGGCAGGAGAAGCTGAGGGAGTTGGGGGAGCTCAGCCTGGAGAAAAGGAGGCTCAGGGGGACCTTAAACCTCTCTTCAATTCCCCGACAGGAGAATTAAATATATATTTTATATATATATGTATATATACATACATACATACATACATACATATATACATATATATACTATAGCCAGGCTCAGACAACAAATGATAGGACAAGAGGAAACGGCCACTTTCTGAGGTTTCTTTTCTCCTTTTTTTTTTTTCTTTTTCTTTTCATTCCCAGATCAGAAAAGGACAAGCTTAGCTCTGATCCTTGTCTCTATTTGGTCAAGTAAAAAATCCTGAAAATATCCTGAGTTCTGAGGAATTAAATAGTCTTAAATACAAAACAGCCTACTGCTGCCAAGACAACTTTTAAGACAGATAAAAGTTCTTTAACTGACAGGACAAATATAGATGAAGGCAGGTAGAGTTCAATGGAAAGAATGAGATTATAAAACATTACAAGGCGTGGTTCCAGAGGATTTTCTTTTTTGTCTGAATTCACTTTATTTCTCACTACTGGATTTGGTTTTGCCCCAAAAGTAAGTCTGTGGTTGTGTCCATACCTCTGGGAAATTCAATCTCCCTGTCCAAGATCAGAACCACAAACCTTGTATCCAGATTTCCAACAATGAAACAGTATTTATGGCACAAGAACTTCTGCTATTAATAACTTGTATATTTCTCCTCAGTTCTTCTCCTCCCTTCCCATCCCATCTCTGTTTCAAGATGCTGCTGATTCTCCATTTCAATCTTTCAAAGATTTATTTTACACTGATAAACCACAAAGTTTTAAGAAGGAAAAGAGAAGTGATGGGGTTGGGGAAGAAACAAAGAGGACTCCCAGGTTTTCTGCTAAACATGAATTAAATTCTGTGAAATTATTATTTTAATAATATTTTTTGTCTATCTGTATTACAATTACAGTCATGTTAAGGAAAGGAGGGAAGAAACAGGACAATTTGTACTTTCACTGTCCAGGCTTTAGTTCATGGATAGAAGGTAGAAGGCAGGAATTTAGTTGCCCATTGAACCAATGGTTTCCCTAAATTTCCCCAAAAGAAAACACACAGCAGAAATTTTAATTTGCAGCCCTGCTGCAGAGCACATACTGAGCTTTCATGACACGGTGCTCTGTACACAATTCATTTGCTGGTCATTAGGAAAAAGCAAATGCAAAGAAACTGAAAACCTCTTACAATACAGCAGAAATTACTTGCCTGATTGTTTTTCACCTCCATACAGACAGGAAAGGAGAAATTCCTGCTCACACCCTGCATCTGGGCTGTTTTTAGCACTGCTCCAAGTGATTCGTGTCTGGTCTTAACTGCTGCCCCCAATTCCTGGAGCGTGAGATCTCATGTGTCAGGTTAAGGTTTAAGCAATCTGGAAACCATGTTAAGCACTTTTTAAAGTTCAAGAATGGGTTGAGTACTTGTGTAGTCATAATCCCAGAGAAAATCCTTCTGCTGGAAATGATCTCTATCACTTCTCCAGCTAAAGCACAAGGGTTTTGTCACGGCAAACTCTTCTCAGCTTTGAGGAGAACTCAGCTTCTGTTCTTTGCAAACACTCAGCATCTTCCCAGAGGGATTCATGGTTTAAAAAAAAAAAAAAAAAAATTCACCACCGAGGTGGACTTTTTCACACTCCGTGGTAACACATTATAGATGAGATGCAACCACCAGCTAGATGGAGGCATCCAAATCTCTGTTTCAAAGAGTAAATAACAATTCAGTTCTACATGGAACAAAAGAGCTACGTGTGGGAAAACAATATTCAAAGAGCCAGCATAAAAATAATGAAGCTAGGGAAAATGAAATTAGAAGATGAAGCAAAACCAGAGGGAAATATAGCAAGGAACTATAAAAGGGATGGGAGATCACAGTTAAAATAAAATAGACAGCAATTTAAAAATAGTTTAAAGCTCCCAGAAAGTTGTGAGAGAAAAACATAATGATGCTAGAAAAAAAAGAGAAGTGATAACATAACGTAGGAACTGTGGGCATAAAATTAATGTATTAAGAGTTATGATATGCTTACACTCTGCAGAGAAAAAGGCCCATTTCACAAGTGATAACACAGAGAATCTTCCCATCTCTGTCAAGGTCATGGACCAAACCCTGCATTCTACATGTAATTGTAAGTGGGATAATGAAGGTGCAAGGCATGATTTAAAACTCCTCCTTCCACCCTCTGTGAAGGTGTCCTAGAGCACATTGTCTATCCCACACTTTCCAGCAGAACTGTCAGTGGTTAATAATGATGGATCTGGTGGAAATAAAATGAAAGCACAAATCTGAGCAAACAAGTGGATACAGAGCTCATCTGGGATGAGGAATTCCTGGCAGCTACCCTGAAACCACCAGCTGTGTATGAACACGGAAATGGTCACTGGGATAATTGTCATGCACTTTGCCTCCAGCATTGTTTTCATCATTTCTTCCACTGAACAAATTGTAAAAGTCAAACCAGCCGTGTTGTCGTGACACTGTTTGTGCCGTGGCAGTTCTCCAGGTAACTCTGAGTGACACATGCCAATGACAGCACACATCTGGGCTTTGCTTTGCCTCTTTTCTATCTCCTTCCTAGCAGATGTTCCTTTTTGTGTCCCACGTTTGCATGCTTATCCAGGAGAGCTCGAATGGCTCCCACTGGATTTGCTCTTTGCAGAGCTGGGGAATGCTCCTTCCAGCTGGATGGAAAAAGCTTTGGCAAGAGGCTGCTCCTCAGGAGAAAAATCTGGAAACTTTTTCTGTCTGCTTAGTACTTATGAAGACTTAAGTAGTAAATACTGAGTCCTTAGTGCTTATAAGTGTAAGACTCATCACTGAGCACCTCTGGAAGGCAGGAACTCAAGTGCTGAATTCAAATTTCAAGAGCACCCGAGTCTCTCCTGCATGTTGTAAACAGATTTTCATGGACCTTTTTGAGCTCAGGCTTAGGGAAAACTTACATGATGATGACCATAATAAATGTCTTGACATGTCTTGCAATTTTGAAAAGCTCCATTCAGAGTGGGATGGTAAAATATCATAAATTGATTTTGTCAGATATTTGACATGCAGTAATAGGGCTGTTACTGTAAACAGCACCAAAGAAATCTGGGAAGATGACTGTGTCAATCAAGCACGAATTTTCCATTAGGAAGGTTGCAGTCAAACAATAAGGACTGGGGAATATATAAATTATGTCATGGATTGATGATGGACTTCCTTGTCATAAACAACCATCTAAATAAACTTTATCATCATAGTGTTCCAAGTTCATTATCTTATTACATACTGCTGGCAATCAACAACCAAAACTGTAATGACTGAGAACTGGCTAGAGGAGAGGAGCATGCGGGAAATCTAATCTGCTTAAAAATGACAAGTCAGACTGATAAGAATGAATCAGAATCTTGTCAAACATATCAAAGCCACATTCAACATATTAAAGTTAATCTTTACCGTAGTAGTTCCTGTGACCATGGCTCAGGAGCCATGTTGTTTCAACATTGTCTGCGTCTTCTTCGCATTTGTCATTTTGACAATGACTTAAATTAGGTTAAACGTGAACTGATGTACAAGAAGTGCAGGAAATCATTAGGTACGAAGTGTTTCTGGTGTACAGAAATAATTTAAAGAGCAGCAGTGTATGTGCCAACATAATTAACAAAGTAATGCTATAATGCCAGTTAGTACTTTCCTCGAGTGAGAATTTTATGCTGCTGCATTTCAGTGTGGAAAAAACTAATTTACGGCATGTCTGCAACGAGCAACAATAAAACTCTTGTTTGTTTACAAATAAATCTTCTAAGGAAATGAAATGCTTGGGAAATTACAGGTAATGCACTTCAATTTTTGACTGCACAATGAAGGCTGTGATTTCAAGATTTCCACGGCCTTACAAAAATAGCACTCGTAGTGGAGCAAGAGTTAATCAGCTACAACAAAAAGTGAGGCATCAACTCTGCAGCAGGACTTGGGACAGCAGGAGATTGTTAGAAAATACTGAATGGCCACTGCTCTGTAGGAGTGGGAGGTGGTGGCCCATGACAGGGTTCAGGCGGGAATGCTGGAAATGTAAAGCATGATTGAATGCACTTCTGGGAAAACGCATATTTATCACCTACACACACACATATTTCACTTGGCAAAAATCCTCTCTAAATAAGAGGATAGCAAATCCTTCCATATACAGAACAGCAGAAAGAATCTCCCTTCCCTTCCCTTCCCTTCCCTTCCCTTCCCTTCCCTTCCCTTCCCTTCCCTTCCCTTCCCTTCCCTTCCCTTCCCTTCCCTTCCCTTCCCTTCCCTTCCCTTCCCTTCCCTTCCCTTCCCTTCCCTTCCCTTCCCTTCCCTTCCCTTCCCTTCCCTTCCCTTCCCTTCCCTTCCCTTCCCTTCCCTTCCCTTCCCTTCCCTTCCCCAAAACTCTTTTCCATGCTCTCAGTTCCTATAAATTTTGCACTATTAAGCCACAGGATGTCTCCAGCTACCATAAGCTTAAAAAGTAATGTAGGTTTTTCAGACCACTTGAATATTTTTACTGCAACAGTTTTATCACAACATTGAAAGGCTATCTCACCCTCACTAAAGCAATGCTTAAAATAAAGTTGTTTCATTTTCATTGTTTTTTAATTAAAACCTGAAAAGAAACATCTACTTCCAGTTGGTCCTGGCCTGCTAAGACTTAAAGTGAACTTAAAGCAAACAGCAGGTTTTTACTGGAATTTAGGTTGGCTTGACCAAGAGAAATCTTTAGCTTCTGTCATCACAGCATCTAATCTCTAAATCGTTTTTAATGTCTTTAATCTCACAGCAGCCATAAGAAGCAGAACATTTATATCCCTATTTCATCCTTAAAATATCACTTTCACGTATATAACGGCAACACAGAAGCTAATGAGGATAGTTACATAAGAGGCATGGAATTGTTGAGGCTGGAAAAGACCTCTAAGATCCACTATTGGGTTCCACTATTAACCAGCACCACTGTGTTCAGCACTAAATCACATCCGCAGGTGCCACATCCACAGACCTTTCGAACACTTCCACGGATGATGACTCCACCAATTCCCAGGGCAACCTGTTCCAATGCTTGAATGTGAAATTTTGAACTCTCCTGAATGACTTGCCCAAGGACATAGAATATTGGGGTGCAGGAAAATCCAGTTCTCTGGAGCACCTATGTGTCGTTTTGACCACTGAACCAGCCTTCCTACAGCCTTCAGAAGGATGTTGAATTAGCACATGGAATGATTCAATAAAATAATTGCTTCTTTGATTTCTATTGTGGCTCTGGGAAGACTTTTTTATATAATATACTTTACCTGTATATTGCATTTAATGCAGAAATCACCACTGTAGGAGCCTCATGGTTACGGTGCCAACACCTGGGGAGCTTTCTTAAGGGAGCATTAAAAAATTCAACTCAAGTCCTTTGAAAAACAGATAATCCTATTTAATATGCCCAGAGACAGCAGAGCTCTGCCTGCTGTTAATTCTAAGGCTGTGACTACACTTGCTGGTTTTTCCTTTCCTTTTTTTCTTCCAAAACCCACTGATGAATCCAGAGAGGAAACATCTATGACCATGAGAACGAAGAATTCTGTTTATTTTGGAAATATATCTCATTTGATGCTTTTGGAATTTCTTGCCAATATTCAAATCAGGAAATTTAAGAAGCATTAAAAAAAAAAAAAAAAAAAAAAAAAAAAAAAAAAAAGACAACAAGAGGAAAGAAAAAAGGAAGTTGAAGAAGAAAGGCTCTGGAAAGGAAAGAAAGAAAATGACACTGAAAGATGCCTTTTAAACTTTTCTGGTTTTGCTGTACAAAACAAAAATGCATCTAACAAACACTGTATTAGGAGTTCCTTCATCCCATCAACACATTTTTCACTAGATCCCTGTGGCAGGGTCTGTATTCCCTCTCCCTCCTTTCAGTACTCATTCTCCCAAATCCCAATGAAAGGGAAGGAAAATATGTTATTTTCTGTCTCTTTCACAAAATCTATCTAAGATTGTGTTGTCTAGACTTGTTTGGGAGGTGGATGAGGAAGCAGGTCCAGGTTGCACACACTCCCTGCACTTGCTGTCATGAGGGATGGTTGCAGATGACCTTGCTATATCAAATCAACCACAGATTTCTTTTATTTGTATCAAAACACAGCCTGATTCACCCCAGACAGACTTCCTGCTTTCATTCATGGCCTCCAAGCCACCTACAGAGACAGAGTGTCCCAAAGAACGCATTTTATCCATGAACACAAGGGCAGGAGTAGTCTCAAATTTTCATTTAGTCTTCCCTAAAAGCTGTTACACTTGATAACCCCCTGCAGTAGCACAGACTGCTGGAGACCAGTGCTTTAGGCTGCAAAGAAGGATGTAACCAAAAGCATGTGTTCTATTACCAGCTGTTAAAACCAGCTGGGGCAGTGTTCTTTATGTCTTCCACCACCCATCCTCCCTCCAGGGGATATCTGCTGTCAATGGGCCATCGAGGCTCACTGCATGGCTGATACAATTACATCATCCCACTGGGAGATGCCCCACCCAGGGGGAGGAGCCAAGCATTCCTACCTGGATAAAACCTGAGAGTCAGCACAGCCTGTTTGCACTGGATTCCCAGAGGAAAACTGGACCCATCTCATCACCACTGGACCTTCAGAGGAAAACTCACCCTTCTATAGGATCATCTCTGTTCCAACAGAACCACATCTGTCACTCCAGGAGTACTTGATTGGATTGCTCCCAACACCCTGACTGACAGGGTGTCAGGTTGTATTCTGACTCTGTCAGTGTTTCCTTTTTGTGTTTGTTTGCTTTTTTATATTACTATATTTTTAATTTTAATTTTCCTAGTAAAGGACTGTTATTCCTATTCCCATACCTTTGCCTGAGAGCCCCTTCATTTAAAAATTATATTAATTTGGAGGGAGGGGATTTACATTCTCCATTTGAAGGGGGGCTCCAGCTTTCCCTGGCAGACACCTGTCTTTCCAAACCAAGACAACCAGCTCCTTGGGAAAGTTCTGGTGGGCAACAAGCTGGTCATGACCAGCAGTGTGACCTGGGGCCAAGAAAGCCAGTGGGATCCTGGGCTGCATTAGGAGAAGCATGGCCAGCAGGTTGAGGGAGGTGATCTTGTCCCTCTGCTCAGTCCTGGTCAGGCACACCTGGAGTGCTCTGTCCAGCTCTGGTTTCCTCAGGGAAAGGAGAGGCATGGAGCTCCTGGAGAGGGTCCAGAGGAGGACTGTGATGATGAGGAAGGGCATGAAGCATCTCTCTTACAAGGGAAGGCTGAGAGAGTTGGGATTCTTCAGTCTTGAGAAGAGATGACTGAGGGGGGACCTCATCCCAGTCAGTGTCTGCAAGGAGGGCTCAGAGCAGGGACCAGGCTCTGCTCCAGGGGCCCAGAAATGGGACAAGAGGAATGGGCAGGAACTGATGCTCAGGAAGTTCCACCAGAACATGGGGAAGAACTTCTTTAATGTGCACAGAATTAATTGTCCAAATAGGGTGTGGAGTCTCCCTCCCTGGAGATACTCCAGAGCCTGCTGGACACACTCCTGTGCTCTGTGCTCTGGGATGGCCCTGCTGGAGCAGGGAGGTGGGATCAGATGACCCCACTGTGATCACTTCCAGCCTGATCCATTCTGTGTGTTTGTGATTCTCCAAAGGTTGTCTTGAGAAAGCATTTTTTGCTCACAGTGTGGAAGCAAGCCCTGCTGAGGTTTCAGACACACTTTAAAAGGAACAGATACATAGGAAACTACACAAAGCTGACTAAATTGCAGAAAAATTCAGAGACAGCCACTTTTGTTGTGGTTAAATAAAGAGTCCTTGTGCTGTGTATCAGCAGATGAAGTGGAATTCTTTCCTAACATGAGGCAAATACAACTGCAGAGCTCTCAGTAGAGCTGGACTGAACTTTAAAAATTTTACAGTATCTAAAGTAACCTTTCTAGAAGATATTGATATATATATATATATATAAACACACCTTTTTAGTAGATATATATTTTTATACCCATTAGTGCAAGGATAAGATGTATTTTTTTGCTGCGTATGTACATATCTCTTCAGTGTCACTCTGTATAGTGGTCATTTCTTGTCTTGATGGCACAGGCTTAGGATATTTGAGGATAAGAACAGTATTTTAATCAGAATACCATTCCTGCCTATCCGATTCTGGTCTTATATAAAAATAATTGTCTTGGATAAGTTTCTGAGGTGAGAAGAAACATTTGTTACAAGAAAATTGAATGTGAGTCCTTGCAGTTATATCAATTACTTACAATTCTTAATTACTGTTATTGCAACCTTCATTTCTTGTTATAGCACCGCGGGTATACACAGCACACACAAAAACTGGGTTTTAAGCCTTTTCTAAGTACTTGGTGATGTAAAGCACTCTGTTGTCTTCTCAGATGTTGGTCAGGTCAATTCTTGTTTTTCCTCAGTACATTGCTGCAAAACCTGGCACTGCCTCTCTCCTTAGGAACATTGCCACGAAGCAAGGGAATTAGGAAGTCCTTAGGAATTAAGAATAGACTTCAGCATAAACATGGAATCAATAGCACTCTATAAATTCACCCTAGGAAATAATTTCATGCTCTGCACTTATTACTGTTGCAAAACTGTGCGCTGACTATTGCTTTAAGCCCATCTGTAATGCTCAAAGGGCAAAGCTCACGAATTTCTGATGGTGCTGAATCTGTATGAGCAGTGCTGGTCAGTGAAATCAGAATTCTGATGGGGTGTGCCTCAAATGGACCAGCTCAAGGAGCTGTTTCTGCTTGCAGTGGATAAATTCTGCCTTTTACAGAAGATACCTGGGGAAATTTAGCAGCTCCTGCAAAAGAAGCTCATGAAACATCCCTGCTCCAACCTGCTCCTTGCAGGTAGTTCATCTCCTGGCTTGAAACCCTTGGAGGCACCTTATTGCTCGTAGGCTCCACTTCTTAATTTATCTTCAATACCTCCTAAATCGATACTAATGAGCTAAAGAAGTTGTCAGGGAAAGAAACAAGCAAACTCTGGTCTCTGGATCAGTGCCAAGATAAAATAGTGATGTGGATGTTAAGAAAAACAGATCTAGGTAGATATATAGAGGGAATGAAATACATAATTTAAAAGGAAACATTACTGGAGGAAAAGAAAAAAAATCATTGAGACATACTGCTCATTATTTCTAGTTCATTAAAAAGTAATTGCTACATTTTACTTTTCTTATGGCTGAAGATTTTAGAGTACTTTACAGGCATTAGCAAAACAACTTTTCCAGCGTCCCAAGCAGAAAGTTGCGGCTTACTCTGTGCACTGTGTGCATGAAGAAATTAGTCATCATTAGTATTTGAAGATAATTCTCAAAGTCCTGGGAACAAAAAACATCTTTTAGCTCTTATTTTAGTTCACTAGAGGTAGAATTTTTATGAGAATTCTTTGTAATTTTTTTTCTGGAAAGTTTGGGCTTAGACGAATAATCCAGAGCCATCAGCCACTCCTGCCAAAAGTTACAGAATAATTAAACAAATTTTCCCTTGCACATTTTCAAGCTCTGACAACAAGACACTGAAAACTTACAAAAATTCAGATTGACATCAGTATTTTACTGAGAAATTGCTGCCAAAGTTCAGCCATAAAATACTTAATTGGTCTTGTGGAGGTCCTAGGTCAGCCTTGGCACAGGTTGTGCACAAACAGCAGCAGCAAGACCCTGAGCAGTTGTTGCACTGCAGAGACCAGAAACTTTTTCACACTTACAATACTGTACCTAAAACACAAAATCAAACTGCCACATGTTGAAGCAAAGATAATCTAAAAAAAAAAAAAAAAAAAAAAAAGAGAATTTTTACTTTTCCAGATAAGAGCAGCTGAGGACAATTTTAGCTCATCTTCAGCATCCCTCTAGGTTTTAAAATAGAAGAGAAAAAAGATACTCTATGATGGTATCCTGAGCAATTATTTTATGATAGTTTTTATTAACCAAACAAATCTACAATTGGGGAAGATACTACCTATGAATAATGAAAAGTTTCCTATTGTATTCAATTTCTGGATGCCTTGTGATTAATTGGATGTTGTTTGTGAAATAATAATAAAAAAGTGCTGACACCATAAATCAACCAGAACCAATCTTCTACTTTCCCAGGCATTACTGTAAGAAAATTAATTCTCTGCACCCAGGAACAAGCTCTGTATCTCAAAGTAAATTGATTAACTTTGTTTCAGCTTCTGTGTAATTAGGAATAATGGTTCCCATTCTTTTGGGTGAGTGGCAGAAGCAGGACTGAGGAGGTTGCAATGTCTGTTGGTGAGATGTTGTTGAGGCCTTGTTGCCTCACTGCCTTGTACTTCTTTGTTGTGTGAAATCTCATAAGATAAAGCTGCATCTCCTTGTCTGCGATTTTTTGAAAGTGCTTGACCTTCATCAGCCTCTGCAATTTCCTTGGCTGTGATGTGCACTGGAAAGAAAAGGACTTGTTGGATGGAGCACCTCTCCTATGGTAAAAGGCTGAGAGAGCTGGGATTGCTCAGCCTGGAAAAGAGAAGGCTTTGTGGTAACATAAATGTAGCCTTTAAGTACCTCAAGGGAGCCTACAAGAAAGATGGAGAGAGACTATTTAAGGAGCCTGAAGTTACAGGATGAGGAGAAATGGCTTTAAACTGAAAGAGACTAGGTTTAGATTAGATATCAAGAAGAAAATATTTTCTGTGAGGGTGGTGAAGCCCTGGCACAAATTTTCCAGAGAAGTTGTGGATGGCCAGTCCCTGGAAGTGCTCAAGCCCAGAATGGACAGGGCTTGGAGCAACCTGGGATAGTGAAAGGTGTCCCGGCTATGGCAGAGGGATTGAAACTGGACGATATTCAAGGTCCCTGGCAACTCAAACCAGTCTGTGATCCTATGTCATGGAAGAGACTTTCTGTCTTGGTCCCCAAGTCATGGCTAGGAGACATGACCCCATAGAAACAGCACAGAGTTTCTTCCTCCTTCCGACTCTGTGCTGTGCAGAGATCCCATGGATGGGGAAATACAAGGATCTGGTGACCTGTAACCTTATCCCCATGTTCATGGGGCAGGAGAGGGAATGTGGCACCGTGCTGACGATGCGTCCACTCTGGCTGGCCTAGGGTGGAAAAGAAGTGCTGCTATCTTGTCTCTTTGGCAGTCTCACAAGTTTATACTGGTTTCTGGCACTTGGATGCGTGAAGATGAGGGATGCTGAGCGATCACATTTACCCAAATCTTCTTTCCAGCTTTATCTCCATCCCAGTGTTTACACTTGATACCTTGTGGGACACTGGACAAAAAAACTGGGCTGATTTCTCAGGTGAAGTGTCACCGGTCCCTGTGGCAGGTGCTCACTTCATCTTTTCCATCCATGTATTTAGGAAAAGTAATCAAATTTCCCCACCATAATTATTGTTTTATGAACCCGGAGAGTTCTCTCTCTCTACATCTGTCTTTGAGCAAACAAAAAATAAAGGGTTTTCATCACTCTAGAAATGAAAATGTAGCATCTGAGGAACACAGAGTAACAAAATCTATGGGAAACCCATAAATTCCAGACAATATTGAGACTGTAAATCTTCACTAAACCACTCACTTAGCTAATAAATTCCAGCATGAGCATGGGGAGCTTGGACTGGGTTTTTACACTTTAGTTTCTTTGTAATGTGTTAAAGTACATTTATGGGATTTCTAAAATCCACAAAGGCCTTCTATGTAGTAGTGGAATTGCTGTATCACTTCAAGGCATACTTCCTATGCTGTTTGCACTGTTTTTCAACCCGTTTTGTTTTGAGGATCACTGAACATTTTCCACCCTGTTGGTGAGATGTTGTTGAGGTCGTATGCCTCTAAAGATGTCTTAAATATAGACCACGGCATGGCAAAATAGAAACTGAAGTCCAAAATACCCTGCATTTTTAAATG
Organism: Sylvia atricapilla; assembly: GCF_009819655.1. Classification (NCBI taxonomy): domain Eukaryota; kingdom Metazoa; phylum Chordata; class Aves; order Passeriformes; family Sylviidae; genus Sylvia; species Sylvia atricapilla. The sequence goes on from NC_089140.1 coordinate 150,107,138, forward strand.
TTATCTCCAGTATTAATTTTTTGACATGGACTCTTGGAATCCATGAGCCAAAATCTGCAAAAAGTGTTTGAAAACCATGATTAATTAATTGATTTTTTCATCGAAAACAACTTGATATTCATGGTTTTACTCTTGTTTTTATGAGTGATATTAAAAATATATTTTGCAAGTTTACTAAAGGTTAGTTATTATGCTAGCAATAAAAAATAAATTTAAAAATAACCTAAGAGGTGAACTCATTACTGTGTAGATCTTTCATATAAGAGGCAGGAGAGGGAAAGGTTCTGTTCTTTTCAGTGATAGCATGTGAGGGAATGGCTAAAAGATGTGTCAGGGGAAGTTCAGATTGAATATTAGGATTAAAGTCTTCACTGAGAGTTTAGTCAAGCAGTGGAACAAGTCCATGGGAATGTGGTTGTGACTTCCAGCCTGCCAGTTTTCACGAAGTGTTTAGGCAACAGCCTTAGATACAGCATTTAATTTTCCAGTTGTATGGTGCCAGGAGTTGCACTCATTGATCCTTCTGAGTCCCTCCCCATTCAGGATATTCTATGAAAAATTGTGTGAGATTTGTACTCTAAGTGACTACATCTGTTTCTGTTGTGAAACTACAATTCTATTTTGTCCTTTGAAATCTCTGGCATTTTGTCACTGATCAGCTGGACTGAGCTCTCCTGCAAATCAGCAATCAGCAGGTCTGCACAACAATTCCTTCCCAGAGCCTTCTCTTCACTCACAAAACTGCTGTAGGATGGCAGCTGTAATTATGCCTGATGCTGACGTCCAAACAAGCAAAGCCAGCAGAAGGTCAGAGATGAGAGATAACTGAGAGCAGCTCTTTAGATACATCTGTGCTGTAATTTGTCTCACTTTCCATCTGAAGTCAAATCAGCCCCGTCTCTGACCTGAGCATCTCCATCTGGGGATTTAGATCACAGAGAGATGAAAAGCAGAGAGCTTGGGTTCTAACAGCTTGAACAGAAAATGAGACTAGAATTAGACCTTGGAAAATGAAACTGGAATCAGACATGGGTTTTATACACAACACACCTCAAAAAAACATCAAATGAGGCCAAAAATCCAGCAGTGCTGCCAGGTTGCAGGGAACCAAACACTTCTGAAAAATGCCACTAACATTTGGGATGTGACCCTCACTTATATGTGACTTCACTTCATGCAGTGAAGATATTCCGTAGTGGAATGCAACAAAATTCCTGAGATTTACTGGTTTGGGTTGAAAAAGTTTTCCATGGAGATTTCTTAGGCTGTGATGGATAAAAGCCCATTAGGTTTCTCCTGGTGTCTGGGAGAGATCGACTGGTGCTGTGCAGTGTAATGGAAAGCTGGCTAATCAATACTGGGCTATTTCTCAGTTTAACTTTATTAATTGTGCATACTGTGTTCATTTGTGTCTGAAAGAGAAATAAACAGGTGTGAACATCGATTCCTGCTAAATAACATCATTATGAAAGAACATTATTTAGGCATGTCTAAGCTCCTCACCATTGTTCTAGAGAGCTAGAATTATGTAGAGGCTTCTTCTGCTCATTACCCATGGAAATGAAGACTCACTAACCATGACATCCATCATGTTCTAACACTGTGGCAGTATTTCCATGTATCCATGATGTCTGAGTGATTGAGACAGGTAGCAGGGTGGAAAATTAGGCCATACCTCAGTGGGCAGTCATTGGTTCTTGGCTGTAGGCACGGAGAAACAGTTCCCTCCTTTCAATCCATGGAAAATGAGCCCAGCAGCTTAAAAGTGATGATCTCCTTGTCTCCAGAGGACAGAGTGATAGAGTGGAGAGAGCAGCACCTGCTCAGAGACTCCTTCCAGCTCTTTCTCAGTGCTTGTTGAGAAATGTGCAGAAAGTCTTTATTTGCAAACATCTCCCTCCTGTACCCCCGCCCAAATCCATTATATGCAACCAGAGACAAAAGCAGGTGCAACAACTCATCCTTCTGCCTTGAGTTACAGCCAGAGAAAACTCATGAAAATAAGCTTTTGACCAGTGAGGTTTGGCAAATCAAATGCCAGGCTTTCCATGGGGGATTTGTGCACCTGAACCCCACATCAAGCCATGATAAGAGATGAGCTTTTGCATCACTATAACCTCTGACAGTTGTTCCATCACGAGGTATCTCCAGCCTGCTGCCACCTCCCTGTGCACCAGATGGGTCCTGGTCATTATCCCCAGCCTGGCACTGCCTCTCCATCAGTCAAAGATACACAACAGATCCATTATATCACTGCTTTTAGGATGTGAACTAATGAGGTGTCTTGAAAATATCATCTGAGCTTCTTCATATTTCCATCTTGCTTCCTTGGGAGTGTAATGTGTATACAAATCTATTTATGTAAGGAGAATTCATAATGTCTGGGGAAACAAGCCTGATAATAAATAATAGCAATAATGGTAAATTGCAAACTGATAACAAAAACTTGATAATAAATAATGTCTAATAAGGTAGATGTTTATCTAATGTGTATTGTCTTTATTATCCTGACTTTCATTGAGGTGCTCTGTTTTTCACTTCTGGGAATTCAGCCCACAGATTGTATAAAAAGATGGTAGAAATGCAAGGTAACATCATAACCTGACAGTAACAAGGCAGAGATACCAGACAGGGAGCATCTTTTGAGCAAAACAAAACCCTGCTGCCTTCAGAAGCTGTGGTGAGGATCCTTGACCCTGTGGTACATCAAACCTACTTCAAACACTTACTCCGTCCGGTGTTTTTCTTGCATGAATAAAAATAAAAGAAAATCAGTTTATGGCTCCGTTGGCTTCATGCAAACATCCAGTGGGGAAGAGGAAATGTAACAGATACCAAACAGGAATAAGAAATTGTCACGGTCTCAACATGCCAGTGAGCCAGGCAGAGAAGGCAAAGGGATAATTGGACAGACCAGGACAGAGGGAGCTGAGGCACAGGGTGGCTGAACTGCCTTGTTTCCAGCAGGCAGCCCATGATGCTGAACTGCAGTTGGGTGTTTTATGAACTCTGGGATTTTGCAGCCTCGTGCCTGTGCCTTGGCCGTGGCTGTGGCATTGCAGCAGGGAACAGAGAAAGTCACAGATTTCACTGGAGCCATCAGACACCCAAAACAATGCTCTGGGAGAGTGGGATTGGGGGCAGGCTTCTCACAGACAGTTTTCAGACTCTCTTCAGGCACTGAGCAACTTTTAGAGTAAGGAAAATCCTGAAATTTTCCCATACGTTCTGCTGGCTTTCCCTGCTGCGACATTAACACAAAGAGTCACATCCTGTGCTGCTCTCACCTTTAATAAACTTTTAATTTATGCAACCTTGCTGTAGTTGTAGTCAGCATTGCTGTAGGACCCCAAGATGTTTCAGGTGGGTTGGGAAAATTCAGTATTTTGCTATACCTGCCAGCAATTCTAAGTTCTGTTATTCAAAACCTCTTGTGACTGACAATATCCAGACCAACAGAAGAACTAATTAGTCTGATGTAACTTGGGAGTCTTTCTGCTGAATTCAGAAGGCTTTGGGATCAATCAGCTGGGCTTTGTGCTGCCAGGAATAAGAGACACTTGCCCTGGGCTGCTGTGACAGGCTATTTCAGTTCCATGTATGAGTCATAGCATTAAATTTCCTCTCTTTTTAATGACATACAGGTTCATTTGACAGCTATTTCTCGTTGTTTTTCTGCTAAAAAATTCTGTGTCAGGCTCTTTAGAAAAGACATGTATCCAAAATACATATTTTAAAACTAAGCTTTATGAAATCCTCGTACTAATATCTCGCTACCCCTTGAAAAATAAAGCTCTCATTTCTTGAGGCCTCTTTGACCATATAGTCATGACCAGCACTCTTCTTCTTCCTTCTCAGAGGACAGTTTCAAGTACATTCATTATTTAATTTTCTGGTTTCCCCAGGAGAGAAAGAGGTCATAGATTATTATTATTATCATCCCTAAATTTTAAATGTGTAACCCAAGGCAATAGTAACATGAAGTGAACTTCTTAACAAGGCCATAATTAAACACGAGTTAGGATACCATCTCTTCAGAAAAAGAGGTAAAATCAATGATTGCAAGTAAAAACCTATAATTCAACACTTCAGACCCTGTGCAGGATGAGATGGAAGCCCACAGGAAAAATTACTTATGAAAGCCTTTTTGTTTTTTATTCCTAGAAGAAAATTATGAGAAGTTAACTGTCCCAGGCACTGTATGAAATCAGTCTGTAGAGAAACTGTGATCAAAACTGAAAAGGGGAGATCATGGTAACTTGAGAAGAAAATGGGAGAAGTAAGAAGCAATCTCAGGGATTTTTAACCTTCCCCTGAGCATAAAGGATTGCCTGAAGCATGCAATCTTTCCCTTTAAAATTAAGAAAATAATATTCTATAATAATGATGAAACTGTTATTTCTTCACTGGTGTCATCATCAAGAGCAGCATGCCTTTGGGAGGGCTGGAGTCCAGGATAAGAGCAATTATCTAAAAGTGATGTCTACTTTAATAACAATGACTCAGTCTAAATTCTGTGATCTGTGGGTTTGTTATGGCATGTCCAGAGAGCCTTTTCTCTTGGTCTCCAGGTCAGCTCATCTCTTACCCAGGTACGGGGGTTTCTAGACCACCTAAAGGAAGGTTTAGGTGAGATGGGACTGGTTGCCCCTGTTTCCAAACCCCACAGGATTGGGCTACATCCAAAACACAGTCACAGGGGCTTGGGAGCACTACTAACCCAGTTCTGATGTTGATCAGTGCATTTCCTTTGAGGAGTTGTATTTAAAGCCTGAGGTGCTCTGAGAAACTCAGCCAGCTTCTTGCTAGTCAGCCTTTTCTTCCTCATCTCCTTTTGATTTTTGCTGAAAGATGCAGGAAAGTGAGAAGAATTATTTTTAAAGGACAGCCACCAATGAGCAAGAAACCAACAGAGCATGAACATGTAGAGAGACATCAAAATACAGTGAGATCAAAGAAAAGAGAAATGTGGGGCACATCACCTTTATTATGAGTGTTAATCCAGCAAACCCTCTTTTTTCAACACTGTTTTTGTCTGCTTGAGAGGTGTAGGCTTAGGGCAAGTTACATTTCTATACGTACCAGCCTTGCCACAAAGTGCATTTTCATGGTTAACTGAAAGAGGGGAAAGAGATTTTCCCAGGTTTTTTTGCACGTTTGAACAATCCAATGTGAACTGTTTCATGGAGTTTATTTGCATAGCTGTTACTGCATCTCCTTTTAGTTTAATCCCACAGTCTCCATTGCTGAAGTGTCTGATCCCACATAATCAAGGATTATCTTTCTAAGTCATATGATGTGATAATTTATATTTTATAGAAATTAAGAGATTGGCCAGAGCAAAAGCATAGATAAATCACTGATATACAAATGGAAAACCTGAACTCTTGCACACTTTGAAAGACAACCTCTATTTCCACCGAAAGAGAAGTTCAAAGTCAAAAGTTGCTGAAAGTTACTCAAGGATGCACTTCAGAGTAATTGCTTGGCTCGGGTTGGGAAGAGACCTTAAAGATCCCCCAGTTCTACCCTCCTGCCCTGGGGAGGGACATTTTCCACAGTTTCTGCAAGCCCCATCTACCTTTGGTCTTGAACACTTCTAGGGATGGAGAGTCCAAAATCTCTTTGTGTAACCCATTCCAATGAATCACCACCCCCACAGTAAAGAATTTAAAGAATTTCTCCCTATAACTAATATTAATCTTCTCTCCTTCTGTCTGAAAACTTTCTTTATTCCAGAAATCTATTTAGCATTTTTAGCCACCATTTCCCCTTTGATATACAGGTGATGGTGCTTAGTTTCAAACTTGACTCTTGGCTTCTGGATAACTAACATTAATTAAATCAGTTATACCTCTGTGTGGGTTGGGGTTCAGTTCCAACCTTTGCCATGCATTTTATCATATCCTAAAAAACCCTACTTCTCTCAAGCCCTCTGCTTTTGGACAGACATACTCTGTGTTGTCTGTTTACTGGGGCAATGTTTATTTCCTTTTTGGCCTTTCAAAAAAGAACTTTTTTTGTTGGAAATCCTGTGTCACATCATGAGCTGTAGGCAGGTACAGTAATATTAACCAAATTAAACATTAGCAAATGTCTTTCAAACACTGTAACCAGAGGGATGCCATTTTCCTCTCCAGCCTCCCATTTCCAAACACTGCCTTAAAAACCTTCTTGGCATCTTTTCCTTTTGTCATTTCCATTTTTACGGAAAATTCTGAATGGGAGAGAAAATGCAGCATTTGTAGGCTAAAATAAATTAGCTTAGAAAATGTTTGCTTCAGGTTTCTTAACGTTCATTCCCACAATGTAAAGATTTATGATTTGAATAAAATGAAATAAAATTTAAAAAAAACAAAACAAAACAAAACAAAAAAAACCTGAAGTTGCACTTTTATGGATTTGCATATTGGTTTTTCTAAGGAAGATTCACAGTAGGCAACAAAGAATGAATAAATCATTAAGTAGAGACAGAGGAACGCTTTAAAAGAAATGATTTGCAGCAGATCTACTGTAAAACATTACCCATGGCAAATGTTGGATCAGCATTATATATAGAGCTGCCACTTAGGAATTTTATGGGCTTCTTGGGAGGTTGCTTGTGAAGGGAACTGTGGTCTCTCCAGCACAGGGCTGTGAACCAGGAGATCTGGACTCTATTTTCAGCAATGTCAATGCCCTCACAATGTCAGCTAAATAAATTACTCCATTTCTCTGTTTGTCCTTGCAAAACTAAAGGTGAACTATTCATACACACTAACTTGGAATCTTATTTAGGAATATGCTACAAGATCTTCAGGTGCTAAAAAAATGGAACATGCAGTTTCTGTTACAGATTTTATATTATTTCTCAGATACAGAAAGTTTGAAATAATTTAGGATTGTGCATGCTACATGGCAAGACTAGTTCAGTTTTACTGGGCACAAAATTGCAATTTTTTATAGTGGAACAGTCTATCAGAGTGTACAAAAAACTGTGGTTTTGTTTATAAGTAAGTTATATGCATAACATTGTTTGGGTATTTCTTGGGTTGATTTTTTTTCTCTTAAGCTCTCTGGAAACCAGCAACAAGAAACTTACTCCATACTGATATTTTTATTCTCCTTTCCATTTGTTTTTATTTTCAATGAGAGCTTTAAGAAAAAAGAAAAAAATTGAGGTAATTTTAATCCTTGACTTGATAATTTCTCATCCACCTAGACTGGAGTGGTGAAGGAATCTGTAACATACATATGCTGAAGCTCTGAGGGAGTTCCCTCAGCAAGTCTGTTGTGGTTTGAAAACAAACCAAGTGAGAGGCCCTAAGTCAGAAATAAAATTTAATGAGAAGAGAAGGAAAATAAAATAGAATAAAATAAAATAAATACAAGAAGAAAAACCACTGACAGAGTCAGAATACAACCTGATCAGGGTGATGAAAACAGTCCAGATGAGGTGGTCTTCCTGAAACAGAAATCTTGTAGAAAGGTCTGGTAGCTCCAGTCCTCTAGGAATCCAGTGGATGAAGGCTGCCTCCACTGCCCCAAATCCCAGCTTATATCCAGGTGAGAATGCTTGACTCCTCCCCGTGGGCAGAGCATCTCACAATGGGATGATGAGTCATGGAAGAGGGCCTTGATGGCCCATTAACGAGAGAGATAACTCCCCGGAGGGAGTTACCTATGAGTCATTCACAAGGCACTGATGGGCCATTAACTGAGGATGGTGATAGAATACATCCTAAACTACAACCCAGGACAAAGTCTAAGTAAATTGGACATTGGTTTTATAAAATTGGTTTTATTTTTTGTAGCAGCCATCTCTGAGAGGTCTGTAGCAGCACTAAAATAGATTGGAGTCCCTTTTCACCTTGAGAGCACATTATTTCTTGAAACCTTTCATCATTTAGGTGTGTGAGTTAGGTGAGATATTTCCCTAGCTTAAAAAACTGAGCTTAGCTTTAAAGTCTGCCTCGACCTCTGTCCAGGAACCATTATTAGATTATTTTCTTAATTACAGGATTTTTAAACAGGTAACTTTATATTTTACAAATGTGAGGCTGTTTTGCTCCGTAATTAACCTTTAGTTTTATTGTCCACAGCTCTTAATCAAAGATTATAGGATCAAAGAATGTTCAAGCCAACACTTGACTGCTTTGTGTATTTAATAGTTATACATTTTATGTGTTGTGTTTTTTAAGCCTGGTGAGTCATGGGTGTAGGATAGACCCCTAAACACCTTCTGCTGCTACACAGATCAGCAAGACATTCTCCCAGAAGGGTTTATTGGCTTTATCTCATCACCCTGTAAGCAGTGACACTGGAGTGGACTAGAAAATTCCCTCTTTACTGTCAAACAGCTGGAGGTCAAACAGAAGCCCAGCACTTCTGGCATTTCCATAATAAAAAATAAAACAGGCCTCAGTTTTTTTTTAGCTAAAATGTTTAAATACAAATGAGCTAGGCAAGACTTTGGATGGTTCCACTGCAACACTATTGAGTCAGGAGAGGCTTCTTTAGGAAGGGGCATTTGAAAATTTCCCTCATGTCAACTCCATAGCTGAGTGCTGTCATCATGATCCACAAGTCTCGTGTAGCTCCATATGTCCAAGTGCTAAAGCATGCCTGTGCCCTTATGTTTTTATGTAGGTCAAATCTTTGCCTTGCCATCGTTGGAAACACTTCTTTAAACCAAAGAGAAATGGCCTCTTTGTGATCAGTGTTATTACAATGAATTTCAGGAGAAATTATAATAATGGAGCACTTAAAAGTAAAGAGCCAGCACTTGAGCTAGCTAGCTATTAATTATAAATGCCAATCTCTATCAGGAATTCCTTTTTATGTAAAAGCGGTCTGCTCTGAGTACTTATTTTAGTGTTAATTAGAGGTAAGTGAAGATGAAGTGCTATCCAAAGATGAGCATTCATTACAAGGTCTGCTGGCCCCTTGTGCTTTTCCCTGGGGTGCACTGGTGGTGCTCCTGGCAGGAGCAGATGCATTTAAGACATTGAGGTTTTGTCCTAAGTAACAGTGGAGATCTGTAAGGGTGAGATCTACAGAAGATTCTTGTTCCAGTAAAAGCATTTCAAAGGGTTCAGTTGCAGCACAAAAACATTTAATTCTAAAATAACCATGCAGTGGAGGCCACAAAGGTGAGGGTCTGGAACATCTCTGTTGTGAGGAGAGACTGGGAGCTGTGACAGGTTTGTCGGAAGGGAAGGGAAGGGAAGGGGAAGGGAAGGGAAGGGAAGGGAAGGGGAAGGAAGGAAGGGAAGGGAAGGGAAGGGAAGGGAAGGGAAGGGAAGGGAAGGGAAGGGAAGGGAAGGGAAGGGAAGGGAAGGGAAGGGAAGGGGAAGGGAAGGGAAGGGAGGGAAGGGAAGGGAAGGGAAGGGAAGGGAAGGGAAGGGAGGGAGGGAAGGAAGGGAAGGGAAGGGAAGAGAAGGGAAGGGAAGGAGAAGGGAGGAAGGGAAGGAGGAAGAGAAGAGAAGAGAAAGAGAAGAGAAGAGAAGAGAAGAGGAAGAGAAGAGAAGAGAAGGAGAGAGAAGAGAAGAGAAGAGAAGAGAGAGAAGAGAAGAGAAGAGAAGAGAAGAGAAGAGAGAGAAGATAGAGAATAGAAGAGAAGAGAATCTCATCAACCCATATAAATGTCTCCAAGGCAGGCACCAACACTCTTTCCAGTGGTATCCAACAATGGGATAAGGATAAATGGCCATAATTTAAAACACAAGTTCCACCTCAACATGAGCGATGACTTCTTTCCATGGAGGGTGGCACAGCCCTAGAACAGCTGCCCAGGGAGAATGTAGAGTCTCCCTCTCTGGAGACATTCCAAACCCACCTGGATATGTTCCAGGATAAACTGCCCTATGCCACCCTGCTTTAACAGGAAGATTGGACTGCAGGATCTCGAGATACTTTCCAACCCTATTCTGTGATAACAAGGTCCATATTTTCAGTAAATATAGAAAAAAAAGTATTGAAAATCCTGAGAAGGGAAAAAAACCAGAAGACATTGACCAAAGTTTTAATACATTTTGACAGTGCATCCAGGAGCCAGTAAGGAGGGAGATGATTTGAACATACTTTAAAAAAAGCCCTCTTTGAACTGTCTGTTGTCAGAGGAGCTGACAGGGGCATTGAAGGTCACAGATGACAGCAGTGAATCTGGTGCTTGTCCATGTCCATGGAGTCCCTGACCACTCAGGAGAGCCCAGCCAGCAGAGACTGTGGGTCAAGATACAGCAGAAACTCACTGTTCTTTCCAGGTTACTCCTGGCAAAGTTGTTTTTTTGTCCTGCAGGACATGAGATTTCCAAAGATCCCCTCCAACCCAAATAATTTCTATCATTTTCTGAGTCAGTGAGGGCTGAGGATTTACAGTGCTTGTTTTACTGATGTCTTTACAACCTGGTGTAGGATTGCGTTTTTTCATCAGCTCCTGTCATCATTCCAAAGGTAAGTTAGATTGATTCATATGGAATAAGAAGAATGAATTTTAAAACCCATTTTTGTCTTATGTATAGAAATACAGCACTCGGTAACCTTTATTTTTTGGCAAATAGATACTAATAAAAACCATCAGACCCATCAGACTGAATCAGAGTGATCACTCATTTGGTACGGGACCCTTTTGGGAACCTTGGTAAGTTTCATATCTGTAGCTTGCAAGTGTAAAAAACACCTAAGAATGCCCTAATTATAATAACCTACAATAAAGACTTATTCAGTTCCTGTGACATGCAAATCCAATTATTTCCAAAAGTTTTCTTCTCTTCATTACAAATGTAATCAGATTCTCTTATTAACTACAGGAAAGTGAGCTTTTACTCTAAAAATGTTGTCTACATTTCTACAGTCCTGAAGATTGGAATATGACCTTTCCTATTTCCTGAATTTTCCTAAGTATTTGTGTAATTTCTACATGCATGACAATGACCCTCCTGTTGCCCTTATGCCTCCTTTCCTGCCATTAGTGAACTAAAAGTTTGGAGAATGTAATTGTAAAAATCATGCCTTAATGTAATAGGCTCTAGACACAAATGTCAGATTTTATTTCCGCTAAAGCCGATAATGGTACTTGATAGAACCATTTATAATTTCTTAAGAGGGAGAAATAATTCTCTTTAACTGATTTATTCATATGAAGCCATTTACTCTTTCCCTGTATGCAGTGGATCAAACTGAGTTATGTTCCCTAATTGGCTATTGATACGTGTGGGGCAATTCTAACCATGCCCACCCACATCCTCTTTTATATCCAGGGATCATCAGAACGGGCCTGAGACCCTGGAAAAACCAGCTGGAGACCTGCTGCTATCTACTCTCATTCCCCAGCCTCTTGAAATAAAGTCATTCCATACAAAGGAAATCTAAAACATACAAAGGAGTTGAAGGCAGCATTCCCTCTTAATCCTACTGGGATATGTTCTGCTTTGGAGGATTGAGGGTTTTCAAAACCCAGTGGGAGCTGACCTCTTGATTGCTGGTTCACCCTCACTAATGAAACCACTGCCTTGAGTGTCCTGACTGGGGAGACCTTTACCAGGCAAAATAACCCCTGGCTCTAGGTCTGAAAGGAGTGGAGAGGTACACTTTGACATCTTCCCTTTATAAATAGACACAAAGCATGGCAGGGAGGCTTTAAAAATAACATTCCTCTAAGAGAAAGGAAGATGAATGCTGAAAATGAAATTTTGACCCCGCTGAAGTCAATGCAAGTTTTCCCACTGATTTCAGCTGGGCCAAGGCTTCATCCAAAGCACTGATCCATTTAATGGGCTTACAATAGCTACACAAAGGTGGAGAGGGCCTTTGAAAATTGTATTCAGTGCTCCAACGTGGCTGGTAAATCACTAGGTCTAGAAACCAGGGAAAATGCCACACTAGTGTCAATTATTTCAGAATCTGCAGAATTGTTAAGGGGAGTGCCCAAAATACATTCACTAATCCCTGCTTTTGTTTGTCACCCTAAAATGTAACAAACACTTTGTATAGGCTTGGATCTATGTCTACATCACTATAATTTTATGCTGCTCTTGTTTTCTTGGGTGCCCTTAGAGCTTTTCTGCTGCATTTTACAAAAAAAAATCGATAATAAAGTTAATAGAGATTTTTCTTTGCCCCAAACTGGTCATAAAACATGTCACCACATGCAAAACTTGTAAATACTGTGGATTTCTTGGAACAGTGCACCCCATGGTAAGCAGAATCTTTGCCTCCAGAAAAGGACGATCAGAGTAAACATGAAAACTAACTGTTTCGTTAAGGCAAGGCAGATATTCTTACCAATAGTTATAAATTTAGCTTAGATGGGTGTATGCTGATTATACCAGCTGGGGATATTACTCTTGTAATGGCATCTGTGTTTTTAGAAATGTTAAATGTTTTATTGCGTCCTTTACTGTTTTACTTCATGCACAGAACTGCTACAAATGTATACACAATTATTCTCACCTGAGAAGCTATTCCCACACATCCCTGTACTTCACACACGCTTGTACCTTCAAATGACTTCTTTTCCTATGTTTTATGGGAAGATATTGCCCTTCTTTGATTCCCTGTATAGCCCACTGCTCCTACCTTATTAAACCCAGTGATCCTCAGACAGGGTTTGCACCAGGACAATATTTAACTCTAATGGAAATTCAGCAACAAATTCCCAGAAGCATCTTTGAAAATTTATCCTTTGGCATTATAATTGCTTTCTGCTCTTCATTCTACCCTGAGCACTTTTGTTTAAAGTCGTTCTGTAGTCAATCTCTGTGTGTGCTCCTAGCAAATGCACACAGCTCCTCATTTGCACTTTGATTTGCCAGGTATTTTTCCTAGCTTTCTTCCAAAAGGCTGTAAATCTGGAAAGTAAAAATACTTTTCCTAATTTCTGATTTTTGAATTTTGATTTTTTTTTTTAAGACAGGAATCAAATGAGAGAAAAGGAAAAAGGAAATTGAATTGGTTTGAAAGATTTCAATCAAAAATAAAGTTTTGTTAATATAGGAATTTCTACCTGTGTGGGCAGATCGATATTCCTGTACTTATCTTCTTTGCCAAACCCTCTTGATTTAATAACCTACTGTTCACACTACAACTCACACATGCTCCACATTTCAGATGGAGGGATTATGGATCTTATTAATGATGCAGACAAGGCTGGATATTTGTGCAATTTACATGCCTGGCTTCCATTTGCAAGACTGTAATTAATTTTTGCAGCTAATTACATACCCTCTATCCATGGTGGTGGAAGGTTAAAGATCTGTTTTGTACAATATCATTGAATCTGTCGTAAGTAAATTTCAGCCTGGTCATCAGCACGATTTGGAACAGGTTTGCTGCCTGTGGTTTAGCCACAGAAGTTCTACCTGAAATCCAGTTAGCTCCCAAAATATAGAATTGGAACCAAAATTATGTTGTTATTTCTCCTGTTGCGGTATTCGAACTACAGGGATATGATCTTGTGGAAAGAGTAGAAGTGGGGAAATGATTTATCGGGTGCAGTCTCTCTGCAGTACCTGAGATCAAATCCATGCCTGCATCCCTGGAAACAGAATCACAGAACAGTTTGGGTTGGAAGGGACATTAAACTTCATCTTGTTCCAGCCCCTCTGCCACGGGCCAGTAAACCTTCCACTAGTTCCACTCATTGTTTGGATGTGACTTGGACCAATTCACTTGATCTATTTTGTGCTTTAACTCAGTTTTACAGAAAATTATTTACATCTCCCTGGTGCAGAGAGTTCTTTGGATGTTTGTGAGGGGTTTTTTTTGCATAAATAAGAATTCAGAAGGTTTAACCTCCACTGTAAGGAAACTTGAGAGAGTTAGAGTTGTCCAGCCTGGAGAAGGGAAGGCTCCAGGGAGACCCCAGAGCCCCTTTCAGTGCCTAAAGGGGCTCCAAGAAAGACTGGGAGGGATTCTTTATCAGGAAGAGTATGCAGGATAAAGGGTTGTTTGTTTTAAACAGAATGAGGGTAGGATTATTTAAGATATTAGGAAGAAATTTTTCCCTGTGAAGGTGGTTAGGCCTTGCAACAGGTTTCCCAGGGAAGTTGTGGATATCCCATTCCTGGAAGTGTTCAATGGCCAGAAAAATGTTAAGATCCACACTGCCTTTACAGTTACCTATAAAATCAGACAAGGCTAATCTGGATTTTTTGGGCTGCACTTAGGAAGTGCTTGCAAATATGTGTAGACTGCAAATGTGGAGGGTAGAAATAAGACAATACATATGGTGGCCACATAATGAAATTAATCCTATTAAAAATGTAAGGTGGATATCAGGAAGGATGCATATGTAACCCACCAAAGTACTGTAAATGTTCTTTTTACACAAGATGGTGGGAGTTCTGTGATTTACCTTGAGAAGCAAAGCACTAAAAATCTGAGTTTTTAATGGCTTTTTAGATGTTGCTTTTCAAGGCTATTTACTGTGAGCAACTAGAAACTGGCTGCAACTCAAACTGAGTTCTGCGGCTCAGAGAAATCTCTATTGAATTAAAAAAGGGATTAAATGAGAAATATAGGCCTATAAACATTGAAACATTTGAGATACTTCTGATAATTTCCCCAGATAAAAAAAATCTAATATGTAGGGATTAGGAGGTTCAAAAGAGGGAATTACTCCGTAAGTAATTTCTGAAGAATGGGGAAGTGTTAAAAAAATGCTAAAGATTTCTGTGCACAACACAGCTGCTAAACGCTGCACAGCCAACCATTTCTTAAATAAACTCAGCAGAAACTTAGTTCTGAGTTCCTGGTAAGAACATTAACATCAGCAAACAAATAAGAACAATACTCTCAAATTCAGAATAGGCTATAATTTGTATTGTGAAATACAAGGTCAAGTCAAGATTGGGAAAAGGGCATTTTGTAGTTCTGAAAATGAACAGAATTGAAAAGGATCTAGACCATGCATGTTGAATGAAGAAAGAAAAAGCCTTAGCCTCACATCATAAGTATCTTTGCAAAAGAAATTCGAGAGCAAGCAATGAAAAAGGCAGAAGCTTTCACAGGTTGAACAAATAGTTTTCAAGTCTTTTGGTCTCATGAATTTCATGATAGGGTACTTAGGCTGAAAACTGAGGTAACTGCAGATTTCTTCACGGACATTTCTGAGAACTTATGAAATGCAAATGATTCCTTGATAACTGGGAGAATAAATCTTAATATTTATCTTCAAAAGAAGAGAGAAGAGAAACTCTAAACCAGCCAGCTAAAACTTCAGTCTGTGGCACAGCACAGTAACAATAATCAAACTATCTGTAAACACTGAGAAGATAACAAAAGGATGACTTAAAACCAAAATAGATTTGTCAATACAAAATTGTGCCAAGCCCTCTAAAATCATACTGTGAGAGTGTAAAAGGCTCACAGATATAAAAAAGCAATAGACATCCTCTGTATTAGATTTAGAAACTGTTTGACACTTCTGATATTTTATCATGAAACAGGATCTAAACAGAATGACTGTGATGTAGATGCATAACTGGTAGAAATACCGTGTTCATAGTGTGGTTATCAGATCACTGTGACAGGCATCCCCTACTGAACTGGCAGGAAACTTATCAGTCTTCAGAGCCCAGTGAGTCAGAACAAAATGTAAAAGATATCCTTATCTGATTTGTTGGTGTCCACTATCATGGGTGGGGCTACCAGGAGGACACCGTGGAAGACAAGATTAGCACAAATTCAACAAAAATTATCTTGAAAAAAGGTGGACTGAAGAAACTATTTTCACTGCAATTCAATAAGGGCAAATGCATAATTTTAATCTAAAGAGTTGAATTATCTTTATTTTGTAGATACTGATGGGGAATGTAGGCTAGATGGTAACTCTGCAGCAGAGGATCTAGGCTTATTGATGCTTTGGGAAGGCTGACCTGGAACAGAGACTGAACCGAGCTAGAGAAAAAAGTAGATATTTATTGGAAGGCCTTTAAAGACACACCTTGGGCAGGACAAGAGCCTGGCCAGGGCTACAGCCAAGGTGGATTTAAAATGGTCACAAAATGAATGACCAGTCACCAGGTCTTACATGTTTATAAGTTTTAGTCCATTTGCATATTGGGATTTATTGTCCAATTGCACCTTCAGGTTGTGAGGTCCCATCCTTCTTGTTTTCTCTCTTCAGTCCACTGTTGTTTGTGCTTTTGGGCTTGAAACAAGAGGAAGTGTCTTTAAACTGAGAGTAGGTTTACATAATTTATTAGGAAGGAATTCTTTCCTGTTAGGGTGGTGAAGCCCTGGTACAGGGTACCCAGAGAAGCTGTGGCTGCCCCATCCTGGAAGTGTCCTAGTCAGGTTAAACAAGGCTTGGAGCAACCTGGGATAGTGCCCATGGCAGAGGATTGGAACAAGATGCTCTCTAAGGTCCTTTCCAGCCCAAACCACTCTGTGATTCTGTGATTCCATGAAAAGACAAGAACTATGAAGAAAGGAGCATGAAGTGCTCTGTGCTCTGTTAAACACGTGAAACCACATTTCAGTTTGGGCCACAACTGGTAGGGAAAATTCAGTTTCTGCTCTGATACTAAGCTGATATTAAGCTGCTCTGATATTAAGCTGATATTACGCTATTTAGATACCATGCATAGAGGTTTTCATGTTCCCTTAGTTCCTGTTTATATTCTATTCAAAAGACAGCTGAACATCACAGCTCAAATCCCACGGCTCAGATTCTATGATAGGAGAGATTTCTCCAATAAAGTATAAGGGGGATTATATCAAATTCTATTAGGGAGATTTAGATTAGACATTAGAGTTCCAGTTCAGTGAATGTGTGAGTGGCATTTATCACCACTCACACAGTCTGTGACTTCCTATGGTGTTTTGTCTGGCCTTACCTCCTCTCCAGAAGTGTGAGGTTTCTGTGGCTTCTCTGTCATATCTGTCAGCCCATGTGGACATTTGGACACCTCAGGATCTCTAAAATGTTGCTAAATGCCTGTACTCCAGTAACTGAGTTGACATACCCTGACAGTTAAATTTTAGAAAATGCTAAGGGGAAAAAAGGAACTCTCCTATGGAAGGTGAAGGTGCATGGAAGATTTCTCAGAGGTGACACATGGATTTCATGGCTGGGTGTTCCCAGAGAACTGGTCAGGAAGAGATTTTGTCAGATTTTTTCTAAGAGAGTTTTTGCTGCCTTGTGGTTGAAAGAAGGGCTCGTTGACAAGGTTTCTTCCAGCCTTTCTCTCAGTGTTTTTTTTTTTTTTTATTCCCTCCTCTCTTGCTTTGGGATTGAGTTAGAGAAATGTCAGATTGTTTCACCTTGCCAGCTGAAATGTATCATAAGCTGACGGAGTGCAAAGTCTGTGCTGTGCCATTCATGCTTGTTCTTTTTTGTTTTCCCCTCGGTGGTGTCTCATTGTTCGAGTCTCTGTTTGGGTTGTCTGAGGATGTGTGAACTCTTCTCAACAAAAAGGCAATGAATAGTTACGTGTACTTTGTCATCTGCACTCTTCCCTGAATATCTGCCTGGTATTTACAGCTCTGTGGCTCCTATTCTCTCTTTCTCCATTGCTGTACATAACTGTCTCATCTTCTTGCTCCACCTAGCTTGATCTACTTTTCATTTCTTACAATGATCATCCTTTGTTTCTCACATTTATCAAAATAATTTGTAAAATCATCAGCATTGTGATGCCCTCCCTTTCACAAAATTAAATTCTCAGTGCCCAAGGCTAAGCAAGACCCACTTGGAGACTCTGACCTGCTGAAATGAGTCCAGAAGAGGCCATCAGATTGATTACAGGGTTGGAGATCCTCTCCCATGGAGACAGACTGGGAGTGTTACGGAAGGTCAGCCTGGAGAAGAGCAGGCTTGAGGGAGAAATTAGAGCTCCCTCCAGTGCCTAAAAGGCATTCTGAAGGAAAAATGGAGTGGGACTTTGAACAAGGGCATGAAATGACAGGACAAAGGTGGATGGCCTTAAGCTGAAGGATGCTAGATTTAGATTGGATATTAGGAACAAATTCTTCCTTGTGAGGGTGGTGAGGCCCTGGCACAGTTTGCTCAGAGAGGTTGTGTATTCCCAACCCCTGGAAGTGTTTAAGGCTGGGCTGGATGGAGCTTGGAAAACCCTGGTCTAGAGGAAGGTGTCCCTGCCCATGGCAAGGGGTTGGAACTGGATGATCCTTGAAGTCTCTTCCAACCCAAACCATTCTGTGATTCTGAGATGTGCACACGAACACGAGAACTCTCCTCTCTCTTTGGTTATAGTCTCATCTTTCGCAACTCCTGACATGATCCACAGCTGACTGTAGTTTTATGTAAACACACCAGTTACTCCAACAAACAAGAAACCTTTGGTTTGTACAATAGTTGCAATTTAGAGGTGTCTAATGAGGAGGTTTCTTTGCTGTGTTTGAGGAATTTTTGAGATTTCTGGGTTCAAAAAGATGTTAAAACAATTTTTCACTAGAGGATTAATTACAAAGCTGGTTGACCATATGCCAAAACCACAATCCTTTAAAATCTTCTTTCTCATTTACACTCTTACCTGAGTTTTTTAAGACACTGATGCTACATCAGAAAGATCCATCAACAAATAAAAAAAATCAAAACAAACTAAAGAGATGAGATAAAAGTTTGCAGATAATGTTCAATTAGATGAGTGAAATGACCACTGAGTCATCAAAACTTTCAATTCCCCTGTTGCATCATCATTTTTCACCAGTAAGTGAGAAGAGTTTTAGCTCACCAAAGTCATCTTTGGGTCCCTCTGTTTCCCTTGCATTAAATGCATTGCTCATGAAAAATTCATGCATGTTGAAATCAAGGACTTTCTGTTGTTTTCCGAGGAAACACAGAGGTGGCAGCAGCATCAGTGTCACCCCTCCTTCCCCACACGGGCCACCAGTAATAATTACATAAAGTGAGAGAGGAGATCAAACCTGAACTTTAAAGATACTTTAAATTCATTATTACTGACCTCCTTTATCCTTTTACTGTGGCAATCCTGACCATTTGGAAGTGGATCAGGTCCTACTGAAGCTGTAAGTCTGACATGAGCCTGAAAGAACTGGCAAGCAAAGGAAAGAAATCCACAAAATATTAATCAAGTGTCAGTCAAACTCTGCATCTCCTACACCTCCCTCGGTTCTCGGCTCAGGAAGCTTTATTGCTGAAATCATAAAATTAATTATTACTAAGAATCTTCAGTGTAATACTCCAATCTTAATGTTTGAACAAAAAGCCTTTAGTGTTTTGAATGCATATTTAAACCAGCAAAGCATAAATTTTTAAAGTAATACCCACAGCAGATGACAAATGTGTCTTGTTGTTGTAATAACTTCAGATCTCTAAATTAAGGACTATGGTTTGAAGGAATAACAATAATACTTCACATACAGAGAGGCTTTTCATCTACAAGGAAATAAAGTTGCCTTTCATGGCCCTAGCACACACATGCAGGTGTAATTGCAAATACTTAGTTTGATTCAGTGGTCATTCAAGTAAATTGAGGTTACTGGTGCTTCTGCAATACTGACAATTCTGAGTCCCCAGCTATCAAATTGTGCTTGGAGCTGCATGAATGAATGTTTGCAAGCAATAAACTGTAAGCAAGCTGGAAAAGGAAAGGGATGGAAGCATACTGCACTCCTCTAACCTACACTTAGGAGAGGCGTCAAAGTGTTTGATAATAATCTGGAATCACAGAGGTAATTTCATGTCTGCTTACTGATAGGACTTGGAAAGATTAGTATGAATTTTTAAGCCAGAAAATAGAAGTGATGTGTCCCAAACCCATCCTTGCATCCCAGGCTGGGATGTCTGACAGAGTAAATTTTCATCTTAGTCCTGCCTGATGGCTTTTTTCCTGTGCAATGTCAGACTAAGCCGTGTTTTGGGACTTCATCAGTATTTGATGTCTTACTCAGAAATTCCACACAAGATGAACTGCAACTCAGAGTAAAGAAATTCACTTTCCCACACTGCCATGCTTCTTTACCATGTAAATTACTTGTGACTTTTTCCATGGCAATAAACCCACTTGGAGACAATGCAAACTGACCTGGATGTTTTCCTGTATCACCTGCTCTTGGTGAAGTTCCGTTGGCAGGGGGATTGATCTCCAGAGGTCCCTTCCAACCCTCACTATTCAGTGATTCTGCAATTGCTCATTGGTTTCATATTTCAAGCCCAATATTCAGCTGTTGATCAAAACTCACCTTTCTCCTTTAATATCTTACTTTATTTGAGAAGAAAATGACATTAAATGTCAAGCAGACACTGTAGGATATTCTTCTATAATACCACTTATATTCAACTTTTCATCATCTATAATCTCATTTACCTTCCCTGTACCTCTGCAGTATCAAGCAGGCATTGATGAAGAGATACTGATTCTCATCTAAACTAAAAAAGAACTATGGAAAGCTTACTGAATGAGCATGGTCTGAGATCTCCAACATATGAAAACTGTACATAAAACTGTGTTTCTGTTCCATTGATTTATCAAAGTGAGACTTGGACATTTTAAAAAGGGATATTTGTGTGGTGGGGTGGATTTTCACCAGGAACACTTTCACATTAGTCCATGATACGACAAACTAACCAGTGATAAAGTCATAAAACAGGTTTGATGCATTTTCAGAGATATGTTTTTGCTGAAGATCTGGTTTTCAAAGACTGGAGGTAATACTATTTGAATGCAGACAATTCAAAAATAGCCAAACAGATCCTACAGTTTTTTGCTGTGGGAGAAAAGGAGGCATTGTGGCTCAAGAAGTCAAATGAAGAACTACTCCAAAAGCACAACTGCCTGAGTGCAACTTCATAAAAATATTTTGTCCTTTAAGCTCCATATAGCTTCAGTAGAGTCTGAGGTGAAGAAACACACAAAAGTCTTGAAACAGAAGCAGCTCTGGTTTGACAGTCACATTCCCAGAAGTGTTCAAAACATGTGGAAATGGCACCTGGGGACAAGGTTTAGTGCTGAACAGGGTGGGTTTGCTGCACCGATGGTTGGACTTGATGTTCTTACAGATCTTTTTCAACCTCAAAAATTCTATGATCCTTTGAACACAAAATAAATAAAAGTTGAATTTTCATGGTTGACATGCTAAACAGCATTTATTATCTGTAATAAAAGGTAGTAACTTTCTAAGGGTTCTTCAGTTACCCCAAATTTGAGCCAAGCTTGCACACAGGAGTAACATCAGGCTGGAATCTTCAGACAAGAGACTTACAACACTGATGAATTCCCCTCACCTAACTCCAGATATCTACAACAGGGCATCTGCTTCAGAGATGGTTCTTCAGGCTCTTAAAATAGTCAGTAAAAAGCTGGTCAACAGAATTTGCATTGAGCTGAAAGCAGGTGCCTGCTTAAGGAGATGAATCACATCCTGAAGTCATTGACTACACAAATGAGCTCTCTACTACCTTTTAGAGGAACCCAGAGTGATTTCCTCAGATGTGCACTGTAGATACCAACTCCTAATTTAGTATATTTTACAGTCACACTGATTTCTCATTAAAGCTCTTTCTTCCAGTCTAAGCTGTTACAAAACCCATCCAGGCTTCAGATAGGAGCTCGCAGCTCCCCCATGCACAGGGTATGAATGAATAATTATTATTTCATACACAGAGGAAATTTGGTGTGTAAAATATATGTTGGAAAAGTCGATGCAGTTACCTCCATTTATGCCTGCATCAAGTAAAATAACTCCACGTCCAATATTATTATTCAGTAAATGCATCCTGTAGCCAGTGCAGACATCAAGATTACCTTGTAAAGCAGCTGTGCTAAAACAGAACTTTTTCTGACCAGTCATTAAGTCAGCACTAACTCCCCTTCAGTCAATAGGGTCATGACAGTGTAAAATTTATAGAGAGATGGGAGTTACAAGAATAAACTTCTTCATGTTTTAGATTTTTTTTTTCTTGTGAAAAAGGAGTATAAACAGATTGATACGGGAGTGAATAAAAGGGATCTGATTTTATGTTGTCCTGCAGTCTATCAAGTCCAGGTAAAAGTGAACAAAACTGTATTTATATAGAATATTTTGGTGATATTGCATAACTTGAGCAGAAGTGTTGAATCAAACCCATGTGTATTTTCTCCATATCGCAAATTTTCACCAGTTGCAACAGGGTTTTTGGCAGCAACATTTTATGGTGACTTAATTATTATATATTATAGTGACAAAATCTATTTTTGTCATCTTTACCTCTATTTGAAATTAATTCAATGCATTATTTTTTAACTGAATGCCTGCAATCATTAATGTGTGTCCTGCATGTACATTATTAAAATGTGTCTCTGAAGAATGCTGAATGGGAGTAATAAAAGCAACATGTTCCATTTCAGTCCATGAACCATTCTCCAGGAGCTGTCCTGTCTCCCTTTGCTCCTTTCCAAAAAGGAATATTAAATTGGTGTTTTTTGTACACTTGATCTATATTTTTTGGTTTTCTGATAAGTACATAGAAATTTCTTTTGGCCTTTCTTTGAATTAATGAAGAAGATACATTTTGTTTTTTTTCTGACAATAATTGATGATAAACACATGTGACTTTACTCACTCCAGTAAACCAGCTGTGAGGATTTAATGAGTAAATTATTTGTTCTGTGTGAGTACAGTACCTTTGTTAGGTAGAAACGATTTATGAAGAATTCTCTGCTGCGAAGGTGTGGAAATAATGGAAGAAGTTGCACAGAGAAGCTGTGGCTGCTCCATCTCTGCAAGTGTTCCAAGTCCAGATTGGACAGGACTTGGAAAAACCTGGTCTAGTGGAAGGTGTCCCTGCATATGGCAGGAAGTGGAACAAAGTTATTTTTAAGGTCCCTCCCAACCCAAATCATTCTATGATTCTATGACTCTGTGATGACCAAATAACAGGCAGAAGATCAAGTCCTGGAAAGGACCGTGTTGAAAAGAAGGAAAAAAAATTGAAAATATTTTAAGTTGCATCTAAGCTTGAAATGATAGTTGGCTCACATCCCTCTGAATGTCTTGGCATGAGTTTCCAAGTCTACAATAGACTTTGGTTGCTAAGAACTATGAGAAACAAGTAAAAATTGAGAAAATATCAAATGAGCAAAATCCTGCATAAAGCAAAAAAATGAGGGAAGGAAAGTGATGGGTAGCCACAGATATTGTGAAAACTGAAATTCTGGTGAAAGAATGAAATACAAAAGGGTCAAGTCCCACCACTGTACACAGACAAAGCAAACAATGATTGTGAATCAGCACAATACAATGTCAGGACACAGGAAAAGCCAGAGTTGGTCAGAACAGGATTCACCTTTCTCAGTATTGCCCTATTCTCACCTGGAATAGAATCAATTTTCTTTGTTGTAGCTGGTGCAGTGCTGTGCTTTGGATTTAATATGAGAATAACGTTGATACACACTGATGATTTAATTGTTGTTTAGTGCTTACAACTTTTTTTAGTGTTTAGTCAAGAACTTCTCACTCATACTGCCTTGCCAGCGAGGAGACTGGGGAAGGACAAAAACCTGGGACAGCTGGGACATTTGATCCAAAGTGGAATTCTATACCTTGTGGCACCATGTTGAACAATAAAAATCAGAGGAGTTGACCAGTAAGTGGCAGCTTCTGCTCAGGAGCTGGCTGGGCCTCAGTCAGAAGGTGGAGAGAAATTGTGCGTCACTTTGTACATCCTTTTATTCTTATTATGGTTTCCCCTTCTTTTTCTGTCCTACTAAACCCCTTTAACTCAACCGACAAGTTTTTATCTTTTTTTCTGATTCCCTCCCCAGTCCCACTGTGGGGGTGTGAGTGAATAACTCTGTGGAGTTCAGCTGCCTGCCAGGTTCACCACGAGTGTCCTGTCTTCAACAGTACCAGCTTCCCAGAGACAGAGGGTAAAACAAGATATTTACTAAATGAACTTTATGTGTACCACTGTACAGGAGGGTCTTGAGCAATTTAACTCACTCAGGATAGAATGGAGTGAAAGATTTATATATAAGTACCCACATGTGAGCAATCCAAGGAAACCAAGAAAGATGAACTCCATCTGATACACAAAAACTAGGAAGAATTTATCTGGAACAGCCAGTCTTTTTAGGGGTGAGCTCTTTCACTTTCTAGACTCCTGCAAGTATGTGTGATGCCCTGAGTTTTAGCTTTCATGTTTTTCAGATTCTGTGCTGCCCGGAGGTGTAGTTCTCAGCCTCATATTAAGTGTTAGTCAGCTCTCTTCACATTGCAGGTAGACAAAATAAATCCTTTTCCTCCTGGAGACCAAGGACAATGAGTACAAGTTTCAAGCCCAGAAGCACAAACAACAGTGGACTGAGGAGAGAAAACAAGAAGGATGGGACCTCACAACTTGAAGCTGCAATTGGACAATAAATCCCAATATGCAAATGGACCAAAACTTATAAACATGTAAGACCTGGTGACTGGTTGTTCATTTTGTGACCATTTTAAGTCCACCTTGGGTGTAGCCCTGGCCAGGCTCTTGTCTTGCCCAAGGTGTGTCTTTAAAGGCCTTCCAATAAATATCTACTTTATTCTCTAGCTCGGTTCAGTCTCTGTTCCAGGTCAGCCTTCATCACATGAACTTGATCTCCCCTGAGTGTCACAGGAGCTCTGACATCTCCTCCTCCTGTAGACAGCTACCAAATTTAGAATCATACAACCATAGGATGGATAGGATTGGAAGTAACCTTAGAGGTTTTCTAATTCCACCCCACCTGCCACAGACCAGACCAGGTAGCTCAAAGGCCCATCCAGCCCTGTCTTGACCATCTCCAGGACAGGGGAGTCCACAGCCTCACAGGTGTTCTCACCTATGGCTCACTCACACATGTAGTAGTTAATGACCATGGACAATGTGTATGCTCATCAATGAGAAATAGGGTTCATTTTTTTCCATTAAGAAGGTTTAATTGTTGTGGTGTCTATGGCTCTCTGAATCACCATCGCTTGCCTGATTTCAGGTGTGTAGGTTCATCCTAGGAACAAGAGTTCTAGCCTGGACAAACATCCCCTACATGATTTTTCGATTAGATATCAGGAAAACTTTGTTCATTTAAAGAGTGGTTGGGTATTGGAACAGACTTCCCAGGGTAGTGGTGGAATCACCACCCTTGGAAGTTTCAGGACGTGTGTAAATGCGACACTTGAGGATATGGTTTAATGGTGAACATAGAGGTTCTGGGTTAGTGGCTGGACTTGAAGATCTGAGAGGTTTTTCCCAATCTTAATCATTCCATGATTTGGGTTTTTTTAGCAGGTAGTAAACAGGAAGCAATATTGCTCATTCATTTTCAATAAGGATCTAGTTTTGGGAAGAACACTGTAGGACCAGCCATCTTCTTAGGGGATGAGATCATCATCTTTAATGAGACATCAATCTTTTTGCATTTTTCTCCCAGAAAACTTCCAACTCCCCTGTCCAGGAGAATACATTGATGCTTGAAAGCAAGGCAGCTTTCAGCCCATGATGCCAACTCATGCCACTGAATCTTTGTGAGCATTCAGTGTCTTGTCTTCAGTAATCATTGAGTTCCCTTGAGGGAAGGGGAGAAGTGCCTGCAGTGTGAGATGCATCTCTGCTCCAGAGACCTATTTTGGGATGGGATATAGGAAGCAAGAGCTCACACATGCTTTGCTTTTAACAACTCAGCCTGTCTGTTTATCCTAGGACTATCATTATGGTTTCTGGTTTATTACATTAACTCAGCAGAAGCACACACATGTGTCAAGTGCTCCAGTGAATAGACTTAAGCACATGATTAACTTTAAGAGTGTGCTTAAGTACTTTGCTAAATCAGGACTTCTATGTTTTCCCCTCTCAGTACATCTGGTCTATTTGCATATACTTTCCATATAAAGCAGTTCATTTTCAGAGCAAAAGGAAACTATTTCCTTGCTTGTACATTCAGTGGTACTGCTGCTGTAGCTAACTTAGACAAATTTAGACCCTCTTCCCTTCCCACAAGTTTCCAGCTGGTTCCAACAACTGCAGGCATTGTGCTGCAACGACTCAGATTGGCAACTGTTTGGTGAACCGGGTTGAGGAGGTATTTAAGATGCCAAGTAATCATTCAGTCGTGTAATCAGCACGGTTTGGATTGGAAAGGACTTTAAAGATCATCACCTTCCACCAAACCAGGTTGCTCCAAGCCCCTCCCAGCCTGGACTTGAACTCTTCCAGGGATGAGACGTCCAAAAATTTTCTGGACAGTGTGCCCGGGCCTCATCACCCTCACAGTAAAGATTTTTTTTCCTAGTGTCTAATCTAACTCTGCCCTCCTTCATCTTAATGTCATTTCTTCTTTTCCTATCACTTCATGCCCTTGTGAAAAGTCCTTCTTCAGCTCTGTTTCATTCCCCTTTTAATAAATATGTATTCATATATACTGTAAGTATAATTTTGGTGAGTTGTTTTATTCTGGATTAGTGTATGATATGCTGTGCAACCTGGCTGCACAGTCAATAAAATAGATATAGTAACATGACCAGATTTGGAAGGTTTAAACTGTCATCAGACAAAGAAATGTACAAGAAACTGTTGATCTGGAATGTCGGGGGCTATGATAAATTCAGAAGGCATTGTACTATATATTGTTTGCAGGACTTTTTTCCTAAAACATCTATATTAAGCTGTTTCAATGAAAATAGAAAAAATCAATAGGTTCATTTTCAGCCATGTCACTAAGCTAAGTGGAAGTGAAATATCATTCAAAATAACTTGTAATTACAGTCATTGTTTGAAATTACCTAGAATGAGAATGAAGCATGAGAAAAGTCCTACTTAAAGCTAAATTAACTCTAAGGTTAAAAAAATACTTTTTCTGGTTTAGATGAGCCAGTTTTCCTATAATAATAATAATCTTCTTGTGCCAGCAAAGAAGAAGAGCAAGAACTGAGCATTGTTAAAGGTTACTTTTGGGACAGATGTGACAATATGGGACAATACAAAAAATATTAATCACCATAAAAAAAGAGGAGTATTCAGTACCAGAACAGCTCCTCTTCTGCACTCTTCTGAGTCAGTTGGATCAACAAAATCTTCTTGGATTAAGACATTTTGGGAGAGCTAGACATATTTAAGCACCTGGCAATCTCTGCTGTCTTTGTAGGAGTAAAAGGACAATATGCAGCTCTGAATAGTTTTAGTCCCTTGGACTATTCTTTTGTCCACCCATAACTGTTAGAAGACAGCCTAGCAGAAAAATGTGTGCAGCTTTTAATAAGAACATTTATTCTTGTAGAATTTCTTCACTGTCAGAAAGAGAATTCATAAGGTTAAATGTGAGGCTGACAAGAAAAAATTGTTGTCCAGTTTTATTGTGGAGTTCTAGTAATTAATATGTAGTCTAATAGCCTATTACTGCTAAATGTTATACTTTTCTAGCAATTAAAAATCAAGAGCTTCTTCCTCTGTGACACATGAACTTACTCTATAGCCTCATGTAGATGAGGCTTGAATCTCAAAATATTTGTGTACAACTATCATGTTTCAGTTCTATTAAATTATATATATTTAACTATTTACTTAATTGTTAAATATATTTTCATTCTGGAAAATATTTGGAAGGACCTTATTAAACATGATTCCCTCAGGCATCTGTGTTATGGACTAAGAAATGTGTTTCTCCATTCTTTGTCCCAGATATTTAGCTGAATTTGACTTGTGTTCTGAAGCTGGAAAAGGCATGTAGGCCAAAAATATAAAACCTGAGTATCTTTTCAGAAATTTGTGTTCCAGACTCAGCCCTTTAAGTTTTAATTTAAAACATTCTGTGTCTCAGAAATTCTCAGTGATTTTATCTCCCCCAAAAAGTTGACAGAACATTTATTTAACTGGCTGGGGAAACACAGCTTTGCACATAATTAACAGATTATAGCGAGTAAAACCTGGGAGTATTCCCATCTACTCATAATTGCTCTCAGCTGAATGTGATGCAGATGATTTTAGCTGTTATTTTTAATCAATGTTCTTAACGATCAGTTATTGTATTGTAATACATGTCAGAGCTTGAGCTGCAGTTTGAGATTTTGTACCCAGCTCTGTGCAATGTAACACAAAATTCCTGCACTCATAACTCAGAGTTTAAAGAGAAATTATGCCTGAAAAAGAAGGCAAATTGATTAAACAATATATTCTTTCTGTGTGCTTTCCAAAAAAAGTAGATAAGCAGATAATGGACAAAGTAGTTTAAGTCTTAATTACTGTCTACAAAACCCATTTAAGACAAAGTCCACCAAAGAAAACCTTGAAAGGTTTTTCTGCTCTTTTCTTTAAACAGTATTTTGATAGCTCATGATACAGAAAAAAATAAGTTGATTTGAACAGAAATGCTTTGGCTTCTTTATCTGAGAGTGTGGTCAAGTGGATTACTCATTGTTACAAAATTAACAATTATGAGCCATTGCCTATAATAAGCCAGGGTTTAGGTATAAACAGCTGCCCTGGTTTATCACCTACCATAGTTTGATACTTATGGGCAACCATTGTTCAGACTTGCAGGCTGGAGGAAAACAAATTACAAACAAAGCTGGATATTATCCCTATTAATGTATCTTACGAGATGATTAAGCTCACAGTGCTATTGACTAAATCTCCCTGGATTTTTCATTTTTGTTTGCACAGCATGCAGAATTTATCCCCTTTGCTGGTTTAATTACCTCTGGTTATGTTTACACTGACATCATTATGAGATGATTGAAGAATAAAAAGCAGTGTCAATTACTTCCAAAGACAATGAAGTTAATCTATGTGGTTAATGGAAAAGGTGATGGAAAGACGGATTGTTCAGGAAAACAATTAGCACAGGCACCTTGAGCCCTAAATGGGTTATCTTTTTGTAAATCCTTGAGTCATAGGGAGCAAACCAAGTTAACACATCATTGTTTAGTTCAGCTCAATTAGAGTCCAAAGTAATTGGGAAGAATATGTTTTTCATGAAGCAACATGCAATGCAAGCTGAAATGAACTTCCAACTCTGCATGTCAGCATGAGCAGAGAAAGAATCAGAGGGGCACAGACCTGGAATCATGGAATGACAAAGTTATTGAGGCTGGAAAAGACCTCAAAGTCAAATCATTAATTTAACATTGTTGGGTCCACCACAAAACCATGCCCCAAAGTATTGCATCTACACGTTAATTGAACACTTGCAGCGGTGGTGAATCCAACATTTCTCTGGGAAGCCTGTTCCAAGATTTCACCATCCTTGCAGTGAGGAAATTTTTCCTAATATCCATTCTAAACATCTTCTGAGGCAACTTGAGGCCACTTCCTCTCATCCTGCTGCTTGTTACCTGGAAGAAGAATTGTGGAAAGGGAGGCAAAACCCCAACCCTTTGTGAATAATTTCAGTGAAAATTGGTGTGTTTTCATTCCTCCCATAAAGCAGAATTCTTTTGAGTTTCTCTGAGACTTCCTCATGGCAGCAAACTGTGAGACCTCTGGTTTTATAGC
The DNA here is from genome assembly GCF_009819655.1 of Sylvia atricapilla. Lineage (NCBI taxonomy): Eukaryota > Metazoa > Chordata > Aves > Passeriformes > Sylviidae > Sylvia > Sylvia atricapilla. The sequence goes on from NC_089140.1 coordinate 150,136,530, forward strand.
AGAAAAGAATCAAAGAGTTCTTCGGTGAAGTATGGAAAGTATGAGTGAAAAGCAGAGTTGTCAGCTGGAACATCCCATGCTACCATGCATCTTGGCCATATGCAGAGCAGGCAGATCAGGGAGGCAAGGCAGGTGCAAAGGGAAAAGATGGTGATACTCATTCCTGGTTCAGAAAAATACCCTGGTCAAAAATTAAACAGAGATGTTGGGCAGAAGTCACACATTCATCAAGGAAAGAATATTTACCTGATCAATACTATCTTCATCCTCTTGCCTTGTGGCTTTTACTGTTATTTACGTACCTTGTGGGCTGTCAGGAAAATATTTGGGAATATTTTAATATTTGTATGAAATGTGTAGTTGTGTCAGACAAAGTGAAAAGGGGATTCCAGGGAAGGGCAATGAAGTTGGTGAAGAGTCTTGAGAAAAAGTCATAGGAGGAGTGACTGAAGGGGCTGGAAGTGTTTAGCCTGGAGAAGAAGGAGTCTCAGGGAAGACCTTATCACTTTCTTCATCACACTGAAAGGTGGTGGGAGCCAGGTGGGACTCAGCCTCTTCTACCCGGAAATCAATGACAGGACAGAAGAAAACGCCTCAAGCTGTGCTAGAGGAGGTTCAGGTTGGACATCAAGAAGAATTTCTTCTTGAAAATGGTGGTCAGGTATTGGAAGGGGCTGCCCAGGGAGGTGGTGGAGTCCCAATCCCTGGAGGTGTTCAGGAAACAACTGGATGTGACATTCAGTGGTCTGGTCTGGATAACAAAGGTAGTTGTTTGTCAAAGATTTGACTTGGCGATCTTGGAGGTCTTTTCCAACCTAAATGTCTCCATGATTCTGTGAAAATAATAGACCTAAGATAATTTCATTTCATCACGTTCATATAAATGAATATTCCTGTCTTAAGGACTACTGGGTTTTTAATTTGTTGCAAAGAATCAGGCTGCCCATCCTCCTGCTTGTCTGGGAAAACACAGTTATTCTGAAGAAATTCCATTTCAAAGAGCATTAGGCTGCTAAACATACTTATGTCTGCTTGTCAAGTTACACAGCACTGCTGCAGGTTGCTATTTAACTCTGAATATTCCTTTGCTTTGTACAGGTGACTGAGGAAAGACAAACACAACCTGCCAGCAGAACCCTGTGCTTATAGGGTGTCTTTCTCCGGGGGTGTGTACTGCAGGTTCATAACACAGCTGAGGAAACTTCAAGGAGGGGACAGTACTAAAGACAGGAGGTGTGAATTACCACAGAAGTCAAAGTTTCTTCCTCTTCGAAGAATTGGTATCCACAGGGTCTGGTGGAGACTGATACAACAGAGAAGCCCAACAGAAATAAAACATTAATAAAATACTAGCAATACCAGCACCTCAGGCTATGGTATGCAGGCTTGGAAGTGTGACTCCAAGACCTCTAGAAGGGAGATATTCATGTCACCAGGTCAAATCATAAATCTTGGGCTAATTATGAAAACTAATGCCTTTACAAAGCACTAATCAGTTCAATATGGACATAACTATTTTACTTAAACATCTTTACAACTTACCTCACTACTGCCTTGCAGTTTTTTTTTGAGATTTGCCCTTCATTTTTGGAAGCTTCACCTCTTGAGACCTAGATTCAGTCTTTCCTTCACAGAGCAGAAATTATACTATATCACCTTACACTGTGAAATGAAAGCAACAATTTAAAGTCTTCCTCACCACATATTTGAAAAGTGACAAATACATCTGGTTTTCACAATAAACATTTTGCACTACTGTTTCCCCTTCTCGTGTTCCTGCACAGAGTTTGTCTAAAAGATGAGATGCCCAAGGAGGGATCAGGCAGAAAAATATTGATGCCAGGATTTGAGCCCCATAGAGTATTTCAGAGACGGTAAATCTTGAGCTCAAGTACATCCCATAATTAATAAATTTATTATTACCACACACTGTGTTGCAACAGTGGAGCTAAAGTTAAGAGGATGCACTTTGGTGAACATAAACCTCTAGTTGAGCACAGAGCACAGAATTTTAGACAGCCAAGAAGAGGCATAAATCAAGAACAGAAGACATAATTATTCCCTGAAATAAACAAATAAATAAGATCAGTGCAAGACTTCTTTGCCAAATTAGAAGTGGAAATACTGACAGAACTGGAACGAGGTAAACATCTCTATAGACTAATACAAACCCAATCTCTGTACTTTCTGCATTTTAGCTACAAAATAAAGCCAGGACTTAGTTACATTAAAAGAGTTTGCCATATATTTTATACCATGCATTAAGAAAATTTTTCACTGGAGGTTTTAAACAGCATATTAAGAAGTACTGAAATCACTCATATCAATTGGCTGTGGTATAATTGAGCTCTATAAAGATTATTGAAATACATTTGCAACTATAAGAAGTCGTATAAATAATAAGGTGTAATAAATCTTCTTTTCACTTCCCACTCCAGAAGAAACAAACTTTTTGGCATTTATGTCTGCATTTTTGCCAGCCAAAATCATCAGCGCAAAGAGAAAAAATGCTACCTTATTCTCTTTATTTCAGTAACAACAGATTTTTTACCCCATAATTCTCCATTTCCTTCTTGCTCCTTAATAGAATTTGTTCCTTTGCATTTTCTTTTGAGGGCAGTGCCCATGGAGTACATTCACTATACAAGGAAGCTTTTTAGGTTTTTTGGGTTATTTTGAGGGGTTTCTTTGGTTTGTTTGCTAGTTTTTGCGGTGGTGATTTTGATGCTCTTGAAAAAGAACATGATCCAGATTCGGACCTGAAGGAAACTTGGTCTGCCAAGGTATTCACCAGCAGATAATTTCATTTTGAAGCTGACAAGGCTGTGAAATTGTAACCATGGGCTTGGCAGGAGACTCTTGACTCATCCTTCTCCCTCACTCATGGCAAGGGCACCCAGAAATCTGATGTATTGTGGTGCCAAATATTTCCATAAATGACCTAAGTATCACCTGTAAATTACAATTACACCAGACAAACACACACACACAATAACAGAGTTTCTAACATCCACAAATAAAATGTCACAGTGGCCATGAGAATTCAATACCCCACCTAATATGCTCCTGCAGTCCAGTGTATTTAATTTACCAGGTAATATATTACCCAATTTATAACCAATCTGTCATGCACATGGATCAATACAAATCATGAAAACACACATACATTGCACACTTCCCATAATTGAATTTTGTGCTCCCTGGACTCTCATTACCCTGCCACAAACTGCTTCAAATGAATATCTCTTATTACTTTTAAGGTAAACACAGCAGGGACACCAGGCAGGTGCTGCACAACTTTTTTCTATAACCCAGGATCAACTTTCAGGAAGACCATGCAATGTGGAAAACCTAACTCCAATTTCCAAATTGTATGAGGGATTTCTCCATGCATGCTGAAATATCATGGAGAAAATGAACAAGCAGGTAATTTAAACTGAAATAGTCTCCAGTCTTTATGGTCTAGAAGAACACAAGGACTTTCATGATTGCACTTGAGCCACTTTGAGCCACACTTGACTGTGTCACATCTGTGTGGATGTGATCTGCATCTTTCAGTGCATGGGACATGTAGATTGATGTTATTCCTATCAGGCTGTCCATGTAGACCTTGGCTGGGAAGGAAATAGATCTTCCTGAACTGTCTCTGTCACAGGTTGGGAGCATGTCCATCAAAAATTCTGGCATTTGGCCAAATGAAAAGAGCTCAGATCAGCTCCTTAGGGTAAAGTTTGATATTTTTTGCAATTAATTGAGGATATCACAGTGGATTTGAGGCACACATATGGATTCATTGAGAGTAAAAACTATTCAGTGCTCTTAAGCAGTAATTCAGATTTGAATTACCTCCCTTAATTCTGACTGCATTTTCATTGGAATTGCAGCTCCCTAAAACGTGATGTCTCTTTAGCTGCAAGTTAAAGGTGAGAGTAGATTTTAGAGAACACTTTTTATCCTCACCTCCGTTCATACACAGAGAACAGGCTCAGACAACTGAAGGAAACTCCCAGCCATTCTGAGGATCTCTTGTGCACTCAGACATTCTGAGTAAAAGGGACTTCTCATATCAAAAATGTCATGTATGTGCTGGCAATTGAGAATGAAGCTGTTATCTTCCCTTTAGTTCTGGAAGAATTTAGCTACTCTATATACATGACAGGCGTTTCCAGGCATCTTGTATATTCATGCTTTTTATCAAGTCTTGTTGAAGGTTTTCTCTTGATTACAGGTTTATTTTTGCAGTCAGTTCTGTTGTATTTATTTACTTATTGCCTTAAAAATGCAAACTGTGCTTAAAAATCAGACATATCAAAGCTCCTTCTGACAAGTTTACATGTAACATCTTTCAGAAAATGATTACACAGCATTCGTGTGTATGTGGTTAGAAGCTGGTGCACAACAGTGGATTGACAAGTGTGGAAATTGAAATTTTCTGTATGAAACACAATAAAGAGCAAGCAGCAACAGCTGAGGTCTGTATGCTATGTATATGGTGGTGTCTGGGGTTGTAAAATGACATTGTTGAGCTCTGTAAAAATTCTGTCCCCAGCCCTTGCACTTCTTTTGGGCCATTTTTAGGTTCATCCCTTGGTTTTGAAGGTTCTCCTACTCCATGGCAGGACATAGCAGGATAGCAAGATCAGAGCTATCCACCCTAATTTAATGTATTCCTTTTAAAAACTTTTAAGTTTTCCTTACAGGTGCTCTGTTAGAGAACTAGAAAAATAAAATATTACCTCTTTCTTGTTACTGTAATTGTTAACCTGTCATTGTGATGGCCATTTGCCAATCCCAGTCTGACTCCCTTTTCTCTGTATTCACTGAGAATTAAAGGCAACAGCATCTTATCTGCTGCTTTCAAAGGCTCCCAAAGACTATTCCAAACATATTTTTTTATTTTTTTTATTATTTTTAAATCCTAGAATGCTGTTTCAGTCTCTCTTAACAGTCTGGCAGAAGATAACTCATCTGCTTGGCAGAATTCTACATTTTTGGGGAGGGATTCATAAGAGACTGTCTAAAGCAGCTTCTTTATTTACGTTTAAATCTTATTTTTGTTTAATCTGCCATGACGACCATTCAGGAAGAAAAAAAAAATCAGGAATTATCCCTAAATGCATTTTCTTAATGGTCCAGCAATGCTAAGAGCAATAAGACATCACTGTAAAAAGATGAAAAATCTATTTGCTCTAGTTATTTTCGTCATTCACATATTTGCTGTAGAATTCTTTACTGGTAATAGTCTAAGATATTTTAGAGAATTTAACAACATTTAGAGGAAAACTTCTTAGTTGTCCCCTGCAGTCACTTAAACTAAATATATCTAAATAAGGCCTTCAGCAGGCACAATAATGGAATAAAACTGAAAAGGTAACTCATCTTCTTCTACCAAACAAGTTGGGAGATCTGGGAACCACTCTTCTAAATTAATTATTTTGAAAGTCAAACCAAATCAAATCTTTGATCAAAAGATATTTCTATTAACATCAAGAATTATGATGTCCTTCTCAGTATGTTCTTAGAAGCCTTGTGCCTGTTTCCTGTCCCATTCATTTATGACTGGATGCTCTCTGATTCACTTGTCCAAATCCCAAGCCAAATGAATCCTATGACAATGGAAATATTTCTTGGACCTCTAGAGACCTGCAGTTGAGCCTCTTGCCCATCACAACAATGTGCCCAGCAGTAGATCAGGTCATTTATCTTTTTGCCTCACCAAATCCTATAAATCCTCTATGGCCCAGATCCCACCAATTTCTGGATAGTCTGTTCCAGTACTGAACTAACCTTCTAGAGAAGCGTCTTCACTTTTTTTTTTGTTTTCCCCTAATATAAAATCTGGATCTCTTGAGCCCACCCTGAACTTCTCATTAAATCAGAATTATCTTATGCAAGACTGAATCTCTTTAGAAGGAAATGTAATGCAAACTTTGGCCATAATAACCCAGAACTCACCGTGTGTTGCATGCTCATTCAAAAAGTGGGAGACAGGAATTTTAGGGTGTCCTTGGCTTCAGGTGTTTAAAACTCTTTCTCTAACATCCTAAGAGGATGGTTTGCTCTCCAGGCAAAAGAATGTTCTTGCCAGTCAAAGCATTTCCAAGCAGTTTATTTGGCTGAGCTGATTATTTAAGGTCAGAAATAGGCAGATAAAAAGCAAATGCTGAATATGATTAATGCTTAAAAAAAAGGAAAGATACTTAGAAAAGTCCCAAAGAGTGTCCTGCTGCCAGAACTTCAGACTGATTTCAGACTGATTCTTTTTTTTTTTTTTTTTTTTTTTTTTTTTTTTTTTTTTTTTTTTTTTTTTTTTTTAATAGTAGCAGACCAAGTTTAAATACAAATGGTCTCTGCTTTTTTATTATCTACACAAGGAGTCAAGGAGTCAAGTCACAGTAGCCATAGCCAAAGTGAAAAGTTGAATCTCTGATGTGATTTACAGCTTAAAACTCGTGATAAAGGTGCTGCAGCCCTTCTAAAATTGATTGCGTGTCTCAGAGAGAAAGTAGCACCTCATTTGTCCTTGTTCATTTCAATAAACTCAGAATTAGTCCCACAATTTGGGCTCAAATTTCAATGTGTTCACCCATCATGCTTATGGCAGGAGTGGTTTGAGGGTATATTGGAACAGATCTGATCAGATTACTCTGAAATTTCCATTATAACCCCATGAAACAGCTACATATTCATTTTGCTCTGCTTCCCAACCCCCTGGCACACTGTGCAGGCAGCAGAGAGCACGGAGACTCCTAATGCAGTCAAGCTGACTGAATGAATTGGAACAAGATAAAGTGTTTCTTAGGATTCAGGAGGGGTTTTTTGTGTGTTGTGACCTTGGCAGACCCAAGGGTGCTTGTGTGGGGCTGTGTGTGGATGAAAAGCTTCTTAGGCAGACCCAAAGTAAATGGTAATTTTATAAATCCTGTTTAACTATAGAATCAGGGAATAGTTTGTGTTGAAAAGGACCTTAAAGTCCAGCCCCTCTGCCATGGCCAGAGAGTCCTTCCGCTGCAGCCAGGTGTCTCAGTGAGGGCAACATGGCAATTGCAACCCTAAGATTGTTCTGCTGAGACATAAATAAGACAATAGGATTTTATTTTTTTTTTAAATTCTTTTCTTTCCTCATGCAAAGACAGATTTCCTGCAATCTTTGCAAAAACAACATCAATGAATTTGGTCCCCTGGCCAGACACATTAATTTCCAGTTTTCCCTGCCTAATTCTCTTTAAAATGTCAAATGGATCTTATATTCTTCACTCTTGGTCTGTTGAGAAATATTGCACCACAGCAACAAAGAACCAGAAGAAGCCACACGTTAAAGTCACAGGTGAAAAGTGAAGACCTGGAGCTGTAATCTTTAGGCTCCCCACCTTTAATAAAGACTCATGATTAGCTCAGCTATCTGGAGAGCTGGCAGAATTGTCCAGAAAAGTTGGCAGAAAAGTCCACAGCCTAAGGAAAATCTATGAGTTTCAGAAAAACACCCAAACCAAGCCCAAAGTGGGAAATATCTATGTAGTTTTAGAATAATTTAGGTAGTAATAGCTTAGACACACACAAAAGGAAAATTCAGTGTTCTGATACACTAATTAATTTGCTTTCCTAAAGAGTTTTTTTAAATTTAAGGCAATTAAGTGATTATTAAAGTGACCTGATCAGTATATTTGTCAAGCATTTCTATATGTTTTATTTTATATTCTTGTCTGAGTATTTCTGACTGGACAATGTGGAACAACAAACTGTGTCTAAATAAAGTGACTGAAAGAGCCACCGTAATCCTGGAACAACAGAACCCTTTAGATTGGAAAAGGTGTTTGAGATCAGGTCCAATCTTTAACACAGCACCACCAGGTTTTCACCATTAAACCAGGTCCTCAAGTGCCACACATTTTATGAACACATGTAGGGATGGTGGCTCCATTGTCACCTGCAATTGTCACTTGCTCTGTTCCAATGGTTTAGAACCCTTTCTATGATTTTTCTTTTTTTACTAATATGTCATCTAAACCTCCACTGGTGCAACTTGAGGCCATTTTTTCTCTTCCTATCATTGATTTTCTGGGAGAGGAGACTGATCCCCCAGCTGGCTCCCAATAAGGTCTTTCCATTATGTTTCTAAAGACTAATCTTTGAAGAGAAACAAATTTCAAGCAGTAATACAACAGAAAACACCTGCTCTTTGAAGAATACACAATTTCAAAAATAGCACTGCTTCTTCGTGCATGTGGACTTAAAAAAGACTGAAAAAAAGCTATTAATAACCATGTATCCTTTTCTCTTTCCTGAACATTTCAAATGTCATCAGTATTGTGAAATGTTTCTTTTCAAATGTCATCAGTATTGTGAAATGTTTCTTCTCATCATCATGAAAATGTGGAATACTGACCAATCAACCAGCAATTAATTTCTCATATAAAACATTTCCACTCTTCATTGGACATCCTACATGGGACCTGACATAAATTAGGAGCTTTAGGCTGGTGAAATTGCCACTGTCATCAAATCCAGAACTAATTATTGCAGGCAAGTGCCTCATAGGGCCTGTTGACAACTCTTCATTTTCTGACTCAAGGCAATCAGATCTTTTCCTTCCCTGTCCCTGAGCAGAGACTATCTTAGAATTAACATGGACTAAGTGTCATGTGAGCTGAGAACACCAAAACCCCTCCTGACACACAATCCTGACACGGGTCCTTGCTTCTGGATTTACTATTCCTTGACTTCTTCTTTGCATGAGCAGATTCCTGATCTTTCAAAGATCCCAGGGAATACGTGATCAGAGGTTTCTAATCACTTTTTTGAGCACTCCATGAACAAACCAGTGCAAAACAAACACCAAGTTCAATGTGTCAACCTCTGGGACATGTTGAATAGTGGAACAAAAAACTTTAAAGAAAGCTAAGTTCATACTTTCATGAAGACATCCACTTTTGGTCAGGAGGACTTAAAAGAAAAACATTAATTTGTACTTCCCACAGACACAGCAAGGGGCTCCCTTTGTCTCCATTCCTTTTTCTGGTATTTCAGTGGTTAAAGAGGTATGAAATGTTGTATTTACAGGGTTTCCTTCAGTTCAGACTAAAGGAATTTGAGTTATCCATGGTGCTAGTGCTTCATTCAATACTCGTGTTGGCCTGTTAGACAGAAACATGGAAGCCCAAAATGGTTTGGGTGGGAAGAGACCTTAAAGATCATTTCATCTTTAAGGGTCAAGGAACACCTTCCTCTTTACCAGGTTACTCAGAGCTTCACATTGTGGTTTATCACAGCAAGGATATCTCACATCTGGGAATATGAGATCTGTCTGAATGCCAGGAGGTATGGAAAACATAAATAAAATTAAATTTTATATTGAAGTAACTGCATTTTTAATTTGGTCAATTGCTTTTAGACATACACACACACAAAAAAAAAAAGTGCTTTCAGGTCTGCTTTCTCAGTGCTCATGCAGTGGTTGAGAGTATAATTACAAAAATTCCATTTTCTCAAGGAAAAATCACACTGCAATGGCAGCTTTTAGTAAAAAAGCATGTTGAGGGAATTGGTTTGGTTCTTCCTGTTTTATTGCAGGAGGAAGATATTTAAAAAATAGTTTCTGACGTGTCAAGCACACAAAAAAGTTTTTCTCAATCCTCTTGATACCACACTTTATTATGTGAAAAATTCCCAGCTTGCTCTGGGGACGCAGGAGGACCAGGTTAAGAGGAAGATGCTTCTGGAATTCACTGCAGCCTTTGAGGAAGGTAAAGTTTATTAGGAAAGGAACCATGGGAAATCTGACAGTGGCTTTCTCTCTAAGACAAATTGTGTTTTACTGCTTGGGGCTTTTGTCTGACAGGTTCAGTTGTGGTCAAGGCAAGGAGTTGGACTCAACAATCCCTGTGGGTCCCTTGGAACTGAAATTATCTGTGATTCTGTGGTTTCATGAATGTAGGAGAGATTCTATGATGCGATGATAAGCAACTTCTTCCAAGATGCCTATTCCTTACATGTTTCTCGTATTATTTCTTGTGTGTTCTTCATTTTGTGGGTACTGAACCCTTGAGTTGTACATGAAGCCCATGGCAGAATGACCCCAAAAGCTCAGAGTTCCACTGAGTTGTGCTCTAACTCTTGTCGATTCTCCTGTCCAGAAGGCAGATGGTCAGGTGAGCCTTAAATTAATGAATTACCTCACAGGTGTGAACTGGAAATCTCACAAATCCAGAATTCCTTAGCACTTTGTGGATACTGGTGGATCAAGACCACCATGATGAAGGTTTTCTTTCTCTGCTCCAGATTACAGTCTTCACTCTCAACCTCCCCACCAGCAATCAGAATTAACACTTGTTTCTCTCATTCATTTTAACCAGAAATTCATCTCGAAGAAGGAGAAAAATTACATTGTTATAATGACTTCAGGCTTGGAGAAAACATATTAAAAAAATAATAAAAATAGATAATTTTGGAAACATGAGACATTTTTGTAAATAGATTGGAAAACTACTATAGGGGATTTGACATTATTAACACCACAAATATTACGAGAGTCCAATCCTGAAAGATGCTGAGTCTATGGGAACGTGCAGCATTTGGCAGCTCTCAGGAAACTCTCAATAACTCTTAGATACAGGCATAAAATGCTGTGATCCTGAGCTGCCTATTAAAGATGCACTAAATGTTTCCACTAAGGGAAGTCCCAATTATGTGGTTTTATATAGAAAAAGGGAAAGTTAATGAATGGAAATGTAACAGCTCTGACACTCCTGAAGCACTGAGCTGTCATCCTCATAACTTTCCCAGGGAGATAAATATGCTCTTTCCAGCTCCTAAGAAGTTATTATCACATCTGATTTACAAGTAGTATAAAGGCAGAGAAGGGGGAAAGTTAGTGGCAATTTTTGGAGGTTTTTCATAATGAAAATTTTAAAAGCTTTTCTTAAATGAGCAGTAGGGAAATACCACATTTTTCTTAAAGAAAAAAAAAAATCCCCCATGGATTATTAACTAGTTTGTATCTAATAAAATAATCATGTTGACTAACATGCCAGTGTATCATATTAGAAGCCTCTTGCATTTAAAACTACTTTTTTTTAATCTCAAACATTTGAGGTTCACAACTGTCCTGTAGAATACTCTAAAACCACACAGCTTTTAAACCTGTTTGCAAAAGGCACCAAGATGCACTAGAGGGGGCTCAGATTAGAGGCTGCATTTTAGATAAATCCTTACTGTGGTGTGTGCAATCCATACAATTTTTATATCTGTATTAGAGTGAAAAGATTCACCTTCTGGAGGCTCCAGTGTGTCCCAATTGTGTGTTGAAGAACTTGCTTAAGTTAAAAACCCAATTTTTTATACTGTTGGAGTGTATTAAATTAATGCTTCTTATGGTGTTGGTTGTTCCCACCATCTGTCCCTGCTTATTTCACTCTATTTCTCTGTTCCTGGTAGCAGACACAGAGGAGCTCCCCTGTTTTCCTCCACAGCTTTTTGCTGTCACAGTGGCAGCAGCTGGCACTGTGTCCTGACAGCAGAGCCCTGTTGAGCTACAGGTTGCAGATGAACTTCCTAACAGGCAACTTCAGCTCTGAGGACTGTCCTGCTCAAATGCAGCAAGGAAGGATGGATGGAAAAGTGGCTATGGGAGGACAGGTGAATTTGACATAATCCTCAGCTTGTGTTCATTGAGAATCAGACTTGAGTTTGTTGCTGTCAAACTCTGCGTACAAACAAATAAATCTTCACATCTCTGTGCATTTTCTGGTTTTATCATCATTTTCAGAGTGTCAGCAGTGATGTAGATGAATGCCAAGACATAGCAAGAAACAAGAGGCAATTCATTAAGCCCCAGGCAGATAAAATCTGTACCCATTCAAAGCAGGCAAATCCTCAGTGTGGTGTTTTAAGGTGGATGCCTGCAGTGTGGGTTTGTCCCAACCTGAGATGGGTTCAGGTCACTCTGGACTCCTGACACACACAGTCCATAGAGCAGTGGAGGAAACTCAGCATAGAACAAGATGTTCATGTTTATTGGGATGAGTCACATCCTTGTTTCCATTGACTCTACTGGCTACAGGATCTACTGCCTGTTAAATATGAGAACCTAAACCCCCAGTTCATATGGAGATGGATGGATTGTGCACTTCCAAAAGAGAGCAGAAGAGCCAATTTTAGTTTTTTTATGGGAGACCAAACTACTCTACAGGAGACCTTGGTATTTCCATCTGTATGACCTTCAGTGACTTAAGTGTGTGAGTTCAGCTGATTTGTTTGATCTTCTGGAGAAACTTGGGGATTTCAGCTTCCTCTTCTGGAAATTTCTCTCCCAGCTCAGGTTCTGGGGTCACTTGGTAGCTGACAGCTTTATGCCCTTTAACTTTCTCTGGGAGAGTGGCAGGTGGGGAGTGCAGAAGAGAGAAGATATGTAAGAAAAAGAGTTTGGTTTGTGCCATATTTTGCAGAGACCCCAGATCAGAAAATGGAAGTGTTCAGGGTTTTTTTGCCTCTGATATCTCCTGAAATATTCCAACTGCCTTCAGCAGAGTCACCTGTTTGCAATACTCTGATTTTGCAGACTCAGCAGCAGAAATGGAGCTAAACTTGGGAAAGGAGAAGAAGCACAACTACTCCATATTTCCAATTATTATTTTTAGGCATAGAGCCTTGGCACAAAAAAGGGAGAAACAATTACCAGTACATAAAGAAGTCAAATGTTCAGCATTCCAGTGTTTGGTGAGTAACAAAGCCAGCATGCTTGGCAGGGAAATATGTTTATGGATCAGATCAGCCCCTTGAAGCACATGAAGCATCTCTCACACCATCATTGTTTGAAGTGCCTGTGTTTGACAAAGAGTTCAGAAAGTGTTCAGACAGGAAATCTCAGTGAAAGACGATAATCCAGAGTGCTTTTCAGTAGGAAATAAACAACAGGACTGCTTGTTGCTGTAAAAGCCATTACAGATCAAACAACACAGATGAAAAGGGGGAAAAAAGCCCCAAATGAAGAAAAATCAAGAGAAGTCAAGGCATGCTTTCAGGTATTTTAAATCAATATTTCACAGCACAATGTTCATGAATACAAAATGTTACCTTTTAATGTTAAATAAAATACCCAACAAACAAACATGACTAATAAAATGTTAATATTCAGTAAAAGTCTTATAAATAAAACTATACATTAACAAATTGGGTGTCATAGATAAAGAAAAAAATGTGGTTTATGTGGAAAAAATTTTGACATCTTGCCTTGGTCTTGTTTCTATTATGTTTTAGAGACATTGAAATAATAACAGCTTGTTTTCCTTAAAGAACTTCTATAGTGATTAATAATTTCATAACCTACCATATTTTACTCCATGAAAATACATTCTTTTTGAAAACAGCTTTCAATAATCCATGTGACAGTTTAAAATGATGAAATTATTTCAGAAGCAATTATTATCTAGAGCTATCTTTGTCATTACCAAGTATTTGTCACTTCAGAACTATTTTTTGTTGCCCATTATTTGACTGTTTAATGATGATCATTTATTCATCCTCTGCAGTCTGCAATGAGGTAAAAGAATGGTTTTCCTCTTAAAGAAAAGGGAATTAAAGCAAAACAAATGCGAGAGCATTTCATGACGTGAAGAAATTTTTTTAACTCTCTGTAATTCTCACCTTCTGTTTAAATTGCAAATCTAACCTTCATTGGGGAACTGGATTTAACTGTCTTGTTGAACCACCTTATCTCTATATAATGGTATTTTAATAGGCACAAACCTAACGTATGTATTTTGGAAACTATGGAATAGATTGTAGAAACTAGAGCACAGATATCACATTCAGGGCATGTAAAATTCAGTAAATATCACAAGAAAGCTGACTGCTTCAGTTTTTATACTGCATTACTTTACATTTCATGAGGAACTATCCTTACCTAGACTTCATGCAGGCAGTGTGCCTTAACCACATTACTGAATATACAATAGATAAAATGCAGTGTTGGGGTTTTTTATTTCATTCAAGTGAAATAAATAAATAAAACTGTTTGCTCCATGTATAAAAATTTATCCTTTGGGATGCAGTGTGGTTTTTCACATAATTATGGCATCAGCCTGAAGGCAAAATGCTGCAATGTGGAGGATTTTGCCTCACAGGAGTTGTTTTACAGCCTGTCAGTCTGACCTCAGTGTTGGGCCACGTTCTGGAGAAGATCTGGAGCATCTCCAGGGGACCAGGGGACACGGGGCTGTGAAAGGCAGGTCCTGCTTGGCCAACCTGATCCCATTTTATGACAAGGTCACTTCAGGGATGAGGGAGAAGCTGGAGATACCTAGATTTGGAGATGTGGATTTTAGTCAAGCTTTTGTCATCATTTGTCCTGACATTGTCAAGGATTAACTGTTTGCTCAGGGCTTGGGTGGGTGCTCTGTTAATTGGGTAAAAACCAGGCTGAGCAGAAAGGCTGGGAGAGTGGTGGGGATGGAGTTGAATCCAGCTGGGGCCAGGCACCAGTGGTGTCCCCCAGGGTTAAAAATTGGGGTCAGCCCTGTGTAATATCTTTGAAAATGGTGTGGATGAGGGTGCTGGAGTCACCACTTTTCGATGGATTTAAAAAGCATTTAAAAGATGTGGCACTTTGGGACATATTTTAGTGGGAACACTTTTGTACAGGACCCTAAAAGTCTTTTCAACCAAAACAATTCTATGACTTATTGATTCTGTGAGGTTTTTAAACACATTTTTGGAAAGGAAAGTTAACTTTTGGAAAGTTAAGCCTGAGACTTAATGTCTGTAGCATCCAGGCAGTCCCAGCTAATCAGTTAAGGAGTTATTTCCTCTGTCCCAAAGAGAGTTTCTGTCTAAACCCTAAGGGATCTGCACTCCTTGAGCAGCAGTGGCTGTGTGTACCTTCCAGGAAAGGGAAGGCACTGTGGGAATACAGAACAGGCAGCAATAGCTCTTAGAAGGGTGGAACTAAGCCATTAATTGTTACCTCAATGGTGTGTGACACCAGGAAGACTCAGATGAACTAAATCATGACCTGCAGAACTAAATCATGTGGGAAGACAGATGTTTTCTCTGATGAATGAGGTCTTCTCCCTAAAAGAAATAAACTCTTTCCTAACATTATGTTACAGATGCTAATGCATCTTTGCACAGCGATGGGAAGTGATTTGCTTTGGGAAGACTCGCTGCATAATTCCTTATTCCCTGATGTTGCTATTCAGTTCTTTATTATTGGGATAATTTATTATTTGTAGCTAAAGCCCTTTCTGTTAAAAACCTCCAGCCTCCACTGTAAGCAAATGCTTCCTAACTGATCGATCTGGGGATTTCCTCCAATTAAAGTAAAATGGAGAATATATCACAGCCAAAATTAACATTTGCTTACTTGCCTATGTAATGGTTGACATGTGGGACTGCAATTCTTCAGATGGGTCTCCAGGAGTGGAACTGCACTGAAATAGGTCCATATAGACAATACATGTTATTGAATACAATTTTTCCAGGCAGAATCTCCCAGCAAAAGCGGATCTGACTACCAAGGGAAATGACTAGGATTAGACAATTTCTCTTCACAGCCCATTTTGGGATTCACCCGTTATTAGTTCTGACAACCCCTTTTTCTCCTCAGCTCCAGGGAAATTCAAAATTAGAGGCTGCTGCTTTGTTTGGTACATTCAGGGAATTGTACCCTTTAAATATGCGTTAGTGTTCATACATAATGTCAAGCCAAAAAATGAGAAAGCAAATGAACTGCTCCTGGAGGGAGTTCTGCAGATCCTGATTTTTCCAACCACTGCTGATAGCAGCAGACCATGATCAATGCTGGTGGATGACCAGGAGGCCTGCACCAAATCACAGGCACTTCCAGTCACAGATATTCTTTAGACTGTAGGTTCCATAACCCACTAGAAATTTTGTCAACTTTGCATTTTATTTATTCGGAGTAGAACTGGAAACCCAGTTTGATTTGATCCAGTCTGGCAAGACTGTTTACAAGGGCATGTAGAGACAGGACAGGGGGGAATGGGTTCCAATTGAAAAAGAGTAGATTAAGATTAGATATTTGCTGTGAGGACGGTGAGACACTCTTACAGGACACTCTTACAGGCTGCGCAGAGAAGCTGTGGCTGCACCAGCCCTGGAAGTACCCAAGGCCAGGCTGGATGGGGCTTGGAGCAGCCTGATCTGATGAAAGATGCCCCTGTCCATGACAATGGGTTGGAACTGGGTGATCTTTTAGGTCTCTTTTTACCCAAACAATGATTTTTGGAAAAGCAAGACTGATTTCAGTCCCATGCCAGTGTTGTGTACCCTCACACCTTCCAACCCAGTATTCGGCCGTTGGAATAGAAAATTTGCCAGATAAGACAAGGAAAGTGAAAATCTGAGCCCATGCTCTGGGAGAACAGACAGTGAATTCCCCAAACTCACACAGAAACTTCAGGCAAAGACACTGAAAAATAGCCTCAAGCTGCAAACATACCCTTAGACAATCAAGTTTAGTTAGCTATGGAAAATTTGACAGATGGATCTTCGAATCATAGACTGGTTTGGGTAAGAAGGGACCTAAAATTCATCAAGTCTCAACCCTACAGCCATGGGCAGGGATACTTCCCACTAGATCAGGTTGCTCAAAGTGCATTTACCCTCTTGACAAGTTTGGTTAGTTTTTATTGTGAGACACCAGATGCTTTTTAAATGATTTATCTTGTCTGCCTCAAGTGATATACAAATTAGTCCAAGTAATTTATCAAAGTTTCCAGTCTAGGTGATGGAGAGAGATAAATAACTATAGAAATCTCTGTAGAAGAGAGAGGGGAAAGCAGGTTAATAGAATTTCATTAATAATGGTAGAAATGTTTGGGAAAAGAAAGGGAATATTTGTGAAGAAATGGTATTTTCCCTCTTTTACCTTGAGCTGTGCATGGATTCCTGGACCTGCATTCACACAGAACTACTGGATGTGATCACATATTTATTTAGCCAGTAACTGGATTAAGTAGTTACTTTTTCCCTTCAGGGAAGGTTTAGATGGGATATTATATATATATAAAAAAAAAAACCAAAACAGTAAGAACTACAAAAGCTCTCAGCAACCTGAAGGTGCACAGTGAGATGTGGGAGTAGATTACATCTTGGGGCTGCCTCTAAAGGTTCTGCTGAATATTAATAATTTCCATCACCTAGTTCAAAAGATATGGGTTGGAGTGCTGATGTGGCACAGGTATCTTCAGTGAACTCATCCAGCTGACACCAACAATTATTAATTCATGTTGAATTGAAATGAGATTCATTAAGTCATAGAACCACCAAAACATGGAATTGCCTGGGTTGAGAGGGATCTTAAAGATCATCGTGTTTCAAGGTCCCTACTCTGAGCAGGGACATCTTCCACTACACCAGGTTGCTCCAAGCCCCATCCAACCAGCCCTGAACACTTCCAGGGATGGGGCATCCATGGCTCCTCTGGGAAAAGTGTCGAACTCAAATAATCTTCCCACTTGTCCTTTCTTGGACAACACCATTGACCTGCTGAAACCTCCCTCAGGTACCGAGGAAGAAAGCTTTGCTCAGGACTATTTCTGAAATTGTGAATTTCCTCCCATATGACATTAAACTGCTGAAAGCAATCCTGGAAACCACTATACATGCGTGTTTCTGTTAAACACAGTTTTCAGCTCTGTTTTCTGATTCTCTGTCTCTTGGCTAAAATCTTTCTGATAAATCTGTCAATCCCAGTCTTCTCAGGGGATCAGTCCTGGAGCCATATTTAATGCAAAAGCTGGAGTGAGAGGAAGGAAATGCCTTTATTTGCTTACTGTGGGATACTGAGAAGCCCAAGGAGTTGGTTTTGGTAAGTGTCAGAGGACTGCAAAGGCAGAGAATAAATTTTACCAGGATCCAGAGGTTTATTTCTTTGGTTCCTGACACATCTGGCAGGTTTTCACCAAAGTTCTTGAAATCACCCAAGGATAGGGGTTGCCTTTACACTCCTGAGGGGAGACTATCTCTTTCAAAGCCTCATTATCCCTTCTATCAAAAAGTTTGACATAAAATCTACATGAACATTCCCTCCTGGGAAGTGCATGTGTTGCTTTACACTTATGTTAAAAACAGAACAGTTTATTCCCTTTTTGTCCGTGGTATCTTCAGCAAATTTGAAGATCGTTTAGCTGTCTTTGACTCTTTGACTAATTACACAGCCCAGACTATTACTGAATTTTGCATCTTAAAAGACCTGTGATTATTACCTTGCTAAGCACACACAGAGCTCATCTGTGACACTCTGCAATCCCATCGTGTGTGTATTCATCCTTCCTGACACAACCTCTGCTTTCTTCAAACCATTTTTTACACCTTAATTTACCATACCAGAACACAGAGTGGAGGGGGCAAATTAGGTGGTAATGCTTGTCTTGTTCATCTCTTTATTTGCTTTACTGTTTGAGTTTCAAGCAAGTCGATGCCACCAGGGCTTCTGATTCTCTTGAGTCTTGATGGACTCAGATGGGAACCCTGGCTTCATCCAGCTGAGACTGGAGCTGTCTGTTGGGTGAGAAAAGCTGGAAAGGCGTCAAGATTTAATCTCTTTTTTACACTGGTGTATCGCATTGAAGATACAGGGAACATTTCCCACTTGGAACTCTCTTTGCCACCAGGAAGATATTTACAGCCTCTCTGCCCTGAGGGTTGTTGAAGCCACTCCTTCCTTGCCCAAAGGAAGTGGAGAGGATGGGAGGATATGGATACATGTATGTTAGTTTTGGGAATAGAGTAAAATATCAAACTTTCTACAGGCCTGAGTAGTTTTTGTCATTCCTCTTTAAATACTCTGTGAGTATTTATGAAAAAAAAAATAAAAATTGTCAGTATCCTTTGACGCTGAAATTTTCATCTTTAGGGTAGCTGGAAGATCCAGTCTGGCCAAGCCTTGCAACTGAGTTTTTATTCCTAAGAAAAAATATTTGGGTTTCTTAGTTTTTTACAAATGGAGGTGAAGACTCCAAGCAGCAAAAGATAAACATTATCTCTTTATTTGTCACTTTAGAGATAATGTTGGAACCTAGGAATACCAGTGCAATAAGTGATTTACTTTTAACTGGTGACATGTATCAGGCCATTCTGACCTTTTGCTATAGGAAACCCTCATCTTCACAATTTTCTTTGTAGAAATGAAATGAAATAAATCATTTGGGGTATATTTTCAAATGTTTTAAGGATATGTGTGGTTTTGCTTTGGTTTGGTTCTTTGGCTGGGCTTTTTTTTGTTGCGTTGAATTGCCATTAGGAATTAAACTCAACTGGAGTTTAAGAGAAGGACGCATAGGTGTCCTTTCTGACGAATAAAGTTACAAAAGGTAATAAATAAAACATGGCATCACTAACCACTGAGACATCTGGGGCTTTTATCTCCACTGTAATAAAATACTTAACCAGTGAACATATGTGATACTTGAAAAAATGACCTTTGCCAAGCAACAAGATTTTTTTTCTCCTTTGTCGAGAAGAAACCCACAAAACAGTATAGAACCTTACAGTGTTTGTGGGTTTATCACCTCTTCTTTTGCTGTTTCTTACAACCTAATGCAACAGTGATGAAATACTTTGGGGGAACAGCCCCAGAGGCTCTGCTTAACTACACACCTGTGAAAACATCCCCAAGGCACCAGACAAATCAATGGGCTCCAGATGTGCCCTGCAGGGTCCTCACCAGATATTTACTTCATCACAATAAGGACTTTGCTGTATGTTGAAGAATGGGGACAGGAGAGGTAAAGCACTAACAGTTTACAGGAACACCTTCAAGCTGGCGGCAGGAGCTGTGTGTTTTGGTTTATCAGTGGTTTAGGCTTTGCACCATGAACTGCTGGTGGGGAGTCACTCCAGTTGTCCTGGTGAGAGATCCACAAAGAATTACAAAATATATATATATAATCATTGAATAATTTGGGTTGGAAGGGGAAAGATAGCTTGGGTTGGAAAAGATCATCTCATTCCACCTCCCTGCCATGGGCAGGGATACCTTCCACTGGACCAGATTTCTCAGAGCTCCATCCAGCCTGGCCTTGAACACTTCCAGAGATGGAGCAGCCACAGCTTCTCTGGGCCTTATCTAAAGGTTTATTAAAAAGTTGTGATCTGTTGTTTCAGTGTTTATCTCTTTGCCTCCACAGAATATTTTAAAAATACCAATAAATGCTGAGATCAAATTCACCAGACTCTGAGACTCCCACCCACCCAGGTTACCTTGGGGGTGTTACCTGAAATATTGCACAGTGTCTCTGAAGGATCATTCTGGGGTGTCACATTTTGGAGCTTCCCCTGCTGCTTTTGCATCTCTTGTCACAATGGTCCTGGTGACAGTTTGACCTTATGCTGTCCTTTTTGTGACAGACATTCAAACTTCATAAAAAGTGCAGCTTCTTTCTTTCTTCTTCTTTTGTCAGCCACAAAAGAGTTCGAAACATCAAAATTACACCAACATATTGAAGCATCAATAGTCACCCAACCTCTCCTTCATGTGAATAGGACACTTTTTGTGCTTCTGTGAAAGTGTTCCATGACTCTGCAGACTCAGGTATTCTCTCTCCTTAGCCCAGATGATGTAGAAGATGTCAAGACCAGAGTGACAATTCCACCGCTTTTTGATTCAAACAATAATCCAACACCTTAGGAGTGCCCAAGTTTTAAAAAAATATTGATCTTCGTATTTTTTCTCCCTAAAGTGGATCTTTTTTTTCTAAATAAACCTCTAGTTTTCTTAAGGGAGGCATGAGACTGACCTCAGGCAGCAATAATTATTCTTTACCTAAATTTATGTGCCTCTAACCAGCAATAGAAATATGACAAATGAGTATCAGTGGAAACTGTAAACCCCAGACTCCCCTGGGATTTAGCAACTTTCTTAATGAGAAAAACAATAACCATCCCAGTCCTAGGAGGGTTGAAGATAAATGACTGCCTGTTGTTGATATTTTGATCTATGGGACAAATATGGTGTTTCTATTGAGAGAGAGTTTATATAAAGGCAGCTGAAACCCATAGGCTGTGTTCTTTCCAGGTAAATCCACTTGATATCACTAACAGAGAAAAGCAGAAATATGTTTTTAAATCACTACTTTCCCTAGGCTCAAAAAGGAATATTTTTCCCCCTTCTCTTTTTTCTTTATTTCCATTTTTTTTTCTTTTCCATTTCTTGAACTAAGGGACTACCTAATGGGTGGAACAATATCTGGAAGATTATGTTACAAAATTCACAGCTCTCTCTTAAACTGTCCTTTGGACAGACACATAAAAAGGCTCTGAAGGCCAAAGATCTTTTACATCTACAAAATGTTTTAGTAGGGGAAAAAAAAAAAGCACATGTAAAGAGACAAATTCTAATGGATCTCAGAGACAGAACTACAGTAATATTTCACAGAATTTCCAGTAATATTCCTATTTTTTCCCCTTAGCTTTCAGACTGCATTGTCACACTCTGTGATGTAATATCATTACATTGTATGAAGACTGTATATCACACTTACTTTAATTAACCCAGACAAGTAATTTTCTGTCTGATGGCAAATTTCATGGTGTCATAATAAAATATGTGTTTTCTCTTGAACAGAGCATTGTGACTTTACTGATACAATTCTCTTGTGGTTTAACTCCATTTGGTAACTCAGGCCTGAAAAACCACACGTTCAATCTCCCCTAGTGAGATGGGAGAGAGAATGAGAAGTGCAAAAGTGAGAAAACTCACTTTTGTTATTTGATTAAATGATTATTTAAGATAAAGACATTTTAATAACTAAAAGCTGCACACATCAGCAAAGCAAAGCAAGGAGTTAATTCCCTGCTTCCCATGGGCAGGTTCAGCCACTGTCCTGGTTTGGAAAGACAGGTGTCTGCTAAGGAATGCAGAAGCCTCCCTTGAAATGTAAATCCCCTCCCTCCAAATTAATATAGTTTTGAAATGAAGGGGCTCTCAGGCAAAGGTATGGGAATAGGAATAACAGTCCTTTACTAGAAAAAATAAAATTGTAGTGATACAAAAAAGCAAACAAACAAAAAAAAGGAAACACTGACAGTCAGAATACCACCTGACACTCTGTCAGTCAGGGTGTTGTGAGCAGTCCAATCAAGTCCCCCTGGAGTGACAGATGTGGTTCTGTTGGAACAGAGATAATCCTACAGAAGGGTGATTTTCCCTCTGAAGGTCCAGTGGTGGTGAGATGAGTCCAGTTCCCCTCTGGGAACCCAGTGTAAACAGGCTGTCCTGTTGTTCTGACTCTCAGGTTTTATCCAGGTAGGAATGCTTGGCTCCTCCCCCTGGGCGGAGCATCTCCTAATGGGATGATGTAATTGTATCAGCCATGCAGTGAGCCTCGATGGCCCATTAACAGCAGATATCCCCTGGAGGGAGGATGAGAGAGATAAAGAACACTGCCCCAGCTGGTTTTAACAGCTGGCAATAGAACACACACTTTTGGTTACATTCTGCATTGCAGCCTAACACAGCCACTCACAGGAAAGCTGGGCTCTACTTTTTGGGAAAGAAGCATGGCAAGAAGACTGTCAACAGACTAAGTATAGTTCTGGCAAGTGGAAACAGGGAAACTTTCAGTAGGATTGAGTTTGTTTGGATTTTTTTTTTTTTTAAGTGAAGGAATTTAGCATCTGAAATAATTCACCATAAAGGATTAGCCACTTTCAAAGAGTTAAAAAATCCAGATTAGCATTGGTGAGGACAAAGTCTCCTGAGTAGTAGCTCACCTCTTGTCAGGCCCTGTAAAAGCCTGACAAAATAAAAAATTGAGCAGCATCCGTCTTAAAGTTTCCAAATTCTTGGGAGCTGGAAGCCACAACAAACCCAACACAGTGGAGAGGGTGCCCTGCAACTGGATTTTCACTGAATGCATTGGCTGTGCCAGCAAACAGATTAAAGAGAGAAAGCAAAGGAGAAGAGACACACTTCCACAGTGGCACACATCACATTTTTCTTGTGAACTGTATTTTTAGTGCCCTCCTATCCTATTTCACTTCCCATTCTCATTATTCCCTCCCCAAACTTCTGATTCTTTCTCTCTTGGTGTCATTTTATCCTGTAGATCTCTGCCTCCACCATCTGAATGTTACAATTTTTTTTTCTAGATTTTCCTTCTCTGTAGCTCAGATGTCAAGGGATTTTAGGCAGCAGGGGCTTTGACAGTTGTGCTCACTTTTGTGGCAGATCTCAGGGATTTTATAACTGTCCATTAAAATCAAGAGGGAAAGATGACTAGGAGAAAAAGAAGTGTTCTTTAAAAAACTTTATTTTATAAAAATGTTGTAGCATAGCTTTGGTTACATATAATGCAAAAACAGCGAGGTGAGACCAGCAATGGAGTTCATAAGACAAGTAGGCCTTCATTACACATGAGCAGTGGTTGTGTGATCATGGAATAAACACTAAACCCAACACTGGTGAGACTTCTCGTGGCTTACCCTTCAAATTACGTCTCTTTCTCCTGCTCTCCTGTTCCACTCCAGGGGTTTTACCTCACCTGCAATCATCCCTTTGGACTTTCTGACATGGTCCAGCCAGTTCCCCTGGCTTATACTTTTTTATATTACACTTATTGGCTGTGATAGAAACCAGCAAGAGGCTATTCTCCCACTCCCAACCTCCTGCCTCCATGTAACTGATAATTGAGTTGTGGTTGGGGAACATTAACTCTCCAAAGGCGTATGGAAATGTTTGCTCTGACTGGTGATCTGGGAGATTTTATTGTCATGATTACCATCTTGCTTTTCTATTCTTAGCTCCAGTTCTTGCTTTTAGTGCCTGCCATATCTCAAGGGGTTTTTCAGAGACAGAAGTAATTTTCTGGAGAAGAATGTGGAAGTTTCAGTGGGGCACAAAGTATGGAAAGGGAGTGTGGTCAAGTGAGCAACAAATCAGGATATGAATCAAAGACTGCTAAAACTGAGAGGAACAATAACATAAACTGCAGGGCTTTGGGTCCTGGGAGGCAAACTATATCCTATAATGCCACAGCTTAGTGTACACGGCAAAAATGTAAAAATATCACTTTTTTTTTGTGAAAAGCTGTGTTTTTTAATATGTAGGAGGGGCTGCTGAGAGCAGGAGAGCAGTGTATTTCTCAGTACTTCTCTATAATATTTTGCCCCTTTAGTTGTAAAGTGTTTTACTGGGAAATTAAATACAATCCTTAAATCCTTCACTATCAACATAGTCTGGGTCCAAACCAAACAATGCACACACCAGCAGCAAGGCTTTGCTCCTGATCAAGTATGGAATTAATGAGCTCAGAAGGCAGTGGCAGGATTGCCTCTCTTGGCCACATGTAAGGAGAAAACTCTGCTCCAAAACCAGCATTTGTGTTCTTGCTTGCACAGATCAAACCCCTGTTTATACCAGCATGAGTTTGGGAGAAATCCATGGGAGACTGTGAAGTGGGAAAAAGTTTCAGTGCTGTGGACAGAGCAGTGGAAAGGGAAAAAGTGACTTTCTGAATCTTCCCAAACCTCCTCACCACCCCAGACCTCACTGGATTGACTTCCCAATTCATCATCTCCTTTTATTTTCCCTCTTTTTGTTTTTATCTTGTATTTCTCTGAGGCCTGGCATCGTCTTCACATTCTTCCCCTGAAATTCCACCACACTTTTGATGCCTTAAGGGCTGGAAATGAGAGTGAGTATCCCAGAGGTGCCAGGCAAGTGTTCTGCCTTCTTTTGGGACCACCTCACAGCTATTTTCTTTGCCATAGCTGACAGAACAATGAACTTTCTGATTCAATTGCAAACTTTCATTTCCCCACATCAGGAAAAAAAAAAAAAAAACCAACAAAAAAACCCATGCACACTGCTCATCAATAAAGCAGGAAAAAAGCTCATGTACAGGCAATGACTAACTAGTGGTGAAGAAATACAACATACTAGGATGACATGTGCAATTTGGCTTCTCGGTGCTTCTCTGTTGTCCTGTAGTCTTTGGAAACTGCCATTGCCCTTCAGAAGAGGGCAAACCTCAATGGACTGAGTAGCTGGACAAAGGCAGAAATATTCACCTCATAGAAGAAGCTGACAAAAGTGAAGTGATCCTTCCTTTCCTGGTTGTTCTTCAGCTTCTAATACAAGAGAAAATATTGATGATTTTTAGCTCATGGATGCTTGATAAATGTTGTTGATCATGGAGGAAGGGTGGTAGACTGCCAGGATAGCATAATACATCCTGTTTATGTTTTAAAGCACAGACTATTTGATGCCATTTCTCAGTAAGATCAAAGATCAGAAACTGAATTCTACTGTTATGGATCCAACATGGAATTAGCATAACTGGAATCCACCTGACTTGGAGGAACAAAACACATCAACTGAAGAATTAGCAACAGTTTCCACCACTGTCTATCTTGGCTCAAACATGAAAAGCTGTTTTGTCTTTACTATATATCCATATCATCTGAATTCTCTTCAGCTGCTGTTCAATTCCCTCACCATGGATGCATCTTCTTTCTCAGAGTTATCCCAATAAATCCTTTCACACCATCCAGTGCCAGAGTTTTGTGACCATAACCCACAGATGTAATTTATCAGGTGTCATCTACAGTGAAGTTCTTCACAACAAAGTTTTCTGATTTTAGTAATATATAAAGCCATTGATGAATCCTCTAAGGACCTTAGGAAATGGAGAGTGACTTTTTTTTTTTTTTTTCAGTATTTGCACCGTGCTTGCATTTTTTCCTTTGGGGACCTGAAATATTTCAGGGCATTTATAAAGGTTGACTTCTTCTGCCTTGCCTGCCTACCTCTGTGGAGTATTTTATTTGGTCTTATGTCAAATGAAGATGCAGGCTCAGAAGGTTAGTAACACTTAAAAGCACAGGAAAGATCAATATGGGATTTGGAAAAGTGGGAAGAAGCAGCCCTGATGGAACTTTATAGCCCACCAGAGAGAGTTTTTATCTTGGAGCTTTGTGAAGGGAAAATCAGTCTAGATTCACCCCACCTAACTGAGGCTCTAAATTTTGAACATAGCAGCCCTTGGGAAACATAAGAATCTCCAGAGGGTAGTACAGTCTATCCCAAGATCTTTTTCCACTGACTGTAATAGGAGCTGAAAGTGGCTGTGCTCATTTTTAAATGCTTAAAGTAAGATAAGGTAAATCTGGGCTCAGCAGTGAATCCAACTTACCTGTAAAGAAAATGAGTGTTAAACCCATCCTGTTGATTGAAGAATTGCTGAGTCTGTGCTCAGTATGTGCAGAACTGGAGGATCCTGGCACAGCCTCTCTAGCACTTGGCATTGCAGCTGAGTATGTCAGAAACACCCCAGCGTAATTGCAAAGCCAGGAAACAAAAGGCAAAGGATATCCCAGACCTGCCTGATGTTTTCCTACCTGCTACTGTCAGCACTGTTACTCATCCCAAACTTCTGCCTTTTGCCAACTGCCTGGTGGTCAGGAATTCCAGGGGCTGTTCTAGTTCATCAACATTCTCCATGGAGTCATTTTCTGCTTTGTTTTCTTTCTTGATCTACTGTGCCAGCAATCTGGATCCTACATAGTTAGTACCACAGATAGGCAGAGGATTGCAGTATCTACTCCTGAGGTTTTGTTTCAGTGAACTCTGCTCACCTGCAGCACTGTGGCCAAATCTCAGGCCCTCAGTACAAAAAAAATGTGGACCTGTTGGAATGAGTCCAGAGAAGGACACTGAGTTGATCCCAGAGCTGGAACACCTGGGATGGATCAAGGCTGGGAGAGCTGGAGTTGTTCAGCCTGGAGAAGAGAAAGCTCTGGGGAGACCCAAGAGCCTCTTCCAGTGCCTGAAGGAGATCCAAGAGATCTGGAGAGGAACTTTTCACAAGGGCACAAATATCTAGGATGAGGGATGATGTTCTTAGGCTGAAGAAGATTAGGTTTTAGATATTAGGAAGAAATTCTTTACGGTGAGAATGGCGGGGCATGAGCACAGATTACCAGAGAAGCTGTGGATGCCCCATCCCTGGAAGTGTTCAACACCAATCTGGATAAGACTCTGAGTACACCTGGGATAGTGGCAGGTGTCCCTGCCCATGGCAGAGGGGTTGGCATTAAATGACCTCTAAGATCCCTTCCAGCCCAAACCATTCTGTGATTCTTTGATCCTGCTTTCATGTTTTGCAGCCAGCACCAGCCAGAGTCCCCTGTGCTCTCTGGTTTGTCTCTGCAGGTGCTTCCTTTCTCCTCCAGAGTTCAAGTCCTGCAGGGATGTCACTAAACTCAGCTTGGAAGCACCTCTGCAGCTACAGAACACACCCAGACCCTGTAGGGTGCCTAAGCTGTGTCACCTCCTGAGACACACAGTGCAGTGGCAGTAGTGACCCATATAATGCCCAACTTTATCCAGTAAATGCCTGTTACAAAGTCTTTCATTCATATCTACAAGGTGTGTGAACAAAGGATGGAAAAGGATGCTCCAGCTATGCCTGTCATGAACTTTTTGGCGTTTCCCCTTGAAATAAAAATGAGAATTGGCACAGGGATGATTCACTACAGCTTTCTGTACTCTTGAGCATGAAGAGATCCTGTTAGGCTGTCAAAAGGAGCAGGAAGAATTTGCAACAGGAGATTGAAAATTCAAGCAGAACATTTTGGAAAGTGATTTCAAGATAGGATGTGGGGGAATTTCCCCAGGTAAGACTCTCTCACTAGAGGTGAGAATTAATTTTTAATAGTGTTTACTTCTGAATCTTCAAATATTCCACCTCAGGTGCAGAAGAATGTTACTTTTAACTTTTTAAATGGTCTCGGGAAAGAAAGGAAGGAAGGAAGGAAGGAAGGAAGGAAGGAAGGAAGGAAGGAAGGAAGGAAGGAAGGAAGGAAGGAAGGAAGGAAGGAAGAAAGAAAGAAAGAAAGAAAGAAAGAAAGAAAGAAAGAAAGAAAGAAAGAAAGAAAGAAAGAAAGAAAGAAAGAAAGAAAGAAAGAAAGAAAGAAAGAAAGAAAGAAAGGAAAAAAGAAAGAAGGAAAGAAAGAAAGGAAGGAAGGAAGAAGGGAGGAAGAAGGGATGGAAGGAAGAAAGGAAATAATTTCTAATGGAGCTAATAGACTATGTCTTTTAAATATTCATTTTCCTACATATTTTTCCTGAAACCTCACTACATGACCTTCCTTGCTCTGTTTATATCAACCAAAAAGGTGTTTACCTTGGTAGTAGGTTCTAATTTAACTTCTACATATATCTATAATTTCAAGCTGTGATGGTTAGAGATTTTGGCATTGGTCATATCTCCATTACACTGAAACAAAGATTACCTATCTCATTTTCCAAATGCTATCTGATACTCTTGAACCTGATATTCCAGTACTGACAGCATTCAAGGATCAGGAATTCCTGTCCTTTATTGTGAAACTCAGCAATTTCTGACATTGCTGTGTATAATCAACAACCTAATTACTAATTATATTTTTATTCATCTGCTTTCCATGGCCAGGTGAGGTAGAGTTGGCCCAATGTCCAAAGAAAATGATAAATTCTAGAACCAGTAAAACAAAGAAGAAGCCAATTAAACTTCTTTATTACGTATTACTGAGCTGCCCCAGACCAATTATAACCATATTTCTTCGTAGTCTAATTAGGTTCAGCTCAGTTCCATGGTGTGGAAGCCTGTAATGAGTGAGCACATGAGAAGCACAGCCCAGACTCCATGTGAGGGATCATTAATATGCTCTGGGCTGCTGCCTGGGAAGAGACTGCACCTCATTATGTGGGTTAACGCACTTAAGCTAAATGGATGAATTGAAGCCACTTTTACTGTTTCAAGTCCCCTTGGACTGACAGAACTGCAGATTAATAAGTTGTTAGTGAGTGATCTGCTGACCTGCTCAATCCTTCTTGGCTTTCACTCCATCCACTCTGGGAGGCACGAGATGCTAAAGTGTGGAAATGTGTCAGTCACTGCATTTTCAGTGTTGTGCTTTTCTCTGGTGTTTGCCTAAGAAATTATCAAAATAGGTGGAACAGCAAAATGAAATGCTTGACATGTCCAGTGACTTCAGGTGGTTTTGGATCAAAATGCACAGGAGAAAACATGTCCCCTGCTAGCACAAAACAGCTTAGGATAAAGACTGGACTCGTTTCAGCTGGATGGGGCTGTCTAAAAGTCAGCAAATCATAGAATCAGAGAGTGGTTTGGGTTGGAAGGAGCCTTAAAGATCATCTTGTTCCAACCCCCTGCCATGGGCAGGGACATCTTCCACTAGACCAGGTTACTCCAGCCTGGCCTTGGACACTTCCAGGGATGGGGCAGCCACAGCTTCTCTGGGCACCCTGGGCCAGGATCTCACCACCCTTGTAATAAAAAATTTCTGCTGAGTATCTAATCTAAATCTTCTCTCTTTGGGGTTTACATTCTCTGTTTAAAAGTTTATGAAATTATGATGAGGTAGAAAGGGTGTATTGAGACAGACTGTCAACACCTTTTGTCAATGGAAGGAAAAAATGGACATGAAAGTATAGTAGTAGGAGCCAAATTAAATGAGGAAAAAATAATAAAAACAAACCCTGGGATTTGGGGATTTCTTTTTCTTTTTTTCTCCCTGTTGGTAATAGATCTTTGAGACTTGTTTTTAGGCCACAACATCACCACGAAATTCTCTCAATGGAAAAAACAGGGTTGAAGACTGTGAGATTATTAGGGAGAAAAGATCAAGTCTTCTATTTACTTTTTTATGGCTAGTGCTGGAGACAGAATACTGAGTGATGTGTAGCACTGAGGCAGTAGAATTGTCCTCATGTCCTACCTTGTGTTGATGAGGGCACAGAAGGCTCCTCAAGGCTTCCTCCTGCTGAGTTCAAGCAGCTGTTTTCCCAGCACAGAATCATAGAAAATCCTGAGTTGGAAGGGCCCTACAAGGATCATCAAAGCCCATCTCCTGGGATTGTATATGCAGTAAAATTTTTCACGTGTCATAAAAGGGGAGAAAAGGTCTAGAAATTGTTAAAGAGTTGATGGTAGGTCTAACACTATCAGTTTTGAGATCTATCTCCTACTGTGGACTCAGCTTTGGCAAACAGTAATTTTTAAAGGTCTCAGATCTGAGAAATTTCCCTGGCTGCTGCATGGTTTGTCAGCAGCAGCAGGAAGCACCCAAACTGGTTTATTTTCTCATGTTCCATTTGTCCTTAAGGCACCAGAGGAAAAACTGTTTCCTATTCCACTCCAGACTAAGAGGACCTGACAACTTAATAATTGAACTGGGTACTTAGCTCACTATGCCTCTGATGTGCCTCTTTTTAATTGATTTTGTCAGGATCTTTTTAACTTCTCTTCTGCTGCTGCCAGCATGCTCCTGCTCCTCATAATGTCTTTGCAAAGAGGTTTTATTAGAATTTTCCCTTGTCATATCCCATTCTCACCTATTTGTTACCAATTAACCCTCTACACCACAGTGGTTTGCAGGATCTGCCAAATTGAACTGCCTGCTGTTGGAAACCTTTGAGCTCAGTGCCTCTGCCAGAGATATTGTAAAGAAGAAGAAACTGTGCCTGTATTTTCTCTCAAAGCATCAATAACAAAAACAGCTGCTTAATGGCATGGTTGGATATATTTTCCATGAGGAGGGCAAAGGAAAATGCACTCATGAAGTGACTATAGAAATAGAAAATAAAACTTCACTTGCAGTTGCAACAAAGCTTGCAGTCAATGGCTCCTTGTCCAAACGGAGATTGGTAACAAGTGCTGTCCACACTGGTGTCAGCATGATTTATTATCATTAAAAATGACACAGACAACAGGATGAGCACAGCCTTGTGCAGGTTTGTGAAATTGATACACCAAAGGGAAAGGATGCTGGGCAGGGCGACTTTGACAGGCTTAGGAAATGTGAACTGTGTGAAGCTAAACAAGGCCAAGAGCAAGGTCTTGCCCCCATCAGATGAGATCACCCAGCAGTTACTGTCACGGGTAAAATATTCAACTTGGGGAAATTAGTTTAATCTGCTACCAGTGAATTCAGAACAAGATGACAAGAAATAAACCCAAATGCTATAACCCCTTTGCCCACTCCTCTCTTCTCCCTGAGTTTGACTTTATTCCTCAGTTCTCTGTCTGCTGCCCCTCAGTGGGGCAGAGGCACAGGGAATGGGGCTTGCAGTCACTTCATCACCCATCTCTGCTCATCCTTCTTCCTCAGGGGGAAGATTCCTCACACTCCTCCACTGCTCCAGGGGGGGGTCCTTTCCACATGAGACAGTTTTTCAGGAACTTCTCCAATGTGAGTCTTTCCCATGGGCTGCACTTCTTCACAAACTGCTCCGGGGGGGGGGTCCTTTCCACATGAGACAGTTTTTCAGGAACTTCTCCAATGTGAGTCTTTCCCATGGGCTGCACTTCTTCACAAACTGCTCCAGCGTGGTCCTTTCCATGGGGGCAGTCCTTCAGGAACAGGCTGAGCCCTTCTGGGGTGCTTATGGGGACAGTAAACCCTGCTCCAGCGTGGCTCCTCTCTTCACAGGGTCACAGGTCCTGCCAGGAGCCTGTGGACTCCCAAAAGCTGCAGGGGCTCAGCTGCTGCCCTGGCTGACATCTGCCATTCCTGCACTGACCTGGGTGTCTGCAGAGTTCTTCCTCTCACACATTCTCACTCCTCTCCTCTGGCTGCTGCTGGTGTTCCACTGCTCAGCCTGGAGAGGAGAAGGCTCTGCACAGACCTTATTGCACCTTTTCAGTAGATGAAGGGAGCTTATAAAAAAGACAGAGTTCCTTTTCACCAGGACATGTAGAGACAGAACAAAAGCCAGTGGCTTTAAACTGAGAGAGGGTAGATTTAGATTTGACATAAGGAACAAGTTGTTTATAGTGAGGGTGGTGAGTCACTAGCACAGGTTACTCAGAGAAGCTGTGGCTGCCCCATCCCTGGAAGTGTTCAAAGACAGGTTAGAACTGGGCTTGGAGCAACCTGGTTTAGAGGAAAGTCCCTGTGGCAAGGACTTGGGCTACACAATCCTTGAAGGTCCCTGCCAAACCAAACAATTTTCTAATTCTATGATTTAGCACGAACACACTGTTTTATAATGACCTCATTAATTCTTTGGGTTTTTAAAATGACATTTACCATTATAACCAAGTCTGTAATACACAACAACCCATCTTTGTTGCCACATGCTTTCCTCCTTGCTTGAAGCCAGGCAACCTCTGTACTTTCAGCAGAGAAATTCTTTACCTGGATCATCGATGCCAAATGATCTGCTGTGTGAGCTGGCTCAGGGAAAGCTCAGTCATACTAATGAGGTAATCACTGAGCTCCTAATGAATGGGATTAGTGACTGGGCAAGGACTGTTTGTCCTGGATCCCTTGTTCAAATGCAGCTTGAAGCTCTCAAAATATTTGCTTGCAATCAGCTATGAGCTGGGTTCATTTCAGCTCTCACTAACTAGATGAAATTATTTCCATCTCTGCAGGATTTGCCAAATGTGCTGATGGAGTCAGTCTGCAGTTTGTGGTGGAGAGAAGAGGGAAGTTCTATTTCAGAAGTAAACTCTCTGTAGTAAGGTAAAGCTGTAGGCATCATAATTTCTAATTTCATGCCAGCAGGAAGCTTGGCAGGAGAAAAAGAAGAAGAGTATCACTCTATTCATTAGCTTTTCTTAACAGCAATTAATGAATATTTAATGTAACATATACCAATCCAGCAAGGTACATTTTATATATCTAAAGAAAAGCCACCAGAAACTGTACTTGTGTTTCTTCTCCAAATCTGACTGTGTTTTAAGAAGTTTCACAGTTTTGACCCTAAATGAGCTCAAGCACCTGCAAGATTTTTCTGAGCATTTTCTGGGCTCAGCCTTTCCTGATGAAAGGCTCAGTCAGCTCTTTGGAAAAGGAGCATGTAACTGAAATCAGTGCAGGTGAGAATCCAGTTTAATATTTGTTATTCTTTTTTAGGACTTCATGGTACCCAAACCCCCATAACATATAGAGGTAACATTTATTTTCTTCTTCTTTTTTTTTTTTTTTTTTTTTTCTTTTCCTGGTAAGAAATGTTTTTGTCAAAAGATTTTACTTTTCCCTTTTTATGAAAGATTTTACTTTAAAGGAGTAAAAAATATATAACTTTGTTAAATTCTCTTCAATAATTCCTATGGCATTTTAATTAAAACCATTTTTAAAATGCTTTATTTACTGGAGGAAAACTGCATTTATAATACACAACACATTTAAAGATGAATTTAAATGGCACTTTCAATCATGTCAAGAAAAACATTGTGGAGGAAAATGGAACAAAATCACAAATGTTCATTGCATTGAAATCTGTTAAATGAAGTCTAGAGCAAGATTTAGCATTTTTCATGAGAAATCTTGCTTGTTTTTTTTAAAGGCCGCCAAAAAATTGTAATAGTATATTTTGTTTATTTGTCCTGCTCTTTCAGTGATGTTTCTCATGAATAAATATGGTGTTCTGTGCATACAGTAGGATCAAATAAGCATCTAATTCATGTATTGTAAATGGCACATGTAATTGTGGAAGTGCTTAGCTGAGATCCAGCAGAGCAAATTCTAAAGCAGCAGTGCACAGTAGGGGAATCTGAGCAACATTAATTTTTAAACATACAAAAACACTAACAAAAAAAAAAAAAAAAAAAAAAAAGAACCAGACAAACCTTTTGACTTTCACAGTTTTAAATGAACAGAATTGGAGATCAGGAGCATGTTAAAAACACAAAAAATAGAGATGGATTAACAGCTACTTATCTTACAGCACATTGTATAGCAAATCTGGAAGCAAAGAAATAGAATTCCTCAGATACAGGGGACATAATTAAAATCTGTAACGTAAGGTAAAACATGCCTACGATGAAGGAGGGAAAAATAGGCAAAATTATTCACAATGACACCAACACACAGTATAAAACTTAGCTTTTCTTTCATACAATTAGTGCTTGTTGGCTATAGCAGGTTTAACATGACGTGATCAGCGACGCAGACACGGACGTGGGGCCTGAATGTGCAATGCCTTGAGAATCCATCCCACTTCCCAGGGTGACCACAGGCTCTGTAAAACCAAGAACAGCTGATGAGTATTCACAGGACCCCCAGAGATCTTCTGGTGCAGAGTTGTCACTGATGGAAGGGTGGCACAGTCAACAACAAAGATTAAGGTCAGGAAAGTGTATTTTCACTGATTCCAGTCTAAGGTAATAGTGGAAGTGGAAGGGATGAGAGGACTGGGACAGATTACCCACAAAGGTTGTGGACTCCTCATCACTTGAGACATTCAAAACCAGGTTACACAGAGTTATGAATAACCTGGTCTAGGGAAAGATTCCATGCCCATGGCAGAGAGGTTGGAATGAGATGATCTGTAAGGTCCCTTCCAAACCTTTCCATGGTTCTGTGGTTCTGTGACTGAGAATACAGAAAAAAAAAATTCATGAAGAAAATAAAGCCTATAACCTGCTGTGGCAAGGAAAAGAGTAAATGTTGTGTGCTCTTCAATGCCAGCAGTTCCATACCTGGAGAAAAGTGCATTTGATTTAAAAATAAATTTTTCTACAAAATGGACAAAGAATAGAAGAAAGACCATGACACTGGTGCACTTTGCAGGGCAGAATATAGCTGAGGAATTGTATTGTTTCCATTTTTCCTTGCAATGAAAAAATGAAAATCTTAGACACTTCCTCTGACTAGGAACAACGCATTATAACTTGTAGATGTCTAATTAGAGACCAAAACCATGTAGATTTAAACCAAAAAATGTTTACACTATTCATGTAGGCAGTTAATGGAAGTTAAAAAAGGCAATTTTTGATGAAAGGGTCTGTTATTTCTCACATTACAGTAAAAGAAACTTTCTAAGAAAAACAACATCAGCAGAATAGCACCTCCAAGATCAGCACTTTGCACTTCTGAAGTTACACAGATTGTATTTCTGGGCTCACCACCCAGGAAACAGCCCTGTGAGTTTGTAGGAAGCTTCAATGTGGAATATATCAGTAGGTTTTTGTAATGTTTGTGTTTATTCTACCTCTGCTTCCTCACTGACCACGTGTACACATGCAGTGTAAGAAAATCTAGTTAAACTTGTTAGCCAGGGTGAGGAAAGGAATGAAAAACTGGTTTGTCATTATTATTACTGAAGACATAACTGTTAACAACTCCTTTTCCTTTTTTTTTTTTTTTTTTCTAATTCTTTTTAATACAGGTGAAAGTCTTGGAGACACTGTTTTAATTATGCTTTACTGCAAACCAACAAGGTGTTAAAATAGACCATGATCAGACACAAAGCAGCCAAATAGAGACACAAACATATTTTCATTTATGCTAATTCTTAAACTCCTCATAATAAGATTGTTCAGATAATATTTTTGAAACCAGATGTCCGTTATGTGCTGTGCTGCAGATACAGAGCAGAGATGAGGGTTCCTGCATTGTATTCACATAAACACCTCAAAGAGGCAATAGAAACATTAATGGGAAGGGTACCCTTCTGAAGATGACATTCATTCCAGCTAATTTAAGGTGTAAGCACCTCTATCTGAGTATAATATCTCCCAGGCTCCTATTACAGCAATTACACATCTAATCAATACAGCCAAAGATTTTTAGGGGTTTTAGGGTGGGGATCATTTGAATAAAGTAATCAGCTCCATCTGACCTAAACTTCACTGGCTGGTATTGACTCACATTAACTGCAAAGGGATCTTCAGGATGACTTTCTCAGATGCAGAAAAGTTCACTGTTGACATCTAAATTTAGCTGCACAAATTCAGCAGCCAAAGTCCTTTTAATGTTGCAAGAGGAGTTGCTCAAATCACTCACGTGAGTAAAAATATCTCTGGAAAGGGGATGGACACCACCAACCATTAACCTTCTATTGGGGAACTATTCTCACTTTCTGTCTATTTACTATTTCACAGGACTTTTTAAAGAGGAAAGTCTCTAAGGTGAACCTTGAAGGTCTCTTCCAACCCAAAGCATTTAATGGCATTATATAAATAGTCAACAACATTCACCACCTGTTGAAGTTACAGAATCACAGAATGATGATTCTGGAGATGAAGCAGGGTTGTGTTCAGCCGGATTCTAAATAGCTCCAAAGCTGCAGGCTCCACAGCTCTCTGCAATTCTTTATCCTATTTGGCCAATCTTATACTAAAAAAAAGAAGTGTTTTCATATGCTCAAAAAAACCTTCATATTTTTCAGGTTGTGGTCACTGCCTTTTGACCTGTCAGTAGAAACCACTGAGAAGAGCCTGTTGCTACCTTCTTAATCCCTCTGCCTCAGGTATTTATAGATGGGAACGGTCCTCCAGAGCCTTCCCTTCCCCAGAGTGCAGTCCCATCTCTCTCAGCCTCTCCTCACATGTCAGAGAGCTCCTGTGCAGGCACACACACCCACGTGTCCAGGAGAAAAAGAACACAGTCAGACCCTTTGGAGCTTGGACAGAATTCCCTGTTATAAATGCATGTTATAAAGTTGGCTTTTCACAAATACTAAAATGAATACTATAGGTATAATTGTACTGTATTATCTTTTATTAATAGAGTTTAGAAAGGTGATGAATGTGTTTTCTGATTGTAACATAGTGTTAGCAGTAAAAAGACTAGTTTGTTTTCTCTTTGTAATATCTAAACTGCCCAACCCAGAAGACACAGAGAGAGAATCCTCCTACATTCCTGAATTGATTAAGATCCAGACAGCAGTGAAACAAAAGCTACAAGAAGGAATTCATTGATCTCCTGGTATCAGAAAGACTACCACGTGCCAAGAAGGACTTTATCTAATAAAATAGATACTGGTACAATGGGGCAAGTTTTGAAAGGAAGGGGGGCCAAAAACTCAAGGTAATGTCTGGACTTAAAGGAATGTTTGAAAAATACATATGTAAAAGGTTAATCCTTAAAAACAAAGATTTTGAAGGAGTGAGTGTGCTTTCTGGTGAGGCACTCTCAGCTGAGATACTTTTGCTTATCTGCCTTCTAATTGTCTATTTCTATTTTTTATTAAACTTACAAATTTTTTAAGAAAGCGAAACTCATTTTTTGCATCCCCAAGCACTGGGATGAAGAGCACCAAGGGTTGAACATGAAACCAAACCCTATGACCAGCACAGGCCACTGCTCATAGCAGGCTCTGCAGCTCCTGGGGATTCTGAATTTTGATTTGCAGGCAGGGAAAATATTTAACATTGTAAAAGCCATTTGAATGAAAAACAGGTAATCTACAGGCTTGGAGTGCAACAAGAGAGATTCTGCAGACACAAACTGGCTAAAAGATATTTTGGGCCAAAACCCCAACAGACTTCATATATGTTTCTGGTTTGCTTGAGGATAATGAATTAGAGTTACTGAGAGAGAGTTTGAGTTCTGTCACACTTTTAGGTATTGATTAAAGATTTTTTTTTTACTTTTTGGGTAGTAATAATTTTGCTGAGTTTAGAATTCTACTCACGGACTATACAGTCTTGTCTTAGTTGTTACACAAACAGAGAACTAAATAACAATCTTTAGAAAGAAAGAAATTAATTTTATGCTGGAATATGTCCTAGGTTTTTTTAATGTCTGGGGAACTTTACCAGTATAAGCATTTCTGACCTGAAGCTTTGTCAGTCTATATTTCTGCAAGCCAGTTCTATGGTTTTCATAATCATTAAAAGAAAACATATTTATCTTGATTTCTTTTTCTTCATGCATAAAGAGAGAGGGCAAATAGGAAAAGGACCCTGTTGCTATCAGGGTGCTAAAATTATGCTTCTATGCAAGCTGACAGATCTCTTTCTTGAGAGCTGTAAAAATGGACTGTAAAGAGCTTCTCCAAAAATGTAGTAGCTCAAAAATGGATCAGGAACCTGAGGTAAGGATCCATTTACAGCCATCCTTGGCTTCAGAGAAGCATCTCGAGGTTTACAGTGTAGATTCTGCTCATTTATTTAGTCTGGGCTGTTCTGGCTGTGAATTAAAGAGGTGGTCTCACGGGGAAGATAAATTGTCCAGAGTAATAAACTAATTTGTCCCTACCTGCTGTTGTTTCAAATCAAGTGAAATCTCTGTCTGGAAAATATGAGGACACTTATCACACTGTGTAAATAATCTGTGATAATACAACCTTTGACATCTGCAAATTTATATGGATTTAAGTCTTTCTCATAGATAAAATCTCAATGAACTTTTCTGTTGGAGAAGGCTCATCCAGATAAATCACAGTCCATTATTGATAGTAGATGACCATTATATACGTAGAGCTTTTGGGGGGTTGAATGCTTCTTTAGAAGTGTAAAGCAGTGACAATCATCAGAAGCTGACTGAGATGATTGAAGGTGGCCCACGAAATTGCCAGGTGGAACTCTGCACCAGTGGAAGGGGAGAGATGATCCAAAGCTCATTAAAGTCCATGACAAAACTTCCACTGACTTTCTCCAGCCTTGCATCAGGCCCATAGGAGAGTTCTTGCAGCTGCTCTGCAAAGTCACAGAATGAGCAGATGGATTCTGGTGGTGAGCACTGAAAACATAGGCATGAAAACAGTTATTCAGTGTTATTCAAAGGCTCTTTCCCAACATGTCAAACTCAGGCAGGGAGAGAGCCTGTGCCAGTGCTGGACCCTCAGCACAGGTATCTTGAGCTGCAGCCCAGAGAAAGGAAATGTTAAGCCCTTGACCTGATTTTCCTTTTTTTTTTTTTTTTTTTTTTGTTTAATTCAGTTTTGTTTTCTCTTGTTTAGATTTTTTCAATGTTCTGGTGAAGCTGTTGCCAAGGCATTACTGTCTTTTGATATTTTCAAACTGAAACCTTCCCATGTGAAAATTCACACTAATTAAATCCATGTCACAACATACTTTATTTATCTGCTTTCCTCTGAAACTGTTGCATACTTTATAGTTTCAGATGAGCATTGCAAAGTAGTTTCAAATACCACAGAGCTGAAATCCTGCAACATCATCTCATTCATGATGTGAATGTAGAACCTAACTTAATCTATGAGGCTGATAGTGGAGACAGCATCTTGTGACACGAGGATCTAAATTTTCCATTTCTGAAACCCCTAAGGAAGTATTAAAGAAAAAGCAGGAAATCTCTGGTTGTTTACATTTTCCTGGCTCTAACTCCTTGTAGCTGCTAATATTCTGATTTTCATTTCCTGACAATATGGTAAATATACTTTGCTTCATTGTTCAGCATTCAACAGATCCAACAGCTTTGGATATCAACATCAAATTTATCCGAAGTCGGAAAACCTTTCTCTGCAGTTGGGTGCAATTCATGGCTTAACTCATTTGAAATTAGTCTCTTTCATCTGTGGTGGCAGGGAATGGCCTCTGAAAACCCCTTCTGATCATTTTGGTGAAGGTTTCAATATGGGCCTGATATAATGGCTTTATTATATACAAAAAATTTAATGATGTATTTTCAGGATAGAAAAAAAGACAATAAGACAAGGAAAAGAAGAAAAAGGTCACAACACTAAGAAAACCTGTGGTGTTTTCTGCCTCTTTGAAGATGAAGTTAATCAGGTAGCAGATTAGTCTGGGAATTACATTACTGACATTGTAAACCTTCCAGGCCTTTAGTTGGGTCTTTTTTCAAGTGTAGTACAGGATGATGAGATTTTGCCTTCAGTAAAGACTATTGTTTCATCAGTTAAAGTTCATCTCTTTAAAGAATGCTTCCCACTAATTTTCTAGGGAAGGAAACAATGTCCACTTTTCATTACAGAATTTCTTTAGTGCATGAGTGCCCACAGCAGGAAAGCTGCTGTTCTTATTCAGCCACACTGGTCATTTCTGCTTATCCTGGAGTTCTAACAGCAGCTTCTTAAAATAGGACAGACCTAATAACCCAAGAGTCTTCTGCCAGAAAAAAATAAAAATGAGATGGCAGGGTGATGATATACCCTGTGCAATATAGCTTAATATTCACTTACACTTTTATTTCCCCTGTGCATTCTCTTAATGGCATCAGTGGTTCCCAGCAGCCATCTTTGATTCAACTTCACTGAAATAATTTCTTTTTCTGTTTAGAAAGATGCCCCAGTAGAAATCCAGGTCCTTTGGAAGTCTAGAGTATTTTTGATATGAAGTTCTTCAAATTTGGCAGCTGAAGATCATTGTTAAAAGAGGAGTTTCAGATAAAGATATTAATGCAAGTGCATGAGTATTTTTCAGGGAGCACCACAAGATCATAGGTGTTTTTTGTGGAGAGGATGGGTTAACCCTAAAGCAAAATTAAATCAAAATTAATTACATGATGCTGGGAACAAAACAAAACCCCAGCAACAAATCCTAACCCCAGAGTCCAGGCACTGTTTGGGGCTCCAAGAAAGGAGTTGTCCATCCAAGCCAGTTCCTTGTAATTCACTGCACTAAAAGAAAGCCCAAGTTTTTCCATCTTGGTGTTTGAAGTTCTTCATGTGCCCAGTAGGAATTTACCCCTGTGCATTTCTTTGACCCCTAAAGGTTTGTCTTAGCAGTGCACAGTACATGGCAAACTTTTAGGAAACGTGCAACTGGTACTCATATAAATCTGCAAAAAAGGTCTGCAGCAATTCAGAATTTGCACCTGGGAGGCAAAGCTGCAGAAGATGACATAATAATGGCAAGAGATATAATAGGTGATATCACATTTCAGAAGTGAAAATTGCTAGCTGAACTTCGGGGATCATGAGAAAATTCATTTCACAAAGGTGGAATGCCCAGTGCCTGGGAGGTGACATGTAATGAATTAGAGTAATTTTGCCCAACCTGTTAAAAACAAATGCTGTTATAGAAGTAGCAGGGCCATTTGCATAAAGATTTTTAAATTACCTGATGTTGAATATGTGAAACATCGGGTAATGACATTGCAAACTCAGCTCTGATTAAATGGCAAGTGAAGAGCGAATCTCAGCAGCATTGTCTTATCACATTAAAACAAGGGGAAAATCTATTTATGAGTGAGCTGACCTCATTTTTTCTCTCATAGCCCGCTGTGCGTGGCAGAGTTTGGTATGATTGAAAAGTCATTGCATACTTCTTTAACACGACAATGTTTAATCCAGGAAAAAGCTCCTTTTCAACCTCCATCAACTTTTTTTTTTCTTTTTTTTTTTTTTTTTTTCTTTTTTTTTTTTTTTTTTTTTTTTATTTTTTTAGTGATACAGTTATATAGATATAAGATATAGATATAAGATAGATATAAGCCCTTATAGATATAAGCCCTGAACGCATCTTTTGAGGTTGTGTGAAGTTTAAAATTTGTGTTCTAACAAGTTCTCCCAGAAAGTTCTGACAGCAAACCTCAGGAGCTACCTGAAACACAAACTTTATGCCTGTGCTGTAGCAAGTCAGGGAAGAGAGAGAATCAAACCCACCTAATAATAAGGCCTTGCTTCTTCTCATGATAGTCACAAGTCACAGAAGATGCTCCCTCCAAAGAAATGTGCACTCATTTTCTCTTAATATTACTTTTCTTGTAGAGGCATTGTCACCCTGTTTAGCCTGGAGAAAAAGGAGGCTGAGGGGTGACCTTATTGCTTTCTACAACTACCTGGAAGGAAGTTTTAGTGAGGGGGGTGTCAGTCTCTTCTCCCAGGTAACAAATGACCGGAGAAGAGGAAATGGTCTCAAGTTGTGCCAGGAAAGATTTAGAGTTGACTTCAAGAGAATTTCTGTCATGGAAAGGGTTGTAAAGCAATGGAGCAGGCTGCCCATGGAAGTGGTAGAGTTGCCATCCCTGGAAGTGTTAAAAAAAATGTGTGGATATG
This sequence comes from Sylvia atricapilla, assembly GCF_009819655.1. Lineage (NCBI taxonomy): Eukaryota > Metazoa > Chordata > Aves > Passeriformes > Sylviidae > Sylvia > Sylvia atricapilla. The sequence goes on from NC_089140.1 coordinate 150,178,210, forward strand.
CACCTGAGGGCCTGGTTCAGTGGTGACCTTGGTGGTGGTGGTAGGAGGGCAGTTGAACTCAACGACCTTAGAGGTCTTTTGGAACGTTCATGACTCTGTGATTCTACTTCTCAGAAAAAAAAGCCCATCTTTGCCATTTGGAATTTCCTTCACAACATCCCAAAACCAAACTTTATCTGGAATCATCATCTTCTGAGGAATGAAACTCAGAAGAGTGAGGCTCTAAGTACAGGGGAGGACTAAAATTTTGTTTTGCTGCCTTGACAAAAATGTTAAAATTTCCAGCAATGTGCCATCTAAACCTTGTTCTTCATCCATGGGTTTCCTTTGCGGTTTAAGCTGCAGTAACTCTGCTCAGCTGCAAGATAGTTCAGTGCAAGAGGCCGTATCTCTTTTGGTCTGAGTAGCCACTGCCCTTCCCTAGCAGGACAGGGCTCCCTGACTCACATTTGGCAACTCCTGTAGTGTGGGGGGAGGAAAGAGAGAGAAAAGCAGCTTCATGAATATGTGGAATTATTCTGGGAAGCACTCAGGATAATGTAAAAATGAGAGACATAAAACACTGGCCAGCTAAGACACTGAGAGAGATTAGATAGCAGACCTGGCAAGTCATCCATTTGCTCCAGTGTGGCAAATCTTGTGGGCTTTTTTGGGGGAACAAGCAGAGTTACTGGCATTTGACTTTCATCTTGGATTAAGCATCAGGAGGAAAAATGCTGACTTATGTTAAAGTGTGTCAGTTGCAGGACAGGTTCAAGGAGATGGATGTTTAAGCACTGCAATACACTGCCAAGGATGCCAAGGATGCAAATCTCTCAGTGCCCATCCAGTGCCTCGTTACTATTCCACCATCCCTGAGAACCTGCCACGGGGAAATACCAGGCTTTCACCTTGCTGCTGCTTTTAACTACAGAGCAAGCAAATCACAGCTGTAAAAGGTGACAGAAACCCTTAAATTCTCATTCACGTGTTACTGGAAATAAACCTTAAAAAAGCCCACAGAAGACACACAAAATGGTTGGCATTAAACTATTCCAGCTAAGGGAGCAGGAACTGTATGCTCCAGTTCTGCTGAAAGGGAAGAATAATGTGGTTTGTGCAGAACTAGAGAAAATGAGAGCTGAAAAAGTTCCCTATCAGGGAAGAAAAACACACTTGCATAGCAATAGTTGCTGTCTCACACACTGATGGGTGTTTTCGGAGCACCAGCAATGCATATTTAAACACAAGAAGTACCTTCCTCAGACAATTTTTTTTTAAAAGACTATTTAACTATGAAGGAAACAAAACTGGTTTTAGCCAATGAGGACAGAGATGGAATGGATAAAACTCTTAACACTGGAAATAAAACTGCAACTGATAACGTTTTCATTAAGAAGAGCACTGGAAATAAATTGCCGCATAGAGAGCTAATTAAAAAAGAAGTAATAAATTCTATAGATGTAAATATAATGCATTTTTTTCATCCATCTGGGCTCTAGTTGTTAACTCTGGGTGATGCTGGTTTTACATACATATGCTGGTGTTATTCCTACAGATGGTGCCAGGGCTGAGGCACAGGGTGGAAGGAAGTTTCACATGTCTCCTTTGCTTACACTCTAGCAGTCAGTACTGGATTAATGCAAACCCTAATCCCATCAGAAAAGAGATATTTTAGTAGACACCAGGGAGACTAATGCAGTTGATCCCTGCTTATGGCAGGAAAATGCACATATGTCAGGGATTTCACTCTGATATTTGTAGATAACCTTGATAAATCTTTTGGACACCTCCTCATTTGGACCTTAGTGGGCTGTTTATAAATAGGGGTAAAAATAGCTGAGTTGACTTTCCTTTTGATCTCTTCCACCCTTCTTCCAGTGTAGGTGGGTGAAATATCCTGCCTAGTGGATGTTTATTCCCTTTTCTACTGCTCCAGATGAGTCAATATGGAATATTATAGATGAGATTATTTTCATTCAAATTCAAATGCTCCAGATCAACACAAATCACCCTCATTTCTCTTCAGAGAGGAGAAAGGACAGTCTGGCTCATCCTTAACTAATCTATTCAATAGCTAAAAAAAAAAAAAAAAAAAATAAATGTCTGTGCATTAGCCTGAAAGGGAACATCAAGTGACAAGTTTAGGTTTACTTGTCTAAACTTCAGTGACATTTATCCTATCTTTCTTTATTTTATATTCTAATTCTGAAACAAATATTTCTGTACTAGCTTATTCTGTTCACAGGTTTTTATGGTTGTCCTTATATAATTTTTCTATTAAAACAATTTCAGTGACCAGATAAACAAGCGTTGCAACCACTAGTATCAGAAGCCTTTATTCATCATGTGCCCTGAAATTTAGAACATCTTCCTTCTTCTCTTCTCTTCTCTTCTCTTCTCTTCTCTTCTCTTCTCTTCTCTTCTCTTCTCTTCTCTTCTCTTCTCTTCTCTTCTCTTCTCTTCTCTTCTCTTCTCTTCTCTTCTCTTCTCTTCTCTTCTCTTCTCTTCTCTTCTCTTCTCTTCTCTTCTCTTCTCTTCTCTTCTCTTCTCTCTTCTCTCCTCTCCTCTCCTCTCCTCTCCTCTCCTCTCCTCTCCTCTCCTCTCCTCTCCTCTCCTCTCCTCTCCTCTCCTCTCCTCTCCTCTCCTCTCCTCTCCTCTCCTCTCCTCTCCTCTCCTCTCCTCTCCTCTCCTCTCCTCTCCTCTCCTCTCCTCTCCTCTCCTCTCCTCTCCTCTCGTGTCCTGTCCTCTCCTGTCCTCTCCTCTCCTCTCCTCTCCTCTCCTCTCCTCTCCTCTCCTCTCCTCTCCTCTCCTCTCCTCTCCTCTCCTCTCCTCTCCTCTCCTCTCCTCTCCTCTCCTCTCCTCTCCTCTCCTCTCCTCTCCTTTCCTCACAAAGTGTTCCCATTTTCATATGGAACAAGACTATCTTCATTTTCTTGGCCAGCATTAGTGGAAATAAGCATAACTATCAGTTCCCACTGGGACACAGATCCTACTGGGACCCATCTAATGAAAGCCTTATAAATTCTTACTTACTGCATAGATACAACTCCCATCTTGTTTTCCCCATAATGTTCTTCATGCGCAGAGAAGCAATCCTATCCTCCAATACGTATGTTCTCCTGCCATCCTCACCACAAAATGAATAAAATAAACCTCACAGGTTGAAGGGAAGGATAGAAAAATATTTCAAAGAAAGATCTCCAAGTTACTAAGCAAAAAACAATGTCAAACTCTCTGAGCAGAAAATAATCAGAAGCCTGGACAGTGCCTGTGGGAATGTTTTATGTACATAATTTGTTATTATTCTTCCTTGAGTGCCTGTTCGTGGGTGCTGCTGGAGACAGTTAATAGGTGAAATATTACTTTGTGTTGGCCAGGCTGGGTGTCCTAACATTCCCAAAATCAGCTGTGTCAGATTTATCAGGGTGCTGCATCCATTTAACTCCTCCTCCCTGTTCATTATCACTGCAGCACTAAAGAAATTGTGTAGAGTTCCTGAAGTGTCTCCATTTTCTTTTGGAAAGAAAAAGGAGTTTGTTGAGGAGGGAAGATAACCATGAGTAGTCACTGAAGAGTCAGTAACATATTATATATTCTGCATCATGCCTCTGGTTCCATTTCTGTGAGCAGAAATGATTAAGATTTTACTTACTCCTTAGTATGTGGTGCTATAAGGGATTAAGAGAGAAAAGAAGGGAGATGAAGTATTTAAGGGCTCCAGAAGACACAGAGAAAGCTTTTGGGTATCAAAAAGCCTTTTTACAACTCAAGTCTATTAAACAAGAGGCAAAAGAAGAAAAAAAAATTATATCTCTTTAGGTATTTTAACAGATCTTAGATACTACAGTGACTGAAGTGTTTGACATGCTTAACATAAAAGTGAAAAACTAGTGTAGACAAAATACAAGATAGGAAATTCCAGGGAGTTACTGTGAATCCATGGAATGGATAGAGATTTCTGAGTTTTCTTTATGTCTCTGTAGTTGTTTGAAAAGCAGAATAATTTTGGTAGTAGATGCACAGCCTTCTCTGTCCAGCACAACCAAGATCTCCAAGACAATGGCATTTAGCAATGAATTTTGGGACTGCCCATGGACTTCAGAGGGCTTTTACTGCACATCATATTTAACAGGAATAACAGAATGTCCTCATATGCACCAAGCAAGTGGAGATCCTTTCCCTTCAGATCTTACTTTCCTCTTAACAAGAATGACAGCAACACTGAAAAACCAAGCAAACAATCAAACTGAAAAAATCAAAGGCGTAACATTTATTATTCTTCGCCTGCAGCTGGCAGCATCTGGAAGAATCAGAATAAACTCCAAGTACACATTGCCAAATGTTTCTTTAGATATCTTTTGCCTTCACTGCACTGAATTCCTAGTTTGGAATTCCTAATTCCTTCTTTGGAGGTGGCAGATTCCTGCAGCACCACACCTCAGCCCACCACTCGAGGGGACACCTGGAAGCACACGATTCCTCTCTATATTTCCCCTCGATAAAGCTGTAGTGCAGCTTCATCTGGAAATGAAGAACTCCCTCCTCCTCTGCAGCAGGTGGAGCCCAGAGCACAGCCTTGTCTGCAGCAGCAGTGATGAAGCTGGAAAGATTCCTCCTCAGCAGGAGGGATCACACACATTTGGGAGACCACTTTGCCTGCTATCCCCAACTCTGAGGATGAAGGAGAAATGAATCATTATGAGAAAGATGGAAACAATCATTGAAACACGTCGAGCTGTGGTTTTAGACCAGCTTCATCTTTGTTCTTCGGTGAGGAATAGTAAATATTTTAAGAGGAAACTGCAATGCTACTTAAAAAGCACTTACCTAATTAAACCTCAAGTGCAGGAATCTTTATTCTGCAGAGCTGCACTCTGTGATGCTCAGCACCTCAGGCTATACCTCAGCCATATGGCACTTTAATAGGCACTAGCACAGGGAGCCCTTTTTATATTTTAACAGATGGGTGCAAGCTACTGGGGTTGGAGCAGAGGGCAGAATGAAAGAAAATGTAAGGAAACAGAATAAAGAAAAAAGACAAAGTTCAAAGGATGAATTCTTATTGAACTCTTTCACTCTGCTTAAAACAGCTTGAGGTCTTGCTTCTTTCCTAGAAGGAGCTTCTGTTGTTTCCAGCCCCTTGGACTCAGACTCACCAATCACAAACTATTTCACAGCAGATTTAGCAAGTGAAGCATTGTCCTTGCAGCAGAAATACACTGCTGATTTCAGAGTCTTCCCAACAAATACTTTAATGAGCTTAGGAGTAGGACTGAAGCTTTTATAGTGTTTCTTCTGCTGTACCTGTGTCCCTGTATATTGCAGTCTCAACAAGTTTGGGCTGTATCTGAAAATTACTAGAAAACCTCAGAAGGGAAAGTCAGTGCAGAGCACATCACTGAGGAAACAGGGCAAGAAGAATCCAAGAAATGAGTCAGAAATGGAAGGCCTATTTGAAAATAACTAACTTATTTGAAACATTTAGCCTTCAGATAGGTCCTGATTTTGTGGCCAAGAAGACAAATGGGATCCTAGGATACATCAGGAAGAGCATGGGCAGCAGGTCAGGGAGTGATCCTGCCTCTCTGCTCAGCCCTGGTGAGGCACATCTGGAGTGCTGTGTCCAGTTCTGGGCTCCTCAGGACAAGGGAGATCCCTCCTGGAGCAGGTCCAGGCAAGGGTGGTGAAGATGAAGAGACTGGACTGTCTCTGTCACAAGGGAAGGCTGAGGGAGCTGGGGAGAGAAGAGATGACTGAGAGGGGACCCCATCCCTGTCTGTCAGTGTCTGCAGGGAGGGCTCAAAGAATGGTCCAGGCTCTGCTCCAGGGGCCCAGCAATGGGACAAGAGGAACAGGCAGGAACTGATGCCCAGGAAGTTTCACCTGAACATGAGGAAGAACTTCTTCCCTGTGCAGTGACTGAGGACTGAACACATTGCCCAGAGAGGGTGTGGGGTCTCCCTCCCTGGAGATATTCCAGCACTCTCTGGACACAATCCTGTGCCTGTGCTCTGGGATGGCCCTGCTGGAGCAGGGAGGTGGGACCAGATGACCCCACTGTGGTCCCTTCCACCCTGACCCATTCTGTGGTTCTGTGTGATCTGCTAAGGCTGTGGTTTTAATTACAGCAATTGCATTCAACAAAAAAGACTATCAGACAAAGGACCAAAGGGACCATAGAAGGTTATTATTCCATTTACATTGTGGTTGCTACATGGTTCAATGTTTCCCAAATCTGTTTGGATGGCTGCCATTTCATAGCTTTGTTGCCTCACCCAGAACATTGTGTGATGCCTGGCTTACCTTCCAACCTTTCCTTGACTGTACTTCCAGAAATGCCATTCCTTTCATCACATGCATTTGTTTCCCACTTCACAGGGTAAGTTTAATTTGTCCCAAAAGGCCTGTGGCAAGTTTTTACCCTCTGGGGATTGATAGGGACCCCATTCTAGGGAGCTCTGATGCAGAGTGGCTGCATCATTCAACGTGGCACTGCAGATAATTCTGTCTGCTGATATTCCTGCACCAATTCTGGGACTGCATCACCCCAGGCTGAGCACGTGCAGCAGCTCAGATATCCTTCTGCAAGGGTACACAACATGCAAAATATTTAATGTGTGCCCTTGATAAAACACTCTGTGTGCTACCTTGTTCTATAAAAACTGTGAGGCCATTAAATGCATTAAATATTTATTTAATCAGTGATTTTTCCTTTTTGTTCTGTCTTCCAGTGTCCATTGGTGCACCATAAAAAAACAATGTTCTGTGAATGTGTTCTCAGAGCATTAATTCCTTTATTGAGAAAATCTCTTGTTATTTTAATCCTCCATCTGACTTCCTTATGAAGAAAATTATAATTAATGTAGAGCTTTTATTTTCATTATTATTCATCACTCTCTGCAATAGCTCAGTATTTTAAAAAGGCAGAACTGGATGTTTCCAACAAAGCGCAGATTTCACATGGGATTCTACTGAATTTCAACTACAAGAAATAATAAAAGGAAACATGTTAAAATGTTTATGCGTATTTCAAATTGTATTTCCCAAACTATCTGTAGATCTGTGTCAGATTTGAATGCCTGTGTGAGAAAATTATGTCTACTCACGGTTGTCACATTGGAGGTTTTTTGACAGGCCCACCAGGTCATGCCAGCCATGACATCAAATTTCATTCTTAGAACATTATCAATTCTTGTATTAAATTTTCTTTTTATTTAACACACTAGAGACTTTTGACTGGAACTACCTGGTTTATATATTTAGGGTTAATTTTATTTTTTCCATGTGGACAGGCCTGTTTTGGTCAGGTTTTACTCACTAATTGAGAAGTAATTGTCATGGATCAGCTCTACACAAGGTAGGAGATATTCTAAGCCCGGTGTGGGGCTCATGCAGTCAATAACAGAGTTAAATGATTTGGAAAGGGTTTTTTTGGTGTTGTTTGTTTTTGTTTTGCATTTGTTTTTTGGTTTTTGTTTGTTGATTGGTGGGTTGGGTTTTTTTTTGGCCATTTTTACTCCTAAACTGTTCAAACTGAGAGGAAGCTCTTCTTTCTTGAAAGTAAGCAAACAACTGTGCTGGACTCCCTGTTAGGAAACTGGAAAGCATTGTACCATCTTTGGGAAGTTGGTTGTAAAAGTGCTGCAAACACACGAGGTCTGGTTCTCATTTCACATTAGGAACATTTTCTGCGTAATGTAATTCAGTTTATGGCCCCTATGCACTGCAAGAGTGGTGTAAATTGGTGTTAAAGTTAATGAGAATTAGGCCTAGGGAATCGAATATTTGCTTTGTACAGTGTTTGGAATTACTTCTGTTGTTTAATAACAATGTTTAAAAGTCAGCACAGAGACATTACAAATAAAAAACCTTGGGTCCCATCCATCCATCCATTCATCCATCCACCCATCCATTCATCCAAGAGAAATGCACTGCAACGTTTGATACAGAGTCTAAGCCTTGATTCAATTACAAATAGGATTAATTCAGCCTTTTAAATGCAGATGTGGATACAGTACTTTCTCTAAATCCATGTCTTTCAGTCATTTAAAGTTGCCAACATTTTATTCAGACGAAAAAGTTTTCATGAGCCTCATTTCACATTTCTTCAGTGAGTAAAAAATGATGCAAGGATAACAATGATAAACACAAATAGTGAATCATGAATAAGTTTCAAAATGCTGACAGAAAATATTTGCTCTTGCATAAAAGAAATGCTTTGGGAGAAGAGAAACAGAGATTTCCTTTACCTTCAAATGTAATAACCTTTTTAATGACTTGGGAGCCATCTGATTGTTTGTTATGAAACTCGCTGTTTCTGCTTATGTAGGGATTTTGTTTATTATTATGGTGGTATTTGTCTTTCTCTATCCAAAATTAGTTGGTGCCCAAAGGAAGGCATTAAAAAAGAATTCACAAATTTTTGATATTTCATCATTTCAGTTATATTTTAGCAAATATTCAGATCCCTGAGGTACTCTCATAGCTGTGTTTTGCAGTGGTGTTATATTTCTATGAGGCTGGAGAGAAATACCACAGAAATCCAAGAATACAAATGCATTGAAAATGTTCTTTTTAGGAGGAAAAAAATCTGTATTACTACAAAAAAAGGTCCTTGCAATCCATGCAGATACTTCTAGCACTTTCTTACTAAAAATGATCACTTTTATATAGGCAAAATTAAAACAAACAAACAAACAAAAACTTTAAAGTATATTTAGTGTCATACATTATTTGAAAGCAAAAGGCCTTCAGGGAGATAAACTTTAATAATTGATAAGACAAGGGGAAAAGGCTTCAAGTTGTGCCAGGGGAGATTCAGGTTGGATATTTGCAAAAATTTCTTCATCGAAAGATTAAATTAAATCTTTTAAATCTGGTTAAATATTGGAACAGGCTGCCCAGGGAAGAGGTGGAGTCACCATCCCTGGAGTGTTTAAAAGATGTGGCATATGTGATGTGGTTTACTGGGCAAGATGGGACTCAGTCAGAGGTTGGGTCTGATGACCTTTGAGGGTTTTTCCATCTGTAATTATTCTGTGATTCTATGGACTTAATACAGGTGTTCAGAATATTTCTTGGAAATGAAGTTCAGTGTCCTGAAAACCATCTAAGGCAGAGAGCAACATCCAAATGACATGGCAAAGGAGGTGTCCAATTCTTTACATAAACTTAAGTACTCTTATTTGTTGAAATTTCACACATATTCATGGTTGGTATAGAAATCCTGTTAAAGAAACATTTTTTACATGGACTATTAATTTGGGATAACTGAAAATGTGAGAAAATATCTTCCATGGGAATCTCTGCAAACCTCATTGACACAAATATATGCTCCAGGCTTGGAGTTTCTTCTGTGTAACTAAAAAAGGACACATAATAAACCCAAATCTAGTAAAAAGAAGATCAAATTCAAAATAGCACCTCCAAAATACTTCAAAGTATAGTCCAGAAAACCATACAGAGTCTTTTATATAATCCTTTAACATAAAACAGGAGGACTTGTTTTGGAAACTCAAGGAATTCTGACTCACTACTCACAGAATTTGAAATCAAAACACACATAAATATTTTTTTTAGCTTAGGCTAATTTTTTTTTTTTGGCAGTCATTACAGAGGCTGTCTTAATAAAGGACTTGAAGAGGAATGTTGAAATAGATTTCCTTCTCTTTCCCTGTCCAGGGATTGAGAAGGCAGAAATGCCAAGGTGCACTTACTGCATTGAAAAACAAAGGCTGACAATTAACATCTCTATTTAGAATTTGGTGTAATTTTCTCCCCTCCAGTATGCATTAATTAGCTCTGGAAATGCAAAACATGTTTGTGTAACTGTGGATTCTCATTTTCTAAACTTTGCAAACAGGAGGACAGAAATTCCTATTAATGCCAATCTTTTTTGCCTAATGCTTTTCTCTTTTGATTCTTGTTTGCTTGATTTGTTTTAAAGGACTGCCAGTGGAAGAACCACACTTTGTAGAATCTGTTTCTAAAGTGAATAGAGGGATTTCCAAACTCTATAAAATCACACTTCTTATGTTAAAAGAAGAGAGAAGAAAGGACAGTTTTCTGAAGCAAATTATCCCTTGAAAATTATCCCATTTCGAACTACATGGGCTACCCTCAACATCAGCAGGACATCACATTCCAACATAACCATAAAAGATTCTAGGGGAAAAGAAAAAAGCAAGCTTAATATTCCATCACCAGCACATCCATCTCCTTCTGCCATATGCCATCTCCCTTCTCCTATTTGTCCTATTTGCATTTAAAAGTCCTCTACTGCATTACCTTCACACCATATTTGAGGACAAGGCCTCAGAAGAGAAGGTCTGAAAGGGAAACTTCTGTCACGGGCCCTGGTGTCACATGCCAGAAGTGCCTTTGAGGAGCTGGCAGTGCATCTGAAGGTGAGAGTCCTGTTCCTGCTACTTTCTCTTGCTTTCTATCCCTGCTCAGACTGTGCCATGAAGCCTTGAACCCCTGCATTTTTTAGCCCATCGAGTCTAAATCTGAACTGTGTTCACAGAATAATTGTATCAGAATGGTTTGGGTTGAAAGGGACAACAAAGATCATCTCATTCCACCCGTTGCCATGGGCAGGGACACCTTCCACTATCCCAGCCTGCTCCAAGCCCCATCCAACCTGGCCTTGGGCAGTTTCAGGGATGGAGCAGCCACAGCTTCTCTGGGCACCCTGTGCCAGGGCCTCCCCACCCTCACAGTAAAGAATTTTTTCCACTATCTAATCCAAACCTACTGTCTCACAGTTTGAAACCACACGTTCTACAGATTATACCAGCCATGTCTGAACATAAATGAAAACTCACTGGGAAGCTGGGCTCCTATCTCTGAGGGATAACACTCCCTGTCTTGCTACTCTTGTTTAGGGATGGGATGGGATGAGATCGGATGGGATGGGGTGGGATGGGCTATAAAACGCAGAAAGGCCGTCATGAAACCTGAAGTGACGAACTGGAGAGTCCAGGTCTCACTTCTTGAATGTTATTACAAAAGGCAGCACTTCGAATGATCAAAAAGCTTTAGTGATGTTCTGCCAAGAGGTACTGACCCCAAAATTGCTTTAGGATCATGGAATATCTCAAGTGGGAAGGCACCACCTGACTAAATGCTTTGTACACACCTTCCATGAATGCTGACAGACTTGGTGCCAGGACCCCTATCCTGCTGAGTGACCTCCCTCTCAGTGGAGAATCAGAAAATGTCTTTTATCCTAATGGAAAACCTTCAAATCCTGCTGGATGAAGATGTGGTGTGACTCGCTGGGTTTCCTTAAAGGCTATAAATAAATGCAAATTGTGGGGTGCTTTCCTCTTCTTTTCATTAAACATTTGGAAGGTGGAGAGAACAGACGGTCTAATTTGCTGTTTTAACAGTGGTTTGTTTTCTATGAAGTCATTAGGAACAATTAAGTGATAATGCTGAACATTTTAATAATGGAATTAGAAGCCTGCAAAAGTACAGGAAATGTATAATCTACCTAATTTGGGTCCCAGTTCACCCAGTTCTGCTGCTGCTGCTGTTCCATGTAGATTTATCCCAGCAGACTGTGGTCTCTGTGACCTCTGCCTTGGCACAGCGAGCAAGACTTTTGAATTCTACTCCATTTGTGGGAATAAATAAAAACTCCCTGCATTTTAATATTAAATCCAGTTGGTAATGGGCTAGATTTGGTTTGTGGTCATATTTTTTTTCAAAATAACAAAAAAAAAAAATCAAGAAAAAGGAGAGAACAAAAAATAGTATTTTCAGTTTGAAATGAAAATTTTGGGACAACTCATTCAAATTCCTTTTTGACTATTGAGCCAGTAATCTTGTAAAGATGAGGAAAATGTGTCACAAAATTACTATCTTTCTATCTTTTTATCCCAATTCTGGTAGCTGCAGGTACTGTGATCAGCCTTATTGGAGCACAGGACAGGGATCTCTGGGTTGTTTTAAATCTTTTAGAAGATGCACACAGCTTCAGCTTTTGATTTCAGCTCTGAAAAAAAAAGGAGTTTGCTTTTCTGGGTCTGCAGCATCACTTCATCCTTCTAGCACCAAACCAGCTACACCAACCAGCTACAAAGTTCATTAAAAATCAATATCCTATAATGAATGGTTACATCAACAATGGTTACACCACGCTGAAGCCAGTCAGCAATGGGACCTTCTTTTTTTTCCTTTTTCTTTTTTCCTTTTTCTTTTTAAGAACAGCAAAACAATAATCACAAAAACAACAACCACCAAAAAAAGAGACAGAAATTTAGTCAGATGAATATTTCATCACCCAGTTTACTTCTCCACTTTGAACACAAATTGATGCTTCAGCGGGACTACAAGGCAGGCAGCCACCTACAGAACTTCCCCAGGCAGAAATCATATGTACTTTTTGAAGTTAAACAGAAATAAGACGGTGACAATTTTTTCCGTTTTGTTCCCCTAATTGCCAGACAAAGTGCAATTTTCTGTTCTGTTCTATCAACCAGATGCCCTTGTCATCCACCATCGTGCTACAGTAATGGAACTTGACGTCCTCTTTGTTGTTTCTCACTGCATTTGTGTGACTCACTGCTCAAAATAAAAATGTACTAAGAATACCAAAGGTTGTTGTCATAGAAAAGTTATGAAATTCCTTTCATCTAATTGCTTTCAGGTTTTTTTGTTTTTTTTTTTTTTTCAGTGCTGGGGTTTTTGAAGTTGCCTTGATATGCTGTGAGCACTCAGCCATGGGGTTATGTATCAGCCAACACATCAGTTTTCAGAAAAAATCCTGGTAAATGTAAAGTTTTCCAAGGTACTTTGGCACCTAAAGCACCAAGTGGAGACCTGAACAGACTTCCCAAAGACATGAAGCTGCAGGATTGCTTTCAAATACTTTATTCAGCTGAAAAGCTGTCCAGAAATGACAATGGCCACAAATTACCCCAGAGAACTACAAATCAGCTGAAGTTGTGGTGCTCACCACTCGAGGTATTGGAGCATCACAAAAGGTTAAAAAGAAAGGAAGGAAATCTTCCATTGGTTCTTGAAGCCAGGACAGGTGAGTCACACAGGTGAGTGCAAGTAGGAGAAACACCTTTAATTTGTTAAGAATTGAGAAAGCAAATCAGCCATTCCATGACTGCTTCACAGCTCCACAGCAGTGAAAACCTCAGACTTACTTTTATTTGTGAGGCCAGTCCAAGGCTGGGAGAGAAATTTCACTTGGAAAGATAATGACATTCTAAAAAAATGGAATGAAATGGAACAGAACAGAACAGAACAGAACAGAACAGAATAGAATAGAATAGAATAGAATAGAATAGAATAGAATAGAATAGAATAGAATAGAATAGAACAGTTCCGTTCAGTAGGATCAAGCCTACAAGGGATTTATTTTAAAGTTCAGATCACTTCTTTTCTTTACAAAAGGCAGATGCACAAAAATCAAAGAAAGGACAACAAGCACTAAAACAAAACTGAGGGACTGACCGAAGGGAAGAAACATTAAAATTTAATGTATTTAATTTTCCTTAGTGATTTAGTAATATGGTGAGAATTTGCAACAATGCCAAAATTAAAATTAGAGGTGGCAGGTCAAACATTTAGAGCCTAAATGAGAATGAGGTGAAGAGATGGTGAGGATGGAATGACTTTTAAGAGGAAAATATTCACCCAAACAAGAGGAAAAGAGGTTTATTATGCAAAAGCAATGACATGGTAATGCAGTTAAAAGCATGTAAAATAATCACATTTTGCCAAAGTCAATTTATAACTCAGAATTGATCCAGACTTGTATAGAATTACAGAGTAGGAATAAACTGAAAAGCTGTATTCCAAATGATTGACAAATCCCACATATGAATTCACATCTGGACTGTTAAACTCACTGCCCTGTGATGCATTTCAGGTTTTAGCAGAGCAGTTCCTAGAGGTGTGGATAAGAATGCTATCAAACTTCATCCCAAAATATTAAAAAAAAAAAAAATTGAGGGCATATGACACTATCACAGTTAATAGTTTTAAACCCCCAACTTTGGGAATGAGCAATTAATATGAAAGTACAGATTGGTCAAGATGAAAGAGGAAGTATTTTAATCTAGTATTTAAAGTAATCTGCATTTTATTCTGGATATCTGCACCAGAGCTCAGGAATGTTCCTCTCCTGTGATTCCAGCCTAACTCAAGCCAAGGAGGTACGAAAAAAAAGTATGAATAGAAGTAAATCAATAAAGTTCTAGGAAGAGGGGAGAGTTGAAAGTCCTGAAGTGAGATACATTTATGAAAAAAACAGACAAATTACTTCACCTCAGCCAGACAGGAGCCTCTCTCCACAGCATCCCATCTGCACTGTGGCAACACCATGGCCTTACAGCACCATGGCCATTTTCCACCTTCACATCTTGTGAAGTTTGCATATATTCTTATTTTAAAGGATTTTTTTTTCTGCATTCACCCTTATACTTTACTCTCGCAAGATTTGATGCAGACCTGAGTGGGTCAGAAATTACATAAAATCGTTCTCATCCCAGAATGGGAGTCACAGCAGAAATTAAAAAAAAAAAAAAAAAAAAAGAAAAGCTACAAATTCAACTGTTGCAATGGTCAAAGGAGTTTGAAAAGAAAAGGCAAAATTCTTAAACCTAGAAACAATAACCTCTGTTTCAACAGAGGCCAGAAGGACTCTGTCCTACTCCTGAATGTCTCATTCTAGGTACAGTGAATTGTTAATAAAATTTTTCTTGAGTTAGGGAATGACATACCCTGGCTTTCATCCCGAGGGAATTTTGCTGTGTTTTGGGTATCAGATGGTGAATGTAAAACAGAGTTTAAGGTTCCTTACAGGCATTTTGAGCCACGAGGATTTCAAATGGCTCACCAAGAGCTGTGAGATGAGCAGATGACAGAATTCACTTTTCATCACAGAAGTGGATAATATAAAACTGAAAATTCTACTGCAACAGCTGTTGAAGACAGTGACCCCTGTGCTTTAGTACCATTTGTTTTGCATGTATTTATCCTATAATTAGACAGCACAGTGTTCCTACCTTTTTATGCTGAAGTTGCCTACATTTATTTCAAGTTTTAATTTCCCCTCCCAAAGGATTTATCTCCATTGTCACATGGTTTGTCATGGATGTTCAGTCACTGGCTATCTCTAAAAAGGAGTAGGAATGAATTTGCTTTGTCAAAATCCTGGCTTTTTTTTACTTCTTTTTCTTTGCATTTTGCTGACTTTTTTTTTTTTTTTTTTTTTTTTTAATTATTATTATTATTCTCTTCTTCTCCCTAGTTTGTAATATGCAAGTGTATCCATCGCTGGAAATAACCTTAGCTTTAATAGCCTCATTGATGAGGCCATAAGGGGGCACATAACCATTTAAACGAGCTTACCCAGAAAGATTCGCTGCCAGAAATGCTTGAAACATCCTGTGCATCTCTGCCTCCCTTTCAATGGGGGTCATTCTTTACCTGCTGATTACCACAGATCACTTCATACAGCAATGCAAACCCGGTAAACTGATTAAACTTTGCTCTTTTTTATCCACAGTCCTAAAATATTCTTCAGGTGCCCTGCTGAGAAATGCTAATGTAGCCATTTTTCACACAGGGGACTGATACTGGCTGGGGCACTCAGATTATTGCTTTTGTCATTCATCTGAAAAATAGATGCAAGGTTGGACTTGCCTATGTTTACTATAAGCATAAGGATGTCCACTTCTAAATTCTTCAGAAATTTAAAATTCTTTAGAAATGTCACCTACACGATCCATCCAGTTGCTCCTGTCTTCATCCCACAAGCTCTCAGGAACTGCAGGCAAAGGCAATGCCCCTTCCATGCCTGACTTTCACCCACAGGGAAACAACCACCCAAAGACTTGGGTATCTGCAAAGCTTCTGGGAATGCACATCTGCTGCTGAGATCTGTTGTGAACCTACAGGCTGTCATCTGGCTCAGCTCTCTGGATAAAACAGGCCGTAAGCGTGAATAATTCAGCCTCCAGATGCCACCAATCACTTTTGATGAAAACATCTCTGCACTTCAGGTCCTCGTTCATAAAATTTGATCAAAAAAGGGTGATATGCTACATAAAAAAGGTGTTTGGGAGGTAAGTCCTGATATGCAGGGGTTAAGTGAGGTATGGATGTTCCCAAAGAAGAGATTAACTTTATGGTTTTGGCTTGATTTGTGTGCAGTAAATTAGACCTGTAACCACAGGGTAAAGATGAGAGGGAGAAATGATTGTTCACTGGCCACTCACCATTCTGTGCCTAATGTCATGTTCCTTAGATGAGTGAAGTTTATATCATACCAGAATATATACGAAAGAGAGTTGGAATAAATTATATAAGCAATACTATTTTTTATCTTTGTTAAGAATAAAATAGTTTATTTTTTAAATATTATGCTCCTTTTAAAACTCTATATGTTTGCATAAATAGTTTATACTCATTTCACATAAAACACACTCCTGCTTTGTTGCTGAATCATGTGAATATTTTTTCTTAAATTAAATTAGATTAAATTTCAGTTGACTCTATGTGGAAAAGTGGTAATCCCCACGTGTTAAGTATTGTTTCATGCTAAAGTAGCACCAGACAACACTGAACAGTCAAGCACTGAATGCAGAATTCTTCATTCAGATATGACAGTTCTCTGTGCCTTTTTTTAGGTGCTTTGCCATTCCATGCCACACATTTTTTGGGGACAGCCGATTTAAATCCAAATGCCAAAGAATTCCTCTCCTGTTAAGTTCCAATTAGGATTAGCCCTAACTACACAGCTGGCTGTTCCCCTTTTATGAGGCTCATCTTGCTTTGCAGCCTGACTGCTGAAGGCTCATTGCCTCTCCCTGGGTGTCAGATATAACTCGATAGGATGTGCCTTGAGGGGATTCTTTCACTCCCTGTTGGAGGAGCCAGTTGCCAGTGGAGGTTAGAGATTCCAATATATTCATTTTGTCAAGGCTGCGTTAAAAATAAACCAATCCCTCTCTTTGTGAGGGGAGGCTGAGGTGCCTTTCACACTCATGGCCACTTCCTTTTGATGCCTGCAGGAGGCTCCCGGTGATTTCAGTATCACAGCTCACATTTCACTGAATTTAATTGCTTAATTCAGGACTCCTTACTGGCCTGGTACTTCCCTGTCAGTGCTCTGAACTCTCCAGCCTGAGCAGGGACAACAGAAGCATTGGCAGTATCCGCTCACAGTCATTGATTGAGAACCAGAGCAAAAGGGGCTTCTTTGCTCTTTTCATAGATCATCCTGCTCCAGCTGTTACTTAGGATTGGTGTCTTCAGGTTGTTTAAGAATGATGCTGCCCAGCTGTGGTCTGCAGCTTTCTCACTGATCTCTCTCTTCTCTCTGTGGATCAGTGGCAGGACCTGAGGGAATGTCCCGAGGCTGTGTCAAGGGAGATTTGATTTGGGTATCAGGAAAATATCACACAGAGGGTTGTTGGGCACTGCAATAAGCAACAACCTGACAGAGCTCAAGAAGTGGAAAGTTTTTGAGGCCAGGCTGGATGGGGTTCTGGGCAACCTGGTCGGGGGGAAGGTGTCCCTGCCCATGGCAGGGGTTGGAACTGGATAATCTTTGGGATCCCTTCAACCCAAAACTATTCTGCTGGTTGGAATTGGATCTACCAGCATCTTCAAGGGAGCACTGCTGAGTATCAAGCCAGCAGGGAGAGGACCACATGGGCTCTGCTCTCAGACTCTCTTATCCATTACAACTCTCACAAAAAGAACAACTCAAGGCAGGATGAACTGTGAGAAAATCCTTACAAAAGTGAATCCATTACAGCAGAGTTTGGGAGCACAGCAGTCGAGACCCTGCCAACAACGGGAGGTCCCACCAGCTAACAACAGAATTCAAAGATGTCTCCATGTAAAGAGACAGTTCTTTTATCTGTCTCCTGCCAGGAAAGCAGGTTAGGAGAAACTTAGCTGCACTTTTTTTTTCTAAAGATGCCCAACAGGAGCCTCGCTGCAGAGATTGAGATGAAAGGGTTCTCAGCTTCTCAATGCTGGAAGGTTCAATTTGGTGGCAGTCACTTTGCAGCCTCTCCAAAGCAAATCTGTGGCCTCATGCCCATTCCTGGGGAGGCCTTGATGGTTAAAGGTACCATTGATTGTGGCTGTGCTGCTGGTATTGTCCAGAAAGGTACCAGGGGATAAATTCTTTGTGCCTCTCAAAGGGTTTAGTGACCTTGAGACAGCACAAAGTCTTGGGCGACCTTAGGTGAGAACTTAATCACTCATGAATTTATTGAGCTTTGATAACACTTTCTTCCACACAGATGACATATGTGCACTTATATATGTATATGTATATAGGCAATTTGACCCAAACTACATTTTATATTATAAGTGCCCAGGATTTTCTTAAACGTTGGAATACAAATTGATAAAAAATAAAAGACTATTAAAACAATGGGATCCCATAGTAGGGTGGGATCCCATACTAGAAGAAAACATAACTTCTGTGATGACCTTGAGTAAATTAAGGATTTAAACTTGGAAAAAAATCCTACTTTTTAGGTTTTACCACTATGATGCATTGGAGGCAGAGATTCCTACAGGTGCTAAATCCAAAATTTCAGCCCTTTAAAACCAGATACAAACATGATTCCTCACTATAGACTGAAATTCAAAAACACAATACAACTCTAGTGGACATTTTGGGAGGATCAGTTCTACAAATTGACCTGTGAGTGATCCTCAGTTTTAAATTCTGTGCACCACAACAGTTTTTAGCCATAATCTCTGTCCCTTATTTCTGCACTCACTGCAATAGGACCACACAGATGTATCTTCTCCTGTGCCCAAATGCAATTCTGCAGTTGGATGCATCAGCTCCAAAGTTATCTGGAATCATTTAAAGAAGTATTTCCTGCAGAATTCCAATTGACACCGCCCAGACTACCCCAGATGTCCCACAAAGTATCTTCACAACATGATTCAAAAAACTGACACCTTTTCTCTGCAGAATCCTGCCTTAGACATTTCCTTACTATTTTCATAATTCCATCTTCTCTTCCCTAGTAAATTAACTTGAGTTTCGCAGTTTATTTCCACAGTCACAGTTTATTTCCAAGTCGAGGACCTGACCTGGAGAGCAGGCAGGTCTGACATCTCATCCGTCCTCTAACACTGGAAAAAGCTATGGTGTCCTAAAATAAAGGCATTTCTAGGTCCTCCCCAAAAATGTTAAATGTGTTGGGTTTGATTTCCAGACACTAGTGAGAATTATTTTGGGGTTTTTTTGTTTGTTTGTTTTGCTTTTGTTTTGGTTTGTTTGGTCTGGCATTTTCGATTGGTTTTGTTTTGTTCTCCTTTTTTACATATGAGAAGATCTAGGACAGGTAATGACAATGAAACCGTGTTTTAACTGTTCCATGGGCAGCCCTCAGCTGAGACATGAATGATTCCAGACAGATGTGAGAGGCTCATCTTGTTCCCACACATATTCCAACCTCTAATTGTTTCCAACCAAAATGAGGACCATGGCAATGATGGTGGCATTAGGTGTGGGGAGGAAAATTTTCAAAGGTACAAAAGCACAGTCTCTTTCTCACTGTAAACCAATGAGTTGTAGCATCTTACACTTGATCTGGACCTTTGAAATTCTTTCTTCTCTATCAAAAAAAATTATATTCTTGCTGAATATAATTCAGTTGTATTCATTCTGTGCAGATCCTTTACCCAAATAAGCACTAAAACTCATAAGAAATCCACATGGCTACACACGCCCATGTTTATGCATCTCTCAAAATAACTGGAACTCCAAATGAAAACTTGAAACCACCAGCACAACTCAAACAGCATCGAGGCAAATTCATCAGCTTCAGACTGAGAGGGAAAAAGGTTGTGAGATCCCTCCTGAACCCCAACACCTTTTAGGCTGCAATACCCTTCCAGATTTCCATTCCCTCTGTTCCTAGCTGAGGTATTTTTGAATTTAAGCAGCTCTGCAGGTAGCACAGCAGCAATAACCAATGATGGAGAGCTACAAAGTTCTGCAAAGAGAGCACTTGCAAAAGCCATAATCCTGGAGAAATAAAAGAGTTCCCTTGTACCACTTAGCAGACTGAGAATTCATGAATTTAGGTGCTTTTTTTTTTCTCTCTCTATGCATTAAGAAGATGCACATCCTGTATTGAGCATTCATTGGTTTGCACTCTTTCCTCAATTCCTAAAGAGTGTGCTTAAAGTGAGAAAGATATTGCATGAGTGGAGTGCTGGCATTTTTCCCAGCAAGGATCGGAGCACTGGCAGTTTTCCTGAACTAAGAGGGACATTTCTATTTTGTCCCTTTCTGTTTTACTTGAAGAAGGATAAAAAAAAAAAATGTGCAGCAATAAAATGAATCAAGAAACCAACCAATCCTGCAGTTAATTCTACTTCCACATCCTGCTATTTCACTCCAAGACATGCTGCAGTGTCCAAGCCACTCTGCCGTTTTCCTGGATGTCTCTGCATAACATAACACACCTCTGTGTTGTATTCCAGGTGGTGCCTGTGGAGAGCAGCTCTTCCCAGGCTTGAATATGCAGCTCCACTATCAAAAGGTTTTTCATGAGAATCATTCCATATCTGTGATCAGCATCATTGCCTTCCTCTATATTTTGTTCCGTGTTTCTGTGACTTCCAGAAGCAGAGCAATTAGTCTGGCATGCAGCTCCTGTGCATCCTGTGAATTTTTACAGGCCAGCTTAATGATGTTTTCTGGTTTGTTCTCAAACAGTTTTCAAATAATTCCTGTCATTATAATTGCCCTTTTGGCTGCCACTGAGCTCTGAGCTGGCTTTTTCAGGTGATGACTTTATGATTCCTCCCCCAAGCTGGAATAGATAATTTGAGTGCTGACAATAATTACACACTGTTTTCATGTTTTTTCCTATGCACCCGTTTTTGTTTTTGTCAACAGTGAATTTTATTCTTTTGTGCAGTCATTGAAATCATTTGAAGACTCTTTAGTTCTAAATAACCTGAATAACTCTCCGTCAGCAGTAATTTTACCAGATCATTACCTCACTCCTTGAAAGAGCATTATGCACAGCACAGCCAAGGCTCCTGTTCATAATTTCCTCCACCACGAAAATTTATCACCTTGTTTCTGATCTCTTTTGTTTCTGATCTTTTTCTCGCTGTTAGTTATCAACATTCTCTCTTACACTGTGACAGACTCTTTAAATGTAGGTGTGGAAACATTTCTTTGGTGCAGGACATGGTGGGAATCAAAGCACCCTGTGCTGACCTCTTGTTCTTGCCTGTGTATTCTGGGCTCTCACTCTGCATCTGACCCTCTGCTCAGTTTTGTTTTGTTTTTTTAAATTTTTTTTTTTTTTTTTTTTTTTTTTTTTTTTTTTTTTAATTTGCTGTGCTTCACTTACCCAGCAGTGCTGAAGATTCCTTTGAGACATTATCCTGCTGGATTGTCATTTAAAGTTTGTAACACTGAAATTACACCAGCCAGGCTGAGAGAGACTCACAAAAGGAGAACAGACACAGACAGAATCAGAGCGAAGCAGAGGCTATGACAAAACCCCAGATAACAAATAGCATATGGAATTGCAAACTTGTGCTGATATAAAACCAGATAAACAGGCAGGGATGCATTTCCAGTAAATCTCCAAGGATATGATCTCCAGTTCTGCAGTCCATTCTGCTTACACTGCACACCCAGCTGTCTGAAAAATACATTGTTTTCCTCATCCCAATCTTGCCCTAAAACATCTGACGGGTTTTATAACATCAAACTGAGTTTATTTGTCTGCTGGGCAGGAGCCCCTCTGGAAGTCTAACAAGCTGAGTTATGGAGACTGACTGGGTCAGGGAGATATTCCCTTTGCCTCAGTGCTATCAATGGTAGAATAACAAGAATTTCAATAGGGCACAATGGCAATCAATGTAGGACTCATAATTTGAAAGGGAAGTCACTGAGAATTAAGCTCTGCACTCCTTCATTTCTAAAAACATCTTCTTTCAATTCCAAAAGGTTTTGAGTTTTCATGAGTACAGGGCTGTTATTTTCCTACAAAAGGAAAATAACTGCACTGAAGGTACAGTGCTATAAATAAAGGGCGCAAAATATAAATTGTTCTCTTCCTGGTTGTTCAAAATCTGTGTCGTTTGTGTGCCAGGCTAA